>NC_139555.1:70992613-72192613 GCF_965112155.1 Podarcis liolepis
CCTTCACTTGTCTAATTATTTCACATTAGCCAAGAAGGATCCTAACCACACAGAAATGAGCCACTGTCACAGCAATTTTTCTTTGAGCAACCCACTGGTGCTTGTTTCCTTGCTGCTAAGTGGAAAAGAAAGCTTTCAAATACTAGCTGTGAGACACCAAACCTTCACCTTCCTGCTGCCTTGGTTAAAACGGTGCTTCCACGCCAAGGAAAACTACAGTGTAAAAGAGCCAGATGTTTGCAATTAACTGTCTGACATTCCCTCTGCCCTCCTGCTATGGCACTTCTCAAGGCCAGTGAAGAAAAACGTGTATCAGAAATTCAGGTTCCAAGCCTGAGCGATGCAGTGCAGAGTTACAGGCCTGTCATCACTCCTGGAATGAAGGACGCCCAAAGAGATCTGGGATTACACTACTCTTCACCTTGTAATAAAAGGCCCCACTCAAGCAAGTGGCACCCAGGAGAAGCATCTCTTATGCAATTGCTGCAGATGGCAGACAGCACAGAGAAGATTCAGGGAAGGGAGGGGAGGGAGAGAACAGGAAAGGAGCTTGGAACCAGAGCCATGACTGGTTGGCTACTGATCCAGTGAGTCTGGGTCTGGGTGGAGGGGATAGGGCTTGCCTGTGTGCCCCTCTACACACTTTTAACCCTCAAACATCTGAATAGGGCTAAAGGCAACTGGTTTCATATAAAAGGTGTTTCATGTTATTCTACAAACTGAACAATGAACCTGTACCAAAAATGACAAATTGCATAGATTATTTCAAGGTTGACATTCCTTGTCCAAAAATCCACTGTGTGGTCACTTCCAAGCTGCCATTTTGTCATGTGCATCCTACATAGAATACGGCCGTGGCCACATTCACATCATACATTTAAAACACAGTCATTGCTTATTAGAAAAGTTCTATTCCCCTCGCAGAGCCATAGTTTCCAGAGACGTTTAACAATCAATCCCTCTTCCCAAAGAACTCTGGAAATTGTAGCTCTGATGGGCTATCTATCATCCATGATGCCATCCGGTTTATGCCACAAGATCTCTGATAGTGTGGCTTAACCCATATAATTAATGCAGGAAGGGGAAAGAAAAAGCAGCTGTGTGGATAGATAGCAGCAGTGGAAATAATAGCGTTGAACAGAACTGGAAAATGTACCTGCTGAAATTCCCCCATCTGCAAAATGACTAAAAGCAACCTTATACTGTTAGAAGATAGCAGCTCTAGAAAGAAGATACCTTGCCTGTTAGTGAACTGGATTCTGAAGCAATTAGATCCTCTTGTCTATTTGGGTCACAGTGTTATTCAACTAAGTTTTACTCAGAGTAGACCTATTGAAATTAATGGACTTAGTCATGTTCATTAATTTTAATGGTTCTACTTTAAGTAAAACTTAATTGGATACTATCCACAACAACCAATTACTGCACAAGTTGGAGGGAAAATCAGATTTTTTTGCTTGGAACGGCTCCAATTGCCATAAGGCACACACTGATAAGGATTATTATGCTAGAAGAAATAACAGGAAGCAGAGGGCATGGTGCAAGGTTTAAAGGTATCTGCTCCATCAACCCACCCAGTATCCACAGATAGGGACACTTATCATAGAATCATAGAATTGTACCTGGAGAGAAAATGGGACAAATTCACCAACTACAGCCATACAAGTACTGTTTTGGTTACTCCATACATGCTGTGTACTGGTTAGAGCATCAGACCAGGACTAGGGAGACCCAAGTTCAAATCTCCAGTCAGCTATGAAGTTCACTGACAGACCTTGGGCCAGAATGATCTCTTGACTTAACCTACTTTATCTCTTGACTTAAGCTACTTTATCTCTCAACTTAGTATTATCTCTCAACCTGAGCTACCTGATGTGAAGATAAAATGGAGACTGCCTCAAGCTCCTTGGAGGAATATAACAAGTTTACGTCCATGTGGCTTGAACATAATCCTAGTTTTGATAGAAAAGTTAAGAAGCCTAGCGGTTCTAACACAAGTGAGTCACAAATCTGGCCTGGACAATAGAGGAAACTAGAGATTGTAAGATGCAAGAAACAGTGCATTTATTGGCAGTTTATGGAGGTATACACCAGGAATGGAGAAACTCAGGCCGGGGGGGGGGATTTGTGGCCCTCCAGGCCTCTGTCTCCTCAGGCCATGCCACCTGTCACCAGCCTCTTCCAATACTTTTACCTGCCGCAATGTGTTCTTGAACTATGATAACACCTTTACCTGTCTGGATAGAGAATGGAGAGGGGGGTGTGTGTGTAGCATTCTCTGACTTTTGTGTCGCTTACACTGTACAGTTAGGTCTGCTGCCTGTCACCCCACCTACCACTGATGTGGTCCCAAGAAGTTTGCCTACGAGAGAATGCGGCCCTGGGGGGAAAAAAACCCACTCTTGCCCTTCTCCTTCCCTGACAGACCTGACACTCTGCTGATCCTAGGTTGGTCAGATGGGCTTAGCAGAAACACAAAAGCAAATAAATGTGAAGTAAAGACGATTGAGGGGAAATCAACCCAGAACCACAGGCAGAGAATTGTGAGTCATCTGGATGCAGCCGGGCAATAAAGCAGGAATGTTTCTGAGAGCAGCAAGAGGTTGAAGGCAATTCCTGCAAACCAGCAGGAGGCCCAAGTACTGTGACGATGCGAACACGGCGCTCTGGCAATAAAATCCAGAACTTAAAGCCGCTGAGACCAGCCTGATAACATTCCTGCAGGATTCTGATCAAGCAATTGCATAGTGGCACAATCTCAGCAGAAGAGCATGGCAAGAAGTCTTCCTGCAAAACTACCCGGCCCATTCTAATGAATCCAGAGAGTAAACTCTGACAGCAGGAGCTTTGTTCTAAACTACGTGGCCCTGTCAGAATTATAGAGACAGTTTGCTCTGCAAGTGTGCGGAAGTAAGCCTCAGATTGGCTCTGAGCGCTGAATAGCAATCACCTATTGAGATAAGCTGAGATGCCTTGTAATATTTTTTTAAAACCCCTTTGGTTCCCCTGAGCCTGTCTCCAGGAAAGCTAATCTAAGAAGCAGCAAGAGGCAAAGCAAAGCTCAGGCCTGAGCACCAGGGGAAGCCAGAAATTATGGGAACCTGCCCCTGGAATAGAAATGGCTGCTGATAATTTAAAACATTGCTGCCTTAACCCCAAAGCTCCAGAGCCAGTGACTGGCCTTCCTCATAGAGGATATGCTTGTGCTTTACATGCTTACCTATGTAGGTCCATTGAACTCAATGGAGATTATTGATGAGAAAACATGCACAAGGATGTGCTGTAAGTATATTAGCAAGGCCAGGGCCATCTTGAATGTCAGGTTCCAACTAGCCTGCTAAATTTACAACAGCAAGGGGGTCCAGAACCTTCAACCCAAGGGTCACATGATAATGGTAGGCAGGGCCAGAAGCCAAAGTGGGCAGAGCTAGTGGCTAGTTCCTACTCTCTCTCTCTCTCTCTCTCTCTCTCTCACACACACACACACACACACACACTTTTTGTCCTTCATTTGGAGAAGCAAGAGGCATGAAGGACACACTCCATCCAGGCAAAAATGCTCAAGGAGGTTCTATTGCTACAGTGCTTGGGGAAGGGATTTGTTAGAAAATGCCCCATGCTAATTTCCAAGGCTCACTCCACTCAGGAAAGCTGCCTAGGGAAGATGGTAACAGTTTACTTAAACCGGATTTCTGCACCGTTGTCACTTCTAGCTTGCTGGAAATAGTTCTATCGCAATCCCAAGCATCCTGTTTCTGGGGCTCTTCACCTCAGCTTGCGCTTTCTGTACCATGTCAGGACAACGAGTCCCACTGGCTTTCTGGGCACCTCTCCCCCAAGGGCACTTGGGAAAACAGCAGAGGGAAAACTGTTTATTTTATAAACAAAAGCGAAGCAGGCACTTTCCTATTATTGCAAGGTTAATGCTTGCCAGACATCCGCCCTGAGGGAAGCAGGCAGGGGCAAGTCTTAGAACTCTTGTTATTGCGGTTGTGCCGCCTCCTGGGGTTGGTTTGGTAATCACTGTTGCATCCCATGTGAGGGTCATCACACTTCTGCACTTTTCCTGAGGCAGCTGGCACCCCCATTTTTCCAGTAGTAAGAGCACTGAGTAGTAAGAGCGTTGATGAGGAGCACACATTTCACCATTAGGCCTACCAAGCCTCTCTAGAGTTGTACCCCTAGCGACGCTGCTCCACCCAAAAGCTCCCACAGGCACATGTGTGTAAGGCCAACTGTTGACTACCTTCTGTTGCCAAGGGGGAAATTGTACACCCTACTTTCAACTCAATGAGACAGTATAACTGGATGATGGCATAGCCTATCAGCCAAGATACCTTTATCCATGACAAAAAGTGCTTTTAATGTGGTAGCCAACACAAGAGAACATATAATAACAACTCCAGCATGACAACAGAACAGCAGGCAGGTGAGCAAGAAAACAGTGTGGGTAGCAGGAAGCTCAGGCAAGCTGTTTAAAGGAAAGTGAGAGGCACTTGTTTGGCAAACTACTCTCTGAAACGCCTGCCCCCCTCCACCAAATATCACTGGAGTGGTGATTAAAGGAGAGTAGGTGAGCTGTGAGGCAGGAGGTGTAGTTTCGGGCGAGCTGTGAGGGGAGGTGAAGGGGTTTGGTGCAAGCTCTAAAGGAAGGGGTGGGGAGAGCAGAGAAGGGAGGCTTGACAAAGCTGTGAGGAAATAGGAAAGGTTTTGTTATAAGAAGAAACTGCTCCTTTTCCCTTATGGGGTATCCAAGAGCCCATATAGAGACCTTAAGTGGGTCCCCTTTCGGTAGGAGGAAATGACAGAGGCCAGCCAGAGTATATTGAGAAGAAAAGTAGCTAGTAAGCCTGATCTTTATTAAGCTGTTGCAATAGGGTCCCCACTTACCACACGCAGGAGGGAGAACCCTGAACAATGGTGGGCAAGCCCTTATATAGATTTTTGAAATTGCCCGCCCTGTAGCCCAAGACCACCCCCCCCTAAAACATCATACATCCATCACAGAAGGAGACAGTCTACAGCAGAGGAGGCGGTCTACAGCAGAAATCCTGTCTGCCAGGATACCTGATAATGGTCACTGATTGCATTACCTGGACAGTCTGGCCATTCTTTTGTGATGGTTAATACGTTAGTTTCTGAATCCAGGTCACAGGCTCACCCTATTCATACACAAGACAGGATTTGTAAGCGAAAGACAATGGGGAGGATTTCCCATTTCCTTCCTCCTTGCAGAGAAATATTTGAGGTCAACTTGGGAGAGTCAAAATGGCTTCTGAATTGCTCCCCTGTACCACTTCAGACACGTGGCTTATGTAATTATGTATGTGTTTGCCTTGTACATTTATGAACATTTAATTTATACAGTATTTGAGACCATAGAATTCTTATAACAGTGTGGTGTGGTGAAGTGTAAGGGAAGGGGAGTTTGGTCAGGTGCCAAGGCAGAAGAGATTGGCCAGGTGTGGAGGAACTGGGGTTGGAGTGAGCAAGGAAGGCAACCCCTAGCCTTACATATGAGTGGAACTTTGTAGCAGTGCTCCAAGTATTTCAAATCATCCATGTTTTATAGGATACCAGTGGTTGATACCCTGTTGCTTCTATATAGCTGGGAAACCATAGAACATTGGATACACCGCAATCCAACATGTGAAATAGCCTTGGTACTCTATATGTAGAAATGCCCCTTGCCCTACATCAGCCTTGCCCCGCCAAGAGAAACAAAACAACAACACTCTTGGACAAGATCACACATACAAAGTGTGCTGGGCCAGCTCCAGTTCTGAACAGGCCCTGGGCAAAATACTCTCAAGTGGGCCCCCTCCTTTGTCAGTGGAGTTACCTGGTGGCAGTGAGTAGCTGTGGTAGTGCTATGAGCAGTGCCAGAAGACTGGCTCTATTGATCATTTCAATGTCTCATAATGCCCCAGAGTGATGCTACAATTGGGGCATTGGAGGAAATTGAAATGGCAACTAGATGCAGCCACCTGGAATTGCTCAAAGTACTGGGACAGAAAAATATGTTTAAGGGGTCCCAAAGGTGATGTGCTTTGCCTCTGTGCTGGGACCCTGGAATTGGCTACAACCTAATGCATATGCGCAGTGTTCAAAACTCCCATTATTCTGGGTGCATTTTGTGACAGGGAATTTCATTAGTGTGAGCAGTTTCTGAGCTCTGGACGCAGTACTGCATCCAAGATTTCAGATTAAAGGAGGACCTTTTTCTACCTCCCCACTTCCAGCTATTCTTTGAAGACTGGAGAAGAGACCCTCTTAAGAATATTAGGTGGGTGGGCAGGGGAAAGACTAGACCATGTGAAAAATGAACATATTTAGCTGCAGTTCATTCATTGTCAGCTTTGTATTTGTGTTATAAAAAAAAGCATGCCTAGACATTCTGTTGTTGCGCCCAAAACCTAGGTTTAAGGTGCCATATAGCTCCTAGCTTTCATATCTCAGTTTCTAACACTGCATATGTGGATGCTCAGCAGATGGTCAGTGGAATGGCACCGTGTAATAACTGGTGTCTCTCTGCCCAGAATGGACAAGTCCTAAGGGAAATGTGGTTGTCTGGGGCTGGAGTCCAACATTAATGGAAGGCAGAACGCAATATAATCAGAGCTTTTCAAGGCAGGCTTAGGCAAGCTCAGATATGTTAACCTCATGTTCCTTGCTGCTGCCTCCTAAGTCTGTTACTCTTTGAAAGTTCACACATGCCCTTTCCTTTTTTAAAAGAAGCAAAACAGAAAACACCAACCACCAAGAAATGGAGGGATGGCGTCATTTCCTTTCCAGCTGTAATAATAACACAGCCGAAGAGGATGGGGAAATCAGGAGGGGAGCTGCATGCAGCATTTACTTTGCTACCCCTTTGAATTGCTGGTGTGGAGCAATCACAAGATACTGGAAGCTGCCGGGAGCCGAGGCAGTTAATGATTTTCCTACCTCTGGAGAGCAAGGCCCGGAGCAAGATCTGAATGTTATTTGATTTCAGTTTAACCTTGGAAGAGCAGACAGTAATTGTTGTTCTAAAAAGAAAAGCTTTCCGTGCAATTCTGATGAAGTCCTCATACAGAGATCAAGCAAAGTATTTAGAAGAGGTTCTATTTTGGACAATGGTCATCTGCGCAGCATTGGGAGGGTATTGCACCCCACACCCCACTATTCTGCATCAAAAAAAGCTTGATTTCTTAGTAGCTGACTCTAATAGTCTTGTTCCTAACTGCAGTCAAGTAGGGAGAAAATTGCAAGCTACAGAGCAGGGAGCGCTCAGACTAATATCGTTGCACAATATTGCTTTTGCCATGTGCATGACAGCACAATGCCATTTGTGCCTCGGAGGCATGAAAAAGCTCAGTCCCAGCAGAGTGCAAACTAGCAGACTCCTTCTGCACACTCCCTGACTAGGTTAGTTGCCACTTTGAAAACTACACTGGAGGGTAGCTGTGACGCCACTGGCAGGCGGATAAAGTAGAGGTGGTGTTGGTTGGGGCCATATCTGGCATTCTTAACAGTAGATGTTAAATCTGCTTGGATTGAATTGTGCCCTCTCTAGAAAATCAGGTTCACAGTTTAGAGGAGTTCCTGGATGCTCGTGTAGTAGCGTTGGCTGGGAGTGCCTTTTACGAGCCTTGGTGTGCATGTTTGCTGCACCCTTTCCCCAAGAAGTTGGACCTGGTCATTTATGCCCTAGTGCAGCAGTGAAGAACCTCCAGACTCCAGCTCACAGGTCTAATTAGTTCTGTGATGCCTTTCCCCCCCAAACCACATCTATCTGCCCCTGGCATCACATGTAACATCAAGGGCGAGCAAATGAAAACATGGCTGCAAAACACTTATAAATTGACTCCAAAGGCGATGACTCCCAGCACCCATCAGCTGATCAGAGCTCAGGGCCACCTGCTTTGAAGGAGCCAGTCCATTGGCCATACCCAGTTTCCCATTTCTACCCTAGTGGCTAGGGCTGAGAACCTGTGGCTCTCCAAATGTTGGATTACGACTTCCATCTGCCCTGATCATGTGGGAGTTAGAGTCTAACAACACCTGGAGTGCCAAAGATTTGGCCTTGCCACTTCCAGGTTAGATTACTTCAATGAGGCTGCCTTTGAATACTCCAATTGGTTCAGAACCTGACTTGTGGGATGTTAACTAGAATAAGCAGATCGAAACATATAGTGCCACCCATATTGTATTACACTGATTAACAATTCATTTCTGTGCTCAATTCAGAGTGATGGTTTTGATCTTCAAAGCTATAATTGGCCTGAGACAAGGTCTCAAGCTTCACTTCCAGGCCTAGCCAACTCTGTGACCATAGGCGCCGACTCCATGGGGCCTGAGGGGGCCCGAGCCCCCTCAAAAATTTGTTTGGGGGGGCTCTGCCCCCCCAATAATCTCGGGCGCCCCTCCAGCAGAGCGCCACCGCCGCCCCTCCCCCAGCCCAAAATGCACAGGGTCGGGCTGCATGCCTCCTGCCCTCCCTCCCGAGCAAAAGCTCCACCCAATTTCCTTCGGAGCTGATTAATAGGCGCAGCACGCTCTCCCCTATTCGCTCACGAGGAGGCGGCGCCACTTTATCTGCATATTCATGAGCTTATTTATTATTCATGAGCTTTCCTGGGCCCCCCCAATATTTTTTATAAGTCTGCGCCCCTGTCTGTGACCCACTTCTAAGGCCCTACTCCAGATTCCTCTGCTATCTGAAGTACAGTGGGTGCATAGAAGGAACAGGGCCTTTTTTTGTTGTGGCACCAAGATACTGGAACACATTGTAAAAGAAAGTCTGCCTGGATTTGTTTGTTTTCTGATGGGCAGCTAAGACTGATATATTCTAGCTGGCTCTGACTTTTTGGACTAATTTTTAACTTGGCCATTTTGAAAACAGGTTTAAAACACATGTGTTTTTGTAAAAGTGTGGCATGACACCTTGAGTATTTTTATAGAAAAGTGGGCTACAAAATTTGGAAATGATAGATAGACCAATATCCTTGTGTGGGGAAAATAGATGTGTCCATCAGCTGGACACCTAGGTTCAAAACATGGGGCTTTGCACACTCTCCAGTGGAAGAGAGCCCCAAGCAGAGTTAGAAACATACTCATAGTTAACCAGTAGAATAGCGTGGAATATAGGATGTTAAAGCCTTTTGCATATCCTGTTTCTTGGACCTTGAAATGCTTGCCCGCTTTCTCTACCCCTCTAGCAATGAACATGCCACACGCTGTTAAGTAAGTTTACAAAGTTTTGCTTACTAAATCCAAAGGTCTGGTTCATGCATTACTCCATGTAGCAGCAAGGAGAACACAGGTAGAATGCTCTTGGGTGCAAAATACAGGTTACAGTTTCAAACATGCAGTCTTACTTTGGAACAAGTTAAGACACATCCTTCCTTGGTTGGTTACACAGCTGGAAAAGGGTGAGAGAAAGGAAGAGAAGCAGTTTCAAGGGTGTGTGACCTAGCGCAGTCTAGGTCTCTGGTCTTAACCCCTTTGTGCACTAACTAGCACTTATGCATAGTTAAGTTTGACTGCAATTTCCCACAACCCTAACTGCATATTGTGTGCGCTAGGAAGTCCTAGGTTCAACACAAGCTCTCTCAGGTTTGAAGAAAATTAACGTATGTAGTGTGGTAAAAGGATCATTTCCCATATTGTGCAAACTCATTCCTTTTCTCCCACTGTCATCTCAGGTCAAGCAAATATGGAAGACTTTGGAAACACTAGAAAGGCTTGCATAAAATGGAAATAGAGATAACGGTAGGATGCCCACTACAAGAAACCATGTCCCTATCATACTACCTTCCATTTGGGGTGGGGGGGAGGCTATCATTCTGTCTCCAGTGCTACAGGCTTAAGAACACTTAGCCCTTTGTTTGTTGGTGTCATTTGCATTCCACAACAATGCTTGGTGGGAGGTAGAACTGCTTCCAGTTGCTGTCTGCCTAACATCAAACAGCAAGAAACACTCCCCACCACCCAAAGAAAAACCCTGGAAAGGCACCAGCTGATGAAAGAGATCCCTGGCCTTGTTCCCAGTCCCTTCATTACTACACTCCCCTGATATCACTTTCTTCTTCATTCTACACATATTACACAATGATATTTTTTTTAAAAAAAGCTGTATAAGAGCCTTGCAGAAAAGATAACGTTATTTTAAATATCATTTTACTGTCTATAAAACTGAGAATAGCATGGAACCTCTGTGTGCATGTGTGTGCGTGTGCAATCACTTCCTTTGTGCATAATTTCTTCTGTTTCCAATCTTTAGACTGGGGGTACCCCATTCCCTATGTAGTCACAGCAGCAGCACCCATCCAGAAGAACAGGCCTCTTGGGTGAACCCCAAGCTTGGCAGCAGGCGTTTTTTTAAAAAACTGGGGGCGAGGGAACCCTAACAGAGGGACCTCACCAAAACAAACAAAGCAAACAATAATCACAGTTAAATAAGGACTGAGTGTGTATAGCAGTCACGGAATACTGACTGGCGGCAGGGGAGTGGCAGAGGCTGAGAATGGAAAATGGAGCTGGGAATGAAGTGGAGTGGTTGGAATACTGAACATGGGTCATTCCATAATGCAACATTTTGTTGCAGGCAGTCCCATTTGTGCTCCCTGTTGCCAGTCCTGTACAGTTTAAGAGGTTTGATTCTTGCCCTTCCCTAAAGGATGCCAGACATGGGGCTTTTCCTCATTTAATCCACAGACTGATTCTGCATGGGAATACATAGTGACTGATCCAAAGCTGCTCTACTTGGCTGCTGTTGATTTTAATTAGCTTTTGAATATATTTAATACCTGTTCACATCAATAATTTCGTTGTTTTATGTTAGATTGTTGCAACCCTCTTAGGGGGCTTCTCTTTTTTGCAAGCAAGCAGTATATAAATTTTATTCATTCATTCATTAAGTAAGTAAGTAAGTAAAATAGCTGGGCAGGGCTTTAAAGCTAGGTCATTCCAGAGCTCAGCTCTCTCTGTATCCACTATACCACACTGGCTCTCATGGTTATAGTTATACCTGTGCCCAGAAATCCTATCGTGAGGAGGTCTTCAAAAATAATGCAGAAAAGCAATATAATATCTCATACAAGTCTCTTGAACAACATGAGAGAATCTCCCACAGGAATGTGTTCGCTCTAAAACAGCCTCCACTCTAATGCCTTTTCCGTTTGACATTTCCTAGTACCAAAGATGCCGTTACATGGGCATATGGCTCAAGCAGGCACAAAAATAAGGCAAGAAGACTGGATAAGAAGGGGGGGGGAATCTATCTCCATCTGCAAAAAAAAAGACCTTGCACTGAACCCCTGTGGGATGGGCTATTCTTTTATTAGCACTAGAGGTGGAACAGAATAAGATGCTGGGCTTTCTTCACTCTGGTGTTCCTCTGTAGATTATGGCATTTTTAAGGCATCACATGAACCCAGTCAGCAAGCCACACATCCCTAGAGACTGCAGGCTCTCTTAGCCAAGTTCAGACTAAAGCCCATGATGGGCAGGGAAAGCAGCCAGGCAAGCACAAGCCCCATTGTCTCTGCATGACCGAGTCATAAGAAGAGCCTGAAAGGCGCATCTACTCCAGCATCCTGTTCTCCCATTGGCCACCCAAGTGTGATGAGAAGCCCGCAAGCAGGACATGAGCACAATAGCACCCTCCCACTCAGGCTCCCCAGGAACTGGTACACTGTTTCTAAAACCAGAGTCTGCTGGGAACTGTAGGTGGGCAGTGTGCTGTTGGCCACTGTGAGAACAGGATGGACTAAAAGGTGCATTGGCCTGACTTAGCAGGCTTTCCTTATAGTCTTAAGTAGGGAAGGGCATATGCTTGATGCAACCATACAGCTGGATGCATGTAGGTTCCCCACCACCACATTAACTCACTCACATATGCACACAAATGCCCACCCACGCCACAAAGAATGCCCCTCAACCTACCTTATCTCCAGCACAGCTCTGGTATCTGTGCAAACTTTGGAAAGTAAGGCAGAGAAAGGAAACAGAAGAGGACAAGGGGGTGGACAAACTCTTCAGTTCTGTAAACTCAAGAGCTTGAAAGAAAAGGGATAGGGACCAATTCATCTCATTAGTGAATTGGGACAGGATATAATGGGCTTGCTCGGCAGCCAGGGAGATGTAGATGAAAGAAGAGGGTGACTTTACAATGGTGCAAAGGTGGAAAGGCAGGGGACTCTTTCTCACTATTTTTGGAATCAGAAGCTCAGTGCTAACAAAAGGACTGGATCCCAGAAAGGAACCTGAGCAAGGAACATAGCTTGACTCATTGCAGACTAATCTCATAAGAAATTTAAGGGGAGCTGCTGTCATTAACTCTTAAACTACCATAATGCCTTAAAGCCTCAACAGAGTTGGGCTGGAAGTTTAAGCTCTTGAGCTGTTCTCTTGGGCAGTTTTAAATATAATGCCTTGCAGCAGTGAATGAGCTCAAACTATTTGAAGGATTTAAGCATCAGTTAAGCCAGCGAACTGTTTTAAGTGGCTTCCCAAGCCAGAGCTGCTCTGAATATCCAGACTAGCCGTAAAACATCTAGCTCCATCTCTACCTATTGTATGGGTCCACTTCGTAATAGGGCAGTGTGCTGATGATACCGTGTAAAGTGCTTTTGCTCCATTGATTTTGTGTGTTAATATCTTGTTTAATCAGAAGTGAAACTGAAAGAGCATTCCTTTGCTTCATCATGCAATACATGGAGGCTGATGCATGTGTTTGTGTGTGAACTACTGCTGCTCAAACTGGTGAGCAGTGCTTGATGAGATGCATCCATGCTGTGTATCATCTCCACCATAAGATCTAGAAACCTAAAGACATGCTTTTCAATATACCAGATTTGCACAAAAGAGGAGTAAGAAATAATAATTTTTAAACATGTCTGCTGCTGCAAGCTAGGAAATCTCAGGTCCTTTGTGGACATGCATATATGTATTTGTTTACCTGTGCATGTCTACCTTTAAAAACTATCATCATAATCATCATCAAAATACATCACCCGCCTATGAGGCATGAAGGCTGCTCCCTGCAAGGCCCTTTCCACCTGGCCTAGGGGGCGAGGCCCACACTCACCAGCCCTACTGAAGAGGCTTCTCATGAGGCTGGAGGAACATTTCCCAGCTATTGTTTTATTGATTGATTGATTTAATATGCTGTACACCGCTTTGAGGTTTTTATTAAAAATATAAAGCGGTATAGAAATTTAAAAAATAATAAAATATACCATATTTTCACAAAAGTGCAGGCTTTTTAAAGTGTGCCACTCCAAGTCAAGAATTAGGAGTCACTCATGTGAAAAGCTGCTTCTTCCACAAGACTGAAGCAGCTTCAAAACCACATTAAACTCCAGTGTCGACAAGCCCCAGGTCTTAACCATTCTTATTTTTAAAGCATCCCATGCACAAATTATATGCATTGCAACAATACATTCAGGGGGTTTTTTTTGTACATGCTCCTGTTAGTATCTGCTAAAATAGTTGTTTCTTTTTGAAATGGAGAACATAGTTTTCATATGTTGTCTAAGAAAACACCTGTATGCTATTGGTATGCAAGAAGTATGGTAAAGAAAAACAGATTGCCATCCATCCTCATCCTCATGTAAATTGATCATGTAAATTCTGAGCCTTCTGTTACTTTGGAGCAGCCAGACCCCAAGAGCTCCGGTTTCTTGGTCCTTACGCATCACCACACTGTACTCTGTGGCATTCGGCACATGCATGACTGTGCTCATTATTATTCCTTCCACCTCATCCTTCTCATCATTGGTAAAACATGAATGGACACCTGCCGGGACACCTTTGAATACTTCTGCTATGGGGAAGGTAAACTGGAATGTCTGATTGGCCTTCCTTATCTCACTTCTTACTTGGTATTCTTCTCTCATCCTTCCTGCTGCCTGTTTCCTAGCCCTCGCATTTTTAATCTCTCCTTCTATGGAATCTTTTCATGTCACCGAAGCTTTTCATTGCCCTTCTCTAGAACTTATATATATATATTTTCCCCAACTGTTATCTGTTCTAGAGACATGGTGAACATACTAATGAAGGTACAAAGAAGGTGCAAGATAGGCTGGGGTAGAGCTTTGGTGCTGCAGTATTTAAGAAGACGTTCTTGTAGTGCTGCCTAATCCTTCCCTTCCCAACCCAAGTTTGGAAACCTAACTGAGAGCTGGTCTGTGCCACAACAGGACAGCTGTGGAAAAGATAACAAGAAATCGTGTCGGGAGCCAATAGATGGCACTCTTTCATGTGAATAACCATCCTGGTACCCACGGGCATGTACCCAAGAGGTACTATGCAGCTATTTCTCTGGTTGCTTCCCTGATACTTCATAAATCATTGCCACTGAAAAGTTTGTTTCAGAGTTCTCTAAACTTCAATGGGGCCTTTATTCCAAAGTTCTCAAAGCAAAAAGCTGCACACAGAAAACTTTTGTGATGATATGCATTGGAAACAAACTATTTTGGTATTAACAACCCAACACATAGGATATGCCACACTGGAATCTTACTAATACTTCTGTAAACGTAAGTGGACTTCCTAGGAAAGTATATCCCACTGATACTTGGGATTGTGCTAAACAACAACAATCTTATGCACTCTTGGAACTCTAAGGGACTTGCTGCTAATGCATAGAATCAATTTATATGGGCAATGCTTTACATGTGCACAGCAAAACTGCTTGTATTTTATAAAGTATGCCCATAATCTTCCAATGTTTACTTGAAATTCCCACTGGGATTTAGAGTGAAAGACATTGCTTTTAATTTAAAGGAACTATGTTCTTGCTGAAAGGCTAGTGTATTCTCACCCACGGAAAAAAGGCGTATTAGAAAATGCTATCCTATGTATGTGACATGACTGCAAAAATTATTTTGGATTCCAGAGGGTTGAGCATGTTAATTTGTTGCAGCAAAAATAACAAAGAATATTGTGGCACTGTAAAAGCTAAAAATATGTATTGTAACATAAGTTTTTATGGGTCAGCCCACTTTATCAGATGTATGGTCTCCTCAGTATGCCCTGAGCACAGAGAAGATAAAAAGACACAATTGTTTTGCTGGCATGTTTTTCCTAGTCAGGCTAAACGATCAAGTAGTGCAAGGGATAGTTGAGCCCAAAATAATATAGAATCAAATTAAATTCAGGGTATGCTTATCTTATCCACTTAGGGAACCACTTCTGATGAAGTAGGCACTGGCCTATGAAATGTTGTGATAAATGTGGTGCCAAGATCTTTAAGCTTTTGATTTGTACAGGATGGAAATTATTCAACGTGAATAATGCTGTTTAGAAAATGTTTGCCCATTTTATGCATTACAAGCTTTCAGAATATTCATATGACACATATATATCCTGCTCTTCAACCCCGAAGGGTTATCAGAATAGTTGAACGAAACAACAATCCTTAGCATAAAATACTGTAAATCAAATAAAGGCAAATATCCACAACGACGTAAGGTGAATGACCACATAAGGAGGAGGATTGCAGCTCATTGGTACAGCACCTGCTTTTCATGCTGTACATCTCAGGTTCAGCCCCTGACATCTCCAGGTAGGACCAGGGGAGGGAACCCTTTTTTAATTCCTGGAAAGTCCCAATCAGTCAGTGCAGACAATATTGAGCTAGGTAGACTACTGGTCTGACCCTGAATAAGGCAGATTCATATCATCGTCTGTTCCTAAAACTATGGCCAGTAAATTTAAAAATATGCAACAAAAAAACAGGAAAAGAGCTGCAGCTCAGACTAGAGCACACATTTACATATCTTGTATGCAAAAGATTCCAGGTTCAATCCCTGGGAAAGAGGAGCTGCTGCAATTGAGTGTAGAGACATTATTGAGCGAGATGCACCAGTGATCTCATTTGATAAAAGACAACTTTTGGCGATATCCAAGTTTATGCTTTAAGGATTATTTTTGAAGCGTGTCTGTGCAAGCTTGTAGCTCGAGAAGGCTGTACACTTAGGAAGAGCTTTATGTGTGTCTATTATACGGCAAATATTAGCTAAGTGTTTTGCAAAAGCTCTAAAGCTGTTTGGAAAGATAAGCAATTTTTTTGCTGCAAAATAAGAAGTTCTTCATCCTATGTGATGTCTGTGTGCACCTTAAAACATGTGTTTGTGCACTTGTGTTTCGAAACAAACACAATATTTATCAGGAACACCTCTCACGGCACAATCCCATACATGCCTGCACAGTATTGAGTCCCATTGAGTTCAGTAGGGCTTACACCTAGGTGAGTGGGTATAGAGTTACATCCTTAGTTCCCAAATGGAGGGGAAGTTAAGAAGAGAGGAGTTGTAATATATGTGAAAGAGAAATGGGCTCCAAAAATGATATTCAAAGATGAACAAGGGAGATATCTGGCTGTGGAGATACAAGTACAAGGAGAAAAATTTTTAGTTGTTGGAATTTATGCACCAAATGAAGGCAAATCCGACTTCTTCAAGAGACTTCATGAAACGTTGATGGATTATCTGGATTACAATATGATAATCATGGGAGACATGAATGGCGTGGTCTCCACTAATATGGACAAGGCACAAAGACTAACAGTCACCAAAGAAGGGAGACTCCCTAAGACTTTTTTCGAAATGACTGAAAACATGGACTTGATAGACATTTGGAGAACAAGGAACCCTCTGGAGAGAGAGGGAACCTTTTTCTCCCAAGCAATGATGACCTGGACCAGAATCGATCAAATCTGGGTTACTAGTGGAATGGCTCCAAAGATTAAGAAAGTGGAAATCTGCCCAAAAACTTGCTCCGACCATAACGCCGTGAAGATGGAGATGAAACTTACAATAACTGGTCAATTTAGATGGAGAATGAATGACACCCTCTTTCGTGATAAGGAGATTCTCACGAAGGCCCAAAAGACTCTAAAAGACTATTTTGAAATAAATTTGAGGACCGACGTGGAGAAAAGAGTGATCTGGGATGCAAGCAAAGCGGTTATGAGAGGATTTTTGATTCAACAAAATTCAATAAAGAGGAAAAAACAAAATGAGAAAAAAGAGAAGATTTTGGAAATGATAAAGGAAGGAGAGAGGAAATTAAGAACAAAACCAAAGTCTCAAGACATTTTAAGAGAGATCAAGCTATATCAAACACAATATATGGAATTGATGAACCAAGAGATTGAATGGAAGATAAGGCAAATGAAGCAAAAGACCTTTGAATCAGCAAACAAATGTGGTAAACTTTTGGCATGGCAAATGAAGAAAAGGCAGAAACTAAATACAGTTACAAGCCTTGAGGTGGATGGAAAGAATATATCTAAACCCAATGAAATCAGAAATTGCTTTTTAAGTTATTTCAAAAAACTCTACACTCAAGGCCCGCAAAATGAAGAAGATATAGACAAATTCCTGGGAAAATATGGACTACAAAACATCTCTCATCAAAGTAAGATGGACTTAAACCAGAGAATCTCAGAACAAGAGATAGAGGCTGCCATTCAGAATATGCAATTGGGCAAATCTCCGGGACCGGATGGACTGACTTCTAGATACTACAAATTGCTGAAGGAATGGTTGACTCAACCACTAAAAGAAGTTTGCAATGAGATCCTTGAGGGAAAAAGGGCGCCTGAATCGTGGAAAGAGGCATATATTTCACTCATACCAAAGTCAGAGACTGAGAAGACCCAACTCAAGAACTACCGCCCAATATCACTCCTTAATGTGGATTACAAAATTTTTGCAGACATTTTGGCAAAAAGATTTAAAAGAGTTTTGATGGAGAAGATTCATAAGGACCAAGCAGGCTTTCTCCCTAAAAGACACCTGGCAGACAATGTAAGGAATGTAATAGACAATCTGGAAAAGCTAGAGGTGAATATAAACACTAAAGCAGTATTGATCTTTGTGGATGCGGAGAAAGCCTTTGACAATATTTCTTGGAGCTTTATGAAGAAGAATCTTCATGGGATGGGGGTAGGCCGGGGTTTTGAGAATGGTATGGCTGCAATATATTCTGAACAAAAAGCTAAATTGATTGTAAACAATGTTGTGACTGAGGAACTTAAGATAGAAAAAGGAACACGACAGGGGTGCCCGATTTCCCCATTACTTTTTATTTCAGTTCTGGAGGTGTTGCTGAACATGATAAGAAATGACCAGCAGGTCAAAGGTGTGCAGGTCGGAGCTAAACATTATAAGTTAAGAGCGTTTGCAGATGACCTAGTATTGACTTTGCAAGAGCCAAACACTAGTACGAAAAAGGTATTAGAAATAATACAACAGTTTGGGCAGGTAGCTGGATTTAAGTTGAACAAGCAAAAAACCAAAGTTTTAGGGAAAAACCTAACAGATATGGAAAAGGAGAAATTTCAAGAGGAAACAGGTTTGACTGTGGTCAAGAAGGTTAAGTACCTAGGGGTTTATTTAACATCTAAGAATCAGAATTTGTATAAGGACAATTATGAAAAATGTTGGTCAGAAATTAAAAAAGATTTAGAAATATGGTCAAATTTGAAACTGTCAATGTTAGGCCGAATTGCAGTAATCAAAATGAATGTATTGCCTAGAATGTTATTTCTGTTTCAGACCTTGCAGATTATTGACAAGATGGAATGTTTCAAGAGGTGGCACAAAGACATTTCGAAATTTGTCTGGCAGGGCAAAAAGCCCCGAATTAAATTTAAAATATTGACAGATGCCAAAGAAAGAGGGGGTTTTGCCCTGCCGGACCTGAAATTGTACTATGAGGCAGCAGCTTTTTGCTGGCTCAGAGAATGGATGCTCCTCGAGAACACGGACATTTTGGATCTGGAAGGTTTCAATAATGCTTTTGGTTGGCATGCATATCTTTGGTATGATAAGGTTAACAGTGCCTTTAAAAATCACATTGTCAGAAAAGCATTGATTAATGTTTGGATAAGATATAAAGATCTATTGGAAAACAAAACCCCTAGATGGGTGTCACCAGTGGAGGCTAAAGCAGTGAAGAAACTCAATATGGAGGTCGGATGGCCGAAGTATTGGGAAATCTTAGAACAGGATGGAGATAAGTTCAAACTACAAAGTCAGGAGAAATTGAAGCATAAAGTAGAAAATTGGTTCCAATATCGTCAAATAATGGAATTTTTTAAACAGGACAGGAAAGTCGGTTTCCAGGTGGAAAAATCAAAATTAGAAACCGAACTGTTAGAACCCAATACTAAGAATTTATCTAGAATGTACAATTTGTTGTTGAAATGGAACACACAGGATGAAACAGTTAAATCGGCTATGATTAAGTGGGCTCAGGATGTTGGACATAACATTATGTCAGCTGACTGGGAATGGTTATGGAACACCGGTATAAAATTTACGGCATGTAATGCCTTAAAGGAAAACATTATGAAAATGGTATACAGGTGGTATATGACCCCAGTCAAGCTGGCAAAAATCTATCATTTGCCCGATAACAAATGTTGGAAGTGTAAAGAGACTGAAGGTACCTTTTATCACCTTTGGTGGACATGCCCGAAGATTAAGGCCTTCTGGGAAACGATCTATAATGAAATGAAAAAGGTACTTAAATGTACCTTTCCTAAAAAACCAGAGGCCTTTCTCTTGGGCATTGTCGGCCAATTGGTGACAAAGAAAGATAGAGCTTTTTTCATGTATGCCACAACAGCAGCAAGAATACTCATTGCAAAGTATTGGAAGACACAAGATTTACCCACTTTGGAAGAATGGCAGATGAAAGTGATGGACTATATGACATTGGCCGAGATGACAGGCAGAATCCGTGATCAGGGAAAAGAGACGGTGGAAGAAGAATGGAGAAAATTTAAAAGCTACCTTAAGGACTACTATAAACTTAATGAATGCTAAAATGTCGTGGTTTTTCAGAGACAAAGGGGTACAGGGATATAAGGTTAGACTATAAAAGAGGACTAAGATGATTGAGATTGGAAAGTAACAATTGGGAGTTGCTAGTTGAACTATGGACATTGGGATGCAGAGAGGGGTGGTATGGGGAAGTCCAAGAAAAGAGGTTTATGAAAATATGTTTGAAACTATACGTGTATGTTTGTCATTTTTAGTGTTTGTTTGTTTTTCTTAAAAATTTGTAAAACCAATAAAAATCTTTAAAAAAAAAAAAAAAACAAATGGAGGGGAAGGATTTCAGGGGGTTGAAGCCAACAAGAAGTTCTTGAAGAAAGAACAATTCTGTTGGTGGGGCCAAATCATAAAGAAGAATACAGCTGGAAAGCATTAGGTCTCTTCCTGCATTCTTTCTTCTACAAATTGTACGGTGGACTCTAGCCCATGGAAGCTTATGCTGTAATAACATGTGTCAGCCTTTAAGGTGCAGCAAAGGTTTTTGTTGGTTTTGCAACAACGACTAGCATGGCTACCCCTCTGGAAATTGTTACAACTAAGACTGAAATGTACAATTAATATACATGCCTAATAATTTTTAAAAAACTAAAAGGTGAGCCCAGTTAATCCTAAAATTTACTGACAGGTGGCCAGCTTACCTCTGTTTAAAAACCTCCATTCAAGCAGAGTCCACAACCTTCGAAGGTAGCCAGTTCCACTGTCAAACAGCTCTTACAGTCAGAAAGTTTTTCCTGATGTTTAGTTGGAATCTCCTTTCTTGGAATTTGAATCCATTGGTTCAGGTCCTGCCCTCTGGAGCAGCAGAAAGCAAGCTCACTGCATCCTCCATGTGACAGCCCTTTAGATTTTTGAAGATATTTGAAAACCCGACTGACGTTCCAATTCAGCAATAACCTGTGGGTTTACCTTGGGGAAAGTAGCAGGACAAAAGAAAAACCTCTCAGGCCCGTGCCTAGCAATCATTTGACAAACAAAAGTGTAGAGAAGAGCCCTCATTCTTCTCTTTTCTAGGGTAAACTCACCTAACTTCTTCAACCATTCTTCATAAGGCTAGGTTTCCAGACCAATTAATTGATTGATCAGTTAAAAGTCAGGTGTTTCATAAACTAGACTTTCTTTGATCAGCTGACCATCCTGCAAAAAATAAATAGTGCTATGGGAGTGTGAGAGTTTGGGGGTTTGGAGTCGTCTGATGAGCATTAGCTAACTCACACACAGCATACCCAAAGTGAAAAAGACCTGTACTGCCAGTCGCACATTGTTGTCTACATGGTTTATCATCATTTGTGCAAGTCAGGGGTGATAATCAAATTTTGAAGTGGCCCAGTATTTGTTTTCTGTAACTGTTGTGAGGTTGCAATGTCAGTCACTTAACCTTTTAAATCTACTGCTTTTTATTAAATCTACTGCTTGTGTAGAAAATCACAAGTATTCTGATTTGCACACATTTTTAAACAAATCCTACCATGCTGATTCCATTAGGTACGGGGTCAGTTTCCTAAAAATATTGAGACCACCTAGCCAAACAACTTAGCCAAGTTCTCCATCTGGTCACAGCACTAGAGGCTTACTTTATGAAGATCTGAAACGGCTTTTGACTGCAGTGAGAAGTGATAGTATTCCTCCTGATTATAAACATAAGTTACCTGAGACGTTTTTGATTCAGGGATGCATCCCAATTGCTTTGAAAGCAATAAGGATACTATATTTTAAGGGGTTTTTTTTTTTGGTGGCGTGATGTTCCAGCTGCTTAACAGAGCCCAAAACAGAGCAGCTGCTAAAAGTTACTCCGGCTTTTGCTTTCCCCGTGTGCAACAGAAGAAGATACCTTGTGCCAAAGATGCATTCATGAATTATACATAAATGTGAAAGACACAAGGGATTGCGGGGGGGGGGGGCTAGGTGGAGGCGGCAGAGGAATTATGCATCCTTCCTTGCTTAGCCTTAGGCCAGAACCTGTCATTTGGATTTCAGTGCAGAACTTTTGGCTGGTCAATCATTGTATGTCCTTAGAGTGATGAATGTCAGGTTTCCTGACTCTCATAGCTATGCCCAACCTCATCAAAACTTGCTCACTCTTAGGGGCATTCACATATTCTCCCCCCCCCCCCCGCATAGAAGTAATCTCTCCAGCGTAGGGGGGATGCGTATGCTGGCACTTCTAAATGGAATGCAAGTATCTGTTTTGCCAGGAGCGCACAGGTCAGAAAGCCAACATGTGCAGTGTGCAGATTACCTCTGTGTAGGGGGAAAAATGTAAATTGCTAAACAGCCTTCAGTATGTGCACAAAGCAATAAGCATATACCTATACATTTGTAAATCATTCTATTGAATATTTTTCCGCCTTTTTAAAGGGCACAACAACCCCCTCACTCACTAGGATATACAGCCAGACCTGGGAAAGAAGAATCTCCTTTCGGTGAAGCCAGACCTTATTGAGCTTTATATACTTTAAATACGTAAAACTCCACCCTCCATACAAACATGTTTCCCACTGTTTTGACTCAAAGGTGGAGCAAACCTTAACTGAGGATGGGGTATTGATCTAGGCTTGAACCTGCTCACACTCCCATCTGATGCAGAACAGCGTGTTAGGGGGTCGCTACTTGAAATGGGGTCCCTCTGCAGCATTTCTACACTTTCTGCATCTTAACCTCAGCCCCGCTGTCCCCCCCGACCCCAATACTTCCCTCCACCCACAGACCTAAGAGGTAGGTCTTCCGCCTAATCCCATCCACCAAAGGGTTAACCTGGTTTGCCTAAGCTGCTGAAACGACTAAGGCGCTGGGATGGGAAGACGTGGGGCGGGGTGGGGGAGAGAGATAACACTCTCTCCCGCTGTCAGTTACGCCCGAGTTTTCTTTGTTGCAGGATATTTGTTGAAGGATCTGTCTGGTTAGATTTTGCAACATTACAAAGCAAGGCCCCTCTCCACCTCTCCACCTCTCCCCACCCCACCCCGCTCGCTCCCCACCATTCAATTCACCCTCACCCCGATCTTCTTTCTTCTCTTGCTTTTTCTATCTTTTCCCTCTCCTTCTCTCACTCTAACCCCCCACCCTACCCTTCTGTCTCTCGCCCCCATCAGCCCTCCACCCCCGGGATGCGAGACACTCCCTTGCAATCCACCGAATAACTCAGTCAGAGAGAGAGAGAGACAAAGGAGTCGGTTTATTTATTTATTTGTCTTTCCCATTCCTCCCCCCCCCCCCGCGCCTGTTTCGTCTGCCTCTCTCTGGGTTTTTTAAGTGTGGGGAGGGGGGGAGAGGGGAATCCCCGTCCACAAAAGCACAGAGTTAGGTGGCAAGAGGTGTATGTATACACGAATTTGGGGGGTGCGTGATCAGTCTTGTTTCGGATAAGGCTCTCCCCCCCCCCCCAATTCTCTTGATGGAATAGGGAAGCCGCGGGGGGGACTTGCTGAAACTCAGCCTTAGCCGGAGGGAGGAGAGAAAGTCAACAGTCGCGCGAGCCGGACTCGCCTGATACCCGGAGAGAGCGCAGGAATCCCGCGGCTCGCTCGCTCCCTCGCCCGCCTCTGCCTTGCCAAGCCCAGCCGAGCGGGGCAGCAAGGCTGGGGGGGGTGGAGGAGGGAGGCAGGGAGGGGAGGGGCAGCACAGGTGGAAAAAGAGGAGGCGGTGGGGAGGAGAGAACGGCGGCGGGTCCGGCCCCCACTTCCCTGCCCGGGGAGGTGGGGACGGGGAGGCGGGGCTATGCAAATAGAAGGCGGTAGAAGCCAATTGACTGAATAGGGTCTGGGTGCTCAATGTGAGAGGAGCGGATTTCGAGCGTGTGTGTGTGTGGAGGGGGAGGGTGGTGGTTTATTTTCTTTATTTTTCTTTTTGCGGGCAGGAGGCCACTTTCATTATTATTATTTCTTTTTCTTTCTTCCCTCCTCCTTCTGCCTCCTGCTCTCCGGGCCTGCAATGAGAACTTAAGGACCGAGTGAGTGCAGACGCGGGGCGGGCGGGCGGGCACACAGCCGCGCATTTACGCTCGGAACAAGCGGCGAGAGGCGCCGCGAAAAGTCGAGCCCGCTGCGCTCCGCGGGTGCGAAGGAAGTCCCATCCGGCTTGCCTGCTGCCTCTGGAAACCGGTTTGGGTCGAGCGTCTCTATGGATTGGCGGAGAAATCCACTCGAGTCCTGAATTCCAAGTCCAGGATTCCGGAAGGTGCTGCCGACCACATTGGAGGAGCGGCGGCGGCCGCCCGCTTACTTTGACCAAAGAGAGAGAGAGAGAGGGATGGCGGTGGGACGCCGCTACCAGGACAGCTGGTGAGAAAATGCCTCTTTGGTGTCAATAGATAGGGTTTTCGCTCCTTCCCATTCCCCCCCCCTTTTTTTACTCTGGATCTGGGACCAAGTGCTCGGGTCCTACTGGCGAGCAGCGACGTGACCTTTCTGGGGAACCGTCTAAACTGCTCTGCCTACATCCCAAAAGGTACGTCCGTGTGCGCAACGCGAGCTCATTCCCCCCTCCCCGTTTGTCCACGCGCCTCCGAATTAATGGAGAGAGTGAGTTCGGTTCTGTCAATGGAGCTGCCAACCTCCTCTGGGTCTCTGCTATAAGCAAAGGTGTCACGTCGCCCCGTCTATGGAAGGGATCGAGCCGAGATGGACGGGTGGAGAGAAGCTCGGTTTGCCCCACGGGGCGGCGGGCGCAGGTTCCACTTTCCATGCCGTTGCTGCGCTGCTCTGCTTCCTCCCTGTTGATGGGAGCGTAGCAGGAGTGCCAACTTGGCCCCACGACCGCGGTGCCCGGGGCCGGGAGTGCTATGCAGCGTGCAAAATTTGTGGGTGCCAGGCCCCTTCATGGGGAATTTTATGGGTGCTCAGGGCCCCAGGGAGTTGGTACCTATGGAGCGTAGAAGGCGGTGATATTGTGTGTACAGTTAGAAGGGGGGGGGGCGGAGGCTAATGATCAAAGCTGACGGAGGTGGGGAGCTGTTGGAAGCAGCAAACTTTCAGCGGCTCCTTCACACTCGCTGCATCCGGAAAGTGACAGCGGCCGGCCGGTCCAATCCTTTTTTCCATCACTGTGATGGGAAAGTTGAGCAGAAAAGTGTTGGTGGGGGCAGGGAGTGGGAAAATGGAAAACCCTGCCCGCTTTTATGCGGGTGAAATTATCTTTCGCCAGGGAGAAATGCCCACCCCCTTGCACAAAAGCCCCCGTTATAACAACCCTGTTGTCTGCGGGGAGCGAGGTCTCCAAGGTGCTCCCGACTTCGCGACTCGCCGAAGCAGGCGCGAGTCTCTTTCCAGAGAGCGCTTCTGCTGCTGCCTTCGCGTCTGCTCTCGGCCTGGCAGCCCTCGAGGACGGGTCGGCAGCCGGGCAGGTTTAAAGGCCCGGAGCCGAGAGCAAGTACAGGGAGACGCCTGAAGAGGAAGCGACGCCAACCTCTTCCAGAGCAGATATGGGAGCCGACTGTCTTCACGGGACCCCTCTCTTTGCCTTCCACAAAGCGCTTGAAGCCTGCTTGGTATGTTTGCGCGTGTTTAAAAACGACTTGCGTGCAAGCCAGCCGGCTGGATCTTAAGCTTCAAAGTTCAGCCGTTTTGGTATAAAAATGTTACAAAACTGGTTGAAATTGTAGTGGTGGTTAGTGAATCGAGCGTTAATTCTGGGTCCACCGCCTTAGCCGGGGGCCGGATCCCTAGGCGTGCTCAAAGTTGCCACTGCCTTCGTTGTTGTCCCAGGGCAGGATTAACGCGGCGCTCCAGCACAGTCGTCCGGCTGGCGCCTGTTGGGATGGGTGCAGAAGAAGGGAGGAGAGACTTGGGTGGTTTTCACGTGTGACGCGCACAGTTACCTGGGAGTAAGACACACGCGGAACCCCCCGCCCCCAGGTTTTACTTAAGAGTAACCCCGCAGGGTCGGGCTGCATAAACGCGCCATTGAGTCCCGCCCCCAGCCTAACTCGCTGCTTTTTATTTGTGTGCTCCGTGGGAATACTGTTCGTGTGGGACAGAAACGGCAGGTGAGAAATGAAGGCTGGGGCGAGGCTTTTTATGCTGACCCAGCGCGCTTCGCAGACCGATTTCAGCCTCGCGTGTGAACATGCGGTGAAAAGTCTTTTGTTTTGCTTAGTGTACCACAGGGCTGGAGAGGTTAGCAGGGCATAAACTTGAGGGAGGAAACGTTTTCCTTGGCTCCAGACTGAGAGAGGAAAAGTCGGCTCCTCAGCCGCGCCAGCGGTCTGCGAGCCAAGGTCTCTCTCTCTCGCTCCCTCGTCCCAGCACGGACTGCTGAGGTGAAAGCTCGCGCGCGCGCTTCGCTCCCGGGCCCGCCTTTATTTCTCCTTCTCCCCTCCCGCCGCGTGGTGGTTTCTTTTTCTCTCCTCCCGGTGCACCAGAAGCTCCGCTAGGAGGGCGGTAGGCGTGGCCCTGAGTCTCGCGCCGCTCTTGCCAACTCTCCCTGAGGTAAAAACGCTGGGCGAAGACTGGAAGGCGGCCGCCGTCGAGGTTGTTTGGTGGGCCGGCCGGCCTGCCCCTCCTTCCTTCCCTCGCTCACTCGCTCGGCCCTCTCTTCTGCCAGCCTCGCGTCCGCCTCAGCGTCGCTCGGCTTCTTCTTGTGCCCGCGTAAAGCGCGCAACTGGCGGGCAATTAATTAATGAGCTCGAGGCCCTCGCGTTCCTAGGGAGCCAAGGTACACACGCTCCGCTCTTCATTTTTGGGGGGCCGATGACTTCCCGCGGCTTCAAGCGCCCGCGCCTTCGCCGGGCCAGCAAGTGCGAGAAGAGGAGCGCTTTTCACAAGTCGCGAGTGAGTCTCGGGCCTCTCGCGCTTGGCACGCGATAGTATCTCGTGTGGAAGATGTGTGCGGGTGGGGGGTGGTGGCGGCTTTTGTATTGCGAATGAGCATTCTGGGCAAGCGTAGGCTTTATATATCCACCTTTCAGGACCGACTAGAGCAGAGTTGCTTTCCGAAGCTTTACTTGTGGAAAGCGGGACTGCCCACCCAGCTTAGCAGTTTTTAGGCTATCTGTTGATTGATGAATTGATTAAATGGGCATAATTTACATATGGTGAAAAACAGCTCTGAAGCAAAAAGAAAAAAAAAGCTTACGTTCTTTGTGTTTAGCTGATGAATATGCCCTAGGAGGCACTATCACGAAAGAGGCATCCTCTCCTGCGTGTGAGAAGAGTGGAAGTATCTCTTTTAAAGATGGTGTTTGCCAGGTGTCACAAAAGCAATACATAGTCCGTTGCTGGATAACCAAGGGTACCTTTCTGGTCAAAAGGTATATATTGGTTGATCCAGCCAATCAAATCAATTAAACAGTATAGCTCTAATCAAATAAGGAAACTTGAGAAACCAGGCAGGTGTCTGCTTTCTGGCTCTGCCCTTGTCATGAGCAGCCTCACTTCTCGCTGCGGTTTGGGTAGAAGACAAATAAGACTTAAGTGGAGGGCAGGGGTTGTTGTTATGTGTGTGTATTTTGCATTTCCTTGGGTCTGCAATCCAAAACCTACAAAAGCGAGAACATGCAATTGAAAAAAATTGGTTCTCTTATGCTTTCAGTCTTGCACAAACAACATTCAGGGTATTTTCACTTGGGAGGCTTAAATTGGTGCGCTCTTAAATTGCTCTATTATAATGCAAATGTAAAACCTGCATCAGTTTGACTATACTGTCAATTTCTCTCACACAGTAGATCCTATGTTAACAACATTCACATCTGGCAAAAATAAGGAAAGAAATGCTTGAGCAAATTTTTTAGTGTCACGTGTCAGAATGTGAACTTAAAGGAAGTACTTTTCTGCACAATGTACAGTTAACCTGTGGAACTTATTGTGATACAGCACTTGGAGGGGCAGCCATTTGAATAAATCAGTCTCCAAGGAAAGATTAGTCAGATAGAAGATGCAAGGACCAGAAACAGCTACAAGCCAAGATGGTCATGGAGTATACTTTGCTTCCCAGTACATAACTTAGAAACAAACACTAAATGATAGGCCATCCTATAATGCTATTGTTTTTTATGCGTACATCCTAAAAGCATTTGAATTATGTCAGAGAAAATATATTGAGTTATACTGATAAGTGGAGTTTGCAACAAAGTGTTGCAGTGTGGAGTGCTCCTTTTCAGCCAGTCTTACATTCCAGGATACTCCATCCACCTTGCTTGTCTCTCTTCCCTCCCCCTTCAATATTCGTTCAACATTTTGTGTTCATTCAGCATGCTCAGTCCTCACTAGACTGTTTTGAGTTACCCCTTTATGATTTTTCCTCCCCAAAGGGTTTTTGTACTTCTGCAAACATTGAGGTTCCCCTGAGTCTGCTGCTACCTCCCTCTTGTGGTAGGTGGTGCTATTTTGTCTATGAAAGGATTTGCAGTTGGAGAATGTACTAAACTTACAGAATTCGTTTTTGCGCTAGCTTTTTTAATTACACATGTCTTCAGGAATAGAGATGTACAAATGGCATTGTATTGTCAAATTTGCAGATCAGCCAAGGGTATCTTGCTGACCAGTAACTTTGAGAAGTGAGGGTCCCTCAGAATACTATTAATCATATGGCTGTAATCATGCAATTTGATATTATTTTGTCCTGCATTTCAAAGTGTGTGTGAGGTCTTTTTGTAGAGCAGTACAGGCACAGCAAACAAATGTACTTTTCTATATACTATAACATTCACAGACTAGTTTATAAGATTTTGATTTTTATATAGCCAGATATATCAGCAAGTATTTTAACCCCTATTAATTGTGAATCTCTTTTTATTGTTCTCTTAAAAACAAAACTAAAAACATGTATTACCTAGGTGGCCTTGCTCCCAAAAGAACACATTTCTGCTACTTTATTTATGATGAGCTTGGCAATGTAAGAAAATACTACATGCATATGTAAGCAGGTAGGAATGTGTGTCTGACTTTAAACTAGTGGACTATTCACACATTTTTACTATTTCCTTGTACAGTTGAGAATAATTTAACATTAGGTGAGAAAAATACCGTTAATGTAGGCAAAAAGAGACAAGAAAGAGAATTTTGCTCCCTTTTCCACTCCCAACTAGTCCTCAATTTACGGTAATCCAGCAGCATATCCCCATTCTTAATAAACTCATGGTAGGCAAAGACGTCTGGTTCCCCAGTTAAAGCAGGGATAGGA
This sequence comes from Podarcis liolepis, assembly GCF_965112155.1. Classification (NCBI taxonomy): domain Eukaryota; kingdom Metazoa; phylum Chordata; class Lepidosauria; order Squamata; family Lacertidae; genus Podarcis; species Podarcis liolepis. The sequence continues at coordinate 71,021,566 of NC_139555.1, forward strand.
AACCTTCAGCCCTTCAGATGTTGTGAGACTGTGACCAGTCATGTTGGCTGGGACTAATGGGAATTGGAATCCAACAACAACTAAAGGGCCACAGGTTCCTCATCCCTGTCTTAAAATGATCTCAATTAACAAGGCTAGGAAAGACCCCTTCTGAGAACTTGGAGAGCTGCTGTCAGTCAGAATAGAGAATACTGGGTTAAATGGACTGATTGACTGATTCAGTATGAAACAAGTCTGCGTGCTTTATAATCAGCAATTTAAGAATAGGTGTCTAATAGACCCTCTTTTGTGTCTACTACAATTGTTAGAATTCTCATAATTATACATGAATTTGGTAAGGGAAAGTGAACATGAAAAAGAGGAAGTACTTAGATTGCTGCGCCTTGTGAATACCAACCCAACAATGGGCTAGAAGGAATAAAACATTCCAAGAGGATTCTGCCTGTCTCCATATAGTCCAGGGCAGGCATAGGCAAACTCAGCCCTCCAGATGTTTTGGGACTACAACTCCCATCATCCCTAGCTAACAGGACCAGTGGTCAGGGATGATGGGAGTTGTAGTCCCAAAAACATCTGGAGGACCAAGTTTGCCTATGCCTGGGTCCAGGGAGACACAGAAATTGGGCTATGGTGCCACAGAGGGGATCAGAGAGTCGCAGCTTAGTGTAGTTTGGTAAAGTTATTAGCCCTGTGCCCTGACAAGCACATATGGAAGCTTTTGCTGGCATCATTCTCCAGTTGTGTGCATGCACACATTAGTCATGGAGTTATTAATAATTTCTCTTGTATTCCTGATTTTTTTCTTCTTCTTTCTGCCTTTCTCCAAACATTTCCTGTTCTTTAAGTTCCTTTCTCAGGAGACTCAGATGCATGCACTGACATTTATAAACTGAAACTGATCAGAGACCCCTCTCTTCCTGAACAGATGCACTAGGAGCCAGCAGAAGGGGTCCCCAATCTTCCTTTCCTTCCATTATGATCTCGGCTCAGAAGTGGCTGGAATAATCTCTTGTTTATTTATGGCGACTGAAAAGTGGCTGAGCTTCATATGCAAAAGGACCGCTGGTCTCCAAGCATGACACACTGTCTTTTCCCTAAGTCCGCACAGTGACACATTCCATCAGGAGACAGACTGACACTTCAGAGCCAGGGAACACTTCTCAAGAACAGTACAGTATTTTCCTGATCGCTTTGATTTTCTCTCCCAGCTTTCTGTTTCTCCTTTCTGCTTTCTTTTTCTTACATTCTCCCGCTCCCTCCCCCCTTCTCTGCTCTTTTCCTTTGTTTGCCATCTCACTCACTCTCAGTGGCACGCACAGCACCATCCAAATGCAATATTGGTATTTGCCAGAACTATTTCCCAAGGCCGGAGGGGGTTTGATTTAAATGCAGCTGATTGTAGCTTTTATTTCACAGGGTAATTTGGATTTTAGACATTCTGGTTCCAAAAAGAACTGATGTGTGCGCTGAGTGAAGAATCTCCAAAAGGGGAAGTGTGAATGTGTGTGGAAAGACAGGCAAATAATACAAATATTTACCTAGTGCAAAGGAAATTGCTATGATATATTGCCCCTGGGGAAATTTTAACTCCTGCAATTGTGGTGCATTGCCCACAGCCGAAGAAAGCTGTGTTCTCCTGGGGGCCTATCAATTACCCTAAACGTCCATAGAGCCAGTCTGGATTTGTTTGACTGATTCCAAGGATTTTCCTGTGAAATCCCTGAAGTTTGTTTCTGTCATTAACTACCACTTCCCTGCATCTCACCAGCGAACCAGAGGGGGCAGTGTTGGTAGCAATTATGCCCCCACCTTCCCTGACCCCCCCCTCAAGCATTCATCAATTTGGAGCACACTGGGAAGTGCTTCCATAGGGAGCCATTTGGTCGGTTTTCCTTTCCCTAGTTGTGGTATGTGTATGTACATTTTACTGCAAATTGTTCTTAAGAATTTCTTAAGAAACTGGCTGAAGTGCTAATAATGTGTATGCAGTACATTAGGTTTGAGGTTTTCAGTTACCTTGATTGCAAGCGAGAAACTCTAAATATTTAAAGGGGTTTTGCCTGCTCACATGTACACACATTGTTTGAATAATTTTAGCATGCTTTATAACTGCATCCATATGTACTCTTAGTACAATAGAAACAGAACAAGAGAAGGAGACCTTTGATGCATGCCTCTTGCCGTCATATTCCTGATGTGGTAGGGCAATAAGGACTCAAATCCTTGTGATCCATTCAAATGAGCATTTTAAGAGCTGGGAAAGGACAGGTTCCTTCTTACTGAACAAGAATAAAGGGATTTTTTTGGGGGGGTCCAGTACCACTCCAAGGGCTGTGGTTGAATGCCACATACTGAATCCAAGGGATCTTGCAAACTTCCCAGGTTCAGCTGCTCAGAAAAACAAAACGTTACCTACTGTCTGGGTGGAGGGGAAGAAGATCCAAATTTAAAAATATATGAAAAGTCCCCCTGGATCAGATCAAAGGCCCATCTATTTTTGAATGCAACAAGGAACTCTCCATTTGAGATTCTCAGTAGCTGGTAATCAGAGACAAACTACTTCCAGAACTGGAGGTAGAATATAACCATGCCTAGTAGTCATTTGAACTCTTGCCTGTGATAACACTATGCAGTTGCCCAAAAGAGATGGTAGAGCCAACAGATATTTGTTGCAACGACTGGAAGCACATTCTGAGTGGTCCATTCATGAGTACTAACCCATGTGCATGTAGGGATGCCCTTCAACTACAGTACACCACCAAGAGAGCATGGACTAGACCTTATCATCATAGTCACTATGGCATAGTGTGTTGGAGCTTTTGCACTCAATATTACAGTATTTCTTTTGTTCTATTCTGCTTGTTAGCCTTTTCCACCTGTTCCATCTCTGTAGACTGCCAACTCCTGCGATTTGCCCTATATTTATTCAGCTCCCCAACACAATAAGTCTTCCAGCTGGATGCCTCTCAATGACATTAAAAATATATATATCTTGTATTAAAATTAATGGGAGCTTTTAACATTGACTTCTGGGGAAAGTAGTTTGCACCAAAAGCCTGCAGTTCTACTGATGAAACAGTTCTTCTGATTGCCAATCTAGGGCTCTATGTATTTTGTCCACTGTAACAAACAGTGAACTAATTCTTGTGAAGTGTTAATTTACTCTGAATATAGTTAAGTATGCTAAAACGGTGCATGAATGGTTTGCAGTTGTCCTAGAGCAGGGGTCAGCAAACTTTTTCAGCAGGGGGCCGGTCCACTGTCCCTCAGACCTTGTGGGGGGCCCGACTATATTTTGAAAAAACAACAACAAACGATTTCCTATGCCCCACAAATAACCCAGAGATGCATTTTAAATAAAAGCACACATTCTACTCATGTAAAAACACGCTAATTCCCGGACCGTCCGTAGGCCGGATTTAGAAGGCGTTTGGGCCGGATCTAGCCCCCGGGCCTTAGTTTACCTACCCATGCCCTAGAGGAACTGCTTTTGTAAGCATAAAGCAACTGAAAGTGCAGAAAGTAGACAAATCAAAACTGTTCAGTTGCTGTATCGTGTGACGGAATAGACATTATCCAGTGGTATAAAAGACAGTTCCTCCAGAGAAACAGAGGGCCAGGAAGCTACCTTTGGTTCATATGCAGAGGGACTCAGCAAAGGTGCATTGTGTATTAGAAAGTGGTATGTGTATTTTGGGGGCGGGGTGTCAGCTGAAGTGGAGAAAGCTGTATGTAACTTACACTTTGTGATGAATAAAGGTAATATTGCAAATTCCGCATACACTGTCCCATCTGATTTCTGGCTAGCCAGTTTCACGGGGCCCCTGGCACTCTATTTAGGGAAGTCTGTCAAATCTTTTCCAGCTCAGAGGCACAGTGGAACCCAGCTGGTGGTACACACAAACTTTTTTTTTTTTAATTCTACTATTAAGAAAAATGCATTTTGTCTTTGTGTGTGTGTTTTATATAATTAAGTCCAGATTTCTCCTGACTAGAAAGTGGAGAATGTACCATACAAGTCCTCTTCCCCCCTGGTTCACTGCATTTCTGTGCTCAGCAGGAGGGTACAGAGGTAGTACATCATAAAGACTGCAGCCCCATCCTCCTCTCTTTCTCTCTGTGGGGAAGGGGCACTCTTGTGGGGGTGGAGAAGCCCCCAGTGGGTGGGCTGCTGGCTCTGACTGCCATAGGATAGGCCTGTAAGGACTCTTTTCATTCCTGAGAGGAGACGACTTGATTACTGCCCCTCAATCAAACCTTGTTTACTTTACCAAATGAGAGCAGCATGTGAGCTTGTTAATTGTAGTTGGGCTCATACGGTCTGGTATTCATTCTTTCTGGAGACTGCTCCAGCCACACTGTGAAAAGCTGATGTTCTGGTGGTAAAGACAATGACCCTGGTTAAGAGTTCAGTCAGTGAAAAGGCACACACGGTCAAAGTGTGCATAAGAGTACCGCAACTAACCCAAAAAGCTTACATTAATCTTACTTAAATCATAAATACTGATAATGTTATTGATGGATTCTTTGTGTTATGTAATTAATTAATATCTATGCATTCAAATACAGAAAATTGTAACAAATGCCTCTGGGAACTTGCACACTAACTAGCAGTGTCTGGACTCCCCCCCCCCTTCAGTTAAGAGAGGAGGTGGTCAGAAGAGGAAGGGAGAATTTTCCATTCCAAATATGTATCAGTTCTTTACGGCATGTGCTGCAGTTGTTGTTTTCTTTCTTTATCTGTTACCTTGAAGACAAAAAATATTTATCAAAGGCTAAGAATGGTTCAGGGCTAGAGGCTCAATGAAACCTAAAATGAAAAGTTCACAAAACACACAGAGAGGCAAAGTTAATCCAAATAATTATGTAGAAGATGCTCTGAAGTGTGACATGTGCCAGAGTACCCTCAATATAGGGGAGTGTATAAGGCTAGCTAAAACCATAATGTTAAAGGAATGCAGAACAAGAAAGTTGAAGCTCAGGTTCCTGTGTGCTCCAGGAACCCCCAAAGATTAGCTCTTAGTCATAGGGCGGGGCTGAGTCTCTCACTATTTTCTCTCACAATGAGTAATATAACTTGACATAGGTAATCACAGCCATAGTTTTGCGTTTTGGATCTAGTATAGCCATCTTGCACTATATAATGGGTATGGAGGAGGCACAATATATTATGAGCCCATTTTGATTGGGCCATACAGTATTCACTGCTGCAACAGTATTCTTCTCCCCACTCCAAAATTAGATGTTCTCTCACCTAATCTTAATTTCAGAATTGCAATTAGGTTGATTGACAAAGACTGTGCACTGGGGAAATGGGCTAGCCTTCTGAAGGACAGACTGGTGAATTGTTAAACCTGCAAGTTTCTCCTCCCAAGGGTGGAGTTGAGCAGAATAATAGAAAGACTTTTGACCAGAGAATTTTAGTTCAGTTCCTGTCTCATAACCTGTTCTGGGAAATAATGTTTCTGTCTTCACTTTCCCATCTCTTATAGATTCCCTAAGAATTCTGCCTGGATTTTGGATTCACACCTCTTCCCACTATGCCCCTCGTTGGCTTTTTGCTTTGGGCAACCTTACTAATTGTAGGCTGGTGGCCATCCTACTCCAAGGATTACCTCTTTGCTACTCCAAGAGTGCAGCTCACATTCAAAGGTAAGGCACTATGTTAAATCAGTGTTATAGCATAGTTGTGGTCTTCCTTGTGTTATGTTTTCTGGCAATTAATGGCTTGATAAAAGCTCTGCATCCAGAATGCGTCTCTTGAGTGCACCAAGATCCAGACCTGGAGGTTCTGTTTTAATTTCAGGTTCGCTAGAGTGGCCACACTATCTTTCCAAGAATGCTATTTCCAGCAGCAGATTTTCTTGGGATCCTAGCCACGATAATGAGCAACACTTTTTTCTGGAATAGGTTCTGAGAAGCCCCTGGGCTAGCAGCCTACATCAATCACACATGTAGTGCATTGCACTTCAGTGTCTCTCTCCATCTGGAGATAACTGGCCTTGCAGCTTGTGGAGTTTCCTTAGATTTTTTTAGAGTCAAGCACCATAGCTGGCAGTACAGACAGCAGATTGACAGCTCAGTGAACCCAAGCTGCTATGTGTGCTGAGAAGTTGGCAGTAAGTCACATATGAGCTTCCTAGGAAGGGACTGCAGTGCTGCATGTGGATCTTCCATGCCGAGGAGGAGACAGGTGTTGGGATGACTGTCTGTAAATCTTCAGGGCTAGTTGGCATGCAGCAATGATCGCCTGTGAAGGATACTGCATTGAATTAATTAATTGACCTCACAGGGAGGAGGATGCCTCTTATGAATCTGATCTACATTAGCCTTTTTGTCCTCGTACTGCTTCTGCTTGCATGCTCAATGAAGAACAACACATGAGCCAACTTGTAGTAAAACCTTTTCATCCTGTGATTTTTTTCAGACTACTTTATGATGACTTTTTAACTTAATGCATTTTTCTTTTACTGAGAATTTCCAAGTGAACTAACTGGGTGCTGCTATTATGGTTGTCCGTGAGAGTGGCTTAAATCTTGCAGAACTGGATTGGCACCTCCTTCTCCCACCTTCTTCTCCCATCCTATGTTTAACCTCTGGTGGGTAGGGACAAATCTGTTTATGCTACTGATTTGTTCGAATTCTGTCTTTCAAATATAAGTGGTTAGAAAATAGTGTTCTCTCTGTGCTGTATCACTTAATTGATGCTGGTTGCAGGGCTGAAGTGCTCACCTTGCTGGGGATAGCACTGGTAAGGGGGGAATTAGGCAGAGCCCATTAAAGGGAAGAGAAGAAAGAGGGAGTTGACAGGGAATGTTATGAACTGCAGGAGGTGGAGGACCAGCGGTGGGAAAGGAGATGTGGTGGTGCATGTGATGGAGACCTTGTAAGTCTCAGATAGCTGGCTGCCTTTGTTTCTACACTTGGCTTGGCAACGCCGACTTGTCCCCATGCCTTTTGTCACCATCACAGAGTTTTCTGGCAATTAATGTTTTGTTAAAAGTTCTGTATCTGGAATGTGTCTTGGAGAGTACCAAGATCCAGACCTGGGGGTTATGTTTTAGTTTTAAGTCAATAGAGAAGCTCTCCGACTTACCATACTCACAAAAACCTTAAAAGATAGCAGAAAAGATCTCTAATAGGCAAAGCAAATTCTGTGTGCACATGACTGTCGTCTTGCGTGAGTGTGTCTACTTCCTGTGCGCTTGCAGCTAATTATAGTGATGTGATATAAAAGACAATACACTACACGTGACTTAAGATACCTGAACTTTTCATTGTACTTTCAAGTTGCATGTAGCATGAAATTGCATTATAAACAAGGGGAATACAGCACTGTATTTCATACAGTGTGCAAAATACAAAGTGCTGCCTCAAAAATGAAAGAGTATGACTCTGGTCAGGGTAGCATCTATAGGTAACTATCCACTAAAAGCAAAGGAAGCCTGTAGCTTAGGTACAAATTTCCTGCAAATGTTTCTTCCTTTTCCATAATCAGGGGAAATGAATCAATGTGTATCTCAGGGCTGGTGTATTTATAGATTGCAACTTCTTCTTGCCAGGATATGACATGAAGGCCTCTATTTTCATACTGTGCTGCTCCTTTACTCTTCAGATTTCTGCAGCATGAAATTGCATGTGTTAGGCACATGACAAAATGTGAGAGATTTGCAGATCAAGGAGAGGTGATCAGGGAATGTGATGAATAGTGTGTGTTTAAAAGTTTGCTTTTTAAGATCTGTCAATAAATGTTTTTTTACATTGTCATTTTAATGACAAAAATATCATTTGTGTCTAGCTTTGAGTATTTATTACAGGTTGTGTGGAGCCCACAGTAGCTCATCACCAGTAAGTCTGAACCTTGTGCTTAACATGTTTGCACATTTTAAGAGCCATCATCTTTTGAATATTTATTGATGTGAGTTATGAGGTGATAGGCGGACACTTACCCTGCAACTGTTTGACTATTTTTGTGTTTTCAATGTTTTTGTAAGTAGGCTTCTGTTACATTCACATACTGTACTGGCAGGATTTGGGGACTGGCAGTGGCAGGAGGAGATTGGTAATAGTGGTGATGGGAGCACAGATTTGGTAACAGTGGTGATAGGAGCACAGACGTGCTATTAGATTCAATAGGAAACATCCTCTGGCCTCTATGAGCTGTAATTGCAGCTAATCTGCAGGATGTTTGACAGTCACATTGGCCCTGCAAGCACAGGGATGCATGAAAGTGATTGCTAAGTATGTCTAGAACACTTCACCTGCGTCTCTTATACTTCTCTCTAGCAGATAAATCAACAGAAATAACCGTACCACTCATATCTGCAATATAGGGGATACTGATACTGATATATCTTTACAGGGTAGCTGTTAGGATTACACCTTGATAGGACACTTGAGGCTCTCTGAACACTTGACATTGATGTTCAGATCTTATTATTTTTCTAAGCAAGCATTTATTTAGGAATTTACAGTGCTGAATTACGAATGCAAACGACTTGTTCTGCACTCACTGTATGAAGGGTAGCCAAAGTTAAAAGGAAGAACTGTGTGCTCTAATAGTTTCATGGAAGAACTTTTGGTAGGTGCAGTTTGTCATGCAGGGGTGAATCATCTTGTGACACCCTGTCCTCTTTTACTCCTGTTCCTTTGAATTATTTTTTAGCGGTAACAAATAGATTAATTGATTTTGGAGGCAATTTAGACTAGTTGATATGCCACTGGGTTGAGATATGCTTGACCTCAGGTACGAAATCAGTTATGTTGACTCAATGTGATACTTGAGACTCATACAGATATTATAATATCCTCTTCCTAGCTCTTCTGTATTTTGGTGTACTTCATTCTGTAAAGCTTCTTAACCACATTCAGTAAACTGTCAGGGGAAGTCTAGCCCAGCTCTGCCCCTGTTATAGTAAGGGTTGTTGTGGCAGCAGTTGGAGTTAATTATCCAGTATTGATTCTGCACAACTTCTGTGATGCACCAAACTGAACATAGGCCACAGACCATGTGTGGGGACCTACCTATGGCTTGACAAACCTCTTCTTTTTGCTTTTGCTGCCCGCCTGGGACTGAAAAATGTAAGGTCAAGAACATGGAAGGTCATAATATTTGGCTATGTTGAGTTTTTTAAGTAACAAGTCTGGTTTAGCCTCTCTCCTCCAGCACCATGCATTTTTTACTTCGAGCTCTGGATTGGCTAGAACTGCACTCCTGAGTGCCCTTCTCTTTTACAAGCAAGAACTTTGGAATATGAACAGAGAACAAGCAGTAGACAGAAATATAATCTATCCCACCTTTATGTTTTAATGGTATAAGTACTCATTTGAGTTCCTCCTTTGGGCCTATTGAAAGATTTCTGTATCTTAGAAATTGGGGGTGGGGGTTTCAAATGAATCACTTTGATAATGTCTTTGAGCCTTTTTATAAGAGGATTTGGTTTCCTGTTACTCTACAATAAAAAAAGCTGGGAAAGTTCTACCTTTGCCAGTAAGGTTTCTCCCCCCGCCCCCGCCCAGCCCCATATCACTTGACTCTGGGGTCCTGAAGCTTTGACAAAAGCAGAAATAATAATGAATCATGGGACTTGGCAATGAAACGGAAGGCAGCTTGGAAACGAATTGAATGGTGAAGGTATTGAAAGGGATGGAAGAACTTACCTGGAGTTTGCTGACAGTTATGCACATAAACATGGAAACAATGCTTCCTGATTCGTAAAACCAAGGAAATTAAATCAAATCTTTCTCAGTAAGCAGGTAACTGCTTCCCACAATTCCAGATAAGACTACCTGCAATTCCTCCTACTGAAGAGATCATTCTCCCCTGCATTCAGCACTTCTATCCACTGCACAGTATGTGTTTCCAAGGAATCGCTTCCTCCTTTCACTGAATTCTTGTTCCAGCCACGCTGTCCTCCTTTGCCCAGGGCTTAATGCCCTTAACATGTTTGCAGATTTGTTCTCTAGAATTTGTTCTCGGTTGCATTAGTTGTAATCAGGTATACAATCTGATGTGCACATAATTATGTGTATAGGAGTTGGCAGTTGCATGCCTCAGTGTTCAACAGCATAGTCAAAAGTAAGGAGGGGCTGAGTACATATTGGTGCTATCACAGCATGAGATGTATTATGAATGCCCCTCACTGGAAGTTGACTTTCCACAAGTAAAATTAAAATTAAGCCATTGCTTATTGCAATAATCTTACATTTTCACTCTCTCTCTTCTTTATGAAGTCCATTGACCTGTATTTGGAGCTGATCTGCCAGCAGCTAGAGTATTTGCATTATGGAACAGCATCTGAAAAAGTCTGATCTTCTAGCACTTAGGTGGTTATGATTCATGGGCTGGCATTCATCTCATTTTTAATTCTGTTTACTGAAAGCTACATATATTAATGCTTTTTTTGCAAATCTGTGCATGATTTAGAAAGTCAGTTTTAAATGGATAGTTCTTCATGATTCTCTCTGAGCAGCTTGTGAAAACATTTTTATATTGGAAAAAAGTTTTAGACTGACTTTGTTGTGAAATACTGTGTAGGTTTTGCACTGTTGGTCTGCTGTTGCTGTTTTGGATGAAACTGATATTTTAACTTATTGTTGGTTTTTTAAATGTTAAATTCAATTATTTTAGATGATGTTTGTTGTCTGAAGTATATTTGGAAGAAAGAAAGCAACTGTTACGCATTAATAATAAATGCATATATTTACCTATATTTGTTAGCTCTTAGATTACACGGTCTATCAAGTTTTCTCTATAAATCTAAAAGGAGTAGAATAGATCCTTTTTAATAAGCAAGGCAAAAATTAGACTTTTTTAAAATTCAGAACACTGTAAATATATGATAGGTGGTAAAACCATGTAGGGTGTTAGCAGAGGGGTAGTACCTCTGGTGGGGGACACTTCATGCTTCTTCTGGGGCAGTTTGTCCATCTTTGATCTCCATTCTGCACTTAGTTCTCACATGTGGCTCCTAGAAGCTGTCAGCATGTGACAGCAGCCACACCCCGGGAATGGCTTCAATTGCCCAGCTAAACCAGGTGAGGAGAGCCAATGGGTCTCAAACCCTCAGTGAGTTTGGGTCTTCCCCTGCATACAATGACAGGCACCAGTGGATTGAGTGAGTGAGAACAATAGTGGGTCTAATGGTTAAGAAGGCAGTTTGTGCACATGCTGTAAAAGGAAGTGGGGGCAGGCAGGGCTCATCAACCTGGGTTAGATGGAAAAACCTGAGTTTTTCATCTAGGAGAAGGAAAACTCTGATCTCAAACCTCTGCACTCTTGCGGGATATCTTTGGGACAAGAAAAGGCTCAGGAGTGAACCCTACACAAATTTGGAGTGGAGGCCCTAAGACTATTGGATGGTCCTTTGTATGCTGCCTCCTAGCAACTCCTGCAGCCAAGCTGGTGCCAAGCATATTGCTCTGCTTTCCTTTGGACCACATCAGCGAGGTCTTGCCGTCTGGGTAGCCTAGAACCTCCATACACACTGCCCAGGCTTGCATCCCAGGGAGGATACTTTGGGGCTGCTAATGCAGGTTTGACTTCACCCCTAAAGGAGCACTCAATTGTCTCTTGAGACAAATGGATGACAATGGATAAAACCATGTGGGTTAGCAACTTCTAGAGGAAATATCAAATCACCTGACTGTGTTGTACCCTGTGGGCAGTTACTTGGGTGGTCTCCCCCCCCCCCTTTTGACGACGGGGACAAGATTTTCCCACAGGTGGAGCTTCTAGGCAATGTCCAAACAGTAGTCGTTGCCTGGTTGTTGCCTGGTGGTAGTGACTGGGGGCTACTTAAAGGGCAAGATGCTGGCAAAACACCAACAAGCCTCTGCAGCCCATCACTGACGTTTCTCTTTTTATTCTGCAATGCATTTCTTTCCCTTGAACCCCTATTTCAGTTATTCCCAGTTAATGAGAATTAACCTCTAGCCTTGCCTAAAAGCCAGCTGGGAAACCAGAGCTGTAAACTGAGCTGTCTTTAATTAGGTTTTTTCCCTGAGTCGATAATTTGTATGTCTTTATGTGCCTCTCTTTCTAGTGAGGTGGTGGGTGAATAGAAAGGGTGGGGGTGGGGAAGAGCACAGCTAGGAAAGTGGGAAACATGAGGAGGAAGAGTTAATCAATGTGGGCTGTTAACATGGCCCAGGCCACCAACTCTGCCAATAAACTGCAGCCAGGGCTTAGAGAAAGGTGAGAGATTTAATGCGCCTGACACCTCCTCCCACTTGGCCCACATTCTACTTGGCAGATTAAACAGCAGGAACAGACCATAATTCTATATTTGAGCAGGAAGGAAAGAGGTTGGGGACAGGCGTGTAAGGTTCCAGACTGAGGATTCATGCATGATTTTTTACTGCAGGGGCATACAGAAAGAATGCTCTAGCATCACATTTAAAAACAGATAAACCCATATGCCCAGGGGCATTGAAGCCTCAGAGAAAAGTGTCATGGCTCATGTACACTGTTTATATGTCGTTGCAGATTATGAGCTTCTGTGTGGAGGGCATGTGTGGGGTAGAGCCATTCACTTATATAGGCTTTTCTATAGGGCATTCATGTGAGGGTAAACATTCTTTTTCAAGGCTGCATATAAACTGTTTCATTCTAGCACTAAGTTGTGTTCCGACCACCACTCCTCTTAGTCCTTGGAGGTTAAAAGAAAATAGCACTGATGGATTTTATTAAGTAGGGAGTGGAGGAGCAGGCGGCTGGAATGTCCCTGAAGACGTTAGGAAGCCAGCAATGATGGACTTCTATTGCTTTTGGCTTTGGAATTCTTCAAAGGAGCAGCACTAATTTATCCATCTTCAAGAAGTAGCAGCAGTAACTTTCTTACCTTAGGTTCCAGATAGTGATATAGTGGAGCAGGAGAGGACAGGGACAAAGCACCCCCCACTTATTTCATAGTAAAGGAAAAGGGACCCTTGACCGTTAACTCCAGTCGCGGATGACTCTGGGGTTGCGGCGCTTGTCTCGCTTTACTGGCCAAGGGAGCCGGCTTTTCTCCACAGACAGCTTCTGGGTCATGTGGCCAGCATGACTAAGCTGCTTCTGGCAAACCAGAGCAGCACATGGAAACACCGTTTACCTTCCCGCTGGAGCGGTACCTATTTATCTACTTGCACTTTGACGTGCTTTTGAACTGCTAGGTTGGCAGGAGCAGGGACCGAGCAATGGGAGCTCACTCCATCGTGCACTACACCTCTTCTAGATATAGAATGACCAATTGGATGATTCAGTCTTTCAGTTTTCAGATGTATCTGCATATAATGCAACAAGGCAAATTCTATGTTCCCTTACCCAGAGTTAACAGTTTGATGACAGAGCAGACTGCATTGCCTCTGGTGTGGCAGTGCTGCCAGCAGAGAAGTTCACATGGATCACCAGCTGGGTAGTGTTGCTTAGTCTCTGCATATAGACAGTAAGACAATGCAGTACCCAGAGAGCCATGAACAGCTTCCCCATTCACTTCCTGCTGCAGCCAGTTCAAAGCCCATTGTTCTGCTTGTATCAGTGTTTATGTTCACATTCAGTGGGAACACCCAGACCACTGTTGCTGAATAATAATTAGAACCCCTCATCTGCTGCTCTCTTTAGCAGTTCTGTATTGGCCTCATCACATGGAAATGGCACCATGATCTTGGCATACATCATTATACCATTTTTGGAAAATACAATTTTCTCTGGTTCAGAGAGTTCATTCCATTCCAAGAGCATCAAGAATCACCACCCCTGCAAGTGCTACAAGATTTATCAAAATTGTGTGTGTTGTCAATGCGGATAAGTCTGTAGGCTTTGCAGGAGGGCAAAGTCTTGCCTTTCTTCCTTAGTGATAGAACTCCAGTTGTCATTGTGATGTTCTGGAACAATGGCTTTGCTATGGGTATCATTCATTTCTCAGTCTTTGACTAGCCTATTCTCCTTCTCCATGAACAGCAGGTGTTTTTGGTTAACCCCTGTGCTTGGACCTTATGTTCGCATTGTGTAGCACTGATATTTGTGGGAGTTTTTCCAAGTTAGGAGAGCAAAACTAAGCCATGATGGGTTTGTAGTTCTCCATTTAGCATTCTGCTCTGCTCCTCTCTACTCCACTCCTTACCCTCAGTGCTAACAGTTAGGAACATGTTCCCAGGAGGGAAATGAGCAGTGATGGAAAATGAAAGCAGCATCCTGAATCCTCTATTTGCTGTCAATCCTTGTTTCCCAAGGAAGGATGAGGTGGGGAAGAAGATCTATTTATATAACCTGGACATTTGCTGGTGACTTCCCACATACAGGCATATATCTTTTTCAGTATTCTTCTCAGGAAAAAACAGGGTGGCTATTCTTAACAAAGTTATTAAAAATCTTCTTATGTATGAGCATCATGTTACTTTGTTTATTTGGCAGGTTGGGACTGACAACCCCATATTTACAGATAAGCATGATATCTATGGGTGGTATGCTTGTTAGGAGTGTGCATGTTTGAATCTAATTTCTGTTCTTGGCTTGAATGAAATTAAGCATAGTAAAAAACAAGAATATAGCCTGTATTCTGTGAACCACTGATTTCAGAGCTGGACTGGAAAAACCACTAATTTACGTCTATATCTACAATGTAACTCCAGCACAAAGTCTGAATGTATACTGTGTGGGGCTAGGAGAGCCAGCACACATGGAGGACAGGGAGTGACTTCTGATATGCTTTCTTTCAGCATGTCCTCAAAGCAAAAGAACATTCTGGACAGTTGTGCAGCTTCTTTACCATTTCTCAAGTGTTTACAGGGCTGTGACTTCTGACTTATTAGAAAATACTTACGACTAGTATTATTTCACTGCTGCTGTTCGAACACCTGTCACTTTTATGGCTGGGCATAGGAGACCAAAGATGTGAAAGCTTGACCACATGCTGTCATGTATACTGTATGTGTTTTATAGGAAGGCAGAATATAAATAGTAGAATAACCTCACTTTGTGCATTTAGAAGGTCCTGGGTTCAATTTTTAACCATCTCCACCTAAAAAGATCTCTGGTGGAAGGCCTAGAGAAGATTATGCAATAGTAGGTTGGATGGACAATGATAATATAAGACAACTTCATATCACAGCTGTCTGTACCTCCATGACAATACACCTGGGATTATGCTAGGTTTTTTTTGCTCCAGTGCAGTCCTGATGACTTTTAAAGCAAAGTTTCCACTTACTGATAAGTAGAGTTCATTGACGCTTCTAGTCAGGAGGACATGCATATAACCTATATGTGTGGAGTGATTACTGCCCTTATTTATTCTTGTTGCCACATTAGAAGCAGGGAATGCGACCACTAGTGATAATAATCTTAAAAACAAGTAATGAAGCAGCAGCTAAATTTTAAAGTGCTGAAAGAGGTAAATGACAACAGCTGTAGGATTGAGCTGTTAACATTAAGTTGGAATTTGTTTCACTGTTCAAATTATTCTGTGCCACAGTGTGTCCGCTAGAAGAAAATGCATAAAAATGTGACCATGGCCGAAGCAATCCATAGAAGGGGTAGAACAGTTAGCCCCAGGGACCTGGAAAAAGGAGATGGAACCTTTCACCTCAAGGTCAACAGAGCAAGGCAGTCATTACCAGCAGGGAGGTTTAGGTCCTGATCAGAGCAAGTTGGTGGTCTTAAATTAACCTGGCTCCTAATGTGTCACAATCTCTTTGTGTGTCTCTGCTGTCTTTCTCTGGGGTGTCCCAGAAAAGATTATGCAAATTGAAATGATGGTGCAATGCCATTCAGACGGAAAGATGGAAGATACGAAAGCTGCAACTGACCATGCTGTACTTGTATTGTGGTTAACTGCCTGGGGCTTTTAAAACTCTAGGGCTGCCTGATGAAATCTTAATGTCAAAATGTATTTGACATGTGGTCCATCCCATCCCTAGTAATTTATGGAGGAATATAATAAATACATGTGTGGTGAGAAACCAAAGATGATGATGATGATGATATTTATTTATAGTCTACCTTTTTCCCAGACCAGGACTCAAGGCAGTGTACAGATAAAATAGAAACAGCTAAAAACAGAAAAAGCAATAACTTAAAAGCAATTAAACACTAACAGATGTGAGATACAGATAATTACAATAAAAATAGTGCCAGCCCTTTCCTTAGAAACAATCAGTTCCCCCAAACTGGATGGAGCAGGAATGTCTTCACCTGTGATAGAAGGAGAAGGAGGAAGCCAGTCTACCTTCTCTAGGAAGGGAGTGCCAAAGTCTGGGAGCAGGCACTGAGAGGGCTGTCTTCCATGTCCCCAGCACGCGTGCCTTTGGCAGTGGCAAGACTGAGAGAAGGGCCTCCCTCAAAGATTTCAGAGCCCAGGCAGTTTCATATGAGGGAAATAGGTCTTTTAGATACGTTGGACCGAAGTCATGTAGGTCAAAACTAGCACTTTGAATTGTGCCTGGAAACAGAACGGTAGCCAGTGCAGCTGTTGTAAAAAGACTCCTATGCTCCCTATAACCAGCCCTGATATGGCCCTGATAGGGACAGTTGCATCCAATTGTCCTCTCTTATGGAAGAATGTTTGGTCTAGCCTAGACTTTTGTGAACAGAAGGGCAGGGAAGATTATATTCATTAATCTTTTTTTCCTGCAGACCCCTGAGGTACCTCCCATACTATTCCAGAGAGTTCCCCAATCCTCTGGAGCAGATTTGGGTTGTGGTATGGGGACCTGAAGAGGTAAAGGGGGATAATTATCAAAAATAACTTTCTCCTCTTCCATGCACAGAAACATTTGCTGAATTAAAGAGACTTCTGAGAACAAACTGCACACAAACTGGATACAATGTATTTAAAATTATCTTGCTGTTGCTTAACTTCATTAACTACTCATTCTAATCCAAAAGATCTCTCATGCTAGCTCAGAATTAGATGTATTTGTAGACTAGGGTAGGGAACCCGTGACACCTTCAAACTGCTGTGGGATTGCAACTCCCATCATCCCAGACCACTGGCTATGTTGTTTGGGGCTGATGGCAATTAGGAGTCAAGGGCCACAGATTCTCCACTCCTCCACTATTGTGGGGAAGCGGTTCTTGCTGTACAGACATATTTCATTGTTAGAACAATCAAGAGGGATTCTTGGTTGATATTAAAGATAATAATCAAACATAAACAACAGCATGATCTCAAAGGCTGCCACCCTGACTTGACTTCCTTGAGAATAAGCCTCATTGAATTGAATAGCACTTATTTCTGAACATTCATGGTTAGTATTGGGCTACAAGTTATTTCAGAGGCCAAACTCTTTCAATTTCTAGACATTCTAAAAACAGGTGTATGAAGGGGGGAAATACTTTGAAAACTTGAGTATTTTACATAAGTACATATTTGTGCTAAAAAGCCATCATTGGCGAAGGTTCCCTGTCACAGGTTGATGTCTTTAATAACGTGTGGTCATCTTTCATAATGTGTGAGTTATATATTGTGGTTTCCACCCAGTGAACATAACGCTTGACCTAGACCACTTGAGAGGTCTGAGTTCAAAGGCCAAGTCAATCATAGGATTACAGGGCAAGAACCTAGCTCTCAGCTGTAAAGTGTGTGCCTATAGAATGAAAGTATGAAGTGGTTACTCACTAAGGACCTTAGCAGTGCATCAGGCTGTATAATTTAATAAATAAGAAAATCTAAGTCGCCTTTAGACTCAGAATTGCATTTTTGCCTAGGAATGATTTTTATTTTGGAGGATCTTTCTACTAAAGTTGAGGAAATTCTGCAAGAAAAAAAGAAAGAAATACAGCCAATGAGACAGCTAGGACAGGGCATCTTGGGACAGACAGTGTAAGTCAAAGAAAATTATTGCTTAAATGTTGTTATCTGGCATCAAAGTAAGGAATGCATGATGACTGAGTATTATAATTGCCTACTTAAAATTTTGGCAAAGTGTCCCAGGAAACCAGAGACACAAAGACTGTTAGGTTCTCATGCACAAACAAGCTGCTTTTGGATGGGAACACTCCAAAGTATCACACACAGACAGTTAAGTGATCTTCATAAGACCTAGGGGATTCTGGAAAACTGTTGAGTTAAAAGGACAAGAGCACAGTACTTTATTTGTAATCCACTTTTTATTGTTCACACAATCCCAGAGCAAGAAACAATATCAACACATTCATACTGTGCTTGGACTCTGTCTCTTAACTGGACAGAGACATCCACAGTGTGTTTCGGTCCTCCAAGCCATTAGTTGCCAGAGTTGCTGGTTATCTACAGATGGGAGCAGGTGTCAATCACTCTGCTCTGAGCTTGTCTGGAAGTGATAACCAAGAGCTGAAAGGCTCTGTAATCTCATTACTTACTAACTCCCAAAGCCATCCCATTTCCAAAATGCCTCACCTAACACAAGATACACTAATGCAAGTCTATTCCCTTTATCTACTAAGCTTGTTATCCTGTTTAGGAAATAAATTGAGTTAGACTGGCAGGGATAAATTCTCAAAGAGTAGCTGTGTGAGTCTGTTGCAGTAAAAATAGCAAAGAGTTTCGTGGCACTGTATGGGCTGGGAAGCACTTATATTTGAAAGGGGAGGATTGCTATTTATCATCACCTCTAGCCCATTGCTGTTTAAGCACAAACTGATCGTCTTCTTCATTGCTTCTGAAGAGCTTGCAAGCACTGATGAAAATTCATAATGATATATTCTAGGGGGTCATTCTTAACCATTACCATTCATTCTCTTGCTGAGTTTTCAGAAATAATTTCTTGTGTCCTCCTTAGTTTTATTACACAATTATACCCTTGCATTAATTTTTCTTCTACGCAGTATATTCCACACACCCGCACACCCCATTGTATCATGACTTTGTTATAGCTGTTTTTGCCAACCCAGCGCCAACCTCCAGATGTTTTGGACTATAATGTGCTGGCAGAGGCTTACCAGAGTTACAGTCCAAAATTTCTGATGGGCACCAGGTTGGTAAAGGCTGAGCTAGAGTTTCTCCTTCTGTTGTTGTTAGTTATGTGCCCTTAATATCATAGTCCTGTGGATATACTTCATAACGCCAGCCAGATTTTCTATATATGTATTTGTTATTCTTGGGAAATAGCTCACTGGAAGACATGGGAAAAATCAGAATTTTAGCTTTAAAAAGCCAGGGCGTACAACTTTTGTACAAGTTGTTTACTTTTTGTTAAAAGTAATATGTCACTCTGCATTACAGCATGCAAATTTAGTAAAACAACACACTGCATTTGTGGAATAGGTTTAGGAATCCTACAAAGTGCTTTCTGGCATGCCTTCTTTTGATAAAGACATTCTTAAACAGTGTGGCTTTTTTTAAAAAGCCTTTTAAAAACTGTGGAATCTCTCCCATGGCTGGATGGAGACAGCTATGTATGTGAAAATATCTTGATTATCTCTTGTTGGTGCCTTGGCTCTTTGACAAATGCAGTTCATTTGAAATAAAAACATGATGCAGAGATTTCTGTCTCAAAACAATGAATTTTGACATTTTTTGATACAGCATGCTGCTATAGTAAAGCAAATAAGTGATTTTCAATGTAGGAAAACTGGCCACAATCCCTCACAGAGTTGGGCATTCTTACCTTCATTTAAATCACTGGGCTTCAGTACTAGACTTGGCATTCCTCTTTAGCACTAGAAGCAAAAACTTACAGTATACTTTCCATGTTCTTTTTTAAAAAAAATGTCCCACAGGATGGAGGTTGAGCCCAGAAAAACGTTACCTCCCCTGGAATCTGCTGCCTGAAATGACTGTGGCATGATGTTTCACAATAAGACTGATTATGCATATATGCGTGTTGTCACCTAGCTTGCAGCCATTCTGTCAGGCTACTTGAACTGTTTCTATCCCAGTTGAAGTTTAAGAACTGATATCTGAGTTTCCTTTTTTCCTTCTCCCTACTCATCGCTTTTCCCATTTCTTCCATGTAATAGTCTGAAAGTTGTGACGTTGTCTTTTTTAAATGATCCAGTAGCTTAGAAGAGGGAAAAAAGAAAATATTTCAGTAAATAATAAATGTAGGATTGTGTCTACTGTATTTTAAATCCAAATAATTGTTTGTTGGGTTGCTTTCTTGATAACATTAAGAGCGTACGGTGAGCCCTTCTGGATCAGACTGAAGGTCCGTCTCGTCCAGCATCCTGCTCTCAAAGGGGCCAGTCAGATGCATAGGGGAAGCTCACAAGTAGGGCATTATTCTGAGCATGTTTCTTTAGAAGTGTAGAAAGAGTTTGAGTTTGGGAGCCCCCAAGGCCAGCTAGGCCCAGAACTCTTAGCTTCCATTCAAACACAGGTTTCTGCATCAGGTTTCTACATCAGCCTTCTCCAACCTGGTGCTGTCCAAATGTTTTGGACTGCAGTTCCCATAATCCCTGATTATTCCTCGTCATTGGCCGTTGTTGCAGTAGTTGTAGTCTAAAACAGGCGAAGAGCACAATGTTTGGGAAGGCCGCTCCGGATCAAAAGCTATAAG
Organism: Podarcis liolepis; assembly: GCF_965112155.1. Lineage (NCBI taxonomy): Eukaryota > Metazoa > Chordata > Lepidosauria > Squamata > Lacertidae > Podarcis > Podarcis liolepis. The sequence goes on from NC_139555.1 coordinate 71,042,023, forward strand.
CAGAAATGTAAGCTCCTTCCACCCCAGAATTTCTGTAAAACGAACTAGCCTGTTTGGTAGTCGGCACCTTATAAATTTTTAGCCATTGAATGAAATCATAGCCGTGATTGGCAAGTAATCTTTTTGCACATCACCAGGTAGAGCTAGGAATTTTTAGAGTTGCTTCTTTCTACTTCTACCTTATCACTGCCCCAAGCATTGCATATAAAGGTGTGTGTGTTTCACGTCACTTGAATTGAGTGAATCTATGGTTTTCAACAGCAGCTCATATAGTTGCCTGTCTGCCTACTGTTCTTTCTCTGTGCACATGCAGCACACAGTCCAGAAAATCAAATCACGGACAGGCAGCATAGTTGTATCAGGATCTTGGTTGGCATACACACGATTATGTTGATAATAAAAGTGTACATGCAGCATTAAAAAATAGTAATTTTTATTAGCAAAGAAGAGCATATTATACATTTTATCTATCAAATAATTTTTGAATAGAAATATAAAAGTGTACATGGCGCTTAGGATGCCATTAAAATGTGCTGATGCTTATTTTCAAAATATAAAGAGCTATGCAAGTTTCATTTTTCCTGGGCCTCTGAATAGGGCAATTTATTTCTGTGATTCATAGCCTGTTATGAATCTAGTCCTTCCCACCCTCCTGTGCTCACGTCCTTGACAATAAGGTTGCAGTGCTAATCCTGTTTACCTGGGAGTGAACCCCATTGAATCCAATAGGATTTCCTTTTGAGTAGACATTGTTAAACTTGAGCTGTAAATCAGTGGTACTTAATTTTGAGTAGATACAGGATTATGTTGTTAATCTACCCCTCCAAAACAGCCCCTATTTTTTAAAGCAATTAGGAAGGTCTTACTTGGGTATCACTGTTGTTATTTGGCAGGAAACTAATATTGATTTGTAAAACATTATTTTGCAATGACCAACTAGTTTTGACAATAAAATATTTTATGTGATATATATGTATATTATAACTCCAATGTTGGCAAGCTTCTTGCTTCGTTTTGCTTTGGTATTTTCTTGTAAAATATCAAGATTGTGCAGTGTTGTAGCTAAAGCAGGGTGGAGTGTGGTACATATTTATTTTTCTTTACATGAGTTGTAAAAATATTTGTATCTTGCTTTTCTTCTCAGGAGCTCAAGGCAGCATACATTGTCTTCCCCTCCCTCTCTCGCTTTTAGTAGCTTTTAGTATTCGCAACAACCCCGCGGTAGGCTAGGTGTGAAAACAGAGTAGCAAGTAGGATAGTGTTTTTCTTTGCATAACATATGCACTGTATTCTGTAGCACTGCCCAGTAGTCACCAACAATAGTCATAATCCCCCATGTTGTGGTGAATGCTAAACTGCTGATCCTGGTAACTTCATGCACAGAAGTGTTAACAAACCAGTTTTGTGCTATCTGTCCATCCCTACTCTTCTAGAGATTGAATGCAGAAATGCCTGCCCTGCCCTTTTGAATTAGTATCTATTCATTGGGAACAGCTGGAGTTTATATTGCACTGATTCTTGCAGCCTTAAAAGGCATTTTTCAAATATTGACAGCTAAGTATTTTGGAAAATGTTTGTTTGTTTGAAGATACTTTCTTTGCTTAAACTTAAGAGTCAAAGGCCACAAATGCACATTTTGCAATGCCAGAAAGAGGCAGGCTCCAGACAGATCTGCACAATATAGAACTAGAGGTCAGATTGTCCTCTTGTTGTTATCTCCCTGGCAATCTGGCTGTGTCTTTTGCACATTCACATTTTCTGCATGACTCCCACCATGCAAAGAGGTGTGTGATGTGGTTTACAACATTGCACCATCACAACAACACTACAGCAACTTTTCTTTAGCACTGAAACCTGGAAATGTAGAAATGGAAGTAGTCATCATATTGTCCTCTACGTCAGAGGTTTTCAACCTTTTTGAGTCCACAGCTCTCTTAACCAACTACATGCTTTCTGTGGCACCCCTGTGGGGCTCAGGAGCCCAGTTATGTCACCCCTTGCCTGCAGAGTTGCAGCCTCTCACCCTTTTTCGAACACCCTCCCTTGTGGAGTGTTCCCTCAGTCTCCTCTCCCCTCTCCTTGGGAGTCCTCCAGGCAGCTGCTGCTGCCATCCCTAGTTTCTGAGCTGCGCCACCCCATGCCCCAAAGAGAGGTGCCTCCCAGAGGCACAGTTCGCCTGCGGAGCTTATAGCCAGTTTGAAAGCACCCCAAAAAGTGCAAGTAGATAAATAGGTACCGCTCCAGCAGGAAGGTAAATGGCATTTCTGTGCACTGCTCGGGTGTCGGTGTTCCATTGCGCCAGAAGCAGCATAGTTATGCTGGCCACATGACCTGGAAAAACTGTCTGTGGACAAACGCTGGCTCCCTCGGCCTGTAAAGCGGGATGAGCGCCACAACCCCAGAGTCGTCTGCAACTGGACTTAACTGTCCTTTACCTTTAACTTTTAAATACTGCACCTAAGGAACCATAGAATCATAGAGTTGGAAGAGACCACAAGGGCCATCGAGTCCAACCCCCTGCCAAGCAGGAAACACCATCAGAGCACTCCTGACATATGGTTGTCAAGCCTCTGCTTAAAGACCTCCAAAGAAGGAGACTCCACCACACTCCCTGGCAGCAAATTCCACTGTCGAACAGCTCTTACTGTCAGGAAGTTCTTCCTAATGTTTAGGTGGAATCTTCTTTCTTGTAGTTTGGATCCATTGCTCCGTGTCCGCTTCTCTGGAGCAGCAGAAAACAACCTTTCTCCCTCCTCTATGTGACATCCTTTTATATATTTGAACATGGCTATCATATCACCCCTTAACCTCCTCTTCTCCAGGCTAAACATGCCCAGCTCCCTTAGCCGTTCCTCATAAGGCATCGTTTCCAGGCCTTTGACCATTTTGTTTGCCCTGCTCTGGACACGTTCCAGTTTGTCAGTGTCCTTCTTGAACTGTGGTGCCCAGAACTGGACACAGTACTCCAGGTGAGGTCTGACCAGAGCAGAATACAGTGGCACTATTACTTCCCTTGATCTAGATGCTATACTCCTATTGATGCAGCCCAGAATTGCATTGGCTTTTTTAGCTGCCGCGTCACTGTTGGCTCATGTCAAGTTTGTGGTCAACCAAGTCCTAGATCCTTTTCACATGTACTGCTCTCAAGCCAGGTGTCCCCCATCTTGTATTTGTGCCTCTCATTTTTTTTGCCCAAGTGCAATACTTTACATTTCTCCCTGTTAAAATTCATCTTGTTTGTTTTTGCCCAGTTCTCTAATCTGTCAAGGTTGTTTTGAAGTGTGATCCAGTCCTCTGGGGTGTTAGCCACCCCTCCCAGTTTGGTGTCATCTGCAAATTTGATTAGGATGTCCTTGAGTCCATCATCCAAGTCATTGATAAAGATGTTGAATAACACAGGGCCCAAGACAGAACCCTGTGGCACCCCACTAGTCACTCTTCTCCAGGATGAAGAGGAACCATTGATGAGCACCCTTTGGGTTTGGTCAGTCAGCCAGTTACAAATCCACTGAGTAGTAGCATAGTCAAGACCGCATTTTACCAGCTTCTTTACAAGAATATCATGGGGCACCATGTCAAATGCCTTGCTGAAATCAAGGTAGGCTGCATCCACTGTGTTCCCTTCATCTACCAGGCTTGTAATTCTGTCAAAAAACGAGATCAGGTTAGTCTGACATGACTTATTTTTCAGAATATTGGTGATCACAGCATTCCTTTCTAGGTGCTCACAGACTGTTTGCTTAATGATCTGCTCCAGAATCTTCCCTGGTATTGATGTCAGACTGACTGGGCGATAATTATTTGGGTCCTTTCTTTTCCCCTTTTTGAAAATAGGGACAACATTTGCCCTCCTCCAGTCAGCCGGGACTTCGCCTGTTCTCCAGGAATTCTCAAAGATGACTGCCAGTGGTTCTGAGATCACATCTGCCAGTTCTTTTAATACTCTTGGATGCAGTTCATCTGGCCCTGGAGACTTGAATACATCTAAACTAGCCAAGTATTCTTGTACTATCTCCTTAGTTATTCTGGGCTGTGTTTCCTTTGCTGAATCATTTGCTTCAAATTCTTCAGGTCGGGCATTGTTTTCTTTATCGGAGAAGACTGAGGCAAAGAAGGCATTGAGGAGTTCAGCCCTTTCTGTGTCCCCTGTTTGCATTTCACCATCTTCTCCTCTGAGTGACCCCACTGTTTCTTTGTTCTTCCTTTTGCTACGAACATACCCATAAAAGCCTTTTTTGTTGCTTTTAACCTGTCTAGCAAGCCTGAGTTCATTTTGTGCTTTAGCTTTTCTGACTTTGTGTCTACACGTGCTGGCTATTTGTTTGAATTCCTCTTTGGTGGTTTCCCCCCTTTTCCATTTTTTGTACACATCCTTTTTTAATCTTAACTCAGTTAAGAGTTCTTTAGATAGCCACCCTGGCTTCTTTAGGCACCTTCCATGTTTCCGTCTCATTGGTATTGCCTGACGTTGTGCTTTTACTATCTCCCTCTTAACAAACTCCCAGCCATCATGAACTCCCTTTCCTTTTAGTATTACTGTCCATGGGAGCTCACCCAGCACTTCCCTAAGTTTTATGAAGTCTGCTTTCTTAAAGTCAAGAAATTGAGTATGCTTGGCTGCTCCTTTCCGCTGTATAGAAGAGCATGATCACTCTTCAGAAGAGCATGATCACTTGCACCTAATGATCCTTCCACTTCTACCCCACTAACCAGGTCATCAACATTGGTTAGGACCAGATCTAAAATGGCTGTTCCTCTTGTTGCTTCTCCCACTTTCTGGACAATGAAGTTGTCTGCAAGGCCAGTGAGGAATCTGTTTGACCTTAGGCTCTTGGCTGAGTTTGACATCCAACAAATATCTGGGTAATTGAAGTCCCCCATTACTACTATCTCCCTTCCTTTTGCATGCTTGGCCATCTGTTCCAAGAAGGCATCATCTATGTCCTCCGTTTGGCTTGGGGATCTATAGTAAATTCCCACAATGAGGTCTCTGTTATTCTTCTCTTCCTTAATTTTGACCCAAATGCTCTCACTTTGGCTTTGAGGTTCTAAATCTTGGATCTCTTCACAGGTATACACATCCCTGACATATAACACCACTCCTCCTCCTTTCTTGTCTGGTCTGTTTCTCTGAAATAATTGTATCCCCCCATTATTACATTCCAATCGTGGGACTTATCCCACCAGGTTTCAGTGATGCCTATTATGTCATAGCAACCAATGTAGTGTAAATGTATAGAAGCCCTCTTCTTGTGCTTTTGGATCATGTGCTGCACAGAAGGAATGGGGCTGCACCCATTGGCTCCACCCTGACCTCTGTGCATTGGGCAGAACATGAGAATGGGCTCTCCACTTGTTCAACTGTGTGGGCGTAAAACCTGTTCTCACATTCTGCCTAAAGGCACAGAGAATGTGATCCTACTCTTAACTGAATGCATGGGGGAAGACAGCTAGTGTTGGATTTGTATTAGGGAAACATACAGTGGTGCCCCGCAAGATGAAAAACTCGCTAGACGAAAAGGTTTTTCGGTTTTGCGTTGCTTCGCTAGACGAATTTCCCTATGGGCTTGCTTCGCAAGACGAAAACGTCTTGCGCTTTTTTAAAAAAGCCGCTTGAAGAGACGCAGTTGTGACGGACCGTGCTTCGCAAGACGAAAAACATCGCAAGACGAAAAGACTCGCAGAACGAATTATTTTCGTCTTGCGAGGCACCACTGTACGTTAAAATCCCTAGTTATCCATGAAGCTCATTGTGTAGCCTATTTGAGAAACCACTGAATCTTACCTCCTTGACCTGGTTGCTGTGATGAAGAAGTAAGAACCCCAAATATATTATTTTGGGATCTTTGGAGGACGAGTGGGGTACAAGTGTAATAAGCCACAGCAATGAGAACAATTTGTAGTGGAGGGAATTTAAAATCTGAAGTTTAAGCCCTACTTCTCTCATGGTCTTTCAAGTGCCATATAAGGGAAAGAGTGTTTCCTCCCAGCCTGACTTTTGTCAAATCTGTAAGGATATGCCTTAAAGCTAGGAACAAGCAAGAAAACAAACAAAAAACTCTGCAGGATCTGAATTCCTCATGGGACTGAAGTGGACGACATGTTTATCTGGAAGCCAGTTTCTTTTTTGCTTTCAAGGGTTGAAAGGAAATTTGGGAGGGGAAGAAACTGGTGGAAAATACTGGAAATGTCTGAGTGATTTATTGAAGGCAATTAAGCATGGAGAATTTGTTTTCTCTAGGCAAAATAATAGTGTATACCCAGTGAGGAGTTCCTTCCTGAAGGGGGCCAATGGACAACGTATGAAAAGAGGAAGGCCTCAATACAGTGGTACCTCTAGTTACAGACTCGATCCGTTCCGGGGTGCCATTCGCACTCTAAAAAGTCCACAACTAGAGCACCGCTTCTGCGCATGCATGCGCGTGTGGTGAAATCCGGAAGTGTTCATGTTCCATGTTCGTATGCTGAGAAAACACAACCGGAGACTGACATAACAAGAGGTACGACTGTATATAGATTAGGATTTGCAGCCCAAGATCCTTTCAAGAGTGCCACCCCTTTGACTCACTATGTATCATACAATATTACCCCCCAAAAAGCAGGTTACTTGGAAAGGGCTCACAAAAATTGGCTGTGTGTGTGGCTCTTGGAACTCTTCCCAGCCATACCTTCCTTGAGTATTTCCACATCAACCTTAAGTGTTTTTTCCTGGCGGGAATGTGTCCTTGAACTCTGATATTTTTATTTGATTTAATTTAATATTTGTTTTTTGCTTTTCCAGCAACAAATGTTGAGCTCAAAGAGGCTCACAATAATCACCGTAGCATTGAAAATTTACACTAAAATATGAAAAACTTTATATAAATAAAAAGCAAAAGAAAACACACATTCATTCATTCATTTATCTGATTCACTACAATGTCATAGTGATTCAAAATAAATAGCTGCTGAACACCAGCCCTGTGCCACTTGACATACACATGACTCAGGGGGTTTAGCCCTGGTCTTTTGCACTGGGACCTGGTTCTTCTGTCCCTTCATTTTCCAACAATTTTTTTCGTAGTTTGGCTAGGTGTTCTCAAAGAGCTGTGTCAGTAAGACTCTATCCATCCATCATCTTAATGTGCCCAGAGGCAAATTTTGGCCATAGACCAGTGCCCCAAGTATTTTAATTACCCAGCAACACCCCTAGTAAGTTTGTAGCACTAAGGTTTAAATGCAAAACCATCCAAATGTGCTTTAATATGTATTGGGTGTTGTGGAGAGAGATGTCTGAAAAGCTGGTCTTAAACAGTCTGGAGCAGTGCTTAAAAATAAAAATAATAAAGGTGCCAGAACTCACCATGAAGTTGTTACAGTAAGTTGCCAGGCGACTTGTGGCAGCCCTGAACAGGTGCCCATTTGACAACAGCTGCGTTCATCGTTCATGGAGGTGGTAAAAAATATGGCAAGCTGTCTCCCTAGCTGGTTTGGAGGTTACCCTTGGTTCTGGTGCAAGTCAAATTAATGCGGCCCACCTCCCTTATTTTCTTAGATTCAGAAAGATGGCTAGGGCAGGTTGGAAGGCCCTTGCACAAACGTGTGTGTGTGCACGCAATGGTAGAGGCCTGTCTGGAAAGCTTAAAGCCTGCTACCATTACATAGGAGACAGACTGAAGAAAAGGAAATATAAACTGGCCCCATCCCATTGCTTGACCAATCATGGCTAGGAGTGGCTAGGAGCTACGTGGAGTCATAGATCTAAAAAAAGTGTAGACTCGCACAACCTGGGCAGCTTCCATTTTGACTTGAAATGGTCGTTTGGGGCTTCTCAGAAGTAATTAAGAAGTTATTAAGAAGTGGGGGGAGTGCCGGCCCACAATGGCACCCACCTAAGAGATGCTGGAACTGGGTTTGGTGCACTCAGGCTGAAAAAGGCACTGGTCTGAAGTAGCCAGGTTGTTTAGCTTAGGTGCAATGATTGCATAGGGCTCTGCCATTGAGACCGCTTAGAACAGAGAAGGCAGAGAAAGCCTTTTGTGCATTTTCACACATCTACCTGTCATCAAAATGTGCTTTGTGCTTACGGGATCAAGAGCATAACCTGACCACAGTAACTTTGTTTTGGTCCTGCAGGGTTGGGTTTGGATATGTTCCCATGCTGCTGAGTGCTTATTTTCAGTACATACAGACATCCTGGGATCAGGACTGTTTCTTTTATGTTAAGAAGGCTGGCAGCTGTGCATCCCTGAAGAAACTGTCATTCAGTGTGTGATTGAAAAGTGATTGAGAATTCATGATAAGTCTGAGATTTTGAAATGGCAAGGATTTTGCAAAAATAAAAGCAACCCCTTCCACTCTCCCCCAATCCAAAAGAAATCAGCAAAAGAAATTAGCAAGGTGTCCATGGTGAGTGGGTAAATATGCGCATAATCAGCCCATATTTTTAAAAGGAAAAAGGCTCTGATAATGAAGGAGGAGGGGTGAGACAGTGGCCAACACAACAGACATTTATTCACACAATAGTGAAGGAACACTCTGGAAAGATTAGTGCTTGATTAATGAGGTACAAACCTTCACATGAAGAAACTGAAAAGCACAGTAATCAAGGCAGGCTGGACAATAAAATGTGGAGTGTGGTATGTTGTGTAAATTGTGTAAAAATTATTCACTGGTATATACGTTGAGCTTCCAGGGGATCTGTTTCTGTAGGCTCATATTGTAAGCATTTTTCTGCTTTGTTCATCCTCATAAGGTGCAAACCCTTGCTTATTTGTTTTTGGCAACCCCACTGAAACAAAAATCAAAACAACTTAGGCCCAAACAACTGGATTTCGCAGCAATGAATTCCATTGGCTTGCTAGTGCAATATCATTCCTGCAGTCCTGTACACACTTACTGGGAGTAAGCTCCGTTGAAACAGTGTAACTTACTCCTGAGTAAAATGCATATGATTTCATTGCTAACCTAATATCTCTTCAGAAACCTAGCATTAGAAACTAGTCCTCTTTCATACTTAATTTTCCAGCTCCAGCAGTCTAATTACACACATGCTAGATAGAATGTTAAAGTTGTTTTTGTGGCATTGTATTCTATTAGTTTATGAAGGTTTCCTTTACAAAGATTATTCATTTGGTAAGAAGCCACTGAAGTGTTTGGGCCATGGTAGTGTGCTTTGCCCTAGAGAGTTCAGAGCTCTATGATGGATGAAGATGATTGAGTCTAGATAGTTTTTGCATCTTTAGTCTGAAGTTTTTCAGGAAATAATGTGCTCTGTGTTTTCTTCGCATTTCTCATTGAACTTGAGTTTTATGAAGGTGAGTTTTTATCTTAAACAAGCTAAACATATGTGTGTGTTTTAAAGACCCCTAAATGCGCCTGAGGACACTGCAAAGAGCTTCCTCCAGTTTTCCTCAAGCACTATAAGCTATTTGGCTCCTACTGTGATTCAAAATCAACCTCTGACTTGATTTGTTCTGAATTTCCTTGAGGGAGCTGGGTGATCACAGAAGAAAGTGTTCCTCTATTTGAATAAGAAGTGGTTTGCATTCGAAAACACTTGAGCAAAGAGTCAAATAGGTTCTTTGGTTTCCTACCACCTGTGAATTAGTTAAATAGGAAAAGAGCTTGGCTCAGGGCCAGTGGGTCTCTCATTACTTGTAATTAGCTTAATTACATCATAAATAGCCCATCAAGGGATAGGAAGCCAAGCTCAAACAAATCGGCAATTCTGCTTTTATAAGACAACCCACATGGCACTTTGATCAAACCAATAACAACAAATGAGCTAAATGGGGCAAGAGACAACCCCACAGCATGGGCCTTTGTCTCTGTCACAGCGTGGGTCTCCTAGTCCCTACCTTTGCTTCATGCTGGAGGTGCCTCTCTTTAGTCTGATGGAAGTATTCCATTAGCTACAGTACATTCTTGAAGTGATGGTTTTTGCTTTAGAGAGGATCTGTTGTTCCAGAGTGAAAGGTAAGGTGATTCCAAGAAAACAATATTTTTAAAAGTATTGTGTCTTCACACAACACCCGATTCATAGGTGCTGGAGTTAATTTATGTGTAGATTTCCAGAAGTTGATGCCAGCCTTTTAAAAATACCTTATTATTGGAGCAAGAAATCACTTGCTGAATGGGAATTAATTTTTCTTTTCTTTTCTTACCTGGTAGTGGCTATTCCTATAAGAGACTGAGAATGTTAATATTGGTGAACCATTGGTATGATCTAACTGGGTCTTTTCTGTGCTGTACGTTGGATTCTCTTCATTCTTACCATGTTTAAGAACCTATTTGCATTATGAGAAACAATAAAAGTTTAAATAGGGTACACGTATTTCCAAACACAAAGTTGATACATCCCTTTATGGCCCCTCAGCATGTCCCCCTGCAAGTGTTTTCACGGGCTCATTTGTATTTCACACATTATGCATTTCCTCCAGGTTTAAAGACTCTTTTGAGTTTGTGGCTCTGAAGTATAGACTGACCTTTTGGCAGTAAATAATCTAGTCTGTGCTCCCTTCTGCAGTACATATACTAAAACTGGAAATCTGTGAAGCTCTACATTTTTAAAGAAACAAGCAACTAAATAAATGCTCTAGTCAGCAATGGAATCCTTCAGAAAACCCCTTTCTTTCAATCAATAATTGTCTCTTGCATCTCTGTGCATGTTTACTGTAAATATTTCTGCGAGTCAGAATACTCTGTCTAACAGTGTTATAACCATAAGATGATTTATAAACATTTATTGGACTGTAAAGGAGATGGTATGTTTCCAAAGAGAAGGAAAGACGTAATATATACAAGTATATAAATGCCTATGTTCACTTTGGCTACTGACTTCATGTGCCCATAATTGGCTTAGTTTGTAATGCAGAACTATAGCTTAATGTTATGAGGCTTTCCCTGACCTATAAGACTGGACAGTTTTATATGTCTAAATTTCTGTTTTATCTGGTTTTATATTGCTGTTCTGGTTTTAGGTTGTGTTTTTGTTATGTTTTAATATATATTTTTAAAAGACTCTGTACTGCTTAGCGATTTTTGAAATATTAAGCAGTATATAAATACATAAACATAACCACAGCAAACCGCAGGCTCACACACTCTCCCTTCCCTTCTTTGGAGAAACCGCAAGGAGGAGACAGAAAACTTCTTCCATTTTAGATTATCACCATTTAACGCTGTGTCTCAATACAAAACTATGGTTAATCTTAACTATGGGCAGTGAAAACAAGCCAACTTCATAAAAAATGGTTTGAAGTTTGCTTGTTTCCACTAACCATAATTAAGATTAACCACAGTTTATCTGGGTTCAGAAATCATGACAAGCTGTGAAAAAATTTGAAGTGGAAGCAAAGCTTCTGAATGCCACATCAAAGCTGTGCTGGAGGAGGAGGAGTATTGTAAGTCAAAAGGCTCACTGTGGTTTGTCCTCATAACAATATACTATGGTTTAGCATTATGTGCACATGCAAGCAATGCTAACAGCTGGTGGCGCTTTTTATCTTGTTGCATGAGGAGTGGAAATTGTAAGATTTGAGTAAACATCACAATTTCCCTCCTTGCCTTAGTTATTGAAATGTTTCATTCAACTATAGCCTGTGCAGGTTTAATCTCCCTGTCCTTCATATCACACTCATTTAAAAAGGCACCCCCTAAGTTTTTTAATCCATAATCCCCTGAATTATTTTCCAAAGTCCTATGCTCTTTGAAACACTGATATATCCGACCCCAGATCATAGACTAGTACATATAAAACATTCACAAAATTCAACATTTTTCAAAACTCTTTTTCATTTATATTTTGGTCTTGTAGCATCTGTCTGTGCATGGTTATAAATAAACAGTTACCTATATACCAAACTGTATAATAGGAATATTTATTTTAAATCCTGCTTTTCTGTTTAAAAGCTTCTGGGAAGGGATCTACAATGCAAACAATAATAAAATAATCAGATCACTCCCTGTGTGAGAGAGACACTCTATGTAGAGTACACATGAGCCTTATTAAGACATTCAATTTCATGTAAAAAATAATGCATGAAGAGTTGGAATTGGCATCATGCCCAGTGGTCCTGAATTCCACATATTCAAGTTCCTGTTGACACAGGGGCCTGCATGCACACACAAACTTGCATAGACACTTTTCATATGATCTGTACTCTCTATTTTTAAAAGTGTAAGGCTCATGCATAGGAAGCCTATATGTGACCATGAACTGCAGGAAGTCTTCCATGCATTCATATTTCAACACAAGAAATATTTTCATTGGTCTAAACACACACTCTATGTGTGTGTTTTCTACGTGGTGGTTCACTAATACTTGCTTTACACATCACATTTTTAGCATACCTTACATTCTATAATGTTTAGGATCTAAAAACAAATCATTTAAACATGTTTGCTATTTTGATATGGGTACATGCTGCAGGATTCCCTGATGGATCAAGATTCCTTGCATTTCCAGGTTTGTAATCACAGTCACAAAAGTGGGTTTCCAAGCAGATGCTAGCTGGGCCTTCTGTTGCTAATTTTGAGATCATTGAGGCTACCTGCAATTTTGTGCGCCAATTTTGTTTGTTGTTTTTGAACAATTTCTAAAAAACATTTTTTGCATCTCAGCCACTCTGCAATAACTGTAGGTGGGTATCAAGTGAAGTTGTATGAATGGCTAATTGTCATTGATGAAGGTTTAACATCTGCTGGTAAAATCCTTGGTGGGTGGCAAATTTATAAGTAAACTTTAAAAACTTACATTTTTTCACCTTTTACAGCAGTAACAATACACCTCTTCTATGAGAGTGACAAATTAAAAACTATTTGTCTATTGATTTTAAAAAAAATGTTATTGGCATCCTTGTGTCAGATTGAAAGAGAACAAAATTACTAGGTTTTTGATCACTCCTTGATTTGTTTCTCTTCCCTCCCTATTTACCTTGTACTTGATTAGTTGTCAGCTAAGAAAGTAGCCCAGCCTTCTTCTGTGTAGTCTGATTGACAAGCAGAAGTGTTTGCTGAGGTCATCTTTGGTTGCTTATGGAGCATTTCAATACAAACCTAGTGGCTGGAGGTCTGGCAAGACACTTCTGTAAGTTTCAAGAAAATATGCTTTTAATAAATATCTATAATGGTACTTACTTACGTAAACTGATACCAAAAGTGTGCTTGGTGTTTGGCAACTGTTGAAATACTTGGAAGATGACTGAAAGAGATGTGTTTCACAGACTGAGATTGCATAGTCACCAGAATTACGAAAAGCATCCCTGGCCACTGCTACCACAAGCATGCCCAGTTGACACCAAGTTCAGGAGCACACATATGACTCTTTATTTCTAACATTTTTAAAAAGTCAGTCCCAAATGATCAAGATTGGATCTCAACACTTTATAATGATACAAACCCTCTTGAAATTATTGAAGGTTGGTTGTTTTTAGAAAATTACTAAAACACTAAGGTTGTAAAATACCTAAATGTTTTTGTCATTTTGAAAACTGACTTATTTCACAGTACAGCAGCAATTTGAAATCTGTGCTGAACTGTGGAAGACGAGCACAATCATGATGCTGGATTGTGGCCCATGTAAAATCTGAATGATGTAATTGCATAATTATGGATACACACACACACACAAAAGTTTTCCGGGAAGCTGCACAGTTTGAATGCATTTTGAAGCCGAGTGACATTTTTCCTCTTATGATCCTAACAATAGAGTATGAATTGTTAGCTATACAGTGGTACCTCAGGTTACATACGCTTCAGGTTACATACGCTTCAGGTTACAGACTCTGCTAACCCAGAAATAGTACCTCGGGTTAAGAACTTTGCTTCAGGATGAGAACAGAAATCGTGCTCCGGCGGCGCGGTGGCAGTGGGAGCCCCCATTAGCTAAAGTGGTGCTTCAGGTTAAGAACAGTTTCAGGTTAAGAACGGACCTCTGGAACAAATTAAGTACTTAACTCGAGGTACCACTGTAATTTCTATCTATTCTTCCTTTCTAGAGCATCTACATCTGCTAGATACTGTAGGTCATGGGTAGGCAAACTAAGGCCCAGTGGCCGGATCCAGCCCATTCTCCTTCTAAATCCAGCCTGTGGACGGTCCAAGAATCAGTGTGTTTTTACATGAATAAAATGTGTGCTTTTATTTAAAATGCATCTCTGGGTTATTTGTGGGGCATAGGAATTCGTTCATATTTTTCCCAAAAAATATAGTCCGGCCTCCCACAAGGTCTGAGGGACAGTGGACCAGCCCCCTGCTGAAAAGGTTTGCTGATCCCTGCTGTAGGTAAATCAAAATAAAGACCTAAGGCCCTCAGGTTTACAATCTAAAACAAGAGAAAGAGAGTGGAGGAAAAAGGCAAAGAAGGGAGAACAACTGGACAATGCCATCATGAAGAGATTAATTTTATCTAATTCTTTGCTCCTGCTCCATTAGCCACATCAGCATCAGGGGTTTATTTCTACCTTCCCTAACTCAGTATAAGGAAGGGCCAAAGTATCTGAAGAAGTGTGCATGGACATGAAAGCTTATACCCAGAACAGAACAAACTTGGTCTCTAAGGTGCTACTGGACAATTTCTTATTTATTTCGAAGGGTCAAAGGGTTCTTTTTCAGAAGGAGGCATTCGTTATGTAATTTTTTGTAAGGGACTGGCAGGAGCCCAGAGGAGTGGTGGGATGTGCGGGCAGAGGAGAAAGAGAGAGGAGAATGATCTGGGGGAAGGGGCCAGTGATTTGTGGGGTTCTGTGCCACCCATGAGGCGGTTGCCAGCAGTGGTGGAAAAAGGGGGATGAGAGCAGGAGACTGGTCATCAGGAGCAAGGGGGAAAGGAGCAGGAGCTGAGGGAGGAGCTGCAAGGGATCCTGGAATCTGTAGATCAGGGGTCAGCAAACTTTTTCAGCAGGGGGCTGCTCCACTGTCCCTCAGACCTTGTGGGCGGCCAGACTATTTTTTTGGGGGGGGGAATAAACAAATTCCTATGCCCCACAAATAACCCAGAGATGCATTTTAAATAAAAGGACACATTCTACTCATGTAAAAACACGCTGATTCCTGGACTGTCTGCAGGCTGGATTTAGGAGGCTATTGGGCCGGATCCTGCCCCTAGGCCTTAGTTTGCCTACCCATGCTGTAGCTCCTTCCGCCAAGGGGTTTTAAGGAGAGATGGGGGGCATGAATACTCCGTTGCTCCAACTTTCTGGCACAGATCCCCAGTTGTAGTTTGCTTAGACAGCTAATTAGTGAGGAGCTGTATTGTATATCACTTGCATGTTAGGAGCTGATGTAACCAAGTGCCTTCATCAATAAAGAATTATGAAAGCTAGCCACTTGTCCTCATTGGTCCGGGGTGCAGGTTGGTTCAATTGTGATTAAATAGTGTATACAGCCTGCTTAAATAATAAATAGGTTTTGGATGGGGTGGCCAGGAGAGTGTTTGCACTACCTTTAATGCCTTTAATGGGCTTCTATCCTTGGTGTCTAATCATGGTGGCTAAATAGGTGTTCTCCTGGACACCTCACACCACACCTTGCTATGAGGAAGGAACCCCTTGCTCAGAGAGGCAGGGGAGAGGGGAAATAACATCACTGGTTGCGTGTTCAGCTGGTAGCTGGCAAGCAGGCAGGCAATTAGGCAACTGCTGCCCAAGACGGTTATCTGAGCTTGTCTTATTATAGTGGCAGCCCTGAACAGAGATGGAGCAACCACCCATCAATCTTTCATCCTCTGGCTCATGACAGCATATTGTCTGACTGCACCATTTAATGTCCCTCCATATAAAATAAATATATCCTCACCTACAGCATGTCAAGAGAAGAGTAAGTTAGTTAGTTTCTTCCTGCCTGGCATCTAGTTTTCTATGAGGATGAAAGAGCATTCCATTGTATGAGCCCTCACATGCAATCTGAAGTGATACAGTCCAGGCACGGGGTTTATCACTTCATCTACTCTTTTGTGAGGACTAGTCTTAGATTCTTTAGGAAAAACAGAAACTGATCTGCAATCAGAAGGTCAAATAGATATAATCTATTGCAGAGGCAAAAGTAACACTAAGAGGCTGTTATAGATACTTTGCAAAACGCACACATATCAGCATTACCAACACAACTACCATTCTTCAGCTGATAAACCTCTTGATTTTATAGTCTTGGTACACTTTTGCTCATCAAACTGTGAATTTATTGTTGTTGTTTAGTCATTTAGTCATGTCCGACTCTTCGTGACCCCATGGACCAGAGCACGCCAGGCATTCCTGTCTTCCACTGCCTCCCACAGTTTGGTCAGACTCATGTTTGTAGCTTCGAGAACACTGTCCAACCATTTCGTCCTCTGTCATCCCCTTCTCCTTGTGCCCTCAATCTTTCCCAACATCAGGGTCTTTTCCAGGCAGTCTTCTCTTCTCATGAGGTGGCCAAAGTATTGGAGCCTCAGCTTCATGATCTGTCTTTCCAGTGACCACTCAGGGCTGATTTCCTTAAGAATGGATGCGTTTGATCTTCTTGCAGTCCATGGGACTCTCAAGAGTCTCCTCCAGCACCATAATTCAAAAGCATCAATTCTTCGGCGATCAGCCTTCTTTATGGTCCAGCTCTCACTTCTATACATCACTACTGGGAAAACCATGGCTTTAACTATACGGACCTTTGTTGGCAAGGTGAATTTATACCAGGTTTAAAAGCCAAGAGTCAGCAACTAAAACAGCAAATGAGTTTTTGAACCATGGGGGCCTGACCATATTCTCAGAAAAGCTGCCATATCCCAAAGCATCCTCAAAACCAAAGGGCAGAGGTTGACCTCCTTGCGGAATCGTTGCCAAGGTCTCTGTGGGACAAACTGAGTATCAGTGCTACTCAGTTAAAAACAGACTATTGAAGATCCTTGTGTACTGCTAGACTGAAACTTGATAGAAACCTTTGCATTCGTTTTTGCCACTCTAAAAATAATTGCATGCATTTTTGTTTCCTGAGAAAGGAAGTGCACACTGAGGTTCCCCTTAAGCCCATCATGCCACAAGAGCATTGCACTGCTAGCCTTTACATTGCCATGACAACAGTCGCCATTGGGAAACGCAGACTGGACTGCACATCGGTCAAGACTGAATGGTACTGCTCCCCCAATCCAAGATTATTACTTTACATACTTGGATTGTGTTGGTCCATTGGTTGGGCTGTTCCTGGCAGTGCCTACTAATTTTGCACTATAGACAAGCAGTAAGTGGGCTGGTGTAGCAGTGGAGATTCTACCCCACACAGCACTGATTCTGGACTCTAATTCTTCTGTTTGACTATTATTTTGTGTAGCCTTGGCTGAGTCATGCTATCTGCCAGAACCTAAATGAAATAGGGCAAAATATGACTGATCCTCCATTTTCTGAGCTAACTCTAGTGTATTGGACATAGAAATCTTTATGCTACATGGATATGCAAAGCTCTGCAAAGTCCAGCCTTCAGGTAGCCTACAGGCTTGAAGTTGAACTTGTAATGGCTCTGCAAGCTGAGTCACCTATACATGTGTCCAAAAATACCCATATTGAAACAGTGTCATGAGTAAAGCCGCTTGAGTACAGCACTTTGCAGTTAGCTACAATATCATTATAGAATTATGAACTCTTGGCTCTTGTTATATTTAGGAATACCGGAAAGATCAGGTGCACTGTATCCAGAGAAGAGTTAAAATCATCTGCCTTACATTATTGGATGAACATGGAGGAAGCATCTTATTGTTCTGTTTGAGTATTATCCACTTTTATTAGTATGCTTCTGAATTTTTAATAGACTGCCCTTAGTGTCTGAACAATTTGTCTATCGCCCAGGCAAACCACTTCAGCATTATCCAGTAATTTTGAAATGGCAGCCTTTGTTCAGTCTGTAGTAGGGTGCAGCTATTATAGCATGCCAATTGTAAAACAAAGCCCCAGTTTTTAGTGTCTGTTACTTTGGCCTGTGACCAGGGATGGATATTGTTATGTCAGTGCCATGATTCCTTTGGTTGCAAGAGAGATCTTTCCTCCAGTGACAGCCCTCTGGGTAGTGGAGGGAGAGAGAAAAGGGGGTGGGGAAAAGAGGAAAATGATGGTCCCATCTACTTTTGGTTGTGGCCATGGCCCACGACAGATTACCCCAATGGAATGTGGTCCTCAGCAGAATCTGGTTCTCAATCACTGTAGTAGCCAGAGGCTAACTAGACGTGACACAAAGGCACATGTAAGTGAGCCCCCAAACACATGGTTTTTAAAAACCACCTCAGGAGAGGGAAATTTGGAGTGAAGGTCTTGAGAGAAGGGCATGTCGCTTAACCATTTTCTTGCCCACTGTTGTTGTTGTTTTTTAAATGACCTCCTCTTGAAGCAGCTTTTTATTTTATTTTAAAGGAATTGGAAGTTTACGCTCAGCTGATAGAACTTGAGGCTCTTAATCTCAGGGTCGTGGGTTTGAGCCTCACTTTGGGTGAAAGATTCCTGTGTTGCATGGGGTTGGATAAGACTATCCTTGTGGTCCCTTCCTATTCCACAATTCTGTGCAGTTAGCCACTTAGATGTGAAACATTAGCTATACTCTTTCTTCTACACATCTGCCATGGACTGAAAGATCTAGAAAGCATGAAGCAAAATTTTAAACATATATTACTAAGCATTAGGAAAAAGATCTTCTCAAGAATCCAAGTGAGCTTCCCACAACAAAGAGTCTTATAGGTATCACAGGGATCTTAGTCATTCTTACATCTTTAAAATGTGATGAAATATTCTCAGTTATGCAGCTTTCCTAAGGGAAGTCATAATTCCTTGCCCATTCCATAATTCTGTGGCTTAGTAGTTGCTTTCTCTTCTTACAGTTGACATATCTTCAGCTTTCTTTCCTGTCCATGTCTTGGCAGGCTTCATTTGTCATGCTCTTCTTAATATTTCCCTCCCTGTAAGAATTTCCTTAGCATTTCCCCCTTGTAGGTCTTCCTGTCTTCAGTAGACTCCTAATCAACCTCAGCTGGGGGAGGTGATGGGCTCTTGATTGCAATAACAGAGTAGCTGCTTCAGTCCATTCATCCCCATTATGTGGCAAACTTGTTATCTCAAAGGAAAGAGACACATTTCCTGTCTGCTGTACCCCCCCCCCAACAACTTGGCAGGCCCCAGCCTGGCCTCCCTCACATGATCCCAGCATGCAGCTACTGTGGCTGCAGTTTTTATATGAAAAGGCTCAACACTGAATACACAGAACATTCAAACTAGAGATGCTTAACGCGTGCAGTTTCCTATCCTGTGGCCCTATTCTACTTTGCAATGCTTATCTTGCAAAGTCAATGAGAATTGCACTTGTGGGGGGCAGAGTGCGCTCTCTCTCTCGCTCTGTGTGTGTGTTGTTTTTTTCTCTCCTCTCTCCCATTATGATAAGGTGTTCTAACACTGAAGTTGAGGGATAAAAAACATTAGGTAGGTAGGTAGCATGGTTTTTCACTAAGAGCAGGTGTTTCCACTGGACAAAGAGACTCATATTTTCCAATTACAAAAACTGCTTTCTTGAAAGCCCAAGAAAGTATAGACTGTTAATCCCTGTGATTAACATTTCCATGTGTACAGCTCTAGCCTCCCAACAAAGAAATACACAGGGACTTGCTATGCCCTGCAAAAAACCTGCTGCCCTGAGGAGCTTTTTCAGGAAACATGCCACATCTGCTGATCTTCAGCATAGAACTCTGAGAGAAACATAGTATATGAAGGCCCAGTATCACCATGGTACTTTCTTGGCTTAGAAATTTAAGCACGTTGTTAAATGACTGGCAGTTCCCATACGCCTGGGATTTGGGGTGAGGGGCGGGAGGAGGAATGTGTTACAGGCAAATTTGAGATACCTTTCATATTGCAAATAAAATACTGGGGCAGATTCATAGAATTGCTATAATCTCAGTGTTTATTTCTTGACTTCTATCAGCCTCACTCTACCTGACCCTTAGTTCCTTCCTCTGGTTTCTCTCATTCATTCTCAGGCATCTTCTGCCTTTCCTAATGAAGCTGATTATCTTTTGTCTCTTCTTTAGTTATTCACCTCTGTCTGGCACTTCCCCTTACTTCCCTGCAAGATACTCAAATAGGAACAATAATCTGAACCAATCCTCAGGAGAAAGCTGCCATTAAGGACGTGTACCTTCCAAGTTGTGAAGTATGGCACTGGTTACTCTGTTGGCATTTCAATTAAATTCAGTCACCCAGGTTAGAAAAGAAAAGAAAAGACAAGGAAAGGAAAGCCGACCCCATCCCACACACGCACACAAATCAGCACAGTTCCTGCTGACAGGAACACTGGGAAGTGGTTATTGAATATAAACACACTGTGTAATTTACATGTTAATTATGTTGAATGTGCTACAAGGCCGTAATTAGAAACTAATTGGGTGAGAGCACATGTAATTGGTTTTGCTGGCATAGCGGACATTCTCATGATGCACCTGGGAAGTCTTCATAGTCCAAAGGGGGAATTAATTCCTGTTGTCTGCTGTGTCAGTCTCCAAAAGAGCAGAACTGCCTATATAAGCCGGTCTGTCTCTCTGTCTCTCTGTGAGTGTCTCTGTGTCTCTCTGTGAGTGTCTCTGTATCTCTCTCTCTCTCTCTCTCTCTCTCTCTCTCTCTCTGTGCGTGCATGTGTGTTTTTTAAAAAATCAACATATTTTGTTTATCAATATAAACTGGCTGAATTATTGACAAAAGTGTCTCCCAGATGTGTCTTGTGGCAGGAATTTAACCATTAATTAAACCATTTTACCTGTGATCTAAATCCAGAACAGTTATTTGTTTTAGCTGAAAGTCAAGTTTCGTGTCCATATAATGCGGGGACAGGGAACTCCTGTTTCACAGCATGAATTTCAAATAATGACTGGATTCTTAACCTTACCAAAACAAAGAAACAAAAAACACGGCTGTTAAAAAATGCCTACTACTTATTTGCATATATGAATGTATTCAAAGATATGCAGTTTTTCATTTCTCGGTGTCAAGGCTGTGCTAAAAGATACATATAGCGCTAGGAACAAGTTTACATTCATTTAATGCCATCAGTATGTGAGGTGTACGGGAGGGCAGAGAAAGCGCATGAACCCCTCCCAAAGCTTTGCAATCTATTTAAAGTTTGTGAATACCCCAGGAACTGAGGGATTGACAAATTGAAAGCCAAAGTAGCACAGAATAGACTATGCCAACCTGGTTACTTGGTTGGACACCTCCTTGATGAGCATTGTAGTCCAAACCATTTGGAGGACACTACATTGATGAAGGCTGGTACTGAAGATACTTTGGACCAGCAGAGAACATTTAGTCACTCCAAGCCTTAGCACTGCAAGATCCATGAAGACCTCCTCCAAACTTTCTTCTGTACTGAGTTGTGCTTCTTGAATTATATACAGAGGCACTGACACTCTTAAAAATACTGTCATCCATATTGACAAAATATTGTCACTGCTTAGGGTTGTTTGTGTAGTCAGACCAGCTCTAATGATATACATGTGACCATAAGGCTGCAGGCAATATGAAACTAAAAGCTTTGCTAGCAAAATGAAGAAGAAGAAGAAGAGTTTGGATTTGATATCCCGCCTTTCATTCCCTTTAAGGAGTCTCAAAGCGGCTAACATTCTCCTTTCCCTTCCTCCCGCACAACAAACACTCTGTGAGGTGAGTGGGGCTGAGAGACTTCAAAGAAGTGTGACTAGCCCAAGGTCACCCAGCAGCTGCATGTGGAGGAGGTGGGACGCGAACCCCGTTCACCAGATTACAAGATTACCGCTCTTAACCACTACACTACACTGGCTCTCTTCAAAATAATTTTTGAAGAGGGATTTATAGGAAAGGGGAACAGCTTGATAGTTGTTTTGCACTTTCGGATTGGCTTCTTTAAGGAGATTATATGAACCTGTACCTGTATTTCACAGGATCTGGTTGCCCAGATAACTGAATCCATTAGGAGGAACCCAGGCTCATGTCCACAGAGTCATTTGGGGAACGTTACTATTGCTTTACAGTACTTCCACATGCAGCAGCTTATAGGATTCCTTCAGGAAACAATGCTGTAAGGGGGGGATATGACTGAATAAAGCTCATGGAGCAGGGAAGTCTGTTCCAAGCACTGGAAGCAGTCTGAGAGAAGGAAGGGGAGGGAATGAGACAAATGACAAATAAGTCAGAAAATGCATACAAAGGACCCTGCTGCATCAGACCTAAAGTCCAACTAGTTCAGCATTTGGTTCCCACAGTGGACAGAAGCCCATAAGCAGGGAATGATATCAATAGATGATGAAAACAAATGAAGGAGGTGAGGGGAAAGCCCTGGCCAGAGGTGCCTATTCAAGTAGCAGAATTTCCATCAGGATGGATGCTTTTGATTTTTGAGAACCAGCCCAAGTAGCGGGTGAATTGACTTCAATGCTGAATGTGTTAGTGCTACTTTGTAGACTATGCTCAAATGATGTTCAGAACAACTGGAATATGAATGTTTTCAATGTCCAGTAGAAACTGGTTTATTTTGACAGTACATTCTAATCATTATAGACTTTGCATGTGGGAAATGCAAAAGCCAGTTTTAGTATTGTTGTGTTAAAATGGCCATAGAAAAGCAAGGCTGGGCTGAGCTGTTCTGAACTAAAAACAACACTGGAAGTGAACCAGCTGTTATTTCTCCCCATAACCCGATAACAGAGAGTCATCAAAAGCAATTAAAAGGCTGTAAATTTTTAGGATTGATATAGGAAGATCTGCTTTATGAAGCCTATAATCAGCCTGTGGAATGTCATGCCAGCACTGAGTACTGAGCCCTTACACTGTGGGGAACATGGATAAAGGACTGGATATTTTCATGATCACTGGCGTCTTTTATAGCTGGTGGAGAAAAGATAAGAAACGTAATTTAATTTTTGTGCTGTGGGGTGAAACATGATCTGCTCCAGAAGTTCAGACTGGAAAGTCCACACCTGGCTGTGTGTGAGCAGCACAGAGCTATCTGTATACTGTGCACATATGGGCAGGTGTGGACTGGCTAGGAGTTGGGTGGGAGGAGAGTAGAAGCTGCCTTTCCTTGGAGGCAAAAATAGAGAATTTAAGAGAAGAATGAGCCAGGAGGGTAGGGCTTTGAATGCAGAGATTTAATGGACGTTTTGGCTTGACCCACAGTGTATATTTTGTAAAGCTTAATAAATTCAACTGGTCTATTTTGGAGTTAGTGGGTTTTAGATTGAAGACTTGGCTAATCCTAAAATAGGTTTCCAGGTGAGATGAGTAGATTGGGTTGGGCTGATATGTTTGATTCAGTAAGGTGGATTTTCTGTAGGGAGGAAGTGGAAGCATTGTGTAAAGGCTAAAGACTTCCATGTTGTACTGCTGGAAGGTAGATTTTACTTAGCAATTTCCCTACACAGCTTTCAAAAGTTGCTCTTGGTTTTGGAGACCTACGTTTCAGCAGTCAGTCAACTTTCCTAAGAACTAGTCTACTTCTTCCATAGACTCTTTCTTGTTTTAAGCTTCATCAAGTTAAAGTAAAAGACGGAACATAGGTATATTTTACTATCTCCACTGTTGGAAGCAGTCTGCCTTTGAGTACTAGTTGCAGGTGATCACAGGTGGAGAGAGCACTATTGCATCCAGGTTCCACTTGTGGTCTTCCCAAGGGCATCTGGTTGACCACTGTGAGAACAGAGTGCTGGACTGGTGGACCTGGGAAATGATCCAGCAAGGCTCTTCTTGTTTTCTGGTGTTGCAGCTACCAGGGTCTCTGGAAAGTAGTAACAGTAGATGCTTTTGTGTAGGTGTCCCTGTCTTTATCTCTTATCTTTAACCAATTACTTCAGTGTTTATCTCATTCCATTACACTTTGGTAAAGGCAAGGCAGTGTTTAAAAGGTTTGTGAATCGAAAAACCTATTCCTTTTTCTTTGCAGAAAAAAGCATTTTTGGTATCGGTGAGAAGTCCCCATCTTTTTCTCTAGCCCAGAACAGAGTTCTGAGTGTTCATTGATTGGCCAAGAGTGTCTGGGAGTTCCGGAATTATTTTCTAGCCACAGCCAATTAAAAGAGGATTAGGCTGTCAGCCAGCCATGGCAATGTGGTTTTGTTGGTCTGCTTTGGTGAAGGGCTGCTTGCTCTATTGCAAGATAAGATACTTTGTTAGGAAACCAGTCTCTCTAATTAGTTGTTATCTGCTGAATAATTTGTTTCATTTGGAAACATGGGTGCTGTGGAGATACCAAGTCTCTGGATCTCTCTCAAAGCGAGGATTCCAGGGAGAGCACAGAGGCATTTCTTAAACCCTGGGAGCGGAATTGAGACCAAGTCAATTCTGACTTTCTCAGGAAGGAAAAACATTGTCTCTCCTGAGCTGCCAGCATGTTATGGAGTTGTTTTGTACATATGTGGAATACCCATTCAGCAGACTGACTGTATTCAAAAATATTTGAGGACAAACACACAACTGAAGCTGATGGATTACAGTACAGTGGTACCTCGGGTTACATACGCTTCAAGTTACAGACTCCGCTAACCCAGAAATAGTATCTCGGGTTAAAAACTTTGCTTCAGGATGAGAACAGAAATCGTGCTCCGGCGGCACAGCGAGAGGCCCCATTAGCTAAAGTGGTGCTTCAGGTTAAGAACAGTTTCAGGTTAAGAACTGACCTCTGAAATGAATTAAGTACTTAACCTGAGGTACCACTGTATTTTGGCATTAGTGTCTCTGGCAGTGATGAAAGTGAGAGGGAATAGAAGTGAGTACCAAACAAATATGGAATTCTGGTGAAACATTCATCACCCAAATTCATTGCTTGTTCATTGCACAAATGAGGTGATTTTTAGTCTTGGGGAAGAGTCTTCATCACAGACCAGCAATTTGAGAGACTTCGACAGTCTAAGAGACTTGCTTTAACAACCTGTGCCTTATTTTTACCATGTTTAGGAAAAGTATATTTATTTCGTTGAAGACTGTAAGAGTTGAGGATGAAAAAGCCTTGTTACAAATTGGTTTGGGTATTCACAGGGTCTCAGTTCACTTCAAAAGGCTAATTCTAGCTTGCATAAATGAGGGCAGTTAAGATTGGAAAACTCCCAGACTCCAGGTCACCTGGATCATGATGCCTATACCTTTGCTACTGACAGGTAGGAATGTGAGATGGGGTGTACACTCTGAATGGAAGAGAACAGAAGCTGATGCAAAATAGCAAGATGAGGATGCAAAGAACCAGGGCCAGCCCAGGCCTTTGGGCCTCTGACAATACATCCCCCCCCCGATCCCTGCCCCCACTGTTGTGCCTGCACTGCTGCTGACTCCAACACTACAACAGCGCGCTTTCCTGTGGCTGTGCTTGTGCTGCTGCTATGATGCAGTGGTGGCAAGGGTGCAGGTGAAGCCGAGCAGGCTAGTACCAGGCATAGGGGGTGGATCTGCTGCCCGAGGCAAATGGCTTTACGTCACCTTATGGATGGGCTGCCTCTGTAAAGAACAGTGACAAGCAGGTGTGCCTAGTTCGGCGCAACATTGGGGGGGCGTCATGTGTGCATGATGTCACACGCACAACCCGCCCCCCCCATGCCTGGCAGGTTTCGTGGTCACTTTCCAGGACACTCCAAGCCTCCTGCCCCAAGGACACTTTCCAGGACACTCCAAGCCTCCTGGTTATGGTGTGGGCACAGAGAGTGAAAATTTTCCTCCAAGTCTTCTGCCTCCACCTGGTGGGCCAGCACAAGCCGGGGGGGGGGAGTGATGGTGGGCCCTCAATGGGGGGGGAGGCCCATGCCTCAAAATATTGAGGGCGCTGAAGCCCCTTCTGCCCCCCATGACCGGCGCCCCTGAGGGCAAGTGAAGAGAATGTACTTCTGGCATTTTTATTTTAGATTTCTGCTGTCAGTCTACATTTCCAACATCCTCCAAGGACAGTTGTGATATCAAATAGACTCCACATTTGTTACTGTTTATGGGAAAGGGGATGAGGCAAAGGTGGACTATTAACATGAGAAAAAGATGAGGAGGGGAAACAAGTGGAGTTTTAGAAGAAGTGACAGGTTTTCTAGATGGGAGTATGTGCTGTAGCCTAGCCTCTTGGTGTATTCTGTTCTCTTACTAACTTTACAAGTATCACATATACTTAAAGTGAATTTAATTCTCTGATTTCCTATCCTTGTGTATCCAAAATAGCACTATATATACACAAGAGGGAGGTCTGGGGGAACTGCAAGGAGGAAACTCTAATGGGGAAGAATCCCAGAACAGTTCTTTGTGGGCTAAGCATGGTAAACAATAATGGAATATTGACTGACTGTTGGTGGTGATCAGGGGCAGGGGAATGGAAAATCAGGAGTGGGGAAAATAGAACGGAGTATTACAGAAGAGTGTGTGATTAACTTGTGAAACCCTGAAGAGGACCACATTGTAACATTTTGTTGCACAGCCTCCAGAGTTTTACCATATAGTTTGTCAGCCTAGCAAGTTGCCAGAAAATTGCCCCATGCTTAGATATCCTTCCAACCAGCACCATCTAGCCTGAGAGGGCCTTTTAAAACAGCAAGAATGCAAGTTATCTATCGTGGGTTCTCTGGGCCATAATGAGATCCTCACATGCTCCTCCTCCTTTCCCTTTCCTCCAATATGACTGAAAGGCATGGATTAGGCAGTGACTGCTCCTCCTGTGTTACTCACTGATGTCAGCATTTTGTGGGAATTTAGGCTTGGGAGGCAGGGTCAGAGGTCATTGTGTAGACTCAGCTGCCTGTCCATCACCTTTTCAAAAGTCCGATTAGCAATCCCGTGGCTGTCACTGTGAATTAGGCATGCAATCTGGGGGAGTGACAACTGTCTATCAGAATTTACCAGGCTATGTCTCTCCCCCCCCCACCCCCTAAACTTTGTGGACTCCTTAACTGGGTGGGTGTGTTCACCCACCTCTGATCACTCAGGCATGATGCCTTTTCAGGCTTGCTTTGTCTGCTGGCTGACGTTTGACTTTCAGTGCAGGAGGGTGCATTGAAAAGCTTAACTGTGAATTGCATGGAGCAGCAGGGGCTGCAGTTCCATTGAGCCCTTTATATGGTGTCTTCGTTTCATTCAGTCACCAGAAAGAAATACATTTTACAAAACCTAGAAAAGCTGCTTTGGAGACAAACAAACCTTTCACAGAAGAGTCCTGGGGAGAGTGAGTGTGAGGTTTAAAGACAGGTGGCAAGAGGTTTAACAAGTTTCTAGATTCCTGCAAAGTCCTTTTCAGCAAAGGTCTAGTGCTGGCACAGGCAAGGGCAGCACAAAGGGGATCAATTGCTTAGCCAGGATCTGCCTATCTGTCTAAAGCATTTTTACCCACACATATGCTAGCTGAAAAGGCTCCTAGAACAGCTTACAATAATCAGTAGTAAAATTTGGGCTGAAGACATGTTGGCTGCTCTTCCTTGCAAATTATGAGGGTGTTGTATTATTAATGTGATGAGAACAAAAGCTGTGGAAAAATTCCCAACTCAAGAAAATGAATACCAAGGGTATATATCCAGATGGCTCTGATTTCAGGGCTTAGGCGTGCACCGTTTCATTGCATCAGATATCCACAAGCTGACTGTGATACTTTATTGTGCACTAGTCCTTGCAGCTGATGGGGATTGGTGTGGACCAGTGTGGGTCTGCCACATGCATGACTGACTTCTTTCAGCAAAAACAAATGTGTTCCAGTGGAACATTCACCTTCCTTTCCCTGATGTGTTTTTTGTGTTTCTGGCTGAGCACTGTAGTGCCCAGAGACAACACAGGAACCTATGTCTGAGTGGCATTACAAGCGGGGAGAAGTCACCCACACTACATTTACATCACGAGGAAGAAATGTATATTACATTTGATTCATTTACTTTCTGTTTGTCATAACAATTATGTTCCCATTTTCTGGAACAAGATTAAGGTCTGTGAGTAGGTGGTTCATCTGTTAAATAAAATGGAGCTTAATTTGTTCTGGATGGGTTTGCACCCCTGAAAGATGTGACTTGTGGCTTGGGAAGCTCCTAGATCTAGCTCTGTCATTAAAAGCTCAAGTGGCTTCAGTGGCACAGAACGTATTCCATAAGTTGGGGCACCACCTGTGTCTTCTTCTGGATAGAGATAGTTTGACCACAGTTACCTATATCCTATAATATGTTTTACATGGTGCCTTTGATTAGCTTGATTACTAACTGGGACTGGTCTCTGAGAAGTTGTTACAGCAGTGTTTCAAGAGCTTCATTGGCTCCTGGTCTGGTTTGGGGCACAGGTCAAAGTGCCAGTGCTTCCTTTATTATTTACTTCAACCACTTAACACCATTGTCTCTATAAGTGGTGTACAGTAAGGTTGAAGGGATACAATAAAGATAAAATCAGTTAAAAC
The DNA here is from genome assembly GCF_965112155.1 of Podarcis liolepis. Lineage (NCBI taxonomy): Eukaryota > Metazoa > Chordata > Lepidosauria > Squamata > Lacertidae > Podarcis > Podarcis liolepis. Next base: position 71,070,358 of record NC_139555.1, read on the forward strand.
TAACCATAAAACTGGAAAATTTACTTAAAATGCTTGCTGAAATAAAAAAAAAGGTCTTCACCAAGTGCTAGACCTTTAGCAGGGATGTGAAGGAACACCTGAACCCACTTCCACCTGTGCCTCTGTGCATCTTTGGAAGCTCTTCTCAAGGTGTCTGACAGCAACTGGGGAAAGGGCTTTCTTGGTTGTAGTGCTCCACCTGTGAAATTCTTCTCAAGTGAGGCATACCTGGCCCATACACTTTTGTCATTAGGTGAATGACACTTTTCAGCATTAGGTGAATACCATTTTCCCTTCCTGGCAGGGTGCAGGAAGACTCTTGCCTTGCCCTTTGGCACTTATGCTGTGGGCTACCTCATGTCTGTATTTTGTTGTCCATGCTATTTAACTTCTACAGCCACTGGGAGAGGATTGTTGGTGGTTCATCTGCCCATTTAGGTGGTGATTAATCTACTTTGGATGAGGTTGTAATCCCCTAGACAAATATGTTTATAATCTGGGGGTGTTTGCAGATCCAGCAGCATCACTTGAGGCTCAGTTGGCCGTAGTGGCTCAGAGGGCCTTTTATCAGGTTTGGCTGATCTACCAACTATGACCATACATGAACAGAGTTAAACTTGTAACAACTATCCACGCTCTGGTAATAACCTAGTTGGGTTACTCATTATTGCAATGCATTATACATGAGGTTGTCTTTGGAAATGATCTGGAAACTTCACCTGGTCCAAAACATAGCAGCTAGATTATTATTGGGAACTGATAAATATGATTACATCACACCAGTGCTCCCAGTCTATTTCTGTGTCCAATTAAAAGTGTTGGTTTTAACCTCTAATGCCCTAAATGGCTTAAAACCAGGTGACCTGGTGTATATTCTGTCATGTGTGCTGCTTGGTTCTTGAGATTGTCATTGCAATCCCTTCTCCAGGTTCCTCCATGTAATGAAGTGTGGTAGGTACCTCTCTATGTAAATCTTCCAGGGTGGACGAGGGAGAAATCAGTGATGCAAACTTATGTGCTTTAATATTGTAACATGTTTGTTTTTGTAACGTGCACACCAGACCTTACATAGATGCACCATAAATTTCATACAGACTGAGAGTCTAATACCGACTGGTTCCAAGGAAACAGTTTGGTCCCCTGAACTGATTATAGTCATACTATTTGACACTATTCCTCCCTCAAGAATAATAAAATGGGGGGGGGGGGAATCCTTCAGCATCGCCCCCCCATGAGCGAACCTTTATCTGAACCTTAATTAGAGATGTATATCTGAGTGTATCCATGGTCCTTAATATTGTGTTTCAGAAGTCCAAATTTGAGACGCAAAATAAATGACGCACACACTTATAGAATCTTCTTAATGTGCATGCTTCATTTTGTACCCAATATTCATGATTCTGTACAATGTTTTTATGGTGAATTAGCAAGCAGGCAAGAGTTGTGGTATGAAAACTTGGAGAATTGAGGGTTTACAGGTAGGGGGCAAGCTTATGAAGGAAAGCCAGGTAGAATTATGCAGGAATTCAACATGGCAATCATATTGTCAGCACAAGGTTTTCATTTTGCCAGATGGAGCAGTCCTCTCTCTCCTCATCCTGTCCCCAGTTCTGGGGGTTCTCCTAACCCTCTGAGCCAGTTACAGGAGAGGGAAGCCCTGTTGTCCCAGCAGGAGCACTTGCACTGGTTTCCACTGTTGCACTCATTATTGAGTCCCACTGTCAGAATCTTTGTGCTTAAATATTTGCAGTATGTGTCTCTAAAACCAAGAGGGCTGGAAACAAGCCAAGATTTTCAGGAATCCAAACATCTTACCACTCACACACCAAATTCTGTATGCGATTACAAAGGATGAGCAAAGATCTAGTAAGGCTACTTTATTTAAAAGGTTGCATTCCCCAACTCACATTATGGTTTTAGAAGCACCTATAGGGATGGATGAGACCACCACAGGGCTTTAGATGCACATTATGCAGTGCTGGAAAGACCAGAATAAGAAAAATGCTGCCATGATTGTTTGGAAGCTTGCAAGACTCAACATTTCAAACTCAGAACTGCTTTTTCTGGCATTACAAAGCTGTGGTGTCTGTAGATATTTTCACTCTGCTTTCTTACATGTATTATCTTTTGATACAGTTGAGCAGGGAAGTATAATATCAAAATAGTTCTCAGTGCCTTTGGGTGATGGTATCCTTAACAATATGTTGAAAGGCTCCAACTGTGGTTAACTGTAATCCTGATCTCTCATTTCCCCCTGATGTTCTCTGTTTGTGTTTTGCTTATTTTTATCCTGCCTCTTTTGATGCATAGTTTTAATGATGTTGTAACTTTTTCCATTGATTCCATTCTGCAGCTATTTAAGTAGCTCTCTAAATGTCTATAAAAACAGACAAATATCTTCCGCTTTTTCTGTTCTGGTTTGTTAATGAACATCTGTAGAGTAAAGATGTGCTTAGTAGTTGGTTCTTCTGGGCAGTATCCAATTTGCTTTTGTGCACATTGTTCAGGTACACTGCATGCTGTTTTAAAGGTGGCTGCTGTGCAACAATTTGCTGACATTGCTCCAGTGTATACTATCATTGTTTGGAAGTGAGAAAAAGCAGAGCATGTATTTGTGGTTGGGAACTGTTTCTCCCTGTCACTGCTTCTAAGAAGTGTTATGAAAATAGAGTTAGTTTATGCAGTTTGGTTTATTCTTGAATATTCAGTGCTGGGTGTGGGTGTGGGTGCGCATGCGCACATGCAGGGTTTGCACCCCTTAGTGTAGGTCATATTCAGAACTTGTAAGTTAGGGTGTTAAGGAAATACTCTGGGAAAAGGCAGGCATCTCTCCTCCACCCTTGACATCATACTCCAAAACACAACCCTGCTTTTCAACCCTGCCAGTTATGCAGACTGCACATCTTCCCATTTCCAGCATTTCTATTGCATTTTCAAAATTAACTGCAATTTTTAACAGAACCATTCCTTTCTCTGTTCTCTTTGTGGGGCTGACTTGCATAAGCATCAGACGGTCTCTCTGCAGATTTGGGCATTCTAAATTGAGGGAATTTTTGCCTTTTACCTGGTTTAAATTCTTTCCAGGTTTGCCGGGAGGAAAATTGGTGTCTATTGTCTCTCCACCTTGAGCTCATTTCCCCCTCACGTAGTTGGATTTGGTTCCTGTTGGAGCCCTGATTCTGTGGGGTGCTGTGATGAGTGCAACATATGTCAGCCTCAAGTGTGTTCAAGTTGCTACATCCCCTTACAGTCATTGCACTTTAAATTATGATACTCCAAATCAGTCTGGCTTTTTAATACTGCAGTTTGCTTCTCCTCAGCAATTGGAATGAGGCTTCTCCCTAGTTTCTGGCATCCTGAGCCATGCCCAGCAAGGTGCAGTCTGAATCAGCTCATAATTCTATAATTGATATAACTTTGCTTTGATAATGTTATTCTACAATCTGTGCTTACAGTATTTTACACACATTCATTGAGTTTAGGATCAGCACTGGCATCTGTGTGTTCTCTCTCTCCCTCTCTTTCTCTCCCCACAAACACACACACCACAGACAAGCTTTGAAACTAGAAGATGTTTTTTTTTTAAAAAAAATTACCTACTTACTATATTTATAAACTAGCTTTCAGTCATACAGGTTCCGAATACAGTTCACATTTAAAACAATTCCAGTATAAACACCAGTAGGCCAAAACATCTAACCAAATAACATAACAGCAGGGCAATTGAAAAATGAGTGCTACTGGTGACTTGAAATGAGTGTAAAATGGTGGTGTCTGGCCAGGCAAGGGCAAGCAAATCCTTCCTATTGTACCACTTAAGGCAACAATTTCAGTGTGGCTAATGGGCTGCAACCACTCGCTCAATCACCTTGCCCAAGAATGGAAGATTTGAGACTGGGCGATAGTTGGCCATATTGGCTGAGTCTAAAGATGTTTTTTAAGAAACGGTTTATTGACCGCCTCTTTCAGCGAGTCTGGCGGCTCCCTTGTAAGTTTGTGTCAGCGTGGAAGTTAAAATCCCCTAGGACAACCAAAGTTGGTGTCTCCAGGGAAACATCTGCCACGACCTGAAGCAGCTCAGGCAGGGAAACCTTGGTGCAGCGGGGAGGTCGGTACACCAAAAGGAATCCTGTACTGACCCTATTGCCCAACTTCCAGAACATGCACTCAGAGAACTGGGTCTTCCCAATAGGATGCCTGGTGCAAACTAATGACTTCCTAAAAATCACTGCAACCCCCCTTCCCGCCCACAAGGCCTGGGTTGCTGTGTGTAAGAGAAAGCTGGTGGACAAGCAGCAGCAAGGACAGGCCCATCTGCTTCATCCAACCAAGTCTCTGTTACACATGCCAGGTCAAGTCCTTCATCCACGATCAAGTCATGGATGGCAGTGGTCTTATTCATCATTGACCTGGCATTGCACAGCAGCATCTTCAGGTTATGTGGGTATCCCTTGCTGATTCCAGTATCCGTCTGGACAAGACCAGACCCAGAGACAGGGATAGTCCTCAAATAATGACTAAACCAGCAGTGATTTTCTATACCTACTAAAGTCCAATGTTCAATACAGGAAACTGCTTTATACCAAGTAAAGTCATGCTTTATACCAAGTGAAGTATGTAGCCCAGCATTATCTCTGAATGGCAGCATCCCTCCAGGGTCTCAGACAAAGTTCTCTCAAATCATCTGCAAATAATCATTCTAATTGGTGATACCAGGTACAGTGGTACCTCAGGTTACAGATGCTTCAGGTTACATACGCTTCAGGTTACAGACTCTGCTAACCCAGAAATAGTACCTCGGGCTAAGAACTTTGCTTCAGGATGAGAACAGAAATCATTCTCTGGCAGTGCGGCAGCAGCAGCAGGAAGCCCCATTAGCTAAAGTGGTGCTTCAGGTTAAGAACAGTTTCAGGTTAAGAAGGGACCTCCAGAACAAATTAAGTACTTAACCTGAGGTACCACTGTACGTATGTTCCATCAAAGCCCACAGAACAGAGGCCTTTAAGGAGAGAATAGGACTTTGCTTTCCCCAGACAAGCACAAGGCAGCTCAGTAAGTGCAACAGATGCAAAATGCATCAAACAGCTTTATGGATTAGCCTCATATAACAGATATGTTCTTTTGTCTGTTCAGAAAAGCAGCTACAAATAAATATAGATAGTGGTATTAAAAATAAAGTAATAGCCCTAGAAAAAAAATATTTAGTAGGGAAAAGAAAGGGCAAAGCAGTTTCTGAGATGCTCTGGAAGTTGACCCATAGTGAAGCTCCCCACACATCTCACATTCAATGACACCTATAGACACATCCTCAGATGCACTTGTATAAAGTGACATAGAAAAAAACATGGACTGCAGTCATAGACATCCCAACTAAGTACCCCAATTTCTGAACATCATTACACTTTGGTTTTAAGGTGCTTGTTCTTTTGGCCCTGAACATTTTGTTTTATATTGCAAGAAGACCCTGCACTCCAGGCCCAAATCCACTAAAAGGAAAAGGTGACTGCTAATATATTAAAGTCCTCTAAGCACTACAGGGAAAATGGAAAGGTTAGCTCAAATCTCAGCTCAGCAGGAAGAAGAGGGCGTGGGTGGGAAACTGGTAGAATGTGTGCAGAACTATTACAGGGAAGACATTATCCCTTCTCCAAGTCAGCAATGATCCCTGTCTAGCAGGTTGAAAACTTTCAAGGAGATTTGCTACAAAAATAGATTCAAGTGCTACAGCAATGAGTCTTCAACAAGCAGAAGGAAATGGCACAAAGTAATGACTGATGGAGGGGCATTTATGGGGATAGATAGACGGATGGAAAAACAGCTAGGAACTTGAACCTCTTCTGAGTTTATGAAGAGGTTTTATAATCCTATTAGATCAACCAAATGAAACAAAGGATTGGCCTCCACCCAGTCTGGTGAGGAGGGTTTCTGCCGGCACCCTGGGAAGCTACCAGATGGACTTGAGGAGCAAAAGGGGTGATAGGACAGGCTGATAGGAGGAGCCCGTCTGTCTCTCTTTCATTTAATCTCGCTTTGAGATTGGATTAGCCAGGTGGAGTGTCCCTTGCTCCTCTGCTGGAGTTTGGGCTGACTGAAAAATCCAAAGCAAGTCTGAGCTGATATCCCAAGAATAGTGGGGTAGTTTAGCTGCAGATCAGAGTCTACCATATTCTTTGTGGGCACCTATCCCTAGGTTGAGGATAGGACCTGCCATAGTGGCATAAAAATCAGCCCAGTTAATCTTAACAGTAGACCAAATGCCTATTGCAGCAGCAGTAGCCAGCATATATATTTCTCTGTGCAAAATGCTTCAGTGTTAATGTCTTTTTAGGACCTTGCCACTTGGTTGGGCACATGGATCATTTTATTCCCTCATGGGTATGTGTGCACTATTCTTTCTTCCCATCCCATCTACCCATCCATCCATCTGCCCATCCACTTCAAGATATTCAACACCTGCACTTGGCTTTCTCTTGTTTTCATAGCTCAAGCGCAAACTTGAGATCACAGTGCAAGTCATTATAAAGAGCTTCTGAGGGGGGTTGATATTGGGGAGAAGTGTTTGTTTATAATGCATGTGATTTTTAAAACAATTCCATTTTTAGGTTTAGTGCCAACTCCTTTGTCTCTTGCTTAGGATCCTCTACAAGGCAGATGCCACCTTGTTACAAGGCAAGTGGCTTTGCTGTGTGGGAGAGGATAGTAATGATGTAATTAGCAACCCCCCCTGGCTTCTAGGGGTTGTGCAGTTGTTATTTCCTTGCAAAAGGTTTTAATCTATGAGCTGATAGAAAACAGCAGGGGTGATAAGAGACCTTGCTGAGCTACATAGATTACAATTCCCTGTCTAGGAATTAGCCTGAAAAAAACAAAGCCTGGGGGAAGGAAGAATTCCAGATAAGGGAGGAGTGACTCCATCCTCTCCACCCCTGCTGATTGTGGTATCCTCTATGTCACCTCTGACTTAGAAGACTTCATACATTATGAGAGACAACTGGATTGATGGATAGATTTTTTAAAAGATGTGAATATATGTCAGGAAGCCCTAACCAGTCACTGGTATGTGTGCATTTTCTACATCTTCCAAAACACCCACCTGTCTCATAAACATGTTACATTTTAGAGTGTGCACTATATGTATGGGTTGTAAACATAGTGTGTGAACCTCCCCTCCTTTTGTTCCCACTTAGCCTAATGTGGCCTCCTTTTGGCTATATGAACCTTTTCATAGATCAGTAAGATATCCAAACCCTTGTGCATCTATGATCTCCTAGAAGGGTCTATTTGCAGAGACAGATCACAGCATATGAGCCAATATACCATACTGGTCGTTGGAAACATAGATGAAGCTCAAGAGTATAATTATGTACATACATATTCTACCTGTTTACTTAGAGATTTATACCCTGCTTTTTAATCTCAAAGTGTTCCCAGATTGGCTAACAACATTTAAAAGAACCAAAATCAAGTAGTGAGTAACATAATTAAAATAGCAGAGCAAACAACAACAGTGAATCATATAAGCCAAAACCAGCAAGATATGAATATACATTAGAACAATATCTTAAAAGCTTGGTTAAATGGAAAGTGTTTGTCTATAGCCAAAAAGACATCAAAACTGGCACCAGAAAAACCTCTGTATGAAGGGTATTCCAAAGATGGGGCACCACCCCTGAAAACACCCTCTTGTGGGTCAGCACCCTCCTCAATTCAAAAGATAGGAGGACCTAAAGGAGAGTGTCTGAAGAGTATTTCAATGATGTCTGAGCAGCTTCATGTAGTACAGGCATGTTTTGGGGGCCTAATCCTGCCCACTGGGTGGTTTAATCTGGCCCCTGTGGCAGTTTATTTCCTGGGAGCAAAATCCTTAAAAAAGCTCAACAACTTCAGTCCCAAAAAAGGTCAACAACTTCATCAAATCTGGCCCTCTTTGAAAAAAGTTTGGACACCACTGATAGAAGCAAGTGGTCCTTAAAGGGCACGGGACTTAAGTTGTATAGAGTTTTCAAGGTCAGGGCCAACACTTTAAATTGTGTTTGGAAGCTGATGTTTTGCAGCAGTAAGAGTTTCTTGCTTTGCATTTCCATAGTTTCTTGAGTTTGTGTATGTCACACACACACTTAAATACCTCCCTTCAGTTCACAGACTTTTTGGTGCAGTTAAAAATTAACAAGTGTTGTATTCCCTTTCCCTCAGAGTATATGAGTGTGATACTGATGGAAACTATTCTCAGTGCAGTGAAGTTTGTTGGAGTGAGCAAGTTTATGTAAAGAACATCAATCTTGGCACAGGCTAGATAATTAGGCTCTTTTTCTGATAGAAGCATTATTTATTTTATTTATTACTGCATTGCATATGATGTTCGAACGGGTGGAATTCCATAATACAACCACTCCAATTTCTGTACCTGATAGATGGGAATAAGGAATTTGGCCCTGATCAACACCATATAGTCTTAATATGTTAAAAGTATGCATTTTAGGCTTTGTGCAACTAGTACTGCTTTGAAGAAATTTTCTAGGACTTAAGATGACTTCCTAACATGAACTTCTTCCTCTGTGTTCAGATTCAGCAGCCCATCCCTAGCCTGACAGTAGTATTAGGAAAAGAGCATCACTGGAAAAGTTCACAGCTGCTATAAGAATTTGCTATTGTCCATTCTTATCCATTATCATATTGCGAGGTTGGCTCTTTTTTGGAGGTCTCTTGGGTTTGCCCCTTAGTATGTCCCCTGGACATTTTGAGATGCTATCTTGACTCTTGGGGCAGCTGACCTGGGGCCTGCTTCATCAAATAATTATCCATTGAGCTCCCAAACAATATCAACAAATCTGTCCCAAACAAACAATCCATCATCCTTATTGGAAACAGATCATAAAGGCATAAACAATCCCAGCCTGGCCTCCGGATCTCCCTCACTCTGTGTGTGTGCTGCCATCAGTTGTGTTTCCTTGGCCAGCTGCACTGAATAAACCAAATGTAGATTCATTAATTACTGAGCTATACATCACCAAGGCCTCTGGAGAACACATCATCCTCCAAAGCTGAGCCGTTCTGCCCCAGGTCAGGGGAAAAAAGCTTTTTCTCATTTTAGGGCAACATGAACTCTTGGGAAAGCAAACAAATCACCTAATCACAGAGAAAATGAGGAGGGAGGAGATGGGGGGGAGAGATGTTCAAGGCCAAAGGTGGTTGTTGATCTCACATCCTGAGACATCACATCCTGTAGCTAGGTTAGTCTTGGCATGGCAGGGGGAGCAGGAAGTATCCCATGCCTTTGACCGTGTAATGCATGGAAGCTGCCCAGTAAGTCCTTATGCTTTGCTACCCATTTTCCAGCTAACCGTGAATCACTTCCATGATGAATTTCAGCCAGCAATACGCAAATCCATTTCCATCCGTTTGAGGCACTCCCTGGGCACTGCTCCATTGTGAGATTGCAGCCTTCACCTTACTCCATTGTCCCTCCACCTTTTCCTTTATTATCAAAAGCTGAAAGGAGGGATGAGTCACCCAGAAAGATGACAGAAGAGCTACTGGGTACTTGCTTCCTGGACTTGCCTAGTCACCCGCTGCCTGGGCTGTATCAGGAAGGGATACTCCCAAGAAATGTACTGGAGATGACTTGCAATGAGCAGGAATTCCTCTCCATCCCAGTTCTTTTTCTTTTCTTTTTTTTAAAGTGATGTGTTCTTGAGGGATCAACAGATATGTTTTCTAGTAAGTCTTATTGATCAGGGGTGGCTCATCACATTTCTCTTACTGCGGCTAAATGAGAATCTGGCCCCACCCCACCCCCACACTGAAGCCTTGCTTACTAGGGTTGTATGGTGGTGGTTTCCAGTGAGATCTCACAGAATGTTCATGAAATCTTCCTGGAAGCTGCAGCATCCCAGCGGCAGCAGGGGGAGAGTGGGGCACCCATGGGGGTACTGCCCTGCGGGATTCTGCCACCTGAGGCAGTTGCTTTGCTCCACCTCATGCGCAAGAAGGCCCTGCTGATGATGTCTGTGACAGTCACTTCTAAGTTAGTCAGTATGGGATTGCAACTTGAATTTACTAAAGCTTCATTAAACTCCGCTGATTTGAGCTAGCACACAGTACTAAAATTAGTGATGGGCAAACTCTCATTGGAACCTTTGGGAATTGGCCAGGCAATTATAAGATTCATTGGTGAATGCTTTTTGTATATTCATGTGGTGCAGGGGAATGAGGAAAGCAACTCTGGGGGCAGGTGTCATTGGCAGTGGTGTCACCCAAGAAGGAGCACTTATTGTTGTGGTATTGTGGCATCTTCATTTCCCACTCAGCCCTTCCTGGTAACAAGTCAGTTCCTGGTAAATGATTTAAGCACCACCTCAGCAATGCTTTGGCTTAGGCTTATGATATGATAGGTATGGACAACAACTCCAAACAGATCTAGCTGAGACTCTTGCTTATCCATTGGCTGCCAGTTGAGTCTATATCATCGTTGTCTAGAGTAGTGGTTATCAATTAGGTAAGTACTATGGACCCTCTTGTTTTTCAAAAGTCAAGCCATTGACCCCCTACTTTTGAAAATTTTGATGTCTCCATGGTAGTTGTTGTTATGTGAATGGTGCCACGGACCCCCTGGGTGGGTTACACAGTTGGTATCGTGTGTGTGTGTGTGTGTGTGTGTGTGTGTGTGTGTTTTACAGTAATCCCAACAGCTAACAAGGCTGTTGTGTCATATCTTTGAAAGTTCCATGGCCTGATTCATGCTTGAATCCTTCCAGATGGAAGATACAGAAGAGAATATACAATGGCCTCATTCACTTGTAACACTAAACCAAACCATGACTAATCATGAAAAAGCAAGCGTGCTGCTACACAGTTCAAACACCAAGCCTGCCTTCCTTCTGCCCTGCTCCTGTAGATGCCACACTATTTGGAGTGAAGTCATTGTTACTGCTCATGGTTTGTTTAGAGCAGGACAAACTGCAAGCTTGGCTTAGCCTGCAGTCTAAGCCAAACCATGGTTTAGCTCCAGTTAGTGCAACAGGAATGAGAGAGGAGTGAAGCAGTTATGATTTTCTAATGGCATGATAACGCACTTGCTCATTCATGCTAAGGCATAATTTGACTTAGCATTACGTGTGAACCAGTACATTGTCATATAGCAAACTAAACATCATATAGTAAACTTTGTCCTAGACATTTTCCTTCTATAAAACTGTACCTGGACAATTCTGTGGACTGTGTAATTCTGTTCTGCAGCTTACTCTGAAAACACTCTATACTTGACTGAAAATATCCCAGCCATATCTCTTTACCTGGTTCTGATCTTCCTTCTGAGTCACACAGCACCTGTTTACCTGCAGGGTTGTTGCTCTTGGCACAACAACTGATACACCTGAGCAAGCTCTATAATTGCTTTATATTTGAATGGGCATCCTGTGCTCATCTGCCTGAGAAGGGGCATCCACTTTTTTCAGATGTACAGTCATACCTCTTGTTATGTTTGCTTCAGGTTAAATCTTTTCAGGTTGCGTCCCTCAGCAAACCCAGAAGTTTCAGCGGGTTTCAGCGCATGCACAGACGCTCAAAATGATGTCACGCGCATGCGCAGAAGCAGCGAATCATGACCCGTGCACGCGCAGACGCAAGTTGTGTTCTGCTCAGGTTGCGAACGGGGTTCCGGAACGGATCCCATTCGCAACCAGAGGTACCACTGTATACTGTATCAAGCCTACCAGCACTTTATCCAGGAACATATATTGCATTTTGTCTTTTATATTTTTATTTAATCTCTTATGGACCGTTAAATGAGTTGCTGGTGTATGCATTAGCCTCCCTCTCCTCAGTTGCATCCTAAAACTTGTGTGCTTAGTATTATAGGGGAGTTTTACTCAGAGTTAGATTATGAAATGGGCCACATATCACAGAGGGTGGGGATGGGGCACTTGTGGACCTCCAGATGTTACTGGACTTCCAACTCCCATCACCACTGACTGATGGCCATGCTGGCTGGGGTGATAGGATTTGGAGTCCAGCAGCATCTAAAGGGCCTTGGGTTCCCTATCTCTGAGATAAGCTCATGGAGCTCTCCAGAGTTTTAGATGTGGTATAGTTCAATGATAATAAAGTTGTCTTCTAGCTTGCCCAGGTAGATATGAAAGCATTTACTACTCAGCTGCTTTGAGCATCCAAAACTAATTCAGAGTACGGTGTGTACTCATCTCTCTTCTAAAGCAGCAACCTCATTTCAGATAGGGCTCATCCACAGTTCTACTTTCCCTGTTGTTTCCCCCCATGGAAAACCCACTAGAATCAGAATGGCAATTGGGTTTTCTCCGGATTGATGGTTGCTCCAATTTAGCACTAAAGAGCAGGTTTTCCAGGGTGGAGTGGTGGGGCAAAGGCAACACTGCTTGAACCCATACCCAGAAAGCATGAAACAAGCAGAAAACCACTTGGATCTGTGCTTTCTAGGCATGGAACAAGTGGAAGTATGGATGAACCCAAAGCCAGAAACATAAGATCAAAGCTGCCATACCTAGGACTTAATTGGGTGACTCCTTCACAAAGTCAGCTCTTGACTTGCTAGCCTAGAACAATTCTGTGCATGAATCAGAGGCCATGTTGGAACTGAGTTGGGCACTTTTATCCATTCTTCCTGCCCATTTAAGTTATTCAAGAAAACATTTAAGCTTGTGGAGAAATGAGTTTCTCCTTTCTTGCAGCCCTTGCCCTGTTCCTCTTGTCTAGGAAGACACACTCCTCAATATCTTATCCAGCAGTTGCTCAGTCCCCCTCAGTCTGGGCTTGCCTTCTTTTCTGTGCTCACACACAGATTGTTCAGCTGTGACGCCAAAGTTAATGAGAACCTGCAATGTCTTTCATTGGGGTTATTTGCAAGGCACTGGGTGCTACCTTTTTTTGCTGTGTTCTTTTTTTGCTTGATGGGATTTTTAATGCAAAGAGACAGCAGCCTGCACAAGGCCCCTGACAGGCCTACAGCACATGGGGGAAAGACTGACTGACACAGTGCTCACTTGAGAGCAGAACAATCTGTGTTTCTGTGCTACTGCTAATTTGCTCTAATTATTTCTTGTCTAGATATGAGTGACTGAACTGTAGAACAGCACCACCCCCCTACATCTTAAATGGGTTTTGCACAGCTTTGAATGATTTTTTTTTTGTTTAACTATATATAGTGACTTTTCAGTATTTTATGTTTGGATATACAGCCCAGAACTGTTGAGTGTAAATGCCATGACTGAATAGTGTGCATACTAGTTTAGTTTAAGAAGAAGAATATATAATGCTAGTAATGTTTATTTTTATTTAACGAACTACTTGATTGTAATAAAACTTCTTAAGCATTTTACAGCAAATGTTCCTAGTAATGTTAGTCATTGTACTCATCATAATTGAACATCAAACGTATGCTTGTATCTAATTGACTAACTTTGGCTAAACAATGCAATAAATTTGCTCCATACAAGTTTTATTTCCCTGCTTCGTAGTAAAAGATTTAATTATCTATGCTGTGTCTCCAGGTTTGTTTATGTTATATACTTTTCAAAAAATGTTGGCTACTTATAGAAAAAACACTGGTTTAACAACTTCTACGAGATGGGAGCTTTTTCATCCCTGTTCTTTTGTGGCCGTATCTGAGATTTAATCAAGAGAGGCACAGTTATTCAAGACAAGATTCATTTTTTGTTGTGAGAGTGTGTTGTTTCCTTCTTTCCATTTTTACCTCCACTGGAGAGTTGCCTCTATGAGCAAGCAGCACGTTCCTCCTAAATGTTAAGCTCTTAGAGGCTTGGTTTTCAGATGAAAAAGGTGTTCATTAATAATGTTGTATATCATTTGTGCTGTGCTTCTGAAACAGCAGTTGGAGTCAGATTTCTGAAAATACAAACTATATGAATTCTCCTGAAACATATTTTCCAGAATAGAGCTGTACAAAGGTTGTTCCATCCTAACATAGATTCAGTGAATCAATGAACTACCAAATAATCTCATAATTTAGCCTGTGGCTCTAAGACTTTGGGGTTCATCAGACCAAGGGGTGCCACTGATACAAATAACTGTCTGAGGGCTCATCCACATATACCTTTTGCAGTGAGTTTTCTAGGCACAGGTCCACACAGGACCACAGGTCCCAGTCCATGTTTTTTTGCCCCACCGCATTCCCCAGGAAAACAAAATCTTTACTGCTGAATCAGAACAAACAGCAATTCCAGTTTTCTGTGGATTGCTGCTTGCTCAGATTCAGCAGCAAAGAGCAGGTTTTCATGGTGGAAACACCAGAGTGCAAAAAAAAAAAAGCTGTGGGACCTGGACAGCCCAGACCTATGCCTAGAAATACAGAGCAAAAGTAAGTTTGGATGAGCCCTGAGGGTTTTGATTGTATATTACCCTGCTAATGAGGCAGGATAACAAGTGTAGAATTTGTAAATGTGAATACTAAACTTGTTGCTGTTGTTGTTTTAAAGAAAGATTGTGCCATGCCTAGGAGCTGAGCCTGAGCTAGTGTTAGACTATTGAACAGTTAGGCAGATTCTGTGTTTCTATAATCCCAGCTCCAGAACTAGTTAGTGTAAGTATGATTTTGTAGCACTTTGCTGGATTGTGGAAAAAGCCATTGGTTACAAAAGTAATTTGCTTATGAAGGGAGCCACTACTGGGCGTGTTATGGAGGGAATGCCTACGGGTGGCATGCCTACGGATTTTCCTCCTCTAAAAACTACGTGCGTGTTATGGTTGGGTGCGTGTTATAGAGTGAAAAATACGGTATGTTCCAACTTCTGACAAAGCTGCAGAAGGGCATAGCTGTTGATTAAATAAATTGTTCTGGGTTTTTTTTTGGCTGTATAACTCTGTAAGGTACCATGTGTATTGATGGACCTATATAAATAATATATAACCACCACGATACTTTTAGCTGTAGCTGTGCATGAGGAACTATGCCTGTCTCAGAAAAAAAAAAAATGCAGTGAGCTGCTGCCATTCAGTGGATTGACAAGTCACATGGGTATGCTGTCAGTCACCCTCCTTGATCACTGTAATTTGGGAGTGTAGTCAAGAGAATTTCCATTATTCATTTTCCAAATTTGTGGCGGGGAAGAGAAGCATACACTGGCTAGTCATCCACTTGCATGTGCAAGTTTGAAAGATGGGGGTGGGGAGATGGACACAGCTCCAACACTCCAAAGCAGTTTGCTTCATGTTGACTCTTTAAGCACTTTGCAGCAAAAGGGCAGAAAGTTCTCAGGCAATATGGACTCCCTACCAAAGTAGGGATTTGTTTACATAAACTATGGGCACTGGGCAAGTTTTAAAAAACTTACCTAGGAAAAATGCTTTTGTATTTGGTTGGTTGGTTGGTTGGTTCTATGAAGGTTGCATTATGAATGCTTTAAATCATATGTTGGTCCCTAGCTTTTACACATGGTGTTGGCATTTCTGAACAAACAAAAATATTCGCTTCTTGGTTAAAGATCTGGCTTATATCCAAACCATGACAGCAGCCTCTACTCCCATCCCTTTTTGAGCTCTAGTCATTGTGATTAGTAGCCAGAGCCTGACAGGTTCAACTATGCTACCTCTTTAATGTTTTACTGGGATAAGGGAGGCCTATTTAGGGCCATATAGCAATCTTGAACTCAATTCCCATCTCTTGCTGTAATGCAAGCCTGTCTCCGAAGGCAGAGTTTATGTCATGGAAGTGCATCAGTGAACCACATCCTGGTGCCATGCCACTATTGGGGACTGGTGTGCCAAATGAGAGCTACAGGGCCAGTAGCAAATCCAATTTATTCACTGATACAAATGAAATTAGGCAGGCCCAGTGGCAGGGGGCAGGGAGAAGCATGTGAAGAACGCTGGGGCCTCTGCCTCCCTGTGAGGAGGCAGCAGCTGGGGATGAGGCAAAAAAGGCAGAACCTAAACAAGGTTTAATACTGCTTTGGCCTTACTCACCCTTTCCCTATTAACCCCCCTGCTTGCTGTATGGGAGGCCCTCCAAACTGCTGCCCAGCTTCAGTGTTCTGACAGGCAAATTGAGGAAGAAACAGATGTTGGAGCTGCTGCCAGATGCTTCATCCAGATGTTTGTTTGTGTTGAGTGTAGACACAAATACAGACTCACCCCTGTGCTGACATTTGAACATCCACGCTGCTTGAAGGTTGCACATACATTTTCTGCCACACAGAGTCTCAGAAAATGAGAAGATTTGCGTTGACTTGTTCGTGTTTTGTTTAGTGACCATCACGTATACTACTTTTCATAGATTTGGTGATGCATGGGCATTCACAATAGGCATACAAGCAAACACATAGACAAACACCCATAATTACACGAGGCTATTTCAAAATACTTTAAAACTATACCCCCCCTTTGGTAGGTCTGAAGGTTAGTCTTTTTCTTTCACTGCTATAGAAAAAGAGGAATGTGAGAAAGGAATTTTTTTTTATAGATTACCTTAGCAAACACTGTACACAGTTAAAAACGTTAGCAGGATTAATATAACACTTGTAATGTAATAATTCTGTGGTTTTAAATGGAAATTTGAAAATAAATTTGGATAATATAAGATGCAGTATAAAAATAAGCATTATGGAAACTACAGAGGTGGGCGGTGGAGAGAAGTCCAAGGATTCAGAGAATCCTGTATATGTATAAAATTGATTGGTTGAAAGGTTAGATACAGACTTCTTCACTGCAATGGTATGACAGAGAAGCACAAGGCTTCTAAAGGTGGTGTTTTGAAAATTGCTTGAAAACTGAAACAACTGAGTACATTTAACTACCCAATAAGGACCGTTATCATTCATGTAATCATATTCCATGCTGGAGTCACAAGGACTGGCTTAAGGCATCGCGTTGCCTGAGGCCAAGGACAAGATACATCCCTTCCATTTCATGTATAGAAGCTGATCCTCTGGCAGCTGAATCCTGCACTGTACCTGAGAGCAACAAGCTAGGCATATGACACCCAGAGATCTGTCCCTATCAGCAGCTTGATGCCACTTGCTTACTGCTCCTCTTGGTGTCTGATCACTGTCTATCCAGAGCTTTTCAAACTGTGTGTTGCGACACATTAGTGTGTTGGCTGCAGTATGTAGGTATGTTGCCCTAACGCTCCCCGCACTCCTCCTGTGGCTGGAAAGGGCTTGTTTAACCTCCTGTTTGCTCGTAAAACTGCATTACCGTGTCGAGAAATTATGCATGTCCAAAAAGTGTGTCACCAACTTGAAGAGTTTGGAAAGCTCTGGTCTATTCAAACAAATGTTGCGGTTCAGCAACAGTGGTGCCAGTATGTATCATGTGACAAGCAACACATGATAACTCTTGGAGTGCATGCTTATACGTGTCTGCCTCTCCGCTTGCTTGCTTGCTTAATCAGGGTCCTTTCCCAGTGGTTCTTTCTGTGTCACACTGAGAAAAGGCAGCTAAGCAAGACAGACAAACAGACCAGCAACAGACAAACATAATCAGTACCACGAGCTCATTTGGATGAGAATGGCCAAAGGACTCAGGAGGTTAGCTTGTTGGCAGAGGGGCTGCCTTAATCACTCCCCAGCATCAACCACCTGTGACAGCCATCTCACTGTTCTGTATGGCAGAGCTGGTCTAAACTGTAGTAGATTCCCTAACTGGAATGAAAGCTGCATTGTTCCAGAGGCAGTGTTCTGTCATTTGAGTCCCATAGAAATGAGATATTCCCTGCAACAGAAATGCTACTTCAAGGAAATATATTTGTATCTCCTGCAACAAATTTAGAATGCCGCATTTATTGTTTTAGAAATGTTTTATTGGGAAAGCCTCTGATCCACAGTCTTGAATTAGAATACACACATGTTGCATGTACTGCCACTTAGAATACTAGTGATCTCATTTATATTCTATGCTGATATAGTTCCAACAAAGACCACTGAAATGACATAACTACCAGTCTTCAAAATGCTGTGCCAGTTTCACCCATGTTGAAATGTATGGATGGAGCAGCCTGAGGATTGATGTTAACACGGTCTTTGATACAGTGAAGTTCACACACTGCCATATAGAGACCCACTTTCCTTGTTTGATTGTGTACTGTACACCCATGAAAGGCTCTATCAGGAATTCCTTATTCCTCCCCCCCATATTTTTAGTCAGTCACATTCTAAGTACTATAATGAGATAACACTGTATCTTAACAGAGGAAGCTGTTTGGATTGGAAAATGTACCTCTGGCAAACATGTTGATTATAAAGGCTGTGGGGCTGCCTACAGGTAGACAGATTTTGACTGAGTGAAGAAGGATGTTGATGGATATTTTTATTCCCGTTAGATCAAAGTACACATTACGTTAACCATGTGTGGTTCCTCTTCACTTGTAGATGTTTCTTTTCTGCAGTCTACAATGGTAGGCTAGTATATTTACCCATGTATGCACACCCACTAACACTTTCCTCTCTGATAGTTTTCTACCATCGAATTCCTCCCGCCCCTCAGGTTAGCACCACAGGATAAAATATATTTAGGAGACACACACACACACACACACACACACAAACAACAAACAAAAAAAAAACCTGGAGTTTGGAGTAGCAAGCTGCATGTAGTTGTGTGTAGCTTGAGTGTCTTGGTCTCAGCTGAATCCCATTCTCAAGAAACTTAGTTGCTATTTTGTAGAAGCCTTCATGGACGAAAAGCACATTCTTGTGATAGGTGATGCGGTAGTGATGAATTATTGATCCTTGCAAAAGTTCTGTTGACTGAAACCAGGCTGTCCTTTCCTGGGCCACTCCCAAATGTTGGGAAAACTTTTTCTTACTCAGTATGTCTTTTAAAGATGTCATTTACATGGTACTCCTGCAGCACAAATATCCCCTTCTGTGAGAAGGTGGGAAGGGTATTATGAAGAAGTTCCCTAGGAGTTATATAGATCTCCTGCCTGGTCCACTGCAGTGAACAGAAACAGTGATGCAGGAACAGCCAGCTATATTGCTGTCCTGCCTGCCACTCCGTCTACAGTGGTACCTCGGGTTACATACGCTTTGGGTTCCAAACTCCGCTAACCCAGAAATAGTACCTCAGGTTAAGAACTTTACTTCAGGATGAAAACAGAAATCGCGCAGCGGCAGCGGGAGGCCCCATTAGCTAAAGTGGTACCTCAGGTTAAGAACGGTTTCAGGTTAAGAACGGACCTCTGGAACGAATTAAGTTCTTAACCAGAGGTACCACTGTAATATCCTCTGTCAGGAAGGTCTGGAACTGGAGATGGAAAGAATTCTGCACAGCAAAAGTCTCTTAGGGCATATTCTGGAGATTCCTCCCCCCCTTCCTTGCTGGAAGCACTTGAATGACCTTGAAAGGCTTATTATTTCAGCAATAACTGGCATAGCTGAGATTACAGCAACTCAGCAGAGAAATCAAAATAGGCACATTCCATTGGGCTGCCCGCCCCACCCCCACAAAAAAATGTCTGCAGAGGAGAGTTAGACTTTCAAAGAAGAGAGTGTCTCAACCCAGTCCAGTATTTTGGAGGCAAAGTCTATGTGGCTGGTGATGGTAGGTGGTCAAATCAACCAGCGTATGCCCTCCACCAGATTGAATAAGAATACCATGCCAGCTGTTGAGAGCCCTGTTTTTCTCAGAAGAGAATGATTAGGTAGCTTTGAGTATTGCCGACACATGAAATGTGCGCCAGCTGTTAACCCAATTGTGCACCCTGTATCCCCCCAAGAGGATGTAGCCTGCCTTCATAATATAAAATATTATTGTCATGCTTGTATCTGGTCAGATTTTATTTCTGTATTTATTAAAACATGTATTACTGCCGTTCATCATATTTGGAATGGCGGTTACAAAATAACATTTAAAATCTTTAAAAATAAACTAAGATCTGCACAGATTAAAATGCTTGGATAAACAGAAATGTTTTTTGCTTGGCACTGAAACTATTGAATAGTTGGTGCCAGGCAACCCCCCCCCCCCAGCACAACCAGGGTGCCATTATTAAGAGAGCCATTTCCTTTGTAGATGAATAATGTACCTCTGAGGGATGGACTACATGAATGATCTTAAAGCCTTACCTTTAAGGAGCTCACAGCAACATATATCTAGGGTTAGACTCTTTTATCATTGAAAGAAGCAGTGATTTGCTCAGGGCCATTTAGTGATCTTCAGTGATATCAGTCCAGGTTGAACAGTCTACCCACTGCCCTACATTAGCTGTCTTAATTCTGATGTCACCCCTAATCATTCAGCAGCCACCCGTAATCCTGTTGAATTTTTGCTTCAGGGGGAAAAAGGAAAGACCTCAGTGAGCCTGGCAGGTGAAAGAGGGATAAGATAGTGCAGGGTGAGTAAGAACAGGAGTAGATGGAGAGTATAACTAGACAGAGTAAAGCCTGTTATATTTCTGGTGACACTGAGGGTGATAATGAAACCCTGGCTTGCACCCAAGGCATCTGTAGCACTCCTGGCTGCCATCTGTGTGCCTCATTTAGTGACTGAATATTCATGACCCTCATTAAACTCTTTCAAATACTTCCCCAGCAGAGGAGCTAAAAATAACTTGGGGAAGGGGGAGGGTCTCCCCCTTTATATTCTATAAAGCACCCAGAATCTGGTTAAGATAGGAGCCTCTAGTTATCACAAGCAGCCTTTTCTTACTAGCCTTGGCTCCCAAATGAGTCTGCAAAATGAAAAGTATTACCACCACTCCACAATGTCCAAGTGGCAACATGGTCCTTCTCATCCTGGCTCTCTGTGCTTTCACTCCTTTTTCTGCCTCTTCTTCCTTTCCTGACTGAGCTCCTAAGCATTCAGAGAGGCTGTATTGAGGGCACTTGCCTGTCTCTTAAGAGGCTGTGATTAGACTGCTATAGCTTGTTACAGATATGAGGGGAACCATGTGGTCTCTAGGAACTTCCTGCAAGTATAGGAAAGATGTTCAGACTTGAAATAAAATTTTGCACAAAGTTTAAATTTGGAAAAACTCCTGAAGTTATATTTTTGTTGTTGAATAACCATAATTATTTAAATTTTCATTCAGAATTTGAATTAGATACTCCCTTTAAAAGAAAACCCTGTCAGTTCTGGTTATTTTTTAGGCAATAGTGTTGCCTAGTAAATTTCTTTTCTACCTTGTTTCCCCCATCAATCTTTTACCTCTAACTGCATCCATAACTATCCATAACTATTACTGATAATGTTGTAGAGGGGCTGAAAGCAATTCCCTCCCTCCCCCAAACCCCTGATTTTCCCCAATCAGATTTGAGATGGGAGAAATGCACGTAACAGAATGGAAGATACATACATGTAAGGTAAGAGCTGACAGACGGCAGGAGTGGATTGATAGAGTTGGCTAGCTGCCATCTCAAGCAGTGAAGCAACTAATGTCGCATATCTTATGGGGATTCCTGAGGAATGACATCTGCATTGTTCATTTTTTCAAGAAGACAAATGCAATAGCAGAAGCACTGAGCATGCAGTCTCAGGGCCTCTAAACAAAAAATGTTTCTTTCTGTGATTGCTTCTTCACACGCACTTTTAAACTATTCAGTTGTGCTTTTGCCCAAAACTTTAAAATACTAATTTCAATGCAACTCCGTTCATGTAGACTAATTTGAGGCCACTGAAACTTTCTGAGTTGTAGTCCCTTTCCATGATGCAAGATTGGGGTATCTACCTCAGGTGTAGGATGGCCACTTGTGTACATCACCAGAAAAGGAGACACAGATTTACATAACAATTGCACATGCTGATTCATATGTATTGGTGCAAATCTAGAAATGACCACTCTAATTTAAATAGAAATGCAATGCATCCCATTATAATGAACTGGAGTCCAACAACATCAGGAGGGACACGGGTTCCCCATTACTGAAATAAATGTATTCTGAAAGAGTATCCTCTGTAAAGTAGGATATATAACTACCCTACCCAAGTAGAAAATTTTGGATGCTGTTACAGGACAAGAAATTATAAGCTGTAATAACTATAAGTATTGTTATCTTCTTGAAGGTGAAGGAACCACTTAGAATATTATGTTCCAAGCATCAAACTGTATTTAGCTAGACCCAATGAGCTGTTTCTTATAATGTAAGAGAAGGGCACTTAACTCTTAGATATCTTAGCTGTTGGATGGGTACATCACTCTTGAAGAGCATCACACCAAAAAATAACACTGGTGTGGTTCACTACACCACCTGATTTTTTCTGTTCTTCCATTCGGTCTCAAAACTAGAAGAAAGCAGTAATGTGGTGAAGTTCGTACCCTTTGAGATTGGTGGAGCAGATGTGTTTTTAAGAACTGTGTCTTGTCCCAAAAACTGTTGGTATAATTTATTTGTTTAAATAAGTTATATGCCACCTTTGAATATAAATATCTAACACCAGAAGGTTCAAATTATAGCAGGATGCAACAGCCCTGGGAATTTGTCATCTGTGCACTAGAGGCTCAGAAACAGAGGGATTATATCCCTGTGATGTGCATGTGCACACAAAAACACATACGTGTACCAGCACCACCAACTATGTGTCCATACTTATAAGAGTTCAGATTTGCAGCACTTGTCAGCTATACTGTCAACCTCCTCCTCTAAATTAATAACAGGTTAAACTGTGTGTGGCAATACTCCTTGCAAACCAACTGGATGTGTCATTTTATCATGAATTGTGTCATTCCCCAGCTGCTGTTAGGATCAGGGAGGGTTCCTAGCTTGTTGCCAATGTCATTTGCTGTATCCCCATGTCAAACATGTTGTTAAATTATGTGAGGCACACGCAGCTGGCTCACAGTGCCAGAGAGGCACGAGAGCCTTGCAGGGGTTATGTGTGGAGAGTGTTCTTTTGGATACTTTCCTTCTAAGAGCTCTCAGCAGGAACCTTATACTAGGAGTCTTTATTAAATGGCCTGAAGCCAAGGACAACAGCAGGCAAGGATCCAAGCAGGGGACAGGTAGTAAGGAGGAGAGAGAGGTGTGAGCAGCTTGGGCACATTCCAAGGAGATCACATATTCACCAGCTCCGGAGCCCAGCACTGTTAAAGAGACAGGACAAGCGCACAATTTCCTGCACAGCTTTGCCAAAAAGGGTATGTCTCTGCCTAGATAATACCATTTGGGAATTTTCATCAGTGCTGTTCTGCAAACAACAAGTCTAAGATACTGGAATACGTTAGAAAAGCCATTTTGTGCCCAATTGGATACAACAGGTGGTACATGTTATGTGCCCCTGTGGTACACCAGGTCAGCTCTGCTTCCCCCTCACTCCTTTTGGCACGAGTGAGTTTCTGTTTGTACTCTTTCTCATGTTTTCTAATCTTGAGCAGTCTAACCCAACTAACCACTGAGTTGCAAGTAAGTTCCTCCCAGTCTCCTGGCTCCGATTTGTAGATGCAGTACTTGGACTCTCAGCTCAATTATTGTCAAAAGCTTTATTCCAAAGTTCACTACACAGTCTAAACATAGATCAAGTTATAGGTGCACAGGTCTCGAAGATACATAACTAGGTGCAAGCTGAGATGTTGTCTCAACACTTGACACACTCTTGGCTCTCCTTTTGAAGAGCAGGGTGGGCACAATCATTTGGATGGGTGGGCAAACAAATGGGTACTACTGCAAGTCAGCTGGGTCTGCTTACAGTGGCCCAGCCGACAGTGAACCCTTAGATGATGTTGTCAGGGTTGGTGCAGCTGGTTCACTGACCAACCTAGGATCAGATGCCTCATAGAATCATAGAATCATACTTTCCCGCTGGAGCAGTACCTATTTGTCTACTTGCACTTTCTGGTGTGCTTTCAAACTGGTAGGTTGGGAGGAGCTGGGAACGAGCAACAGGAGCTCACCCCGTCGTGGGGATTCGAACCTGCCGACCTTCTGATCAGCAAGCCAAAGAGGCTCAGTGGTTTAGACCACAGTGCCACCCGTGTCAGATGGCTCTAGGGTCGTGCTTTCTCTTGACAAACCACTGAGCTCCTACCAAGCATCAAAGCATTCTCAGCGTCAGGCTCCACACACTATTCCCAATCCTCCTCCTCCTTGAACCAACCTTGCCAAAAAGTCTCCATGAGGCTCATGATAATCAAGGCTTTTATTAGCCATGTCTCTAGTCCCAGGGAAAACACAGCAATGCCCTGTCATGAACCCAGAGCTCTTCATAGTTTGTTCACTGACTATATAGACAGACCTCTCCCAGTCCGAATGAACATATCAGTGTCCTATTTCCCTGTTTACAGTATGAAAATCAGGCATCCTTGTAATGCTGCAAAGGTAAATCATGAATCAGGCCACATGAACTTCAGAGAAGGTTCTGGGACATTTGCAAGATACTACTCTGATAATCAAATCTTACCCTTCTGATGTCTTTGGGGATTTGAAAACACAAATATGGACGTAACATTGGGAGAGTCTCAGGTGCAGGGAGAGTAAGAGCATTCCTTAGATACACCTGAAAACCTGAGCTTGTTTACACTAGTCTAAGTTTCCAGTAACCTCCAGCTATGGTGGATAGATGCAAGGGAAAGAGAAATTATAAACTGCTTAGCATGGAATTGTGTCTCCAGCTAGTGGCTGGTTGCAGTGAAGGTATGAAATTCTGTCCTGTGAAGATGGTTTCCCTCTTTTGGCGATTTTGTTGGTCAATGTGCAACAAAGAAGAGGTGGCATTGATACAATAATGGTTAGAACTGATGGGATAATTGGTACTCTTTGCAGTGTATATCTCATGCCTTTAAAAAGTTTGCAGTTCAGTCAAGCAGCAAAAACGATATCATAGAGCTCCAGAGGTGATGGTGACACCAGGAAGAAGCAAACTAGTTAAGCCAACAAATGCTGAAGTTTATCTGGTGAATGAACCTGTTCACAGAATTCAAGGCCGTTTTAGAAACAATGCATTGCTGAAAGCCACAGGGCTAATCCGGCTTTTTGTTCCCCCTTCCATAGCCAACCTCTGGTCCATGACCAAATCTTAGTTCCCTCTCATGGCAACTAAGCTTCTTTTCACAGCCTCTTATGAGGGATTCTGTCAAAGGCTTTTTGAAAGTGCAAATAAAATGGTGCCCCATAATTCCCCTTTAGCCGCTGCTGCTTTGTGGACTCATTAATAATGTATGAGGCCAACTTCATCTCCGTGTTTCCAAACACAAGCATCCTGCCCCGATTCACCTCCCCATCCCCTCAAAGCTAAGTGAATTGTTTTCTTCAGCAGATGAGACTTTATGAATTGTTTGGCCTTATGCATGCATGAGGTAGCACTGAAGGGGACTTCAGCCAATACGTGCCATAATCTTGTCTGTAGATTTGTTAAATATTTATTTTATTTAGTTCATTTGAATTAGGTCAGCTATGTACCTGCAGCATGTGTTGCTGATAGAGACACATCCCAGAATTTCTACAAAGACAGCCAAGCACATCCTTAAATACACAATGAGTTAATCTGCCGTTGCTTATGAAGAATTAACCTTCTTTGTCACTTAGCCGTTCTAACAAATTAAAATATTACTGTGGGTAGTAGCCAATGAGAGTCCTACTCAGAGTAGAACCTTTGAAATTAATGGAAATGACTAATTTTAAACTATTGATTTCAGTGGGTCTTCTCTGAGTATACTGTACCTCGGGTTAAGAACTTAATTCGTTCCGGAGGTCCGTTCTTAACCTGAAACTGTTCTCAACCCGAGATACCACTTCAGCTAATGGGGTCTCCTGCTGCCGCCGTGCCGCCAGAGCACGATTTCTGTTCTCATCCTGAAGCAAAGTTCTTAACCCGAGGTACTATTTCTGGGTTAGCGGAGTCTGTAACCTGAAGCGTATGTAACCCAAGGTACCACTGTAGTTGGATACAACCCTGTGATTCTGCAGGGCAGATTCTGGAACATACACATTTTTAGGGACATGCATCAAACAGTTGCAGCCAGTTTTGAATACCTGCCTTGTATTAAATAGACACAATACAGTAATTTAAATTGTGATGGTTAATTGTTAGTATATTCTTCTCTCTGCACAGAGCAGCTACATAACTATTCCCTTAGTAGCTGCCTAACTTCCTCACAAAGTCCTTTTTTGTTACAACTGGAGCCAGACCTCTTCTTAAGCAGCTTTGCCAGCTTCTCTGGAATCACCCAGCACAGAAGGTATCGCTTTTGATTAGTTCTACAGATTGGCTAAGAGCCACACACCTCTGCTTTTCTTTTGAGGCCAGAGGCAGGGAGAATGCGAGTTCCTTCTGTCAGGACACTTGAGAATGGAGCTAAACACACACACATGTATGTTTATGTTCACAAAGACCCATTTGTAGGGGTGACTATTTGGAGTGAAGAAGCAACAGGTGGGAAAAAGTTAAGCATCTCCTCAAAAATCACCTTAGAAACAACAGCTGTCGGGCACTTATTATACGCATGTAAGTGTAATATGTAGTTCTGTCCTCAGTCACACTCTTTGGCGATCCAAAGCAGACTCCCTTACCAGGGCCAGCCTGCATATCTGGAGGTTTGTGTCAAGTCTGCTGTCAGTTTCCCCCTCTTGGTGTTTTATATACTTTGTACCTTATTTCCCCTGTCATTTGTAATGGGGTTCTTCTGGTCTGTCTTCTAAGCCCAGATAGTCTTCAACTTTTAAAATGAAATTTTCTGGTGCATTGACAGGACATAGGAATAGAGCTCCTGGCCTGGGGTAGAGATGAGTAGTTTTGGGGAGGTTTGGGTTGAAGGCCAGTAATGTCTGGTGGGACCCTGCAGGTTTTCAATGCATCCAGGGCATGGCTTAAAAAGGTGCTGTTTACTTAGATGAGGTAATAACTTAAATGTTAGGTAATAACAATAATAGTTATATCCGCCCCGCCCGCCCCCCACTTTTCTGGCTTTTCTCCTGCCACCTGAAGATACTTTATAGAGCAATTTCCAGAGAAATAGCTATGTTAGTCTATTATAGAAGAAAGAACGGAAACTCTTGTACCACCCACGTTAAAGTCCAACAAATTTATAATGACAAAAGTTTGCATGGACTCAAGATGCCTCTCCCAAAGGAGCCATTCAACTTGGCATCCCTTCTCTCTTTCCTCTCACTATGGGAAGTATTTGCATGAATCCAGAGCAAGGAATTTCAAGTAGTGGCATCAGATTTTGGAACTTCTGACCAAAGGACATATTTGTAAGCACAAATTTTGAATCTTTCTGCAGATTGGTGGAAAATATACTCTCTGGGAAGGATTTTTTATCTCCTGTCTACTTTAGTGACACGTTACTTAAATAATGTCAACTTTTCTGATTGGTTTATTACAGCTGTTTTTTGTTGTCTGTTAGCCATCCTCCCTGTTTATCCCATTGTGGTTTATTTCACTATATATGGCAGGTCTGGAGAGCCAAGTGTCTCTCTTCAGGCCTCTTTATCTGCCCTTCATGACTCACTCTGGCCCAGGCCCCTCTCTCCACACTCTTCCTTGGGTGCTTTTGCCTGGTTGACCTGCATTTGTGAACTGTGACAATGCCTCTTCCTTGCTTGGATGGAGGATGGAGGGTTTCTTTTGGTAGTGGCTGAATTTTACTGTAGAAACCTAGATCCTCAATATATCCCAAAATAAATCTTATTGGAGATACTGGTAATATACACGAATAAATCCTTCCAATAAACAGATTGTTTTTGTTGTCCAAATCTGTTTTGTACAGAACAGGTCATAGTAACCATGCGCATGAAATCTCATAGTGATGAAACATACAAAGTGCACCTTTGAGACTCTGGAATTTTCCAGTGTGGTGGAAAAGCCAGTGTGGTGTAGTGGTTAAGAGCGGTAGTCTCGTAATCTGGGGAACTGGGTTCGCGTCTCCGCTCCTCCACATGCAGCAGCTGGGAGACCTTGGGCCAGTCACACTTCTTTGAAGTCTCTCAGCCCCACTCACCTCACAGAGTGTTTGTTGTGGGGGAGGAAGGGAAAGGAGAATGTTAGCCGCTTTGAGACTCCTTAAAGGGAGTGAAAGGCGGGATATCAAATCCAAACTACTACTACTGCTCTTCTTCTTCTTCTTCTTCTTCTTCTTCTTCTTCCCCTGCAGTCCTACACTTCCTTCTTTGTCCTCTGATCTTTTTACTCTTATAGTGTCTTTTCAGCTCCTTCTCTTTATGTCACTGGCTGATCTGTTCGGATGCTACAGGATAGCTTTGTAGGCCTGTTGGCAGCCACTACTTAGCTGCTCTGATGTCAGAGAGGGGCCTGGCATCTGCAGCCTAAGCAGCTGAGCTGTTTGGGGGATTAACAGGATTAGGGAATTTCCCTAATAAACTATTGTTAAATTAAATCACATAATGATTGCCAGGAAACACTGTGGGTTTCAAAGTAATCCTTGTTGCTGTAGATGAGTAAGCAGTTTCAAAAACCAAGCAGAAGACTCTTTCTGCTGATGTACATGATGATGATAATACTAATAGTTGGTCTAGAATTTGTTTTAAAATCCTTTTATCCTTTTGAGTTCCAACTTTCTGTAGTGGTGAGCAAGGAAGGCAACAACTTGAAGATGATGATAATGATGATAATGTATTCCCTTATCCTCAAAGAGGAAGGGGAAACAGAGGTCTGAGTCAGCAACAGTTCAACCCCTTGTTATATTTAATATGAAAAGATCCCCTACAAGTATATATTCCCTGCCTGTGAAGTTCACAGTGGCAAGAAATGACTCCAGCCCTACTGCATGCCCTCCTCCCAGTGAAAATGCTAGGATGGTGGACATGTGTTCTATATTAGAGCCTGTTGTGGTCCAAGTCCAGTTTTAAGGTAAAAAATTAGTAACCTTGAAGTTCTCCAGCCACATTTATGTCTCTGCATAGCCTACTGAGCAAGCACAAAGATCACATGGTCACCGTCTGTTTAAATTAGAGTGGTTGGTTGTAAAATTGGATAGATAAATTAGCATACACATTTCCCCCTGCAAATCTGTGTCCTTTCTGCCCTCTTTTTAGATAACGCATTTCCTCTTTTTTGGCAACATGCAAATGGCCACTCTAGTGGCATCACTCCTGCACAAGCAAAAGGGCATGTGGTCTAGTGTGTAATGTGTTGGACCTGGGTCTAAGGATTTGGTGGAACCTAGGCCTTGCAATGTCATTGACGCATCAGTGGCTTAGAAAAATTGTTACCATGAATAATGTATTTAATTTATTATTATTATTATTATTATTATTATTATTATTATTATTATTATTATTTGTAAATTTATGCAATATCAAAGAAAACAGGAAAATTATAATGACCCGTTGTACAGGGTGAGTCCTTTAAAAGAGGCCCCGTGGATACAGAATACACATGTTCCACGGGGCCTCTTTTAAAAGACTCACCCTGTATGCATATGCTAGATAAAAAATTCAAGTCACTTTGCATGTGAAGCTGCTCCCACTTCTCTTCTTTGCTGGGAGGGAGGCCAACTTTCTGGATTATTTATTTCAGGAAAGGGCCTTTTCAGATGGAATTAATTTGTTTATCCCCATACTGTGTTGATCAGTCTGCCCTTACACCCATCAGTTGGAACTCAGTGCAGTTATACTGTAACAATTGTTGTTAATGATCAATCTGCTTGCATCTGAACTTTGGCTTTGGTTGAAAGAGAGCCTTCCCCCAAAGGCATGGTAGAATGTCAGCTGAAAGTGAAGGTGTGAGATCAGTGCCATATGCAGGTCAGGTGCCGCCTGGCTAATTCTTGGACACTGCAGATTTAAGATATAGGTGCAGTATTACTCAAGAGTGCTTATTTGTGAATATCTTGTGGGTTCTGTGCATGGACAGACATACTACTTTCTTTTTTAATTTAAAAAACATATTAGTTTCAAAACAAATGTTTTGTAAATACATTAACAGAAAAACAAACATGGGTTTGTGGATCAGGACTAGCCCTTGGGACCAGTTGACAATGCTTAGACAGGCTAGTACTGCAGCCTGGATGGCACCCTTGAATGCAGAACAAAAGAGCACTAGAGCACGAATAATGGAAACCCCATCCTGCCTTCTTACCTGTAAACTCACTTGCTATGAAACGAAATTCCCCTTTCACAGTTTATGAGCAAAATTGGCCAAGGGTGGCCTGTATTGGCTGGAACAAAACGTCTAATACATTGCCTAAGATTGGGCAAAAACATGTGCACTGTGTGACTCAAATTGATAAATTCAGACTAGGCCTTTTCCTAGACCCTTCTACTTTTCCATCTAGTCATCAGGTGAGAAACATTCAGTGAGGAAAACCGTGGGGAAAGTGGACTCAAGATTGAAGTCTTGTATGTTAGTCATTGCCATGTCCAGGGGGGCAAGAGGCGGGGATATCACACAGTTTCCTTTCTACCTGCCAGGGATCTTTTTCAGTTCTTTTGGCACCTGAAATCAGTGCTTTTTTCTGGGGAGTACGCAGGGGTACGCATACCCCTAAACATTTTGTGAATCTAAGTTTGGCCTCATTGAGGATCAGTATTTCAATATGAGTAGGGAAATGAGAGTACCCCTAAACATTTTTTAAGAAAAAAGCACTGCCTGAAATAATTAGTGCCCCATGACAGAGTGATGTGTACACAACAGTTCACACATGAGAATGTCAGACTCCGAGAGTACAAATGGCTAACACTGAAGAGCTGGGCTCCTGGAGTTGCAATTCACAGCTTTATAGAATCTTACTTTGGTCCAGAGCTTCTGTAATTAAGTACATACATATTTCCTGTTTGATGGGTTCTTGTTATGCATTGTGGTTGCAGCTTCCAGATTACATTCAGACCTTTGCTAATTCTTTGGCACAATCAGTGTTAGGCTGATGTACTACAGGCCTCAGAAATGGATCCTATATTCCAATATGAGTGCACCTAAACTCATTGGTTTTCAATGGGTTCAGCCACATCTAAATGCATAGGATTAAGCTGATGTAGTCTGATGAACCAAACTGTATTAAGAAATAGGATAGTTGCCAGGTGTGTAATTTATTGACATGGATTGCATGCAAGTATTTAATTGCATCTAAGAGATAAATGTGCTCCAGTGTTTGGGGAACCTGATGGTTAGTTCCAAATCATGCTTGTTACTTATAGAGATGTATATGTTGCACCAGGAAACACAGGATGAGCCATTTAATATAACTCTTGCCTGGTGTTTTTCCTCCCACCAGAGCTCAAAGCCACCAGCACTGCCCATTTCTTCAATTTCCTGCTCAACTCAACCGATTATCGTATTCTACTGAAAGATGAAGATCACGATCGCATGTATGTGGGGAGCAAAGACTACATCCTATCTCTGGATCTTCATGATATCAACCGGGAGCCCCTGATTGTAAGGGTATTTCTCATTTTGTACCAGGAGCAGACAAGGAACATCTGGAAGGTTTTGTGGGGTGGAGGGCTGCAAAATGACCAACTATTTCCATGTGATGAGTATGGATTAGTAGAGTGGGTTCAGGGGCACATTTCTAGTTTTGAGAGAATGCTATGGATACCAGTCATAAAATGGCTGCTGCCAGGGGGAGTGGCTTGACACAACATTGGGAATACTGGGAATATTCCTATATATCAAAACATCAACTGATTGGTTGACCTGGGAGACCAGGGTTCAAATCACCACTCAGCCATGAAGTCCACTGGGCGATTTTGGGCCAGTCACTCAGACTAACCCTGCCTCACAGGATTTCTGTGAGGATATAATAATGAAGGGTAGAACTATGTATGCCACCTTGAGCTGCCTAGGGAATATTATTGTGAAAATGAAAATAAATACACCCTTCAGAGCAAGAAAAACAACAAGACAAGTCTCAAGGCAAGTGGGGAAAGTATCTCCTTTGCCACCGCCTCCCCCACTCTAAATCAAATTCAAGGAACAGCAGGAAGGCAGTCAATGAAGCAAGTGGGGATGGCATCCCAGTTGTCTCTTCTCTGCCTACCCCCCACAATGCCCTCCAGAGCTAGAAACAGGGAAAACAGACCCATCACTGATTCTCATGGAAGACGTTAAATGCTCTTGCTATTTCTTTTTAGGGCTGATCCAGGTGATTAGTCAGTGTGTACCCTGACTATATTTTGGTCTCACAAAATATATAAAAGTTCTTACAGAACTCTTAGTTTTACAGAATAAATATTCTTCATTAGACATTTTAGTTGCTTGCTACCCAAAGGCCTCCAAGCAACATATAACACCATGCTATGCAACACTATTTATGCAAGGCACAGCGGAAAGGCAAAAGTGTGATATACAGAGTCCACATGTAATTGTTGGGTGGAAGTAGCCATGCTGCAGTGGGATAGCCTTGCTGAGGAGAATCATGGCCACTTCTGTTTTCATCTGATGGGAGAAATACAGTTCAGTCCTGGAGAGGGGAAAAGCACACAACACTCTTCAAATAACTTCTCTTATCAACAAATTACAAAAATGCAGAGACATCGTCAGCATGAGCAGTGGCTTGCAGGGCTACATGAACATACCTGAGAGTGAGTGCTTAAATTCTAAAGAGCATTTTTAAATAAAGTTTTATTTATAAAAAGATTAAAATTAATCTTCTTAAAAGTAACAAGATGATGAAGGTGCAAAAGGAGTCACTATCACTGCTGTTGCTACAAAGCAACAATCCACTAGGTGTCTGTGACACTTCCATGCAGCATCTTGTAACAAAATTGATGCATTTTTGTCACATCAAAGGGTGGGTGAATTAGTTTCTCACAAATATTGTGGGAAATGTGATACTCCCTTCACCCAAAGTGTTACCTTTAGAAAACACAAATGAACCTGACAAGTGAACGCTTGATGCCATACAAATTGATAATTTTGAAAGGTCCTTAGTGACCAGTGCTTTAAATTAAAATCCACCTTCCCAGAAAACTTGATGGTTTGGGATTAGATTTAGAAGTGGGATAGATACATCCACCCCTTTTTAATATCTCTCTTAGCATGATTCTGCGGAGAATTATAATTAAAAGGCTGAAGGTTTTGTATTGTTTTGGCAGATCCACTGGCCTGCGTCTCAACAAAGGATAGAAGAGTGCGTTCTTTCAGGGAAGAACAGTAATGTAAGTACTTCTTGTATGGTCTTCAGTTTTATAGAGGATGTGGAAAAAGAGTGGAGGCGAAGGAATGCTAGTAACGTGGTAGGATGATGAAAGCTGTCCTTCTGAAGCTTCCTTCCTCCCAAGATCTTTAAGACTGAAAGCCACCAAGCAGTGGCAATTTGTATTGCTCACACCACCTCAGGGATATGCAATATGAGCAAATGATGATGCCCTATTGCCTATGACTGCCCTCCTCACTTCCTGTTTATTCCTGAGTCACAAAAACCCTGGTTCCTTGTGCTGCACATTCATGTACACAAGCTAAAGCCATGGTCATAATTCCTTGAGTACCTGTACAAAAGTTTCCAGCATTTGAGCAGAAACATTTACGTCTGTGTGGGTGTTTCAGAAACCCTAAAATACAACACAAATTTTAGTATGTGATGAAGTGACAGTGCTCTGTTTGTAGTTGGTAAAGCTAAAATAGCAAAGACGGAATTAAATAGAAAGATTTTGAAGAAAATGACATCACCATTGTAAAACTTTGCTAGTTTCTGGAAGCTAAAGTGCAGTGCAGTTGGTGATGAAGTCATCTTTTGGTCACAGGGTTCTGCTTAGCACTGGAATTGAGTGCAGCTGTAAACTTGCACTTCCCAACCTCTGTTACAAGAGGATATAATCATGGCCAAGTTAGCCAACTCTTGTGTCTTGTGCAATCTTTCTAAAGGCAAGGGCTGCTAACACTTCTAGGGGGTTATGGAATGTTGATGAAAGTGAAGATGCCTTGTCAGCAGTACTGTAAAGGAACTGGGGGTTTTGCCCAACCCCAGTTAAGTCTATCAGCAGTAACGTGTACTAAATTTCAGTAGGAGGAAGCAAGAGGTCAAAGGGTTACCAAGCTGTTTCCTACAAGGCACAGTCAGCCTTTGGCCAGCTGACCTTGAACTCTGTCCTCTTGGGATTTCTCTGCTGCTACTGTTTGGGGCTCAGTCTTAGAGCAGCTAAGCTGGCTTAGTAAAGGAAACTGTTTGCTTGCATTTTCCCATCCTACTGAACTCTGTTATCATGGCCCCAGCCCAGTACTGTTTTGATTTGCCTAACTGGAGGTTTGAGGCAAAGAGGAAACATGAGATGTGAGAAGTAAACTGGACTCTACAGTCAGACACACTGCATGGAGCTCCATGCCTAGTCTAGAATCCAGTCAGTAAATGAACTCAGACCTTGACAATACAGGCCTGCATACATTCTGGGAATTGCTCTTCTTGCCCTCTGGGCCTCACTGCTATAATTTACCTATTAGATTTTCAGTCCACCCTTCTGTAGCCAATCAGTTCTTAGTACCTCTTAATGAGTGGGAATCTAAAGGGAATCTAAATCTAAAGGGAATCTAATATATTTTCTTTCCTGGCATAGATAAGTCCAGAGAT
Source organism: Podarcis liolepis (assembly GCF_965112155.1). Classification (NCBI taxonomy): domain Eukaryota; kingdom Metazoa; phylum Chordata; class Lepidosauria; order Squamata; family Lacertidae; genus Podarcis; species Podarcis liolepis. Next base: position 71,104,736 of record NC_139555.1, read on the forward strand.
TCCCCTTCTGCTTAGTTGGTTATGCTTTGGTTATTCAGGGCACTGTTTTCTGGCTTTTGAAAACAAGCAGGAATGGGTTGGGAGTCCAGGATTTGCCACCCTGACACCAAGATATATTATTGCAATCTTACAGTTATTCTTTTCTCAGTTTTCAGAAAAATTGGCTGTGAGTTGGGAGTTCTGAGCAGCACCGTTTATAATCTGCTTCAGCTACAGATGTTGCAGTGTAAGATGTGAGCAAGGAATGTTTGCTCCGGAAGGGGGTTTAGTTCAAAACTCTTCCAACAGGAACATGACTTAAAAGGAGTGCAGGAAAATTGTCTCTGAAGTGCATCCAAAACTCATTGCTGGAAAAGGTGTTGGAGGGGTGGATCCAAAAGGTTTATTTGTGGATTTTCAAAGTGCGCCAGACCTAGCTTGCCTCAATTTTAACTGGAAGCAAATGTTGTTGAAGAGGACCATTTGATACACAGACCATTCAATGTGGTCTGATTTTGTGACTTACTGGGTGTTCAGGGAGCTTTCATTTAATGCTGAAGCAATTACCTGATTGCTTCAAAATATGCGTAAATCACTGCTTAGGCCATGCTGAACAGAGGATGGAATTGCTCCATTTACCATAGACTGACTAATCTCCTTAAAGTAGATACAATTTCATAGGAGGCTGGGACTAACTTGCCATCTCTCTTTGTTTTCCAGGGCGAGTGTGGGAATTTCATCCGCCTTATCCAGCCCTGGAATCGAACCCACTTGTATGTTTGTGGCACTGGAGCATACAATCCTGTCTGCACCTTTGTCAATCGAGGCCGTAAAGCACAGGTGAGGTACTGAAGGAGCATATGGCTGGGACTGCAGCCAGAACAGTGCTGGAGAAGCATATGAGCTTGCTCTTAGACCATGCTAGGAAAGCAGCCTCTGGCAACATTCAACAAGCAATAAGGGATTGAGATTCGAGTCTTGGGTAATGAGATGTGGAATCTTCTCAACTGTCTTATGTTTGTTCAGCCCATTCATATCCCACTTCTCATCAAAGGGAGGCAAAGGCTGCATACATGAATCTCCACCCCCCCCACACACCTTTACGTGGCTCTCATTTATCATCCCAACAATTCTGAAAGGTAAGTTAGGCTCTTAGGGATTCACCTAACCATCCCCGTCAGCAGAAGTCCTGCACAAGGAATTCCACTTTGCACAACAGGGCTTCACACACACACACACTTATTCTGACAAGGAGATGGAGCTCCAGGTTTTGAAAAAGGTAATGGGGACAGTGAAAATATCAAAATAAAACATGTAGACATAGTGTTTCCCAAATAATAATAATAATAATAATAATAATAATAATAATAATAATAATAATAATAATAGGGTAGGAAGAGATGAGGTGTTGGGATCATATATAAAGTAATTTGTAACTAGGTCACAAGAAGCATACCGTGTTATTACTTAAATGTATTGTTTTAAACGTCTGATATTATCAGTAATTTTAATATATATATTATGGAAACCACTTAGAGGTTTTGATGATTAAGCATTATTTAAATCACATTAAATACATAAAGCCTAATCCTAGTAATCCCCCACTGTGCAGAATGAGACTTTCTCCTAAGTATGGGAGTAAATGTATAGAATTGTCGCCTTAATTTGTGATAACCATTATGTCATGCAAGACCCTCCATGTCACATAAAATTTGTCAGACTTTAACGGGTTCTCTAACTTGGAAATATGCCATATTTTACTGAACCATTTCCAAATTTATGGAATCTTATCTGATTTTTATTTACTGGTAACCAGATTTTTGGCTGTCATTAACATGTTCCCAGTTAGCTAATAATTGCACTTGTTTACGGAATCTTTCAATACAGACAAGTAAAATAACCTCTGGTTTTAATGGAATTGTTTATCATAGTCATTTCCGCCCAGTATGCCTTGGGGGACGCACACAAAATATGTGTGAAATTAGCCTTATTGTTACAACACCTCTAACATTGTGTGTTCCTTATATTATATTTGCTTAAACTGTCTAGTGTTAGCATCAAATCTTTAAAATAATACAAGGAGAATCTGCTTGCATAGGTGTGAATATATTTTCCACATCTATTTTATTTTCTGACAACAACTTAAAAATAGGAAAACCAATTGAAAACCACTTTTGTAAATGCTCTTCTTACAGTATCTTGTTTAGCAGGAGTAGCTAAACCTCATTTCAGGGTCTTCTCTAGCCCCCAAACTGATTTCTGCCTTCCCACCCCCAACCCCATCCCACTAATTTTAGCAGCAGAGGCAATATGTTTTTGGGAGCGAATGCATAGTTGTACATAAAGTCAAAGCCAACAAGCAGATACACATTCAGTCTAAATACAGGTCATAAATATTTGACGAGGGGATTTTGATCTCCATAGAAGTATGTGTGTATATTTGAGAGAGACAAAAGACTTCTGCATGCTGCATTCTCTGGCCATACCCTGCCATTCCTGCTTCTCTGGCAGGTCACCCTGCCAGCGCTAACTCTCTGCTCCTCCTCTCCTCAGGCTTTTGAGCTGAACCAGTCCATCCAGCAGGGAGGACGGGGAAGTAGAGCAGTTGACTCCTCCCTCCACCCGTCTCCAGTGGAACGCAAGGTGGGAATCGCGCTCTGCCATGCTCTTCCCCAAGGACACAACTGGCTCCTTTCTTAGCATGCCTGAGCCTGGGCACTCTAACTTTCATTTTCAACTGGCATGTACCTAACAACTAACTAATAAGGGAAGGGGGCCAGACCTATGGGAATAGGACTGGCCCTTAAATTCACCCCCCTTCCCATCTAGCAATGAGCGCGCTTCCTTTACCGCCTCTCCTTGCGTCTCCTCACTTGAACTAACTCCTTCTTCCCCAGGCTCGCACAAGGTTTGTGCCAGGAAAGAACACTCTCAGGATGCTTGACCTTACTACATATAGTATAGAACCATGTCCTTGACTGTTTGACATTGAGACAAATGGGCTTGCTGTTTCAAGCAAAGGTTTGCTTGATGTGAGGTGGCATGAATAACTAGATTGGGGTAATCAAGGTTGTGATGACTGTGGGAGCAGGGGGTGGGGTGGGCCTATTGTATATGCTTAGTTGTTGTGAGGAGTGTGGACTTCATTAATGATTACATACAGTTTTTGTAAGTATGTTTGCTGAGAAATCATGTAAAAAAAAGAAAATGATGAGAAATGTGTTTTACTTGTGTATCAGATGTAATGTATGCTTCTTCTACTGATTATTGCAAGTCATAGCCAATGCAAGAAGCCATCCCATTAATTTCCTTTCCAGTTTTCTCATTGTTGTCATTTAATTGATAAGGACGACCGTTAGTTGGGAGGAGATTATGAGATTTCCATTAGTCTCTATTAGTAGAAACTTTGTGGGCATGGTCCTACAATTGGCTAAAGACTTTGGTGTGGGAATGAACTATTTCAGTTGCTCAGCTTGTATGGTTTCCCACTAAGAAACATTATCAAAGCAGCATGGAATCCAGCCATATGGCAATTCCTACATTGCTCTGTGAACATAGGAATTGGTCCTAATTAACAGAACCCTTTTTATGTCAGATAGTATTAAGGATGGTATGTTTCCCCATTTACAGGGTAGTGCTGAATAATTTGATTGATTGAGAGGTTGAGCTCCTAATGTGGATTTGTATGGGACTAAAGCCTCCTTTCACTCAGCAGTAGGTACTCTCCCATGTGTGTTCAAGATGGTGCACAAAAAAGAAGACAGGAAATGCTATATGCTATTTTTGTCAAGGCTGAATAGTCTTGGTTGGAGTGTTTGAAACTTTCAGAAGAAAACAACTGAACCTAATCTTGAGAATCTTAACTTTCCTTAACGTTTTGGTGTTGTTTGATTGTAAATTGGAGAATCAGCCTAAAATGTAGTGCTCTGGTTTCTTAGCATTTTCTTCCTTCTGTTGGATTCTCTAGTTTTGATAATGCCTTGTCTTACCCCTGGAGTCATCCTGGTAGCTGTTTTCATCTAAATCTGTGGGGCCTGATTCTGTGCTGCTGAGCTGGAGCAGGGTCATTGTCAAAGACATCATCATCATCATCATCATCATCATTATTATTATTATTATTATTATTACACAGTGTATAAGTAACATTGGGTTTTCTTTTTCTCTTTTCTTTACTGAATGTTCCATTTTACACTTCAAAACAGAAAACTCACAAGTGGCGCAATCACTTTTGCATTTTGCACAAGATGCACACTTTTTCTCAGTGCTGAACAATGGCATTTGACACCAAAGCAGTCTGCCCACATAAGCCCAAAGCTCTAAATAAAAAGGAAGTCCAACTCCTAAGCAAAATCATCTTTCCAGAAAGAATGCATGTCTAGTAGGTTTCCTAAACGGGTTGGCACTCACACTGCTTGTGGGAAGATGTGCCATACAACCCCCAATCTCAGTTTCTATTCAGAGTCTGAAAGTCTTCCGTTCCAGTTCTTTTATTATTTATTGCATTTATTAGTAGGAAAAGAAGTTCTCAAGCTGACTTAACAGCACGGTTCCTCTAAGGGCAACACCTTAAACTACAACTAGGTGTAATTAGCTGTAGGTATAACTGCTTAGCAGCCTGCATTTGCTGTCTGCAGGATTTACTAGAACTATAGTTTTGTGTGTCAACACTTGGTCTCATTCAAAAGCCAGCTTTCATTTTCCTGCTCTTTGTAGCTTGAATTTCCAGCTTCTACTTGATGTGCTATTTATATTATCACTCATTGCTATTAGCCAGTTAAAATGCATTGCACAATGTCAGGAGCCATCCTACTTTCCTCACCCCCTTGGGCATTGTCACCATGTGTTTGACATACATTAGAAAGAGGAAGCAAGTCTTCACTGATATCCTGCCACTGTTGACCTCCCAAGCTGTTAGCACAACGAGGTGGGGAAGAGAGTGGGATGTATCAGATGATGAGAAGTTGCAAAGGGAATGGAGTAGAAAACACACTTGTCACATCCTACTGCAGTCTGGAACCCTTCAAGCCCCCTTTCCTATCTTTTGGTAAATTGCAGCTCCCATACACCACCTGTGGATAATTTGTGACATTCCCATTAGTACAACTCTTGTAAACTGTGTTGTGCTTAAACTTTAAAAGCTGTTTTATCCCAAACATATCAATCATGTTCCATTTATTTGTATACTATGTAAAGAAACTGCATTTGCACTTGTCTCCAGTCAAGTGGACTTCTATGGACAGGTGTCCCTGTCCCCACTTTAATAAAGAATCCTTGCAACATTTAGTGCTCTTTTCAAAGTCATCCAGTGAAATCCCAAGAGTGCCACAGGCTCTAGCAAAATAACCAGGAGTCTCAAATTATGAATCAGAGACAGAGATCCAGACAAAGCTAGCTCAGGTCAGGTTCCAGATACAAACACAGGAAGCTCATAATGCCCACCTAAATGCATAGTGGGGAAAGCACTTATTAACTGTAAGATATATGCATCATCAAATCATTTGGTGAAAATAAAAAATAAATTTAGAGCTGAGACAAATTGAAAGGAATTGCAAAATAAGAGGGTACTTGTGTGGCATTAAAATGTCCTCAGGTTTGATGCACCACCACATCAATGCCCTTTCCTCCACAGCTACCTGCTGCACCTCAGTTGACTAGAACTGAGCCCTGGCTAAGGACGTAGAGGCTGGGTAGGCATATGTGGAGGGAGGGGGTTATTTTGGGACCCTGGTCCCAAGCCAGTTAGACCCCTGCACTTTCTTACAAAAACCTGGCATTATTCAAGTGTCTCTATCTAGTGAGAACTCTTTGGATATGTGTCTGTGCTGGCATTAGCTGGTATTTCTGGCCCCCACGAAGCTGTATGCTGGGACCACAAATTCCCTATGCTCATATTCATGTCTGTTCTTTTATCTCATTCACTCATCCCAACTCTAGTTCCTTATGCTGCTGACTCAGCCCATTCTGCTAAAAGTAGCTGACTTTAGCCATTCCTCAGGTGAAAGATGAACTACAGAAAGGGGTTTATTCTGTCCAATCCAATCCATCTTGAAGACAGCATCAGCACCATTTACCAAAGATCAATAGGGTGAATGCTGTCAAAAGAATGAACTCAATAATAGTCTGAGTTAAAAATATTTGAACCGTGTATCTCACACTCCTTATCTATTCAGTCCTTACACCACCCCATTCTTAAAACACAAAGCCTTTAAACTGCTCTGCTTTCCATTCGCTGGATGGGGGGGGGGGCGCCCTGAAAAGTTCTCACTTACATTTTTGTAGGAATGATCTGTTAATAAATAGCCACAATTCTAGAACAGTAGCTGCACAATAGCCAATTGGACCCTATTCAACAAAGGAAGACGTTTAGCTTAGAAAAACAAGGGACAGTATCAGTAGTAAATATTTTTCATGGCCAATACAGATATAATAAAATATTGTAACAGGCTTTTGTTTTCTTTAAAAACATGCTGAAGTCATTTTTGTGACATTTTAATAAAAACATTTTGGGTAAAATTATATGAACACATATGTATACTTCCCAATAAATCAATAATATAAAAATAAGTCTGTTCCAGCTAAAATTTACATCTCATTTAACAGAAGCTATTTAACAGTCCATGCCAATGTTTGTCTACTCAGAAGTAGGTCCAACTGAGGGTACTTTCAGTTGGATGTTTATTGTGGGATTATTGACTGATTGATTGATTGATTGATTGCCACATTCACATAACATTGTCAGCATCAAAATGTTAGCCCACATCCTCCTCACTCCAAATTAATCTGCATAGACCCTTTCTAGAGGAAATCTGATATATACCACCTGTTGCCAACAATCTTGTTTGCAATAGCTCAATGACCTGTTTTCATATTAAACTCCTGTCTGGAAGCAGGGTCCTACTCTCAAGTAGGTATGTCAAGTTCTGCAACCTAAGCCACTCCCATCAAAATAAATGGGAATTAAAAGCAGTGCCATATTAAACCCTGTGGAGGCCCCTAGGCAGTTGAAATCTTGTCCTTCCCCCTTGTGCATGCACTCTAATGGGATAATATTGAACTAAGAAAACTTGATTGTAATTTTCTTCCAGATCAAATCAATATTATTTTCATCCGTTGTTGCAGGGCCTCTAAAATGCATGAGGCCCAGAGGTCAGTGCCTACTCTCCGCCTGTTTGGTAATCTGGCACTATTCAATAGTGCTTAACACTGGCAGATTAGGTTTAATGTTTTTATCAAACCACAAGAGGTATTTTGTGGGGGGAAACCTCTTAAACCTTTTCACGGCATTTTTCTTTAATTTCTAAATGGCTTCCAGCCCACTAAAGCAGTGATTTCCAAACATTTCATTAAAAAGATCCACTTGTGGGATTTCTTTCCCAAATGTTGATTCTACCACCCTGGCTTGGCAGTCTCTTCTCCACTGCTCCTTCTGCCGCATTGGCACCTACAAGCATTGCCAGCATCCTAGCAACCCTCTTATAAGGCCAGAAGTGGATCCCAGTGTACCGCTTGTGAGTCACTGGAGTAATGAGCCATTAGTTTCATGATAGGAGGGATTCAAATGGCATTCACTCACTCTGCACTTCTCAGCAATATTTAAGGCCTGCATCCTATCTGCTCTGCTTGTAGCTGTTGGTTGTCCTCTAGGGCGTGGGGGGAAATGTGACATCCGTGATTTATTGTTGTTTCATACTCAGAAGAGGTTGTAGCACAGGGTGACTGAAGGCAATCTGAAGTTCATCAGTGTCTAGGTACTACTTAGTAATAATATGTGGTAACTAGACACTTACCTGTAGTGTTCACACATTACAGCACACAGTTGTTTCACTTCACCCAGTGGTCATACCCAGTGGAAAAAGTCTGAAAATGTAATGTTGTGTGCAAACATTGCAGGGAAAACGTTGAATCTTTGGCTAGAATGTTACGTCCAGTGTTTCTTGAGATGGAGAAGTCCAGAAGTATGAATTTTAGGAATGGGTTTGTAAAGTAGCACCATGCGGATAAAGATGGTGGGATACACTATTTTTATATTAATGTGTTTTGGTTTTTTTCATTTACAGAACAGGTTTCTTTAGGAGGAGAACTGTTACTTCTGCAACTTTAAAATGGGACACATATTTGGGAGGTGTGCAAAAGAGTTAGAAAGTGAATGTTCCTGTAAATCGGTCAATGCAGTAGCTTTAGAGAGTGGCTCTGCTGCCACATTTCTTAGGGTTGACTTGAAATTGATATAAAACTTGTAAGAGTAGCATGTATACAGTACTGCAGTTGCTAGGGTGATGTTTGCACCAGCTTTCTACGTGTTTGGTGGTGATTTTTCTCCATGCCTCCACAGGGTCTCTGAACAAAATAAAGTCTGTAGTGGCATGGAAAAAATAGCTTTGCATGGTGAGGTAATGAACTAACCAGTGAGTCAGCCACCATTGAAAAATGATTTAAAGCAGCTTCCATGGGGTAGACATATTACATGCCAGGATTTCTTACATTCCACTGCTTATAACCTTGTTGGACGAAAATTCCACTCCAGAGAGATGCGGTTTGGACAGTGTGATTCACGTATTCAGCATCTTGTATTCCATGTACTTTTAGATGCTCTCTGATTAAAGAGAGTTGTGAAGGCCTAAGGTAATAGTGTGTGGTAAAGCAAATCATTGATCTACCTGTTGCCTTACTTTCCAGGATTACATATTCTACCTGGAACCAGAGAAGCTTGAGTCAGGAAAAGGAAAATGCTCGTATGACCCAAAGGTGGACACCGTATCAGCATTAATAAGTGAGTTCCATGGTTGTGCAACATCAGTCATTCTATAGGCATACAATTGTAGAGTTGGAAGGGACCCCCAATCTAGTCCAATGCAGGAATGCAGGAATCTCAACTAAAACATCCATGACAGATGGTCATCCAGCCTCTGTTGAGAAATTTCCCTCTTTATGAGTTCTAAAACGATATCAGGATTGATAAGGGGGAGGGGGGCTATGCTACTTATAAGCATGCAACGCAACAGCAGCTCTGTGTCAGGAAATGGTTTTGGCCATCCTTGGGCATGGATGAGTTAGCTGGAAATGTCATCTGAGTTAATGGGGAAAGATCATGGCCTCTCGGATGCTGATAAAGAAGAGAAAGGACATACTGTTCACTAAACTGCAGTGTCCCATCTGGTGGGAGAAGAGGAGGAATAGGGCTTTGGCGAATAGCAAAGTTCTGAGAGGTTCCTTGGCAAAATTTCACAGATGACATTTATGTCACTTTGTTATGGTCCAATCGTTTCCACTTATCCATCAGACATGATTATTCCTCCCACTGCCCTAGCATTCCAAAACAACACAATGCCTGAGTGGCCAGCTATATTCACATATAGTCAGCTATATTCTGACTTAAGCCAGCTGCAAATTTCATGCAGACCCCTCTCTTCCCTTGAGAAACCTGGTCCTTTCCATTGGTCATGCTAGAGTTACCAATGTATACAGTGGTACCGCAGGTTACATACGCTTCAGGTTACATACGCTTCAGGTTACAGACCCCGCTTACCCAGAAATAGTACCTCAGAACTTTGCTTCAGGATGAGAACAGAAATCGCGCAGCAGCAGCAGGAGGCCCCATTAATTAAAGTGGTGCTTCAGGTTAAGAACAGTTTCAGGTTAAGAACGGACCTCTGGATCGAATTAAGTACTTAACCCGAGGTACCACTGTATTTTACTCTTGCCCTTTAATATCTGTATATAAATATATCTTTGAATGTTCTCATCTTCTTGGATTCCTATATCCTTCCCTCACCACATAGACCCACCTTTTTTCACTCAACCCCAGGTTGATTTCAATCATGGACATCCTCTGAACTTTGTCCTGTGTGGCCATACCATCTCCCGCAGGGCCCCTCCATCTCCAGTTCAAATGGTGGCTCAAGCTCCACAGGGCTTTCCCCTATGTGGAGGGCTGGGATTACAAAACTTCACAGCAGGGAGATAATGAGGAGTGGTATCATTGTCCTGCTGACCCTGGGCCTACTACTGGCACAACAGCTGCACCACTCTCCCCTAAGAGTCAGTTCCAGTGCTGGCCAAAGTTCTTTCTTCCTGCAAATCCCCTAACTCCTTGATATGGGCTGGCTGCCTCTGATCTTGTCCAAGCATTAGTATCCATTTACACGACAAGCCCAAAACTTCTTAATTAATCTGAAAGCAGCTGCAGCACTGGCCTGAGACAGGCAGGAATTGTGCCCTTGTACCAGTGGGTTCCTGACTGAGTGCTGGACCTGATTAGCAGCTTTGCTAATGAACTTAGGTTCATTTCTGTAAGCCTTACTAATTTCTGTATAAGAGATTCAGTGCAGCGGTAGGGAAACTATGGAAGGGCACCTAACAGTTAATATGTTGTGCATGACTAATAATCTTGATCCTTTTCTCCCCTGCCTTTGATCATTATGAGGTTTCTTCTATCAATGAAAGGTCAGAGCAACAAGAAAAGGCCCCTTCTACAGAGACCTTGCTTTCCCCTTGTCGTTTCTTTTCATTCCCACTCTCCAAGAACAATTCACGCAGATTCCAAGTTTGATCTCACACTTACTACCAAATAGAATCACCATACCACCACCCCCAAAAATTCTAGCATTTAATTAATTCATCCTTAAATATATAGCCGTTCCATGCTGACAGCAGCTTCAGGCATGACCTGAATGAAGTCAGGAGACCAGGAAGTGCAGGTGCTTCGCTCTTTTCCTTTCCCCACATCTCTTATCCAGTGTTACTCGATACAATAATTATTGTGCATGGACAAGAATTAGGAGATACAGTCCCCCTTTACTCTTTATTTCATGTTTTAATTACAAATTTCTGAATTCTCCTGAGTATTAGCACCTAAAGCATCTGAGTTAGGGGCAGGGAACTTCTTTTCCTCTAACTTCTAAGTTTGTAAGAATTGTTGGTGATGCCACCAGAGTGGTATGACATGGAAAGGCTGCATGTCTTTGCAAGGGAGAAGATGGGGAAAAGAGCACAGAACAGGGTAACCCTAAACTATTTAAACTATATTAGGTGTGAAGGGCAGTTGATATACCTAGGGTCAAACTAGATGAGATGCAGGAAATCTGTGATTGGCTCTCTTGAAGTTTCTTGGGTTTTGGGTGGTGGTGGTTTTTTTTAAAGCAGCTGCGGGGGCCCTTGAATGGAATGAGGCAGTGGCACTGGGAGAGGGATTAATTCCCCCCCCACACACACACGGATTTCCCAGTCTAAATCACATTTCCCCTCAAAGCTGAGGGGGGAAAATATATGGCTGCCTGTATACTATTTTCCCCTATCAGGCAAATAGTAGAAGTGGCTGCAGTTTAGACAAGAAAAAGGTCTTGGTTAAATTCTCCCTCCTCTGAACACTGTGTTCAGAGGTTGTGTGTGAGAGAGGGAGAGGAAGAGAGAAAACTCTAATCAGAGCTTTCTTATTGAGTTTGAGAATGAAAGGACTACAGAAGGAGGCGAGTTTCTCTTTTTCCTACCCATTTAAGAGTTCAGAGCAAATGAATGAACGTTGAGGATCTGAGACAATGGTTCCAGTTTCATAGTCTGGCAATACTGTCTGTGCCATCCATGCCCAAAACAGAACTTTGCATTCTTTTCTCACATGGAGATGTACAAACTCCTGGTGCACAACTTTTTTGGGGGGGTGGATGGAGGTGGGAAAAGAAGAAGGTTGAGGTACTTGTCTTCACATCATTGTTCAAAGTGCCAGTGAGTAGCTTCCCTGTTTCTGTAGGTATCATTTAAGAAGTAAACCATTCCAGGCATTTCATATATTCCCCCCCCATCCCTCTCTTTCACAGAACTAGTGGGGTGAGTGGTTGGGAATCCTGCCTCAACAAAACTCTCAATTAATTTTCTTCCCCCTACCCTCTGTTGCCCACAGATGAAGAACTCTATGCTGGTGTCTACATTGACTTCATGGGCACTGATGCTGCCATCTTCCGCACCATGGGCAAGCAGACTGCTATGAGGACTGACCAATACAACTCCCGTTGGCTAAATGGTGAGTGAAAGGGGGGCAGACTGCAGAGTTTGAAGTGCAGAGGACAAAAAGCAAGGCTGCATTCATGATCTTTGTGTCCAGTGTCCATGCTACATGGTGGGAATTGTGACTTGGAGCACAGAGTTTCCCTCTCTTCTTTCCTCTCTCTGTTTCAGAATATTATTGTAAGAAAGAAAATGTGAATAAAAAGAGGCTTTAGAAAAGAATGATAGAATCATAGAATCATAGAATCATAGAGTTGGAAGAGACCACAAGGGCCATCGAGTCCAACCCCCTGCCAAGCAGGAAACCCCATCAGAGCACTCCTGACATATGGTTGTCAAGCCTCTGCTTAAAGACCTCCAAAGAAGGAGACTCCACCACACTCCTTGGCAGCAAATTCCATTATACTAGCAGAAAACATTATACTAGCAGGAGCGTTAACCAACAACCCCCCTCCCCTTTGTCTTCAAGTTCCTTCTGTGAGTGCACACTGTTCCATGGTGACTTCTCAAGTCTGGCTTCCTGAGGGCTTCATGCCAAGTCATACCAGCTGCCTACAATTGGTTTCTTTTATCTGTCCATATATAGCCATCTCAGTGCGCTTTGTTGTGGATGATGGAATCTTAATTTAGCTCTCTGGACCCCCTTTCTCATCCTGGTGCCCTTCGAGTCTCCTTTGCTGTTACAGTGTCCCCATGACACCTATCATACCCTTCTGTACTCCCTTGTTTTCGGTCCTTGATACTTGATTTTGCTGTTGCCTTGTCCTTGCACTGTCACTTGTCCGTACTTTCTGTCTAGCTCCCAGGACACCAGGAATAGGGCTCTCCTGCCCTGTTCATGCCTTGCCAGCCTTAATAGATATGAAATGCTCCATCTATGTGGAACACGAAATACAGAATCTGCAAGTGTTCCTACTTCATTTGGGCTTTGTAGAGCACATCACTGAAGAAGTCATTGTCTTCTATAATTTTCTTTCCATAAAGAAAATATATGTGCTAAGTTAAGACATCTGGTCATTTCAGGAGTGTGTTGGTATTTGACTAGTTTCTCTTTTTGCTTAATTCCTTGGCTCTGGTATATGTCCCCTTTTGTGCGTTCAAAAGCATTTTGCTCCTGGAATTATTTCTCTACACACAGTTGGTGGTGAAGGGCAGGTTTGTACTCTTGTCATTTCTGATAACTGATCCAGGGCATTTAATCTCCTGCCCTCTCTCCTCCAGCATGCATCATGGAAAGGGATCCAATGAGAGAAGGTCTCAGCTTCCTTTTTGGTTGCACCTCCAGCTGTTGTGAAGCAGCAAAAACAGCTGAGTAAACTGGGGTTGGGAATCAAATTTAGGGAGATGTCATTTTAGTAACCCGAACAGAGCTATCTATGAAAGCAAATGCTGGATTATAAGGGTGACCATTTGCCTTCCATGGCAATTCTTTAGCAGTGATGGCTCTAGAGAAAATACCAACATATCCCCAAATTGCAGAGCTTCCAAGATATCCTTACAAAAGCTTTTAAGGCAGACAGGTGTGCTTGCAGCCACATAAATCTTACAGCTCCCCCCCACCCCAAAGCAAGGGAATGCTTGGTACTAATGATGAAGGTTACTGACATTAGACTTATGAACAGCTCAGGCCCAGAGTTTTTCAAAGTATGGTACACAGCTTCTCTTGGATGGATGCATAGAGTTGTGTTCCTGACAACTTATGTTGGTGTTACCTCAGCACACCAACGTTATGTGCGTGCAGGAATTTGGCGGTAGTATGTGTGTAAGAAAGCAGTAGTGTATGTGTGACAGAAAGTAATATGGGTGTAACTTGACCGGTAATATGGGTGTGTCACTAGATGAAACTCCCCCTGTTCTTACACAGGAGAGGCCTAGACTTAACTATTCATAGTAGGGTTTACCGTATTTTTTGCACCATAACACTCACTTTTTTCCTCCTAAAAAGTAAGGGGAAGTGTCTGTGTGTGTTATGGAGGGAATGCCTACGGGTGGCATGCCTACGGATTTTCCTTCTCTAAAAACTACATGCGTGTTATGGTCGGGTGCGTGTTATAGAGCGAAAAATACGGTATATTTAAGTAGAGCAGCATGGTGTTGCACTTGTGTCAAGGCTGCCCAGTGTCCACTTACTCCTGTGGTTGCCGTATTTCAAAAAATAAAAACCAGGACACCCTGAAAGTTGAGGTTTTTTGTTTGTGTTTTTTTACAAAAACGCCAAGAAAACATGATTTGTCAATTGACTTTCCTAAGATTCAGGACACCGCCGCCTTTCAGAGGTCCCCCCCGGGTGTCAATTCAGCATTTGAAATCCTGGTAATGTCTGGGAAAATCCGGACGTATGGCAGCCCTACTCACTCCCCACCTAGAGGATGAGGATAAGGCACTTCTGGAACAAAACTGTATGTTTCTTTACAGAGAAACTTTTAGCACTATTTTTCAGCCAAGTCTCAGGTAGACTTTTCCCACTTAAAATGGTTATCAGCAACCCCACTCAGCCCCTTCTAGGATTTTACTTCCCCTCAGGGAATCAAGACCAGTTTGCTCTGCCTGGCTAACCCCTCTCAGACAGTTAACCATCTGCAACTGCCCACACTGGCTTTTAATTTTTCTTTCACCGAGAGTCAAATCTCTATTTCACTGCTAAAACTGTCAGCATCTAACTTAAACTCCACACTCTCTTTCCTGATTTTCTGATGGACTCACCAGCTCTCACTGATTGCTGGGTCACTAGGAGGCAGACCCAGGGCCTGTCCATCACAGTATGAGCTGGTTGTCTGGGAAATAAGATGATGTGAAAGAAGCTGGGCAGGTGAGATTTCCACATGAGTGAGGGACATGTAGTGTGGGGCAGGCAGCACTTCTCTGGTACATTTTCCCCAGTAGGAGAGAGGATGTCATCCATAAGACTGGGATTTGCCAGTGCTGCATGCTTGCGGGGTTGGAAGGCAGGACATGCTGTATTCATTTATTTACCTGGCAAGAGCCTTTCCTGCACTGTTTTAAAATGGGCACCTGTTTTTTACATTAAACGTATGTTAGAAAGCAGCATAATTGTCCCACAGCCTGTTACAAACAGTTCAAAATGAACCTCAGCACCATATAAAAAGGCTGCGCATTACATTTTGCTTGGTGTTATTAAGGTTTAATGTTTTACTGTGTTTTTATATATGCTGGAAGCCGCCCAGAGTGGCTGGGGCAACCCAGTCAGATGGGAGGGGTACTACTACTACTACTAGTAGTAGTAGTAATAATAATACTGCTACAAGCATTCCTCCACTGAGCTTGTGGTGGCAAGTATGGGAGTTATCTCATTTCCTCCTCATAATGGCCCTGGGAAGAAATCAACAATGCGCTGTGTTGAGCTTCCATTACAGCAAGCATCTCTGCATGCCTGATGGAAGGATCCTCCTTTCCTTCCTCATGCACTGTTCTGAGGGTTATCCTGACTCCCCCAGGGCCAATGGCAGGGGAGGCAGGGGAGGGAAGCTCCACTATGCAAACAGAAGTCCTTGCACAGGGCTTCTGCTGATGGAAAGATGAATCCTACCCATTGTGTGGTAGGCTAGGCTGAGAAGAGTGACTTGCCCAAGGTCACCCAGTGAACTTCACGGCTAATCAGGTATGTGAACGCAGGTCTTCACAACCAGCATCCATGGATCAACATAGCCACACTTTTGGACTCTCAGGGGTGGGATGTGTTACTGCAGAGTCTGTCATGATGAGCTCCTGCACTTGAAAATTTATCACTGTGCCATTGGGGGATGCAGAAGAACTAGTCGCTTTTGGGGGAGGGTATCATTTCATAAAAGCTGAGAAGCACTACCTGCCTCTCAGTTTTGGGATGCCATAGTAAAGCAATTTTCCCTGCCTGTGATTTCAATTCCTATTCACCCTTTTCAAGCTGAGCTGTGTAAGTAAAGAACTCTTAAACTACCTCATTTTGCATTACAAATGAGGTGATACAGGGAATAGAGCTCAGGACTCCAGCACTGTAGACTAAGAAGGCTTAGTTAATCAATCACATGGCCATGTTTCCTGCAGCAGTCTAGCAAACAGCTGCTTAACTCGCTGAGCTTTATGTCAACTTCTTTTCTACACTGACATGAAGATTTGCTTCCCTAGTTTTGGCCTGTGATACAGGACAAGCCACCATCACATCCAGTAAAAGAATTTTAGTACCAAAGGCAGCAACGGATTCAGAATTCTTTTCTGAAGTTTGGATCATAACAAGCCTTAGAGTGTGAAGCATTGACTGAAGTTATTCAGAACAGCTTTTATTTGGGGCATTGAACAGAATTTCAAGAAAGTGTTAATCTATAGAAGTGGTCCTTTCCCTAGTGTTGTAGAACATTTACTGGTTTAAAACACGGACCCTACCTGATTTACACCAGTTAATTAAGTTGGGAAGATTGGATAGAGAGGAGAGCCAAAGAGCTGATTTAGGACAAATCTGTATAACCACTAGGCCCATGTGTGCTCCTTGCTGACTCATTCCACAGGTCTTCTGATCTGAGCAGGTCATTTGACTCATTTGTCGTGATTCAAGGTGGCAGTGTCTGCATGCCACAATAAACCACATCAGTAGCTGCTGGCCTGCCAGGAGGAGCCACCATAGACTGAAGAAACAAGCAGCTTTTGTTCTTACAGTTATCTTTATAACTATGTAGTTTAATGTTTTTGTAAGCCACCTTGAGACTTGCTTTTCAGCTGTAAGGTGGGACTTAACGTTTTAAAATAAATAAAATGGAATAATATATGCACAAGTTGAGCAAATGTTGACAGAGATGAAATGCCTAGAAGCTGTTTGATTGCGTCTTAAGTGCATTCGTAAATTTTCATTTTCAACCTCAGCTAACACTATTTTGTGTGACCACAAAAGGATTCCATAACAGATCAGGAAAGGTACAGCAAAATGTGAGCCCTGAACTGAACAATCAGGACTTGTTTGAGAGCGGTAGATGTATTAATCTGTTGCAGGAAAAACAACATGCCTATGGCATCTTAATTTGCAGTGTAAGTCTAAACATGTCTACTCAGAAATAAGTCCCATTGAGTTCATTGGGACTTACTTCCAGGTAGGTGTGTATAGGATTGCAGCCTTAGTTGTTGTTATATAGGTTTCCTGGATCAGACCTTTTTTTGTCAGATGCATCAGTCCTGAGTCTCACAGTGAAGTAACAGTTGCATGGCACATACTACACGTGTTCAGATTTTCACTCTTCCACTCAACCAGTGGCATAGTCGTGAATTTTAATGTTCAGGAGCTCCTGACACCCCTTATAGCTCATCCACAAGGAGAATCCAAAAAGTCCTATACATAATTTCCTGGGGGTAAGCTATGTTGAACTCTGAGGATTACTTCTAATGGTACAGTTTCAGTTTATTAAATGCATTGAGCTTTAGCAAAAGATCTTCAGCCAGCTGAAAGGCTATCTTTTGCTTTACCAGAAATGCAGACAATCTTACAGGAAAGCAGGGACTCCATCAAAGAAAAGAAAATAAGTACATGCCATCTGCTTGATTAGTTTCCTCATACTCTGACTTCCTTTATGGTGATACAAGACAAACTTGAAAGCCTCACAAACATATTGCCTCATTCACTTGCCAGAGCAGGGAAGGTCTGTCAGCTACCCTGGTGCTCTGGCAGATGACATTGTTGCTGCTGCCCTGAAAAAGGTACCAGGGGGTGTTCTCCCTCCATTATACCACTGCACCCTACCCACATTTCAGCTCTCTTTTAGGATGAGGTTGGTCCCATCAAAAATTTACATGGCAGCTTTTGAAAGCAAAATCTCTGTGGGTAAACAATAATGGAAAGGAGCTTCCTGCACTCAAGTGGAAGCTGTGTCGGACATTCAGCTTCCAAAAAACCGGAACACTTCCAGGTTTGCAGCATCTGGGAGCTGATTTGTTCGACAACTAAGCTGTTCGAGAAACAAGGTACCACTGTACTAGCAAATCTTGCTGTCGTTATGCTATTAAAACTTGCTCTATTCTTTGACCAACTGAGAACAGAAAACTCTGTTTTCTTTGAATCTCTCTTTCTCCAAGCTTTGGGGAAGACTAGGTATCGGGTTCAGCACCCACTATAATAGAAAAACCTATAGAATTTTGGTTGTTAGGACAGATACCTACATTCTGTTCTCTCCACTTGAGCTGTTTGAAGGAGCCACAATATGTCAGTGTAGAGCTCTATGAAGTAAATGTGTGCTTCAAAGGGGTGGACCCAAGCCTGTGCATGGAGCCAGTCCTCACCCTATATCACTTTTCAGTGACTAATTTGCTCTTGAATAAAAACAAACATCTCTCAGACAAAGCTGTGCAGGGTGTGAGACAAATTGCTGCACTTTGCTAAGTAAACAACATGTTTCAGAGTAATGTGCTAGGAGCATCTGTCAGGTGATAGGGGCTTGAGCCAATGTCGTCACCTGGCAATATGCTTTTTTCACTACAACAATAAGATAAGTTCAAATCTTTGCCAGTGCAGTATTGGAGGGGAGACATGAGGAAGAAAACTCACGCATCTAGAGATGAGGTGCTGCCTCTTCCAATGGGGATGAATTATTGTGGCTGCATGAGTTTACTGCATACATCAACCTGAGTACACATCTAAGGAACCTTTTTAAGATTTGAGTTATTTAGCCCCCAGATTCAAGTATAAGCTGCCATTTTTAAATTGAAGGCAGTTAGGGTTCTTCTAACAATGGCCAGGTGACCTCCTCCATGGGCTGGTGAGGAATCACATATAGCACAAAAGCTCTGGGTGCTGGAGTCTGGAAAGAACGTTCACCCTTTCAGACCATGTTACTGTTTAAACTACTTTTTGCAGACCCAGCGTTTGTCCATGCACAGCTCATTCCAGACAGCGCAGAGAGGAATGATGACAAGCTCTATTTCTTCTTCCGAGAGAAATCTACCGATTCCCCACAGAGTCCTGTTGTCTACTCCCGCATTGGTCGCATTTGCCTGGTAGGTCTTGAGGATGAATGAACATAGGTTTGGTTGAGAGTTTACTATAAATTCCATGTATTTGGACCCTTCTCTATAATACCATTAACAAGGAGTTCCTGGCACTGTCTAGGAATTTTTAGAAACCAATAAATACTGTGATTTTTAAATAGTGTAATTTGTGAATTTGCTTCCTTCACCCCCAAAACTTGAGTAAAGTCATGTTTTGGTCCACCATCTTGAATCAAAATTGGCACCCAGCACTCCAAAATCAACAACAACCTCAGTAACCTTTGTGCCAAGTTTGAAATCTCAAGAGGCAGCCGAACCTATGTAAAAAATGAACACAGTCACCCTGAAGTCCCATTTAAGTCCACCATCTTGGTTCAAAATGGCACATGGCACCCAAGCATCAAATTAGACCCCCACCTCTGCCTCAGAAATACTTGTGTCAAGTTTGGCAATAATATATTGAGATGTGTCTGTATAAAGAACAAATAAACAGTGTCAGTGTATAGAGAATGAATGAATGGATAGACAGACAAACCACTTTCCAAAATATATAGTAGTTCACCAACATCTCTTGTGAATGGCAGAAGCCATTGTTGCTCTGAGTTCCTCCACTGCCACTGTTTCTGCTGCTTCCTTCCTATATTGTCCTCTTTGGTATAGCATGTGAATGGCTGGGAGTCTGGAGTAACTGGGCATTCCTTTGTGGTCATTACTCTTTGCCCTGTTTCTGTTGTGTCCCACTGTACGGAAGTGTACAGAATAAAAGTTGTGTGTCTGATAGCCCAATCCTAGCCGTGCACATTACAAACACTGATGTGGCTGCAGGCAAAAGCACTGTAGCTCCCATAACACTTTTTGTATCCCAGAACACTGCTTTCCTTTTATTTAGAATGATGATGGAGGCCACTGCTGTCTGGTGAATAAATGGAGCACATTCCTGAAAGCACGGCTCATCTGCTCTGTGCCAGGGCCTGATGGGATTGAAACACACTTTGATGAACTCCGTGAGTACAGTGAGGAATGGGACGTTGTGGGGGAAGGGGAGTATGGTAGACAGGACTTTTAAATGCTAAGTGACCTGACATCTTAATAGGGGCCCTGACTAGTGGAGGCATAGACATTTAATGATCTCCACCTAATGGCCTGTGGGCTGGATCTACTCTCCAGAGCCCCTATCAGCTCTCCCTAAATTTTAATCAAGGTCCAGTCAGAAGTTTGCACACCATTTTCACTGAATCCCCCTGCCCCCGCAAATGTTAGGAATAGAAATACACTTCACAGCATTACACATTTCCTGTGGATTGTGTATGTTGCATGTACATATTTCTATGTAATGCTGTTCCTAAGCACATAATTATGAAGCCCTGCCTGGTAAGTGATGGTAATGTTAGTACAGAGCCCAAATACCCATACTGGTGGTCTGTGCAGCAGTCTACACTTCTGGCACCCAGGCTTCCTTGTAAAGAATAGAGTGGTCCTCAGTGAATATAGAAGTTGGCCAATGTACTTGATGCTTATTTTTTAAAAAATCAAGAATTACCAGGGCTTATATATGTCTGCAAGTTATCCGTTCTAAACTAATAGCCTACCCTCTAAACTCAAATGTGATTAAATCTGATGATACTAAGTGGGACCAGCCCTGAAGAAACTTGACTCAAATGTAGCACTGAAAATTTCACCTACCTTACTGGGGTGCTGATAGCAGAAATCTCTAACTAAGAGTCTCCTGGGGCTTGACAGAACAAGGAATACAAGGTGCCCAGTACTTGACCTCCGGATCACTGTATATAGGAAAATTGCAATGTTTGTGGAGAAGGCAGCTGGTTTTTATGGCTTGAAGAGATCTTCATAATTATCTAGTATAGTCCTCTAAGGATCTGCCACAACCCTAACGTTCCTAGCAGATTTCCCATTATAATAGAAAAGTATTCAGCTAATTTTCAGCGTGCCACAATCAGAGAAAATAATACCCAAGGCTCTCAAAGCCATATGCTTCTTGATACGATGCACTTGTTCAGATAAGTAAAACATTGACATTTAGCCAAAGCTGTAGGAAAACTAACAGTGGCATCTGAGCAGGTTGGAGATAATGTAAAAGGCAGTTTGGAGGATAGCCACATGTGCTTAAATAGAAGGACTGAGATAGAAGAAGAAAGGAAGAGGTTAAGAAACAGCAATGTCTTTTTCATTAACATTTTCTTTTGAATGAGGGTTTGTCAGGCAGTATGCTTCTGTAAAAAGGCCCCTCAAACAAATTTTGCATTTCTTAAAACAAACTTTTAAACAAAAGCAGAAAATATATCCTTGCATATTAGGAATGCTGTAAAACCTTATTCCAAACAAGGTTTTCAGCTGAATTTTGAAATTGTAGCTGAGATCCATCACAAGTACTTTTGTGATGCTTCATTAACAAGCTTTCAGCAACTATCAAAAAATGGGGAGAGAGATCCCATTGTGCAGATGCTGTGTGGAAGCCCATTCACACAAGGAGTCAGCTTGACTTGGTCTTGCTGTTTTCGGGGGTAGGAGAAAATGAAGGCATCCAACATTGGCATAGTTGAGTTTGGGGATCCCATTTTTGGCAAAGGCAGCAGACCCACCTCCAAGTAGGCTGTCAGCCAGCTTTCTCTCAACACAGGCCAGACAGATGGCTGCTGGTCATTCTGCGAGCAACCCCAGTGAGGCTTTTATCACCTTCAGTGGCCTTTGATGGATTGTCTCCTACTAGAGAGCAAATTAGCACTGTCCCTTTCCCTACAATTGCTTTGCTTCCCAAAATCACTACCAGATGGTCTGTAGGATACCTTGATTTCCTGACTTCTCTTGGAGAGGGAATGAACTCAGAGCCTCACCATAGCCATTGTTCTTGCCTGAGTGAGAGTGTTCTCTTCTGCCACAGCTGGGGCTGAATTAGAAGTGACAACTATGGGACACTCTTGTGCAGGCCTCACTGTGAAATCGCAATGTGAATCTAAATGAGAAAGAAACCTGAGCACATCTCTGCCTGATATGAAAGTCGTATAAATAGGCAATTCAATCCTACTGACATGACTTATCATTCTTTTTATTAGAAAGAACAAAAGTTTTTATTAGCTACTATTAAGGACATTAGTTGGAACGCACGTCATAACAAATTAACTTGACCTGGCTTAACTATGGCCACTGCCTGGCTTGACTAATGTCTGGCATAGTCCACTGTGGTCCTATATCTGCTTGACCCTGACCCAAGGTCTGGGCTGTGCCAGCTTGCCTTGCCAAGTTTCCTGGTTTATTTGCCTCACTTCACTCAAGGTGAAATTAGATGTTAGAAGTTTTTTCACCTTCTTCCCAGTAGCACGGGTGAAATATAAAGTGTATAGCTTGGCATCTTCATAACGTGTGTATCTGCACCTGCCTCATCTCAATGGCTATAGCCAGAAAGAAAATGCCCAGCCCAATGGCATCACTCCACATGGTGTGTTCTATTAGACGTTACCAAAAAAAAGGGGGAGGAAAGAGACACAGAGCAGCAGCAGTAGCAGACATGTGTCTTTTGTCATGCTCAATTCTGTCCTCGGTGAATTGGTTCTGTTCTGACTATCTTAAGGCAACACTGTATTCAGTTCTTCTTTTCAGACTCAGACTCCCCTCTCTCCCCCCCAAAAAACACACGCCATGAGTTGCTAACTCTCTCCTTTCTCTTCAAGAGGACGTCTTCATCCAGCAGACCCAGGATGTGAAGAACCCCATTATTTATGCTGTTTTTGCTGCCTCTGGGTGAGTGCTCAGGGAACAGAATTTGGAGACCTTCCTTCCATGTTCATGCCTGTTCATGCTCACAACTTTACAAGGCAAAACCCCAGATTTAACTCTGAAGCAGAAAAAGTTCCAAAAGCAGACACCATTCCATCTTGTGGTGATGTGTTCCATTTCTAGCCAAGAAGGGAACGTGGTCTTAGACAGGGTCACCTTGGAATTTTCTGGCAGAGCTGGAATACAGCCCAGAAGCACTTGCTTGCCAAGCTTGGGGTTTTCCCACAAACTTAGCTATGGCAGCTGTAGTTGATGACTTGATCCCCTGGGGAAGGCAGGTGGAGTACGTACATACACACACACCAGGATCTATTTACGCCTCTGCGGGGTCAAGAGGGCGTCAGGTCCTTTGTTAAACCAGCAAGCAGCAGCAGCAGCTAATGCCATTTTTCTCAGTGCTTGTGGTTGGAACAACTAATCCTGGAATGTTATAACTTGGGGACGTGGCCTGATAACTCTCCAGCAGCTGCTTGAGGCTGGCCCCAGAGCACCAAAATTGCATTGTCTTATCCTACCCACCCCTACCTCTTTTCTGGCTTGGTGCTCTGTGCCAGGCAGGAAATCCCTGTTTCTCTGGGGTCTGCGTCGTTGCACATGTTCACAAAGGTTTAAGGACATTTCAAGGGCTTGCCAGCAGCCTAGGCTGAGCAGAGATGCACAACATGTTTCCCCTTTGCAGCTGTGACAGCCAAGAGGTCAGGATGCCTGAGAATATCTGCAAGAGGGAAGGATGGAACATTGCAGCCAGCTTTTATATGT
Organism: Podarcis liolepis; assembly: GCF_965112155.1. NCBI lineage: Eukaryota > Metazoa > Chordata > Lepidosauria > Squamata > Lacertidae > Podarcis > Podarcis liolepis. The sequence goes on from NC_139555.1 coordinate 71,128,223, forward strand.
GAAAGACATAGCCACCCTTTGGACTAATACAGCTCCCCACCCCTTTCCTTGCACAGGTCTGTGTTTAAAGGATCTGCTGTGTGTGTCTACTCCATGGCTGACATCCGCATGGTCTTCAATGGACCTTTTGCCCACAAGGAAGGCCCCAACTACCAGTGGATGCCTTACACAGGCAAAATGCCCTATCCACGTCCAGGCACAGTAAGTATGGGTGAGATCTTCAGATGATCACTTATCTCTATGGCGCTGTCCCCACTCCAGTGCAAATATGTTTTTCAACATTCAAAGCCCAGAGGTTTTGTAAATGCTTATCTGTCCCTGGTAATGTTGCATGCCATACATTCAGTGTTGCAATGTCAATATGTTTGGAAGAGTGTACGTGTGAAACAGACGGCTCACTTTTACATGCACCTTTGGCTAGTGGGCTTCCTGTATGGTGCAAGGAATCACATTGAGCCATTGCTCATTGGCAGAACACAGGCTTTACGGGCAGAAGGTTCATTCCTTGGCATTTCTACTTAAAGGATGTTAAGAAGCAAGGCTGAGAAATACCTCCATCTGAGACTCTGGAGACCTGATGCCTGTTGAAGCAAAGAGTTCCAGTTTAGAAAGGCCAATGAGTCACAAAACATAATTGAATGCAGAGAAGAGCTTATTCATACAGAACAAAATTCAGTGTATTTTGAACCTATTGCTTCTTCCTCGGGGGACTTTGCATGCAATGAAAATTTATTCTAAGCCAGAAAAGTTGGGCTTGGCTCCACAGTTGGTGGAACAATGGTCTGATTTTGTAGAAAGAAGCTTCAGATGTTCGGTTTTAAATGAATGCATGTAAGGTATTATTTGTCATTTAATAATAATTCAGAAAAAACCATACTTATCGAATGGTAGGCCTGGGGAGGAACCATAGATTGGTGGCAGAGCACATGCAGAAGGGCCAAGCTGGGATCCTTTATTGCCAGCTAAAGGGATTTCTAGCTAGCAGGACTAGAGTGTACAACTGCCAGAGGCCTTGGAGGACCACTGCCAACCAGTATACGCCATACTGTGCTGGCTTGTGCAGTGGCATTAACACAATATGTACATGAGTACTTCCTCTTCTGCACTGTTGAAGGTTGCAGTGAAGGAACTTATTGGTGATGCTTGCTGGGGAGAAGTCTTAGGCTGCTCTTCTTGTTTAACACAGTCTCTGCCTAGCCCATCATTCCCCTCCTCATTCCTCCTGCTCTTATTCCCTCTCCATCTCTGCACTGTTCTGCCTTCCCTGTTCTCCTCCAGCCTCCTTTGGTATCCATATCCTTTGGTGCACTGCAGCCAACAGCTTTTCAGCCCCACTCACTGCTTGACATTTGGCCACGGTGTGGGAGGCTGATTAGTGTTTCCTCTCCAGGTTGGTGGTCTCTGGACTCATTTGCTGGCATCTCTTCCTTGTTGGCAAAATACCCACAAATAAGGAGAACTCATTGCTTCATTTTACTGGCTGGGAAAATTCAGCTCTCTGGTCTCTTTTGCTCATACATCCTGCAGGGCCAAAAAGAGCCCGATACAGCCTTGGCCGTTCTATGGAGAGGCCTCCAAAAACACAAAGCACAGGCTGTGTTTGGCTCTCACTGCTCAGCAGCTGGGTCATATAGGATTCAGAGGTTTGTGTGAGCATTACTAAAAACACCGAGGAATAATGTCCCTTTCAGCAAAAGTAACAGACTTTCAAAAGTGTATCCCTCAGTCCTAGAAAACATCCAAGGGGTACCGTATTGAGCTGCATGTTAAAGAATTTGAAGTCAGCTTGGGTGAAATGTTCAAAAAGTGGAGATCTTACAATCCTATTCTGTATACTGGGCAACCCTGGTTCCATCCAAAGACTCATTCTCTGCCACCCAAACAAGATAAAAGTGGAAGGTTCTTTAAGTGCCTCTTTTCTCCACAGAATGAAAAGCAACATAGGCACTGATAGGGACGTCTCCTGATGCACCCCAGCAGCCAACTCCCATACTCACATGCAAGAGAATCCAGCTGTGAAAAGCAGCCTTAAGTCATTTTATGAGGCCGTAGCCTTCCCGTGGGTTGGCCACTTGAGAACAGAATGCTGGACTAGGTGGGCCACTGGCCAGAACCAGCAGGGCTGCTCTTATATTTATTGGGGTGGCCCTTGGGATCAAGCTCTATTGGGAGGCTGATGGGAAGCACCTGTGGGCTAGACTGAGTTTGCAGACAGTAAGTTATTTATTCCTGTTTTGTAGCATGGACATTTAGTAGTGCTATAAGAGCAATTCATGCATTGGTAGGGTGGTTGACTGCAACATATATCACAATTTGAATCTGTATTTCTGCCTTGGGTTTTCAGTGCCCAGGAGGGACATTCACACCCTTGATGAAGTCAACCAAGGACTACCCAGATGAGGTCATCAACTTCATGCGCACTCATCCCATGATGTACAATGGCGTGTACCCCATACACCGCCAGCCACTAGTGGTGAGGACCAACGTCAACTACAAGTTCACAACTATTGCCGTGGACCAGGTGGATGCAGCTGACGGGCGCTATGAGGTGCTTTTCCTGGGCACAGGTACCCACTGATGTGCACTGAAGAGAATACACTAACACCTCCCACCCACCAACATTCCCCTAGCCTGGACAAATAGCACTTTGGTTGGTTTGCTGGGACAACCACCTGGGACTAGCTTTCTAGGGATATTCAGCTCTGATAAGATTTGGCAGCAAGTTGGAAGATAATGATGGGAACTGGAGAGTCCAGCTTTCAATGTTCCATTCACATGAGATACGGTTTCAGGAGTGCAGGAGCACATTTGGAATTCCTTTTGGTGCAAGATCTATGCAAAGAGGAGATCTAGGGATTCAGGCTGAGATCCACTTCTTCCTAAGTCACATTCCAGAACCAAAATTGATTCCTCTTTTCCTATTAATTGGTGCCTACAGACCCATTCCAGATGCGAGGACCAGGTGGTCTCTCGGTACTGAGCAAATATAAACTCCTGCATGAGCACCTGTGATGTGGAACATATAAGAACTCCCTTGTCATAGACTCTCATCTAGTCCAGCCTCTTGTTTTCAACAAGAAGCTCTAGCCTTGCCTTTATATCTCTAAGCAAATGAGTGGAAGAAAACCATTTTTTCTTTAGTAGAATCAGCATTCACCCCCCAGCCTTGAGAACAGATGGACTCCTCACAAGGTAACATTGATACATGCAGCACATAGTTTTAGCTATGCAGCTTGCTCCTGCAGGAGGCAGTGATGGCTATCATCAAGGATGGATTTAAAAGAGAGACAGATTCATGCAGGATAGGTCTGTTAATGGCTACTAGCCAGGAGGGAGACTATGCTGTGTCTCCATGGCTGGAGGCGATATGTTTCTGAATACTAGTTACTGGAAACTGCAGGAGGGGAGAGTGCTCTTGTGCTCAGGTTGTGCTTGCAGGTCTTCTGCAGACACCTGGCTGGCTGCTCTGAGAACAGGATGCTGGACTAGATGGAATATTGGTCTGATGCAGCAGGCTCTCCTTATGTTCTTATGACTCCAGTTCCCACAGGAGGAAGCCATTGTAGGTAACACAGACACAGCTGCACTCTTTTCTGCTTCTGTGCAAACTTACTCCATTGAATTGGAATACAGTAGGATTGTTGGTTGAGTAGTTTGAACAAAGAGGCGTACAGATTAGATGAAGTGATGTGTAACAGTAGAAAAACTAACACAGGGAGAACATGCCTAGCCAACTAATGGTGATAGAAAGCATCTGCACTAGGTCCAGTCTGCTGGAGGCATGTTACTTGTCTCCCAGCAGGCCAAGGGAGCACAGCCAGCACTCAAAGCAGGTGGTCAGGAATGCTAACGACCCAGAAAGTTCTCATTAGCTGGTAAATGCTGTGTCTCTGCACAGCTGTTTCATGGCCTACCAAGTTAGCTGCTCAGCACCCAGGCAGCTGTGCACAGTGCTGCCGCCACCTGTTATTGCCTATAGGGAGTTTCCTCTTTCTTTCTGGTCATAGGTGTAACAAATCTCTAGATCTTGGTTGCTTCCTGTTGCATAAAGAAGCAGATAAAGTTGTGTGATCACAGGAATTTGTGCAGCATTCAGTTCAAGTTGTAAACAGGGGAGTGACGTGGTGGCCTGGGCAATAGGTGCCTATTTTCATTTTCCTCTCCATCAACATGAACTGGTATTTTACAAAACTGCATGCTCACCATTCCAAAGAAGGTAGTCTTGAGCTTATTGGTGGAGCAATTCAGAAAGAGCAGAAAGGAATGGTTTGCCATTCTGTGTTTCAGAGGACATACAGTTATTCCTCAGAAGCACCTATAACTCTGGAGATAGACGAAGATACACACACACACACACACACACACACACACACCCTAAACTTTATTCATGTGCAAGTGCAGGACTCTGAACCTTGCTATAAATCTCTTCTTGCCCTCCCCACACAGTGAAATCTATACACAGGGACACTTGTCTCAGAACCTAAAATGGCACCTGTGCCTCTAACGTAGGGTTGCCATATTTATAGAAGTAAAATTCAAGACACAAATGTTGTTCGGCTTTTTTAAGGAAAATCCCCCCAGACACTATTTTCGCTGGTTAAATCCTGGACATGTCTGGGAAATTTCAGGCATATGGCAACCCGCTCTAATGTGAAATGCATCATGTCCTGAAGGCACTGTCATACACCCACTCTCAAATCCAAACTGGATAGGGCTGTGGTTCAGAGAGGTGCTGGCATGGTCTCTATAAAGTTCATGGGTTTATACTACTGGCACATACTACATGACACTGTGATTGATACATTAGAGGCTAAAAAGTACACAGATGGCACATAAGAGGTTTAAACAGAGAGAGAAGTTTTAGGTAATAATTGAAAGAAAGGTTGTTTATAACATAAATTAAGTGATTTATTAAATTTCATTCAGGGGTTTTTAAATGCTTATTTTCTTTGGGTGGTATCTGACAGGAGTTAGTTAAATGCCATGCTTTTGCTGCAATACTGTTCCCAACTGGGTGCAACACTCATCCTAAGATGGATAAGACATATGGATAAAGCATATGCCTTTCACACTATTTTTATACACCAGGTGGTCCTGAGGTTTCCGTGTAGTTGTTTTCATTTCCCATTTCTGACAGTACTGAGTTTGTTATGCTCACACTACTATAGACGGAAAATACATTTACACTAGCATCTTTACTTTAACTTCATTACTTCAGTTTCCCCTTTTATGTGTTTATATGATATGCTTCTTATGTTTCCTCCCCATGCACACACTCTCCTCTTAGGACTGTGGGTTGGGGAAATATAAAATATTAATGTGGAATATGCATACATACAAACAGTCAAACAGTTGTAAATTCTTACAAAGCATGTAAGGTGGCTCCATCACTACAGAAGACTTCCCCAAGGAGGTTCATCCAGCCATTTCTGTTATGGAGAACTTTTGGAGGAGAAGCATAAGACCTGGGCCGCACACTCTCACAGGAGCAAGCCACCATCATTTCATAGATCCTGTTTCAAGAGTATCCACAACGTTGATACTAGCATTTCGACAGCAAGATGCATACCAGAAAAAGGAGGAAGAGCAAAGACCCAAGTGTTGCTAATTCCCTTCTGTGTGCTTCCCTTATATTGCAGATCGTGGCACTGTCCAGAAAGTAATAGTCCTGCCCAAAGATGACATGGAAACAGAAGAACTGATGCTTGAAGAGGTGGAAGTGTTCAAGGTAATTCACTGCACAGCCTACAAAAGACATGATCACTTGCTGTTCATGAAGCACATGGCTTGGGAATAGGTGTGGTATAGTAGTGAAGAGTGTGAGCAGTGAAGTTCCTTGTTCATATTTCACTCTCAGCTGCAGAACGTGTATGTGGTCTTAGGCCGACCATTATTCTCTGAGGCTCAGCCCTGCCAGATGCAGTACAGAGCTAATAATTCTGGGCTCCTTTGAAAGGAAGGGTGGGATAGAAGTTCAGTAATATGAAATAAATAAATACCTTCCTGTAGTGTTGCAAGGATTGTTAGGATAAAATACATCTACCTATATGCTGAGAATTAATTGAAGATGGTGATAGAATTGCTCTCACAGGATTGTCACACCACCCCAGCTCCTCAGATGAAAGTGTTTTGTCTTGTAAAACGGTGTTGTCCATTGTGATTCTTAAGTCTTTCCTTTGTGCTCTCTTTAAACTACTCCAAAGACCTTGGGAGGGCAGCCACCCTCTTAGACCGGATTAATTGCCATAATTTGGTTTCCTCATAGGTTCCAGCTCCCATCAGGACGATGACCATATCTTCCAAAAGGGTGAGTATATCTAAATGAAGGTTGAACTATGTCTCTCTTATTGGGCTAGATACTAGGCCAGAAATAGCCATGGCTCAGGAAACAAAAGAGTATTCTCTGACTGCTTGTCACTGGTACCATTTTTGCAGAACATGGAGCAATGTGGAGTTCCTTCCATTCTAGTCATTCTCCCATTTCCCTTGAGTATCTGCTGCTACAAGGAGCTCACTCTAGAGGCTGGGAGGTGGGTTGGAATGCAGAACTGTTCTGAATGGTTGCACTTGGGAGGCTTTTCTGTCCACACTTCCTCAAGAAATCATATCCCTCACTCCATTCCCACCTCCAGTTCACTGTGGGGGCAGAATTACCTATCCTCTCATTGACATCTGGTTGTTACTCTTATCCAACAGCAACAGCTGTACGTGTCCTCAGCCATTGGCCTAACACACCTGGCTCTTCACCGCTGTGATGTGTATGGAGAAGCCTGCGCTGACTGCTGCCTGGCCAGGGACCCCTATTGTGCCTGGGATGGGAAGTCCTGTTCTCGCTATTCTGCTTCCTCCAAGAGGTACTGTGTGGCAGAGAGGATGGAAGGGACTGGAGTTCCACTGTTGTTTGTTGGGAATGCCCTGTAAAGGGACTTTAAAGAATGACTGTGGGGTCGTTGTTCAAAGCATGTTATTTTCATGAGTTCTGGGAGTGCCTTACAGGGAATATTCTAGGAAACTAGTTCTATTGATATAAAGTGGAATTCAGAGGTGGGCTAAGGAAGGTTTGCATCATACAGTGTCCTAGGAGAAATGCAGGAAAAAGTTCTGTTGAATGAATTCTAGGCAGTGCATCTGGGTAATGCTAAAGAGTATGATTGCTCCAAAACATGAAATGGATTTTGGGCAGGAATTTGAATGTTCCGTAGTTGGCTCAGAATTAATCTAGGATTCACTGGACAAGGGCTGGACAGAAAGACAAAAGGATTATGAATGGCTCATCATCTTGCTCCTCGGAAGGACCAAAATTCCAACCACTCACCTGGCTGCTTCTTTCCTTATCACAGGCGGAGCAGGCGGCAGGATGTCCGGCATGGCAACCCCATCCGTCAGTGTAGAGGCTACAATTCTAATGGTGAGTGTCATACTCACCCATTGCATGGGGGGGATCAGAAGTAGCATTCTCCTTGGTCTCGTGGTCCCTACTCACCTCTCTGCCCCCACAAAAAGAGTGTAGTGAGGGTGTTGAGATGGAAGGTCTGCTTTAAAAAAAACTGGCTGCCCTTCACACCATGATTTTTGATCAGCAGAGTAGGTGAACAAACTGGTACTTTTGAGTACACAATGTGGTGCGGAATATGGACTTTCTTGGCACATAAAGTTGAGTAGCCATGGATTGAGTGGAATAGGAGGGGCCATTTTTTCACTGGATAGGTGGGTGGGTGTCCCTGGGCAAATGAAGGGACATGATTGAAGAATTAGGATCAGTACTATTGTACCTCTTTGTTATCATAGCATTGTAGAGCTGGAAGGGACCCCAATGGTCATCTGGTCCAACTCCTGCAATGCAGGAATCTCAACTAAAGCATCCATGACAGATGGCCATCCAACCTCTGCTTTAAAACATCCAAGGAAGGAGAGTCCACAAGGGAGACTATTCCACTTTAGTTCATTTCTTACATAAGTCATCCAACTCAGTCACATACCTCAATCACATGGTCAGGCTGCACCCAGAACTGGAACCTGAATGGTCCACATGCTGAATGATGGGTGGCAGATTGGCCAAGTGTGGCTATATAAACTTGGCAGCAATGAGACTAGCCTCCTTCTGGCAAAGGAGTAGGAGCTTCTTGGAATATATTTTGTCAGGGAATGTATTAGTTGAAATGCGACCCTTGGCAAATCATAATCTTGTATCTATGTATCCACCTCCAGCCAGCAAGAACACTGTAGAGGCTGTCCAGTATGGAGTGGAGGGAAGCACAGCCTTTCTGGAGTGCCAGCCTCGCTCCCCTCAGGCCACCATCAAATGGCTGCTCCAGAAGGACAACAGTGACCGAAGGAAAGAGGTACAAACAGGCAGTCTTGAATTTCCAGAATGGGATTTGGAGGAAAAGGGGGGAATGGAGGCCAGAGGGAAGTTAGCATGAAAGCTAGTGGCTTAGCGAGGAGGAGTAACTTGCCTTTTGCTTCTACCGTAAGTTTTAATAAGTACTAAGACTATCTCTACTTTTCAAGTGGGATTCAGTCAAAAACTGACAGCTTCAGGTAGCACAATTAGAATTGATTTGGTACTTGTGCACATCAAACCTGCTTGCAAAAAGCACACAGACCTTTTGCAATAAGGAAAGTGACGTGAAAATAGACTGGAAAGTGTTGGATAACAATTGCTTGATGAAACTTATATAAGCTCCTTGCAAACAAATCAGAATGAATGTTCAAATAAGCTGCAGACAATGCACAAAGAAATCAGGATGATTCCTCAATAAGCAGGTCATCTGGAAGTGACAGAGAGTTGAGCTGGCCAATCTTTTGTTCTATTTTCATCATGTTAAAAAGCACTTGTTTCTCGGTCCGCTTTCAGCCACCTTGCTGACATTTCATCTATTTTTCATCCACATCCTGGATACTAGAAGGATCTCTGTGCAGAAGCTCACAAAATAGGTTTTTTAAAGCTCTGAGGAACTGTGGCGCCTGAGCAAGGCCACTGGAAACAGCCCAGGGAAACACCCATTCCTGTGCTATCTCTGAGCTTATATGACCAAGCTCTTGAAAGCTCCCTGACCCATTTGAGCTAAAGCTAAAGTTTGTTGATTTACTTTCTGTAAGCCCTTCCTACTCAGCCCATCTGATTGGTAGCAGCCCCAAACCTGCTTCTGTCCAGCCAATAGTTCCATCTGAGCTCCTGAGAAAAAGGATGGGAAGTTGGATCGTTCATCATGCTTTGCTGTTTGCCAGGACTCAGAAGTCTAGGAATTGCAGAACAGGAAATAATGAGAACTAAGAAGCTAGGAGGATGAGGGCCAGAAAGCACTCAGGCAATGAATATGCGGCTTGTTTTCCACCCACAGTGTGATCTAATGTATCTCTGCCCAGCAACTCCCAACTGTGCTAACAATGCCTCCTCGATGTGTTTCTTTCCATTAGCTGCGCACTGAAGGAAGGGTGCTGAGGACAGAGCAGGGGCTGCTGTTGCGGTCCTTGCAGCTCTCGGATGGGGGCCTCTATTCCTGCACAGCCACAGAGAACAACTTCAAGCACACGGTGGCCAAAGTGCAGCTGCATGTACTGAGCAGTGAAACGGTCCATGCTGTGCTCTTCCAGTCAGAGGCCCCTGCCCCTTCTGCAGCAGCCATGCGAGCCGGCCTGCCAGGCACTTTCAGCTCCCATTACCATGACCTGGTGCAGCTGCTCACCCAGCCTGAGATGGGACTCATCAACCAGTACTGCCAGGGCTATTGGCGGCACGTGGCCTCCAACCATAAGGAGACTCTGGCTGGTCTCAAAGCCAAGGAGCTGCATGATCAGAAAAAGCCTCGAAACCGCAGGAACCATCAGCCAGAGATGGATCAGCACACATGAAACTTACAAGGGACTATGAAATGACAGTGCTATATTTCCCCCCTCCATTTTAATATTAAAATATCTATAAATATATATATAAATATATATATATATACACACACACACAAAAACACGCCCTGCTCCCCCTCAAGACAATATTTATTTGTAGGTTGTACATAATATGTGGGTGATGCAGTCTCACCTCAGTGTGTGGCAGCAAGGAGTTTGGAGGCGTCCCGCTGGCAGCTTGCTCTTCCTTTCCCCTTTTATCTGCGGTACTGTAAAATAGCTGACACTCTGGAGGATCTCAGTGGGACATGGCAGTCTTGTGTGGAATCTGTGGGTCCAGAATGTTGGAGCCGAAGCCTTCAAGACTGGATCATCATGGGCAAGCCTGAGAATGTTGTGCTACTGTCACTGAAAACATTTCTACCTGGTTAAAAAGGAGAGGAAAATGTCTGTTGTCAGACGCTAAGCATACCTACCCTGAAGTGTATAAAAGCCTCTGCTACACCTACAAAGACTTGAGCACTTTCTTCTCCTCTGTACATTTCTCTGCCTCAAAGCATATTCTGGCAGGACACTCTTGCGTGTAAAGTACAATGGAGGCTTCATGTCTTGAGGAGCCTGAATCATTTAAGGCAGGAGGAAGTGCTTCACCGAGGGATGTCCATGCATGGTTCCATGCAGTGCTCCTACTGCTTTCAGAAGCAAGTTAATCCCATCAATAGGAACAATGTTATGATTTGATAATGATTCAGCTTGTGCTGTTTGGCTGATGATCTGCAAGAGATATTGTCTGTGAAAGTTGTGGTACAACCAAAAGAGCTGTTGGGAAGGTGGATATGGCTATTCTCATAGGCACCTGGCTTTTTTGAGCTAGTTTACTTGATGGATGTGAAGGCCTCATCCAAGTGGGCTATGCCAGGGAGACGTAATGTATATATGAACCAAAGCTACTCTCCCATAGTGCATGTGTCAGAGACTTCCAAGGCCAAAGACAGCATGGGATTGGAGGTGGCAGAGAGGGTTAGGCATAAGCTGTATAGCTATCAGGACACAGGGCTTCTGCTCAGCTGGCCAGTGCAGCAATCGGCATCCAACCTGGTTATTTATTATTATTTAAATAATATTAATTTGCCCGCTAGGAATTCAGTTCCTTGGTTTGATAACACCAGTCTACCCAGCCACACAATGTGGAAGTTGGAAAGTCTGCTCCTGAGTATTCCCATCAGGATTCCTGTGGAATTGCCATCAGTCCACATGAGCAACTTCGATGCGCTCCAGGTTGGGTGGAGCATCCTTTGCAAAAAGAGAGAAACGTCGAACTAAGAGTGATCTTTCTGCTTAATTTCAAGATGGATTCCACATATCATGGGCTAAGTAAGGACTAGTAAACATTCAGTGCATGCAGTATCCCCCATGACAGAGATCATTACCTACCTACCTCCCACCATTTTGTTCTGAGATAAACAATGGTGAGCATAGAACAGCAGTAGTAACAACCACACTGCTCAAAAATGAAGTCAAGAAGGCAATTGTATTACTAAGATGGGCTTCAGGATTTATGGGTGTAATTGGGAATGTGACCAATAATTGTTCTAGGAATTAATCCCATGTAAAAAAACTAAAAAAACAAACAAACAAAAAAACAGAGGGAGAGGTTGAGTCTTCCATCAGGGCAAGGTTTTCTGCATGTGCAATGAAGCATTCTCTCCCTCTCGCTCCCCCTCCCCTAAATCTGTTCTAGGAACTCCCCCAGCCCTCTGGGACAGATTTGAGGAAGGCATGGGGCAGACACAGGGGAAGGAGAAGAGGGAAAGTCCTGTTGCGTACACAGAAATCCTTGTGGGGATAGGATACGGTAGTTGAATACAAACCAGAGCCAGGGGACAATGAGAGAACTGAGAACCACAGGAGAAAAAATTGAATCCACAGGAGGGGTGCGGGCAGGGCAGAGTTCTGTGCACAGATAATATAATTTGGGCACCTTGGGAGTTCATTAATATGATCTGGCATGCAGAGAAGATGAATATGATAAAACATATAATCAGGTCTTAACCTGAGCCAGACTTGGTCAACCCATGAACCTATTTTGAAAGCCAGGAATATGAAAGGGTAGAACAGAGTATCTCTGAGCATGGGCAGAATGCGTGTTCCTCACCACTGAGTATCTATGCCCAGAACTGGAAAGGGCTCCTGGGTCAAAGGGTGACTGAGAAAGGCTTGAGCCCACCTCAGCTTGTCTGGTTATAACAAAATCTATTGAATGACCTTTTTCTGCCTCCCCCTTCATTTTTTTTAAAAAAGGCATTGGCATTTCCTAAATGTGTGGCTGTGCCTTCCACCTTAGGTTTTGCTATTGCAGAGGGTTTAGTTCTCTTGTTTCTTGGGTGCCTCTTCAGACTGGTCTGGTTATGGCTTTTAGGTTCAGTGCCTCCAAAGAATTAGAATCAAATTCTGAGTTTGGCTTAATCCACGTCACTAATGCCTGTGGAATTACACCGATTTACATCTGCTAGATATCAGCACTTGGATCTTCCATTGTAGTGACCTGTTCGCTGATGCAAGGAACAGGTCTGCTCTGCCGCAGAGATTGCAGTCATGGAGGGTAGACTTCTCACTTCTGTCTGCAGAGTAGAGGACAGTCTCGATGGAGTAGACCAGAAGCCTGCACTGTGTTTTCTTTGGTCTCTGGTGCTGTACCTCCTGCTGTTAACAAAGAGAGCTCACCATTCACCTGAGCCTAAGCCCACTTCATTTGTACACACAAAATCCTTGCAGGCACCCCCCCCTTTCCTTTGCAATCTGAGTAATGCGCGTGTACTTTCTCTTGTAAATAGTTGTAAATCAAAAATGTAACAAAAACTGGGGATCTGGAGATTTTGATTAGTAGCTCCTTGTGATGAATTCAAGCACAGAGCCATTTCGCACCTGTAATGTGAAATTCCTGTGGATAGAACAAGCTAATAAACACTGGCTTTGTTTTTGAAAACTCAAAGACTCCTTCACCTTGACTCACACTCTTCAGGATGCCCTCATTTCCCTCCTGAAGTGATGGACTCTTTTTTACATTCCACTGGTTCAGCTTCAGATTGCAACCACCTCTATGGATTGCTCACTGCCAGAATGGCTATTTATTCCAATACAGAAGTGGCATAAAAATAACACATACTTTCCCCATCTTCATATCCCAGTGCCCACCAATCTGGAATTGTGCTGGAAGCAACACCCATATGCCTTTCGCAGTTGGAGGCAGCCAGTTTGCACAGATCGAGCTGGGATATCTTCACCTCATCATGACCCCAACATGCCAGAAATGGAAAGAACTAGGCAGCACCCAAGTCCTGAGCAAGAGTGTTTGTGTCTCGAGTCCTGAGGCAGAGAAGAGTTGGCAATATACTCAAGGTCCTCTTTGTGTTCTGAAGTCAGGTTGCTTTGTACACGGCACCCTCTGTGTGTGTCCACTTCCCATCACCACAGTTCTTCATTGTGAACTTGATAAGTGTGCATGACCTACTCAAAATATTATTAAAATCGGCAGTAGCAACAAGAAAACATTTACCTTTTACATATCTGGATTGGCCTGCACAAACAAAAATATTTAAAGCAGGTGCAGAAAAGGATATTGCAAAGGCGCTTGATTGATGTCAATAGGCAGGGAGCTCCAAAGTGTAGTGCCACCCTAAAAGGTTGATTCTCCTATTACAGGTGCCCCACCAGTTGATCTTTCTCTGTGGGCTTCTATACAGGTGGTGGTGTGCTGTGACTAGAGTGCTAGGTTAACACCATATCGTCGGCTCTTTTGCAGGATTTTCCCATTGGCATGGGGATAATAGTGCACAGTTGGGCCATCCCTATGTGCCATGGTCTCCACCACTATTGCACTTCCCCCAGCCTGACAAACATCTCGGTGGAGCACGGTTGTGATTTGTAGGCCAGCATGCAGAGGCCACCCTCCGTGCGTGTCATTGTTCCTGTGTAAATCAATGTCTGACCATAAACAGCTGGAAGCTGGCCAGATCAGTGCTAAAATTCAGCATGCAGGGGTGGCAGGAACATGCATCCCACATATGCCTTAGGGGAAGCTATAATGACGGGGGTATAGACACTGCATGTAAAGTTATCCACAGCTTGTTCCCTGTTAATTTGCAGAGCCATAGATCCCCCTGCTTATGAAGCAACCAGGTAAATTATTTTCTGCTGCTCCTGTTTTATGAGCAGTCAGGTCAGGAGGGGAGAAGGGGGGCAGGTGTTGGATTCCTTAGACCTGGCAGTGCCCCTCCTTGTCCTGCAGCCCACAAACAAAGGCCCCTTGTTCTGCTGGCTTCATAAAAGAGAGAGAAATCTACCTCTCCAAGGGCGTGCTAAGGCAGCCGGTTAAGCAAACACACAGGGAAATGGGGATCAGGGTCATGGTCTCATTTCCTGCCCCCCTAGGCTGAGGAAGTTGCTAAGAGGTGGGTGGGTGGAGTGGTGTCCACTAAAGCAAGGACGACACAGGTCCCTCACTGCTGGCCCAGTGCCTGTTCTTCCTCACGCCTGAAGAGGGTCTCGGGGCCTTAGCAGTCTTTTATCACCTGATGTTTTTTTCTTGGATACTGATACCTCAGAACTGAACCCTAAAAAGGGTGACTGAGAGACATGTTTGAAAGAAAGAGTTATAATGCTCAAGGATAAGTGAATGGTTTCTTGGGGCTGCTTAGGGATAATCTGCTCCACACTCAAATTCTGTCAGCTGGCAAAACTTCATGACAGATTTTGAACTGGTAGTAGTAGGTACCGGTAGGCCAGGCTGAAAAGGATGAGTTGTTTTCTCAGTGCTTTTAGGTTGACTGCTTTTGGTATATCTCTTGTGTGCTTTTCTTATCTGAAGAACTTTCCTCAGATATGAAATTTACCTCAGAATCCCCCCTTGAGTTCTAGGTTGTTCCTTTTTTAAAAAGGGAAGAAATTTTGCACTCACTGAACAGGCCAAAGGTTTTCTGTGGAAACCACCTTGAATGGGTGTCTTCTCTCATGGCTAAGAGTTGAAACCTTTAAAACACCTACATAGGCTGAAAACAGCAGCTTCTTATGGAGTTGTTGCTATCTGGCATCAGAAAGGTAAGTCCTACAGAAAGAAAGCTAGGGAAGAAACCCTATTTGGGTATTCTTCTAACATGGATTTTCATGCAGATTCTCATATATTTCTGTATTTTCTTCCTTTTTATGTATTATGGTGCTTCTAGCAATTTTATGCTTGCACGTACACACACGCACTCCAACTCATGTAGGCCAAAGGTGTGAAGTGGAGACTATGTAGTGTTGCTACCCATCCCTAGAAAAGTGTGTCCCATTTGGACTTCAAACAGGATACCATTCTCCCCATATTCAAACTCCTCCTCCTCAAAACACTGTAGGCAGAGGGTGGGGATGAGAGGGGGAGTTTCAGATAGAGAGTTTTTTCATGGACAGGGAGCAGGGAGAAGAAATTTGCAGAGACCTCATCCATCCATCCATCCGGTGGAGAGCAGGGGAGATTGGGAAAGAGAGTTTTTGCGTGGACAGAGACTGGTGGGTCGGAGAGCGTGAGCGGGGTTTTGTAAACCGTGTACCTTTGTACAGTAATGGATTGCTTTGAAGTCATTTATGCATTGGTTAAAGTAATTTTTAGGGGCCCCCCCATTCTACCTGTATTTTGTCTGAGCTGTCCTTTATTTTGCTTGACCAAAGGCGGCAGCCCTAGCTCTAAGTCACTTGGGGACCCTCCACACACAAAGGAGGCTCTTGTCTTCAGATCTTTGCCTTGCTATGAGTTGGAGGGTGATGAGGGGTGGAGTTGGAGGCAGAGGGCCCAAATAGAGTCACCCAGCAAGTGGGGCTAAGGGGGCATTGTCTGACCAAATGTTGTGTGTGAGAGAGAGAGTGGGATGGGGGGAGCACTGCTGCACTAAAAACTAATGACGAGCAGAACTGCCTTGAATTTTATCCTCCTCAATGTTACTCTGGAAGGTAATCTCAAAGCAGATCCTTCCTATCTAAATTGGCAGCATTTGACAGATCAACACTCTGACATAAGGCTCACTTTGGGAGCTGTGATGGCTGAAATAATAGTAAGCTAGCAATGGACAAGTCATTTTGCAAAGTCTCATGACAGGAGCACATTTGTAGTGATGGTTCTCCCTCTAGTGGCAGAAAGTCACATTGTTACTTGAGGTTAAGGAAGAGAAGATACTGTATGTTTGTCCTGCCATCCTTGTATCTGCCTCAACTGTGGGGACATGATGCAGACCACTTTTGTGGTTTCTAGAAGACATTTTATTATGATTGGAAAGGCAAATGAATTCAAAGCTCTCTGCACTGGTCATTTGCTAAATCTCTTCTGGAGAAGTCAACGTATGAGATACTGAAACTCTGTCTTTATGCTTCGGTTTCCTAAGCAGCAATATCTTGTGGGGATTCTAGTCAGCTGTTCCATCTCACTCTGTGTGTTCTAAAATCCATTTTCCAGCAGCTCCTCCAAATCAGACTGAGGCCAAATCCTGCTGGAACTGGTAAGATGATAGTGTTTGATCAGTTTCAGTGTCCCATCTCCCCCAGCATCCCGTTTCCAGCATGGGACAACCAGATGCTCTAGAAAGTCCATGTGCAAGGCACATGTCCCCCGAATCTGGCATTTAGAGATAAGTTCCACCTGTTATCCTCCCCCCCCCCCAAACAGGAGTGTTTTTGTTCAGGTTTCCTCCCTAATGGCCTCCTTCAGTATATTATTATATGCTGCAACAAACTCAAGCAGGGTATTCTGCCCACTCCACCCACTGTGGTTTTCTGTATTTCTTTTCCAATTGACACTCAACATTCTGTACGTACTGAGCATGCTGAAAATGCATTGGGCATATACTACTAATACCCACCTAGGAGGAATCTGGTTTGGTTTTTTTGCATTTACAAGCAGCATTATAGGCAAAAGCACCTCCGACTTAGCATGAAATGAAGAAAAATAACTGTATGGAACTATTCAGGAGTCATCAGGTGTCAAGGGTGCTCCTTAGCCAAAGGAATGCACGCAGTTGATAGTGCTTTATTGTCAAAGCTGACACTTACAGTAGCTCCTTGGCTCTGAATACCACACAAACTTGTTTAGTATCTAGGCAGCTTTTCCCAGGTCTGTGCTCTATGGAGCAGTTGCAGCAACAGAGGGCCATTCACTCTCCACTAGCTTATGTGTTTTCCCCCAGTGGGCTACGCACACACAGCCAGAGGCTGTGCCTGTGTGGAAGCTGCCTCTGCACTTCCCACATCAGTTCTCTCTTGGATCTAGGAGACAGTGGTGCAGGAGAGGGGGGCACCCGGAAGCACCCAGCCCTTCCCTTGCCTAGCCTAACCTGTCTATTTCTCCTCTACCCTCCAGCTCTGAATTTTCCCCTGTCTCCAACTCTTGCCTTCTGGCTAGAACAGTACCTCACAATTTACTGCCCGTTCTGCAGAGTCAACTCCAGTCCCACTTCCCTTAGTGCACACTAGTCAGCATCCTGCCAGTCCCTGATATTGGGTGCTGTTTCTTCTGCAAATGTCTGTCCTTGTTTGGAAGATGGATCCCAAGCTCTGCTTTTTGGCAAAGGCATTCATCTTTTTTCACAAGAGTATTAGTACCTTATCTCAGGAACAAGGCAAGTCAGTATGTTTTAAGTTTTCTTCCCGTATAACTATTTTTTTTTACTTAAATTCATATTATTTAAAGTTTTACATGTGCATTTTTAAAACATGGAAATAGCAGGTAAATAATACTAATAAAGATTCCTCAGCCTCAACAATAACATTTTGTTTTATCCTTTAAACACTTACTGATTTTTTTTTCTTTGCTGCCAAGCTTCTGTAGGCAATAAAGAAGACATTGTTCCATAGCAGTTAGTTGATGGTCTCTTATTTTTATTTTTAATGTGTTTTTATCGTATATAGGCAGTCTAGTTGTAAACCACTTAAATATTTTTATGATCTAAATATTTTTTTTATAAATAAATAAATAACCCTACCCTACCCAACATCTGGGACACGGGTGGCGCTGTGGGTAAAACCTCAGCACTTAGGACTTGCCGATCACATGGTCAGCGGTTCGAATCCCCGCAGCAGGGTGAGCTCCCGTCTTCCGGTCCCAGCTCCTGCCCACCTAGCAGTTCGAAAGCACCCTTAAGTGCAAGTAGATAAATAGGTACTGCTTTACAGCGGGAAGGTAAACGGCATTTCCATGTGCTGCGCTGGTGCTGGCTCGCCAGAGCAGCTTCGTCACGCTGGCCACGTGACCGGGAAGTGTCTCCGGACAGCGCTGGCTCCCAGCCTCTTAAGCGAGATGGGCGCACAACCCTAGAGTCGGACATGACTGGCCCGTACGGGCAGGGGTACCTTTACCTTTACCTTTTACCCAACATTTATAACATATAGTTCAACCACATATACAAACTTCTAAGAGGGAATAAGCAAGTTCACAAGAGACAAAAGACGGGGGGGGGGATGGAAGGAGGAATAACAGAAGGAAAGGGAGCAGGGAAGGTGAGTTTTAATATTCCCTTGCAGATCTAGATCAAACAGTTCCAGGAACAATGGCTAAATAGATCTCATTCACCTCCCATTAGTTAATCCTATTGCAAACCTGATTAACCATTACTGTCCATTATAAACACATTCCATTATTATTTCCAGAGAGGTGGCCACATCGGTCTCTTGCAGCAGAAACAAGAAGAGTCTTTTGGCACCTTAAAGACTAATGAAAGTATTATGCCATAAGCTTTGGTGGACTTCATCAGATGCATGAAGTGCTTTCCTGAATTGCAGGTACATCAGTATATACAGTGGTCCCCCGCAAGACGAATGCCTCGCAAGACGGAAAACCCGCTAGACGAAAGGGTTTTCCGTTTTTGAGCTGCTTCGCAAGACGATTTTCCCTATGGGCTTGCTTTGCAAGACGAAAACATCTTGCAAGTGTTCCGATTTTTTCCGCTCCCCCCCTTTTTCTAAGCCACCAAACCGCTAATAGCCTTTTAGCCGCTAATCCGCTAATCCTTTAATAGCCGCTAAGCCTTTAATAGCCGCTAAAGTGCTAATAGCGCTAATCCGCTAAGCCGCTAATAGGGTTGCTTCGCAAGACGAAAAAACCGCTAGACAAAGAGACTCGCGGAACGGATTAATTTCGTCTTGCGAGGCACCACTGTATCTCCATGTGCATATGTACCTGCAGAAACTCACAAATTAAACAATCCATTTAAAAACCATGTTGGGGGGAATGGTTCTTTGAATTAGGCAGCACCAGGCACTCCCTGCAAGTATTCCACAAATAACTGGGTCATACTTTAGTATATATTCACCTGTCAATAGCACTCACATTTTAGCAGAGCCGGTGTAAGAGAGCACTGCAATTGAATCTGTGAGATCTGGATGCTGTTCTTAGTCAAGAACTCATTGTATGTAGATAACATTGTCCCTCACACTCATTTCTACTTCTGTAAATCACCCAAAAAAATCTAATTTGCAGGTCATATTTATTAATAGTTTGGGGGTGATTTTACAAGTAGTTTTTATTAGCCTCCCCATCTTGAGGGAATTGGAATGGCCCAATCAAGCTAACTGTCCTCTTTCAAGCTGTGATAAAATTCACTCAGAAGCCAGAGTGAGGTGGAAGCAAAAGGGCCATTTGGAAACCAATCCACTGTAGCTCTCCCTATGCTACTATAGCAGGAGGAGTGAGGTGTGACTTGGAGGGAGGGGTCTGCTTTGACAGTGTTGATGCTTCCCTCCAGGTCAAGAGCAAATAGAAAATGGAAACTGCTGAGTTTAGCATGCGGGGGGATTTGAGGGGCTTTATCTCAGGAATAGATTTGAGCAGCTGCTGAGCAAAGCAAGTCAGATTAAACTAAGAGGCAGGTCCTGCGGGTGTATTGCTCCAGGCTCTTATTCACCTGTTCTCACTTCACATTGGCCAATACTGACCATCTGACCCCCACCGGGTGGCGAAGTCCTCCCACCTGCAAGGCAGAAAGTGGCTGGTGCTGGAAAGGGGCGGGAGCAGCCATCAATATTGAAACATCTCAAGGGTGCAAGACTAGGAAGGTTCTGTGTGGAATACTTCTGGGCTGGACAGAAAGGCCAAACCACAGCAGGACGTGCTGGAGGTCCCACAGAGGCTTGTCGGGATCCTCTCTTGCTGAACGAAAAAGACGATGGGTGCAGGCGCCAGTGCAGAGGAAAAACACTCCCGTGAGCTGGAGAAGAAACTGAAGGAAGATGCTGAGAAGGATGCCAGGACAGTCAAGCTACTGCTTCTTGGTAAGTCCACCCCCACAGGCGGTCACTAAGGCTTTGCCCTTGTTGTGACTTACTTCTCCCCCTTGCTGACCCCCCTCCCAATACTCCCATTTCTTAGCACATCTGAAAGCTGGTGCTGTAGATGTTTGTGGTGAACGTATCTGTACCTTTCCAACAGCAGCTATTTGGATCCTCAAATTCTGAGGAACCTGCCCAATGGCAGTGCTACAGAGCCAACAAGGCATTATTGCAACCGCTCCATCCCCCTTTTCCATCTCAGTGTGGGGCTTTGTCCAGTGGCATAGTGTCTGGTTCTTATGAGGCAAGGCAAGGGTGAGTGCAAACACAACACAGGGAAGGAGGTAGCAGCACGTGTGTGTGCGCGCACACACACACACACACACACCATCTCCTGCCCTTAGCTGTGATGCCCTCATCATTGTGTGTGTGTGCCTGCACCGTTTGTTTTCTGTGAAGCATTGCAGCTAAGCTGCCCATGGCCCAGATCACGTTATCTCTGCCATAAAGGTGAGCAGTGCTTAAAGCAATCTTAACCAAAGCCTTTGGGCCCAGGTAATCCTCCACAGCTCACTTGCGGCAGCACCAGCATAGATCCATGTCTGGAGGGAAGTTCATTATAAGGAAAGAAAGAAAAGACATGCCCTGTGAATTGATCACTCACAGGGCCACCATGACCTCGCAGCCCAAGTCAGCAAAGCTATTACAACAGCCCTGCTGTCACCATACTTGGAATAGTTATTCCCCCCCTTCTACCATAACATGCTCTTCCCCTCCCTTCCCCAAACTTGGCATGTATCCGTCAAAGTTTGAAAAATATAAAAGAGGTAGAGAGGTAGGCTTGTCAACTGACCCCAAACCCCAGCCTGGACTGCTCTTGGGCACTGCCCTTCAATCTGCAGTGATTGGCAATTGAAGCTTTTCACAGCAGGGAGGTACCTGCTGTAAGTATCTGCACATTGAGCAGCTGTTAAAGGCACAACTACAATGGCTGGTTGGAAACTGGCAGCCCTGGATGATTCAAGGCCTCTCCCCGCCTCTGGTTGTTTAATGTTGTATTCATCCCCAAAGTGTATTAAAAGCAAAACTGCTAACACGCTTCATGAACCCATATATTGCAGCTGCTAAGGCAAAAACTGCTAAGGTGGTTTGGATTGTGTATTCTAAACATATCCAGGACAGGCTGTGTGTCATATATAGCTCTGTCCTCCAACACTGGACAATGGCCTGGGGGTGGGAAGCAACAGCCCGAGGGACTACCCCTGCTGCCCCCATCCTTCACTCTGCCTCACCCACTTCACCTCACCATAAACCTCCCAGCAGGTCATTTCTTGTGGATTTTGTGTCATAGATTTTTGAGTCAAATACAGATTAAAATCTCTTTTCCTTTCTATTTTTCCCTCACCAGGAGCTGGAGAATCAGGGAAAAGCACCATTGTCAAGCAAATGAAGTATGTGTGTGCACAGGCAGCTATTCCTTGCCCACTACAATAACTCTTAAAGAGTGATAGTGAAACTGTACTAATAGGAATTCCTTAGCATACCCAATTGCATTCTCATCTGGAAGAGACTAGTAATGCAGAAGTGCAGACAACCCCCCTTCTTACAAGGCCACTACACAGACTATGTTTTTAGGTGCACACCCATGATGTTTTAAGTGAACACCTAAAAGCACAGTGTTTGTACACAGCAAGCATGTTTGCACATACAAGTACATCCTTCAAGGCGCGGATTACTGCTCCCTGTAAAGCGTGTACTCGTTGCCAGCAGCTGGAGGGGAATGCAGTCAAACATGCTGGGAAAGAACTGCTGGCTGGCTTTCTGCATTGTTTTTATCTCCATGGTAGGTAATTTCCTCTAAGAGTTGGGAGAGGAAGAAGGGAAAATTAGCTGGTCACCTCCCCACCCACAGCTTTCCCTAAACCTAGAGACATTTCCTCCACACACACTGTTCCAAAGGTTTCTTTCTGGCAAAATATTCTGAAGCCATTTCTAAAATCTTTGTTCTTCATGGTGGATTTGCTTGACTCCCGTCTAACCAGACAGTACTGCTAAACTTTTCATGGCCCTGGAGAGACCTAAGCTGGTAGAGGCCTTTCTGACACATGCAGCAGAATGAAAAATTATTGTTGTTGTTGTTGTTGTTGTTAACAACCCACCCTTCACTTTGAAGTCTCAGGGCAGGTTACAGCATTAAAACACTTCAGCATAGAGTCATGTGCTGGAACGGCTCCAATGCCAAGCTAAGTGTCTGTCATCTCTGGCCTCTGGCCCCATTAGCTGGCCTCTCAGCAGTTCCCTCCCTGCCCAACATCCTTTAGCACACTAGTCAAGACCTGCTGGATTGATTTTCTGCCCTTACCTTTCACAGAATTATCCATCAGAATGGTTACTCATTAGAGGAATGCTTGGAGTTCATCTCCATTATTTACAGCAATACTTTGCAGTCCATGTTGGCCATTGTGAGGGCCATGGGCACACTCAACATCCAGTATGGAGACTCAGCCAGGCAGGTGAGTTACTGAGGAGTGGACTTTCTCCCAATGGGAATAAAAAAAAGGTAAAGGACCCCTGACAGTTAAGTCTGGTCATGAACGACTCTGGGGTTGTGGCGCTCATCTTGCTTTACTGGCTGAGGGAGCCAACATTTGTCCGCAGTTTTTCCAGGTCATGTGGCCAGAATGACTAAGCTGCTTCTGGCGAAACTAGAGCAGTGAACGGAAACGCTGTTTACCTTCCTGCCGGAGTGGTACCTATTTATTTATTTACTTACACTTTGATGTGCTTTTGAACTGCTAGGTTGGCAGGAGCAGGGACCGAGCAACAGGAGCTCACCTCACCGTGGGGATTCAAACCGCCGACCTTCCAATCGGCAAGCTCTAGGCTCAGTGGTTTAAACCACAGCACCCAATGGGAATAGTCATCTATTAATTAATCTATTTATTGTTATCATAATCAGAGGCTGATTTAAAGGGAAGGGCATTGGGGTGCTTTATTGCACTTAACTTTGCCTCCTTTCTCAACTGCAGGATGATTCCCGGAAGCTGCAGCACTTAGCAGACACCATTGAAGAAGGCTGCATGTCGAAGGAGATGTCCGACATTATCTGCCGGCTCTGGGAGGACACCGGCATCCAAGCCTGCTTTGAGAGGGCCTCAGAGTATCAGCTGAATGACTCGGCTGGCTAGTAGGAACCCATTGCTTACACCCCTTGAGGCAAAGGCCCCTTGAGGCAAAGTTACCACAGGAGCGCAATTCTATTTATTTCATTTATGAATCGCTTCCTATGAAGCATCTCAAAATGATTTCACAATACAATAAAAACATCAGTAAAACAACACACACACACAATTTAAAATCTAATGCATATAATGACTAAGGCTTTTTAAAAAATCCTCTTAGAAGGTTTGTTGAAAGAGGAAATCATCTTCAACAGCCACTGAAAAAGCAGCAGAGATGGCAACGACTGGGTGCACCTGGAGTCACACATCTCTTCCCACTGAACTAACATAGTTGCATGTTTGGGAACTTTCTTAAGACATTTATATTGGGAACTTTCTTTTTTCCCCAATATATTTTTTATTCATTTTCAAATACAAATTTAAACAACCAAATCTCATTTCATCACAAATTTCCCCTTTTTTTTACTTCCCTCAGTTTCTCTGTCAATCTTCCGTTTAATTTCTATTTTTAACGCATTTCTAATTACATATTGCCTTTAGAAATCTCTTCCCCCCCTCTTGATCTCTTTTTTACAATATTCCTCAATTCTTCACAGAGCCTCTTGGAAACCCACAAACGTTGTTTGCTCATCACATAATTTTTTCAGATAATCTGTAAACCTTCCCCAATCTTCAGTAAACTTTTGATCTCGCTGGCATCGAATCTTCCCTGTTAGTTTGTCCAATTCTGCGTATTCCGTCAATTTCAGTCTCCACTCTTCCACAGATGGTAATACTTCCTGTTTCCATTTCTGGGCCAGAAGTATTCTCGCTGCAGTTGCTGCGTATTAGAAAAGTTTACAGTCCTTCTTATTAATTTAATTTCCTACCATTCCTAAGAGAAAGGCCTCCGGTTTCTTAACAAATGTATATTTCAACATCTTTTTCAATTCATTATATATCAATTCCCAGAAACCTTTCACCTTCTTACATTCCCACCACATGTGATAGAATGTCCCTTCTTTTTCCTTACTTATTACATGTTTTATACATTTTTGCTAGTTTTACTGGTGTTATATACCATCTATACACCATTTTCATTACATTTTCCTTTAACACAGTACATGCCGTAAATTTTAATCTTTCATTCCATAGTTTTAACCATATATTCTTAAGAGATATTTGTGCATCTCTGACAGAATATGCCTGCTCCATAGGCAAGCCCAGCAAGCATAGAAATCTAGGGGAGAGCAAGTCCTTATGCTCAGCCACTCTTGGGCAGCCTTCACCCGCTGCAACTGACAAGGTGCTTCCCTAAGAAGCAGAAACTTGAAAGGTAATTCAAGAAGGAAGGTTGAGATCAGGAAACTTCAGCTTTGCTGAATTTGAGCAGTACAGCAGAGTACTTAGCAGCCACCTTCCTGCTGCTGATTCTTTAAGAACAATGTAATTTTTTTCTGATACAACCTGCCACTCACCTTGTCCAACGCACATGGCCACAGGAAACACAGGAAGCTGCCTTAGACCATGGATCCATTGGGTTCAGTATTGCCTAGACTTAGTAATGTCTACACTGACTTGCAGAGACTCTTCAGGGCTTCAGGCAAGAGTCTCTTCCAGCCCTTCTTGGAGAGATGTCAGAGTTTGAGCCTGCCAGCATGCAGAGCAGGTGTTCTGCCCCTGAGCCCTGGTTCTTCCCCATTGTGACTGCCCACTCTGAAGACCAGAGGTCTCTCAGGTCTAGTTCACATGGTAACCCCGGTACCTTTCTCTATTCACAGTTACCTGAGTGACCTGCCGCGACTAGTGGCCCCTGGATATGTCCCCACAGAGCAGGATGTTCTCCGCTCCAGGGTTAAGACCACGGGCATAATTGAAACCCAGTTTTCCTTCAAGGACCTCCACTTCAGGTATTGTATGACTGTGGCTGGCGGACAGCCGACCATTAAGGAAGATTGCAAATGAGGGTGGATCATGCATCTGTGGAAGCAGTAACTGGTACAGCATTGTGATGAAAGGCATGAGTTTTGACTCCCCCTCCCAATCCACCACTGGAACTCCCAATTCAGCCATGAACAGGATGATTGGTTTTAGGCAAGCTGCTCCCTCCTGGCCTCCCCACTTCCACCTGTGGTATGATAATATTGGCCTGCTTTATAGCACTGTGCCAGTGTACGGGAAGGGCTTTGGGCAATTAGGAAAAATCATTCCATAAGTACCAAGTATTATCATTATTAGTGCACTGGGGAGGGATGTAATTTAGTTAACCTGTTCTCCATTTTACGTCATTCTGGGGATGCTTTCAATCTTTCCTTTTTGTACGCCAAAGGTCGGACAATAAATCAGTATAGCAATAGGGGCTGCCCCTGTTTAAGAGAGCCAGTGAGGTGCAGTGGTTAGACAGTCAGCTGGGGCGGGGAGCGGGGATGGTCCCAGGTTAAAATCTCCACTCAGTTAAGAAGAATCTCACTGGGTGACCTTGCGCAAGTCTGTATTGTTCAGATGAAAGTACCCCCAGAGGGTTGTTGGAAGGAGATAATGCAAGTTGAAAACTTTCCTTTAATGGGAAAAAGGAGAGAGAGAAAGGTACATAATTTAAATATCTTGTACCTCTGTTATTCATGTAATTGATAATCCAGCACAACCCTGATAGGTATACACAATGGTGTAATTAGGTGATTTTAGATTTTGGGCTAAGTGGCCTTACCAGAGGGAGCGGAGGTTGGGTGTCTCTTTAAGATGGTCCTGTGTATTACTTCACTCACTTCAAATTCTGGGAAGCCATCTCTGCTGTGCTTGTCCCCTTGTCATTCTCACTCAGTCCCAGAGATAATAAATGCTCACCCGTCCAGTTTGACGGTCAGCTCTTCATTCACCTCGTCCTTAAGGACCACGTTTTGGGGCCCCTATGGCTCACTGCAAACCTTTCCCCATCAATTTGCAGTAACACATTGGGGACTGCTGGGGAAGGCTGTTCAGAACAAGCCTGTCTTAACTTCCTGGCAGGATGTTTGACGTGGGCGGCCAGCGCTCAGAACGCAAGAAGTGGATCCACTGCTTTGAAGGGGTCACTTGCATCATATTCATTGCTGCCCTCAGCGCCTATGACATGGTCCTGGTGGAGGACGACGATGTGGTAAGTAGCACCTCAAGGTATATTAAGATCTTTTCGACTTTGGCTGCCAGGATTTGTAAATAGGCATGACGGATTAGTGGCAGAGGTAGTGTGCTGGAATGGTTGCAGTGTCAGACTGGGGAGATCAGCGTTCAAATCCTCACTAAGCCATGAAGCTCACTGGGCAAGTCACTCTGCTTAACCTACCTCAAAGGGTTGTTGTGAGAATAAAATGTGTGTGCCCTACAGCTGCCATGAGCTCATAGAAGGAAACATGGTGTATAAATAAGACATACCACATTTTCCCGTGTTTAAGACGATTTTTTTTATTATAATTAAATGTTAAGAATTGGGGGTTGTCTTATACACGGATAGTGCAGAGGGGGCAATTAGTAGAGGCCGCTAACAGGAGATTGTCACCGGCAATAGATAGGGTGATTGTGGCTGCAGCAAGGCCTGTTGGCAATTGGCTGCTGCTCCAGCAATTGTGTGGGCGATTGGTGGCCAGCGGCCAGACGATTGGTGGCTTTGGCAAGGCGTGCGATTGGCAGCGGCGGTGCAGCATGTGAGCAATCCCCCCCCCCAAATAGCTCAACAACTCTGGGCAATCCCCCCCCCCCCAAAGCTGAACAGCTCTTGGCAATTTCCCTCCACTTGGGGTCCCAAAAAATAGAAAAATATGGTAAGTAGTGCCGAGACTGAACTGGCTGTGGCATATCATGGTGAAATGACCTAAAGGGGATTAGGATAGTGTTACAGAATGCAGCTTCTGTACATTTAGGACACAGT
Organism: Podarcis liolepis; assembly: GCF_965112155.1. Classification (NCBI taxonomy): domain Eukaryota; kingdom Metazoa; phylum Chordata; class Lepidosauria; order Squamata; family Lacertidae; genus Podarcis; species Podarcis liolepis. Next base: position 71,155,421 of record NC_139555.1, read on the forward strand.
TCTTGCCTACTGAAAGGCAGAGGAGCAAAGTTTCTCATAAAATCTGGTTTAGGTCTATGGTTGAAATTGAAGGTCTTTCTAACCCTGCCTTCCCTTCCAGAATCGCATGCATGAGAGCCTGCACCTCTTCAACAGTATCTGCAACCACCGCTACTTTGCCACCACCTCCATTGTTCTCTTCCTCAACAAGAAAGACGTTTTCCAGGAAAAGATCAAGAAGGCCCATCTCAGCATCTGCTTTCCAGATTACGATGGTGAGTTCCCAGCGTGCAACATCCACATTGGTGTGGCTGCAGCATCTTCTAGCGGGAGTGGGGCACTGACAGCCCCCCCCAGATTCTGTTGGATTCCAACTCCCATCAAGCCTAGCTAGCATGACCAGTGTTGGAGGGTTACGGGTGTTGCAGTCTAGCTCTTGGATAGCTCAGTTGGTTAGAGTGTGGTGCTGATAACACCAAGGTTGCTGGTTCGATCCCCATATGGGACAGCTGCATATCCCTGCATTGCAGGGGGTTGGACTAGATCAGTGTTTCCCAACCGGTGTTCCGCGGCACACTACTGTGCCGTGAGACGTTGGCTGGTGTGCCGTGGGAGGGAGGCGGGCGAGTCGGGCGGTGAGAGGCGGCGGCAGCGAGGATCCGCGTCGAGCCGGGGGCGGCTCCGCGGTGGTGGTGCCGAGGTTTCTCTCTCCATTCTCCCCTCACACACACACACAGGAAATAACACAGGATCAGCTGACAGGACCCAGCCAATGGGGCAGCGGCGGGGCAGCGCGTGCAAAAGGGAGGAGCGCGAGACAGCGGACGAGGAGGAGGCCGGCATGTCCGGGCAGCAACAGCAGCAGCAGCAACTCCCGGCGACGGCTCCTCAAGCCCCGGGCAACCCTACTCCCTCACCGGCCTCAGCCGGCCTCCTGCTCCACCCGCCGCCGCCTCCCCCGCTGCCGCCGGCCACCTCGGCCCCGCCGCCGCCCCCTCCTCCGCCCGCTATCGCCGCCACCACCACAACAGCCGCCGCCGCCGTCCCTCAGTCCCTCGCTTTGCTGCCTCCTCCCCCCCCACCCCAAAGCTTGGAGGTTCCCCGGCAAGGGGGAGGGGAAAAAATTGAAAACTTTCACTTTCGTGCGTCCCTCCCGGCGTGACGCTGCGCGCTGACGTCACGGGGCTGTAATGGTGGTGTGCCGCGAGATTTTTTTCATCAAACAAGTGTGCCTTTGCCCAAAAAAGGTTGGGAAACACTGGACTAGATGATCCTCAGGGTCCCTTCCAACTCTATGACTCTATGAGCATCTGGAGGGCCACAGGTGTCCCATCCCTTGTCTCCTAGTGAGCAGAAATGCTGGAATTTGCATGGTAGATGCAGGAAGAGAGTTTTCTCTTTTTTAATTCTGAAAAAGGCTTCAGAAGATGAACACCAGCACAGTTGACTAGTTTCAGACTGGTCTGGTATTTTTATCAAATAAGCAAGAAATGGAAAATTGCATACATTTTGATGAAGTAAGGAGGAAATAAATTACCAAGGGCTGTACCATCATCCCACCCGCCTTTCCCAGAAAGATGGTGGTACTAGATGAGGACTATAATATCACAATGAAGCAAGTTTTAATTTCTTCATCTCCACAAAGGCTCCCTCTTGTCAACCTAGAGGGTCAAATAATGCATTTGGTACAACTGGCACCATACAAAGATGGCCCAAGGAACACATTATTTTTGCAGCTGGCCTAACCATGTTAGAATTCATGAGTTAAGCCATGCTGACTTTCTGAATGACACCCACTTCTATTATTTCATGGAGCTGTTAACAACACTCCTCTATTTTCTTGGGTAGATGCTGCATTAATCATGTGACTGGGGATGGGGAGGGCTGCAGGCAGGAATGGGAAGAGTTGGCCCTTTGTGCCCCCGGTGGAGAGCTTGGCGCTGTGTGTGCTTGGTGCTGTCTTGAACTTTTATTACAATGAGAAAGTAGATGGAGTATTTCATTTGCTCCCTTGGAGCAAAAGGAACAAGTTACTTTCTGTAATCTATGGATATTATCTTGCAGGGAGAGAAGGTGGGTGTTCCCTTTTGTGGAAAAACCCAAAAACAAACATGTTTTGGGAAAGATGCCACTAGGGGGCCTCGGTGCTCTATGAAACATGACACTCCTCTGCCACGTAAACCAGAACCAGCATCTCCAGTGATCTTCCAAGGGCTGTGTGACAGACAGAACTTTTTTTTTTTAGTTTTCACACTTCTGTCTTGCCTATTATTCCTCATATTAGTCTTTAAAATTGCATTCCTCCAGCTCCTACCAAATGCAGGCACTTCAAATGTGCTGTTCTTGGTGTGGTCATGGTTAAAAAGCTGAATGCATGCAAAACTCCTATTGCCCCCCCCCCCCTTTTTAAGGAGCCATTGGATGTTGCAAATGGAGAGGGAGGGTGGCTTAACCAATCCCCCCTTGGCCATTTTGTTGCTCAAAATTGCCCCTAACTGCCTTTTCACCCACAGTGGAAAAGTCAAGAGTTGGGACTGATGCCCAAACTAGGAGCAATGAGAGCATCTCTTTACCTTGGGTTCTGGTCCAAATCCTGTCTAAAGCAGGGGACACTGGCTTAGCCTTTAGCAGGGAAGCATGTGTCTAGGCTAACCCTGCCCCCCTTACCTCCCCGACAGATGCTTTTCTCCTCAGCTACTGCAGTAAGTAGCAGCAGTGAGTTCAGCTGGAAGAGAAGTACTGGGTGGTTAGAGGGAAGGCTTAGATCCCCTCATCTGCACACCACTTCTGCTTTCAGTACTGGCCCCTCAGTTCCCTACTTGGTATATGTGATTGGAACAGACAAACAGACCTGATGTCACATCCAGTTTTACCCTTCGCATGAAATTTGTATTATTTTAGGGCCAAATATGACTCAATACTCTTTCCAATAAGAAAAATATCTGGAAAACCCGGGGGTTATCAAAATATCAAACTTTTTAATAAAAAAGCATGATTATTTGAATCCGAGAAAGTTCTAAAGTACCATTTGAAAGCCTAGAGAACCCTGGAAAGCTGCACATACTTAGCAGTCCCCACACCCCTTTCACCAAATGAGCAAGTTTTTAGGAAAGAGCTTTCTTACAAATGTCAGATGAGGTTTATATGAAGGACGAGGGCCCCTAAGATATGCAGATTCTGAAGTTACCTGGGGAATTACAGAACATCGAAAGGGATGTTCTGTGAGCAACAGAAATGTGAGGTACAGAGCACTTCCCACTTTTGCTATAATTATTGCTATCATGTCAAACAAAGTGATTAAGCTGCAGCAGCTGCCGTGCTCTGCATGGCAGAGATTGGGATAAATTCTTCACAGCCTGAGGTCCAGCAGGTTTCAGGTTTAGTGTGGTGGACAGGGGGCACGTCATAGTTGTGTCCAATCTCAACTTGCCCCAGGAGGCATATATCACAATAAATAATTAGAGCCCTGCCTCATTTGTGGGTGGAGGATGATTCCAAGGCAGGAGGTATCATGTGGAAATGTGTAGAGGCAATTTTTTTAAAAACCAATTCCTAAGTGAAGCTGCTCTCTGATACCATCCCAGCATCCGTGTCTATACAGGGTCCAATACCTACGAGGATGCCGGTGCCTACATCAAGGTGCAGTTCCTGGAGCTGAACATAAGGAAAGATGTGAAGGAAATCTACTCACACATGACCTGTGCCACAGACACCCAGAATGTCAAGTTTGTCTTTGATGCTGTCACTGACATAATCATCAAAGAAAATCTGAAGGACTGTGGCCTTTTCTGACTGCAGGTGGGTTTTTCTCCCAGGTTGTTCAACTCTATGCAGTGGGTAAGCCAAGACCCCACTTTCCTAATGCAAATGGTCAGGCGGAACCTGTTGTATTATTTGATTGTGCAATGAGAAGTAAAGCAGCCTTCTGCAGCAGAGCAAGGCAGACTCTTGGCGTCACCACTGAACCATTTGGGGGGGGGTGTGGAGTGGGAGGCCTGTATCTCAAAATTGGATGATAAATACCTTGCACATAAAAGGTCAAAGATCACAGTTCAGTGTCTGACATCTCCAGTTTGGTAGTAGGTGATGTGAAACCACGCTGGTCTGAGGCCCTGAAGAACTGCTTCCAGGGAGAGCAAATGAGTTTTAGACAAGCAACTTGGCCTAGTAAGCAATGAATTCCCATGGTCCCTTAACAACAACAGAGGGCAAGCGCCCAAGCCCTGCTTGTGGGAATCTGTGAGGAGTTGGGTTTGCCGATATGCAGAGCAGGATTCTTGCTCTGAGCCAGCAAAGCTATTCGGTTGCTAGGATAGGGTAGGCCAAAGTGGCTTTCAAGGAAAACTAGTTGCTAAGTGGGATCTTTGTTCCTCACTTTGTACACCTTTTCTCTCTCTAGGTATTCCTGGCCCTTCTAGTGAAATGCAGCATTGCAAATTCAGCAGTGTGAAAGGGAAGCTTTCCCCTCACCTGAGCTTATGCACTCATTCGCATTCGTTCTTGCATGCTGGCTGGCTATAGTGATCCACATATGGGGAAAGGAGTTTCTCCCTCATCTGAGCTAAGCCAGACAAAAGATTCTCCATCCCGTCATGGGCGTTTAATTGACCCCCTGGAGTTGGAACTCTGAGATTACTAGGCAGCTTCCAAATACACCCCAGGAGTGTTGACCGCTACCTCTTCCTTGACACCCAGGAAAAGCAGACAAGAGCTTCATTCTGGTAACTCACTTTCTACCTAAGCCACCTCTGTGGTGTGGGAGTTGTTAAGCATGTGTGGAGTTTCCTCCCATATTGGGCTTGTTTGCGGAGTCCTGACAGTTTAGGAAAGCTTTTTCTTTCTGTCCCCTTTGATTTCTGCTCTTGTAAATAGTGGGCACTTGCTAGGCTTCTTATAGGTGTACTAGGGCACTAACACACCTGTGCACACAGGGTGCTGCAGTAGCACGAGTAGATGGAGAGAGATTCGAGTCTTTACACAAGGTGCAAAAGCTTGAAAGCCAAACTCCTGGCCAAGGCAGAAGTCAAAATCTTAGAGCTATCCTTAATACAAGATTTCAGTTTTAATTTTTGCTTAAATGGCATTTTCTCAGCATGGTTCTCTAGTGAAGCCTTTTCTTTGTTTCACTGGGGGGCTCTGTAATTATCTGTAGCAGCACCAACAGTCTGTGCCCAAACACAGTGACCTCACAATATCACAAATAGCTGGTTTTATCAATAAATAAGCACATTTTTTTCTTTATACTTTATCTCTTTCGTTTCTAGTACTTAGAATCATTTATCTATTACTCTTTCTTTAGCTTGGAGTGATCTGTATTTAGTTACTAGTTCTTAGAGCTATTTTATGTGATCCTAATTCACCTGCTGGGTCATTCAGGAATTACTATCCCAATTCTTTTGGCTGGGGAGGGGGAGACATCTATAAGACCCTACAAAAGTGTATTTTAAAATAGAGTTGTGCTATAAAACAACATACTTCACACCCATGTATATATGGCTGTGGTTATTTAAAGCATGCTGAATGGGAAAGTACATTAAAAATGGCAGTTATGGTACATTAACTGGAGGCTACAGGAACTGTGCAAAAGAAGGCCGCACCAGCCATGGATTCTGCACAGATCCCAGCCAGTCAATGTTCATAGATCCTAAATAATGTAATGACATGTGCAGATTCAGTAAACAGGGAATTCCACACATTTTCTGATCACTTGGACACTGAAAATTTACAGGTCAACATAGATTTATATAACACATTGAACACAATCTGAGAGAGCAGGCATACTGACTGCACAATGGACACAATTCCTTTTTCATCTTTCTATTATGTGCACGTTTTCCACATCTGAATATGCACAACAGCTACTTTCCCTGCACATTTGGTTTATGTGCACACTCCCTGCGCCAACCTCAGCACCACCAAAAAAGAAAAGAAAAAAAAGATAGTTCCTCATGGTATTTCCAAGCAGAGGTCTCTAATGGGAACCTTGAGAGATGGCTTTCACAGAGTTGCTCAAGTTAGGAAAGGTTCTTCTTTGCTGTCTATGATATGTCTCTGGCTTCCTCCCAGCCAAGCGAGGAAGCCAGTGGTGTAGTCCACACCATGCAGCAAATGGTTACACACATCCCCTAATCAGCTGTGGGGGCTGGGAATGGCAGGTGATCTGCTGCACTGGACACTGCTAGAAAGGCTAGGAGCCCATGTGTTATCTTAAGACTTTACTCATTCACGCTTGTTCTGAGAAGTGCGATTTCCAAGGGTTGTGGCTGATCATAAACTTAAACAAAGCCATGTGCCTGAGTTTTATCTAAACCAAACCACTTGCAAACCTTGAAGTGCAGATGATGCCAGACTGATGGAACGCCTTTCAGAGCCATGTGCAAAGCCAGCTCTTCGGTGCTGTGTTGTGTTTTCGTGGCCCCGGTTTAAAGCAAAATGGTCTGGCGAAATCCATTTGGCAATGCAGAAGTCCTCACTGGTGCGTGCAAGAGAAGCAATGCAGAGTAAACAGGGCTTTCTTTCTACTTTTTATTATTTCAAACCGTGTGAACAATTTGGTAAAACATTGTGATAAAAGCTAGGCTGCGTCTTGACGGTTACTAATGGCCCCGGTGCCCATCGACTGCCCGGCAGGCAGGACCGCTTAACATACAGCAGTGTTTCCTCAACTGATACTACAGTTAGAGCTAAGAAAATACATTAAAATAGACCTGACATTACAGCAACCTCAGGCCCTGGGGTGGGGCACAAAGGAATGGAAAGAAGTCCTTAGTGGAATCTTAGCCCTTAGGAACCTAATTCTGTGGCCAGGAAGAAAAGGTGTTTTAAACCCATGGGCGCTGCCCCCTCATAAAAAGCTTGGCCTGGACCACAGCAGAAAGGGAGAAAAGGGCTGGGGGGAAGAGAAAGGGGGAGTCCATTTTATGCTAATCTAAAACACAATGCACATTGAAGCAAACTAAGAAACAGATGTAAACATACAGACACCCTCAAGGCACAAAATTTACTAGAGAAGATGAGCTCATGTTGGGCAACTCAACTGTTTACTACATGACATTTTAAATAAGGGTTTCTTTTTTTAAAAAAAAAAGGTTTTTAAAAAAAATAGGTCAACTTTTCCTGCACAAGTTGGCTTCTGGAGGAATGTTTTTTTCGTTTTCTTGCCAGTCTGTGCAAATCATGGAGGTAGGAGCTGAGAAGCTTGCTCCATGGCAAGAGCTCCACCTGTTGGAAGGTGAAAAACAAATGGACAGTGGTTTGCTTTGGCAGAGCCAGACAGAGGTTTGCTTGGACCATTTGCCTTAAAAAAAAAGGAAAGGAAAAATCATTAAAAACATGTCCAAAGCCCCTTGACCGGTTACCTTCTGCACTTCAGCTTTAAAAAATAAAAATGGACATACATGGAAATGTTACAGCTATGGCAGGCCACCAATCATTGGTGCTTCAGTAAGGCTTTGTGGGCACAGGGATAGGATACAAGCAGCCTGCAAGAGGCACCCGGGACAGCACAGAGCAGGGGAAGCAATGGAAACTGTCCCTCGGACAGGCAGAAACTCCAAAGTCTCATCATTAGGGAAATGAAAAGGAATGGAACAAAAATGTAAGAAGCAGAAGTCATTAAATGGTGCAGTCCTCCCTTCATCAAAACCAGCCTCTTCCTCATATGGAGCAGTTCAAGTAATCCTGCAAAAGGAGAGAGCACAGAAAAGTGAATCAGCTCAAGCTGGAAGAAGAGTGCACTGGCCACAGGCATTGGCAGGACCCCTGGAGCTGCTTTTGGAGTCTGCTGCCTCTGATTTTCTGCACATCTGTCAGAACGGAAGTCAATTATCCGAAGGAGTCGGACAGATATACACAAACATTGCTCACTTCAGTGGCCATGATGGAGCCAAGCAACGTGCAGCTTGCACCACATGTGCAACCATTGATTCAGTACCTCCCCAGTCTGTGAGCTGCATGTTAGTTTGTAATATACCCAGAGAAAGAAGGCTTCACCCATCATTTCTTAAACACATAAGAGAGCCTGCTGGATCAGGCCACTTATTATTCATAAAATTTGTATACTGCTCATCATCAGAGGATCACAGGGCGGCTGACAATATAAAAATACAATACCAAATAAAAAGAATACTTCCATCTCCCCAAGTTTGAAAGGCCAGAGATAGTTTAATACAAAGCCAAAGGCCTGGGAACTAATCTCTGATGGACCATCTTTCTGAGCCTGGAATTATGTCAAGGGGCCCAGACACATTTCAAGATTAGTTCAGAGCAGTTTAACAAGTTGATCTCCACTTCATCTCCACTGAGTCTGAAGGGAGCCCACATGAAAACAAGCTAGCATTTCTCTCCTCCAGCAAGCCAAGCCCTCCAGCTCCCATCAACTCAAGTTCACAGGGCATCAATGATTCTGCTTCATCTTTCTGCAATGGCAAAACCACTCCTCTGCCCCTTCGCCCTGCCAGCTCTCAGTGCCCATCCACCTTTGGCATCTCAAACAGTCGCTTCTGCTACTACCTTTGAGACACAGCCACACACAATGGTGCATATTAAGATGTACAGAGATGTCACAGAATTGACAGCCATGTCTTGCTCACACATTTATTTCCTGGGAAGAAACAGAAGTGCATGCCCTGTGCAATGCCTCACCTTCCTGTGTTCCTCAGTAGATGCCGCCTGGAGAGCTAGAAGAGCCCACAGTCCTTCAGGTTATTTTTGATGATGACATCAGTGACAGCATCGAAGACAAACTGCACGTTCTTGGTATCAGTGGCACAGGTGAAGTGGGTGTAGATCTCCTTGGTGTCCTTCCTCTTGTTCAGGTCCTCAAACTTGCTCTGGATGTAGCCAGCAGCTTCATCATACTTGTTGGCCCCTAAGGAAGAGGAGGAAAGAAAGAGAATGAGAGAGAGATCCACAGAATGATATCAGGACAGGACTGGGTGCGCTAACTCAATGTAGATTTCTGCCCCTGAAATGACACCCATGGAATCAGACGCTGGTAATTCAGAAAAGCAATGCATTAACTCCTGCTATAGTCCTTAAAGAGGCCAACGTATACTGCTAACAATACTGGGAACAATCATACCTACAGCTTGAGCTTATTTTAATCCATGAGCAGTTTATAGTAGAAATGTGGTATGGCAGAGTTGAAGACTGTGGCCCGGAAAAAGCTCTGATTTCCTCATCCGCCTAGTACTGAGTAGTAACTGAATGAATTTACAGCAAAACTGACTAAATAAATTCAAAGGGAAATACACTGGCTGACCGGCTCCTGCTCATGAAACTCAAGAGCCACACAGCTTAGTCATACCAGGAAGCTGCAATGCTGACACAAGCCATTGCAATAGAGCGGTGCATTTTTCAAGGGGGGGGGGAGTGTTCATGCCACTTTGCAAAACGATCAGTTTCACACTTTCCAAAGCAATATGAGAACTGAAACACAGCCATTCTTTGAAATTCACACCTATCTGAATTTTGTGGTGCAGTTCTCATAGAATCATAGAGTTGGAATAGACCACAAGGGCCATCAAGTCCAACCCCCTGCCAAGCAGGAAACACCATCTGAGCACTCCTGACATATGGTTGTCAAGCCTCTGCTTAAAGACCTCCAAAGTAGGAGACTCCACCACACTCCTTGGCAGCAAATTCCACCGTTGAACAGCTCTTACTGTCAGGAAGTTCTTCCTAATGTTTAGGTGGAATCTTCTTTCTTGTAGTTTGGATCCATTGCTCCGTGTCCGCTTCTCTGGAGCAGCAGTAAACAACCTTTCTCCCTCCTCTATGTGACATCCTTTTATATATTTGAACATGGCTATCATATCACCCCTTAACCTCCTCTTCTCCAGGCTAAACATGCCCAGCTCCCTTAGCCATTCCTCATAAGGCATCGTTTCCGGGTCTTTGACCATTTTGGTTGCCCTCCTCTGGACACGTTCCAGTTTGTCAGTGTCCTTCTTGAACTGTGGTGCCCAGAACTGGACACAGTACTCCAGGTGAGGTCTGACCAGAGCAGAATACAGTGGCACGATTACTTCCCTTGATCTAGATGCTATACTCCTATTGATGCAGCCCAGAATTGCATTGGCTTTTTTAGCTGCTGCGTCACACTGTTGGCTCATGTCAAGTTTGTGGTCAACCAAGACTCCTAGATCCTTTTCACACGTACTGCTCTCAAGCCAGGTGTCACCCATCTTGTATTTGTGCCTCTCATTTTTTTTTGCCCAAGTGCAATACTTTACATTTCTCCCTGTTAAAGTTCATCTTGTTTGTTTTGGCCCAGTTCTCCAATCTGTAAAGGTCGTTTTGAAGTGTGATCCTGTCCTCTGGTGTGTTAGCCACCCCTCCCAGTTTGGTGTCATCTGCAAATTTGATCAGGATGCCCTTGAGTCCATCATCCAAGTCGTTGAATAAGACCGGGCCCAAGACAGAACCCTGTGGCACCCCACTAGTCACTCTTCTCCAGGATGAAGAGGAACCATTGATGAGCACCCTTTCGGTTCGGTCAGTCAGCCAGTTACAAATCCACTGAGTCAAACCATAGTTGACAAAAACGCCAAAAAGAAATGCATTAGGATGAATTTGTGAGGACAACAACAACAACAACAACAACAACAACAACAACAACTATTTATTCCCTGCCCATCTGGCTGGGTTTCCCCAGCATTGTTATTAGTCAAAATTGCTTTGCAATAATGGGCACCTTAGTCAAAACTGCATATAAAATGTATTTATTAGGAGAAATTAGAACTAAAATGCTGTTGAATTTTCATGAGGAAAGATTGGAAACAAGAGAAACAGACAGAACTGAAATTGGCAAGTTCTTCCATCCCTAGCTGTGCTTTGCATACCATGCCTCTCTGGTCAGGAGGAGGCTTAAAAACTGAGAAAAGAAAAAGGAGGGGAAGAGATCCTTCCCTGCAGATTCCCGAAGAAGCGATTCTAACTCTTGGCCATTTTTATATATCCATCACAGCTTCAGCTGAACAGCAGAAGTTTGAGTGAAGCAAGGATGGAAAGATACTGAGAGTAAAAAATAAAAAGGTGTCAATTTTGAACAATGGCAGAGGTTTGAGTAGAGCAAGCAGGGGGAAGGGTAACCCAGAGGGGTAGCAGCAGTTTAAAACAAGGTTTGAGTACAGTAAGAAAGGAGTTGGGAAAGGCTCTGTTGTGCTAGTTTTTTGTGTTTGCTTCTGTGTGTGTATATCTCAACTATTTCTCTTTGTTAAAATTGTTTCCTTTCTTTCTTCCAAAAAAGAGCAACCCCTCAGTGTCCCTCCATCCCTAAATACAATGCATTTCACTATGATACCATGAGTTCCAGGCGCCAAGTTCCAGATTCAATGCAGTAATTTAGCACATATATTTTCTTAAGGAACAAACATCCAGCTGTGCACAGCATCACCTGAACTTAACCTTCTCTACCTGAAAAAGCTAGCTGACCGCCTTGTTCTTAAGATTCTACTCATCTTATATATGCAGTAATATATATAATGGGATATGTGTGTGTAAAGAGGCTGCAGAATAGAAGAAAGGAGGGAGAACAGAAATGGGAGCGATCTGTGTGCAAGGGAGAAAAGAAGGATGGAGGGGAAAGGAAGGGAGTGAATGTAAAAAATGCAAAGGGGGTTGCAAAAAAAGAAAGGAGGAGGAGAAAGAAGGGGCAGAATATGAAAAGGGTGCTTTGTAGTTGCAATATGTGGAAGGAGGAAGATGCAGGAGGTTACCAGGAGGTGGGTTTCTGTGCAAGGGGAGCTGCACTAAAGGAGACGTTGGAGGAGGCGTCTACATGGGGGTGAAGGTGAAAATGGGTTGCAGAACAGAACAGGCAAGTGGCTTCAGAAATAGGGTTGGGAAGGTGAAAAGCGAGCTTTGTAGTTGCATGGGATGGGGAAAAGAAGCTCTAGGGGCTGATGTGGGGGGAATGGAAGGGGATGGCAAGCAGTGTGAGCAGGGGTGCAACACGTTACTTAAATTTGTCAGAGAAGCTGCCTTGGCCTTGTTCCTTTACTCACTTTCCCTACACGCTGCAGCTGATGAGATTATCAGCAAAAGAAAATTCCACACTTCCCGCCGTGCACAACAAGCACAAATGCAGTGTTGAACACCTCCCTTTTCCACTGCCAAAGTCTTATAACTGGGCCCCTGACACCCAGCACTTACCATTCACTCATTACCTACAGCCAAAATGCAGACTGGTTGTCTTCTGAATTTCATTTCCTCCTGGTCTATCCAGAAGGCCATGCCCTTCCTTTCTACTGTTCTAAAGACACAGGGCTTGTGCAGTCACTGAATTGCTCCACTCCCTTGCAAGAAAAATCTAATCATCACAGGAACTTCATTCAACTGGGAGTCTAGTGGCACTCTGAAGACTAACATATTTATAGTAGCAAAGATGTATATGCCACGGTAAATATTACAATTTTTAAGGTGTTACCTCTTCCCTTTCTGTTTGTGGTTACTTTTCAGGATCTGAACTGTATAAATGACAAGGTCTTCATGCACAAGTTTACACAGGTCCACACGCTACTGCCCCCTAGCTTACAGAAATAGCATGTATATCAGAGATTTATAGTACGACTTATATGTTGTTGAAAAGAGACCAGAGTGTACAATAAAGCAATAGGAAAACTGCCCCACACTTCCCATGTGAAAACTTGGCTGCCTATATTCACCCTTACATGCCTGGTCCCTTATATATTACAAAATGTGTGCACTGATCAAATGTGCAATTTACCTGGTCCCCACATTATTTCCACCACAATCCTCTGCTTCTAAAAGTGGAAGCTTTGTCAGAATATGGCAAAAGTGTGCATTGCCTACATTTCATATTATTTTATATGCATGGAAGTTGACATGCAGCTTTCATAGGCATCTGTAGATAGAAACTTTCTCCTTAACCACCTTTTGAATAGGTCTTGCCCATCTTTGAATTGTAGTTTTCTCCGCAGTGAGTCTGTGCAAGTTTCAGGGCATAAATTACCCTTCCAGGGTTGCATTTCAAATATTTTCAGACTCAGCAGCATGGTGTGATAAAAGTGGTAGTCCAACAACATCTGAAAGGCCACAGGCTCCCCATCCCTGACCTAGAAGAATCCTATAATAAATTTGGCCTGTACACCACCTCCCACTAGATTTTAGTTCTAAACTAAACTGGGAGTGATACAGAAAGAGAGATGGTAGGGCACAAGGGGGGGCGGATTGTGAGACAGAAACTTGCTCCTCGCCTGCCACTAACGCCAATCCAAGGACAGTGTTCCCAGACCAAAGAGTACAGGAGTAATTAAGGACATGTGGGATTTGAAGTTAATTTCTGAAATAAAAAATGGCGCCACGTACCTGTGTACTCCGGGAAGCAGATGGCCAAGGGGCTGTGGATGATCTTCTCCTCAAAGAGATCCTTCTTGTTGAGGAAGAGGATGATGGATGTGTCTGTGAACCACTTGTTGTTACAGATGCTGTCAAACAGCTTCATGCTCTCGTGCATCCGATTCTGTCAAGGCAACAAATATGCTGAGCCAAGAAGTGTGCTTAGAGGAAGAAGGGGGAAGGGTAAAGGAGCTGAAGGATTAAGAGTATAGAAAACAAAATCGAGCGATTTCTGTCTCAAAGAGCAAGTATGGCGCCTTGAAGGCTTTATGGCAAAGATGAATATTTCCTTACCATCTCCTCATCTTCAGCAAGAACCAAATCATATGCGCTAAGGGCAACACAGAAGATAATGGCAGTCACTCCTTCAAAGCAGTGGATCCACTTCTTTCTCTCGGACCTCTGTCCCCCCACATCAAACATCCTGTGAGGGGGAAAAACCCACAATGTTACTGAGGTCTGACATGACAGCAATTACAGCAACATCATATTGCAACATCATATTGATGGAAACCAAAAGAAAATATGGGCTTAACCAAGGCTGGAAACTAAGTACAGTGGTACCTCGGGTTAAGTACTTAATTCATTCCGGAGGTCTGTTCTTAACCTGAAGCACCAGTTTAGCTAATGGGGCCTCCTGCTGCCGCCGCACAGCCAGAGCACAATTTCTGTTCTCATCCTGAAGCAAAGTTCTTAACCCGAGGTACTATTTCTGGGTTAGCGGAGTCCGTAACCTGAAACGTATGTAACCGGAGCTACCACTGTTTAACTTTGAAGCAGTCACTGAGTCTGGTTCCTTACTGTCTCAATGGGAAAATGTGGAGATTTAAGTCTGCAAGATGGCTTGGAGGGCAAACATCCCTGCCTGCTTAATGCTGCAAATATGAGTATACTGAGTAGCAGACTGCTGCCCAGTCCCGATTCCCTCAGACAAACATTCTTGGACTTTCCCTTCCTTGTATGAAAAGTAAAGAAAGAAGGAAACTTCTTGCATCTCTCAGAGCCATCTGCTGCATGGTTAAGAAGTACATCTTTCTTCTGTTTGGAACCTGGAGCCCAACTGCTAAGTGTCTGAAAGGGAGTCACACCAACGGACTTGGTGAATGCACTATTCTCAGCATCAACAAAGCGACTCTCAGCATAGCCAAAGCCAGTGGCACTAAGGAACACACACAATGAACTCAAAGGGTAATAATACAACCATGATGACGCTGTCATGATGGCCACAGTAACCAGAGCACTGGATAAGGATTTCTGTACAACCAGTTCAGCACAAGGCAATGATCTTCCCTAATCCAAGTAATAGGCACTGAGGCTGGTTCTACATGTGATATTCTAGAGTGGAACCTTGGTTCTCGAACTTAATCCGTTCCGGGAGTCCGTTTGACTCCCAAAACTGTTCGAAAACCAAAGTGCAGCTTCTGATTGGCTGCAGGAGCTTCCTGCACTCAATCGAATGTTTGGCTTCCGAAAAAATTTCCCAAACCATAACACTTACTTCCAGGTTTGTAGTGTTCAGAAGCCAATTTGTTTGGGAGCCAAGCCATTATTATTATTATTATTATTATTATTATTATTATTATTATTATTACTACTACCACCACCACCACCACCACCACCACCACCACTCAATTAAACTTATGACTGACATACAAAAATAGTGATCACTGATCTTCCCTCTTCTGCCCTTATTAATGTCTACAATATGTTGCCTATCCTGTGAGTGGGGAAACACAGCACTACCACATCAAGATAGGAGGTTGTCTGTCAAGTTACTGATGATAAATGACATGCGCAGTTGCTGCGTTCAACGACATCTATGTGCTTCATGGGTTATGTCTTCCTGCCCTGAAGCACAGAGAAAACTGCTTTTGTGGTTTCAGAAGAGCCATAGCTCCCAAGAAAAAGTGTTCCTGGAAGGCAGCCACAAACAGTTCCCCAGCATTAAGAGTTTAGAGTACAGCAGGGCAAAGAGGTTAGTTAGTGAGAGGAGACAGCCACTGCCTGACACTTGCCACTAATTTACTCCAAGCAGTTAACATCAAAAACATTGCAACAAAAAAATCAAACTGTACAATAAAACCAAAACAAGAGTTGAAAAGTAGTGAACCCAACCAGACATACTAATCTCAGCAGAAACTCAAATGCACAATATAAAACCTATACAGAAGGGCGAGGAGCAACAGAATCCTCTAAGTCCAGCTTAAAGGGACAGGTTTTAGACCAACATTTGAAAACATAGAGCATTATGGCTTGGGCTAGAATGGTCCCATGACTGAAAAGGCCTTGCTCCTAGAGGAAATCTGTTCAACCCCATGCATTTTAGACTATATACATATTATCTTGGTTGGAATTCATAGTAAGACAGCAAAAAGGAAGACAATGCTAATATAACACTGCATATGAGTGAGATACTTTCTCTAATGTCATTCCCCTGAGAATTTACCCTGATATCACTAGGAGAGAACATGAGCATTAGTCACTGCCTGGCAATGGTAGTCAAGAATTTCCTGAAGTACACTCTGGATTCAGATTGTTATCTTGCAGCCTCAATTTGCTGACAGATGGAAGGAGAAAAATGATTCTGCCTGTGCTAGAAGAGCAAAAACGTGTGTGGGCTGCAACGCAGTGGGACAGGACTGTAAACTTAGGCATACTTTCTGCTTTGGGGGACGTGGGGTAGGTGGGGGGGGAGAAGAACATCTGATCTGGCTAATGGAGCCGTAAGTCATTTGAAGGCCCATGCAGTGCATAATAATCAGTTAGCTGCCCAGCAGGACCTGAGCAAGGCCATTAGTGGTACTTAGAAACTGCTTTAAAACACCAGGTGACTTCCCAACAAAGGCCATGTGAAGGCATCGTCATATTCCAAAAATTACTAATAAATGCAGCTAAAACATGGCCACTGCATCTACCAACATAAATCATTGTGAATCCTAGGAGAAGCCAAACTACCATGGATACCTATAGAAGAGCTCAAGGGAGAATGGAAATGGGAAATAGGTTCAGGATGAATGAACCATCAGGTGCCACAGAATAGGAAAGAGCACATGCCACTCCCTCACACCAGTCCAGGCCCCAGAAAGGAACACGAGGGCCCTGCAACAAAACGTTGCAGTGTGGAGTGCTGCTCCCATTTACTTTTCCAGTAAGCCAACCCTGCTTTCCTCTGCTATACTCCATCCCATTTCCCCTCCCTCTGGCTTTCCTCCACCTCTCACCCCATCAACAAGCATTTTGAGGCAACTGAGCACACAAAGCCCTCAACTTTACATACAAAGATGTATATAAGTGTAATAAAATAAATAAATAAAAATAAATCTTCCTTGTTTTAAGAGACAGAAAAGGAAGGGCTGTTCATCTAGCCCTGGAACCAGTATACAGTGGTACCTTGGTTTACAAACGTAATCCATTCTGGAAGTCCATTCTTAAACCAAGGCATGCTTTCCCATAGGAGCGGGGGACTCAATTTACAAATGGAACACACTCAACAAAAAACGGAACATGTTCTTATTCCAAGGCAAAGTTCACAAACCAAAACACCTACTTCCAGATTTGCAGCATTCCTAACCCAAGTTGTTCATAAACTAAGCTGTTCTTAAACGAAGGTACCACTGTACTTAGTTTTCTTCTAGCTACTCCTACCCTGCTGTCTGCTCTGGCCTGGGATAAGGCTGTTCTTCCCCCATGGACCCCCCCCCCGGATTGTTCTCTTCAAGTTCTTTAGTAAGATTTGAACAGCGGCTTCCCAGCTCATTTCTGAGTGCCATGCTACACTACTGTTTGTGCAGCCGTAAATCTATAAAGCCAAGGTAAAGTTTAACTCTAAACAAAAGCTTTTCTGAAAACATCCAGAACCTGTAACTTGGGGAGCTACAGCAAAAGTGACTGTCTGAAAACCAAAGAGATCCATGGAAATTTGTCGCACTAGATTGGAGGACCCAATTTCAGGATTGAATTCTGCCTGGTGGTAGAAGGAGGATGGCACATCTTCAATCTGCATGTTTTATTTGGCCTGCACAATCTTGTGGGCAACACAGTTACGTATTTGCTGGGAACAAGACAAGACTCTGAAACTTCATGGTAAATGATTAAACTATATTTTCTAAGCCTTCTGCTACATTGCTGACATACAATGATAGCTCAGAACTAAGGGCTACTGAACAGCCCCCTTTTCCCAAACATTTGAGATGTTGCAGAGGCTGGTGTGGTGGGCTGGGTGTTGGACTCTGACCCTTTGGGGACACACTCATAGGTTGAAATCTGTACTCGGCTCATTGGGTGACCTTGGGCCAAAACACTCTTAGCCTATAGCCTACCTCACAAGGGGCAAAGAAAGCGAGTGTGTAGGTGTGAGCACACTGCCTTGTGCTCCTTGAAAGAAGGGCAAGATAAAAATGCCATTAGAACATAAATAGGTTTCGAGCACTACTAAGTACACACTTTGCAGAGAGATTATTTCTCAGTGCTGGAAAAACACATTCAAAGTGGCCCTATGAGTTGGCAGGGAAGCCGTGCTATGGGAGAGCTCTCCCCCCCCCCCGCCCTTTCTGGGGGGATTCTTTGCAGAGTTCTAGGCCTGGCTTGCTGCCAGCCTTCCACACAAGGGCTGTGGAGACAGGCTGCCAACGCACGGGGCAGGCAGAGCCCTCGGCTGGACAATGAGAGGAAACAGAGTGGGAATTCCATCCCAAGGAAAAGTGGAGACAGGAAGCCGACGTGACATGTAAACAAACTCTGCCCTTCCACCCCCAGAAAAAGGCACGCCTCAGCAGCTCAATGAAAAGCTGGGCCACATTCTCAGGTGCTAAGAAACATACTACAGAACTTGCTTCATTAAGAAATGGATGTTGAAAACCCAAGCCTGCGCTTGCACAAGGAAGAAAAAAGGCTAAGATTAGTCCCGGAACATAGTGAAGGGCTATATAAAATTTAACAAGAGGGCTCATCAAGATGCACTTTTAGTTATGCACTGTCAATATGCATTTGGGAAAGAGATCTGGATGACATTATAATCAAGAGGGAGATATTCCCTCTAAATTTCAACAAGCCACTATGAGGAAACTCAAGTATTGCTATGACGATGTAATAATATTTATACATGAGAGCTCCCCTTTCCCTCCAATTCCAGTCATTAACTTCAGCAACCAATAAATTCCTTGCGGCATAAACAGCTAACACAGAGATATGTGGACCTGGGGGCTAGTAAAAATGCCCGTGGACTAATCATTTTTGGAGTAGCTTGCAAGGTTGCTTTCTAATGCAGCAAACATACTTCGCTATGACGAGGCAGCAGCCTCAGGACATTCCCAGATGAGGACGGGAAGTTCAGGAAGGAAAGGCAACCCTCACACTGGCCAGGCCAGAGGGATGGGAAGCCACAATCCTTTTCTGACCTACGACAACAGGGCCCCTAAGAACTTAAGAGCACAAGAAGACCACCTCCAACGAACATAACAAACAGGCGTATCGGCATATGGAAGAAACAACTGCTGTGTTTATTCTCCTTTCATTACATGAACCAAATTTTCCTTTATTTTTAGGCCTAGTATAGTTAGGCATTCATACAAACCATTCACTCTTAGCTTATTGAGCTACACTGGCTGACGTATATTTCTGTCACGGACAAAGTAGACGGAATGAAAAATGCAGCCTCTCTCCTCTCCTCTCCTCTCCTCTCCCCTCCCCATAGTCATTAAGTCATTAGCAGCAGCTAGAGGGGAAAGAAGGGGCACAAACTCTATTGGAAATCATATAAATTGAGTTCCACATGCAACTGTGCTAAGGAAAATGATTGGAAATATCTTATTTGGCTTGAAGGCAGACTACCCTCTGGAGAACAATGACCCAGAAAGAACCATGTTACTGAAAATCCAATATACTGAGATTGGAGCTTTTTATTACAGCAAATGCTGGGCTCTAAGGGCAGCAGAGTGCTTCACACTTGCCTCCACTCCAGTTCTCAGAGCATTCATATCACCGGGGCACCTGCCCCTTGCACCAAGAGAAACAGAACCACTTCGCTTAAGTAAGAGAATTTGGCTGCGATGGGAAGCTGAAGCCAGTCTGGTTTACTGCACACTTGAGTTGCCAGATGCTCCACTAGAGTAACAGGGCCATGCCATAAACAAAAATTTAGCCACATTAACTTATGTGTGCCATCATCCCATGCTAGGGAGCAAGGTTGTAACCCTCCTAATACATTCTAAGCACATGGGAGGAGGAATTCTATATACCTGCAAGTGAAGGTGGCACTCCCACTCTCAAACAGTATGCTACCCCAATGAAGGGAGAAGTCTAGAAGTATTTTAAACACTAGAAGCACTTGCTATTTCTCAGCAACAGTGCTGTTATATTCAGGTACTCACTGGGCCCCTGCCCTGCTAGTCAGTGGTGAGATGAGAGCACATATACTTGGTCAAATGAATGACACCAATGGAGAAACTTGGTGTCTGAATATTGCTATGCAAATCAATGTATAGCTGTGTTTGACTAAGACACTGCAATTGCACTTAAGGGGAAGCCAAGGTTCTTGTCTTGAGAAACAATATTGTATAAACAGCTCCATCGCTTCCAATTTGCTATTCCCTGGTGCAAATGGGCAAAACAACTGGAATGGGGAGTGTTTAGTGTTACACCTTCAACCATGAGCACTAGCCGGCTTGATCAATCTTTTCCTGTTGGTTTATGTCTTGATAAGGAGGCAGAAACCATAATCCTGGGTCTGGACACAACACTGACCTGACTGTTCCTGGTTTGTTTGCCCACTTATGCCAGGGAAGGAGTGAAGCAGGAGCAGGTCAGCTGCATGCATCAGTTCACAACTTGTGCACAGCATAGTTTATGGAGCCAGAATGCTGCCTTATCATTATATGCAAATGCGGCCTAAGTGTGCTCCTGTGGTCCTTACAACTGTTGGCAATGGCAACTGTGGGATGTGTGCAGTTTTGTTCTGTTTTTGAACAGAATAATCTTACATTTGGATGAGTTGCATTTTTTGTTCCCAGGAGTGCAAGGCACAACTCATTCTTTTTCAACTGACTTTTCAGGATTCAAATGGTCAACTAGAAGTTGCAACTCAAAACAGCCAGACTACAGCTTCTTCTTTTTGCATCTCACGCTGCATAATCACACTGCATTCATTTGAATATGGAAACCAATTCTGTATCACTCAATCCTACAGAGAAAGAACTAGATCTATTGAGATGCAAAAGTAACTGTCACCACATCTCCTGTGGTATGTGTCACTGACAACACACTTCCTCTTTCAAGCCAGTCTTCACTAGAAAGTTTGCTTCTTTGCCTCCATCTATCTCACAGTAATAAAGAAGAGAAAATAACACTGATAGACTCAGGAGTGGAACACAGCAGTCTGTTTTGCCCATCAACATCACATTAACTTTGAAAAATGGCACTCATTCTTGTAACCCATAGTACTGGTGACTGATGTTTGAAAGATGCCTTCAATTGTAGCCAACAGGTGGGGTTCAAGAGTTGGGGAGGAGGAGACTAAGAACTTTTTAGCCATGTGCACCAGCATGCTGCCCATTCTCATTAACCCACCATTACTTTTTAACCTTGGTTTAACGTAACGTGTGAACCACGTTAGACGGACTCCTCTCACCCCAAATCTCCCAGCTGGTGTTGCAATTCATGCCTTGCTTTCATTTAAATTTTCATTGAAGCTCATTGTAACCAGATAAGGCTGTGCAGGGATCCTCAACTGGATCTCAATCAGTGACATTTCTAGCTCAACTTGTCACAAACTGTGGAGTTCGCTGACCAGTAAATTCCATCTTTAATTGTGCAGAATGTGTGCTTACCTTGAACTGAATACCCATTGGATCATAAGAGTCCTCCAGAAAGGAGGTTTTCAGTCTTTGTTTTAAACTAGCACACCCCATCATCTTTAGCATTTTCCAGTGTACACACACTTTAAAAAGTGTCACCTGGGGCCAACTTGTTGTAATAAGCCAGTCTGCCTACGGTCCATGCATCAAGGAAGTGAACTCTTTAAACTGCTCCAGCAACTCAGTGTGCTGGCCAGCTGGTGTACAAATACAACCTGCCTTTGCTAGCTGTATTTCCAACTTACCAGATAATCTGGAACTTTTGTACACCCGAAACCCAAAGACATTTCCCCCATACCACGAAGATGTGCACTTTGATCGGCCATATATTGGCATAGCAGCCTGCCTTTCTGTTGTGCGGAAGGAAAGCTGTAATTCTAGTTTCTTGTGGTCTAATCCTTGGAATACAAAGGCTTTCCACAGTGATGCCTTCATGCTGCATTCAGAGCCGACAACTGCGGGGAGATTACACTGGCACCATCTCAGCCTGGACATTTGTATGCCAGACCCTACAGCTCGGCCTACTGGTTTACTGAGTCATGCATTTATGCTCTGATAAAGGCAAGCCAGCATGTTCCCTTTCTAATTCAACCCAGAGTCAAAAGCCAAAAAGAAAAGGGAAGAAAAGAAAAGCACATCTCTCCTGCATGCAGGCCAGGGAGAAAATCGGGTGCTTGTCAAGGCACCAAATAAGCCGATTAAGGAGAAATTGGTTCCAACTGTAAATCTGGCTCCCTTGTGGCTTTGGGATACATCAATCCTTTCTGACAACTCAGCAAATGGATTTGTGGAAAAGCAAAGCTTTTCAGAATGACCACATCCAGGGCGTTTAAAGCAGAGCTTCTATCATTGCAGTATGAGACAGTGAAGGCAAGGCAATCTGAATAATCCTTGCTGTGTTGGAAGGTAATGGACACAATTGTGTTCCACTTGATGGTTAACTATGTGTCTCCCTACTAGCAAATGGTCACATAGTCCTAGGAGTCGCCCTGATCTGCAGGATTAGATAAAAAATATATGCAAAAAGGCACAAATGAAAATGCTACATATGTAATGCCTAATTCCAGAGGTCAGGCACCCACGTTGATTTGGCATTTCTTTCTGATTTATATTATTCAATTGTATTGCTTTTCCCAGATCACTATGCAACTGTTGCTGATTCATCCATTTCCCTGTGACATCAGGGGAATGTGCAGCACCCTCTCCCTCTGCTGGAATGTCCAGGCCCATCTCCATGGCAGGTTACAAGAGCGCCCTCTGCTGCAGGGTGCGCATAATGTTGCTAAGCCTACCTTGTGTCAAATACACTGATAGCTAAAACCCAACTTTATCTGTTCTGCAATGAATGTTAGGTACACCTTGAGTCTTATTTCCCCAAAGGAAGCTATATAGTTTATGTACTTACTTGAAATGCAGGTCTTTGAAGGTAAAATGAGTCTCTACAATGCCTGTGGTCTTCACTCTGGTTCTCAGCACATCTTGCTGGGTTGGAATGTAATCCACTTTGGCTATCCTCTCCAAATCATTCAGGTAGCTGCAGGGAGAAAGAAGTGGGGGTGGTAAGAAAAGAGGCTCGTAATAGTTTGTAAATTGCTTCAGAATACAGGAGGTCAATATGGTACCCTCAAAATATTGTTGGACCCCCATCATCCCTGACCACTGGTTATGCTGGCTGGGGTTGATGTGAGTTGTAGTCCAGCAACATCTGATGGAGAACACGTTGGCTACCCTGCTTTAGAAGATTAAGATTACAAGAAAAGGCAAAAGTGCCTTTTTTCATGTTGTGCACACTCATTCATATACCATGTATATTTGCCAGAGGTTCACAAGTCTTCCCTCTTTCATGCTACTGTAGGTTCCACGAACAAATATTTTCCAACCATCTTGGAAATAAGCAAAATCCTCAAGACCAAACATTTTGATATGGTGGTAGGCCCACACTATCTAGTAAAGTGGAAGAAAATAGTCCAGATGGTTTAGACCACTTGTCTTCCAACTGATGGGTCAGGACTCAATGCTGGGTCATGGTCTGATGTAAGGTGGGTCATAACGGAAGCTTAACCACCATATAAATATATGGAAGGAAAATGAGAAATGAGTCACCAAATGAATGTTTGGGTTAAGGGTGGCTCCGGGATCTGAAAAGTTGAAGACTACTGGTATAGAACAAAGTTTCTCAAGCAAGAAACAAACATGTCTGTGATACTCCATAGAGTATCAAGGACGCAAACATGCCTTATGGGTAACAAGCCTGTAAAAACTGGGGGGGACGACTAGATGACCCTTGGTTCCCCCTTCCAACTCTACAATTCTATGAATCAATGAAACACAAACAATCTATAAACATGTATCTGATATGTTTCTAGCTTGCAAGAGACCAGGCAGAAATTATCATTTTAGCTTATAAGGAAGAAGTTCTTTTAACAAAAGTCATTTGATGCACATTTTGGTCCTCTGTGTGTTCACTTGGAAACAAGTCCCACTGTGTTCACTCAGAATTACATCCATGTAAACAAGCAGAGTATTACAGCCGTAAAACTTGTTTCCCAAAATGCAGGACGGCTGAACTGTGCCACCATCATGCACTTCTGAGCCACAGACGTCTTTATCTGTGGTGTTTAGGGCTATGAAGTGCCTGGCTCTTAACAGATAAGCTACTGAGACACACACTCAGGTCTGTATCCCACTCACCCTCTGTCGTCATTTTAAGTTAATCACGGCTGCACAGTTACATTAATACAATGCTGCTCTCAGGGAAGAGGAAAGTATTCATCACTATGGCAACAAACCAGAGACAGAGAGAGCCTGCGCAGAAACAATTTATGGCGGTATGCCATTTATAGTCAAAACACAAAACCCTCCTTCCTGGGAGGAAGAGGGAGGCCTTTGGGGGGGAGGGAGGGGACAGTCTGCAGTGCTGGTTGAGGCAGAAAACATCAGGACAAGGCAGGCCCTGTTGGAGACGCCAGAAAACCCTTCACAGTTTGGCCAGATTCCTTCCTTCCTTCAACTCACAGTGAAGTCAAGAGAAAAGCAGAGCCACAGAGCAGAACTCACAGGATGCACTTTACAGTTAATATACCCATGAATGTGAAGTGAGAAATTGAGTCATCGAGAGAATGGCAATGGCATCCTTCCAAAAACGAGAGTTGAGTCTTTTATACTAGAACACACGCAAGCAAGGTACAGTGTGAGAAATACACACAAATCCTTGCAGGAACAGTCAGGTGGAGCCACAACATGGGAACATAGAACGCAACCATTGGGAAAGGCCCTCCATTATTAATTAAATTTGTATATCACCCTTAATCTGAAGATCACAAGGCAGTTCACAACATAAAAATGAAAACACAAATACATAATAAAACAAAAACAAACCAATAACCTCCCTTCCATAAACACATTTAAGAAGCCATAGAAGGTTAATCAGTCATGCTTAAAGAGAAATGTCTTCACTTGGTACCTACAGATATGTAATGAAAGTGCCAGGCTAGCCTCCGCAGGGGGAGTATCCCACGAATGGGAAGCCACTGCAGAAAAGGTCTGTTCTCATATTGCCTGTTCTCCAGACCTCTTGGGGAGGAGACACACAAATAAGGGCCTCAGATGACGATTCCAGGGTCCAGGTAGGAGGAAGAGGCAGTCCTTGAGGTACTGCAGTCCTGAGCCATTTAAGGCCTTATAGGTCAAAACCAGCACTTTGAATTGGGCCCAGAAACAAATTGGCAGCCAGTGAAGTTGGGCCAGGATTGGTGCAACAGGCTCAAACCATCTTATACTGGTGAGCAACCTGGTTTCTGAATTCTGCACCAGCTGACGTTTCTGAACCACCTTTAGAGGCAGCCCCATGTGTGATGCATTGCAGTAATCTAACCTAGAGGTTAGATGACAGCATAGATGACAGAAATTAGGCTATCCCTTTCCAAATAGGGGCACAGCTGGGCTACCAGCCAAAGCTGATGGAAGGCACCCCGAGCCACCAAGGCCACCTGAACCTCTAGAGACAGCAAAAGATCCAGAAGTATCACCAAGCTGCATAACCGCTACTATGTACCTGCTCCATTAATCCTCAAGCATCTAGCTGGCCTTTCCTGAAGTTGTCGGCCAGCTTTTCAGGTGACAACCACCACACCTGACTCCTGCGATTCTTTCCTGGCAAGGCCTCCCTTGCTAATCCTTCTAAGATTAAGAGGGGATGGCACACAAGAAGATTTAAACCATGGTCTTAATTAGCAAGGCGAAAGGCCCATTTAAATAATCAGTTTAGACCAAGTTTCCCATTGATATTTATTTGCATATTTCATAACAGGAAGTAAGGGGCCTGGTGCCCTCCAGATGGACTCCAACGCTCATCAGCCTAGCCATCACATCCAGTGATTATGGGGACTGGAGTCCAGCAACATCTGGAGGGCCCCTGTCCTATACAGTGCTGCAAATTTGACCCAAGACCACATGTTAATTTACAACCTTATTGTTTACATTAATAAAATGATTTAATTATTTAATACTTTAACCCCCCCCAAAAAAAAAATCTCTGTGGTAAACTATGCCCAAAACAGGCTCACAACTCCTGCCTAATTCCTATCTATCATGTTTCTACCTTAGAAAGGAAGTTGGTCACCAGAGGACAAGGCCATTTCTGAGCAGAAGGCCAGGCTGATCAAATGACATTCATTTCCTCTGCAAATCTTGTGTATTTTTGTCCTGATCTTTCCAGCAGAAAGCCACAAAGTGAAGGGGAGCCAAGCTGAGGGATTACACAGCTAGCTAACAACGGCAAGATGATTCAGCATTGGAAGCCTGGCAAGGACACAGGCTCTGCCTGCAGAGCTGGGGTGCAGTATTTTCACAGCAGAGGCATGAAAGCAACAGGCAGAACAATTGAGGCGACAACTTCTACAAGCTATCAGTTACAGCAGCTCCTGTACAGGCACACAAGGATCCACATCCCAGCATAGAAAATAATCACTGTGAATAAGAGGAATCAAGAATAGGGGAAGCAGGAGGTCTCCATAGCTCCAGGGAAGCTGCTGCAGCCATGTCCTGTCATGGTTCTTCTGTGACAAGGTACTCAAACCTAGAAACGGGGATGGCGCATCACTGCCAGGTGCTGTCGTTATGACCACCCTTTCTGAAAACCTGCCACCCATTCACTCAGTGATTATTAGGGACGACTTCTTGTGGGATAACCCTGCGCATTTCAAGGATGCTTCCGTCCTCCAGCCTTGTCACACCGTTCAGCACCAAACTGCACAGGAAGCCCTCAGGCTGCTGAGAAACAACTATTGTTGGGGGGATCCTTCCTCCATTCTTGTATTTATTTTTAAAAATTACAAAGGGTTTAAATAATCCCTAAGCAGTGCACATAATGAGTTCTATAGGCTAAAACAAAATTATATTTATTATTAAGGATAGTAAGGAGCTATTGGAAAACTCAGCAGTGGCCAGAGGATTGGAGAAGATCAGTCTACATCCCAATCCCAAAGAAGGGAAGTGCCAAAGAAAGCTCCAACTACTGCACAATTGCACTCATTTCACACGCTAGCAAGGTTATACTTAAAATTCTACAAGGCAGGCTTTAAGCAGTTTGTGGACCGAGAACTCCCAGAAGTGCAAGCTGGATTTCGAAGGGGCAGAGGAACCAGAGACCAAATTGCAAACATGCGCTGGATTATGGAGAAAGCTAGAGAGTTCCAGAAAGACATCTACTTCTGCTTCATTGACTATGCAAAAGCGTTCGACTGTGTCGACCACAGCAAACTATGGCAAGTTCTTAAAGAAATGGGAGTGCCTGATCACCTCATCTGTCTCCTGAGAAATCTCTATGTGGGACAAGAAGCTACAGTTAGAACTGGATATGGAACAACTGATTGGTTCAAAATTGGGAAAGGAGTATGGCAAGGCTGTATATTGTCTCCCTGCTTATTTAACTTATATGCAAAATGCATCATGCGAAAGGCTGGGCTGGATGAATCCCAAGCCGGAATTAAGATCGCCAGAAGAAATATCAACAACCTCAGATATGCTGATGACACAACCTTGATGGCAGAAAGTGAGGAGGAATTAAAGAACCTTTTAATGAGGGTGAAAGAGGAGAGCGCAAAATATGGTCTGAAGCTCAACATCAAAAAAACGAAGATCATGGCCACTGGTCCCATCACCTCCTGGCAAATAGAAGGGGAAGAAATGGAGGCAGTGAGAGATTTTATTTTCTTGGGCTCCATGATCACTGCAGATGGTGACAGCAGTCACGAAATTAAAAGACGCCTGCTCCTTGGGAGAAAGGCGATGGCAAACCTAGACAGCATCTTAAAAAGCAGAGACGTCACCTTACCAACAAAGGTCCGTATAGTTAAAGCCATGGTTTTCCCAGTAGTGATGTATGGAAGTGAGAGCTGGACCATAAAGAAGGCTGATCGCCGAAGAATTGATGCTTTTGAATTATGGTGCTGGAGGAGACTCTTGAGAGTCCCATGGACTGCAAGAAGATCAAACCGATCCATTCTTAAGGAAATCAGTCTGAGTGCTCACTGGAAGGACAGATCATGAAACTGAGGCTCCAATACTTTGGCCACCTCATGAGAAGAGAAGACTCCCTGGAAAAGACCCTGATGTTGGGAAAGGTTGAGGGCACAAGAAGAAGGGGACGACAGAGGACGAGATGGTTGGACAGTGTTCTCGAAGCTACAAACATGAGTCTGACCAAACTGCGGGAGGCAGTGGAAGACAGGAGTGCCTGGCATGCTCTGGTCCATGGGGTCACGAAGAGTCGGACACAACTAAATGACTAAACAAACAAACAAGGAGCCATCAGAGGAATTTAAGGACTGCCCCCCCTTCCCCAAATATATCAGAGGAATGTCCTCCATTCTAATCGGGCAAATTAATTATTGGACTGACCAGCAATGGTCCATTTGTGCAATTATATCAGCTGATGGGGAAGGCAACATACATTATTGTAAAAATGGGACATCCTGTACAAGTGATACCTCGGGTTACATACGCTTCAGGTTACATACTCCGTTAACCCAGAAATAGCACCTCGGGTTAAGAACTTTGCTTCAGGATGAGAACAGAAATCATGCTCTGGCAGCGCGGCAGCAGCAGGAGGCCAGAAGTGGTGCTTCAGGTTAAGAACAGTTTCAGGTTAAGAACGGACCTCCGGAACAAATTAAGTACTTAACCAGAGATACCGCTGTACGTAGATGCACACAATGTCTCAATGGCTGTTTCTATTAGGGAAAATTAGCTTTGTAAGGAAGTGATTTGGAGTGTAGAAGCAGATTGATCTTCCCCCACCCCACCCCACCCAAAAGCCTCAGGGTTCCAGATGTCTGTTTACCCTTCCAAACTTGACTTCTACAGGAGGAAAGAGGAAGAGGCTTGAGGAAAGGTGCAAAAGAATTAGGCAGAAGAAGGGTTAAACACATTTTCTCCAAGGTGTCTCTTCCCCAAATCTCTCCTCTTGAAGCCATTCCCCCCCTAATACAAGTCAGTGGCTGAAGTATGTGTCACACACAGATTTACATGTAATGTGTAGCACCACCTTTTATGCCTGCCAAATCTTATTAGCTACAGTGGAGATTTACTTATAAAAAATTAGCTCAGTATCTTTGGCTACTCTGGATCCTGAATGTGGGTTACAGTGTAATAAAAAAAAAGGAATAGCTGTATAGAATTTCACACTTAGAAAGCACAAGTACATTCCTTATGTACATCCAATATGATTATCCTATCCCCATGAAATTTAGTATGGGAAATCACCTTGGTGCTCAGTGAAATAGAATGAAAAATGGTTGAGTTACAAGTTTTGTTTTTTTAATGGCTGGAATCATTATTTTTACAGACATACAGCATACCTTATAGTTATTCTTTTTTGCATTGGAACTAAAAGACTAAGGGAAAAGTGTGGGTACATGGAGTTTTAGTCGTAAGGAAGCACAATATACAAGATTTTAGAATGTGTTTATAGCTTACATGGTGCAGAAGTTAAGGCAAAAATTTACGCTTTCTGAGGCATGTGTGCATTTGTAAGAGTCTTAACTCTTCTTTCTGAAACCAAATATTTTTTCAGACCATATATATATATCCACACACACACACACGTTACAAAAATGGACGCTTTTTTAAAGGTTTTTACTGCCTTCCATTATTGCTATTCATTGAGTACAAATAACTTTATCCATCCATGTTAAATAATCTTCTGCAATCACAGATGTGGTGCTTTGCTCAGCACATTGTAAAGACTCTGGATGTTTGTACTGCTCGGCAGCATGCTGTCAGAGTTGGCCCTTCTCAGCAGGATCACTGGTGCACTACACAGCAAGTATTCTGCATACACAGCAGTGCAATGACCTGACATTCTTTTACTGTAACCACCTTCTCTCAAATGTTCTCAAACTTTCATCTTCCACCACCACTTAAATGCTGACCGTCCCCCACCCCCTTTCCCCTGTCTTGGAAACACCAGCCATTATGGACTTAGCAAAAGAAAGCAGCATCAAAACCACTACGCTAGAGGCATCTGACAGACACGCTGGTGTCCTATCCACTAACACTATGCATTACCCCCTAGTTAAGACTGCTTAATTGGATTATTCCAAACAGGCATCTTTTAAGCAAATTACAACCATGCTAAATCAAGGAATTTGCCGTGGTGAAATCCACCAAGATCTGCACTGTATGAAGCGATTAGGAATTTCAGATATGGCATTTCAAAAGAAGAAGAAAAACCACGGCCAAGATGCATGCTAGCACCAACTGGGAAATCTTGAGAGCAACCACAGCACCTTTACTATATGATGTTTTACCCAGAACACCAGTTACAGAGAATGATCACCACAAGGTTTCCTATAGTACAAGGGGTTCCTATGACATTAGTCCTTAAAGCTTGAAGACTGAAGAGGAGAGGGCTGCTGATCCAGCAGCTTGAATTAGTAAGAAGAAAGCAGGAAAAGACCCTAATGACTGTGGCCCCTGCAGAGTAAGTATCTTACAAATGCAGGTTGAATGAGAAGAAAAGCATTCCAGATTTGTTTTGATCCAGAGCAGTCCAATTCAGGGATCTTCAGTGTTTTCATGCACCTTCAGTGTTGTCATGTGCCTTAGGTGCCTACAGATGAAGGGTGCTAGTGCACAAACCATTATATATTGACAATCCATTGCAGTAAATATAACAGATTTGAGTGCCTTCAGCATCCTTTTTGTTCATTCCTTATCATGCCAGAAAAGGCACTCAAGCAACGTACCATTGCTGCAAAACCAGAGGATGCTTTAATGATGGGCACTTTGAACTTGCTGAGTTTTCTGTGAAAATTCAAATGCAGAGGCCTCAGAGGTTTTGAAACATATAAGAACGTTACATATACAAGTTTGTCTGCCTGGCAAGGAGAGAACTGCTGGCAAGTTAATATGGAGCATAGGTTCTCTTAAGAAGCACTATCTTGCACATGGTGAGCCAGTCAGTGCTCCCACTTTAAAACATTAGCAAGGCCCTCTGTATTGAAGCTACTGTCTGTATTGACTGGCAAAGTGATCAGACTAGAATTATGCACTGAAAATGCCAAATTCTGCAACCATAAAATCCAAACAGAAGGTCAACAGGGACTATGGGAATAATCACAGAATTAATTAGCATGATTTATCCAAGCTACAAATCTTCTTTTTCTTTGGCGATCATTCGTAGCCGAGTAAAATTGTCTTCCAGGAACACGGTCTTAACAGTGAGTCCGTAAGTGACTGTGGAGGCCAATTCTGGATTCACATGTCCTTCCACAGTGGAGACATAGGTTTCCAGATGGGTGTTGATCATGGTATGGGTTTGCCAAACGTGCCTTCCTCTTAGCACCTTTGGTCCTGAGTTTGAGCGTCTTCAAAGCCCACGACACCTTCAGTAAAGACTATTCTCCAATTTGAGCACTCACAAACCAGTGTTTCCCAGTTGTCTGTGTTTATACTACTTTTTAAAGATTTGCCTTGAGAGAGTCTTTAAACCTCTTTTGTTGACTAATGGAGCATATGAGGGTCTATGCAATGCGGTAGAAGGGAAGGGGGCACATTCACAAAGTGAGGCAGTTCTACTTGATGAAAAGTGGGACACTTATCAGAAACCAGCTTAAGGTTTTAAAACCACCTGGTGTGTGTGTGTGTGTGTGTGTGTGTGTGTGTGTGTGTGTCTGGCTGGATCCTGAATCCCTTGATTCCGAGCATGGCCAAACATTTTGTGATCCCTTTTGTACAGATGACGAATAGGAAAGGATCTGAACACCCTGGCCACAACAGGGTTGTGCTGTATTTTAATGTATTATACTCCTAATGTATTATACTTTCAACTTGTTATTTTTATCCTGTGAACCAAGATTTCTGTATAAAGTGGCATATAAATCTCATCAGTTTAAATAAACTTATGTAATAATCATTACTGAGATAGCTTAAAGCAGGCACCCCCAAACTCGGCCCTCCAGATGTTTTGGGAATACAACTCCCATCATCCCTAGCTAACAGGACCAGTGGCCAGGGATGATGGGAATTGTAGTCCCAAAACATCTGGAGGGCTGAGTTGGGGGTGCCTGGCTTAAAGCCTGAAATATGTCAATTATGACAAAGGGCCACATTCTCTGCTGCAGGGTAAGCACTTACCCATGAAAGCTCATGCCACAATAAACCTGCTTTCAAGACACCATGTGTCTCTGTCAGCAAGGAGATCAATGAAGCCTTATTGATTAACTACTAGGTTTTAATTAGGTGGGTGCGTGGCTGGAGGGGGATGATGCGGGTTCTTCACACCCAATTCTGCCAATATGACTCTGGTCAGAAAATTCACTGGGCTGGGATCATTCTGCAACCCATTTAAACCAAAGATCTGATTGTATCACACACATTAATTCATCTGTTATATGACTGCTGGAGATTACACATATTGCAAAAACAGGAAGCAACAGCCACAGGCAGGGTGAGAATTGCATAAGTTCTTCAGCTAGGGTACATGATCATGCGTACAGTCTCTCTCAATTTCAAGCTAACACAAGCCCTTCTCCCCTCTCCTTCAATTCGGGACTACATTCCAGTGAGAATTCTCATCCTGGTTAGCTCAGAAGCAAAGAAGAGATGACAAATAACACTTTGCAAATGGCTTAGAGATGAGAAAGCCTTCCTAACTAATGTTATGAAGCACAAATCTTTGCTCTATTAAAGTGTCAACAAGACAATTTCCATGTAAACACAGCTTCCCAAAGCTCTGCAAATCACAAACATCAATATGCAAAGCTTAAAAGTCTTGTATATTATTATGAAGCATGCCGTGATGGGTCACAGGGGGTTGTTTGTATGCTCAAACTGAATAGCGCTTTGAATCAAAAGTATATATTTGCTAGTTTGGATTCAACAGAGGATCCTTGTGGACCTCAGCAAGGAATGCCTCTCCCCATATGAACTGACCCGGACCCTACAATCATCATCTGAGGCCCTTCTTTGTGTACCTTGGAGGATGGCAACACGAGAAAGGGCCTTTTCTGTAGTAGCTCCCTATTTGTGAAACGCTCTCCCCAGGAAGGCCCCAGGTGAAAAAATATCCTCTTCAGCTAGGCCTTGGCTATTGAACAATCTATCACCTTCTAAATGTTTGTGTGCGTGTTGTTATTATTATGCTATGCATTTTGTTTTTCTTGTGTAAACCACCTTCTGATCTTTGGATGAAGAGTGACATATAAATTTAATAAATAACAGTTTAACAATAAACAACAACAGCCATCTGCTGCCATCAGCAAGATACACATTAAGGAAGAGGAAACCATGCTATCATTTGGACAGGGACCTGCTCTCCTTGTTTTGACTCTGAAGCTTTGTAAGACACAAATGTATACTGATTGGGTATGTTGTTACTAATTACCATAGTGTTTAAAAATATTATTACTTAATTTAAAGAAAGAATTGCACAGGTTCCTGCCCAAAAGCTCATGATGAGAGCAAAGGTGACAAAAGAGGTCATAAAAGAGGGGAAAACGTGCAAGAAAGACAGAACTTGAAAACAGGGCTCTCTTTTTACATTTACAGGCAGACTGAAGGGCAGCTCATTCTTCCTTCTCCCACCAAAGCTGCCCAGCATGAAATTATGCCCCCCCAAAATAAATTAAGGTCTAACTTCCTTAGTTCTGACAGGTTGGTCCCCCCCCAAAAAAAAGTGCTCAAAAGGGACGCCAAACAGCTGAAAATTCTGCAGCACAGCAACCTGCAAGTGGCAGCCCAGGAATTATAAACTCTAGGAGAGATTCACCCAGTGAGCCTCATCAATGGAAGCCCCATTTGAAGGACTTCCATTTGTGGAATGCAGCTTCCCCGCCTCCCCCTGAAACTGGCTCTGCGGGAATTGAGAGAACCCCAGAACAGTTTGTGGGTGTTGGAGGATAGGGATCATTCCATCAGGGTAAGTGGAATGCTTCATCACAGCACGATGTTGAATTCCAGGCTTTCTGCTATGCCACACCTTCTTTGTCCTGTCTATTTAGTAAGTAAGATCTATCAGCTGACATCTCCAAACATGCCCACTTCAGGTGTTCCTTGCATTGCCAAATCTCACTGAAAATTGCCAAGTATCAGGCAGCTGACTGCCCGATTATTTTTAGGTTCCTCAGAAGTCTCAGCTAGTGCAAGCAATGTCTCTAAGCTCAGTAGAATCTAGAATGAAGCAAACGAGTTGCTGGGGGCGGCGGGAAGAGAAACACCCTTTGAACAACAACAAGTAAACCTCATGACAACCAGTGAAGTCTACCCTAATGAGCTTACAAGCTTCTGTTAGCAGACAAACCCTCTGCTTTCTCTCTGTTTCCAGTACATGCAATTACAAATCACAGAGCCAGGCAAAGGAGAGGGGTATGTGTGCATTATCACTTCACACATGTGCATGGACACTTCTCCCCAAGTGGTTACCTGCAGCGCAAGGGCACAATGTAGGCTCCCTTCTCAATGGGCTTTCGCAGCAAGACATGCATGCACATTTTCTTAGAGTTGTGTTTCTCCCTTCCAGCCCTACTCTCACTGGACAGCTGAGTAACCAGGGGACTTGCCAGAAGTCACACCAATGTAGACAATGTGGTCCAGGGCCAGTCCAAGGTCAGAGTCTGAGCAGGCAGGGTGCATGACAAGAGGCAGGGTCAGAGCAGTCCATGGTCTGGCTTAGCATAGGCCAGGCTTCCTCAACCTCGGCCCTCCAGATGTTTTTGGTCTACAACTCCCATGATCCCTAGCTAGCAGGACCAGTGGTCAGGGATGATGGGAACTGTAGTTTCAAAACATCTGGAGGGCCGAGGTTGAGGAAGCCTGGCATAGTCAATCCAGGAGCAGGCAGAGTGCCCAGCACTGGAGCTTTTGACCTGGAGCCACACCTCAACCTCACCTGACTTCTATCAACTCCCTTCTCTCCAGAGGTCTTCCTGAGATGAGGGAGTGTGTATTGCTCCCAAGGTGTCCTTGCCTAGCCAGGCACTTCTCCAGACACGCTAGGTTTCCATCTAGTATTTAAGACACCGCCTTTCCTTCAGGCTTGGGTTTATTATTCTTTATTGTGGTTTTGCTTTCCTTCTTTGTTTAAAAAAATATTCATGTGACCTACAAGCTGTACTGGAACCATTTGTATACTGAGAGTTGTATCCCAAGATGGTGATGGTGATGATGATGATGAAGCAGCAGCAATAACCCAAATTATAAGAATATGTCACTTTAAGCAGCACAGGTTTTTACTTCTGCTTTTGGCAACAGCGGCTGCTGTGGCAGGGTCAAGCTATCCTGTCACACTGCCATTCTTCTTCTCCCTTCCTGCCCCCATTCTAAAGAGGAAGCTAAGAACACCCCCCCCCACAATTCCACTGCACCCCAACCACTGTTTTTACAGCTTTCCCTCCAAGCTTGGAAAATATAATTGATTCCCGCAGAACAACAACAACTTACGTGCAGTGAGCTCAAAGCAGGAACTTTCTAAAAACATGTTCACAAGGAATGGAAAATGCAGCCCCTACTTATCTCAATGAAAGTGTATGCAGCATTTGTACACACACGTTTTAGTGGATGGACCAATAGCACAGATGATGAGTCACCTCCTCACTATTTTTGTTAAAACACACCATCCAGAAGAATCCTGGGTGATATGATAGCTTTAAGCAGTGGTTTTCAACCAGTGTGCCATGGCACCCTGGGGTGTCTTGAATGATGGTCGGGGTGCCGCGGGCAACACTGGCCTCTTTCTTTCTTTCTTTCTTTCTTTCTTTCTTTCCTTCCTTCCTTCCTTCCTTCCTTCCTTCCTTCCTTCCTTCCTTCCTTCTTTCTCTCCTTCTTTCCTTCTTTCCCTCCCCTCTCTCCCCTGATGCCCTCTTACATCTCCCTCCCAAAGGCTTGCACAGTTGTTTGTTGCAGCAGCCCTGGCTATAAACTCTGCAAGTGAATGATGCCTCTGGGAGGCACCTCTCTTTGGAGTGGAGTGGCCCTGTGCCGATAAAACCTTCACCTGCTAATTTCCCTAATCTTATGCTGTTATTAAGGGCACAAATGGAGTGTGAAAAATTGGTAACCCAAAAATATGTGCAGTAAACAGCCCTATTCCACCAAATCTTCCCAAAACAAAGCTAAGAAAACCCCCAAGTTCACTTAAACTCTCGGCGAGTTTTAAATTACCCCCCTTTTTATTGTTTTATAGATATTGTTTCATTTAATGAGCAGTCTTAATCTCTAATAGACAAAAATTGATAAAAAGCATTTATATAGGGAACAGTGGGTCACCTGTAATATAATGGGTTTTAAAATAGCTCTACCTTATTGCAATTATTATGCTTATATTGGAATGCTCCGCCTTGAGAAATCTCCACCAAAATGCAGGTTATAATTTTGTGGCTAAAACAGACAAAAATAAAACAAACTGACCCTCCTGAACTGTGAACAACTTACATACAAACCTTTACGTACCCAATCAATTACTATTTCCAAGCAACTATAAACAGCTGTTGGGAGAGCTGGGAAATCCAATTTCGAAGGACGAAACTACACAATCCATAAGAGATTTTGGATTCTTAGTAATGACTTTGTGCTGCAAATCTTGAAAAGGCCCACAATATGGGAGCTTTTTTAGAATGCAAGAGCAAGAATAGACGCACTTTCTAAAGCATTATGTTACAATGACTTTGCTAGCTCAGGAAGCAAACTGGAAAGTGGATCGTCATAAATTGGCACACTTCCTGGGCTTGCCCACACATTCAAACAGCGTGTGTGAGCAGCGTGTGCAAAAAGAGCTCAAAAAAGATTTCAGAGCTTTGATGAAGCTGACCAAACCATTACACTCCTGGATCCACTTCCTCCAAATGTACCAAAGCAGACAGAATAATTTAGTCAGGATATTAAGAGCAGCAGTGAAGCCACTCGCCATCACCATAAAACTCTCCCAGGAAACTGTTATACTTGCAGAGCTCAGAGGCATAAAACAGGCTGTAGCTCAGATCACGCAATACGGAAAATAATGCTTTTTGACTCTGTATGGACAAATGCAAGACTTCTGGCCTGCACACAACCTGAATGCATTTACTGCGGAAAGGGTGATGGGGGGGGAGGGAAGCCAAATGTCAACTTACTCTGACTTGTATAGTGGTATGAAAGAGAAACCTGGACAACTAAAATAAGCTGCATGGGAACTTTCATAATTAGTCAGACTATCAGCCTTCCATTTTTGAGAAATCTTACAGAGATGTAAAGGGGGGTGGCAGCCCCCCAACTTCCCTTTCCTTGGCAGAAGAGCTAGAGGTTTGTGATCTGCAAGCTGCCCTTTTGCTTGATTTCTCCCTGCACGTAGCTGCTGTAACTGCAGATACTGTCAGGCAGCAGATGCTACACTCAATTACTGCACAGCACACAACAGAATAATGGCATGGGTACACCCTCCCTCCTCTTCCCACTGTTTAATTTATTGAAATATCCTGAAAAGAGAATGGTGGGTTTGTTTGTTTGTTTGTTTGTTTGTTTGTTTGTTTGTTTGTAATCACAGCTTTTCTTTGCATCGTTTGAACAGTTTTGACCAAGACATTTCATATTCCTTTTACATCTCTTTTCCTTCAAAAATGTCAGGTCTCTGTGCTGAGGATGAGAAACGTTGGGTGAATCAGGATGTTGCAGTTAACTATCAAACACATCGTGCAATCTGCTTAAGCCACCCATTCAGCACTGCTAATGGCACCCTATCTCCACTGAGGAGTGCTTTGAAAAAATAAATTTGAAAGCAATTCAACAGTACACTGACACATCTGAATAATTAAGACACGCCAAACAAAATGAAAACTAGGAAATCAGTGCTTCCCACTTGTCTTTCGGAAAGCAGAAAGAAAAAAAAATGCCAAACATTCTTAAATCCTATGAAGTGGAACTCTGGATGGTGTATCTTTAAAAAAAATGTACCAGTTAGATTCTGATGGTGTTTTGGCTGTGAATCTCCCCTCATTCTGCCCAAGGGAACTAGACAGAATGCTAAAGCATCTTGATGACTGTATTTCTATCAATTAAGGGTTGTATGGTCCTCCATTTTTTATGACAGTCTTGGAAGAGGAAGCTGGAAGACATGAAAGAGTATAGGAAATATGGGAGGAATTCAACATAGCCCTAAGGAGATCACTCCATCAGCAGAAGCATTTCTTGCTTGCCTGGTGGAACCATCTCTCATCTCCTCCGTTAGCACTGTTCTGGGAGTTCTCCTGACCTACCTTCCCAAGTCATTGGGGGGGGGCAGGGGGAGATACCCAGCTGTGCAAATGGAACTCATTGGGTGGGCTTCTGTCCATCATGCTTTATACACACCAATGAATCTTCATTTCACTTAAAAATCAGAATGAGAGGAGAAAGACAACCTTAGGGAGATGTACCACAGGCACAATGACACTCTGAAAAAGACAATTCTGTCAAAAAAGGGGGTGAGAAAATTGGCTTTTGAAGGCAGAAAAATGCACTTTTCTTCAATCTCATGAATATTTCATCTACATATGAATTGAAAGTTTGTATGTTA
Source organism: Podarcis liolepis (assembly GCF_965112155.1). Classification (NCBI taxonomy): domain Eukaryota; kingdom Metazoa; phylum Chordata; class Lepidosauria; order Squamata; family Lacertidae; genus Podarcis; species Podarcis liolepis. The sequence continues at coordinate 71,193,638 of NC_139555.1, forward strand.
TTTGTCTGGTTTTCCACCCTTAGAACATGGCCAGTCTTCAGGAAGGATGGGGTTTGGAACATCTGGAGGGCCACAAGTTCCCCATCTGTTGTTTTAAGTAATAAAATTAGCTTTCATTGTTTTGGCTTCACCCTGGATTAATGAAAGCTCTTTTGCAGACGTACTCGCAGTTATCAGGACAGAATGGCAAAACTGAAAAGCGCTTGGGTTTTTCATTTGTATGGTGGGTTGAGGAACAGAGTGGAAAAGAACTCCAGGACTCTAAGAGTAACAAAAAATCTTTTAGTCTTAGGCATGCTTCTGGGCAAGAAACTTTCCAATCAATCAAGTGAAACATTTGAGAACTGCAGCTGAAGAGGTACTTAAAGGTTTATTACTGCTAGTATACCGCACTACCGAAATTGGCTCCTGATTGCACCTCAATGTAATGCCGATCTGATTTGTAACTATTCAAACTGTGATGGAAGTCGTGGTGGTCTTTTATAAGAAGCTGCACGAACGTAGGTAACCAAATGAGGTCACTTCCAACTGGCAAGAAACCAAATGGCTACCTGAGTGTAAGAAACAAAATCAGATTAGACTTTATAAAGAGGCCCCTAAATCAAAGGTTTGGCTGATCAAATTGTGAAGAGCTGCAAAGAAGTCTCACTTCTGAAAGAGCAAATTCAGATGTTATGCACAAGTTAAATATGCAGAAGTCACCACAAAAGAAGGGTCAGGAAAGCTCTGTAACTTCAGTCTACCAGCCCAGCCCACTCCATTATGTAGCATGGCAGAGACAGTGCAGGCCAAGATTAAAGGATTCTTGTAAGGATTAGTGAAATGATATAAGTAAATAGTCTTGAGCACATGGAACAAGCCTAGACCTTGTGATGCACCGACCTGAACACAGCCCACCAGCTATGTGCTGAGGCCGCCAGATGCTTTGCTTCCCCCGGGGTGCCAGTAATTTAGATCAGCCCCTTCATCTCTGAAGGACCGCTTCTTACAAGATGCTCTGCATTCAAATACAGACGCCCAATTACAAAACACAAGCAGACATCATCAATTAAAACCTGTGATCGTGCATGCAATTGCCAATTTCCCCTTAAAAATCCATAAACATTAACAACCAATACCCCCCCCATTTGAATTATGCTGCTGGAGGAGACTCTTGAGAGTCCCATGGACTGCAAGAAGATCAAACCTATCCATTCTGAAGGAAATCAGCCCTGAGTGCTCACTGGAAGGACAGATCGTGAAGCTGAGGCTCCAATACTTTGGCCACCTCATGAGAAGAGAAGACTCCCTGGAAAAGACCCTGATGTTGGGAAATATGGAGGGCACAAGGAGAAGGGGGCGACAGAGGACGAGATGGTTGGATAGTGTTCTTGAAGCTACCAGCATGAGTTTGACCAAACTGCGGGAGGCAGTGGAAGACAGAAGTGCCTGGAATGCTCTAGTCCATGGGGTCACAAAGAGTCGGACACCACTAAACGACTAAACAACAACACCCCCCCCATTGCCACTTACACACATATTGAATGGGGGAGAGCAAACAGGAAAAAAGCACTGGCTTGTACATGTATGGACCCCACATAGCCAATACTTGTGTCTTGCATTCTGACATCTGTTTCTAAGCTGGGGAGCTGGGGTGGGGTGTGGCGACATTGTGCAGCAAATATTATTAAAGTATAAAGGTAAAGGGAACCCTGACCATTAGGTCCAGTTGTGACCGACTCTGGGGTTGCGGCGCTCATCTCGCTTTACTGGCCGCGGGAGCCAGCATACAGCTTCCAGGTCATATGGCCAGCATGACTAAGCTGCTTCTGGCGAACCAGAGCAGTGCACGGAAATGCCGTTTACCTTCTCGCCAGAGCGGTACCTATTTTATCTACCTGCACTTTGACGTGCTTTTGAACTGCTAGGTTGGCAGGAGCAGGGACTGAGCAATGGGCGCTCACCCCGTCATGGGGATTCGAACCGCAACCTTCTGATTGGCAAGCCTACCCATGTCCCTTCTATTAAAGTATACCAACCTTTTAAAATCATGGAGATAGTGAGGTCCATGGGTCCAAGCATTTCTCCCAATAGAAAGGTCTGCTCATGACATCAGACAGATAGAAAGGCACTGTGCCTTTTTTTCTAGCTTTCGAACACCTTTTCTATGAACCTACCTATGAAGGTACTGTCTGCTAGTGTCAAAAGACAAAATCCTGGACTAGGCAGATCGTATTCTACTTTTGATATTCTGGACACTGTAACGTCAGGAACTGGCACTTCTGGGAACCAGCCAATGCCCAAATGCCCAACAACGGCCCAGTGCCAAATCCCAGAGCCCTTTAGGATGTACTGATAGATCTCTGGATGATTCGCAGTAGATGAGCAAGGCTTTCTGAATCCCATTCAAACAGCTGAGCAGCAGCAGCAACAACTATACTGCCAAAATGAAGAGCACTTGGGGCAATAACCAGGAGTGGATTTCTGTGAGGAAGGACTGCAAGTTCTATTCAGTCCTGCTACCCAAATCTACCCCGAAACCTCTAGACCCCAAATTCTTTAATTATAAGTGTATGACTTATGTTCCTGGCTCTGGTTGGCAGCTCTCAGGTTTCTGGTCCAAAACAAAGGAGATCCCACAAGCCTGAAAACCGCCTATTCTTGGACCAGAACAAAGAGGAAGGAAACCGACCCCCGTAGGTCTTGGTCCCATCAGCAATGGTGCAGAATTCACCCACACATAGAAGGCAAGCAAACAGGAACCGGCCATGAGATGGGTTACTTAGGGCAAAGAGCCCTTTGAGGGCATTTTGTCCAAGGGCCCCTGATACCCTGGAGTTGGCACTGATTCATAGGATAGAATCACAGAAGCAACTGATTTGTTGACAAGTGTGTAGCAGGAGCTCTATGCTCACGGCCCTTCTTCCTCTGTGAGGAACTTAGCCCAGCTGGGTGGCTGTTGGCCAGAATAAGTTCATCCAAGTTCTTTTGGAAGAGGATATGAAGACAACAAATCCTTCCTACTCCTATTTTAAAACGAACAGATAAGTGACTGTGGAAATGCCTACACAAAACATTCTCACCAGCAATTTCAAGGGCAGCATTTGACTGTTAAGCAGCTAAACAGGGAACACGAAACATTATTCACAGGCAGAACAACAGGAACTGAGGGGGTGGCAACTGCGGGTCTCCTATTAAAAGACTAAGTTTTGGCTCACAAACATCTTGGGGAAGCTGTGGCCAGAGTACCCCCAAAGCAGGATTTTAAGCAAGGGGGGGAGAGTTTGTTTTGGTGTTCTGGAGAGATGCCCTCTTTTTCCTAAACCTAAAAGTAGAGAAAAACAGAGAAACACTTACTCATACCCTCTTCAAGAGTAATACACACACGTGGGTTGGTCGGCTAGGCTGTCAAGCTGGGTGCAAAATTTTAAGAAGCAGAGAGGCCCTTCCGTAGGCAGGCGGAGAGAAAAGACATCCAAGAACTCAGATCAAAACTCAAACCCCACAAAAAGGAAGACATCACAGGACTTGTACCTTTCTTTGCAGCACCAAAATATGTGGAAACTGCAGCCATTGCAGAGAAACAACTAGCACATGGTGTTTCTAAAGGTAAGGAAGACCCAGAACCTTTTTAAAACATTTGATGGGATTTTATTTCTTATGTGTCAAATTCAGGTATACAAAAACTCTCTCCTTGTGGCAAGTTGTGAATTTGCAGCATCACGGTGTGTTTTTGCTTTTATATACTACCTGTTCTCTTATTGTTTTGTATCAACAACTTTTGCAGATGTCTCCCATGTTTTGTAATTTTGGTTATGTTTTTTCTTATTTGCACTTTTGATTCTGTATTATTTTAAAACTTCTTGCCAAAAAAAACCACACACAAAAACCCCCCAAGCAAACAGCCAGGTGCTGAAGTAAAAAGTACACCAGGACTGAGAACTTCAAGGTGGGTGAAAGAGTGTGACTGGTTTTAAACCACATCTGGAGAACAACATTTACAAGGAAGCAAACCTGCTGTCTGTCTCTTTCTGTATGTGGTGCTACCTTCCTTGCCTATCAAATATAACATCTTCCCAATTCACTTAATACATCTATAGCAGGGGTAGGGAACTTCACGCTCCAAATAAGGTCCTCCAAACATCTCTATCTAGCCCTCAGGAATCTCCCCTCACCAAATCCCCTCCCCAGACCAACTCCCTCACTGTGGCTGCTTCACATCCTTCCTTACATCCTTGTGCCTGCCTGGAATGTGTGCTCTCAAATTCTGACAATGGCTCTTGGCTTCCATGATGGAGAAAAGCAAGGTTGTGTGTGTACACTAGTCTACTGTATGAGGTACCATTTACACTGGTTGCACTGCCTGCTTCTGCCTCTGGCCCTGAATGTGGCCCTCAGAAGCCCATCCAGACAGGAATGTGGCCGTTGGGCTGAAAAAGTCCCCACGCCACCCTGATGTAGAAGAAATGGTCTGTACTGAACAAAAAGCTCATGCCACAATCAGTCTGAAGGAACCACAAAATGCCAGTTCATAAAAAGAAGCAAATTATTACTATGAAATTAGTCTATCTGTCACTGTAATCACAAAAGCAGTGTGCGCGCACACATGGAAAAGATTCCCCAGGGCCATGTTACACAGGGAGCTCTTGAAACTAAAATCTAAAGCAGGTTAGAAAACGAGCGAACTTATTAAATACGTGCACACCTAGGAAAGAAAGCAGTACCCCCTGATGTCAGCAAATATAATAGCTTATTAAAGCTACGACGTTTTCATTCCAGGGATCAGATGAGAAATTTTAAATGCCCCAAGTGGCCGTTCTAAAAAGTAGCAAACAGTTGACTAACACGTGCATCTGTGTGTGTGTGTGTGTGTGTGTGTGCGCGTGCGTGCGCATGCATGTACGTGCACATACACACAATATTTAAATGTCATCACTGATGTTAATGATGCACTTTCTCTTTCAGTCAAGTGGAAACAGAGGGAAGCAAACAGAACACCCCTCTGGGATCATCCTCCTCCTGACTAGCAGAGTAGAACAGTGAGCAAAAGGCCTCCCCAAACTCTCTATGTCAACCTGCTAGCGCACAGATAAAGCAGCAAAGACTCTTCCACCAAAATTTCTTCAGGAGGAGCTCACCTGGGGCTCACCATTAGGGCTAGCGTTAGCAGCAGCAGCACATCTTCTTTCTATTTCTCCTCTCCCCCCCCCCAGGTTTTTTTTGTTTTGTTTTGTTTTTGCACCACTGGAAGTGTGGGTGGTGGCACCCTGCACAATGCCTCAAATTTAGTGTTCTTCTGGGACACTGTGTGTATGTTTGGGGAGGGAATGGCAAATGCCACTGAAAACTGGCCAATAATGTTTGAAGACAGTCCTGCAGAGATTTTTTGAGACGGGGGGGGGGGGGATCTCAGAAACTCAGGAAAATGTCTTCTGGGAAATTTCAGCTCAGCTCTAAGCAGAAGAAATAAGAGAAACAAGGAGAAGCATCGTCTTCAACCATCCAGCACTATCGGCCTCCTGTGATTTAGAACTAGCTCTCCCTCCTTGTCCTTCCTAGAAAATGTTGTGTTTTTTCCTCAACTATCTCTACATACATAAGCATCCATGCACAGGTCCATACATGCACACACACACCCCAAAACAGCACCATGCTGTATAAATGTTGCCTGCAATAGATTTGAATCCATTTTTCTATTTTTATTTTTTTTTACTATTTCTACAGATGTCAGTGAAGACAACTCAAACATCTTGGGTGAGTCATTGGCAGCATTTGCATATAACGCTAAGCCAAATCTCTGGGTTTGATAAGCCAGGACGTATATGAGTGGCAATCACCCACAGGCTTCTCCTTTCCTGCCAGTTTGCTCATCTCTACGCAAAAGCAGCAAACGAAGCCAGGATCCATGGTTTAAAAGGGAAATGGCTTCCATTTCACAATTTGCACATAACTGGAAGCACTGGGTTAAGTGCTAAACCCAGGCTTGCTTTATTGCTTACAAGAATGAAGGAGCAAGGTTGGTGTGTGTGAATGTATGCCATTTCAAGGAATCGTGGAATTGTAGAGTTGGAAGGGCCCACAATGGTCATCTAGTCCAACACCCTGTTCTGTCCAATGTGGGGCTTGAACTCACAACCCTGAGATAAAGAGTCTCATGCTCTACCAACTGAGCTATCCCAGCTTTACATGTGAATGAGGCCCCTATCTTCAGTCTCCCCATCTTTAAAATTGAATGCCACTGACAAGGGGGTAGGTAGCTGGATGATAAAGATGGGAAAGTATTCAATCATTTTGCATATTGGGCATGCGGAATAATGATAGTGAATATAAGAGATATTATCCTTCTGCTACATGTGGAGTTTGGAAGCAAACATGTTTGCAAAACAAGAAGATCTGGATAATGGAGGCCCCTCATTCTACCAAGCTATCCCCAGGGACATGGTGAAAGCCTACCTTTTATACAACTGTGGATCTTATCTTGATCAAGTCGCCTTCCTGCCTCCCCCAAATTCCATTTACTCCCAGGCATGTGGTGTTCTGTTTTTGTCGGAAGTAGGAGAATCAACAGAATTAACAAGGTTGATCCTGATTCCCAGAGGTCTCCCGCTGAGGAAATTGCTTCAATTTGCACTTTCGGATTTTTAGCCTCTGCAAGTTCTTCTCAATATTGCCCTTCTTTCGATATACATAAATATCAATGCAGGTGCTCATTAAGTAAATAGCTGAAAACTCCGTAACAAGGGGAACTAACAGTGGAAGACTAACCCCGTCTACTCAAAAGTAAGGCTCAGGGAGTACAGTGGAGATTGCAACCCAGGCAAAGTGGGTACAAGATTGCAGCCTAAAACAGATTAACTCCGATCAGGTCATGAGATGATCGCTTGCTAGGGATAATCCATTGATAAGCGTCATTTATCTGCATGCTTTGTTCACTTGTCTCTATTTGTCCTGTCCCCTGTATTGCCACCTCTGAAGCCAGAGCTCTGATGTTAGACAGAGCCCCGTTGTTTCCTCAGCACTGTTTATCAGCCCCGGCTCCTTGTCTGACATTTCCTGTTCACATACAGTCCCTGCTGATCACGGACTCTAGCTTGGTTGCATGGATACTTCAGGCCCAGGCAACTTTCCCATTTTTAGCTCATCTGATTAGCCTAGCAGGCATCCTGTTGCTCTGCCATTTCTCAGGTGAAAACAGTAAAAGGAGAAAAGAAAGATATGTACATGTAAGTGGACAAACCCGATTCACAGGCCAGCTCTTTGTGGAGTGCAAAACAAATGCATCTTTTATAAGGAAATCCCCTTTCCCTTCTCAGATAAATATATCCGCACATCACAATACGGTAAAGAGGGGAGTCTGGGGCATGGGGAAGGGACGGGAAGGGGGATAAGAAGAGCAAGTGTTTAAGTAACATATATCCTCTGACTGAGTCTTACTTGGCATCCTGTGCCCTCTCTCCCTGTCCATCCTAGCCTTTGGCCACACCACTTATCTGATCAAATTAAAAGCCACAGCCAGTGGAGGCTGGTCATTAATGGTGAGCCCACCAACTTCAACCAGCCCCCACCTGCTGCCCTTCTTTCTTAAAAACAGAGTGGCAGTGGGTACTCCTTAGTAGGACCTCAGCAAGGAGGGACAAATCCAGTTGTCTCTGTGTATCATCATTGGCTCTGGCTCTGTATCCTGTTGGCCTCACTGCTTTCTGCCCAACCAGTCCCAAGTGGCACCAGCAATCACTGGCAAAAGCTATGAACATCAGGTGTGATTGCCAACTTTATTTATGAACATGAATGGCAGCCCTGCTTATCTATCAAAGGTCCACTGATAGCCCAGCATACTGCCTCCCACAGTACCAACCAGACATCACTGGAAAACCCAACAGTAGGATAGGAAGGCAACGGTACTTTCTTCGGCTGCTTCCACCTGGCAACTGGCATTCAGTGGTGAACAGAGGAATCTGCCTTAGGCAGAGTCTGGTCACAGGTGCTCCTGGTCCAGTTCTGTCTACGTTGAATGGGAATGGCTCTCCAAGGATCCAGACACAGGTCCTTCCAGCCTGACTACCTAGAATCCTGAGAACTGAACTCGGTACCTTCTGCAACCTAAGCATGCAATCTACCACTGAGCTATGGTCTTCCACAAGATTGCATGGCTGCTTCCCCATTCCTTACTCTACAATGGTCCCCTTTTGTCTGATACATTGCACGAGGCACATTTGAGGGGAAACCCCACCCTCCAAACATCCTGATTTCCAAGAAGCAGTCATGCTTGCTTCTCGCTTGCCTTTGCAGAGCCCCAGCTGGCTGAGTGTCAATAGCTAAGCAGCTGACCATTGTGAGGTCAAGGCAGTCAGCCTCCTCCACCCCCACCCCTTTTGGACCTTACAAACTGCAACTTAAAAAAAGAATAAGAATGTCCTTGGGTTGGCTGTTGGGCTAGAATGCTTGGGCCATGTGTCCAATGCTGGCTTTAGTCTGTCTTATAGAATTGTAGAGTTGGAATGGACCCCAAGGGTCATCAAGTCCAGTGTTTCCCAACTGGGGGCCATATGGCCCCCTGGGGGCCCCACAATATTCCAAAGGGGCAACAGGTGAAAATCGTGTAAATGGGGGGCCAAAACATGAGGCTAGGGGGCCACTGATGAAAGTGAGAAGTGAATAATTGGGGGGGGCAGGTTTTTTAAAAATCCTGACTGGCTGGCTATCCACTTGGCCAATCACAAGCGTGTAAGGGGGCAGCCCACCAGGGCCTAACACTCCTTTTTGCCAAATACATTTTCTTGGAGTAGTCTTGGTTTGTTTCCAGGGGAGAGCACGATCGCTGAGGCTCCCGTTTTGACCAGTACAGCCCGCGATCCACAACCCTCAGGTCAGGTACATGCAGTGGTGGGATGGCAACGGGAAGGGCTGGGCCAGCCAAAGCTGCTTGTGGCAGCTGCCAGTGCTGGGCCCGGCGGCAGCCTGGGCCTGACTTTTTAAGGTACAGGATGCAAGCCAGCGCCTAGTGGATCAGGGCCTTCGGATGTTGCCAAGGGGCGCTCAGAGAGCATAGGAAGCTACCTTACAATGAGTCAGATATATTTGGTCCATCTAGCTTAGTATTTACTACACTGACTGGCAACGACTCTCCAGGGTTTCAAACAGGGGTTCCCATGAAGCCCTACCAGGAGATGCTGGGGTCTGAACCTGGGACCTTCTGGTGCAAAGCGGATGTTCTCCCACTGGGCTATGGCCCTCCCCCTAATATTCATTCTTGTAAGGCCAAGGTAGTTGACTGAGAGAAGCAGTGAGGTTGTTAGTGAACAAGACCTTAAGTGACAGTGTAGCAGCACCCCAGTCCTAGGAACAGAAACAGCAGGCTGGGAAACAAATAAGAGAGACAGTTGCTGCCTTCGCACCCTGAATGCTGGATTAGATAGCCCCCTTGGTCTGATCTAGCAGGGCTCTTCATAAGGCCATGTGTGCCTTACATACTAATGGCAGCTAAAACTGAAGCACTGCACCTGGACTTGGAGGTTCCATTTAGCTATGATGACTGATGGCCATTGACAAACCTATCTTCCATAAATTTGCCTGATCTTCTTGTAAGAACAGTTCAGAATCTAATGGGGGGGGGGCAGCAAGTCAATAGTAATCAAAGCCATACAGTTGGAAATATCGCGCTAGCAAAAAGCATGTGCATATATAGAAAAACCAAGAGTTCAAGTTTCCTGTCTATTTTTTGCAAGAGAGCAACACTCTAGCACCACACATTTTGCCAAGGAAGGCAGAGGGGAGCTCAAGTAATTAACAAGCAGAGGGAAACTTCCTTCACTGGAAAGGCCTTTAAAACAAGCACGTTGTGCCTGGGGCTAAAGTGCAATCAGGTGCAGAATGCCTGTGGTGTGGACAGGTAGCGGCAAAGGCTTGGGTCACAGAGTTACATGACGGCGTGATCCATTCAGGCTTCGTAAACTAGTTTGGGAGTGGGTGGGAAGCATGCTATTTTTCTACTCCTAACCTGACTTTTAAGAAACTTGACTCAGAAGTCTCATCCACAGATAAATACTCTGACCTTTGCCGAACTGCCTTCCCTTAAGCAGCATTACTAGCCAGAAAGCAGAGACCATCTGAAGGGGCAGGTCCTCAGGGATTCTGCAAAACTCCCCTCCAAAAACACACAAGTTGACCTGCTCGACCCTGAATCAAGGAAAGAGACCTCTTGGCTCTCTTTACAACCTAGAATAAAAGCACCACATTACTCACAAGCAGAAAGCAGAGTGCCAAAGCATGTGTTTGGGAAATGCAAGCTGAACTGAGAGGAAAAACCAAGACACTGTTAAAGGAACAGGTGTGCTGGTTTCAGCTGCCTCTCTCCTCTCTCTCTTTTTTATCAATTGAAATGGAAAGACAGACACTTTTCCTCACCGGCTGAGATGGCTCGTCTTAAAAAGCCAGTAAGTTTTCTCCTAGTGCTCGCACTAAGCATGACATCCAGAACAGAAGAACCCTTCAAAGTATACATATGTGATGGAAGCCTCCGACTGTTAACAGGGTGGTCTGCTGGCAACAATACCAGCATATTGTGGAGACAGTGGATTGCTCATAGCTAACTTAGCAAGTGAATTGTAGACACATTTAACAATGGCTGCGAGACTGGCAAAGGCGCCTCATTATAGAGTTAACGAGCTGCGTAAGCACATTTCAAAACATAATTTTCTTCCCTTAGAAAACATATATTGTTCAGAAAGCCTGGATAGCTCTCTTCATTTTAACATCCCTCGTTTCTGCAGGCCCATCTGTGTTTTGACACAATATTTATGTTTTCGTATGCCACAAAACGGCATTTGATGCCGAAATCTAAATAACTATTCCACAGGCAGATGTGGGACATTCCAAATGAGTAAAAAGGCAACAAATAATCAAAGTCTGAACTGCTCAGCAGTATTTCTGGAAAACAAAAAATAAAATAAAATAGGCCCACACAGAGCCAACGTTTCACCCACTTTCTCTGTTTCATCAACGGAATGTTCCCTTTCTCCATTAGCTGCAGGCTGAGGCCACAACTTGGAAAAGCATGCATGCCTCCAACTCTTGACACACAACCTCAACAATCCCACAGGAACTATGTGGATGAGCCTTGCCCCTGTAACAAGGCCCCCAGGTATCTCATGCATGAGCCAGCCACCCTGCTCAGCCATGCTTTCCGTCACACTAGGAAGGGAGTTTTATGCATGCACATGGACTTCTAGCAGGAGGATTTTCCGAAGCAAAGAGGAATATGACGGCACACAAAATAAAAGCTGGAAGTACAGCTACCACCATGCTTTAAAGAGCTATACATCCTGGAGGCATAATTAACTCATTGCTCATTTTGAATAGCAGTTCAGCCAATATGCAGTCATACCTCGGGTTGAATATGCTTCATGCTGAGCGTGTTTGAGTTGCGCTCTGTGGCAACCCAGAAGTAACGGAGCGCGTTACTTCCGGGTTTCACCACTTGCGCATGCGCAGACGCTCAAAATGACATCACGCACATGCGCAGAAGTGGCAAAAAGTGACGCGCACGTGCGCAGAGCGGAGCAGAGCTTGCGGCAGGAGAAGTGTGCCGGGCAGTGAAGAGCTAATTGAGGGCCATAAATCAATTAGCGGGAGTCACGCCTGATAACAAACTGCCATAGTGCCATCGCTAATTACGTTTGCTTCCAGATGCGAACGGGGCTCCGGAACAGATCCCATTCGTATCTAGAGGTACCACTGTACATAGGCCTGTTAATTTGTCACATTTAGTTTAGCCCAGATTGAGTGGCTTTGGAGAGTCACTCAAGTCTGCTACATCTTGCCCCCTATATCACACTGGTTCCCCACACAGAGCAAAATGGCATTGCTCAAATGCTATTTAAAGTTCGGAATACGTTTACCCCAGCAAAAATAAAATATCCAAGGAAAAGTCACTCACTATGCAGCAGAGTCATTCAGCTGGTACTCTCGGGAACGATTAAAACAGGCCTGGACTCCGTTGTCTGACCACAGCCTCCTGATCACGTTGGACAAGTCCTCTGGCATGATCCCCTGCTCCTCTGCAGTGCAAGAGAGTGCAAACAACTGACGGGCATCATCCTGCAGGGGAAAACAAAACCCAGGTGGTTAGGCCCTTGAGCTCTCCTTGGCTCATCTGCCGAGCATTACACTGAAGCTCACATTCCACTCCCACACCCCTCCCAAGAGGGTCATCCCAGGGGAAGTGTGCTTTAGTGCTGAGCAATGGAGTAAAACATTCCCTAGGTGCAAAGCAGTTGCCCGTGCTAAATGTGTCAACATCTCTGCAAGAAACCAGTGCTTAAAGACTTTATTGATTTAACAGCACTAAACAAAGCTGACATCAGGTAAACAATTTGATGGTCAATACAGGAACACAATTACAGCTTATCTTCGGTTGCAGAAACTCTAGGGAACACCTAGTGGAAGCATGAATTTGCTGGTAACTTGACAGCAGGATTACGCTGGAAAGGCGAAATTTATTTGGTGCTATCCACTTTCCCTTCTCAAAGACACAAAACAGAAAAGCAAGACAAACTGGCAAAAATATCAAGGTGCCAAATGCCTTTAATGCAAAGGTCAGGAAACACTAAGAATCAAAAGTTAAAAGCAGAAACAAGAAGCAAGAATTTCAAAGACGTGTCTCTTGTCAAAACGGCTCATTCGATTACAAAGACAAAGTACCCATGATTAAACTATTGTGAGTCTAAGCCTAATTCAGATCTCTCGGTAGAGGTGTGGCACTGCTGAAAAATTGCTCCCTTGTGGCCTGTTTACATGCTGACACGGTGACAAATGGAAGATGGGATCACCCACAAACACTCTGTTCAAGCAGCTGATTCCCACTCCAGCGCTGCCTCTCCTTACGAAAATCCAGCTGCTGGTGTAGGAGTAACAACATGAATGACGAAATCCCATGAGGTTGGAACGTGCTTACACCGAGGATGCCCAACCGCAACAGAATGGCCTTCCGTGACTCTAACATGGCAACACTATTGTATGGACTTGACTGAAGGTAGCTGCAACATTTTGGGGGCAGAAGCCGAACAACACATGGGCCCAAAGGATGGGGAAGGCTGCAACAGAGAATGCTGTGTGAATCAGGTACTTCTGCTTGATGGAGATGTGCAAATGCAAATCCTGTCTACTGCTATTGCCGTAAAAAGGTCACTTTTACATCATCTGCTTTAAGGATCAGAAAATGCACATTGTGGAAGCACCACTCACACTGTCCCAAGTCACAAAGGTTTCTCCTTATCAAACCTAGAATGGTGCTCAGAGAACCAAAACTCTTAAATTTAGCCTTAAGAGGAAAGCCCATAGCTCGGTGGTATAGCATCCACCTTCCACACAGAAGGCTCCAGGTTTAATCCCCAGCATCTCCAGGCTGGGCTGAGAGAAAACCCTCTCTGAAATCCTGGAGAGGCACTGCCATTCAGTGTGGACATTACTGTGCTATATGGACTAGTGGTCTGGCTCAGTACAAGCCAATTTCCTATAGTTTATTCTATAAACACGACTTGCTTGGGTATAAGTCTGGAGAATAGAAGAGTGAGCTAGGATTGATAGCCATGTCCAAGTACTGTACCTGAAGGGCTGTTTTCTCCTTCTCTGGAAGGTAGGACACAAACCAATGGATTCAAATTACAAGATAGAGGAGATTCCAACTAAATATTAGGAAGAATTTTATGACTGCCTTGGAAGGTGGTTTTTAAGCAGAGGTTGGATGGCCAACTGCCAGGGATTATTATTTAGTCATGATTCTTGCATGGCAGTGGGGGGTCCCTTCCAACTCTGCAATTCTATGATTCTTAAAAAGAAGAAAAGGAATATATGAGGTACTTTCCTGCTATGTGAATATTTATTCCATTTGACTAGTAGCATGGACGTGCTCATTTTACTAATAATAAAAAACATGGTTGTTCTAGTACTTTAGAAAGTAGCTGCTACGGACATTCACCTTAATGACTACAAGAAACTTGCTACCAATAGGTTAAAGGCAATCCACTCCAATTAGTTTCTGGGCAAAAGATCAACCTTATTTCTCTTACAACTCATTGTTATACCCTCTAACAAATTCAATCTGGCACCAGCCAGTTTCTGCAACTAGGTAGCATTGACCTAGAGAAAAAAGTACTTCTGCTGCATTTTCTCCCGCTTTTCTCTTTGATAAACTTTTATTTTTATTATTGCATTTATACCCCACCTGTTCTCCAAGGAGCTCAAAGTAGTGTCCACGGTTCTCCCCTCCCTCATTTAATCCCCACAACAACCCTGCAAATTAGCTGAGATCCCTGCATTGCAGGGGGCTGGACTAGATGACCCATCAGGTCCACTTCCTATTAAGGGGATGAATCTATGACTGACCCAAGGTCACCCAGTGAGCTTCATGGCCAAATGGCAATTTTAACCCTGGTCTCCCAGGTCCTAGTCCAACTCTAACCACTATACCACACTGGCTAATCCCTTTACTCCAAGGATCCTTTCTATACGTCTAGCTTTTATACTGATACTTAAATTCTGGGTTCATCAACCTTCATAGCAGCAACACTAATGGCTCACCTCACCCACCCCACTATCACCAACAGCTCTGCGCCAGTTCAGAAGATTTCCATCCTCCGTCAGAATGTTTTGCTTTTCTCAAATGTCTGGATCAGTCCCTGATTGGCAGCCATCAGTCAAGCTGGTACCCCTAGTTGCAACATCCCAAACCTATGCCTTCAGCCTTCTTCCCATTTTTAAACTTAGTGGTGAACGTTCCCCTCAAAGTTTAATTTTCCTTTCTTTCAAACTCACACCTAGCCCACACTTGCAACTGAAAGTCACTCTCAACTGTTATGATTTGTCATGGATGCACATTGGGAAAGGGGATAGGGCAGCGGGATGCCAGGGTCATATCAGATTTGGGCTAAGTAAAAAAAAAAGGCAGGTGCCATCTGCAAAATATATGGCACTCTGAATGCAATACATCTTTTGGTCGAAGTATAATAACCCTGGGACAGAATGGCTCTTCCTCATTGAATAGCAGGAACCAAACAGTATGTTCCATTTTATGTAAACAGATGCCACTTCTGCTGATAGTGAACAGCCAGAAGCACTTTTGGATGGGCATAAATCTGGCTCCTCTTAGCAGGTTTGCAAAAACTCTGAAGATGTTGTAATTATTTTAAAAAACAAGCAGTGTGCAATTAAAATATTTGGCTTACTTTTCTCCCTGTACATGCAAGTCTTAATCCAAACTGCTCAGGCAGCTATTGATGAAGAGCTGAGATACAGTTTTCCACTGTGACAAGATTCCACAGGGTTTTTGTTTTTTGTTTTGGTGGGGTGGGGTGAGAGAGAGAATATAACATTTCATACTCAGAAGAAACATTAGAGCAGTAGAGTCTTGCGACCATTTTGGACCTGAGAACGACTGTGGAGAGGAATTCAAGCCGATTCTCAAGGCTCCTTATATACAGAGTTTCAGCAGCAAGCTCTCACAAACGTTCAGCTGCATATAGACTACAGCCCTATTCCAAGGCCTCTCCTTTCATCTACTCCAGTCAACACACTGCGAATCCACCCCTCCCCTCTGCTGCTCATGGCTCCACTCAGTTGCTTAGGTTACAGGTCGGTTGCAAACTGCTATAACCTTTTAAAAATTGCAACATTACATCATGTGTGCGCACACACCCCTTTCAAAGGATGTGTCATCACATCCTTCCTCCATATTGTTTATGGACAATTTCTTATCCAGGGGGATTCTGTGGGGAATTGCTTGGGAGAGCAAAAAACTGAATTCAGACAATGAACAGCTTTCTGTTTGTGTACATTATGATTAATACTTAGGAAGTCGTCCAGAACCACAAAGAGCTACGTTGCTGCCCTTCGCTGCATTTAGACTGACTAAGTGGTCCGTGTACAAAGATAAATGCAAAAGGGCACCCAATGTGAGTTTGCCTGGATTGAGGTGATGACCAACAGCCTGTTGTTACAAGTTCACTTTAGCTTTCCACCATTCTGATCTGTAATCTATAGTTATTTATGAGATGTCCACACTAGCTACATTTCCCCTTCTGCTGATTAACAGCATTGTTTCTGTTGTAGCTCTGCTGACTTGAGCCATTCTGACAGCACAGACAGATGAACCCAATCAAATGTGAAAAGCAACAGAGTATTGTCGCATTTTAAAGATGAATGAGTTAATTATGGCACAAGCTTTTTTGTGGACCAGCTTCAGCTTTCATGAGATGCACAAAATGTTATCTAAAGTTTGGGGGGGGGGGTGGAGCGTAACCATGTGTCCATATACCTGAACTCAGGATAAGACAATTTGTGCATCTGATGAAGTAGTGTCTAATCCACAAAAGCCTTAATAAATGAGTTAGAAGGTGCCACAAGACTCTTTGTTGCTCTTGCTGCAACAGATGAACATGACTACATTTTCATTGTAACCAATATGCTTCAGTCCAGACGTTAACAACTTAACAAAGTGTTGACACACTGTCAGAGGACTTTGCATCAAAGTCACCCAAGTTCTATGTCTGGGCGTGAAAAGTCAAATTCTGCAACACAAATGAAGCAGTCAACTCATGTATGCACAGTAAGTGTCTTCTGACTAATTCTCTGATTTGATTTTTTAAAAAAGACAGAGGGGAGGGATGATGGGGACGAATGCCTCATACCTCAGGACCCCTGGGATGCCCCATTTGAAGGGAACAAGCACACTTTTCAAATTTAGTACTGGGTGAAGATGTCAGGAAGGATTTTGAGGTCTACTAAAATGATTAGAGAGAGCCAGTTAGCAAGAAGGAGGGAGGGAAGGAAACTCACTGCTCTGGCAGGGTCCCCAAAATCGATCTGCAGGTTCCCCATCGCTTTGATGATAGCCATTATGGACTGAATGGTGTTGCTGTAAACCACTGCTTTGTACTGTCGGCACTCCTCTTCTGAGTATCCATCCTCATGGATAATCCTGGAAAAGAAGAGAACAGAGAATGATCCAAAATGTCAGCATGTCAAATGCAAGAGGCCTGAAATGGATTTCAATTTTTTGCTGCATTCCTTCTCATAAAATATTTGTGCTAAAAGAAGTCCCTAGCCGTGGGTGCCCCATGCGACAATACTACAGCATAAGAGCAAGTGTAGAGAAGGGAAAATTCAGTTAAATTCAGAATATGCCAAAGGACACATTCCCCTTACATGACAAATTCCTAACTCAACCCATTTCAGAAATTTGCTTCGCCTTCGATTTGTAGAAGTGTCTGGGTGGGTTCTGGGGGTTACTTTCCCCTATTTGTGGGAGAGGGCAGTGATGATAAAATAATGCAAGCAGGTTATCTGAAAGGGCTCACTAATAGTAGCATAGAGACAACTATGCTGTTAAGTTAGGGGTTGGGAACCCCAGGCTCAGGAGAAGTGTCCTGAGTCTCAGAGGACGCTTCGCAGGACATGTCTGCAGGCAACACCTCTCACTGGCCCTGCTCCAAACCTCCTTGAATGCTTTTCCTTGGCTGGAAAGTGCCCCCTGAACTGTGATAATGGCTCCTGCTTACCACACCCACGCTAACCATCCAGAGAGCTAACTGCCTCTGAAGTGTCCAGGAACTTCAGCTGGTGGAGAATGCGGAAGGCAGACAGTTAACCAGATTGTGTAAGTTCCTTCTTAAAACAGCTACGCTAGTTTCTGGTTCATTTCCACACACAACTAAAATTGCTGTTTATGACCTAAATAGCTCTAAGCTTAGGAACAGGATAACTGAAGGAATGTCTGCTCAATAGTAAATACCTTACAAAAAACCCATATGTGCCAGCCAATTTCTGAGTATCACTTCATGGGGATGGAGGGGGGCATTTTCTATGGCTGCTCCCAGATTGTGAAATGCACTCCCTAGACATGTCTGCCTTGCCTCTCCATTGATGGCTTTTCACAGTAGTATGTTCAGACAGGCCGGCCTTAACCATGTGAGATACATATTTTTCTTTCTTTCTGGCATATTGTTTCTACCACCATTTGTACTGTTTTATTAGTATTTCATCTACTCCTTTGCTGTGTTTTAACCTCACTTTATATTTATTGCTTTTTATTACTGAATTTGATTATTTTGGTATTTATTGCTGCTGACCAGATGCCCTGGACACAACTAACTGAAATATGGGAATACAGCTGTGAGCAGCAACAACAACAACAAGAGAGCAGCTCTCTCTCAGCCAGAAAACAATCAACTATGGCAATCATACAAGTCCAGGCTAGGAACCCAGGCTTCACAATAGCAGCAGATTGAGATCAAGATTTTGCCTCCCTGGGCTATTTTCCTAATAGCAGAGCTGAAATTGACTTGTGGTCTGCTGTGGCTGCAATGCTGCTAGGAAGGCTCTGAAAGGCACACCAGCTGAGAAATAGACCATCTGCTTGTCGATTTAGCCAGAGGCAACAATTCAATTCAATCAGCGTGAAAGAGAAAGTTTCTAACTGGCCACATTGTTCAAAGCCTGAATCTACTCAGGGAAATGGGGCCAGTTGCAACTGGCCCGGCTCAGCTCTAGGATACTGCTGTGATGAGCATCATAGAAACGCTTCAAACCAGCAAAACCCAGCGCGATAGAAAAGACAACTTCTCAGCTCATCTTGCTCTACGCTGAGCGCAATTCCATGACAGGAGGCCAGCTTAATAGACTTAGTCTCATTCCTCTGCCAGCCACGACCAACAGAAGCAGAAAATATAAATTAAAATGTTCGTTGTAAATGTAACAGTTCAGATGACTGTTTATCTTTTTGAAATTCCAGTAACTGCTAAAGGCCAAAGACCCAATATGCTGGCATTATACATTTACAGTGAGGAGTGTGAGTGTGTGTGTGTGTGTGTGTGTGTGTGTGTGTGTGTGTTTAAATTAGGGGTTGTCTCTTGCTAATCTATATGGACAGCCAAAAGAATAGTTATTCTTTCCGCAGCCAGAGAAAGGTTTTAGACAATGCCCAAGAACACCCAGAGAGTTGACTGAAAGGGTAATCTTTCCCTTGGCTTAATGCTTTAGTTTCTTACTTGCTGGAACTGTTCCAACTGGGATCCAGGTTTATAGGATAAGTCAGTAGGGGTCAGAATTCAAAGCTCTCTATGTCGGCTGTCTCTCCAGTGTCAACAGGGTCTCCCCAGCAGATCTTAACACCCCGACAAGTCAATGTGGGAGGAGGCATTCAGAAATGTGGGTACATGCATTTTTTAAATATCTTCATCTACTTGAAATATTAAAAGGCAGCTTGCCCTTCAACTACCAGGAGATTTACATTTTCACTTTGAAAAGTTCACATATTTCTCAAAATACAACAGGTTGAGGAGTTTGTGCCACATATCCAAAATTAGGCACAATCTAAACAGCATTTGAGTTGTAAACGGCAGCAAGTACATTTTGTTTTCTCACCTCCTGATCTTATGGAGAATAAGTGCCACGATGGAAAGCTGGTAAAGGCTGAATGGAAATGCAACAAGGATTCTGTACTGCTGCTGCTACTAAAAGTGCAGCCACCTTCCACCATCTTCTTGTTCCGACAGGCTTTTAATTAAAGGGCTGGTGCTGTTTTTATTGTAATGTTTGTATGTTTTCAGCAGACTGTATACATGTATATAGTTTTAATTCTATTCATGTATAATTGTTTGTTTTTTCTATGTTTTTAGTGGCTCTTGTTTTTTAGTGGCTCTTGTTTTTTAGTGGCTCTTGTTTTTATTTGTAGGTTGCATTGACCCGTCAAGGAAAAAGGTGGGGTATAAATATTTAACAACAGCAACAACAACAATACTGTACAATTAAAGATCACATTTGTAGCTGCTACTTATTTTTAAGAGTGGATCTTCGCTCTCTCTGTTCTATAGAAAAATAAGACAGGCAAAATATAATTCCAACATGGAATTATGGAACATGGAAAGAAAGTAGTAAATAGTATTATGTATGCATAGCAAAAATCTGTGTCTATTCTGGTGGGTGGGTGGGTGGGTGTATACACAGGAATGGGGAACCTGTGACCTTCCATATGTTCTTCGACTACAACTCCCATCAGCCCACAGTCAACATGGTCACTAATCAAGAATGATGGGAGCTGTAGCCTCATCTGGAGAGTCTCAGGTTTCTCATCCATGGTGCAAAGCTACAATTGGCCACCAGCTAATTATGATGCTTATCATTCATTTAAGGTTTAAGAATTCAGGAAGCAGCCACTGAAGTATCACCACAAGAAAGCGGTGAACATATCAAAGAGAACTCCTACAATATTTGAACAAAGAAGAATGCTTACTTCATCTGTTTTACGATTGTGCTCTTCCCAGACTCTCCTGCACCTGTAGAAAATAAAGAAGACTTGTAAGATACAGGCCTTTGACTCTGGCATTCAAGTGTATAATCCCCCCTCCCCCAGCCTCCTGCACTCAGATTCAACATTAGGTCTGATAATTGCTAGCTGTGGCAGGCTTGTTCTGAGAACCTAGTTTTAAACCAAGGCTTCCCACATAGTTTAGGATAGTTACCTGGATTCGTTTAAGTTATGGTTCACAATGGTCACATGGTTGCCAAACCCAAGGGGGAAAAAGTGGAGTGAAATAAATTTGCACAAGACAAGAGCAGTGCAACGCCTACAGCAAAATGCCATACCCTTAGTCCTGCTTCCACTATCTTAAAAGGGTAAAGGGACCCCTGACCATTAGGTCCAGTCGCTCATCTCGCTTTATTGGCCGAGGGAGCCGGCGTACAGCTTCCGGGTCATGTGGCCAGCATGACTAAGCCGCTTCTGGCGAACCAGAGCAGTGCACGGAAACGCTGTTTACCTTCCCGCCGGAGCGGTGCCTATTTATCTACTTCCACTTTGACATGCTTTCAAACTGCTAGGTTGGCAGGAGCTGGGACCGAGCAACGGGAGCTCACCCCGTCGCAGGGATTCGAAGTGCCGACCTTCTGATCGGCAAGCCCTAGGCTCTGTAGTCCCAAGCACCCACTATCTTACGAAGCTCCAAAAAAGGAAAAGCACACAGTTTCAGGACAGGAGATCCACTATTAGAGACAGCCACCAAGAATGCCAAGGTAGTTTCCTGGACTTACTGCACAGACAGTGAACACCACACCCATTTCTGAAATACAAAATGCATTACATGCTGCACATTGGAGAGGATGGACTTCAACAGTGGAAATCCCTAATTCCACAGATCTGGTGACCATAAGCCACATTAGTCTTAACCAGCAGATTTGTTGTTGTTTTTTAATTGATTTAGCCAGTCCCCACCTTGGCTAAACCCTGAGTAACAACCAAGACAAAAGGACTTAAAACAAATGAAAAGCACAGAGCTACATGTGCTACTGAGCATCCTGTCTTTCCAGTGACCACACGTACGCCAAATAGTGTGAAACTTCACGAGACTGATAGAGAAAGTCTCTGGGGAGATGATAAATATTTGTATTCCTGCCAAGTTCACGCAGGCACCCAAGAGCAGTTCTGTAGATGCCTGCCAGATTCTTCACCGTGGTATCAATATCTCATAATCAACAACGCCAAAGGCTGCAGAAATCTGAGGCTCAGTCATCAGGTAGGGCTACATGTGCTGCACAGAGCTGCTTTGGCTTTGGTGCAGGCAGCAGAGCCTGGTGGCGGCTAGCAAACAACCATTCTACTTGAATTACCTCATAGGCTCCTATTAAAATACAATGCTGTGCACTGCTCCAGGGGGGTGGAATACGCAGTGCTATAGTTTCCTCCACCCCTAGAAAAATAGAAAGAGACAGCAGCACAGATTTGCTTTCAGCAGCGTCAGGTAGGTTTCGTGCCATCTGGCTTGAAGCCACGTTCCTCGAGAGCCAGAAGATTTAATACATAAGAGAAAGCAGAAGTAGCAAGATAAAATGCAATTCTAAGAAATATAGATGGCCCATGAAAGATTAGATACAGGCTTGTAAGCATTTTATTGATTTACGTTATTGATTCCATTTATATATCCCACCTTTTTCCTCCAAGCGGAGCTCAGGGTGGCGTACACGGTTTCCACCCTCCTCATTTTATCCCCACAAGAACCCCTGTGAGGTAGGCTAGGCGGAGAAAAGACAGTGACCAGCTTCATGCCTGTGTGCGGGTTTGAACCCTGTTCTCCCAAGTCTTGGTCCAACACTCGAACCACTGCACCTAGTGGCAAGTTGCAAATCACTTCCAAGTAATCAGGAAGAAAAGTTGTTTTACAGGAAAGAAATAAGATGTGTCACCAGGGTAGCAAAAAGCAGCAACCTGTGAGCAGACCAGATAGTGAGTACTTTTGTAGGCTAGTAAAGAATTACCGGTATTTGTAGAGCTGCATTAAACAGGCACAAAGCTTTTAAGAAAACAGTCCTCCATTAAGAAATGTAACAAAATGCTCTTTCTAGCAATGCAAAACCATTTTTCCAGGATCCCGACTTTTATGAAATCTAGTGGTTACTGATGCAGAGAAAAATATCACAAATGGAAATGCCACATGCCTATGTAAGTCTGAGAAGAGCATGTAGAAGCTCAAGGGATTTGCTCTGTCCATACGTAACCATTTCTAAAATATAGCTATTTGCAATTCCATTTCTCATCCAAGAGGGAGAAAGGTCACAAATCTGCACCCTGTACAAAAGTGACGTCCCATCTGGCACAAAGGTTTTGGCAAGCTGCTTTCAATCTAATAGTTTTTATGATCAGGCCTGAATATTTGCATTCTCATCTCTATTTCTCATAAAAAAGTGCTAAGCCCTTATGGAAGTGGAGAAAGGAATGAGATCTTAACTTCAATCCAACCATAAGGGGTCATAGGTCAGAAGGTGAAAAGTTTTTATAATAAGGGCTCACAAGTTTAGGGACTGGTGTACCAACGTACACATAGCACAGACAGTGTGAGCAACACTCAATGCCTTAAGGACAAAAAGGAACTCTTAATGAGGTAGTCACAAGACAAGATGGTGATTGATGCATGATCAGCTGCAAGTACTCTTTCATAGAGGCTGTGAATTCATGCATGCCACTTATGCTGCAATCCTATATACAGGTAGAAGTAAATCCCATTAAACTCAATGGGTCTTACTTCTGAGTAGGTATGTATAAAAGTACACTACCAACGCGTACTTTCAGTAAGGCTTTTGACAAAGTCCCCCATGATACATACACACACACACACACTTTTTAAAAAGGCATGAATGCAGACATGGACTGATGCCCACAGTAATTACATTTCTGACAACAGGAAGGTATGTAAATATTCTAGAAATTGGTCCCATACAGCAGAATGCCACAAGATGACTGGAAAAGAGCTGGGCCAATTACCCGCTGCTCTGTCCCATGTAGCCTGTGCAACTATAAAATTCTTAGATGCCTTCAGAGAAGAAAATCTGGGAAAGCAGATAAGGTTTCTTCACTAAGATCCATCCACACAATCATATATTATGTACGCATCGTTAAAGCTCTGTGGGGGGTCACTCTCTGCCCCAGTTAAGCCTCACTATTAGCAGGAGAGATCTTCTTACTGTGCATCCTATTAACACGTTCACTAACAAGCTCAGATCTGCAAGCTGGTGTTTGCAATGGCACAGCTGTTCAGAAGCTTCACAAGATCTCTCAATCCCAGCCCCTCAGACAGGGAAGTAATCCAGCTGGTCAGGTTGCAGTTAATTACTTCTAAACTTGATGGAGGAAATGCTTTGGCAGCCCAGTGACAAATTTCAACTTCAACAAGCACAACTTTCCAAGTATTTCATGGTACCATTTTGCAACACGAAGCATGAAGTTGAACCAGAATTCCCACTTGCCAACAGTGTAAAAAATGTCCAGGTTTCACTACCATCAGCCCTGCCTTCAGTCTATGAGCAAGTCATGCTGCTTGTCTTCAGTCGCTTACAATTGCCAGCCAAACCCCCAAACAAATCGGATTGTTGAAGACAATTCGTTCCAGCACCCACAAGCACATGCGGCGACAAGGACCAGCGCACAACGACACAGTGTGCATTGTTCCCTGGGGGTTAACATTCAGCCGTGGAAATAGGCTTAGAGCTGAAAGCCCAGCACATGAGAACTCAACATTAAACAGAAAGCTTTTAGACAACCTCAGTAGCTGCAGCCTGGCTATACACAGCCCAGAGACACAAGAGAAAATAGGGGGATTTATGCTTCAGATTAACCCTTGTTTTGCAGAGATGAAAATGCACTGGGAAGATAATGCACTGGGAAGAGGTGGCGAGGGCAAATTGAAGCATTCCTCAAATTCTTCTTTTAAAATAAGTTGAACTCTGTGAGTTGATTCAAGTGTTTGAACTACCGTATTTTTCGCTCTATAACACGCAGATTTTTGCTCCTAAAAAGGAAGGGGAAATGTCTGTGCGTGTTATGGAGCGAATGAGTGCTCCCTGGAGCCGAAAAATGAGGCAAAAATCAAACCGCGCTTCAGGGAGAAGGGAGCTCCGTGAGACAGGAAACTGCTGCTTTCCTTCATTCTGCCTCAGGGTCTTACTGCCCACCCTGCTCTGTTTCGTTGCTGTGTTTGCTCAAACGGAACAAAGAGCAGGGAAAGCCCCTCCCCTCCAGGCAAGTAGAGAGGAAAGCAGAGCGTCCGAACAAAGAGCAGGGAAAGCCCCTCCCCTCCAGGCAAGTAGAGGGGAAAGCAGAGCGTCGCTCTATCCTGTCCCTGCTCCGGAGGGAACAATGTATGTGAAGGGAAGAGAGATTACAGGTTCGGCTTAAAATTCTGATTTGACTTCCTGCTTTTTGTTTTTGGAGACACACAGCATTCAAATATGCTTTCTTCCATTTAAAAGGATGAAATCCTTAAACAGTGTTTTGCCTGTAAATTCATGCGATCTGGAAGATTACAGTGTCTGTACCTCTTAAGGGATGGCAAAGCTTAGGTTTCGCTGCTAAATAGTTCTTAATGCAGTTAAAATGCTTTCTTCTGTCATGCTGGTGGGAGGGAGAGGGAGAGGGAGAGAGAGAGAGAGCGCGCACGCTGGCTGGCTTGGGTGGGTGGGTGGGGGGAAACTTTTGCCTTCCTTTCCTCACGTTATAGCCCTCTCCTGCATTCTTAGCCTTCTGTGTTTTTCCTTCCCTCCCCACTTAAAATGTGGTTACAAAGCATGGATCCACATGGATCCTCAGGATCTTTGCATTGGGTCACCCCAAATTCACCATCAGAGCACACAGCATGTCCATGGCTACAGCCTGCCCCCCCAAAATCACACACCCATTGTTGCCTGGGGCTGCAATGGTGCAAAAACGTAGTTACAAAGCATGGATCCACATGGATCCTCAGGATCTTTGCATTGGGTCAGCCAAAATTCACCATCAGAGCACATAGCATGTCCATGGCTACAGCCTGTCCCCCCCCAAAAAAAATCACGCACCCACTGTTGCCTGGGGCTGCAATGGTGCAAAAACGTGGTTACAAAGCATGGATCCACATGGATTCTCAGGATTTTTGCATTGGGTCACCCCAAATTCACCATCAGATCACATGTCTGTGGCCACAGCATGAAGCACAAAAATGATACGTCCACTGTTTCATTCAGAATATTTTTTCCCTTGTTTTCCTCCTCTAAAAACGATGTGCGTGTTATGGTCAGGTGCGTGTTATAGAGCGAAAAATACGGTAATTATGATTCCTTATTTGCAATCTCTGATTTTTTTAATTTTTTTTTTGATACAAAGCAGTTTATCCTGGACATTGTTATTATTATTATTATCATCAAACATATGGCCACTGTTTGCAATGGGTTCAAAACTGTCAAACTAAATCGTCCCACTTGGCTGTGCTTAAAACCTATTGTTGGTAGGAAAAGGTGTGCTATTTTAGTCCATTTCCCAGTAACACTAATGCACATGAGCACCAACAGCCTGGTAACTGAAGGTTCTCTGCCAGGGCAATATTATCTGACACACTCCTTTGGGGAAGGCATGCATGTTAAACTAGTTCCTCCCTGGGCTACTATGAACATTAGTAACCTCACTGAATTTGAAATATGCATCGCTTTCCGCAACATGATGCAATTTATGCATCATCCCAATACCAAGGGATTCTTATGGAAGAAAGGATGTGAGGTCATCCATTCCCCTCAGCCATGTGATTTATGCCTACCAATGAAAAGGGGCCATCTTTTGACTTTTTGAAAAGAGGAACTCATATGTTCTTATTCTTGGCTTGGGTCTTCCTGGCCACCCAAGCTGTAAGAAGCATCTGAGCATGCTATTCAGAGGCTGACAAGGTCTTCAAGAGCCAACTCTGCAATGATCTGGAGAGGAAAAAATACTCTTTAAACTCAGGAATATTATTCACTAAGGAGAGGAGTTGTTCCTCCTTGGGACAGCAAGGCCTGTGATGACAGCTCCCCAAATAATTTGTGCTCATTTTTGCCTAGACCTGTCCAGTGGAATGGATGGCCTAGCTGCACAGAAGTGGAAAGATTTTGGCAGGCCTAGGAAACAAACTAATACCAAATGCAGGAAACTGTCATTCATAGCATGCCTTTACCTTAGAAAGGGACGCGGGTGGCGCTGTGGGTTAAACCACAAAGCCTAGGACTTGCCGATCAGAAGGTCAGCGGTTCGAATCCCTGCAACGGGGTGAGCTCCCGTTGCTTGGTCCCTGCTCATGCCAACCTAGCAGTTCGAAAGCACGTCAAAGTGCAAGTAGGTAAATAGGCACCACTCCGGCAGGAAGGTAAACGGCGTTTCCGTGCGCTGCTCTGGTTCACCAAAAGCGACTTAGTCATGCTGGCCACATGACCTTGAAGCTGTATGCCGGCTCCCTCGGCCAATAAAGTGAGATGAGCACCATAACCCCAGAGCTGTCCGCAACAGGACCTAATGGTCAGGGGTCCCTTTACCTTTACCTTAGAAAACAAGAGCTTCCCATGCTTTCACCTGTCATTGCAAGTGAGTGAGTGTCGTGATACTTATGCATAGTGTCAGGGGTTTAGGAGCAGAGGCACGGGCAAGGGAGGAAACAGAGAGCGAAGGGGAGGAGGCAGAAGAAAAGATGAGTGATGACGACGACCCGAGATCTCCTAGTCTTTCCAGTGAATCAGAGGATTCACAGAAAGGAGCACCAGTGGCCAGGGCAAGGGGGGAGTCTAGGGGGGCACCCCAGGAAGATAGAGCCAGAGGGGACTCAGGGGGGAGCAGCTGGAAATCGGGACCAGCGTCACCGCCAGGAAGCAGGGAAGAGGAAGGGAGCCAGGGGGGAAGCGCTGGCAGCTCACCACAGGAGGGAGGGCATGAGTCAGGAGTGGCCACACCTCCATCGGGGAGCGAAGAAACGGTTAAGAGGAAAGTGGAAGGTTGGGCGCGCGCGCCAAGTTCAAATGCAGAGGAAGGGGGCGCAGTAAGCAGCCCCGAAAGGGAACCAGGTCCTAAAGCCCGGCGCAAGGAGGCAGGAGGGTCCGGGTCAGCGTCAGAAGAATCCCGGAAGGAAGAAGCCCCGGGGGGTAGAGGGACCCAGAGGAGGACAGTCAGGCGGAAAAGGTGGAGCAAGGCTAGGATATTAAGTTGGTGCACACGGGGCGGAGACTCAGACGGAGCTTCGCCGATCTAGCTACTAGACGTAGAGTTGCGCGCAGCAGCGTGAGAATGGAAACTGTAATTCAATAAAGACTTTTACTTAATGATCGCTGGCTAGCGTGATCCTCTGTGAGCTAGGATCTTCAAGCAGCTCTGACAGTAAGCTCCGTCTCACGATTGTGGGCATCTACAGCCTCGAGGAGGGGAGAAAAACAGGTGCCTACTAGCGAGCTCACGAACGGCAGACGACATGACGGCTGAGCAGCAGATAGAGGAACTCAGAAAAGCAGTGGCACAACTGAATGCCGAGGCTCTCGCATCCAGGAAGAGAGAGGAGGAGGCAGCTGCCGCCTGCAGGGATCTCCAGGTCAGGTTAGACGTGCTGACAAAGCAGACACCCCGGCAGGAGGGAATTGGGTTGGCGAGACGGACAGGCGGGCTGGTCTCTCACTTCGATGGGAACCTGCAACAGTATCCCAACTTTAGAGCCGACGTACTGTGCGCACTGCAACTGCTGCATAAAGACTTTAGAGATGAGCAAGAGAGAGTGGGATTCATCATGTCCCATTTGCATGGGGATGCTAAAGCATAGCTACGCAATTTATGGAGAGATAAGGATCCGGCGCTCCAGAATGCAGATGCCTTTATTAAAGCGATGGATGGGTGTTTTTTATCAAGTATTGACGTGGATCTTGCACGGAAGGAGGTGCATGGGCTGAGACAAGGGAGGGCCAGCGTCAGGCAGTATCATGCCCGCTTTTTCGCCTTGGTCAGTGCCCTGGAATGGGACAGAGATTCGGCTCCTGTAAGAGACCTCTTTTGGGAGGGGCTGCACAACTCGATTAAAGATGAGATCGCGAGGGGGGAGAGACCCCGAACCACCCAGGAGGTCGTTCAGAGGGCACTGGCAGTGGGGGTGAGGCTGGAAGAACGTCCGTGGAGCAGGGACGAAGGGCGTGGAGGGCGCGAACCAGCCAGGGGCCCCTCCTTCCTTCCCAGAGAAGCAGCGCGGGCGCAATCCACGCCTCCGCCAGGAGGAGGAGCCGAACCTATGGAGGTTGGAGGTGCAAGGGCTCAGTCAGCAACCAGAGCCCTAGCACCGGCAGCAGTGAAAGCGAAGCCTCCTAGAGGGAACAGGAAGTGTTACGTCTGTGAGGAGCCAGGGCATATGGCAAAAGAGTGTCCCCAGAGGCTCCACAAGCTTACTGCAGCCTCGGCAATGGTGACTGCAGCAACGCAGCAAGGGGGACCACAGCAGGGAAACGACGCAGTCTGGCTGGAGGAAGAGGCCCTGGGGCCCAGCCAGACGTGTTAGTGACGCAGTCCCCAGAGGTTTTACAGCCCGTGAACCCCCTCCCGCCCAAACCAGTGGTGAGGCTCACCGCATCTCTCCAGCTGCCCAATGGAATCACCACTGACGTGCCCATCACAGTTGACTCGGGCAGCAACGCGGACTTTATAGGGCAGGACTTTGTCGACAAGCACGCTATACAGTTGCTGCCGGCCACACTGCCCCTGCAGGTTGTCACGGTGGATGGCAGGGAGTTGCTAGGGGGGCAAGTGGTGAAGCAGACGCCGCCCATGGCGATGCGACTTGGAAATCACAAAGAAATCATCAGCTTCAATGTCACTCAACTATCGGATACGCCCATTGTATTGGGAATGAGTTGGCTAGACAAGCACAGCCCAACGCTGGCTTGGTACCAGAGGCAGCTGATCTTCGGCTCTTCCTTTTGTGCTGAACACTGCATCGTGCCCCGGCAGGAAGGAGAGGAAGAGGAGTCACAGCTGCTGCTAGGCACGCTGCAAGCGATTCCCCACAAGTACGCAGAATTTTTGGAAGTTTTCTGCGAGAAGGAGGCAGACAGGCTACCCCCTCACAGACCATATGACTGCAAGATTGACCTGCTGCCGGGGGTGGCGCTGCCTAAGGGGAAACTGTATTCCATGTCAGAGGACGAGCTGCAGGAACTCAAACAGTTCATAGATCATAATTTGGAGCGCGGTTTCATCCGAGAGTCCAAGGCAGCGGGGGGCAGTCCAGTATTCTTTGTTAAAAAGCGAGACACGCCCCAAAAAAGACTGGTCGTGGACTATCGCATTTTAAACAATGGGACCAAGCCGTCGGACTTCCCCATGCCCCGAATCGACGACCTCCTGGCGAAGGTGCGGAAGGGGAAAGTGTTCACCAAGTTAGACCTGCGAGGGGCGTACAACCTCATTCGTATGCGGGAGGGAGATGAGTGGAAGACGGCCATGTTCACGCCACTGGGTACCTACGAATACAGAGTTATGCCCTTTGGATTGCAAAATGGCTCCCACGTTTTTCAAGCTTTCATGCATCACGTGTTGGCGGGACTTCTCTACAAGACGTGCGTCTGTTTCTTAGATGACATCCTGATCTTTTCGGAATCGCAGCAGGAGCATGACAGACACGTCAAGGAAGTGCTGACCAGACTAAAGCAACATAGGCTCTACGCCAAGCTGGAGAAGTGCCAATTTGACGTGACGGAGGTGGATTTTCTGGGCTACAAGTTGTCTGACAAGGGGCTCGCCATGGACAGCGCCAAGGTTCGCGCGGTATTGGATTGGAAGAGTCCACGCAACCGGAAGGAGGTCCAGAGGTTTGTCGGCTTTGCGAACTTCTATCGCAAGTTTATCAAGGGCTTCGCTATGCAGACAGCGGCCATCACAGACACGCTTAGCTCCAAGAAAAAGAAGTTCGTTTGGACAGAGGAGGCGGAGCAGTCCTTTCAGGCACTCAAGCGTCTCTTCGCGTCGGAAGAGCAGCTGCTTCACGTCAACCCCAGCAGGCCGATGAGGGTGGAGACAGACGCCTCGGACAGAGCCGTGGGGGCGGTCCTGCTGCAAAAGGACCAGCAGGGGGTGTGGCGACCGGCAGCGTTTTACTCCAGGAAGCTCAGCAAGTCCGAGCAGAACTACACCATCTGGGACAGGGAGTTGCTGGCCATTCATGCAGCGTTCAAAGCGTGGAGGCACTTCCTGATCGGCGCCAAGCACACGGTGCAGGTTTGCACGGACCACAAGAATCTGGAGCACTGGCGCACGGCACAGTTCCTAAACCAGAGGCAGATACGTTGGGCTGAGTTTTTTGCGAACTTCGACTTCCGCATAGAGTATGTCCCGGGGGACACTAACATCATGGCGGACGCCCTCTCCCGTAAGCCACAGTATCTGGAGGACGCAACGCCAGCGGCCGCCATGCACATCTTCGCACCAACAGTATGGGCGTGCGCCGCGGCCACCGTGGACCTGGAGGCGGTGCGACGAGCGTTGCAGGATGACTCCTTCGCGCAAGCAAAGATGGCAGAGGTGCAGAGGGGCACGGCTGCGGCCGACGGTTTCCAGCTACGAGATGGATTGCTCATCCGTAAAGGGGCCATCTACGTGCCGGGAGACGACCTTCGCGCCAAGGTGCTGCAGCAGCTGCACGACGCGCCCACGGCCGGGCACTTTGGCAAGGAGAAGACGGTGGAATTAGTAGCCAGGGATTTCTGGTGGCCTGGAATGAGAGGGGAGGTCGCAGACTACGTGGCGAGGTGTGACACCTGCCAGAGGGCCAAACCAGTGCACAAACCGCCGGCCGGACTGTTGGAACCGCTGCAAACTCCGGTCGAACCTTGGGAAAGGGTGGCCCTGGACTTTGTCACGGATCTGCCCAGCTCGAGGGGCAAGACGGCAGTGCTGGTGGTGGTGGACCTGTTTTCCAAGATGGCGCATTTCATTCCGTGTGCTAAGGTGGCCACGGCGGAGCAAACCGCCAAACTGTTCATAGACCACGTGTTCAAGGTTCACGGTCTGCCACGGTCTATTCTGTCCGACCGGGGGCGGCAGTTCATCTCGAATTTCTGGCAGAAGCTGATGGGCTTCCTGAACGTCAAGATCAACCTGGCGTCGGCGAGACACCCGCAGACCAACGGGCAAGCGGAGCGGGTCAATGCCATCATGCAGCAGTACCTGAGATGTTATGCAAATCAACAGCCTGCGACGTGGGTGGATTACCTGCCGCTTGCCGAGTTCGCCTACAACAACACGAAGCACGTGTCCACGGGGGTCACGCCGTTCTTCGCCAACAACGGGAGGCACCCCAGAACCTTCCCGGGACTGGAAAGAATGGGGGAGGGGGAGCCGCAGACCGCAGATGCGTTCGCGTCGGAGCTGCAGGAAGTCCACGATCAGCTGAGGCGCCACCTGGAGCTGGCCAAGCACGCATACAAGGTACAAGCGGACAAGCACAGAAGGGTTGGCGAAGAGCTCCACGTGGGAGACTGGGTTTGGTTAGCAGCCCACGCAGTGCCGGCCAGGTCGTTGGCCAAGAAGAAACTAGGGCATAAACAACTGGGGCCCTACCAAGTCGAAGAGCAGGTCAACCCGGTAGCTTTCAGACTGGCACTTCCGGAGGGTTCCAGAATGCATCCGGTATTCCACAGATCGGTGCTCACTCCCTACAAGGCACCGCACAGGTTCCAGGAACCCGGAACGGCGCCGAGTCCGGTCAGAGACAGAACAGGGCACGCGGGAGTGGCACAGAAGGAGCGCATCAACGAAGTCACGGAGATTTTGGACTCCAGATGGGGGGAAGAGGGGGTAGAATACTTTCTCGCCAAGGAGGGCACCCCGGCCAGTGCGAACAGCTGGGTGCCGGGCTACGCCTTGGACGAACCTCTCCTCAAAGACGAGTTTCATGCCCTCTTCCCCCATAGACCTATGCCAGCAGACTTTTTCGACGACTGGCTTTTCACACCCACGCTTTCGGCCAGCACGTTCCGGGGGTTCGACTCAGACGAGGACCCGACACAAGACGTCCGTTCCCCGGAGGGGTCACCCTCGGGATCTGCATCAGAACCCTCGTATTGGTGGGACGATAGACCAGAGGAGCAGTTCCGCAGACGGTGGCTGGAAGGCCCAGGACGAGCAACACCGCCAGGAGGAAGTGAGGGAGAGACGGACATGGACGTTTTCGGGGACGACCCTGGTTTCGAGCACGGCGGCACAGAGATGGAAGCGGAGGTGACCGTTGTCGACGAGAGCAGGGAGGAAGACCCGCGAGACTTCAGATGGAGGCCCGCCACGGGAAGCGACCGATATCCGACGTTCTTCCCTTTGCAACAGCAGCCCCCAGCTCCAGCACCGGAAGGAGGGGAGGGGGGAATGGGGGGCTTCGAGGGGGGGATGGATGTCAGGGGTTTAGGAGCAGAGGCACGGGCAAGGGAGGAAACAGAGAGCGAAGGGGAGGAGGCAGAAGAAAAGATGAGTGATGACGACGACCCGAGATCTCCTAGTCTTTCCAGTGAATCAGAGGATTCACAGAAAGGAGCACCAGTGGCCAGGGCAAGGGGGGAGTCTAGGGGGGCACCCCAGGAAGATAGAGCCAGAGGGGACTCAGGGGGGAGCAGCTGGAAATCGGGACCAGCGTCACCGCCAGGAAGCAGGGAAGAGGAAGGGAGCCAGGGGGGAAGCGCTGGCAGCTCACCACAGGAGGGAGGGCATGAGTCAGGAGTGGCCACACCTCCATCGGGGAGCGAAGAAACGGTTAAGAGGAAAGTGGAAGGTTGGGCGCGCGCGCCAAGTTCAAATGCAGAGGAAGGGGGCGCAGTAAGCAGCCCCGAAAGGGAACCAGGTCCTAAAGCCCGGCGCAAGGAGGCAGGAGGGTCCGGGTCAGCGTCAGAAGAATCCCGGAAGGAAGAAGCCCCGGGGGGTAGAGGGACCCAGAGGAGGACAGTCAGGCGGAAAAGGTGGAGCAAGGCTAGGATATTAAGTTGGTGCACACGGGGCGGAGACTCAGACGGAGCTTCGCCGATCTAGCTACTAGACGTAGAGTTGCGCGCAGCAGCGTGAGAATGGAAACTGTAATTCAATAAAGACTTTTACTTAATGATCGCTGGCTAGCGTGATCCTCTGTGAGCTAGGATCTTCAAGCAGCTCTGACACATAGGAATAAACATCAGAGGATTTCCTGCGGTCACTCTCTCCTGGTCGGGGTGGGTGGGGGCGGAGGGCACCAAGAGCTGTCTCTCAGGCAGCAAGCACTAAAACAATAACACTACATTTAATAAATGAAGAGCTGGCTTGCGAGAACCCGTGCTCTCTTCCCCAGGCAGCATCTATGGGTAGAACTGGTGCCTGTCACAATACAAAATAATGAGCAGAGGACATGCTGCAGACACTATCCACCACACTGTGTCAGCTCTGAAGATCAAGCCAGCTGGCTTGCTAGTGGGGCCAGCACAGAACCACAGCTGCTCCAGTCCTTTCAAGAACAGCAATTGTCTCTAATCTTGGTTAGACACACCAGCGGCAATCTCCTCACCCCTACCAAGGCCAAAGGTCACCAGATGCTCCCACAGGCATCCTGCTGTCAAACTGACTGGTACAAGGAGTAGGGCTGCTTCCAACATGTGTTATTTTTTAAAAAACTGTTATTCTTGCCCTTCATTTTATATACTGTGAGCCACTTTGCACGCCATTTTGTGGGTAGAAAAGTTGCTGCCAGCTTATTTGTATGCCACTTTACCGCAAAATTGTGCCCAAAGCGGCTCATAAATGAAAAAAATAACAAATACATTTTTTAAAAAATGTATTAAGAACAATTAAAAATAGCCTTAATGTCAACAAGTGCATAACATAAATCCAGACATCATAATGTAAAACAAAAAAATTAACAGCTTAAAGCGAAACAGGAGAGAATAGTGTCTAACACAAAAACAAAATGGTAATATATATACTGTGCTTCTGGGAGGAAGACACTGGGTTGTATTCAATATAGCTTTCAAGCAGATCACTACCATCAGCAGAAGAATTCCTCCTTGTGCAAAGGAACATTCTCCCCTTCTCCTCTTCCTGCATTCTCCAAAATGTACTCAGGGTTTTCCCCAACATTCCAGAGCAGATGGTGCAGAGGACACATGACAGGAGGAGAAGAGGGGAATCCCATTGAACTTGGCTCCCCACTGTTCCCAAAGGACACGCCCCAGGAGCTGACCACTATTAACTTGCAGGCCTTGGCTGACACTAGCCTTCCCTAACCTGGTGCCCTCCAGATGTTTTTGACTACAACCACCAGCTATGCTGGCTGGGACTGATGGGAGTTGAAGAGCAAAAGAGCTGGAGGCCTCCATCTTAGGGAAGTCCTGTCTATGCAATGCCTGTTGCAGGAAAACAAAAGCGAGCAAACTTCCTAACATTTCCAGCGAAAAGATCAAAGTTGTTTCATTTGGACTCAATCTGTCATGTTTTGTTTCTTATTATGACATTTGCCAGATTAAGGATGTGAAGCTTCAGAACTACAAAGGTGGCTGTGACATTAATTTGCTAGCATTTGCTAGAAAACAGGTATGTTATAGAAGTTGCTTCCCCAAGGATGTTGCTTTCCACCCTTGATTATTATAAATCAGCCTTCGGGCAAACTGCATCTTCTCACCAAGCTAGCAGTTCTTCCAGTGAGAGGAATGACCAAGCATGAAACTTATTCAATCACAGGAATTTGCAAGCAACAGCATTCCACAAATGACCGTCTGGTTCCATCCAAGCAGAGCACAAATAGAAGCCCTGGAGCCTGGTCAGCTAAGACAGCCTGGTCCGCTTCCAGGTGCTAAGTGTCACATGCTCATTCATGGGTGGCCAAGCAGGAAGATAATCAAAATGAAAGAACAAGAAGATACAGCCAACACAAATGAACAGTGAACTTGCCATTTCTGAACAGAGAGAATGACAGAAACCTGAGGCTGCCCACAAATCAGTAGGTTTTGTACAACAAAGGAAAACATCCCCCTAATACAAACCAGCTGAGCGCAAGTCAAAGTGACCCATAAGGTCACCATTCTCCTATTCCCCATTTCAGACAACCATTTCATTCTGGAACTTGTTGGTCTGATCTTTTGAGGAAGCTGTTAATGTTGGCTTTTTGCAGTATGGTAGCGCTGCAGAGAGCTTGCTGGGGAGATCATGCATTAAAAAGAAAGGACTCAAAAATAACTTAAAGAAGGTTTTAATAAGAAAAACAAAAACTCCATTAACACTAAATATATTAACAAACAAACATGACCCAACCACCAACCCATCCCCCAGGGTAATGGGAGAGCTAGATGCTGCTCCTTATATACTCTACCCAAATGCTGACACACCTTAATCAAATACAACTCAGCAGCACCTGCTATGTTACACAGCTGTAAAGCTGGGTCTCGTTATCTTGCTCTGGCCCCTTAAAGACATACACATGGAGTGGAACAATGATGAACCTTTACATTTAAAGAAACCATTCAACATTTCCCCTGCGGTTCATCATTGTGAAACAAAAACATAAAGCATACTTTGTACATGTTTTTCATGTGTAACCTTTGGAAGTGCTTTAGTAAAAATGTCCGCAATTTGATTGTCACCTGGAACATATTTAAATACAACCATTTCATCAGCAATTAGTTTCTTTACAAATTCTAAACGTAATCTTAAGACTCTAGTGCGCTGCGTATTGGTCTCTGAACATAGGATAGCGAGTCCACTCTGGGAATCAAGGTAAACTTTTACTGGTAGTGTTACTTGCATCTGTAGGTCTGCGAATACTTGCAGATACCATTCTACATCACGAGTGGCCTGAACGCATGCACATAATTCACTCTCTGTTGTAGAGAGACAAATAATGGTTTGTGTCTGGGACTTCCATTCAAATGGACAACCGTTATAACAAAACACCATACCAGACACACCCCTGCAATTATTTTGTTCCACTGCATGAGATGCATCGCAGAAAATTTCAAAACCTTTATCAATACTGGGTGTAAACTGCAACCTATAATGTTTGGTATGTTTAAGGTGCATTACCACTCTCTTAAGAGCAGAGAAACATTGCATAGTGGTCTTTTCCACAAATTGATGCATCTTTTAACAAAAGCTTAACTGTTTCATATTTTACACTTGGTGAATAGCACAAATCATAATCTTCACCTGGAATTTGTTGAAAACCCCTAGCAACTAGTCTTGCCTTGTACCTTACAACTTCATTTTTGTCATTCATTTTAACTCTATAAACCCATTTTGAATCAATAAGTCTCATATCTGGGGTTTGTGGTACAAGAGACCAAGTGTTATGCTCTTTTAAAGAAGCTATCTCAGAGTTCATAGCTTTATACCAATTTACAGCTTGGTGCATAGGTAAATTCTGAACATCACTGTAGCTTTTTGGCTCAAAAACCACCTTATTGGCATACACAGTATTAAAATGTTCATCTGCAAAACGTTGTGGCTTCTGCCTCTTTCTATCTGAACGTCTCAGTCCAGAAGGAGAGTCAGACTCCTCAGACTTAATGGGACTCAGTGAACTACTAGTTTCAGGTTGTAAATTATCATTGTCAGACTGAAGAGGTGCCTGTAGGCTAAGCTCACGGTCAGAAAACTCAAGAGAATCTAACCTCCCCTCAGGTGCCTGTGACTTTAAATCATCAAACAAATTATCAGATTCAACAGGCTTTTTGTCTTTTTCTATTAATTCAGAATCACCATTTCCTGCTGCTGCTGCTCCTGCTTCCTCTTCTTCCTCAGTATCATTTATACCATTAGTATCTTGGAAAACAGCAACTCCATTCCAATTTACAGTTTGTATCATGCTTCTGGTAATATGAAATTTGCCAGTTGCTGGTATGTAAATTCTGTACGCCCCCTGCTGGTAGCCCATTAATTTTCCCTGGACACTACGCTCACCCAATTTCTGCTTAGCAGGATAATGCATAATTACATCTGAACCCCAAATGCGTAGGTATTTCAGATTAGGGCGTTTTTTAAACAGCTTCTCATAGGGGGTGACATCTAAACCAGAATGATAACTGCGATTTCTAACATAACAAAAGGCATGGAGTGCTTCAGCCCAAAAGTCTTTGGGCAGATTAGCATCGTGCAGATAAGTTTTAACCCCTGCCTGCAAGTCACGCTGCACAACTTCAACAAGCCCATTTTGCCAGGGACTTCGGGGGCAAGATAACTCATGAGTAGTCCCCTGCGCTTCCAGGAATTTCTCAAAATCTTCAGAAACAAATTCCCCACCCCGGTCAGAAAAAAGGTTCTTAATTGGTTTGTTAAAGTGTGTTTTTACCCAGTTGCAAAAAACCTTGTACTTCTCAAATGCTTGGGACTTCTCAGCTATTGCATAAGTCCAACAATATCTACTATACTGGTCTATGAGAGTAAGCCAGTACTTTGAACCTCCTAATGATGGTGAGAGTGGCCCAACTAAATCACAATGTACACGCTCAAATGCCTCAGTTACTTTCCTATCTGAGCACCTACCCTTGCGTGCAACCTTAATCTTATTCTTGCAACAGGATAGACACTGCATAAAGAATTTGCATGGTTTTAAGTTGAGGCCATCGACAATATTCTTTGTCTTAATTACATCAGCAAAATTCAGGTGTCCCAGAATTCTGTGCGCCATGTGGACACACCCAGAATGTGGTCTTACATTCCTCAACCCCTGGCTTGACTGTGCTGCTCTGCAATTTATAGGCGATTGGGAGTAGGTGCGAAAATACAGTCTATATAAACCATCAGATTCCCGGGCATACAATAGACGTTTGTTCCCCTCGAAAAACTCACACATAGACTTTAAGAAACGCACAGTTATGCCTTGATGGGCAAAGCACCTTACTGACAATAAATTGTCCACTGACGGGCAGTAAATGCAGTTTGCTATTGTAATGTTTAAAGAGTCAAGTTTAACGGTACCCCTGCCAAGCGACTGCAAGACTTGTGAATTGGCTAAATGTACATTACCAATTTCCTCTTCGAAAGAAATAAACAAGCTTCGATCATTGCAGATATGCTGCGATGCTCCTGAGTCGATAACAAAAGACTTCCACTTCGCACCTTTAATTCTTTTACGATCTTTAGTCCGAGCGTGAAAAGCTCGCGGCTCGTTTCTGTCTCTACTATACGATGCTGGCTGCTGGGCTGACGGCCGTGATTGACGAACAGAAACAGGCTTGGGAGTACTTTGCTTTCTTTTGGATCTGCAGTCCCTTGCAAAATGTCCTTGCTTATTGCAGAACCAACAACGCTTTGCAGCTTTAAATGCAGTTGTATCACCACAGGTTTGCATATGGCGTTCCTCATTCTTTCTGGAAACAGGAGTGCTTATGGCACAAGCCTCCCTTCTATCCAACTCGCCCATTAATCTTGCCGTTACCCCTTCCACAGTTAATTGTGCTGGTGGAACAGCAGATATCTGGCTAGCTATACCATCAAAGTCCTCATTAAGGGAACAAAGGATGATAAAAACATACTGAATATCAGGTATCTCCATGTCCCTTCGAATTAACTCGCCGCGTATTGCCTCCAGACGTCTCAAGTGTGCTGCCAAATCTCCACCAGGCTGCAACTTTGTCTGGTACAACTGCTTGAAAAACGTCAATGCAGACGCTGACTCTTTTCTAACATGCACTGCTGCAAGACTGTCCCACATTTCTTTGGCAGTTTTCTTATTTCTTATATAGACTACTTGCTGGTCGCTGACTGCCAAATTAATTATCGCCCTGGCTTTTGCATCTCCTTTCGACCAAGCATTAGTTACAGGGTCAGGAGGGTCATCAGTTACATAGGTCCATACTTCTCTAGAGGTCAAAAGCGCCTCCACCCGAAAAGACCATAAACTATAGTTCTCATCTGTTAGCTGTGGGAAGACCAGAGCCTTCTCAGCTTCAGGAACCCGGTCAACCATTCTGGAACTCTTCCAGACCCACAAAAACTACGCTAACAGGAGAAGGAGTTTTCAAACCTTTCTCAGAGTCCAAAAATATGCAGTCATCCACTCAGCAGCTGGGCCCATAACCAAAGATGTTGGCTTTTTGCAGTATGGTAGCGCTGCAGAGAGCTTGCTGGGGAGATCATGCATTAAAAAGAAAGGACTCAAAAATAACTTAAAGAAGGTTTTAATAAGAAAAACAAAAACTCCATTAACACTAAATATATTAACAAACAAACATGACCCAACCACCAACCCATCCCCCAGGGTAATGGGAGAGCTAGATGCTGCTCCTTATATACTCTACCCAAATGCTGACACACCTTAATCAAATACAACTCAGCAGCACCTGCTATGTTACACAGCTGTAAAGCTGGGTCTCGTTATCTTGCTCTGGCCCCTTAAAGACATACACATGGAGTGGAACAATGATGAACCTTTACATTTAAAGAAACCATTCAACAGTTAAGAGCAGTTGTGCTTTTCCCCCAGGAAACAAGTATAGCAGGACCAGCGGTAAGACAGTTGCAATATGAGTCCAGTGGAAAAGCTAACTTTTCACCATACTCAACTGGTTTTGAAATGCATAGGACAAAAGGCTTTTAAAGACCACGCTTCATTAAAATATTTACTGCACCACCAAAAGATGCCTGCCCCAAATCAGAAGAGGACAGAAAATAGTTGCAGGAAAGCTTTATTGAAATGTCTGCAAGACAAGGCCTACAACCCCAAACACAGGGAATGGTATTATTGGAGAACGCTTTCCTTCTTGGTTTTCCTTCCCACTCCATTAGTTTGTTCACTAGTACTAATCTGTGATGAAGCACAGAGAAGCTGTCCAAACCATGAGAACAAATTGATGTTGGGTTCCTGTAAGAGATGACTGGCTGATGAATGAACATTAGAAATCATGTACACATGTAGATATGGAACAGATTCATCCAATAGCACATTGGTACGGATCATACCTAATGAACGCTATCAGGGTTCTTGTACAACACCCCCCCCCCCGTTTCCCCACATTGGCTCTGAGGAGGTCAGGAGAACCCTGGGACAGCACAGGGAGGGGATCATTCCACCTGGCAAGCTGAAATGTTTGTGCAGATGGAACATTTGTAACTGAACGACACCAAATTCCAACCATTGCAGATTTAAATTTATCTTGTGTTCAGATTTATAATGCATCTTATCACTCACCAAGCAAATCCATGGCCTGAGGAACACAGGCCCACAGACTGAAGTGCCTCCCCCAGACAAGATGTCTTATTTATAGTTTCAATTAAGGAGCTATGTGCTCAAAGTCAGCTCGTGTTTACAATCCCAATTCTATGCATATTTACTCTGAAGTAAATCCTATTGAGTTTATCAAGGCTGTTCATCTCAAGAAGGAGTGCACAGAATTCCAGCCCTAAACACATAGGAGTTAAGCTTCCCTTTACATCCATTACCATTATCTCCCTATGGCAACAAAGCTATCTTAAGGGGGCTGGGCTACTGATGCTGTTACTAATAAAAATGATATATGACAAAGGTAAAAAGTGTTTTTAAAAATTACTTCCCTAAAGTCACGTTCACATCGAGCATTAACCTTGAGGCTTATTTGCCTTCCTCTACCGTTCAAACTGAGGGCAAATCCAAATTTTGGATCCTTAAATGGTACAGTTTTCTCACATTTGATTGAAAACGCCTCTGTATGAAAAAGCCATACACATTTTGTTGTGGTATAAAATCGGGGGAGGGGGGCACTTTCAAGCAAGTAATTTCCCACCTGAACACTGTTGTCATATCACTGCGTTAGAGAACCACACAGTCTCAGCAGCTGAATGTCTGATTCATACTCAGGAAAGAAATTGGAGTGAAGAAGGAACAAGAAGCATGGAAGCTTCTTTCTAGAGAAGTAATATTCTTAACTCCCACATAATTTGCTCATGTAAATGTTATGTCGCCTTCCCATTTTTCAGAATCATTCACCGAATCATTGCAATTGAAATTAACACAGGAAAACTGATCTGAAAATAAACTATCAAAATCAGTTTTACACTGTACTGTATTTACAGCTTCTTTTGAAAAGCACATAGCATTATTACTGTTCAGTTTTCTGCAACCGCCAGGCACCATTTTCTGCTCTGCATTAAGAACCCTCTTCGTACTCTTGCACCCAGTATACTTCTTCACTATGATTTTGCCAATGATAACAAATGCAATTGCTCCTATCAGCAGAGAATCACAGAAATCCAACAGGCCTGCAGACTGCCATATTGTGCTGACCTATCACAATGACTGGATAACGATGCATTTTTAAGCTAAGTCTGATGAGTGATCACAGGTGCTTGATCTGGAGACACACATGCAAACACACAGACAAAAAATTGGATCCTTTAATGACAGATCTACTAGTGCACACAGAACCATAAGAAAACAAGCTGACAAAAATGGCTTACAGAGAAGATTGCATCCAGACTTGAGAAGCAAGATAATCATTTACTGAAGCGGTTGAATGCCTTTTTTTATTTGCATTAGCGTCTGGTGTGGGCAAGACACCCAGATTCACATTAATAACCTAAGGTGTGCGCATTTTTTAGATACCCAGAGCAATAATTAAAAGGCCAAGAGGTCAAGGCTTGTAAATGAACCAATTGCAAGAGAGGAAGAAGTTTAGCTTTGCCAATCATTACCTCACAAGAGATCAACTGCTACTAACCATCTAATTAGCATCAATTGTGTCTTAGGTCCTAAGCACAGAGAAACTGTAAAGGCAGCTACAGAAAGCAAGATATCAATTTATCCTGCCTGCTGTGACCACATTGATTTTAATATGTTTTACAGTGAAATCTAGCAGCCTCACCCCCCAAATTTATTTATCATAATATAAACTTTAATCACCCACTATGCTTCTGGTGTAGTTAATGATATATGCCTCAAAGCATTTCTGACATAGGGAGGGGTACATTATTACATTATTGGGTATTTATCACCTGATTGGTGGATTCTGAACATGTCTCCCCTCTGTTACGTGGAGTCCTGATAAAATTATGAGCTGCAAGGCTACTCCTTTTAACAGAGGAGATGTGGTCACATGCCTGTTTGCTGCACAAAGGAAGAGCTCTTCTAAGTGCTGATTCAATTACCAGACGGCGCTTGCCTGAACAATATTTCATTTGTTATGTACAAAATTGGCTATATAATTATGTTGATATTGTAATTATCTAGTCAACAGCAAAGCCGCTTCCTAAACAACATACAAATTAAACTCTCTCGACATTTGAAGTTTGCCACCAGCAATGACAAATACAGGGAAGTCTTCTAACTGGAATCCCGCTGGGACCACACAGCATTTATCAGCAACGGTGTGTACTTTGCGGGTGCTCTCCACAGACTGATTGCTGAGCCACTGCCTACAATTTGCACAATTCATCCTGAAGTTCTGCCACATAAGATACAGGTGATCAGCACTCAGCGGAAAAACTGTGTTGCAGCAATTATATTGCTGCTTAGCTCCCTTCTCCTGCAAACTCATGCCGCGCTTCCCAAATGCAAGTTCTTCTATGCTTTATCTCTAGCATATGAAAGCAACTTATGGACACAATGCTGCACTAGCCACAATGGACACACAACTTCAGAAAACGGCTGTAAGAAGAAATGGGCACTAAATACACCTTCAAACATAACACCCTTATTCTGAAGAAGCAATTCTGAATTCATGGAAACAGTTTTCCTAAAACTAAGTGAACACCCTTTTAGGTGTCCTTTTCCAATGGTATCTTCTGCAGCAGTGATGGCTAACGGGTGGACCTTATACAACCAGCTGAAGGCTTTATGTGGCCCTCCTTGATATGTGAAAGGTGGTGGCAACAGCTTTGGGGAGGACTCCCCTGATTTCTGACCCCTTTTCTTTACCTTCTCCCGTGTAATTCCCACTGCTGCTGTGAGTGCCCTGCTGTTATTTTCAGATAATTCACAGTGCATTCAGTCCAGCATTCCCCTGCCCAAAGCAATTTGAGTTGCTTTTAAGTGTTGCTTACTTCAGTGTTCAGAGTGCTTCTGCAGCCCTCATGAATAACTCACTTCTTCAGCAGTTTCGGCTACCACTGCTCAGCAGTTGGCTGTCATGCTTTTCCTGAGAAAGATAAGCCTGCACCATTTGTCCAGGGAGCTGCTGCAAATATCATGCAGCTGAAGCATTGCAGCAAGCAGCTTCACACTTTCAAAGGTGGCTGCGGTGGGGTAAGTCAGCTTAGTAATCAAAAGTGCTATTTGATCTTCCTCAAGGCTGTTAAGTAAATAGGCAGCCAGCAATGCAATGCAATGCAATGCAATGCATGTAAGATTGAAGGAATGTGGAGGAAAGTAGGGGGAGTTTTTGATGGTAGAAGAAAATAAAGGTAATGTTGTGGGGAAATTGATCTATTTAATGGAGCATAAATTGACGGGCTGATTAATTAGGGGAAATAGGAAAAGGAGGGAGCATAAATTTATTAAGGTGGAAGGCAATGAAAATAATCTTGGAGAACATAGTGACAGAAGGGGTACATTGTTGAAGCACAAATTCATCTTAAACTATTAAAAATATGGTGAGAATAGTATTGAGAAAGGGATAATCATGCGCACCTCCTTGAACTCCTTGGAGGAAATATGGGGCATAAATGAAATGAATGACTAATTTAAATGGTTGTGTCTTAACAGTCACATCACTCTGTTCCTAGTTTGCTTGCACAATGTCTGCTCTACTGACACAGACAAACACACACAAATATTGATCATGATTGCTGTGTTTTTCAAAAGAATCCCACCCCCACTTCCCCAGAAGGGTTGGCCAAGATGAGTCAATGTGGCCCTGGGCCCAAAACAGGTTATCCACCCTTGTTCATATAGAGTAAAAAAAAATGCTGCTGGGATTTTCATTATTATTATTATTAATATAGCTAACAACAACAACAACAACAACAACTAAATGCTTAGGATAAAAAGCTACACATATCAGGCCCATCAGATGAAGCAATCAAGTTATTGCTTTGTGTGTTTGTAAAGAATTGCCACCAGATTGTGAGTAACTGTACCTGGTTTGGCTGGCAGCACCACTTAGCCCCTTCCTACAGAAATAACAAACAACACTGTGTGTGTGTGTGTGTGTGTGTGTGTGTGTTGACATGCATTTTGAAGTGGGCGTATGGACAGCAGGTAGATCTTGTAGAAAGTCTTTATTATAGGGACAGATGGTACCAGCAATGTAGAGTGCCCAGGGTTTTTCTAGTAAAGCAGAAATAAAATCAGGCCTGTCACAAATGGGGTTTTAATTGATCCCCCAGAGATGAGATGCCACCAATTCGTATTGAAACAGACCATATGTTTTCTAAACACACACACACCATTTTAATTAGTCACGAGAATTCAACAGAGCACAAGACACTTTACTGAAGTATTTATTATGTTGCAGAGACTTCTGCTCAATAGATAAGGAATTTTGATATTAAATATCAGGATCTATCAATATACTGTATACAATTTATAGT
Source organism: Podarcis liolepis (assembly GCF_965112155.1). Lineage (NCBI taxonomy): Eukaryota > Metazoa > Chordata > Lepidosauria > Squamata > Lacertidae > Podarcis > Podarcis liolepis. The sequence continues at coordinate 71,238,396 of NC_139555.1, forward strand.
CATGCATGTGCTCTTTTAAAGCTCCTACAGAGTTCTTCAGTTTCTCAGTCAATTTAGTTCATAGTACATGGATTCACAATGTGATTTAAAGTGAATCTGGCATCGAATTCAAGGAAGACAGGTTTTCTAATGAGGCTGCCTTAGCAACATGCCAAAGACAGGCACTTTCCTCAAACCTGTAAATCATTTCTTCTTTACAAACTGAAAATTGGTATCATTGATCAGGAAAGGCCTAGGTGAACAAGTCTGCATTCAGGAGGCAGTGAAAACTCTGCAAAATTGGTGCCTAATTTTTTATTATCATTATTATCATCATCAACAACAACAACAACATTTCAGGAAGGAGACAATTCCACAAGCTAGACACCAAAAGGGAAAAGGTGGCTCTCCCCCAGTTGTCACCAGACTTCTTCAGGCTGCAACAAAACCAAGAAGGCCTAATCCTGAAAACCCATTAAGCAGACAGGTTTGCATGGGCAAAGGCACTCCTCCTTCAGGTAACTAGGTCCCAAGTTGTTTTTGTATGTGTTGAAATTCCATGGTGAGCTTACCGTACACATGTATTCACCTTAACTGCAGTGCACATGAACACTTTGAGTGCACGACAGGGCTGAGGATAATTTTTGCTTTCTGTTTCAGAAGCTGGATTTGCACACCACTTATTGGCCATTAAATAAAGCAGCTGTCCCCACCCACCCACCCCAATCTCACACTGTGCACAACAGTGTTTGAAATTAGCCAGGCGCATTTTGCGACTGGCGCAGTTACAACCGTGTAGAGAACTCTGGATGCCAGGCTGGTGAACGACATCTCCATCTGGCTGTTCCCTCCAGCAGCAGCAGCAGAGTTTGGATTTGATATCCCGCTTTATTACTACCCGGAGCCTCAAAGCGGCTAACATTCTCCTTTCTCTTCCTCCCCCACAACAAACACTCTGTGAGGTGAGCGAGGCTGAGAGACTTCAAGAAGTGTGACTAGCCCAAGGTCACCCAGCAGCTGCATGTGGGGGAGCGGGGACGCGAACCCGGTTCCCCAGATTACGAATCTACCGCTCTTTACCACTACACCACGCTGGCTCTTTTTACTGCATTTCTAGGCCACCTTTTTTTCCAGGGAATACATGGTTCACCCCTTCCACAGTTAATTCATACAATAACCCCGTGAGGTAGGTTAAAAAGCTATGACTGGCCCACGGTCACCCACTGAGCTTCATGACTGAGTGGGGATTTGAACCCTAGTCTCCCAGTCCTAGGTCCGACACCACTACACCACACTGGTTTCCTGGAGTACTTCTGCCATGGGGCAGCTATATAAATTAAGAAGGTAAATAAATACGGGGAAAGGAAAATGTCAGAGAAGGATCTGAAATATTTTCCTTGAAGCTTGAATTTGTCTTATTCTGGATTGTTTTATTTGATGTTTTAATGTGTTGTAAACCACTGAGAGATTTTTTTCCCTTAAAAATATAAAGAGGCATAGAATTGAAATGAATAATGATAACAATAATAAACCCCATCAGAGAAGGGGGTAGGGGTGCCTAGACATTCTGTTGTGGCGACCATAACCTAGGTTTAAAGTGCCATTTGGCAATTAGCTTATATATCTGAGTTTATAACATCGTGTGCAACGCTGGCTGGCTGGCTGGCCCTTGTATCAAGCAGGAAACAATTCCCTCTTTCCTTTTTTAGAATTTAATTTGAAACAAAACCTAGAAGCAATGAATAATTGTTTATTCAGTCAGTCACTTGGGAAAACCAACAATCCAAAAACTGAAAGCAGATTGCTTGTCACCCTTTCCCCTATACTTCAGTTTTTGAATCAGCCAGGTGCAAGAAAAGGGAGAAGAAATCCTTCTCCCCCACCTTGTTTTTGCTGTTTCAGTGCCTGAATGCAGAAATAATGAATGAAGTTTCAGAAATCAAAACCAAATCAAACATGTACACTTAAAAGAAGTTTTTCCTTCAAAGGATCAGTTCATCAAGCAAAGATCAACTAAACCTTTTTAGCTTTAAGGTGAACCACATATTTTTGTGGGTGTTTTTCTATATATATATATATATATAAAGAAACACTGGTAGTAAACGCTACCATCCAACCTAGCACAGTAGAGCTTCTCAATAATAGCACTGAGCACAGGTCTCTAAAAACCTTTGTGCCCTGTGTTAAAAGAAAATATCCTCTTGAATTTTCCTCACTGTAACCTTTCCCAACCTGGTGCCCTCCAGATGTTTTGAATTACAACTCTCACCAGCTTCAGCCAGCAGAACAACTGACATCAGGTTAGGGAAGGCTGCTGTGCATGCTGGGGGCGATGAGGCTTGTAGTCGCAAACATTTGGAAGGCACCAGTTTACTGCACTCCCATGTGGCAACTTACCCCAAATAGACTTCAGCAAATACTCCATTTTATACTTCTCTCTCCATTCTATTCCTCCACAAAGACCTACTGAAAGGCCTTTCTGCTATTCCTGTGCATCCGCCTCCCCCTTGTAAGGCTAACTGGCCCAAACCAAAACAGCCAATTATAGCCCAGGCTGCTTTGACGACAAGATACAGCTTGTTCCCATAGAAGCTGCTTAGAAGTGCAAAGCGTGCTTAGAGCACCAACCACCTGGATTTATTAACAGGTCATCATCACATCTGAATTTAATAGCCAACTTTCACTCTTCCATTTCCCCTTCACCTTCCAATATAACAGCAGCATTCAGATCTCCAGGTTCTAATTAGAAAGTGCATTCTCCCTAGCCAAAGACCGTAATTAAGAATACTGCTATGCAACCCTCATAAATATACAAATACACCACAGAGCAAAAAATCAAACAGGCCAAGATGTAAACCAATGTCAAGAGTCATCTCCAGGGACCGCAGGTCTTGGCCTGACTGACAGCCCAGCCTTCTATGAAGTCTCTGTCTAAATGCATGTTTACGCCTTCTATCGTTTCCAAGCTCTGACTGTACAGTTTACACAGCTAAGCTGAATTCTAGCTGGATTCCTTACCAGTCTCTGCATATAAGCACTCCGAACATCTGGAGCACTAAACTAAAAGTGCAAGAGGTCATTGAAAGAAAGAAAGAAAGAAAGAAAGAAAGAAAGAAAGAAAGAAAGAAAGAAAGAAAAGTGCATATGAGATGATGCAACAGGCTTCTTATTCTAAAACTGCTCTTTCCTCTGCATCAATTCTTCTTTCCATGTGCAGCCTGCAGCTTACCACCATATGCCATACAGCTCCCCCCCTTTTTTTTGGGGGGGGGAATGGGACATATAAAAATGTTACCAGAGCAGGCTAAACCTCTTGGCTAGTGCTTGAAGGCAATTTTGGGCAGAGACAGTACCTCTCATCTGTGCTATAGATGGCACTGACAAGGCTTGGAAGTCGTTTACAAAACAGAGATGCTGTAACACAAACTCGTTGAACTTTACCTATTTCCCTTCCATCACAAGCTTTCATATTTCATGCATATTTACGAAAAGAAGCTCTGTTCGAAACAGAAATACACATTTTAAAAAAGAGTCAATGTTCAAGTGCCACATTAGAACAATTTATTTATTTATTTATTTATTTATTTATTTATTTATTTATATCCCGTTCCCTCCCCCCAAAGCAGCTTACAGATAAAACGTAAACATACAAAAACATGGGGGGGGGGGACAATCATTAAGGGAATTCCTCTAAACCAGCTGCTAAAGTAATTAGGGATACAGTCTGGAGAAACTTCATTTCTTGAAGTATTAATTGTAGAGTTAAAAACCTGGAGGGGGGAGGGAACAGTCTATATATTACACACTCGACTGATTCAAACAGAACACAGAGTGTTCTTCTAATTGTAATGGTTTCCAGGCATTTTCAGTTGACAGTTTCGCCAACGCTCTCACAGGAGGCTGGGGGAGGGATAACAACAACAGGCTACAAATGATGAAATTAGAAGGAAATGGAAACTGAGATAGAAAACAAATACTTGTGCAAACCAAACTGAGAATCTATTTGATGGATACAGATTTTGCTTTAAGCAACAGGAGCTAGCCATCACTTGGGCTGCTTATGGAACAACCAGTTACGGATCATGACCAAATGGTCCCATGACTGCGCTACTAAGCAAATGTCATCCCAGCACTTCAGACACAGCGAAGCCTTATTCTCATTAGCATTTCCTCTGGCATAGCAGGGAGAATAGAGGAGAGTGTTCACTTCCCCACTCTGTCCAAATAAGACAACAAACGCCAATGTGTCTAATTGCTACCTGAACCCAGTTAAAAGTAAAAAATAAAAAATAAAAATCACTAAAATATCCTGCCAGTTTAACTGGAGCATTGAAGTTTCATCCATTTTACTGAGCTCCTTCAGTAGCTTCTTTGAAAAATGTAGCCTATTGTGTCAAAAGGGAAAGCAGCCTGCGAATGGGACCCTATAGGCAGAGAAAGTCTCCTCTCAGGGCTAGTTTTCCTTCATGGAGAAAAATCAACCCAGGTCTTGCCTCCCCAACACCCTGACTTGTCAGCGAGAAGAAAACTCATAATGCAGGAGATTTTGAACTTATTTTGAAACTCCCCAGATCCAAGGAGGTTAAACCCTCATTAAGCAGGTAGCTAACTTCAACAGAAGAAACTAAAGAAACCATCAAGGTGTTTTCCTTTAAAACATGAGGCCATTTCTAGGATTACAAAACCACAGAATACACACACTCTCTCTACCTGCAAACAACCTGCTTTCCATATCATACATACCATTTTTAAAAACTGGGCTTCTGAATGTAACCCTAGTTACAAATTTGAAATTGGTCCACTTAATGGTAAAACTACTATAACCTTTAAAAACAAAAACAAAAATCCCGCACTGCATTTGTGTATCATCTTTCTAAAAACTGGAATAGTACTAAGCATCTGGAAGATCAGATAGGATAATTTACTAATCACACACATCACTATGGTGATGTCTATTCAACAGTTAGACAACTTCAGTGATTGAAGATCTAGTGACACAGCTCATTACAATCTTGAACATATGCTAACATGGAATGGGAACTGGGATTGCAATTAGAGGAGCTTTACAATGCAAGACTCTGCATGTTTACTTGGAAGCAAGCCCCACTGAATTCAATGGGACTTACTCTCGGGTATGAATGCACAGGATTGCAGCCTTAAGGATTTATCCCCTAAGGCTCATCTTTGACATTTATAGGCAATTCTTTCAATTCAAAATCCAGAGAACAGTTTGGAAGGAAAGATGACTGCAAACTAGTTGCAGAATATTTTAGCAGTAGATCATCAGAGCATTTCCAGCACTTAGTTTTTAGTTACTATAGCAATACTTCCCTTTAAATATATAGCGGCAAATGCGTGGCAGACACACAAAAGAAATGTCATTTTCAAACCTACATAAAGGCTCTCCTCTTCTACTTCACGAAACCACATTTCAAACATTGTCATTACTGCTTACTGCCTGCACCACCAGAGGAGACTGGGATAATCTGAAAGGTACAATTTCCCTTCCCCCCGCCAAAAAACACCCCAGTATAAATTGCTGAAGGAATGCATGCCCATTTCTCTCTCACACTCATTAGTTACTTCAAAACTTTAAACTGTTACCTGCACAATGCTGACTGCAATCACTCAGTGCAGGTTAAGGTTGTAAGAAGTGCCTTGCTGGACCAGAAGACAGGCCCATTCTCTCCAGCATCCTGTTCTCAGAGCAGCCAACCAGGTGACCATGGAAAACCCACGAGCAGGACACATGCTTAACAGCACTTTCCCTGCTAGGGATCCCAGCAGGTATTCAGGGATTGGAGGTATTACACAGCAAGCATGACTACCCTTATCCTTCATGAATTTGTCTAAACCCCTTTTAAAGTCATGCAAGTTGGTGACCATCACTATATTCCATTCCCAGAAAATTCCACAGTTCACACTGTATGAAGAAGTGCCTTCCCTTTTGTCAATCGAAGCTGCAACTTGGGCCTTGCAATTCAGGTTACAGTTACCACTGTCATACTGCACGGGGCACACTGAGTATGGCTACTCAAAATGTTTTCAACTCTACACTGAAATTGGGACTGTTAAAAACACTGTTAAGGTTAAGAAGCTGTCCTATTGAAGCACACCATTTGTCTAAGTAGCCCGATACTGTCCACACTGCCTCCAATTGGCAGCAGTTCTCCAGGGTCTCAAGCGAAGTTCCTTTCCAGCTCTAGTTTTTGAAATCCGCTTAGCTGGAATTTCCAGGGATTGAACTTGAGACCCTCCGCAAGCAAAGCACATGCTCTACCAAATGAGTGACAAATGCTCCCAAGTTCAAGTCAGCCAAGTGACATGGAACCACCAGCCAAACAAACACAGACGGGGATAAATTTGCATAGAACCTTAAGGCTTACAGTTCTTTAATCAAAAATCCAGAAAGCTGTATCCCTTGTTTACTCACCAAGCAAACAGCTTTATAATATAAGCAAAGAACGGGAGGTCAGGATACCTGGGTTTCTGTTCCTGATCCATTAATCCCCACATCAAGTGTACACACCCTCGTTCTCGCCACTCGTTGTTTTCTCTGTCCACAAAACGGTGGCTGCTTCTTGTTCTTTAGGCCAACATGACATTATTCTTGGCTAACAACTGGCACTTGCAGCCACTAATTTACAGGTACATGGATAAATTTAGTCAGGGTTAAGACAGTACTAAAACCTTGGTAGGAGAAAAAAAAATGCAGCCCAGTTAAAAGGTAGCTATGGGGCAACCCTGTATTGCCCAGCTATGGCACACCTTATATGTAGTGACTGCATAGTGATAAGCATGCTTAGAGGTTTTTGAAGTGTTAAGCGGTTTATGAATGCTCCTGATAAAATTAAAAAATAGCACCAAAGCTGTATGCGCATACAGAGACTTGCTAATATGCCTGCCATATTGTAACTCTCTCTCTTGTGCTTTATCCTAATGCATGACAGAAATCGATAGGGTTTACTTTACTCCTTGCAGCTGCAATATAAAAGGTAGAGAAAAGGTCATTTTCAACTAGGTGAAGCATTTCAGCAACTCCCATTGCAAAAAAGGAGTACTGCTTCAAAGCACTACTGATAAACTTTTCAAGTTTTCTTTAAACAAGCATGGGTTTAAATTCAGGTATAAGAACCACTTATTTAAAAGTTACAGAAGTAGTATGTCTTCAGGAGCATTCCCCTAACCAGTAGCCAAGACTTAAGAACTGGGACTTACCCTTTGGTTTGGAAGGGTTTCAGCCTTGTCGCTGAAGTACAGTGGTACCCCAGGTTAAGTACCTAATTTGTTCCGGAGGTCCGTACTTAACCTGAAACTGTTCTTGACCTGAAGCACCATTTTAGCTAATGGGGCCTCCTGCTGCTGCCGCGCCGCCAGAGCATGATTTCTGTTCTCATCCTGAAGCAAAGTTCTTAACCTGAAGCACTATTTCTGGGTTAGCGGAGTCTGTAACCTGAAGCATATGTAACCCGAGGTACCACTGTAGATTCACTCATGAAAGGAAACAGAATAGTGGTTAAAAAACAACAGCAGTGACACACAGAATCATGGGGCGGAAACCTGGTAGGATGAAAGTATAGCAAAGCTGTTGCAGCAGCAACTACAACAATCCACTCTCCACTGCTAGGGTGGGGAACTTATCTTAGGGAAATAGCTCAGTGGGTGCCCAGCACATGTCTTGCATGCAGAAGGCCTCTGGGTTCAGCCCATGCTATATCCAGTAGGGCTAGAAATGTCCCGTCTGAATGGCTGCTAGTCAGTGAAGACAATACTGAGGAAAATGAAGCAACGTTGTGACTCTGTACCAGATAGCTTCTTAGGTTCTCTCTCAATAGCACCATGCCCTCTGGGATGCTTTTGTCAGGGGACACAGGCTGGCGATGTGCAGGGTGACTTCCCATCCCCCTCTGCCAGCCCTTTTCTCTTTCTCCTGCCTCCCTTTCCTCAGTATTTCCCCTCCTTGTTTCTCCAAGAGATTGGGCCAAGGGCTGCCAACTGCCCACTCCTGCTATGTCACTTAAGCAGGTTGGAAGCCTGTCAGCCAGCCTTGGGAGCCTCATCTTCCTTAAGGCCCCAGGAGGCTCATGATAGGGAAGGGTGCAGATAGGGTTGCTCAATCAAATCCTATTGCAATGGTACTGGGACAGAATAGGACAAGCCAGATCTGTGAGACAGGGTTAGCTAAATTCAATTAAAACACGATTAAGAGGAGGTCTGGTTGTGGTTGGCATCCCTCTATCTCGGGAGACAAGGGAAGACACCTTTGGGGGTGAAGTCAAACTGTTGGAGAGCTACAGCACCTGCTGTGGCTGTAGAGACAGATTTGGGAGAGACATGTTTTGTTGCAGCTGGGGCAGATGAAGCCATCCGATTCTGTTGCTGCAGGTGTACCATGCCATTTCTTCTCTCTGCTCTCCTCCCAGTAGTCATTCATCCTCTGGGCAAACCTATAACCCCACTGCGGGAGGACCTGTGGATCCAGAATTGGCTTCCACAGTCACTTACAGACTCACTGTTAAGACCGTGTTCATGGAATCTTACTCGGCTATGAGTCTTTCCGGTACACTGTAAGGATGTCCTCAAACCAGGGTTGCATGACTCCAGGGGGCTTACCCTTTGAATATTTTGAAGGAAGGGCTGTGTAGTGTTACAACAGGGTGTGGATGTATGTCACCTTTGAAAGTGATGCTCAAGGCCTCTGGGAACTTCTCATGGCCACCTCTGACTTTCGGGGAAAGCTGCCACAAGGTAAACACAGAGCAATACACTTCATGTGGCGCAGTCTGGAGGGATGGGAATGCCAACTCTGCCAGATGGCAGCCTCTAGCACTGTGATTGAAGTCAAATGCAGAGCTGGCACCCTGTGTTTAAAAGTGCTCTTGTGCTGCTCTAAAATAGATTCCAAATGTCTAATGGCAGGGCTTCTCCCTTACATGCACCCAGAGAGGGAAGAGATTACAAGGAAGAAGAAGAAATACACTAACATTAGCCTGTCAAAACACAGGCAGTTGTTTAACTGTGAACATCAGTCAAAGGGGAGGAAACAGACTATGATGCTCCCCCCCCCCCCCCGGTAACAATTCTGGATCTCACAGCTCGCCCAGGTCCTTGTCTTTCTGCCTGCCAAGGTGTTGCAGCACTATCACCCAGTTGCACAGTTCAATAAAGAGAGTCACTTCGTTCTTAGGAGAGGGATGAGGAAGCCTGGAAGCGAGGCATAGCTATGTCTTCTCACCTTGTGAGAAGGGAGCCCTGGTGTTGATGCAAAGGTTGCACCTCACAGGGATTCTACTGAAAACTGCCTCCCCCAAGCTGAACACTCGACCACTGCAAGAGTAAGAACTACAGTGGTACCTCAGGTTACAGACGCTTCAGGTTACAGACACTTCAGATTATAGACTCCGCTAACCCAGAAATAGTACCTCGGGTTAAGAACTTTGCTTCAGGATGAGAACAGAAATCGCGCAGCAACGGCAGTGGGAGGCCCTGTTAGCTAAAGTGGTACCTCAGGTTAAGAACAGTTTCAGGTTAAGAACGGACCTCCAGAACGAATTAAGTTCTTAATCCGAGGTACCACTGTATTCACTATACTGGTCACCGGTATCATGTGTCATTTTAAGACTGTAAGAATATGGGTGAAGTCCTGTGTTTTTGTTCCTTATAGTTGTGTAGTGCCTAGTAACCGTGGGCACTTTTTAAAAGTAAATAAAAAAATTATTAATCTAATTCTAGATTTTCAAGACAGCCTACAAAAGAGAACTACAAAACAAATGTAAAACAGATCAAAAACATCAAAAACAAAAGCAATTATCAGAGCAGCTGTAAAAATACAAAAAGCAGTAGATATAAAATCAGTTAAAATCCTGTGCTTTTTGGGGGGGAAATGTTGAAAACGTGGGCACTTTCTCTAAATAGAGGACGGTAATGATAGAGCAGAATATCCACACACCCACCAACAGCCTCTGCTGAACTGTCTGTGGAGACAGATGCAAGTTACAAAAGGATTTTTTTAAAAAAACAACAACCATGCAATAAATACTAGTGAAAAAAATTATAATAATTACCTGTGCTCCAGAGTTAGAACACAAAGTTATACAAGATAGGTTTCTCAGAGAGAGAGAGAGAGACAGACTACAGCAGAATGGTTGCACATCCACAAAACCAAAATACCTTTGGGTTTAGTTCACAGCTCTACTGATGTAGAATGAAGTGCACATTCATCACTTTGCAAACACACAGAGGTAGAATTATGAGCATACAACTCTCATAACCAGAGGTTTCATATAAAAAGCAAAAAAAACAACAACCCATAGCCGCCAGACGAGTTTCAATCTGCTAGTCATCCTCAGCAGAATAAACTTCAAAGACACTAGAAATGAGTCCAATTAGAGCAGGAAAGATGTAGCTCATGAAGTTCTGGGGAAAGTACTCAAATGTATGAGTTTGTAGGGTTGCAGGGGTGGAGAGATTAGGCATAAATTCATCCCTGGGAGGAAAGCGTGAATTCTAGAGTTTTCTAGTGCCTGGTGAATTTGTGCATGGAAGATGGAAAAACTGCTGTACTCGGTACTCATTTCTTGTACAGCGGTACCTCGGGTTAAGAACTTAATTCGTTCTGGAGGTCCGTTCTTAACCTGAAACTGTTCTTAACCTGAAGCACCACTTAGCTAATGGGGCGTCCCACTGCCACTGCGCTGCCACAGCGCGATTTCTGTTCTTATCCTGAAGCAAAGTTCTTAACCCGAGGTACTATTTCTGGGTTAGTGGAGTCTATAACCTGAAGCATCTGTAACCCAGGGTACCACTGTACAGCTGTAACTTTATGCTGCTGAGGAAGACTAGGGAGTTGAAATATGTCTTCACCCTGTGACTTTTGCTTTTAGAACATAAAAGGCAGCATCTGCCTTCTGGAGTTTCATGCTCTGCTTACCCTTCTGAGGGCATATGACTAGCAGCTGCAGAATTTAGCACATGGGATTTTAAAAGTGTTAATGATCCAAAGTGCAATGTTCCTGGTTACTACTATTTTAAATCCACAGAATCCAGAAGAGCCTTCTCAATGCTAGAATGCCAGCTGAATTAATTTTACAAGTATGAACAAAATAACCAGTTTTTAAAAGCAGTATTTCAACAACATGAACTTTGTTTTATGGTATAGCTTCTTTAAATTATAAAATACAATTGATTAAAAACAATATTATATATCTGGGAATATTGCATTACGTTTACAATAGTCAATAAAGCAAAACCAATCTTCCATGAATTTGTCCCTTTTTTCTTTTATCCTGATGGTGTATTACATTTCAATAAGACTCCCCCGTCTAATTAATCCTTCGTGGTGGGTTTTGTTTCCTGTCCCTAATTTGTGGCATAAACGAGCAAGAGATTAAAAAGGGGCGTGCGAAGGGGATTATGTATTCTGGTGTTCTTTCAATGATTTTATTACTCATTCTCCAATCTTACAACCTTTTTGCCATAGGGTTTTCTCACAAAATAAAACTCATGTTTGTTTTTACAACACATTATTTTAAAATAATTGTTACTTATTATAAGTGGAGTTATCTACCATCTCATCATGACCTTGTAACAGTTCCCACTCCCATATTTAGAGAAAGTTTATCATCTTTGTTCCCAAGATTTTCCAAAATCTCCACAGAAATATATTTTGTGCCCATTTTATGACATATTCTTTAACTTGCTACCATTTCATGCTTCAATAATGATTTATAACATCATCATCATCATCATTATTATTATTAGGAGCTTTTAATGTTTAATAGGTTATTGTATTTTAGTGTTTTGTTGGAAGCCGCCCAGAGTGGCTGGGGAAACCCAGCCAGATGGGCGGGGTATAAATAATAAATTATTGTTGTTGTTGTTGGTATCAATTGCTTTTTTATTTTTCATTTTTAACTTTTCAGATTCTGCCACTTGTATCATCCTGGAATATTCAGTTAAAGCTGCTCTACTTTGAAAAATTTCAAGCCACAAAGGAGTTGAACCATTTAATTTTCTCTTTATTGCTACATAAGGTAATATGCGATTCCAATGCAAGAAAACTTTACATCTCAAAAGATTACTTTATTCCTAGATGGTGACGCTTATTATTCAGTGCCCATTTCAACACTCTTGAGATCCCAGATTCCATCAGCATCTTATGAAGACATCTGCATGCTGTGGCAAATTAGAAGCATTTCGTTTCCCTTGCAAATTGTCATTTTGGATGGCCTTCACTACAACAGTTCAAACTGTAAGCCTCATTTGCTTATATCTGCAGAACTGGAAAAAAAGAAAACCACTCTACATTCCTCCTCCACTCCATGGAAAGGAAAGGAAAGGAAAAGAAAGTACAACAGCTGTTTTTCAAAGATCTGAACATTCTGCAACATAGTAGTTATCATATATTACCTATATAAATAGAACAAGCACACGAAGTAACGGATCTCTAGAGCCTTTGGTCCACCCCTTGTTCCAGTTTACCAAACCATGCACTGGCATTTGAAGTCTATCAGATGATTGCAGGTCACTACTAATCTTGTGGATATCTTCCATTTTCCCAGCATGCATAGACTGAGGAATGACTAATACACAAAGCTAATCCCTTTTAATGCCTTCAGAAACGCTTTAATTTAGATACATTCTAAGTGAAAAGCCCAGCTTTTTCTAAACGCCAGAAGCACTAAGGAAAATTTGAGATGGAAACAAAGAATATTGCTGTTTCTTAAATGCTGCTTGAATAAGAACAAGCTGTTCAAACCCAAGTTATAAGCACAAGAAAGGGGACAGGGAGAAAAAACAAGGGAAAGGATTGGTCACAGAGCCTGGTTCTCTAGCCTTCTAGGCAGCTATCAAGACCAGGGCACAAAACAGTGGTTTTCATCTTGCCAGGCAGCGGAATGGTATAGGACCTATTTACACAAAAAGCTAGCTCCCCAATACCAAATCTATTTGAAGCTGAGTTTCAGCTGCTCCTTCTGAATCACAGTGCAGAATACTGCCTCACTGGTTTCCCAGCTCAATTATCCACATGACTGAAGTCACGTTCAGGTGGCCAAAAAGAACACACTGAGGAAGACAGTGACAAGGGAGTACATGTGAACCCAACCTCAAATGTCCCTGTGTATCTATTCCACCCCCAGGGCATACACAGGACCATTCAGAGCTGGGTTGGCAGATGTATGCCCCTCCACACTTTGATTCTTTGGTTGGTAGGTTTTTGCACCCCTGGACAAGGATTGAAATTTCTCTTTGGGCTCCAAAATACGACCTTGCAACCATGCACACATGCAAGAGGTTGCATGAGAATTAGCAACCAAGATCTAGAATTGATCTACTATTCATGAATAGCAGATACCTTTTTGTTCATTGCCTTGTCAGGAGGGGGAAATGACTGCACTGGAGCTATTAAACCGAAAAGTCCTTCCCACTGCCACCCTTTGTATTTTGTGTTTACAGTTAATATCTCTCAGGGCTAGTAGTCATGTATATGTTCCTCAGCTGCTCTGTCTACATTGAAAAGAACTGTGTTTTGGTGTACACTGAGTGACATGCAAGTTCTAATGGTGGGGAAGAACCCGAGACAGCTCATTCACAAATAACATTGATGCTAAGTCAAGTGACAAACATGTATGCATGTATAAGCAAGTGAATTTGAAGATGCAAGCGAACTTGCAGTTGAGAACCAAGTAAGTGCTTTGAGATAAAGATGAGCATGGCACAGAGGGAGGTGCACAGCAGTAACTAAAAGAGAGCAAAAAATGGTCCAGTAAGAAATATCCATAAATGAAAACTCCTGGATTTGCCACAGCCCTCTCAGAAAAGCTCCACTACTTTCCAATTTGAAAAATTAAGATAAACAACAGCAGGGGTCAGCAAACTTTTTCAGCAGGGGGCCGGTCCACTGTCCCTCAGACCTTGTGGTAGACAAGACTATATGGGGGGGGGGATGAACGAATTCCTATGCCCCACAAATAATCCAGAGATGCATTTTAAATAAAAGCACACATTCTACTCATGTAAAAACATGCTGATTCCTGGACCGTCCGTGGGCCGGATTTAAAAGGCGATTGGGTTGGATCTGGTCCCCAGGCCTTAGTTTGCCTATCCGTGAACAACAGTAATGCTCCTTGCAAGAAGAGGCAAGCCAACAGCAGCAGCAATAAGATAAAACCACGAACTGTGAATAACCCACCTCATCCCTAATACACTGCTAAATGAGAAATCTATTGAAAATCTGTACTAAACGAAAGATCCCAATTTCAGTGGATCATCTCATCTTCAGAATTAATTTTAAAGTGGATAATAAAAAGGGAAGAAAGAATAATTCTGTCACTCAGGGCTTTTTCAGAGTAATAGTCTCCTAATGGCAGCTCTACTTTAGGCCTATTGATAAAGAACGCCCACTCCACCAAGAAGTGTTATGAAACCACACCAGCACAATCAATCCTGGAGAAAACGTAATGAATGCATAATATAAGGGCTTGTGGGGTCACCTGTAGCTATTACCATTTCTTTATCACAAAGGGTATGTGTAATTACAAAAGCTCCAATATCAGGTTCCTATCTGACAGGGTTGGGGCACATCTTACTTTGCAATTTGCTTATTATGTGTCAGTGAGGGAGTCCACTGAGGTATGATTTTCTGACATGTAAGAGGAAAGAAGACAAGGTGTGGTTAAGAGTGTTGGCATAGGGCTAGGGGAAGGCAAGCTCAAAACACCATGTAAGCCTCAAAACCATCCTTGGAGCCAGTATAGAGTGAGTGTGCTGGTTTACACATCACTGTAAACTATGGTTTGAAATAAACAATTGTTTAAGGTGAATGTGATCTTTGTTCCTCTTCACTCCTTTCAGTGCCATTGGTACATAAAGGCTCTCTGTGCAATATTTTGCCCATATCATCCTTATCCACCCCACCTCTTATATTTTATAAGCTTCTTGAAGCATGGAACTATTTCATTAATTTTGTCCAGTGCTGTCAGTATGAAGCTAAACCAAATTATTTTTAGAAAGGTTCAACATATTATTTGACAGAAGTCTAATATGCAGCTTACCTTCACAGCAATTTACAGATCTAGAATTACTTTTACCTTTAGTCAAAACTGTTGCCAACTCACAATATAATACATCCCTGCAGAAATTCATTCCACTCCTACCTCAAATTGTTACCAAGGGAAGCCTGAATTAGCACATTTTTCAGCAAGACAACATTTTAAAAAAATACTCTTTAGTCATGAAATATTTTGGAGCTGCTGAAAGATTCCTAATCTATTCATAAAAAAACCCCACCTCAGACAGCTATCCTCTTCACACTTTTCATGGCAATATCTAAGCTACACTTTTTTGGAAAAAGCTATCAGTGACTTCCACTCTCTTCACAACTGTGTGTGAAGCATATGTTTGAGTTAAGCTGTTCCATCTTTTCTTCCCACATGTATTTGAAAATGGTTTTGACACTTCCTCTGTTCAAAAAGACGTGTCTACGTTCCAAGCATCTTCTATGCCCAGAGTTCTTCATACACACTTCTTCCTATTCCGTCAATTTCCAGCCCTCCTTTCTAAAACATTCTCCACCACAGTTCACATTTTACTTATTACTTTTATGTCTTCCTCCCAAAAGAGCCCAGGACAGCAAACAACAAGAGATAAAGCAATACAATGTATTTTTAAAACATCATGAAAACAATTCCATCACAGATGCAGGCTGGGAAAGATTTCAGCTTTAAAGGGTTGTTGAAAGAGGTGGGTGAAAAAGAGACAACAGAGAACATTTCCAATCCTTTGCCCCTGAACACACACAAAGCTGTGGGAGCAGATGGGGGCTATACCACTTTAGATTGCAGGGCAGGGGGCCGCACAAAGTGCTCCTGTACTCACACAGGAAAGGCTATGATAGATTGAAACACCTCCTTCTTTGTATAGAGGAGCACTATACAACCCCCCACCCCCCAAGTCTGATGTGGTATGGCCCAAACACTGTCGGAAAATAGCCTACGTCTCCAAGATTCCATGTGATCAATATTCCTCCCATAGAGAGTGATTCACTTGTATCAATTGCAGGCCCAAGGCACACAGCACACAGCTCATCACTCCAAGGGCCACTTTTATATTTTTATAATTATGCTTTTATTCCCAACCATAAAAATGTATAATGTAAAGTAATTGCAGATTGTAATCCTAAAAGCCACTTTTTCCCTTTTTTGTAACTAACCCAAGAGGACTGCATCAAATCTTTAACCACGGTTGTAATGCAATTCTAACTTGGGAGGTTTCTTTAACTGTTATCTTCTACTTTCATTGCACTCCCCATCATATAATCAGTTCTCTCTCTGCACCACTACAAGTCAGCACCACCACCCCTTCTTTAAAAATTTTCCACTGAAGCCCTCTTTCCTATGGAAGTCTCTGTACAGTCACACATATAGATTCTGTGCATGCACAGAGCAATATTTCATAAAGTTGTAGAGCTTCAGGGAGCTGGCACTCCTCCTCTTCCCTCATGTGGGCAGAGCGTAAGCAGTGTATATCCTAAGTGGCTCTGCATTCTACCTGGGACATACTGGAACAACTGGCACAAACTCCACCATGCATCTCTTAACCGTGGGACTGAAAAAGCAATGCCAGAATAGCAATGCTACTACCACTTTTGACATGTGGGAAATAGGTGAAAATTGGAATTCACTCAGTCACACATAGACAGGTAGGGGGCTGCAATTAGCCCACAGGATTTGCATTGTGCAGACTTAATGCTACTTAAGATGCAACTGGCTAAACTGGTCTACATTTCCTTCTTTCTTCACCTGCCTTTTACCTCTTGAATACACCAATATCAATGGCAATGTGGAGCAGTTTAAGCACCACCTAGGCAGGCTCCAAATAGAATAACATGCAGACTGGTTAAAACTGCTGCTCATTAGCTGTGCTAGCGCTTCCACTGATTAAAGTTCCATGGGTAGGCAAACTAAGGCCTGGGGGCCGGATCCGGCCCAATCGCCTTCTAAATCCAGCCTACGGACAGTCCAGGAATCAGCTTGTTTTTACATGAGTAGAATGTGACCTTTTATTTAAAATGCATCTATGGGTGATTTGTGGGGCATAGGAATTCGTTCATTATTTTTTTTCAAAATATAGTCCAGCCCTCCACAAGGTCTGAGGGACAGTAGGCCGGACCCCTGCTGAAAAAGTTTGCTGACCCCTTCATTTGGCAAAAGATATGGAGATGCTGTTCTGCAGATCTGGCACCTGATGTAGAATATTGGCTTAATTTGGCAACCCAGTACTCTCTGGGGATTCTCAGCTTCTTCCTATATATTTTCCCCTACAGACCACTGCAAAAAGTGTCTGCAGCAAAAATTATTCCACTACTTTATGCAAAGCAGCATCTTACTTCAAATATGACTCTTTTTCCAGTGAACTGAGATTGCACATGTTTTTAATAGAACTGTAAAGATGCCATTTGGCTGAAAAGAAATGTATTAACCCAAAGGAACAAAAATAGATTGATTCAAAAGCTAGAATCTCGCTATTTCCTCTCATTCCTAAACTTTCATAGGGCTCCTAAAGGCCATGACAACAGTGGCTTTAAATCATCATCATCATTTAGAATATGTCTTATTCACTAGTGAAAAGTAACATTTCAGTCAATCAAGGTAAGATGTAAATAGGTGAGCAAAGCACAACCCTAAGAATATAAAAAACATAACTTTAAGCCATCATGTTATTTTCTCATAGTTACCATCTTTGTAGATTACAACTTGCAGACATTACACAATGCTTCCTACTGATGAAACAGAGAGAGGTATTGGAAGTAATTAGAATATTCTGCCAAGCCGGGATGGGATTTCTTCTTCAGCCCAAGGCCTCATTGCCTTGTGGACAACCTTCCAGGCAAAAGCTGGCTCACACAGAAGGTCAGTTGCTAGGAGGCACCTTTAATAGCCAAGGACTCTTGCACACAGTAGGCTCGGCAGAAGGTAGACTCTTACTCTTTGCACAGTGTGCTACTTTCCAGCCACACAAAAGCCATTGGTTTATAAACCACACACCTAGACCACCATATAGGGAAGAAAGGGGCATTACTAACATTTCAGGACACGTTCCAGCCATGCAAGTGTGCTCAAGAAGGGTGTGGAGAGCTTGTGCTCCTTGGGAGAAGGGGAGGGGAACCAGCTCCACTGAAATAAAATGTCTCAAGGCAACTGGAGCACTTGAAGCAGCAATTTCAGAGTTTTAAATATTCCCCTCCTGGTAATCTCCTACCCTAACCTGTTGACTGGAAACAGCTGAGCAGGAGAGAACAAAGAGCTCTCTGTGCGCATGTTGTGCACATGTGAGTGAGTGTGTGCATGTGGGGTTTGAGGATGGTGTCTCTCAAGAGAGAAAACGCTCCCCACACCCCTCACATTTGAGGACAAGGTGTCTGAAATGGTCCAATGTGCTCCAAGGTTAATTAAGCAGACTCTGGGACCCTGAGGAGATTGCTTGTTGAATTAAAGTGCAACATCCTTCAGTAGTATGGATGGGGAACACACAATCACAATAGGGACAGAAAGGTGTTTTGCTAATAAAATATTATTACATTTATATCCCACCCTTCCTCCGAGGAGCTCAACCTGGGGTACACAGTTCTCCCCCCTCCATTTTATCCTCACAATAACCCTGTGAGGTACTTTAAGCAGAGAGAATGTGATTGGTCACCCAGCGAGCCTCATGGTCAAGTAGAGGCTAGAACCCTGGTCTCCCAGGTCCTAGTCTAAAATTTTAACCACTAAACCACACTAGCTTTCTATCCAGAAATGGAGATGTGTATCTGGATGCAAACCCACTGCACATTTCCCCATCCTTCAAGTTTGAGACACTGTTTCCAGCTGTAGTGGGTTTTCTGAATCGAGTGACAGAATGAAAAAATAACATTAGGAATGTTAGCTCATATAAAATCCATCACCCATTAAAACATGAATGCACACACCAAATCCACCTCTTTTAAACCAAACTAGAGTCCAAGCTTGTCCACTGTTACTATTAAAAAGGCATCAATTGAGAAATAATGCATTCAACTATTATAGTTATTTGTATTATGAAGGAAACCTGTTTTCACAAGGTTATAAAGACTGACCCCTTGCCTACCTACCTTATATCACCTACAAGGAGAAATAAGAGTTTTGTGTTACACTACTCCATGCACCCACAACTGTCAGATTTCTTTACAGCTGGCAGATCAAGCGCACATCAGCCAATTTTTAGCCAAGTGATCTCATTTGCAATCGAGCCATGATGAGAAACCTGAAGAGGTATATAATAAATTCAGGAGGAAAGAATACAGATAAAAAAATTGCTAAAAAATAATAATATGAAAACCAAGGACAGAATGTTTGAAACTAGATTTTTTTTTTACTAGCACAACTGATAGATCCCCAAGAGGAAACTGTGCTAGAGAGGAATTTAAAATAACATTTAACTTTTAATGATGGACTTCTGGTTATCAGAAGGCACTGTGTCACAGGATCCACTTGAATCCATTTCCAAATGACAACACTTGTTCCAACAACAACTGTAACACATTTTTATATCCATGTTTGCACATTGTTATTTACTGCAGGCTCCAAGTTCTCGAGTGGTGGCCAAAAACAGCTTTCATTATCACTGGGATCTTTCGTTACACTGTTCTATTACATGCAGAGTGAAACATTATTATTGTTCTTCAATTCTAGTTTCTTAGTTCATTTTGCACGCACTCAACAGAGGGTGAAAGCAACAGGTACAGCTACAATACTGCAGGAAAAGATACGCTTGTAGCAGAGTGAAAAATCTGAGCCAATAAAAAGCAACTTCAAATTCAACATAGTACATTAAGGTTCACGACTAAGAGGTATGATGTTCACGGCCTCTTACTAAAAGGCTCCCCCCACCGAAAAAAGGGTCCAAAAACACTCCTTGCCCCCTGTGATTTAGAACTGAGGCTGCAGAGCTGAAGGACAGCCCACTATGGCCCCATTCAAAGAATGTTTGCTTCTGTCTATCAAGGGTTTATGCATGCATGTGTGCACACATGTGCATATTTCATTATACTGTAATGAGACCTGAGCATAATTTGAACAGAAACAAACTACAAATCTTGTAAAATAAATAATGCAGCAAGATCAGCTTGGTATCTTCCTGTATAGGTGGGTGGCCAACTGATAATGGCTCCCACCCCTGCCAGCTGCTCCTTCCAGCCCACCCAATACCTGATAGTTCAGAGGTTGGCCAATGCAGTTCCGCTACTTGGCTGCTGTGGCCTGGCTGCCACTCTCAATAGGTTGTTCACGCAACAATCCCTTTGGTTCTCCTTCTAAAGGCTGGGGCAGGCATATTTGCATAGTTATTTGCATAGTTCTCATCCCAAGTAATGAGACTTGGGCAAGCAAGTGGGCACTCCCATGAGTAAGGTGAGTCTGCTATGGCCAGTGCAACCGGTGGAGCATATCAGGGCCTGAGTCTGTTCAGCTAGCCCACTGTCTGACTCAGGCTCATGCGCCACCCTGGTTGCCAAAGCAACCTCACTCTCAGGATCAGGCTGGACTTTGCCTCTTCTGCTGGGATGTCACCTAGCAGACTATCAACCTGCTCAGTAATCTCCTCCCATTCCTCCTCTTCTTCTGGCAGATCCTGCCAGGACCGGCCCTACCAGTTTGTCATTCTTGACACTTGCAAATGAGGCACCACTTCTCAGTAGTGTCATTCTCATCCAAGTAACTCTCACACATATGCCCCCCAGAACAGCCCCACAACTCCTGCATTCCATGGTAGCTTTATAGCCCTTCTTACAAAACTGGGATTAAAGCCAAAGTGGCAACCCAGGTCAATGATAAACAGCTGGGATAAATCAGCTATTGTGTGTACAATTCTGCAGTTACTCTTAGTAACTGCTTCATGCTTTTTTCCTAAATCATACGGCTGTAAACTCCTCAGGGCAGTTCCCTCTGTTTGCAAATTTCTATCATCCTGCTGACTATGGATGCTACTATAATTAATTAACTATTACCGTTTTAACAAATTCTGCTGCTTTAGGGACCATGTGCATAAAATAAACCCACAGCACAGTTTGAATAAGCAGCTTTTGTTTTGATTTGCCTTTCAAATAGTCTCATTTGCCTTATAAATCAAGTTGCATTAGTTTGGGTTGAACAAAATACTCCTGCCCACACTGGGACATTTCTTGCATGCCCCTCGTTGATCAGCTCCAGTATCTCCATCCACACAACAGAGGAGAAGAAAAGAGCTGCAAAATCAGGACAGAGTATGCTATGACTGGCAAAATAAGATTTAATACATAAAGAGATATTACAACAAGATATGTCTAGCCTAGAATTCTGCATCTCCATTAGTCACCAGCCAGATGCTCCTGGCAAGCTCAGAAGGAGTATGGTGAAGATTATCATCCCAATTCTCTAACATCTGGCAAAGTAAGTAGTATCTCTGAACATGTAGGTTTCTTTTTTTTATCATGGCTATATAATAGCCATGGTTAGATCCATTGTACACAACCTTCTGTAATCCTTTTTAAAAGCCATTTGTGCTGCAGGCCAAACACAATTATTTTTGGTAATTAATTCCATAGGTTAATTATTCAGTCATCATGCCAGTCCATGGTTAAGAAAGCTTAACTGTGGTTTGGGGCATGATATCTGAATTAACTGTGGGTTGTGATTAACCAGCAAATCAAAATAAAAAACCAGAGTTTTAAAAGTGGGTGGGTGTTTTCGGAGGCATTCCGCTGACTATTTTGGAATCCCAGAGGGATCAAACTAGCAACCAGAACAAGCAAAGTTGAACTCTGCCAGGCCTTTTAAAACTTCTGAAACTTTTCAGAATTTGGACTTGTTGCTGTTTTGAATTATGGTTTAAATGCAGTTTTTACAAAACTATTAAGTTTATGTTTTTATTTAAGTTATTTAATTATTAACTTTGTATACCGCCCTTTCTCTATCACAGAGTGATTCACAACATAAAAATACAAAATGAGAACACAAAATATGTAATAAAAACAAAAAAAACCCCATCCAACAAACACATTTTAAAGGACATAGAATGTTAATCAGCCAAACCCAAAGGTCTGGTTGAAGAGGAACATTTTCATCTGGCAACTAAAGATATCTAATGAAGGCACCAGGCAAGCTTCCCTGGAGAGAACATTGCACAAAGGGGGAGCTACCACAGAAAAAGGAATATTCTCATGTTGCCACCCTCTGAGGCACATGGTGAAGGGCCTCAGATGATGATTGCAGTCTGTCAAATCAGCCAGGGAATCCCCCAGAGCCATCTGGAAATCTAGCTCTGGAAATCATCCTGAAATCTTTGATGAAATCTATTAAGAAAATGGCAGCTCAAACATACACTTTCGCTAGCTAAGGGAGTTGGAAGTGCAAATGAGCCCTAGAAATATAGGCTGGGGTTGCAGAAAGAGTTATGAATATTCCAACAAGGCAATTCCATCACATGACTGATGTGCCTAACTATACAGTCATACTTCGTGTTGCATTCCGCTCTTCTTATGGACTTTCAGCTTACGAACGCGGCAAACCCGGAAGTGTTTACTTCCGGGTTCGCTGCCCGCGCATGCACAGAAGTGATCTGACGCTTCATGCACACACAGAAGCGCTCAATCGCGCCACGCACATGCGCGGAAGAGGAACTCTAGTTGTGGACTTTTCGGGGTGCAAAAGGCACCCTGAAACGGGTTAAGTCCGCAACTAGAGGTACCACTGTACAAACATTCCTAATGCAGCACTCTTACACTTCACCATGAGGGCAACATTACTACACTGGATAGCATACAAAATCAGGAATCTGCAGACCAGGTTCTATTTTTGTCTGTAGTTGGCTGAATGTGAACCAAGCACCTTTTTCAAGGGCCACCATTTCCTTATCACCCTTCTAACAGACTAGACCTGCTTATCTCTGAACTGAAAACACTATTCATAGATAATATTAACAGCAGCAGAAGCAGTCATATGCTTACTTGGTGAGCAAGTGAGATTGCTGGAGTTTTCCCTGAGAAACTGGCATACTCAATTTATGCATCTGGAATTATCACCAACTATCCCTTCTTCAGATGGCCTCTTCCAGAAGGAGGAGGAGGAGAAGAAGAAGAAGCCTCAAAGAAGTACGCGAAGAGAGAAAAGTTATTGCGCCAGACACACATGGACTTCTTTTTCAGGATAAAGGATTTTTTACACAGTCTTACTAAGCAGCAGAGTATGTTGTATCAGAGGTCACTTCGGGTGGGGGTCAATGAGGAGGGGTGCAGCATGCCAACAGCAGCCAGTGCTTCCATAACGATGTCACTCATTGCCCTACCCTAAAGCTAGTAAAGGCAGAATATGAAAGGGCTTGCAAGTATCCTTTGGTCCAACCGGTTTAAGCAAGTTACAGAATTTAGGCCCACTTGGCAGAGAAAGGGTTGCCGTACTCAGGCTATTTGTAAATAATAATA
The DNA here is from genome assembly GCF_965112155.1 of Podarcis liolepis. Taxonomy (NCBI): domain Eukaryota; kingdom Metazoa; phylum Chordata; class Lepidosauria; order Squamata; family Lacertidae; genus Podarcis; species Podarcis liolepis. The sequence continues at coordinate 71,261,848 of NC_139555.1, forward strand.
ATAATAATAATAATACAAAGGTATATGCTATATAGAGTCCTCAATACTGCATACATTTTGCAGGCAGAAAAGATCTTATAAGCTAAGAGCACAACTATATGGTCTTCCACCGATCCAGACTAATAGCTAAACAGGCAGCTGAATGACAGAATGTCATATGTAGGTACCCATGAACTGAAAAGGTTAGTTGCCTGCATTTGTCGGAGAGATCAATGCAAAGAAACTTGTGATGTGCTGCGCCAGAGCTTCAGTTCCATCACAGAGCCTCTGTCACCAGTGAAAAGTATTGCTTCCAAGAGTAAGAGCAGATTTACCGTAATTTGTATTTTTCTTGTTTTTCAGCAAGCAAATTGGTAGGAAAGATCACCCTCTCCACCATGAACTTATATGTGTGTGTTCACTTTTTCATCTTCGTGAAACACAAGAGGTGTCTTGGTTTAGTACCATGCTGCGGCAAAAATAGTATTTATTCCACTTCTATCCCTGTATAGGACAACTGCATACTCCTACATTGCAAGGGGTTGGAGTAGATGACACTCAGAGTCCCTTCCAGCTCCACAGTTCTATGATTGTATTATTCTGTTTTGGTGAGCCTAAAAATGTTAAACGTATTGTTTCAGAAGCCAGAGCAGAGATGGGCTAAATCAGGTTCCCAGCTAGTACTAATGCTTCGACACACTCATCTCCCACTCCCCAATTGCCCTCCTCCTCTAGGAAAGCAAGCCATCACAGATTCTCCCCTCGCACCCCCCATCTTTGCATCTAATGTGCTCTGCACAGAGAGATGCAACATGAGATTGCTTTAACATTGGAAGGCTGGAGAAGCTCAACATTCCAAAGGCGTTAAGTCACTCACATCTTAATCAGCCACACTGTGCTTGGGTAGGGGCCTCGAGGAGGGGGGGGGAGAGGATGCTGCAATGGATCACTCTTTGGCTTTCTATTAGACATCAGCAGATTGGAAAAGTCGGCAGCAGAAAACGCCAGTGTGCATCATTGAGACTTGCATGGGAGGACTGTTTTGGTGAGTAGTATGGCCTCTCCCCCCCCCCCCGAATTTAAGGCATCTATGTTAATCAGCTGTGAAGCCTAGAATAAATTTATCTGGTACATTTTGCTACTGAACAACAGTACGACACATTCCTTTCTGCATGGCAATTCTGGAAGAGGCTGCCACTGCTGGAAGGCACTCCTCTTGCTCTGTGCTGAAGCTGTGCACTCGTGACGCACGGACACCTCACGAGAGCATATGAAGAGCCTGCAAAAGCAGGGGAGGACATGGGTCATTCAAATTTCAGTGGCACCCTGTGTGAGGCGCGCACGCACACACACACACACACCACCCACCTCTTGCCTTTCATTCTGTTCAATTCATAGTTGTGATGCCCAATGCAGCAGAACCAGTTGTGTTGCCCTAAATCTGCCCCTGGAAAAGGCCCGCCCAGCCCAGTGGGTCCGCAGATGTCTAACAGGACACGACCGGGAGACCAGCTCTGCAAGTGCAAGAAGAAGCCCCAGCTGACAAGGGACCTGTGCCCTCGCAACCCAGGCCCCGAAGAATTCACTTTCAGAATTCTCTAATGAAATTGTGTAAGAAAAGGAGCGGCAATAAGCAACTTGAGCCCTCAAAATGTGTGGTCTTACAAGCATGGGCCTTTAACATGCCAACGTGAAAGTGATGCAGGGGACCCAGAGTTATTTCTCTCCGTGTTTTTATTTTCAATCATGAGCACCAGTGCAGAGGGCTTTGAATCTGAGCACAGTGCTGGTGGAAGGCGAGCATAACCCTTTCCCCTAAGCCAAGGAGGAGGTGAACTGTGTGTGGTTCTCCCAACTTCCATCATCAGTCCCAGGCAGCACAGTCAATGGTCAGAGATTGTGGGAGTCGTAGTCTAACAACCTCTGCCACCTCCAATCTGCTATTAGCCTTACATCATGAAAAATAAGAGTCACTGCTGTGGACCTTCGCTGCCCATTTCGGGCAAGAAGTTCCACGAAATGAATAAAAATGAAATGAATAAAAAATACTTAATTTAGCAACAGTTGCTTCTTGGCCTTGGAATTAAATTCTCACATTTCCATGTATTCCTTAACCATCAGCTCATGTATCAGCTGGGCAACTGTGTGTGTTGGGTGGGGCAGAACAATCTGGGGCTTTTATCAGGTCCTTTAATGTCTCAGAGGCACATGGTTCACTTACAAGGGTAAAGCAGGCTCACTGAGATACCAGAGTTAATCAGGAAACAGCATCAAAGAATATGGAGAAAGCAGACAGCGGAAGGCCAGGGAGGAAATTACAAAAGTGAAGTCAGAGGACGAGGAAGCAAGGACAAGACTCTGCAGGACAGGCCAAAGGAAGGCTCAGTGACACAGCATGCCGCACCAACAGGCCCACTGCTTGTAAATAAGAAAGAACACAGAAAGGCATGAGCATAGCATGGAAGGTGCTACAGATGACTACAATGCAACTTTGCTTATAATCATGGCCATGGAGCACTAGACTCACTCATTATTCATTTGTTACATTAAATATTTATTGCGCTTTGGTAAGCGATTTAAAAGTGAAACAGCAAGTAGGGCAATTGTTCTATTAACCTAACCAAGTGTCCCATTCTAAATGGCAAATCTTGTTTGCTTTTATTGTGCAATGGGATTACTTATTCTACCCATCGCATCTGCATGTCACTCCACCTTCAAAAAAACCAAAAACTTAGGCTGGTGCACATGGAGTTATCTGACGCTATCCTCACAACCATCCTGCAAAGTGGGATATGTTGATGGACCACCCAGTAATGTAACAAGCATGAATCTGAACCAGGTCCAATTCCAACGCTTGCTCTATCAACGCTGCCACCCTGACTTCCACCCCATTAATTTCAATACTGTATCTGTTGTGAATGGTAATAAAATATTGACTTCTGATCATTTAATTACACAGAGGGCAGAATTCGAACCTACCAGCTTGGGGGGACTACACTGCTAAATACTGTGCTTGCAGTTATCAGGGACAATGAAGGTTGGTTTTCTTCCACTGCTGACTCCAGCTACAGAGGAGATTGGGCCAGCTGCTGTTTCACTATTCCCAAAGCTTCTGCAAACCGTCTGGCCTGTTTTATGCAGGGGGAAACATGAAGACGTGCAAAAAAAACCAAAACCTGCCCAAATCCCCAGAAAGTAATAAGCAGCATCCATTCTCCAAATGTAACAATTACCTGGAAACTAGCCATACAGCAAGGAAGGGAGAGCCTTTCCTGATACGGAGCAGCTTAAAATCAAGAAGAAACAAACACTTCCGATGAAAAACCTTTAAGCAGCTGTAGGGTGAAATTGCATTGAGCTAGATTTTCCTTTTCCTGCGTATTTTTCTTTATGTGCAGGTGTGGGGTAGGGACAAAAGGTGACAAGTTCAAAGAACCTAATTTAGAATCTCTAGAATCTATCTGTGCATTTTTTTCCTGGCTAGCTACTGACTACCACCATCAGCAAGGTCCACCCTTAAGGGTGAGAATGAACCATCCCAAGATAGCATAAAGCTAGGATGCCCCCCCCAATGTCTCCTCATTTCTCTGCATCTAAAGAATCAAGCTATACCTATAATTACAAGGGGAAAATGGATTAAAAGGGTTGTTGAAGAACCTTGGAGACCAATTGGTTTACTCTGGTGTAATTTTTGGTAGCTGCATTACTTGGATTGAGAGATGATAAGTATGCAGACATTGGGTTAATCATACTGACTGCAGGACAAACTCAATTCTTTAGATGACAGTCAAGGTAAACAGTGAAATCCAGGCCATAAGATGGGGAAAAATCTATAAAATGGGGTCAATGGCAGAAATATAAAGCTCTCTTTTATCATCCCTCCCTATAGTTTCCATACAGTGGTACCTCTGGTTGCGAATGGGGTCCATTCTGGAAGCCCGCTCGCAATGTGAAAAGCCTGTAACCTGAAGTGCCGTATCTGCACAGGTGCGTAGCGTGATTTGGTGCTTGTGCGCAAGCGGCAAAACCCAGAAGTAACCCTTTACGGTACTTCCGGCTCGCCGCGGGACACAACCTGAAAAAACGTAACATGAAGCAAATGTAACATGAGGTATGACTGTACTTCTATCCTTGTTCTGCAAAAAGAAGGAACACCAGCAACTTCCTTCAGCATCAACTTAATGGCCTTAACTTTTGATCTTATGCTAGTTTGTTTATACAGCTCCAACCGGAGTCACAAGATTTTTGACGAAAGGCAGCCAGGAGGAGAGTCATGTCCTAAATGAACTACTCTGAAGCAACTGGACATGAGCTAGGCTCTTCACCTTTTCAAGAGGGTCAGAGCAATCCTAAGAATACATGAGGGGAAATCCTCTCTGGAGCTACATCCAGAGTCCTGCTGGTTTGCTCTGACCAGGAGCTGTGGGTGACTTTTTCCTCCCAACATTTTGTTGTTGTTTAACTTTACTACTTTTCCTCATTGGTACCAATAGAAGGGAAAATATTTACATCACTGATGGCCCAATTCATGGGCATATTGAGTTAACAGGGCCCTTTGGATTCAAGGTCACACACACACACCTCTCTCTCCCCCCCTCTCTCTCTCTCTCACACACACACACCCGTTACCTATTTTCAGTGCTCAGATGCACGCTAGGAATAAATCTGATACAGTTAACACACCTGAAGAATGGTAGGCATGATAATCCCCATCACAGTAAAAAAAAAACTTTCACTGCAAAATTTTTCATGACTTCAGAGTCAACACCAGTAAGGGCTTATTACCAACTGCTCGTGCGCAGAGATCAGCAGCGCATTTTCCCCTGCAAGTCTGTCTCTCTCTCACACACACAAAGAAAATGCACACTACTGACTGCATCATTCAATACAGAGCTAGGCTGCAAAAGCACAGTTCATTAAATTAAGAAGCAGACTTGGAGAAATGGAAATCGTTAAGGCTGTTAGAACAAACTTAACCACAAAGGGAATATACAGTAATTAATGAAATGGCTACATGAATATTTCAACATGGATTGAAATACTAAAGGCATTTCACCGTTGTTACTAACTCACTTTATGGCCAGCATTGCTATGGTTATCTTCTAACTACCAAGCAGCATAGGGGCTTCCATGATGTTCAGGAAATATCGCCGTATAGTGCATTAGTTTTCATAGGTTCATCAAAAAAGCACCAATCTCCTAAATCGGAAAGCATACACCATGAATGCCTCAAAATACCACCAATGCCATTACTCCTTTGAAAGTGTAATGAGAACCATATTATGTATATTTTGAAAGAACAGATGGTTTGATCTAAAACGCAACACTAATCTTTTAACAACATTCTGCAAGCAAATTCAATTATTTAGCTGCAGTGAGTTCTGTGTACAGTTATGGCATCCAATGCAATATTTAAAAAGTATACTCAGCACTAGTCTATGGCAGAAGGCCAGACTCTGTTCAAAGCGGCTCTTTTCCAAAGTCCTTTATGGCTTCCTAATTAGTAGCTCAGTGCATCAATGTTTGCATGCTTAAAGAATTAGGGTTTGCCTATTTGCTACAATATGCTAAACAGCATTCCCCAAACTTCCAGTGGTTGTTTTCATAATTTGATTTCTTTACCCCACGCAACAACTTGGCACTCAGTCTACAATTATAGTTGATAGGCCTCTTTGGTGCTTATAGAAAGACGGTCAAATACACCTGACCTAAGTTAAAGAGGAACTGCAACACAGTAGGCAATCTGTTAATTGTTACCATAGTAGGAAGTGTTGCATATGCTTGCTTGAAAAAGTTAAAGAGATTCTTCTACTTCATTGAGGCTTCCTTGCTTCTTCTAAACAGCTTGTGCTTGTAACATCAAATTAATTGTTTTTTCAACTTTTCATCAAACACTGTTTTTTCAGGAATAAAAAAACAGCTAAGTTCAGTAAATCCAAATTTAGCAAGGGATACAATCCTTTGCACACATGTGGAGCTAGATCCATTGAAATCATCTGGATTCACTGCTGGGTAAACATGTGGAAGACCATGATATAATACTTCTGCTTGGACTCATCTCCTGCACCATTGTCCCTGGAGCAGAACAGTATAGAACTCTAAAAATCCATAGAATGGTAAGAGACCTTCCAATTCCTTCACGTTTTACTCATAGGAACAATTCTAGGCCATTATTTGGTGCCAACAATGTGATGTAAAATATGCAAAGCAAATATAAAATTAGTTATACTTTAAAAAAAAAAAAAGCATGAACAACTTTTCACAAAATTAAGGTTCAGGATTAAAAGCAAAGAAGTGGGAAATTAAAACTAAAAAAGCCCCAATTAAAATCTGCTGGAGGGTTGGGGAAATATTTGGAGCAGATCTGGGTCACATGCAGGGAGGAAGAGGGGACAGGGAAGTTACTCTTGCAACACTGGATTTCACTCATCTAAGTTGCAGCTACTGCAATCAAAAGTGTCATACTTGCCATTTTTGACTGAGGCAATGGTACCTTTTGCTCTCCTTTACACAGGCATGTTTTTGCTCTGCTTGCAATCAAAATTACATCAGCTGTGCATGTCACAGATCAAAGATGGAAAAGTTGTGAAGATGTTAACAGAAACAATGCACCAAGTTTATGAAATAAGAATGGCTGCAGAAGAGGAAGTGAGCAGCCATTCTTTGAGCCAGAAACAGGATGGAAAGCACTGTTTAGAAGACCAATAAGAGGATACAGAAGTACAACAGGAGAGGGTACAGAAAGGGGAACAACGTGTAACAGGCGACACAGAGCAACGAAAGGCACGAACAGGAAGTATGATGTACAAGGAAAACAGATGCTTCAGAAAACATGCAAGCCTTTTTAAAGAATGGAGTTAATGAAATAGATAAGAAACTTTTAAAACATGTTAAGAACCTTGGGGAAAACATCCTCTAGTATAACACTGGCGTAGCACTGAAGTAACTAGATGCACATTCAGCAAAACGCGCTTAAAAGTGCAACACAGATACAGAATATAATTGCAACATTTGGATATTTACAGCAAACAGTTAGGAAGCACACCAATAGGATTTACTTGGGGCTGCAATTCTGAAAAGCAGCGTGTGGCTAAAGAGCACTAAAGAGTATGGATATAAAAGGCCACCACCTAAAAACTATGATGCAAATCAATTTGTAGGAGAGAGGCAATGAGCGAGACTCAATACTGCATGAAAGGAATTCTCTTTCCATCTCTACCTCTGCCACCCAATCTGCTCCAGGGGGTCCTCCAACCTTCTGAAGCAGAACCACTGGGCACATGGGAGGTGTACGAAGAAGTAAAGGAAGGGAAGTCCAATACACAACCAGAAGTCCATTCTGCGACTGGATGGCACTGCTGGATATCACCCTATTGTATTTTAACAGTGAAACGAGCAAGTAAAGAATTAGCCACAGAGAGGAGGAGGAGGAGGAGAAGAAGAGGAGTAGTTTTGGATTTGATATCCCACTTTACCACTACCCTAAAGAGCCTCAAAGCGGCTAACATTCTCCTTTCCCTTCCTCCCCCACAACAAACACTCTGTGAGGTGAGTGAGGCTGAGAGACTTCAAAGAAGTGTGACTAGCCCAAGGTCACCCAGCAGCTGCATGTGGAGGAGCAGATATATAGTGTATATATAGTGCTATTATTGTTATTGCTGCTGATTTGTTATTAACTGATGTTTTACTTGAAGTTTATGTTATTTGCTGTTTTAGACTGTGACTTATTTATGTAACCCACCCTGGTGCTATTTGATGAACTCCTCTCTACTGAAAGCACGGTGGAGAGAATGAGGGAGGACTGTCTAAAAGGTTAGGTTGTCAGTGTCTTGTAAAACATTTTAACAGGTTATAGAGGCTACCCATTGGCTTTTTATGTAACACAGAGCATGCAGCAATGCTAAGGTAACAGGTCACAGAACAAATTAATGGCAATAAAGGAAGCAGCAACAGTTAGCTCGCACAGAAAGACTACGAGGAAAGACTATTTTCTGGATTGCCTTCTGGCGCAGTCATGTTTTCCCTGGCATGACACCACTTCATAATCAAGACACAGATGCCAGTGCTTGCCATGCAAAGATGGAAAATGCTACTTATTTATCATCAACAAGCACAGGTTATAGTGCAGTGTTATAACTCCATATTGGGTATTTCAGATGACTGGGTTAAGATATGATCTCCTTGTGTTTGTTTCTGACATTTCCATCATTCCTTCATGGGTTGTTAACAAGCTTAAAACAACAACGCCGCCGCCCCCCCCCCCATTAATCATTTTTGAAAGTCATCTGTTTCCATTAAGTGGGATGGGGGACAGCAGGGAATTACCAAAAATATATTTCTGTATTATCTGAGGCTCTCTTTGGCACTTAGAATCAGTTTGTATATCTAAATAACTGCAGAAGAGGATTGGAATTTAATCTGCTAACAAGCTCTGGGTGCATACTCATATAAAGCATAACACTGCCATTGAAAGCTTCAGCATTTGTGGTATGTTGCCTAGCAAAGTTGTTCCTTTTCTTCAAGATTATAGGTGCTAAAACATTCAAATACATGCAGAACTGTTGTGTTTGGGGAAGGAGACAATTCCTTTGCCTATTCACAGAATTACTCATGTCTGAAAAGTCCTTAGAAATGTCATGAAATTCCTTAAATGGAAGAGTGGGTTGTGATATATTTTGGGCTTCTATGAAATTTTAACACCCACTAAGGGCAGTGCCCATTACTATATGGCTAATTGTTCTAGCCAGTCTGCTAGCTAAAAGAAGATTCCAATCTTCCAATTTAAGCAAGAGCATACCTTAAAGTGATTAAATGTTCCCTGCACTTTCAAGTCTTTACATGTAGCACCAGTTAACAGTTCAACCATGTTATCAGTGACCAACTCTAAGAAGGTATCAATGCATACTGGGGAAAACTACCGGTAGATTCAGGGATGTGATTCAGCAGCACAAGCTGCTGATGGAAGTCTAACTTCTCTAACATGGGCACCAATTTCTCTTATACAGTAGTAGACTTGTAAGCATGAACTCATTTCCAGTTTGATGACATTCCAACCATGCAGGTATAGCATCCATAGTTTCTGTCTTTAAATGACCAGCGTGTTACATGCATTATCTATCTATCTATCTATCTATCTATCTATCTATCTATCATTCATTCATTCATTCATTCATTCTTAGTCTTCACCATGCTGTCCCTAGGGAAGGTCACAACTGAACTAAGTAACATCTTCTGCCCGCTCCCGCACAAAGGTCTGTGCAAGAAGTTGTCTCTTGATCCAAGATCAAAATGTATACAGTGCCATGGTCAAACACCTTGGGAGGAAGGGCATTGTGCTATCTGGAGGCCACCACAGAAAATACCATCTCACTACTTGTCTTCATAGCTTGCACACACATTCTGGGTGATCAAGCCACCCACACTTCCTACTAGCTAAACTTGGTAGGCTTCTGATGGCAGCAGAAAGTTACAGGTAAAACTGTATGACTCATGGTAGTTTACTCCCGTCTTAATGTGTTTGGTGGGAGAGAGGGCCTTCCTCTGGACTGAAACTGGAAGCAGATCATTCTCAGGGAATTGTCGCCTCCAGCTTATTCCCCATATCTCAGCAAGATTTCAGATACAAATGTATGAAGGTGTGGGAAATCTCGGAGGTGCTTAAAAAGAGATTTGTGCTTTAAAATACTTTGCCTCGTTGGGAACACTACATAACCAAAACATACAATAACTCTGAGCAGACCTTTTAGTGTGGTTGCTCCTGTTTTGTGGAATAGCGTTCCTGTCAAGATACAACAGGTGCCCACTATCTGCATTTTCCAGAAACAATGAAGATGTTTTTGTCCCAGCTAGATGAATGGGACTTTGCCGTGAATATTTTGTATTGTTTTGGTTTTGCTTTAAATTTGTGGCTGGTCTTTGTATTTTAACCTTTTTTCTGCTGTTGTACACTGCCTTTAGACTAAAGATGATGAAGAATAAGAATAATATTTATGTTCAAGCCTGTCCCATGGAGTTGAGGCAACTTATACAAAGTATCTACAATTTACTTTAATCTTTCACCCTATATCAGATGGATTGCTAAACAAAAGCAAAGCAAAGCAAAATTAAGCAAAACTGAAATAGGTTTGACAGGACCACCATATTCCAAAATGACTGTGGGGCAAACTACATGGAACTGAGTATAGTGATGCCCCAAGAGAGTTGTTTTGTTTTGAACAACCAAGAAGCAGCCTTAGGAGGTTGTTATTTTGAAGCTGGAGAGAAGCATAGTCAATCATTCTTCCATTAGCCATTTTTCTCCACAGGGTTCCAGCTTCCCACTGACCCTTAGAAGCCTACAAGGGAGCTGGAAGAGGGGGCACAATCTGAGCAGGAAAAATTATAATGGGAAAACAAATTCACATATGCAGAGCGCTCTCTCCTCTGCTCAAAATAGCAGGTGCCTGAGGCTGCTTTTCATTTCTAAAAAATTGAAGGTTTTGTTACATACATTTGCATTTAACATACAGCTTGCCACTAAAAGAGAAGTGAAAGGTAGAGTTCTCTACACATCATATTCCCTCAACTCCTTTCATAACACAGCAAATGTCTACAGTTACTTATAAAGCTTTGAAATATCTGCCACCAATTTAAAAGCACCACAAATAATGCAAAAATATGGCACCTTTATTAAAATAATCAGCAGTAGCACAAAAAGGCACTATTGCTTTTCTGTAAGTCATATTTATTCCCCAAGGCTGCAGTTCCAACACACATTCACTTAAGTGAGTGTCCTACTGAACAAAGTAGTATTTACTTCCAAGTAAATATGGACAAAGATGCGTTGTGCATCTCTCCAAATAAAGTATTTATATTTCCATTACATCAGGCCACAGAGATAATCCATTAGTCTTTATTTGCTAACCAAAGTTACAACACAGAAACTCCAAGATTATTTCCATATTTTCCCCAGTAACAAGTATGCACTGAAGCATGACTACATTGAGATTTATTTTAAACATTGAAAAAATTGAAAGAACAGAAATGGTGGTATCTGTGTAGGAAATAAGCATGTGGGAAGTAATTCTCAGTAAGTGGCCTAGAAAAAGAAACTCCCCTCTCCATATATAGAGAATAATGCTAATTTTCTCCTATGGGGCTAGACTGAAGAAGAAACAACAGGTAGGCTACAAGGATACCCATTTGGAGTGATCCAGCTGAGTCAGGCAGTATTTAATTTCCCGTCTCCATCATTAAATTCATATCACTGTGATTTTAAAAGTAGCCATTTCAAGAGTCAGAGCAGGAAATTCAAATAAAAACTCTGGCTGTCTGGCTACATGCTCCCTCTCCTTCTTGTAGAATTTAAAACAAAAAAACTCTGCAACAGTGTTGATCTTAGAATTCAGCAAAGAGAGTTTCTTGTTCTCAAATATTGACCAAACACGATACATAATTCTCATCCGTTATATCGCAAAAAGTGATCTTCCGAGAACATACATATGCTAAAATCTCATAATAAAACGATACCCTAACTTCACTGAACCAAACATTTCATCAAACCAACCTCTGCCACCCCCAAACTTTCATGGATTCACTGACATTCAGGAAATGAAAAGCAAAATCACTATCTAGTTACCACACACAAATTACTCTCACATTATCAGCACAAATGTTTACAAAGAGACCATGGTAACACAGGCAAAGTTGATAATGCTACCAGTGAGAGGGGAAAAATGGCTGCCTAGTCTTTAAAAAAACACACACAACTGTGCCTGTGGCCCTTTACATTCGTGTAATAAAGGAGGAGGTTTCAAGAGGATCTTATGTTTGGCTCTCTAGAGCTTTAGAATTAGGAGTATGGACAATACCAATCACTGAACCAATTTGCAGGTGAATCTCCCAGAGCTTCCCCCACCTCTAATTGTTCTTATCTTATTTACTTTCTGCAGTTTTAAAAAACAGATACGGAAATGTGCCAAAGCTCAGTAGACATCTCTGCTAAATGTTTCATGGTAAATTTCCATCTAAATCAACAAATCGCTCCCTCTTCCTCACAGCTCCCAATGTCAACACCAGTCGACACTGCCCTTAATGTAAAACCAAGTTATATATAACCTAGCTATATTATCTATAACACAAACGATGAGCAATATAGTCAAGCTCAATTAACTTTTGCCTCTACCGTGGGCAGCAGGGAAGGAGAGACCTCTGGGCCCTCCAGATGTTGCTGGCTGGGGCTGATGGGGGTTGCAATCCAGCAACATCTGGAGAACAAGTTTCCGCAACCTACAGGAAACCAAGAATCTCTTTTAAATGTTGCACGTAGATTATGCTGCTCCTGGGCTGATATTACTTTAGGCTGACAGACAAGCAAAGTTGTTTGCTCTGAAAGCATTTTAGTACCTATGTGGACAGCACGTAAACTCATCAGAAAACGTCTCTCATGTCTGTGTGTAAACTGGTAGAGAGGTGGTGGGGAGGGAGGGAGCGAGCGAGAGAAATACCAGCACAGGGTGTTAATAGGACATGGTCGGCTGTGCTAACACTTTAACAGTCATCATTTATTGGCCTCCAAGCCGGAATGGATGAAAAAATGGAGAAATAGGAGCAGCACTGGCCGAATAACATCCCGTACTCGTGGCAGTACCCCTTCAGGGAACCTACAGTGAATCAGCCAGCTAACTTTAGACACCAACTGTATTGTGCTTTGCATTTGCCAAAATATTATTCACAGAAAAGATGAGGTTATGCTGATGAAGGTTATGTTTAAATGCACAAAATTCCCTCCTTAACAGCTTATGCTCCATAGGATCTTATTTGTATACACGCGTGGAACATCTGTTTCTGCTGAGCTGCAACCGTTTGACACAAAGACAAGGTATTATGCAACCGGCCAAAATACCAGACTCTCTGACTAATTAAAGGAAGTTTAAAAGCAGACAACTGGAGGACTAACCAGTAAACACAAACGGTTGTTTGGCCGCCCAGAAAAGAGGTTGACCCCCAATCACTTCCTGTTTCTGACGCAGGAAGCCCTGCCCTTCCAGAAACTGCTCTTTCCTATCACAGACAGCCAAACTCCTGTAACCTGCATCTCCTCCCATGCTGTGTCTTAACTGAGGACAAAGGGAAGGATATATCTTGAGCCATTACATGCAGTGCCCGAAACAGACCTTCCATATCAAATACAGAACAGCCCTGCTAAAATGAAAGCATCATTTTATGTCTCCTTTTAAAGCTGTGCTTAATGTTCTCAGTTAAAATGTGCTCTCCTTTGGAGAAGATATTACCTAGCCCACACAAAAAGGAGAAACCGCTCATTTACATATGTTGCTTGTTACAGAGCTCACTACTGAGAACTAAGGTGGAGTGAAGATAGTCTAACCACAGCTCTTCCTTCTTGCGTCAGTTATGCAATTCTGTTTCCCTAGCATTTGTATGCACCAATGAGAGAGACATTTCCTCCATTTCGACTTCTGAATTCCATCTCTTAAACAAAAGCAGACAATATCAAAAGTAGCACTTGCATTGCATATTACAAAGAGTCCTAGTGCCCATTTTTTTCTGATCCGGGAAAACAAGTATTTAGCATAAGAAAATCAATTATTGGATAGTAAATTACAGAATAGCTTCCATAACTGCCTGTGTACCATGGGGAAAGAAATACATTGTGCAAACTATTTTTGGACAGTGACTACTGTCCAAATTCACAAGGGACTGTCAATTCACAAGGGTTAAACCACAGAGCCTAGGACTTGCCGATCAGAAGGTTGGTGTTCAAATCCCCACGACGGGGTGAGCTCCCGTTGCTCGGTCCCTGCTCCTGCCAACCTAGCAGTTCGAAAGCACGTCAAAGTGCAAGTAGATAAATAGGAACTGCTCCGGCGGGAAGGTAAACGGCGTTTCCGTGTGCTGCTCTGGTTCGCCAGAAGTGGCTTGGTCATGCTGGCACATGACCCGGAAGCTGTACGCCGGCTCCCTTGGCCAGTAAAGCGAGATGAGTGCCGCAACCCCAGAGTCAGCCACGAATGGTCAGGGGTCCCTTTACCTTTACCTTACTCAATTCACAGAGAAAAGCCCTACATCCTACAAGACAGACTTCTTCTTCACCCCCTTATTAAGAGCAATTCTGCCACTCAAATCAGTGTCACTTAAGGATTCATATTTCTGCATCAGTAAGTTCAAACTCTGTCTGGCAGGCTACAGGTCACTGTTTTTACGACTACTTTGACTATATACTGATACATGTACAACCAAATTTGGTATTAGCCACACACATGCTGCTCACCTTGTTTACGTCCTAATACTAAGGCTGGTATTTTATGAGGTTACTTAATTTGCCATGAGAGAAGCACCTTTGAAAAGCAAAGGGAGGAGGCTGTGCCACCACTGGCTCCCCTCCATTTTTGTTCACAGAACTGTAGAGTTGGAAGGGACCACAAGGGTCATCTAGTCCAACCCCCTGCAATGCAGGAAACTTTTGCCCTGTTAATAATTACTTCAGTTTAAATCTTTATACATATGAAACCACGGGACTCATTCATTATTAGTAATATTTACAGCCATCAAAATGCACATTTCTCCTTTTCAGGAAGGGACACGCACTTTGTTTTGTTCAAATGAAAAATAAATGTTTTCACAAACTTGGAAAGTTAAAGAATGAACAATAACAATACTAGGTCCACCAAATAATTTAAATAGCAGACAAAACTGACACAGATTATTCAAGGCAGCAATAAGGAAATGCACCCAGTAGATTGTGGTCCCTTTTCTGATGGGATTGCAAATTATGAAAATGTTACATGAGGGTTTGCACCATGATTATTGTTATTTTCTGGTTCTTGGATGCCTATGCTCATCCTATGCCAAGTACAAAAAACAAAACAGGGAGGGGTGGCAACTAAGAGGACAGGATGAACAAAACCTCCTCTGATGAGAAATAAAAAAGAACCCCAAAACAATTCTAGTACAGGCTTGCAAAGCCGTTAAACAATTTCCTGTCTCAGATTGGAGGCATTTGGTCATTGCTCTTCCTCTCGTTTTAAAAAAAGAACCAATCAGCTCATCTGCAAAAGAAAACCATAGCAACCTCTCTAAATAAATAAATAAAAATACTCGCTAAAGAAAAAGAAAAGATGGACTGAAGGCTAACTGCTCACATGCCCAGAATATGTGCATGCTGGGACCATCCAAGTCTGTATAATGACCCCAGCTAGAACTTCAGCCATAGCTAGAATTGCATTCATCCCACTTCTCACACCAGTGTTACATGCCCCTCCCAATCTCTGAGTGGTGCAAGATTCTAGGGGTCCAGGTGCTTACCCAGGATCTGTGTTGAATTATATGCCTCCTCTAAACTTGTTGCTCTTCCTCATGCTCTATCAGGTCTATCCATCTTACTCCTCAAACTAAGCCACTCTCCCCCCCCCCCCAACACAAAGCACTCCAGTTCCACTTTACCCATTTAATGGGGAGGGGGGAAACCCCAGTCTCAAGAGTCAAATGTCACCCTCCAGCACACTCCCTTTCTTTCTCTCTTGTTCTCTCTTTCTTCAGGTCAAATCCCCTCTTCCCAGGCCACACCCAACCTCGGTGTGAGAGTCAAATGTCACCCTCCACTGTGAAAAGCACAATGGAATGGGATCCCCTTGATGGAAGTACCATGCAGCTGGAGTCCTGATGCTGGAGGCTGCGTGGTGCTTTCAGAAAGGGGATTCCTCCACACGGAGCTGCATTTCCAACTAATAAAATAATGAGAGAATGCAATTAAAAAGCTCAGCGTCAGATAATGGAAACAGTGGGCTGCAAGGGTTACATTCAAGTCTAACCATTTCTGACAAATACAAAGAGTACTGCCTGCTTGGCACAACTTCATTTAAAGCTTGGGTGGTGGAATAGAAAGCGCTGCCTCACCCAGGCTTCCTGCATTCATTATTTCCTGTGCAATCAATGAACAAATGCCCACGGCTGAAAGCTGCTTTCAGTAGACAATTCCTCCTCGGTAGGGCAAACATCTTCATAGATGGCAGGGACTTTGATTACTAAAGGTCACTGAGGAGGATTAGCAGTCCAGTCCTATGAATTTAGGAGTCCTTACTCCCTAATAAGTGTGTATAGGCCACAGCCCAGGAATGGGTGGGTTGAGGGCAGGATATCCTAATGATCTTCCACAAATGACTTGGTGAAATAAAGGCAAAAAACCCAGTACGTGAGTTTAAAAATAATTAGCTCAAACCAAGTGCCTCTCTGGAGAACCATGTTAGCTCTCTGGAGATTTTCTCTTAGGAGAGAATGCTATTAAAAAACTGTAAAGTCAGGCATGTTCTTTTCAAGAATATTAAGTGAGGCATATACAGCCACCTCTTGCAAGGCATCTGCAATGACTTACGCTCGTGGTTACTAGACATGAATCTTGTGACTGCTGCCAGTCCACAAGCTGTTTCCTGCAGGCTTGCGTCAAGAGCAAGAGCTCAGCTCTCGGCAGGAAACTCCCTTCTTTCTTCTTCCTGTGGTAAAGTAATGCCTTTCCATCGGCAGCAAGAGGTTTTGAGAAAGGTATCTGCAAACAATGAAGTTCCAACTCCACAAAACAGAGACATGTTCCATCCATAACAGAAGTCACCCCCACTTCAGGAAAAGCTAAGCCAAATGAGAACACTGCACAATGCTTCTGAAATTGGGAACATCTCCAGGGAAAGGAAGTTGCATAGTTAAGGCTACTTGCAATGGCTACTAACCCTGATGGGTATTGTTCTTTCTCCACTGTCAGGGATGGTATGCTTCCGAACACCCATTGCTGGAAGCTGCAGGAAGGGAGAGTCCTACTGAGCTCAGGCCCTGCTTGTGGACTTTGCACAAGCATCTGGATGACCATTGAAAACAGGATACTGGTCTAGAGGCTTTTCTTATGCTCTTGCAGCCACTGAAGTTGCCCTCCTATTTACTTGCTTACAGCAACCATACAACATCTATTTAGGCCAATTGTCGGGGCGACTGGAGCAGCCCAACAACTTCTGGACAGCCACAGGTTGCCCAACCCTGATTTTGTGGCTCTCCAGAGGAAGATGCTCTTTATCCCTTCCCTTCAACACTTACCGTAATTCTGCGGGCAGTTAGTCTGGCTATTGTGACTTCTTACTAAGACCTTGAAGAGAATGACTGCAGCGTTTTGGGTGGGGGGAGTGGGGTTTGTTTTAAGTGTTGAAGCTCATGTTAACTGTGTTTGGCTGGACCCACAAAGGAAGTATTGCTTAACCAACTTCTGCATCACGTTGGGAAATAAATGTGAATAGAAGGCAAAGGAAAATAACCCCCATAAAGGAACTAGAGCAGAGAAGGGGGAATCCGCTTAGCAAACAAAACATGAGAACCAACACAACATGCATATATTAATTCTGCTATTGTGTACTTGTACAGTTTGGAGCAAGGATGGGGCACCTGCAAACCTCTATTATGTTGTTGGATTCCCATCAGCCCCAGTCAGAAATACTGGCTTTCAGCTTTGTTGCTGTACCACATCTTCAGAGTGTGGGCTGGGACAGCCAAGCATGCAGTTAGACATCATCATTCAATTAGCAGGATGTTTTTTTAACATAGTTTCATCTTCTGTTTTAGATTTTTGCAGTACCAATAAAATTGTTTCCCTGTGTTTGCCTTTAATTTGCACCAGCTAAGTTTTTCTCCTCTCCTTTTTTTCAAGATTTGTTCTCTCAGCCGCATCCCTTTGCATCCTCTGCCTTTTTATTGACTCTTGCATTTGTTGATCTTTGTCTACTGGTTCTTTTTCTTGTGTTGGTAATACTGTAATTCCATTTCTCTCTGCCCTAGTGGGGTTATGGAGCTGGGCCTCATGCGTGGGCAAATAACACAACAGTCACAAAACAATTAACCCAGAAGCACCCCTTTCCAATTTTAGGTCTCCATTGTTCAACATGGGGTTAAGAGGAGAAAGAATTGTTTATCCAAAGAGAAAGGGATCAACATAAGCAACATAAAGATGAGAACATTGCATTGCTCTGAGATATATGATAATAAATCACTATTTTTATGAGATGCATAAAAGACAAGTCTTTAAGGAAAATTACAAAAAATAAGGGGATAGATTAGCCAAGCAACTGTGATGTAAAGTTCTAGTAACAACCATTAACGCAACGGTACTAGGGGCAAGAATTACACCAGGCAATTTAGGGCTAATTACACCAGGCAATTTAGGGCTAATTACAAAAAATAAGGGGATAGATTAGCCAAGCAACTGTGATGTAAAGTTCTAGTAACAACCATTAAGGCAACAGTACTAGGGCAAGAATTACACCAGGCAATTTAGGATTCATTATAGAAACTAAACTCAGATGTACCATATATTAACTTGGTTCCTGCTCCTGACCACCCTTACTTAAGAAAGGAAATAAAGGTTACTAGCAGGCAACTCAACAGCCATTTGCAGTCCACATAACTAGTTATTAGCACACCCACCTACATATTCTCACTTCAGGCATTTAGCCTGTAAAGACTAAACTAAATCTCTTCCAGTTGCTCCTCTGCCTGCAAATCCAAGCTGCAAGAGGATGTAGAGAGTTCCCCAGCACCAGCAAGATCATCCACATTTCATGCTGAGGGACATATGGTGGCCAACGATTAGTTCTATACTTTTATTAAACTACACACCCCTTTCTGCACAACTGCACAGTGTATCCTCTTTGGAGGTTTACTGAAAAAACTGGATTCTACAGGTTGCTATACACATAGTAAACTGCTGTTTTATACATTTTTGGAGCTGCAGATCATTTGCTTCTACAAATTATAGTAAGAGAAATACTGTGTTTGAGCATGTGATGTCCCGGCATTTCTTGATGAGATTGCTGAGCCAAGGCAGGCAGAAAACGATATTTAGAGGCACAAGGCTAAGGAGACTGTAATCTCATTGGCTTGAATGAACTCCATTCCTCCAGATGGAAACAATACACAGGTAATGGTGTGATCTGCTGAACAAGGGTTTGGGTCAGGTTACATTCACATCTGATGCTATAAACTGGTTAGATCATGGGAGACCAGACAACCTCTGCCTGCCTTTGAGTCAGGATTATTTTGCAAGCAGCATCAGATTAGACGATTGAAAGTTTATGTATTCCAGTTCTACAAAATAAAGTAGAAGGCATTCATTTCATAGAAAAAAGGAGAGCATTCTTTTAATCCTCAAAATAACAAGTAGTGGTCCAACAACAAATAGTTTCTTATTTTTACTTAAATATGTGAAACTAACATTCAGAGCCCGGGAGAGAGAGAGGAGCATTTGAGAAGTTTAAAGGGAGCTTTGATGTACTTCAGGACCATGTTCATTCTCTGGTAAAAGGTTCATATGTATGCTGCAAAAGGAACAACAAAAGCTTCCAGTGCTTCCTGAAGCAGCAACACTCGTAAGAGTATGATGCACATTTCTCAGGGGATCAGTGGTGCACATGGAGTGAATGAGTGATCCAAGCAATAAAAATAGACTGAGCCACAGGGTTTGAAACCCAGAGTTAAAACAAATCAGGTTTGAAAAACACACCTGATTGGGACTAGGAGGGGGAGGGGAATTAGTTCAGTGACGCTATAAAAATTATTGTACCCAGCTGAATTACACAATGAATTAAGCAAAGACCAAGATGCAACAGGAGAAATGTTTTCTCAAGCTGCGAAATTATTAAGTATTTGAATGCCTCTTGCCCTTGCAGACGGATTCAGCTGACGGAGAGGGTAATAATGAGAGGCCTGATGACAGGAAACCATTCAGTCATGCTCAGCAGGCTCAGCTCTTAACACTTTGTTGTAGAATAATGGCACAGTCACAAATGAAGAAAGAGCCGTTGCTTTACAACTCTGTTCACCAGCAATGCTTTTGGGTATGTTTGCAGCACGTCAAAGCTCCTCTTTTGCAGTAAAATATTGCTTCCCATCAGGAAGGGAACATGAAATTAAAATTGGTGGGGGGTGCTAATAAAAGGACACATTAGGTGCTGAATGCAGAGATTAAGGGCAGGAAGAGTGCATGCAGGCAAGACTTTTTTTAAATTCCACAAGGCAATATATAGCTGCACTGAGATGCACAGTACAAGAAGACAGACAGAACTTCCTCTTCCCACTGGTAGAAGGCAAACTGCCTTCAGCAACAACTGGCGTTCTCCACCTATCTCCCTCCATCTTCACATTATGAAGGCAGACTCTTTCTGCCTGTAGCCTTGCACCTGACTGCCTACCTATGGTTGTGTTTCTGCTGCTGCTTTAAGCCACACAGTGCCTAGACCCTGCAAGCAAAGCAACACACCTGCCAGTTGTCTTAAAGTGACAGTCTATCAAGGGGAAGTGCTCCAGTTCTGTCGGCAGGAAGCCCTGGGTTCATTCAGTGCAATTTCCAGTTACAGAGTATTAGGCAACAGGCATAGGTAAATTCTGTGAATTATAGCTCAGTATTGTCATCCTTGGGACGCGGGTGGCGCTGTGGGTTAAACCACTGAGCCTAGGACTTGCCGATCAGAAGATTGGCGGTTCAAATCCCCGCGATGGGGTGAGCTCCCATTGCTCGGTCCCAGCTCCTGCCAACCTAGCAGTTCAAAAGCACATCAAAGTGCAAGTAGATAAATAGGTACCGCTCTGGCGGGAAGGTAAACGGCGTTTCCGTGCGCTGCTCTGGTTCGCCAGAAGCGGCTTAGTCATGCTGGCCACATGACCCGGAAGCTATACGCCGGCTCCCTCGGCCAGTAAAGCGAGATGAGCACCGCAACCCCAGAGTCAGTCATGACTGGACCTAATGGTCAGGGGTCCCTTTATTTATTATTGTCATCCTTGATGGATAAGACTACCACTGATCCAAATCAATGTAAGGCAACCTTTAATCTGACATCCTGACCACCAATGCATGCAGAAGATAGGTAAAAACACCTCTCTTCCACCCCCTTAATATTTACAGTTCAGGAATCAGGTGATGCACACTACCACTGCGCCAAATTGATTGAAACCATTTTTTTAAAAAACAAAACAAAGCAGAACAGGTCTCCACTCCCAGTTCCATATGCTGAACACCCGGTTCTGTCCATCCTATTCTATTCACAAGCAGCAACTGATGTCTTTTCCAAAGCTTCCACACATGCACGCAAATTTATTCAGTTTATTCAGTTGGAGGAAATGGGCCAACACTTCCCCCTTTTACAACATGTCTGAACAGAAATGGAGCCAGCATTTCATTGAATAAAAGCTAGAAGGGGGTGGGGGTAGCTTATCAGCATTAATAATCACACATTCAAAAGCCAGACCTCAGCCTGAAGCTAGGTGTGAGTCACAGACAATCCAACAGAATCCAAAGACTAGGGCTCCCTCAGAAATGTGAGGCCTAGGCCCTGTCTAGATAGAACCACCCTTTGCAGCAGGTGGAAAGGTATTAAAAGTCGCCATCAACAAGCCAGGGGCCAGGTGGCATACGCTGCCACTAAAAGCAGAGATCTAGCAGAATATTTAGCAATGGAGCTTTTAATGATTTTGTCGCATGCCAAAATTCTCGAACCAGGCAGTAAGTGCAGCTATTACTTCTCTTCCACAATGCTGCAACAGCTACAAAGAGACGCCTCTTTTTTCCGAACTGAGTGTGTGCACTGAAGTTCCTACATGTGAGAACTCTTTGCACTCCCAGCTGAGTACTATACAAAGGAAAACTCAAGGAGAAACCCCTTCAGAGCACACAAAAATTCTTCAAAGAGCATTTCTCTTGAGACTGCATTACCTGAGCCAACAGCCAGAAACAAAAACAGGCCCATCCTCCATGGCAAAAAAAAAAAGGGAAAGCAGAAGAGACTTGGGAAGCTATCAAAAAGAGGAAATGATGATGCACATGATAATTATGTATGATACATATAAAATTGTCATCATTAGCATTTTTATCCCACCTTTAAACTGGAAATAAGCCTCTCTGAGCAGCTTGCAAAATCCAATGAGAAGACATTCCTTGCCCTCAGGCTCACGCAATTCAAGAGAATTGGGGCTGGGAAGTACTAAGGAAAAAACCCAAGCTAGGGAACTAATCCTTACTTACAAGATCTTGTAATGAACAGGCAGAATGGAAGGAAATTGTGGAAAGGAGTCAAAAGTTGCTGGTGGGTTTGGCCCTGCTGCTCCACCCCTCTTGCTCTCCTGCAGTCTGATGGCATGGCTTCTGAAGAGGCCAGTGGAGAGAGAAGCCTGATTTCAGCTGGGCTCTTGTAGCAGAGCCAATGAAAAGCCCCTGAGCTGACAATAATGCAATCCCTTTTTTCAGGTGAAGGACAGAGGTGCAACAAGCAACCAAGTAATAACAAGCCACGAATAACTGCTATGAAGGAGATTCCAGAGAACTTTGTAAGATTTGCCACTCTAAAGCAAGCAGGGGGCATTTCCAGCTGACCATGGGTTTACCCCCTTCCCCTGCTTTCAGTACAGTCATACTTTGGAAGTCGAATAGAATCCATTCTGGAAGTCCGTTCGACTTCCAAAACACTTGGAAACCAAAGTGTGGCTTCTGATTGGCTGCAGGAAGCTCCTGCAGCCAATTGGAAGCCGTGGAAGCCCTGTCAGACATTTGGGTTCCAAAGAATGTTCACAAAACGGAACAGTCACTTCCAAGTTTGTGGCGTTCAGGAGCCAAAACATTTGACTTGCAAGGCGTTTGGGATCCAAGGTATGACTGTATTACAAAGCAGCTATGCAAATGAACATTTTGGGGGTAGCTGCCCACACCTCACCCAAGATTCTTCAGCTCACAGAGACCTGGCATTAAAAATGAGAGACTCCTCCTCCTCCAATAAAATCTCTCAGTGTGTGGGGAGAAAAGAGAGGTGAGTGTCCAGGGGAATATAATATACCAGAAGGAGACTTATGATCACCACTGGCCATCTGATAACAGCATTACAAAATCCCAGTAAATTAAAATATTTACATTCAATATTAGTAGGTACTGAAGGGGAGACATGTTCAGGGCTTCAGAGTATGTTGCTTAACCGCATGGGAGAAAGGGTATTTGCAGCTTGAGCCATTGCTTGCAACATATTCAGAATGCAATTATATTTGACAGTTTTAATATTAAATGCCATTCCTTAGATAAAACTCTACACAGTTCCCAGAAGGCAGGGTCAACGTCTTCACAGAATTCCTGCAAGGCCTCAAATACACAATTCATGGGGAATAGTTACTGACATTGTTAGTATATATGAATTATATTAACTTCTATCACCACAGCAGTTGGTTCAGACAGTTCACAGAGAGCCATAGGGGAAAACTTTCTGTGAATAAAAAGCATACATCACACCACCATGAGTAAGGAAGAGGCATCAGACGTAGACTCATACTAGCGATTACCGTGACGCTAATAATGAAGACCCTCCGAAATGCATGGCCCAAAGAAGATCCTAACTAAGTGGCAGTCAATATGAACCCTCTAAATGAAGGTATTTCTTGCTGAATTCTTTTCAGCCCCATTTGGATATTTATTTATTTGTATGCAAGGAGAACAAAAACAGGAAGAAGAGCAAGATCACAGTCAAGCCCTGCCTCCTCCAACACATCACCTTTATCCAGTTTAGAGGCCCCCATGAGTCTGGCGCAGACTCACAAAATGTTCCTGGATCAATTGAAAATCCTAGTTAGCAGGGGTTCTTCTAATTTTCATGGGGAGCCTCCACAGGTGGACACCCTGCTTCAGAATTCCAGAACTCATGGAGGTCTCTAAACTGGGTAAAGGTCATTGCCTGGGCAGGGCTTGGTAAAGTGCTCCTGCTCCCTCTTAAATGTTCATTTACATGCAAGGAGAACATACACCCAAACAGGACTTTAGATCAGTTCCTGCCCCAGAAAAGTGGGACACAGGGCAATCCAAGCAACAGAAGCCCAATCCTCTCAGAACAGGATGTCATTTGACATGATAGTATAGACAGCTTTTTTTTTTCTCCTTTTCCCCAATACAGTGGTACCTTGGTTTAAGAACAGCTTAGTTTATGAACTTGGATTAAGAACGCTGCAAACCCAGAAGTAGGTGTTTTGGTTTGTGAACTTTGCCTTGGAAGAACATGTTCCATTTCCTGTTGTGTGTGTTCCATTAGTAAATTGAGTCCCCCACTGCTATAGGAAAGCACGCCTTGGTTTAAGAACGCTTTGGTTTAAGAAGAGACTTCCGGAACAGATTAAGTTCTTAAACCAAGGTACCACTGTACTTCAAACTGACAGGACTGAATGACAACAGTGGCTAAATGTTTCATGCAACATGATTGCTGGTAAGAAGCCTCATGTGGCAAAGGTTAACAGAGAAATGCCTGCAAATCTATCTATTATTGCTGGCCTCCACAAAGAAACTTCTGCTCCTACAATCTATCAAAATGCTATTGTGTCACTGCAGTAAAATGTAATTTAGCCCGGTATATTATTAACCATCCAAGAGGAGTGTAAAACCAAACAAGGTAAACACAAACAAAAAAGCCTATTAATCTCACAAACCTGATCTGAATGGGAATTTTGAAAACTCATTAAACATTCCATGAAACCAATTCCTAGACTTCCAAGTGGTCTGGTGGGCAACACCAGATTATATGCCCCAGAAGCCATTTTTTTAGGTCTTTGCTTAATAGAACCAAGACCACCAAGATGCTTTCAACAGAACAGTTTGTGAGTGACTAATTCAACATGCCCAATACTTAGATATTAGGTAAAGATTATGCCCTTTTTATTACTCCTGGTCCAGATGGCTCACATTAACTATTAGCACTTGTCACGGCGACTGCTGCATCAAACCCCTAGCTAGCAAGAAGTTCTTTGAATTACTTCTGGTTGTGTTTCCTGTGTTTCTGCTCTGGTTGCAGGGAGCAGCTGCTATCAGGAAGCAGCCTTAGCTACCTATTTACAACATGGGTGCAGAGAAAAATTGCCCATATGTGTCTCCATTTTGCTCTCTAACTTTGTTTCATAAATCCTAGGAAATGGAATTCTAAAAGTTTACTTTAGTAGCAGTTTTTTTGGGGGGGGTGTATGTATGTATCCCCCCCTTTCCTATTTTTCCACATCCAAATGTAGAACAGCAGGTTCGACAGCAATTTCAAAAGAAACATTTCATGTTTTTAATGGGAACATTTTTATTGGTTTAAGGTTATAAAAACACTTCAGTTTTCTAAAACCTCACTTTGAAGCCTAATTTGATCTAACAGTTGCAACATCTGGACTCAGCAAAACCAAATGCACAGGTCAAATGGTTTGTTGTGTTCCCAGATATCAGATTTGGAGGGGAAACAACAATAGAGTTCTAAGGCAGAAAAGAATTTCATCACTGATCTCTTCATTCCTTAGACTCTCCTCAATGGCTATGATGGGACCACAACTACTGGAATAGATTTTTTAATAGTGAATTCCTCCTCTGCTTTGTAAACCAGCCTTAGAACCTGCTTTGTATTACTTAGTTTGCCAGTTTGTGTATGTTTGGCCCATAGGGCCAAAACAGAAAATTAACCCTCCTCAAACACTGTGCAGAAAACATGTATTATCCCTGCATATCCCATAGTTTAGGAAATTAGGATAGCCTCCAACTCAAGTGAGTTTTGGTGCAGTAGACAGACATGAGCTCAAGCCTCCAAAGCAGAACAGAATGGTATTGAATTATTCTTGTAACAAGCAGCTTACAAAAAGATAAAGAGGGGTTGTCTGTAGAAATACACTAGGTGCCTATTTCAGAATAAGTTGATTATTACAGCAATCTGTAGCTCTGCTGAACGTATTAATTACAAGAAACCAGAATCTGAAAAAAGAATTTATAACCCAAGGACCTGAAGCCTGAGCAAGCGACAAGCTCCTAGTTTTAGCCTCTACCTAGCAGAGGAAACTGCGGCTCCAACCACTCTCTCAGACCTATTGAAACAAAGGCAGTTTAAGGATGGGGCCAAACAAGAGCAAGACTGTGCTTCCCTCTCCTATGACTAAAACAGCTTCATAACCAACGGTACTCCCCTCGGATAAAAACAAAAAGCATTAACTGAACACATTCTTGATTATTTTCTTTGGAAGAGACTTCACCAGCTGCTCAAGATAGCTGTGCTGCAGTCAACATGTATTTGCTTCACACGAGGAAAGGTCCCATACCCCACACCCCGAAAAAGAATTTATCTTCTAAAACAAAACTTTCAGAAATGGGGCAGGGAGAGAGATTGCTTAGACCGATACCATGGTCAAGAGGAAAATCTTTCTAGTAAACCAATGCACGAAGCCTGTAAGTGCTTGAGGAAGTTGGAGCATCACATAGATAATTACATGCTCTATTATTTGCAACAGATCTGAGGCAGTAGAAAAATAGCTGTACAGTAGTACCTCGGGTTAAGTACTTAATTCGTTCCAGAGGTCCGTTCTTAACCTGAAGCTGTTCTTAACCTGAAGCACCACTTTAGCTAATGGGGCCTCCTGCTGCTGCTGCGCCACCGGAGCACGATTTATGTTCTCATCCTGAAGCAAAGTTCTTAACCCGAGGTACTATTTCTGGGTTAGCGGAGTCTGTAACCTGAAGCGTATGTAACCCAAGGTACCACTGTATAGCTTCTAAGAATGTCTGATTGATATGTATGCAAATTACAAGCTATGGGACTTGCTGCCACAGAAAGCAGCAATGGCCCACAACTTGGATGGCTTTAAAAGAGGATTAGACAAATTCATGGAGTGTAAGGCTCTCAACAGCTACTAACCCTAATGGCTATGCTCTGACCTCCAAGGGTGGATGCAGTATACTCAATACCAGTTGCCTGAATCCATGGGGAGAGGAGAGAGCTCTTCTGGCTCAGGTCCTGCTGCAGGTTTCCCACAGTCATCTAAGCTGGACACTGTGAGTAGATGATGCTAGACTAGATATGCCACTGGTCTGATATAGCAGGGCTGCTCTTGTGTTCTTAGCAGTTTGCGCTCCTATGTATGCCTATTCAGAATAAAGTTCTGCTAAGCTCCATGGGACTTTCTCCCGAGGAAGTGTGTATAGGGTTATAGCCTAAAAGATTGGGTCTTTATGAGAAAGGTCCATAGGTGCTTACTAATATCCTATTTTAGTGGCAACTAAGAATTATGCATATATCTGGAAGCTGACAAAATGCAATAACCGTCTCATTAATATTTGCATAGCTAGTGAGAATCATGTTTTACTCAACCTTAAAAATTTAGTCACAGGAGTTTTACTTGATAGATCTCCATAATGGGGGAAAAAACAATAATTATAATGAAATAGCATTAGAATTAGCATCTTTGGTTTTAGATAATGAAGCAAGAATCGTCTTAGAAGTGGTATTCCCCTTCAACACATCTACAGTTTTTATGAATATTTAAAAATAATTTAACACATTTTAAAGTCAGTGTCCAATTAAACAAGACACCTTTTTTGTCAATCGAAATGTTTCAACTGATAATAAAATGCTACAGACCTAGTTTCTAAGAAACCTTGTATAACTAAGAAAGTGCATAAATCAATAACTGCCAAGTCTTAACAATAATATTCATTTTGGGAAGAACTATTAATATATCATTGAACTTGATCATGTCAATGCCGTGTCAACCACTTAAAATCATGCACACAAAATTACTACAGACCCTCTCAGAAAAACTTAAGTTGTGGTTTGATGTTCCAGGAACACCAACAAGGCAGAGACTGGCAGCATCTATTTATATGAAATGAATGTGTGACAGAGTGTGTGGCTATGTTTATACTCAAATCTCCACCCCTCATCTGTTGTGGCCATGAGAAATTTGGAAGTTTTTCTGTTTTAGATTAAATGAACTTAGGCAGAATGCCTTAGCTAGAGGAAAAACCCAAACTGAAACCATAGTTTATGAAACTGCTTTGTTTCAAAAATAAAAATAAAATCAACCAGTTTAGGGCTCAGATGTAACACTAAACCGTGGCAAACCTAAAATGAAAATGGAAGATTCCAGTCTCACAACCACAGAAGGGAAGCAGAATACATGTCCCTGAAGCTTGCTGTGGTTCATCCTTGTGGTACACAGGAACCTAGCCTCTGTACACACAGGTCCTGCTTTTTGAACACAATGCTTTCCCAGGAAATCATTTGTTAGGCAAGTGTTCTCATAACGAGCTGACGATTTCCATTACTTCCTATGGGGAAACTTCTAATCCATGATTTCTCCCATCTCTCTCCTTTCTTCCCTCCCATTCTCCACCCTTCCTTCCATTGTGTCTGCCTGAAACTGCTGCAGTCAACCAGCAAACGACAAAGGAAAAACTGCTTTGCTTGATCTCTCCTGTTCCAATTTGTCCGATTTTTTCTCCCTCACTCCGTGGTTTCTGTCCAAAATGGTTGCAACTGACCAACAAAACACAAACAAGTAAAGATGTGGACAAACTCTGGCTGTTTGGATATCTGAACCAGCCATTTGCGTAGTGAGATTTGGGTATAATTGTTTATGTTCACATAACTGAGATTTTGGATGACAAGCATTCCTATAGTGGGACCTTCATGTACCGGTACTTACAATTCCAACACCAGTTTTGTTCAATACTTTGCTCCTTAAAGCCCATTTCAATAATATCTATATCAGGCATAGGCAAACTCGGTCCTCCAGATGTTTTGGGACTACAACTCCCATCATCCCTAGCTAACAGGACCAGTGGTCAGGGATGATGGGAATTGTAGTCCCAAAAACATATGGAGGGCCGAGTTCGCCTATGCCTGATCTATATCTTTTGGGTGATGGTTTCAGGAAATAAATATATACACACACAGAGAGAGAGAGAGAGAAGAAATCTGGAGAGCTGCTCACTTTGCATTGCAAAAGAACATATAAATTTAACAAGTTGCCAAATCCTCTACCATCACAAGACTACTTCAATTACAATCCAAGAAATTAATTTGGCTGAAATGATTCTACATTGTTTGTTGCCAGAAAAATGATTTCCATGAATCTGGAAAGAAAAACTTAAGTAAAATGAATACTTGATGCATTTGCCTTCCCCATCTCATCAGTAGTTTTTCTTTTGGCTGCTAAGCGGAATTCAAGATTTTTCTTTTCAATATAAAAATCTTGGGTCCTCAAGAGATAGAAGCATACCAAGCACATCAGAAATGGCTAAGCCAATTATTTTTTTAAAGCTGTTTACTCACCCCCAAGAGGCAAGCCAAATTAAAAGAGCTCAGACACAAAAGCCACAAGGGGAAAGAAGCAAGTAAGGAAAGGAAATTTCTACTATGAAATGCTGTTTGCAAAAAACCTTCTACAGGCTTCATGGTCCAGGACATTCATAGACACTTTTCTTTGTTTCAAACATACATTATAAATAACAGAGGGGGAAAGACAGGAGAGGAATTTCTGATGTGGCAAAAAAAAAACCCTTGACATTGGTTATTTTTATCTTGTAAGGTCACAATTCTCAACCCACTTATTACGAGTCACTGCACTGAAGTCAAGGTGACTACTTTGAAGTAAGTGCTTTAAAGATTACATCCTTCAGCAGTTCTACACATCTTCTTAAGGCTATCACAACACAGCTGGAAAGTTTCACACCAACACAGCATCATTGAGGGGGGTAATTTATAACGGGTGCATTCTACTGTACATTGTGTTCCTTTTTTTAAAAAATGGGTAATTTCAATATTCCCCCAGATTCTGGAGGTGGGCGATTTGAATAGACAATGTTTGATTTATTGAGCCGCAATAGTTTCGGGATATTAACATATGGCCCTGCTGGAATTGATTATTACAAAACTAATAAATTTCATATATGTTTAATAACGAACAAGCCTGAATTCTACATAATGCAAAGTAAAAAGTGGAAGGGTGGTTGTTGTTGTTTTAAAAAATAGTTTAAAACCAGATGAGCAGAAAGTGTCCTGAAATGAGAGGTTTAAATCACACGTTGGTTACTTAGCAGCACAAGGGTCCCTACTTGTCTGAGAACAGCAAAAATCAAGACAATAAGAGCCTTTTAAAAGACTGCTGAATATGCATGAGGAGCAGAAATCGGAAAGTTTTAATATGAAAGAGGATATGCTGAGAACACCTCTGAAGCAACACCACAAAAAAGTTGCCAGCATGATAATAAGGAACTAAAGCTGTAGTCAAGTATCTGAATACTTCAGCTACTTTCCTGAAAGCAGCCAAGGTGCATCGACAGGGAAAAATAATACTTGTGCTGAGCAAGCTACTGCCGTCCTCTGCCCAGAAACCCGATTGCTTTGTATATATAAAAAGCAAAACTTCCCTCCACCCTAAGAAACTTCAATATTGTATATGAAGGCTCACATTTGATAATGCTGATCACTGGCTGATGCTCATCTTCCACTAGAGCAGAGTTTTCCAAACTTGGGTCTCCAGGTGTTGTTTGACTACAACCCCTATCATTGCTAGCTAGCAGGACCAATGGTCAGGGATGATGGGAACTGTAGTCCAAAAACAGCTAGAGACCCAAGCTTGGGAAATCCTGCGCTGGAGCAGTTCCACTACCCACTCCCACTAGCTTTTGTTATAAATAATAATAGCCATAGGTTATGTCTACTTCTTCAGGCATACCTGATGCAAACCTTCCATTATGTATGTACAGTGGTACCTCGGGTTAAGTACTTAATTCATTCTGGAGGTCCGTTCTTAACCTGAAACTGTTCTTAACCTGAAGCACCACTTTAGCTAATGGGGCCTCCTGCTGCCGCCTCACCGCAGGACCACGATTTATGTTCTCATCCTGAAGCAAAGTTCTTAACCCGAGGTACTATTTCTGGGTTAGTGGAGTCTATAACCTGAAGTGTATGTACCCTGAAGCACCACTGTATTATGATTGCAGGCTGCTGCTATCTTACCAACAAGCCCACCCTCCTCTTGTGGAACCTGTTTCCTAAAGAAGTCCACCAAGCTCCTGCTTTGATGAGCTACAGTAGTCTTTGGGCTCTGGCCATTTGCTGTGCAGTGTGCTGCTGTAAACATTGAAAGGTTAGACCCCAACCTGGTGCCCTCCAGATGTTTAGGACAACTCTCCTAAGCTTCAGTGCTGTGGTCCAAATGCCCAGGTTGGGGAAGCCACTGTTTTATGGTATTTGCTTCTGGTTTCATTGGATGGTTTTGTTCTGGTTGGAAAGCTGCTTTGAAAGCTGAGCAGAATTATCATTTTCAAGAGAGAAAGCCAGCCTCCTAACAAGGAC
Source organism: Podarcis liolepis (assembly GCF_965112155.1). NCBI lineage: Eukaryota > Metazoa > Chordata > Lepidosauria > Squamata > Lacertidae > Podarcis > Podarcis liolepis. Next base: position 71,292,966 of record NC_139555.1, read on the forward strand.
TTTCTGATAAACAGACTAATGGAGCACCACTCCAGTCATGACAAAGGCTTTAGCGGCTTCCCTGTTGCTGCTGTTTTAAAAGTCTATTTAAAAATTTTACTTGCCATATTTCCTGCGCTTTCTTGTAATGACTTGAAATTAACAAGCAATCCCAGGGTTTTTGTTTTAACATTAAGTGCGCAATTAGTATCCAGGCAGCAAGGAGTCTTGCATGACTGAATCATTTGCCACTGTTCTCTGTGAATTACAGCCTCTCCCCCTGCCACCCCCCACAACCATTTCAAGTTAATCTCAACAATTACCCAGTTATGCCTTAGCATAAAAATAGGCTGTTAATAAATCAGGGATTCAACACCATTTTACTTTTCTAATGAGAGAACAATGCCCATCAACTTTTTTGAAGTGCTGTGCACTTTTCAAAAAGTACTGTTATATGAGCTTCAATCTAATGGTTAAGTTGAACCATTAAATTGAACATCTGGACTCCAATTCTATTCCCACTTATTTGGGGGGTAAGATTCATGCAACGCAGTGGGACTTGTGTAAAATTACATGCCTGTTATCTAAATTACAAAATGTGGCAATCCAAAGATAAGGTGACAAAACAGTCTTTGAGGACAACAATATTTAACCCTTGCAAGTGAATAAATTACTGCTTTTGTCCCTACCAAAGCAAAATGTGGATTGTCACCTGCCTTTATCTCCATTAATGTATGGGAATCCACATGACACCCTCCTCATCCCAGTGTTGATCCAGACCTTCCTCCTCCTCCAAAGTGGATTTTACAATCCTGGTTGTTTTGAACTTTCCAAGAAGTGGAAATTTTGGCATTTATCTGTCTGGAGATAAAGTGGAAAAGCACATCATCGGGGGTAAAGTCAAACCATTGGAGAGTTACAGTGCCTACTGTGGTTTGAGAGATCATACAGAAGAGACATGTTTTATTGTAGCTGGGACAGATTTAAGTATTCGGTTTTGCTGTTTCTTCTCTCTGCACTCCTCCCAGCGGTCATTCCTCCTCTGGTCACTGGAATCATCTGCAAGGGATTCCCATATGGCAGGGTTAATGTTGCAAACCTTCATGTCATGTTTGCAGACATCTTTTTAATGCATAGTTGCTCTGCCAAAGGGCCTGGTGCCTGAAGCCAGCATGTTCTTGGGGATCCTGCCATCATTCATTCTGTGTACATGACCCAAGCAAGTGTAGACGTCGCTGAGACGGAAGTGCAGACATGCTAGGAATGTGGGCTTGGAAGAACACATCTTTGTTTGAGACTCTGTCCTGCCATGTGATGCCCAAAATCTTCCTGACACAACAGATATGAAAAACATTGCGGCATCATCCCTGGTGAGTGCAAGTTGCCCACGACTCACTTCCAAAAAATCAGTATGCTCCACATTCAACAAGCCTGGCAGACCTTCATCTTGGTATTGGTCATTAACATCACATTCTCCCATACCCTTTTGGAGAGGCAAGCCACTACTGTAGCTGCCTTGACAATACGTTTGTCCAGCTCAGTGTTGATGGAAATGTTGTTAGTTACGATGGAGTCCAGGTGGACAAAATTGTCAACCGCCTCAAGCATGTGGTAGCCAATGCTGATATGTGGAGTGCTGGTGGCATCCTGACCCAGGGTGTTTGTCTTCGTCTGGCTGATGGTGAGGCCGAACTCCATGCAAGCTTGGGCAAAACAGCTGATGAGTTTCCGTACAGCTTCCTTGGAGTGCGCTGTCAAGGCTGCATCATCTGCAAACAGGTTGCCAGGTTGAACAGACCTGAGACAACACTGGGATGAGGAGGAGTTAATATGGATGCTCCTACATTAATGGGGAAAAGGCAGGTGCAAATCCAAATTTTGTTCAAGTGTGGACAAACCCAAAGAGGTTTCTTGTGAATTTGCATGCTATATTTAAGTGACAGACCAAAAAATAATATTTGATTTCCCCAAATCTTCTAAGTAGCACAGCTAATTCACCGCTAAAAGTGGGGGGGTCCCCTTTTCATTTTTTGTTTAAATACATGACATGGAATGCCAAGATTTACATGCTATTGCCTTCTTTGTTTTAAAGAAAGGAAAATGCAAAGGTTAAATAGCGATTGGAGACCAGACTTGCCCTCTACTCACAGACCCAAAAACCCCGTAATCTATTCTACAGATTCTGCCAACAAAATTCAATGGAACTGCTTTGGGTGTTTATCCACATTAGCCTCATTACAAACTCTAAGCCTGAAAACTATTAAGAAATCCTACAATCTAGATCACTGCCACAGGGATTTATCATACTATTCAGAGGCAATTTTGTTCATCAACTTGCACAATGAAGTAGTTTATACTAGATTAGCAACCATCTCTCATAATGAATGTCCTGTTTCACAGCGGGGGGGGGGGAGAGAACAAGCACAGTGATTTCTAAGTGCAGCTGCAGTCCTGAGCAAACCATAATCAACCAATGGCCTCAGCACCATTTGGTAAAATGGGAGATAAAAACTGCCGCAGCTCTCAGGTACTAATCAAGCAATCATATTGAGTGTTACTAATGCATAGTTTCCAAAGGGGCAAGGACCTTTGGAGCTAGTATGGTACAGTGATTAGAGTGCTAAACTAGGAACTGAGACCCAGGATTCAAATCCTGTCTCAGCCACGAAGCTCATGGGTGACCTTAGGCCAGTCGCTGTCTTTCAGCCTCACCTACATTACAGGATTGTTGTGCTGCTAAAATGGAGATGGGGAGAACAATGTGTGCTACCTTGAGATCCCCTGATATAAATGCAACAATAAATAATAATTTAAAATAGACAGTGGTCTTATGTGTGCTTACCTGGAAATAGGTTCCGCTGAAATAAAATGGACTCCCTGCCAAATAAATGGGCTTGAGATTGGGTTGCCTGATTTACTTTTCAAGCTCTGTGTTGCTAGATGCTGAAGGCACTAAACTTACTCCTGCTGCTTTGTGTTTGCCTAAACAGAAAGAGATGTCTTCCTTTCATTGTTTCGTGATAACTCTCTTGTCTTGTTCCCCATTTTACCCTCCTTAAAAAAATGGCTTTCATTTTAGTCAACTTCTGTTAAGCTGCCAGCAGCACTCTTTTACTTCCTGTATTTTTGGGTTAACCACCATAACAGACTGTCCCAGCTGCCAGGAAATCACTATAGAACACAATTTGAGGGTTTGTGAACTAACGATGCAGTCAAATATACTTCTAAGGTAAAAGGACCCCTGGATGGTTAAGCCCAGTCAAGTTTGTCCACAGACAGCTACACCTCTACTCAGAAGTAGGCTTAATAAGTTCAATGGGCCTTACTCCCAGCTAAGTGTGTATAAGATTGCATCGTAGGGCTGCAACACTTGCCTGGAAGTACATCCCACTAACTTAGGCAGAATTTACCCATGGGTTAACATGGATAGGAGTGGTCTACAGTTCACACTCTTTGGAAATATTACACAAAGGAGACAATGGAAAGTTGTTTAGGAGACTCAAAATCTACTTTTACTCTTGAAAGTCAGGAGACAAAGAGCTGTGGTGCCAGAAGATTAATTAGTCGCTTTACAAAATCCTCTCTGAAGGTTCCAGGAGAAAAGAACTTTTCATTCTGGACTGAAACGTTGCTAAAAACCACGGACATCATTGAACAGAACAGAAGAGTGTTTTAGAAACAGCAATACGCATTGCTTGGACTGGTGTGAGAACTAGAAAATGAAAACACTCAACATGTCAGTTCATGTCATGTACATTACTCCCTCCTTTTTCAAATGATTCCCCGTCATAAGATCGCAGCAGAAAATAAAATGACATTGAAGACATTGATCCATATGACAAAATAAGTCCAACCAATCACTCCTTTTGTGTTTCCAGGCTAACTGCTCAAACCTAAACATACAGATAACCCACAGCTACTTTCATGTATGAAAATACAGTACAGTAAACGAGTCCAGAGAGCTCCTAAATTTTAGATGTTGCATAGCATATGAAAATATTATGCACAAAATATTGTTCATGTGAAGAATCACCCAGAAGCACGCTAAGAGTCCACATATTAATCTTTACTTTGGTTTTACTTCTCCAAGCTTGCACAGTGATGAACTCCCAAAACAGAAAAAAAGAAGAAAAAGCGTGCAAGAGCAAAGTTTCATAGACAAAGCGGCCCTAGGCACTGAAGGAAACTAAAGACACAGAGAACTGTTCAAACCATCTTAACCACTGAGGAGGGAGAAACAGATCTTTAATTTTTTTACAGAGCAGAATGACAAGGAAGATTTACCATTTAAAAATGAACAGAGACCACCCTTCCATTTCCTACTGGGACAACTGCCTGCTCTCTCTGCAAGCATTCTCTACTTATTTGCAGTTTAGATTATTCTTTCCTAACACCACCAGGGCTGGCAAGGAGCAAAAAGTGGGGGTCGGCCACCGATAGAGTATCAAGACAACCATTGTGAGGACGTGAAAATGCAGGGGCATCTCAGCATGTGGACTTTGGGGAGATAATCATAAAGACCAGCTACTGCGAAGAAATAAGCAACTGAGGACTCCTATGCTAAATTTGGGAAAGCAAGTAGGATAGGAAGGGGGGGGGAGAGAAGAGGAAGTCTTAGTGGCAACGTATTTTACAGGAATTGCAGTGCTGATTCGAGGGCACAGCCCTTACAGTTCCTAGAGGGTGAGGAAACTATGTTCCACTGAGCCACGTTACATGGCTTTTGGAAAAGGGGGGGGGGTCCCAAGGAGAGCGCTGCCGATCTCCATTTGCCGCTGAAGGAGCCCAGGAGCAGAACGAGCGGCTTCAGAGTTGGGCGAAAAGGAGCGGGGCTCGGGCAGGGCCAGGGGTGGGGCGGCGGCCGCAGAAATAGAAGGGGCGGCGGGTTCAGAAGCCACGGCGAAATTCGGAGAGGAGGGTCCTGGAAAGTCCCTCAAGTCCAAGGGAAAAGGCAGGGGGCGCAATGCGGGTGGGGAGAGACTGAGCGGGGGGAGTCGGCGGACCTAGACGGGTGGGCGCTTCTTCTAAAGCGCGGCGCTCCGCCCGTTTACTTGGGAGTAAGCGCCGTCGAACTCCGAGAGGCTTCCTTCCGAGTAAGCCTTCGAAGGCTGGGGCTGCAGAAGGCGCCTCGTCGGGGCAAGGCGGCGCATTGGGGGGAGGGGGTCCCGCATCCCCGGGGCACGAGAAGCAGGGGGAGGGAGGGACACGACGGCGCGGCTCTCACCCAGGAGGAGCAGCTTCACCTCCCGCGCCGCTTTCTCGCCGTCCTCGCGGAGGTTCTTGTCGATCATCTTGGAGCGCTCGGCGGCCGCTTTGTCCTCGGCGCTCACGGTGCAGCCCATGGCGCCGCTGGGCTCGTGCCGGCCGCGGAGAGACTGTCGGGTAGAGCGAGCAAACGCGAGCGGAGCCCGGGCTGCCTCGGCTCGGCTTGGCTTGGCTTGGCTTGGAGCGGAGGGGAGCTGGCAACCGAGGGGGTGGGGCCGGGGGTCGCTGCCCCGCGCGGGCGGATAGGCGTCGTCGGGCAGGGCGGTGCTGCTCGCTGGCTTCCTCCGTTGCCCTCCGGGTGCCGGCGCGGCGGGCTCTGAGCAGCCTCTGGCTGGGGCGGAGGGGGAAGAGGGCGGGGATCCGGGGGGCGGGTCCGTTCCGCTCAGCCCCAGCTCGGCTCGGGCGGGGAAGAGGAGGGGAATTCGGGCGGGCTTGTCGTCAACGAGCCGAGGGAGGAGGAAGAGGAGGAGGAGGAGGGGCGGCCCCGGACGCGCAGCTCCGAGCGGCGTGGAGACGGAGGCTGAGGGAGGTGGAGGGCGGCGCGCGCCCCTGCCCGGGACTGGGCGCGAGAAGGCAGCTTGCGAAGGAGCGGGCTGAGCGCGCAGTGGCGACGAAGCGGCTGCTGCGGGGCCGCGCGCGCGGGTTTGGCGGGAACGGAAGGAGCCGAAGCAGGGCCGGAGGCTTGTGCGTCAAGACGCTCGTTCCGCGTTCTCTGAACGAGAATTGAGAGGAACTCGTGGCAGTATGCGCCGGAGCGGCTGCGAATTCGGGCAGCCTGGAACTGGGGGCTGCTGTAAAAGTCTGCCAATGGCCTGTTGAAACGGGAGGGGGGGGGTCGAAGCACGCGGAAAGTATATAGAGATGCCACCGAAAGCAGCCTCCCCACATAGAGTCATCCCTTCCTGGTTTAAAACAACAACAACAACAACATTTATTGTGGGTGCGGATCTGCACTATCAATTTAGTCTCAAGCTGGCACGCATGTGCTGGTGGTGTTGAGACTCATATTCTGATGGTGGTTGGTGTGGGAACAGGCAAGGAAGCTGTGCAATAGGGAAGCCTTGTTGGCTGCACGTGCAGGGTGACTGCAATGCGTGCTCAGGCTTTTACTGTGTGGCATATGTGTACAGGAGTCCAGTGTGTCAAACCAGGGTGAGATCTATATTTTCTCCGTGGAAATCTGCATCCTCAGGGTGAGTTTCCCAACCCACAGCCTTATCATGCGGTGTAATCTGCTACTGAGTTATAAACCATCACGTAGTGGGTTTCGCAGCCTGCAAATGGCACTTCTGGTAGGACCAGGGGAACTCGCATGGTGAGTTGTATTGAACAATTGGTTCAGCAATGGTAGTTCTGCAAGAGGATGGTGATCCCCATGGCAAATATAGCATCTAAACATACCTCTGACTGCCTTCTAGAAATCTGGGGAACTAGGAAGATGGGTAAAAATTCACCACGTGGCCATACATCCTAGGCTTCTGTCATGCCATGGTTTCATGTGCACTGCTTCATGTTTACAAGAAGCAACCATGTGACCACCCAGTGTACAGGCTAAACTGCAAGAACCTAACCTAGGCAAGACTCTCAGCCCAGGCACTGCTGTGATCTGTGGAAGAATCTACAAGAGGCAAGAAAGGATAAAGGCTAGGGGAGGATGGAAAGACGGTCAAAATAACTTATTGAAACAAACTTCTATAATATTAGTGGTCTGGAAATATATAATCAGCTTTGTATATCTCTAACCCCTCTGCTAATAATGCTGTCTCACACAAACATTTTTTAATCCATTGGAGATGCCCTGCTCATATTCTCATCAGTAAAGGAAGTAAGAACTAATGTGGACAGCAGCAAAGTCTTTTCAGCAGTTGCTCAGCCTAGCCCACTGGGCAAGGTCATTGTGAGCTCTGAGCTCTTTGAAAGAAGGTTAACATTTAGTACATAAATATAAAACATACTCTTTGTTGAGGCATTTATACACAACTTGTCTTCCGCCTTAGGACAGCAAAGTGAGGCATTCCCCCCCACCCACCCACCCACCCACAAATGTTTCACAGCCTTTGAAAGCGTTGGCATAGGTTGCTGTGATTTTATGCTCTGGTTGTTATTTTGTTTTATGACTGCTGTAATTTTATTATGATTGTGCTTTATTGCCTTCCAGTGACGAATATTATGTTACTTCATTGGTCTTACGTTGTAAGCTATCCTGAGCCTAAAGGGATACGATAGGGTATTAAATTTTTAAAGAAAAGCAATAAGGCAGAAGGCCTGAGCTATGGCTGGTCTTGCACTGTGCTGGTCAAATCAAGAACTTGGAAGGAATAGATGGATAAGGGGAAAACAGCCAGACATGTGTATGTAAAAAACAAATCATAAAACCCTTTTACTATTAATAAATTGCTAGTGACACTTTGCATGGCAACATACACAGTCCCTCCCTTACAATCTAATTTTATACTTTAAAAAGACAAAAATGGGGAGAGAAATGTAAACAGAAGAAGAGTTCTCAATGGATCTTTTGCACTCAGGTTTTCAGGGTTGGATCCAGAGAAGTATAAGGAAAACTCTGCTAGTATAAAGGGCCTCCATGGTATCTCCTTCCTACTGCAGCATTCTGTGACATTGCCCCAAGTTGCTCCTGATAATACCCTCTGGGATAGCATGGAATTGAAGCACAGGGAACTGAAGAAGGATGGAAATTGGCTGCCTTGAGTAAGTGAAAATTATTTCTCACTTGTGTAAGATACCTCTGAATCTAGCCTTCCATATTTAAAACCATCAAGTTTAGAGGGTATTCAAGGTTTACATTTCCTGCCTGGAAGTCAGAAATCCAATTGATGCCCCACTGAAATTCTGTTTTTGGCCTTTTTTAGTTGTTGTGGTGGTGGTGGTGGTTTTAGGGTCTCCCAAGAGTAAACATCTACCAACTTATTAGATGGAATCCATTTACTTTTTTTAGCACATTTGCTCAGAATTGGTTTGGGCAAGAAGTCGATGGAGCAATGACCCCACACAGACCTCAACTTTACTGTTTTCTTCAGTGTCCTTGGCTTCCTTAAAAGATGAAGAGGGAACAGGAAAGTGCAAGTGTCTTGTTCATGCACCTCTTTGTGATGTCAGAAGCAGAACTTTTGCATCCTCGCTCTCTCCCTGTGGCTGGTGAGGTGCAAAATTTCCAAGTGTGGGTACAAATGAAGATGTAAAAGTTCTGCTTTAGATGTCAAGGAAATAGGAAGTATGAACTTGTCTGGAATTTTGGAGTAAAGGAGCTTTTCTTCTAATAGTCCATCGAAAACTGACAAAGCCATTGTTCATTTTATTGATGTTACAAAAGAAACCAAATAAAACCTTGTTTATTTGTTTAAAAAAAGACAAAGCAGGTGATTCCTTGATTGAGTGCCTATATCCACTGTCAGAGACAGTATGTTTCTAAATGCCAATCGCTGGGAATCGCAAGTGGGAGAGTGCTGTGTGTTCAGGTCCTGTTTTTGGACTTCTGGTGGGCCACTGAACAGGAGGCTGGACTAGATGGACCATTATCCTGATGCAGCAGGCTCCTCTTAGGCCCTTATACATCATAATAGGCTAAAGGACAATTAAAAAATGAAACTGAATCCAGACACAAGAGAGATATTGTGATTGGCATCTTGAACAGCTATGTCAACAGTGATTTTAGAAAGGGTTGCACTCCCCGCACCTGAAATGAGATTTGCAGCCTGGACTCAGCTTTGCTGATTCCCAGACAGCCACTGTGCCCAGAAGTACGGTACTTCAGTTCATGAATCTGGCTGGGACCTGTTTTCTCCAAAATGGATTTAACCACTGACATTCATACCCTGGCAACCTGTTTCAGCAACTGTTTAGATTACCGCAATGTGCTTTTTGTGGAGCAACTATTCAAGGTGGCCCAGAAACTACCCAAAATATAGCTCTTCAGCTTCTGGCGGATTCAAGGGTCAGAGAACCCATGACAATGATTTTGGTTCAGCGGCAGCAACAGATGCTGATAAAATTTCTGAGCCAAATTCAGAGTTCTCATAGAAGCCCTAAATGGCCTGGGCCCTAGCCTACGGTACAAAAGTAAAATTTGCATGCCCACTTTTGACTCTGGCCCCACCTACCACTGTCACATGTGGCCCACACCTAGAGGGGAATGTGTGGATTGAAAAGGGTCCCCCACCCTTGGCTTATACATCTGTAACTAGCTAAAAAAACAACCACCATTGGGCTCATGCTTAGCAATTTTAATTTCATACAACTGCATGCCTGACAATTCAAGCATGCTTTCCTCTATTTACATGCATCACTGCGCTGACAGACGTATACCAGATCTTTCTCTGGCTTGATTGGTGGAAAAGAAGGTCAGTGCTTATAGTACCAGTGTTTGCAGCTGCCCAGACCAGCTCAAGCTAGCCTCAAGTGTGGGAGTGTGTTGCTCACGAGGCACAAGCCCAAGCCTTGCTCTCAATAATAATAAAAAGCTGTTTATTCATTGCAGCTGCAAGGAATGCCAACAGTGGCCACAAAACTAAATACTGTGACTCCTCAAGCCAAGTCAGTATTTGAGTACTAGGCTGCTTTCTTTTCAGAAAGAATGGCTGATTGGAAGTTTTCATCACTAATGCTAAATATTTTGTTAGTGATTCAAAACTGCTGCAGATAGATTGCCCAAAAGTTTGCTCACATTCAACAGGTAAGAATCACCCAGAGACGAAGGTGATTGCCCCTATTTTGTGGGAGGGATTCAAGTGCAGAGCTGAAATTTTGGTTTGTGCAATCAAAGTGGATTAAAGTGCTCTGTTACCCAACCACAACAAAACCATTTGAAACACACACACAAAAACCCTGACCTTTTGTGTTTAGGAAAGTGATGGGAAAATGCATCAGAAAGCGGGTGAATGAACGGTTAATGGGAATACATGTAAATTCCTCACAAGCAAATTGGGCCCATGTGGTTAGGCTATTGTGGTGGAGGAACAGTTACAGCCAGTTGATGCTAGGAGAAAGCACTCATAGCCACAGAGGTCACTTGGGCCTCTAGTGACAAGAGATGGGTCAAGGAATACTCCCAGACTGCAGAATTGATCCTTCAGAGGGAGGGCAACAACAACCCAGAATGGAAGATTGACTTATCACCCACCCACCCACAAGGCCTCCATTTTACCAGGAATCAAGCTCAATTTATTGTCCAGTGTTTGCGCTGACGTAAGTTGTAATGGAGAAACAGCAGTACTGATAATATTTTACTCCCAAATTCTCAATGGGTTCATATAGATGCTGAACAGGGGAGAGGATATTCCAGCACCCTATAGCATAAACGCTGGGGGGAGGGGGTGAAGAACCCTCTCCCACTGGAACAGAACCACCACCCATTCCACAGAATCAAACCAGAAGGATACCATGGTTAATGGTACCAAAAGCTGCTGAGAGATCAAGCAGAAGGAGTAGGGTTGTCAACACTGATTCAGCCCAAACACAGTCTTGAACCTAGACTGGCATGGATCTAGTCTCATCCAGGAATGTCCGGTGGTTCGGCCACAGCTCTCTCGGTCATTTTCCCAGAAAGGGAGTATTTGCAGCTGGGTGATAGTTGTTGTAACCCATTGGGTCCAGGGCTCCTTTCTTCAGTTGTGGCTGCACCACTGCCTCCTTTAAGGTGGCAGGCGCCACCACCTCACTCAAATAAATGTTCCCCATGCCCTGGACACACCCATTCAACACCCCGCAGCCAAGTTCACCAGCCATGATGGGCAGGAATCAAGAGGGCAAGTAGTTGGGAGCATCTGTGGAAGGGACCTGCCCATGTCCTGTTTGCGTATTGTTTATAAGCATTAATAAGACAACTAGTTTGTAATTTGGAGATTTTAGATAAGCACTCTGATTCCTAACACTTTGAATGGAATGATTGCAACTGTTTAATGTGTCTTGGTTTGGCATAAAAGAGTGTCAAACTGTTGGATTTATTTATTTATTTATTTTTAAAGCATTTTCCCTCTATACTGTATTTTAGAATTTCCCCTACTATTCTTTCCTAATTTAACAGTCACCTAGTTTGTCACCATGCAGGACAAACTAAAGGAGATTGATACAGGGCCATTGGCAATAGCTCGTTATACAGTGACACAGCTGTCAGATAAAATGAAATTGAGCTGGTGGAAAGAGTGTGATTCCGTAATAGAACCATGTGCAATCCTTCATAAAAATATAGCTGGAGGGTAGACTATAGTTCCATGCACTTACATAAGGGCCAGGAATAGCATAACAGCCATACACCAAGGTGCCCCAGGAGATTTTCCTTCTAATTACCAGCTCCATGAAATTATTGTGATCAGTAGATTAGCTGCCTCCGAGTAAGGGTCTGATTAACCAAACACAAGGTACGTCTATCAACTTTGGAATGAATCTATGTATTTTAACACTGCATCAGAATCTGTCCTCTAATCTTCCTGATGCATTGTTGAAATGGTTGTGTTGCTTACCTGTACAGTTTTTTGTTGTTTGCTTCCCTTCCAGCCCAGACACAGCTGCTAGCTTTGGGAGCTGTATCAGAAGTGAGGAACTGGGACCTTAAACATATGAATCTGAATTGCTTGCAGTTTGTTCCACCTCTGCACAAAACTAGCAATTTCATAACAGATCTAAAGCTCTATGGATGCTCTGCTACCCAAGGTACATGCAGACTCTTCTGCCAGGAAGGCCCCATGCCAATTTCCCAAAAGGAAGAGCACTAGTGTATGTGAGCCTCTGTTGGCTTTTGGATTCACTTGGAGCATAAACAAGTGCGGTTCTTGTATGAAGGATAGAAGGTGGGGAAATTGTGTTCTGAAAGGGTCACTTCACACATGCAAAACAGAAGCTTGGTAAATGCTTTGAATAACCCAACTTTGCAGAGGCTGCTCTATACAGCCTGTTGTTTCTGTGAAACCACTTTTTGTGGAATTCTGACAATATTATTTGCTCCTGTGGAAGGAAGGGCAGGATATACATGAATAAAGCAAAAATATTCATTGCATCTCTATAACCCCTCTATTTTGAAGTTTTGAATACTGTATTACCACTGCTGCCTGTCAAGCTGTTTTAGATAAAGTCATGCTGTGATGACAAGCCTTCACACTGTTGTGTTACATCACAGTTTCTATGTGTGAACTGAGCCTCAGGCCATGAGAAAAAGGAGGAAGGAACAGAAACTGATGTTTGTTTTAATTTCAGACTAATTATGGTTAGTTTGTTTCTGGGATTTGTTTGCCACGTTTGGGAGATCAACTTTTTTTGTTCCTAATTCAGCACCCTCTGCCAAGTTCGCAGCATGCATCTGTCAAGGAAATAAAACCAGCTCCTGCTCCTATTGGATTTATTTTGCGCTGTTGTACATTATCTGCTTTTCTGCAGGTCCCTAAATGCCAGTCTGATACGCAGAAAGGTTGGGGACTCCAGATGGTCAGTATTTTGTGGGAGGGATTCAAGCAGATACCTTAAATTTAGGTTTGGGAAATTAGTAGATTGAAACCCTCTGCCCCCCCCCCATATAACATATCCACTCATGGGCATAGCCAAGGTGGGGGTGCAGGGAGGGGCATCTGTCCCCCTAAATCAATAAAAATCTATAAAAATACATAGCTAACTAAAGTTCTTAACAAGAGGCCTGCCCCCCCCCCAACAAAATTCCTGGCTACACCCATGTATCCACTTCTATTTTAAAAATCCCTGACTTTTTCTGGTTAGGAAAGTGAAGAGGAAACTGAGAAGTGTGGGATGAAGAAATGCTTAACAGGAAGATGTATATGAATTCTATACAACTAAATAAAGATGAATGTTCATCGTGGATGAATGTTCCCACAAAGAAATCAGAAGCTGATGGACATTAAGCTTGAATGAAAATATTTTTATTTTATTTTTTTGCCATGAAGCATGCTCAGCTAGTGACCAGGAGAAATTCCCTTTCTAAAAGCTGCAGATATCTTAAAGGACCTGAAACAACATGGTCTGCAGACAAATCTGTTCCTGCCCTCTGCTGCATCCTTACTAAGTTCAGCCACTGCCCTTTGGGAATGGTGCTGCTTCAGACAGAGGCATGCTTCACGGATACCTGGCTTTTGGAGCAGGAGCACAGTGTATGTTGGGGTGACAATCCCAATCACTAAATGGGTCTATCCAAGAGATAGCTGGTCTGGGTGAGCAAGTGCGATTAGTTCTAGGCATATTTAGACCACTCAAAAGAGGTTTTACAGCATTTCCCTTGAATCCAAGTAGCAAGGCAAGAAGGAAGCCAACATTCAACTCTGTTTATAATAGCTCCAGACAGCAGCAGACCTTTGCCGCTAAACATTTATGCAACGCAAACGCATGTCAAGAAACAGGTTGTGACCAGCTGTCTGTTGTAACAGAGGTATAGGTCACAGCTGTTTCCCTTGGTTGGAGCCACTCATAATTCTCTGTAAGACAAAGCACAAAGCCAGGGCCACCATCTAGTGCAGGGGGAGGTAGCGTTAATTCCAGCAATTACACAGGCCACTAGTCACAGATGAGACCGTTGATCCCTGACTCAAAACTCGGAGAGGAGGACAGTAAAAGGGAGTATGGAAGAAGAGTCTTGGGAAAGAGCGAAATCAGTGGGAAACATGACATTTTAAAGACTGGAGCTTTCAAATTTGCAAGTGACAGGGGAATATAATAAGAGATCCTGTCTGTTTGGATTTAAGAACTGTGATGCATAGGTAGCCTGATGAAATAGGGTTGCCATATTTCAAACAGTGAAAATCCGGACAGAAAAATTGTTGAGTGTTTGTTGTTTTCTCTTTACCTCTTCCAACTGCAGTTTTCCGGATATTTCTGGGAAATTACGGACGTACGGCAAGGCTTATCACCAGGGCCACTGGAGTGAAGGCTAAGGTGGTGCTCTCCTCTTCTACATGCAAAAACTGACTTGATTGGCAGCTCAATCTTACTGCAACACTGGCCACAGGATAGTGTCCTCCAGCACACCTGAGGGCAGCAGGCTAGTTTCGCAGGTGCATGGTGCACACAGCGCTACCTTCCAATAGCTCAGGGCTCCTGGGACAGCAGCTGCTGCCCACCCCCATCACCTAGCTGCTGTCTTATCACTCTGCCTCCTACTAGGGCTGGCTTAGGGATGCTTGCTGCCTTAGCAGCATAAGCAGCATCTGCAGCTGTGCTCCCTTCAACTCAGCAGCGTTTCCTGGAGTCATAATATAGCAGGTCTGCCAAACACAAGATGTTCAGAAGCAGAGCAGCATTTGAAGAAAGAGAAAATAGACTTGCACATCTATATAAGTTTGAGAGCCATGAACCTCTCTTGATACACACCCCTCCTCAGTTATAGATATTGAAGTCTCTCAGAAAAGGAAGCCGGAGAACATTTTCTATTCTAGAGACTTCTGTGGCAATTTCTACGTGATGAGTTTGTGTTTGCACAAACTGGTTGCTGTAGGAGAGCTTCCTAGAGAATCTGTTATTCCAGTACAAAACTCTTTCTTACTTTAAGTTGGTTGAACCCTGATGTGGAATCTGGGCCTCTCACAGTTATTGTGTGGGTTTCTAAAAGGATTCTGTCTATATTACTCCCTGACAGGGCTCTTAATGCAGATCTGAAGCACTGCTTCTCTTACGCTGGGCAGGAAGCTCAGGAAGCTTGGTTGTACTTGTGGACAGCGCCTTTTTACTGTGCCTGAAATGCAACACATATATCATTTAAAATTCAAGTATTAAAATGGGAAGGACTATCTGCTATTAGAACAAAGTTGGAAGATCTCTAACTGAATATTGTTTCAGAAGAGGAGAATCTCATCCCTAGTGGCTGTGCTGGCTGGGACTGATGGGAATTGGCATCCAAGACACCTGGTCAGACTGTGGTTTTTCCAGCCCTGTTTTAAGATCTCCCAGTGGACTCTTCTGAAGGTACCGATGCAGTGGTACCTTGGGTTAAGAACTTAATTCCTTCCAGAGGTCCATTCTTAACCTGAAACTGTTCTTAACCTGAAGCACCACTTTCGCTAATGGGGCCTCCCACTGCTGCCGCGCCACCAAAGCACGATTTCTGTTCTCATCCTGAAGAAAAGTTATTAACCTGAGGTACTATTTCTGAGTTAGCGGAGTCTGTAACCTGAAGCGTTTGTAACCTGAGGTACCACTGTAAAATATTCTTAGCGTGGAGGAGCAGGACCATTTCAATGGTTGCCCCCAGGGTTGTGAAATACCCTAATTTGGCCTCATTTCTTCCTTCCCCAGGATAAGCAGGTGCAAACATTTTTATTCCACCATACTTTTGAGAGCAGTACCTTTGTTAAATGAAACAGAGAACTGATGAAGTGCTGTTTTGATCTGTTTTACTGACCCACAGAATGCATTTTTGTTGCTGCCATGTTTTATGCTACAAACCATTTGTAAACAATTGTTAAAGAACAGCTCACAAGTGTCACAAATAAACACACTTTTGCTAGCCCTGTTCCTATAGGTATTACATCTAATGCATCTGAACTCTGTCTAAGGGACATTGATTATGCATTTATTTCGTGGAGGAAATCATTGGGCCCGACATCAGAAAGCTTTTTCCTTCTCACTGGAAATGCTGCCGTTCAGAATTTGCATAGCTGTCTCCAAACCAATTTACAAGCGATTACTGCAGAGCTTCAGTCCCTTCCTGCAAAATCATGTCTTGAGTATCACAGGGGGAAGTTTCAAGAAATGTGAGTTACTTAGCTTACTAAGACTGCAGTCCTTCCCTGCATACACAGTAGACTTGAACCCTCTTGCAGTCAGTGGCATTTGCCTCCAATTAGACATACACAGGATCAGGTTGCAAGTCAAGGAAGCTGCATGAACGCTGAGTTGCTGATAACGGAAGCTTCATCCTTAACAAAGATTATGTTTTCTTATGGAGCCATTATTTATGAAGATGGCTACCACCCCTGCCTTAACCATCCATTAAATATATCGGGGTTGATCTTTCCCCCTTTTGCATATCTTTGTTTTTGACTCAAATGGAAATAAAGGCAGGCCTGTAATGAATCTGTCAAGGAAAACAAGGATGTTTGCGCTTCTAAATGAAATGCAGTGATATAAAAGTCTGTAAGTTATAAAGGGAACTGTCCTTGGACAATTAAGTGATTTGCCGTGTGTGTGTAAACAGGAGAGCATTTGTGCTGTGAAATAAATGCTTTCATACTTCTCTGGAATTAGGGTTATGGTGACATACATCTATTTGTAACTCTATTCTATCCTTCTTATAACAAACATGTTTCTTATCGCTAAAATTGTGAATGCACAGTCCAGCTCTGTTTAGTAGCGTGAGGCAATATGAAAGAAGGCTTTGGACTTCTTGAAACCAGAGGCACAGACTGGGAACCAAATGATGTCAGCAAGCCACTTTCCCAAACCACAAGGGGAAAGCAAAGAAACTCCCTAGAGGCATGAGTCAGGTTATAGGGGGAAACCACTCCCACTCCCATATTTGGCAAGCAGGGGAACTGGGTTCATATTCTGGAGTCAGAGCCACCAGGCAAAATGCTCTTCCACCTCAGCATCACAAGACTTGACTCACAGACATCATCTCTGGCTGTGGCCATCTCAGGTATTTCCAGGTAGGGCGTAATTTGAGATGAAGGATCATGTCTGGAACTTGTTTTTCAGAATTAAGTGTTTTATTCTAAGAGTTCAAAGGCTACTAGAGCACATCTATCTGATCCCGACAATTACAGCATAGTCTGGTGCTTATGTCATCAGTAAAAACATTTCGAATGGACAAGAACAGGTTAAATTCAACAAAAGAGATAGGTCCCATAAAACAGTAAGAGCTCGACACACCTCTTAGGGAAGGAACAGCTCCCTAAATCAAAACAGCTTAACTGTCAAAGGTTGGGGTAAAGAGATGCGTCTTCTTTATTGACCCACATCCGGCCTCTCACTGCCTCCATGCACCAGTTTAGCACTTTGATCACCTGTCCTGATTCAGACAGAAGAGCGAGATAGAGCTGGGTGTCATTCGCTTATTGGTGACACCTCAGTCCAAATTTCCTGGTGATAGTTCTCAGCAGTTTCAGATTCATATTCAATAGCACGGGGGACAAAATGGTGATGAATAATGGCTCCCATATACCTTATGTGCATAGCCTACGTAGTGTGGGACTCACTGGAAAGATTTCAGTGTTGTGCTCTTCTGATCATTCACCCCCCCCCCATACAATATTTGGAATCTTGCCTGACTCCCTAGAGTTGATTGGGTGGGGGACAAGAAGAGGAGGAGGAAAGCCCCATTGCACTAGAGGGAGCCCTTGTGTTGCCTTCCGCCTGGATTAGTCAAATCTGGGCTTCTGTTTCAAGTTTGCAATACCTGGGTGATTTATTTTTTGTTGTATTTGTGTTTCTTTTATGTATTACTTTGTAATTAAATCATTTTAATATCATATTCTAATAGGATGACAAGAAAACTTGCCATATATATTATAGAATGGCACAAGAATGCAACAAATAAGAAATGCTTGCTCCTGGTTATTCACCATCTACGTTCCAGAATTACTTTCAGTATTTCACAAGTATGAAAATAAAATCAATGGCCATCCTCTGGGCTCCATGTTGTTTTCCCAGAACCTAACTGAAAATACCATGTTATTAGCTGGATGTTTCTCTTTTTAACTTGTCTGGAGCCTGTTTTCAGTGCCAGTCTACAGCCCAGAAAAATGCAGAGCAAAAACCAACAAGAGAGCCTTTTACTGCATACAGGATTAATTTCTCCCTGTGCTGATTAACACAACCCTATTAAGCGGAGATAAGCATTTTCATCGCCTGATCCACAACATACCTATCTTTTTAGGTGGGGAGCAGGGGAGGATCACATAACCAAATTAGCATAAGAGTGAGCAAATTCTCTGCTATGGATTACGGGGTTTAGTATTGGGCAACCCATCTCTGCAAAGCCTGTGTCAGGCAGCTCTCAGTCCCTGGCAGGGAGCTGGATCCATTCCTACTTTGTCTTGCTGTGACGGAGTTGCTTTCATGTAGCTAAATCAGGCCACCACTCTCAACAGAACTGGAAGAGACAGGAAGATTCCCATCTAGCAAACAATACCAGCAGATGGAATAAGTAACACATTAAAGCAAATATCATAAATCGAAGCCCATAAATCATGTGCAGGAGAGGAGGTTCCCACAGAGGAGAGGAAAAACAATCTGCCCTGGGTTGCAAAGGACAGTGAAAACACTGCTGAATGTAGATGGTGTTTCTTTGTCGCTAGAATAGGTGGCCTTCTAAAAAACCCAACTTCGGGACGGTTTTTACCAGCATGTTTTTCCTGCTCTGCTAGTCTCAACGAAAACATCTCACGCTGAAGATCATCAACCCCCCTTCATGAGGGGCTGAGGCCAGGATACAGGGAGTCCCCAAAAGAAGGCATTATGGAAAATAGGTTGGAATGTACTAGCTGGAAAGCGCAAGAGAGACCTTGCAGAGCAGGGCAGATGGGCTTCAGCCTTGCAGACTCTACCAAGTGGCTCGCATGAGCAGGACCGGCCCACGCGTGAGGCAAACTGAGGCAACCGCCTCAGGCAGTAGAATCCGCAAGGGTAGCAGCTCCTGGTGTGCAATCTTTATGCCCTGCCTTGTTCCCAATGTAGATCTTCATTCACCCCTTCTTCCTTGTTGGGGGGGCATTTTGGGGTTCGCCTCAGTTGCCAAAATGTCTTGGGCTGGGCCTGCAGATAGAATCATAGAGTTGGAATAGACCACAAGGGCCATCGAGTCCAACCCCCTGCCAAGCAGGAAACACCATCAGAGCACTCCTGACATATGGTTGTCAAGCCTCTGCTTAAAGACCTCCAAAGTAGGAGACTCCACCACACTCCTTGGCAGCAAATTCCACTGTCAAACAGCTCTTACTGTCAGGAAGTTCTTCCTAATGTTTAGGTGGAATCTTCTTTCTTGTAGTTTGGATCCATTGCTCCGTGTCCGCTTCTCTGGAGCAGCAGAAAACAACCTTTCTCCCTCCTCTATATGACATCCTTTTATATATTTGAACATGGCTATCATATCACCCCTTAACCTCCTCTTCTCCAGGCTAAACATGCCCAGCTCCCTTAGCCGTTCCTCATAAGGCATCGTTTCCAGGCCTTTGACCATTTTGGTTGCCCTCCTCTGGACATGTTCCAGTTTGTCAGTGTCCTTCTTGAACTGTGGTGCCTAGAACTGGACACAGTACACCAGGTGAGGTCTGACCAGAGCAGAATACAGTGGCACTATTACTTCCCTTGATCTAGATGCTATACTCCTATTGATGCGGCCCAGAATTGCATTGGCTTTCTTAGCTGCCGCGTCACACTGTTGGCTCATGTCAAGTTTGTGGTCAACCAAGACTCCAAGATGAGGCTGGAAATACTCTTAGAAAGAGCAGGATGTCTTTGAGCACACGGTCCAGTCATTTTCAGTGTCAGAACTGATCCTAACGTACCTGTTATTGGCAGTTATCCAACCTGGCATAAAAGAGGTTGGGAATGCCAGACAAAATACTTGGGCTAAAAGCATCAGAAGGCCATTGGCCTATCAGCTTTCCAGTGTCTTGGGCAGGGGAAGTGACTTGTGACACTTTAACCAGATTCTGTACCCTCTCTAACTTTTGGTCTTTCCTGAGCTGCCCAGGGACCTGTGCATGGAAGCAAAGAGCAGAAAATAAAGGATTATGATTGTTTGGTCAACGCAAGTTATATGCTACTTGTTATATGGCATGATCTCCCCTCTCCTGCTCCTGCGTGATGCTCTGGAGGTTCTCCCCAAACCAAAAACCCATCAACTTGGAGGCATGCAGGGGGAGGAGAGGTGGAAAAGCCCTTTTCCAGGGGTTAGCAAACTTTTTCAGCAGGGGGCCGGTCCACTGTCCCTCAGAGCTTGGGGAGGGGTGGACTATATTTAGAAAAATATAAATACCCTGCAAGCCGGTCCCACAGCTGCCTCCAGACCTGGAGGAGGAATGCACTCTGCACATGCTCAGGAGCATGTCTCGGTGCCGCCCGCTCACTGGCATTCTTGACAAGCAGCAGCCATTCCATCGGCCCATTCCTGCAGAGCTCCCAGGTGGCGTGTGCCATGCGCTGCGGCCCATTGTCTGAGGCCAGATCGGTAGGCAGGCCGCGCACATGGAGCGCCGGTCAGGTGGCATGCAGCTTGCTCTCCAGTTGCTCCAGCAAGGCCGCTGAGTGCGCCACGACCAGCAGCTCTGAGCCATGCACCAGGCGCGGGGCCAGCAGGCACATCAAGCTCTGGCTGAAGCCCCATGACATGCCTATCACGATGCTCATGGCACAGCCCAGACCCACCACCCACCGCCAGCTTCTCCGTCCATGCCCACACTGTTTGTTTTTTTATAAATATTTATTAAAGTTTTCACAGTATTACATAATGAAAAATAAAAAATGAAAAATAAAAAACAGTTAAAAATAATTCCATCTTTTCGTCACTTATCTTTCATTTACTTGTTTCCCGGACCTCCTCATACCTCCCTTTTTTGTATTCCAGTTCAATTTATTAGTTCAGCAATTCCTTTCCCTCCTTATTATCCTGATCTTTAATCTTAATATATTGTAACATTAAATTTTTACCTATTAAAAATCCAATTTTTCCATATTCTTTTATACCATTACAGCTAGAAACCACTTAACTTCAATCAAACATCATTCTAACATTCATTAATTTTGCAATATTTCTGTAAATAGTCTTTAAATTTCTTCCAATCTTCTTCCCCCCGACTCTTCTCCCTGGTCTCGGATTCTGCCAGTCATTTCCACCAATTCCATGTAGTCTGTCCATGCCCACACTGAGTTTACCTCAGCGCAGCTAATCTGAAGCCGTGCAGCATTGCAGAAGTCAGTCCCCGCGTGGTGAGGCATCCGCGGCTTCTTTTCAAGGAAACGCCACACCACGCCAGTTTAGCACAGCAGGGACTGACTGAGTGGGTGGCAGGGTCCATGGGCCGCATTTACGAGCCTGGTGGGCCACATCTGGCCCCTGGGCCATAGTTTGCCAAGCCCTGTGCTAGTGGGACAGTTTCTGCTAGCCCAACTGTTTAGTTGAATCCCGCTCTGTGGTTCACCGTAATGTATCAGTAAAACTAAATCCAAAATACCATATAAAATTAAGAACTCTTGAAAGTATGGTGTGCTTTGAAAATATTTCCTGTTAGTCAATGGAAATCTGAGGCACTGACAGGACTGAATTAACTTGGACCTAGAATACAGACATTTTCCATTGTAGGTCTATTTTGCTATGAATAAAGGTGCTTCCCTTGATGTAAGTAGCAGAAGTGTGTGGAATGCTGCACATACTGGCTTCAGATATTCCTCTGCCTGAACAAAGTTTTCCAAATGGATCTTTGCTCATAACTATGGTGAGGATTAATAATAATGATGATGATGAAAAATTGGGTAAGTTCTGTCTCTCATAACAGCTATGTCTTTGGGTGCTGCACACACCCCACTGCCTGAGCTAAAAAGGCAAGCATAATAAAACCAGTGGGAACAGCATTCATAAAACTCTCCAAATACCCAAGGCATATTTACCTTGGAATAAGCATAGCTGACCTCAGTAGAACTTATTTCAAAGCAAGCTTGTATAGAGAGCGGAGCAGAATTATAAAAATCCAGATGATAAATGCATTAAAAAATGGAAGCCAAACTGACAACTGATTGGAATCGTTGACAGCAAATGTTGCACAATGTGATACAGTACTTTGCTCTGCATAAAGTATGTGTGTGTGTGTCTGTCTGTCAGTTCAGACCCTGCATGTTTTGATCATGCCCACAGCCAGCCAGGCTTACTGGTATGTGACATTTCCCTGCCTCAAGGCCAAAAACATTGCCGCAGCTGGTACAAAATAAAAGGTTGCCACCCCTTTCTTTCTTCCCAACACCTTATGTTAGCAACAGCCTAATCTGCAGAAATGGAGCCTTAGTGACAGGAAAAGCTACAGCCACAAGTCAGCTGTATTGATTGCTGTTAAGCACAGGAGGAACATTGAAATAAATGATCTATGGAATACTACTGTTCACTATTAGTTCATTCACCTCTTCAGTTTATATCCTGCCATCCACTGAGTTGCACGCCATAAAACCATACAATAAAATTTTAAATAGCTAAAACCTCACCTAAGATGCAGCAAATAGCAATAAAATGACAATATTGCAGCAGCTCAGTGGAGTATTTCTTTTGCTCCATGCAAAAACTTGGGCAACAATATATGTTTTAAGGCAGCACCAATTAACAAATAATTCTCTGCCTGCTTTTCTCAGTCAATGATGTGGTAAGCTGAAATAATTTTCATGCATTATTAGAAGACTGTTCCATGGGGCTGATTTGGTTTGCATAAGGCACCTAACTAGGCAAAAAGCAGTGGCAGATTTGTGAGTCTCAAATTTCAATGGCTTCCTGTGTGATGCCAAAATTCATTCTCCCGCCCCCCCACCTCTTATGCTCCATTCTAAATCACTCATTTCAGTGCCCTGAGAATCCATGACCAGTGCAACCAAACCAGTCGTTCTCCCCTAAATATGCTTCTGCAAAGAGCACAATACAGTCGCTCTAAAAAGCAGGGGACATGAAGTGGTGCCAATGTGGAGTGCCTCCAACCCTCAGTGGCACATGGTAACTGGAAATAATGGTCCTGCCAAAGGCTTGTCTAGTCCAGCATAATGTTTCCTGCTTCCTTCCTACTAGATGCCTCTTATGGGCAGGGCATGAGGGTGACTGGTGTTCAGAGGACATGGTTCCTCTGATCCTGGAAGGAAAGTAGGGCCCTATGACTAGTAGCTAGGGGTAGCCTTATCTTCCATCCCAGGGGGCGTGGTGCACGTCCCAGGGGTGTGCGGCCAAACGGGGGGTCGGCATTCTGTCACCCCTCCTTTGAAATGGCACCCGGAATGCCCCCCCCACTTTGGAATGCCCCTGATTGCCACATCTTGAGAAAGCAAATTCCATAGTTTTAACCATGTGTTCTATTAAGTAGTTCTTTCTTTTGTGTGTTATTAATCTCCCACCTTCATTGGATGACCCTAGATTCTAAGCATTATGGAAGCTGCAGAAAATGTCTCTTATGAGCTGTGGTTCTAAACAGACTTGCCTGGGAGTAAATCCCCTTGAACTCAATGGGGCTGGCTTCTAAGTAGACGTGTATAGGGTGGCCTTGTTAGTTTCTATCCACTTTCTCCACACCACACATGATTTTATACAACTCTATCATGTCTCCCTTACTCACTTTTCCCCCTAAACCAAGTAGCCCCAAATGTTGCAAGTTTTCCTTGTGACAGAGCTGTGGCACAAAATGGATAACAACAACAACAGCAGCAGCAACAACAATTTGTTATTTATACCACTCTGGGCAGCTTCCAATAGAATATTAAAAACACGATAAAACATCAAACATCATCACATAGGGACATCCATCATGGAAAGTCATTTAGGCTGCATACATTTAAAGTCAACCCCCCCCCAAAGAATCCTAGGAACTGTAGTTTACAGTTCCCAACACCCATGGCAAACTACAATTCCCATGATTCCTTGGGGAGGGGGCAATATTCTTTAAATGTATGGTGTGGTAAACAGCCATTTTGCATTCACCATATGCTTGCTAATGAGTGATTCTCCATTGAGTGGCCAAAAAGGTGGTGGTGGTGGGAATCAACCATTAGTTCCCTGGAAAGGACCTCAGAACGAGACGTTAATTGCTAGTTGGCACTAGATTATGGATTATATTCTCTTTCACAAGCAGCCCTCCGTTGCTCAAAGCCAGAAGATGGGACAATAAGTGCAGCCAGTGAACAATTCTCATCACAACAACTGACCTAAATACTTTCCCAAACAATATTGTCTTTTCAGAACAAATGCATTGAAAACCAGGGGGGTCTCTCCCACTGTTGTTCTCCAACAACTGGTCCATTCTCACAAATCCAAATGCGCGTTAGAGTTCTTTTAATCAGTAAGACTTTTTTAAAAACCTGGCTATCAACCATGTAGTTATTCATAATAGTGTTTTCTTCCCATCCTCCTCAGTAGAGTTGCCCCTTTTTTGGAACTGCTCCTGTATTTTTAAACAATGGCCTGGAGGGAATTCATATGGGGAAGCTTTTCCCAGCCCTCCCTGTGTCTCTGTGTCAGGAAAAGCTTCCCCACAATGAATTTCCTCCAGTTCTGCAGCCTGACCAGACACTGGCAGAAGCCTTAACTGGAAGAACACAATGCCCACAGAATAAACAGGCTAGCAACTCAGGACTTGCAGTCCTCATTTGTGCTCACAGGACCTCCTCATTGGCATAATTCCCTATGGTTTGTCAATTATGTAAATGGGCTTCTTTTGATGTATCTCCCAGTTCCAGGAATGTAATGAGGACTGAAAGCAGTCAGCGATTAGGCCATCTGCACTGTACAGAGCAAGAGAAACAGAGGAAATACAGGAAACATGCTGGAATAATACAGGGGAACTCCTTCAAGGGTAGTGGATGTACAAGGAAGCTTAGTGGTAGAGTACCTGCTTTTCATGCAGGGGGTCCAAGGTTCAATTTCTGGCATTTCCAGCCATGAGTAGGAAAGTCCCTTGCCTGCAAACCTGGGGAACCGCTTCTAGCCAGTGTGGACAATACTGAGCTAGATGAACCAATATGGTGAGATAGAAACTGGAGTCTGAAGGATCCCCTCCTCCCATATATACCTTGTTGTCGTTTAGTTGTTTAGTGGTGTCCGACTCTTCGTGACCCCATGGACCAAAGCACGCCAGGCACTCCTGTCTTCCACTGCCTCCTGCAGTTTGGTCAAACTCATGCTGGTAGCTTCAAGAACACTATCCAACCATCTCGTCCTCTGTCGTCCCCTTCTCCTTGTGCCCTCCATCTTTCCCAACATCAGGGTCTTTTCCAGGGAGTCTTCTCTTCTCATGAGGTGGCCAAAGTATTGGAGTCTCAGCTTCAGGATCTGTCCTTCCAGTGAGCACTCAGGCTGATTTCCTTCAGAATGGATACGTTGGATCTTCTTGCAGTCCATGGGACTCTCAAGCTGCACATATATACCTACACAGACCCTTACACCATATTCAAAGGCCCTTCTCCAGGTGCCCCCACCCATGAGGTGCAATGGGCGAGTACTCAAGAGAGGGCCTTTTTGATGGGGACGCCCTGGTTGTGAAACCCTCATCAGAGAGGCACATCTGGAACTCATGTCACCATGTCAAGACTTCACTTTCCCAGATATTTAAAATCCTTAAGATGGCTTAGTACTTTTGAACACTGTTTTATATGGTTTGCAGATTACAGCTCTACTTTTTACCATGATCATTTGTTTTTGTTGGTTTATTTTTAAAAAATTAGTGGCTTTTAAATTGTATTGTTCAGCCACCGCAAAATGTTAGTTATTAGGTGGTGTACAAATCTTAAAAATAAATGAAAGGTGTCTGAAAGTAGTAGATGGGGCCATTTGTGGTCTGCTTCGGGCAGCAAAACACATAGGGCTGAGGCCGGTTTGCCACTGTTACATCTCCTTTGACAGCGAGGCCTAGTTTCCACTGAATTGATGAGCCAGTGTCTGGACTGTACCATTTCAGACTGCAGGTAAAGTGGCGTGTGGTGTCATGTGACGGACTGCTGCTCCTCAGTACAAGCAAAACACTACTAAACCTTAGGTTACGTAAATACAATCCTGGTAACAACACACAACGTAACAGGCTGTTTTTGACTATGTAACTTCTATTTCAAACACAATTCAACATATAATATCTCACAAAGTGTAATTCCATAGACCAACACATCATGCAAACAGAACAGATCAAGAGAAATTAAAGTCCAATGGATGGTCAGGAGATAAAGTCCATTTGGTTCCTAAATTGGCATATTGGCAATAACCACAATATGGTATGCTTATCTTATGATGTTCCACATATATCGCTGCTTTGAGGATTCTAACGTTCCTTGTATGTAGATATCAGATCAGATGGGAAACTTGAAGGTATGGGCACAACAAGGATTCTGGGATAATACCGGTACCTTGTTTCACCCAACTGGGCTTTGTCAGCCGTGCATACTCATATTCTTGTTTATTGGAAACATGGAACAAAATAAATTCAGTTCCTCAATACAAAACAATTCCCTCCGTGTCTCAAGCACGACAGCCAAGCCTCAGCATTTACCAACACAGAGAGCTCTCAGCTTTGGAGACAGACCCATTTACTGCAGCATGAGCTTTGTGCAGCTAAAGAAGGAAGCTCTTGCTCAAGAAAGTTTGTGCTGCAATAAACTAGCACTTGTGGCGCCACAGGACGCGGAACACATGCCGTTCTCGGTAATTTATTCTGGGAAGCAACAGAACTAGTTTGTCTGTTGCATTTCAGGGGTGGTACATACCCAGCTATTCCCTTCACCCCATAGCAATGCTTTATCATTTCAAAAACTCAAAAGTGGGAGTTGTAGTAAGGTATAAAGATAGTTAAACATTGTCTCCAATTATTATGGGTTTAGCTAAGACTCCACCCCTTATTTGTTCTTGCAGTTACTTTCATTTTTCTATGCAGCTGTGTGTTAACCCATTCTTCAAAAACAACCTGTTGTTCTGGGCCTACAAGGGGAGCAGAACTTGAAAAAAAAAACCATTTCTTCTATTTTTTGGGCAATGTGTCTGTACAGTTCCTGGTAGGCTCCCCTTTCAAATGGATTATTAAGCATGCCCTCTTTAAAGCATCAGGACACTTGGGACAATACTGGGACAATATGTGGTAAATGGCTGCAGGGTCATAGCAATAATTGTTCCCTCACAAAGATTTTTTATTTATTTTCAAAGGGGGAAAGTATATAACCATGAACATAAACATTAGCAAAACAATTTTGTTCCCCTCTCTTCCCCTCCCCCCAGAAGAGAAGACTAATGTGTCAGATTCTGGCCATCTGTCATGGATGCTTTAGCTGAGTTTCCTAGCTGACCCTCGAGTCCCTTCCAACTCTATTTTATGATTCTGTGAAATTTTCCCATAAGTTCGTTTGATATTATATAAAGGGGTACCATTTTTCAACAAGACTGTCCTTACTGGCTACATCATTCAGGTTGCGCACTCTCTTAGTTACTTTCTCAGATAAAACCATTGTCCAAGTGTTCTGTTTCCATTGTGTGATGGGCAGATAAAGCTGCTGCTCCTTAGAAAGGCAAGACTCTCCAGGTGCGTACCTGTGCCAGGTTGTGGGGCTGTGGAGATCAAAGCCAAAAAAATATCTAACTAGAAGTAACCCTTAGACAACAGAGAGACAAGAAAGGGGTCTGCTTGGAACACTGTAAGAGTTGATAAGATGTTCAGTACATCAATGACAGTTTAAGGCTCAATGAGTTTGATCGAGGAATAATAAGGAAAGAAGGAGTAATAACTGATAATGGGGGGGGGGGAGAGGAGGAGGAAGAGGGAAGAGGAACAGGAGAAAACAGAGAGGTTGAAAAATGGAGGAATTATGGCAAGGAAGGGTTAGGGGAAAGAGCTTATTTCCTCCCCGCTGGCACAGGTTGGTTGTTTCTTGCCACACCAGCTCTCTGTGTTCGCAGAGCAGCTGCTGCATCTCTCTGCGGTTTTGATGGTTCGACTTCCTCTACTTAACAGGGTCAGTCCAGGCCAGCTCTGCGAGAGATGCTGTGTTCTCCAGAAAGATACAAGGGGCTCACTGTAAAAGCTGGCTTTTACAGAGGAAAAAAAACTGTTTTGTTTTTTAATAATAATTTTTTTAAAAAATGACACTCTTTCCTCTGGAGCAGAAGAAGCCTTACCCTGAAAAAAGTAAATAAAAAAATAAATAGATAACAAAATTGAAAGGAATGATGAGTACCAATTGCACTGATTCAAATTTAAAGCTCCAGATTTTGAATTGGGTGTGATGCTGTGTGCTGTGGTAGACACTGCTCCTCGGGACTGTTAGGACAGAAGGCAGAGAGTCCCAGCAGCAGGTGCAGCCAGAGCCAGTGAGAGGCAGAGAGAATGAATGCTAGTTTTGCCCCCATCCTTCTCCTCCCTGGATCATTTTGGAGAGCCAGTGTGGTGTAGTGGTTAAGAGCGGTAGTCTCGTAATCTGGGGAACTGGGTTCGCGTCTCTGCTCCTCCACATGCAGCTGCTGGGTGACCTTGGGCCAGTCACACTTCTTTGAAGTCTCTCAGCCCCACTCACCTCACAGAGTGCTTGTTGTGGGGGAGGAAGGGAAAGGAGAATGTTAGCCGCTTTGAGACTCCTTAAAGGGAGTGAAAGGCGGGATATCAAATCCAAACTCTTCTTCTTCTTTCAGAAATGTAATTTCCCATCTGCAAAGGTACGGTCAATTCAAGGCCTCACATTCTGCTTTCTGCATGAGCAGGACCTTCTTCGACTCAGAAGGCCTTCCTAGAGGTACACAAGCACAAACACTTCCTAGGACACAGCAAGCCAGTCAGTGGAACAAAGATGGACAGCTAGGATCTCCAAGCAGTGAGAGAGAAGAGCTCACCCAGGCAATATTTGCAGCCCCTAAAAATTTGGTTGCGATGACTTGTCTGCCCAATAAATTTAACTTAAAAAAAAACCAATGGAACAGCTTTTCTTATAAAATGTTTTAAAACTAGTTATGAATGAAATTTCTTTAATTTTTAAAAATATTTATATACCATCACCTCATATAAAATACTAAGGTGGTTTACAGCAATGTATAAGTACGGCACAACACAACACAGCTTACAAACAGTACAAAATAAACATGAAAATGACTGGCAGTGACTAGCCACGAAAGTTTAAACAACTACATAGGCCTGTGCTATAAATAGGTCTTTAGGAGATGTCTGAAACTAAGCAGTGAGGATCTCTGCTGGAAGTGTGTTGCACAGTGTGGAACTGGTGGCATTAAATGGCTGGTTTCTGGTTGAGGCCAGACTTCTGAAACACAAGAGACACCTTACAGCATCTGTACATACATCTGAGCCTGAGCTGGGACATAAGGGCCCAGGTAGCTCCCAAGACATCTTGGACCCAAGTTGTTCAGGGCTATGTATGCCAACACAAGTTCCTTGAACATGGACCAGCAGCACGTGAGCAGCCAGTGCAGATGTCTTAGCAGAGGTGTCACATGATGTCGACCATCTGCCCCCATCAGCAGTCCAGCCACTGCGTGGGAACATAGATGTTTAAAAGGAAAATCTGAAATATTTTGAAGGAAAAAAACTGGGAATCCCCCACAGGGTAAGCTTGCTTGCTGTTCCATTTTTGGCTGATAATGGAATCTGAAGTAACAGTTTCCCCGCTTGCTGCCGCCCCATCCCAAAGTGGGCCTCTGGATGTTTTAACTGCTGTGGCTTTCCCAATCCATTCACCCAACTTTGGGGAGTTGCTGTCTGTTTCCTCGGCAGCAGATGGCAGATTTCCTCTTGGCCAAAGCCAAGCGCTTAATATGAAAAGGGCACTGGTGCCACCTACAGGCCAGTTTCAAGCACATTATTATAAGCCTGCTTTTAGAGATAGATTTCCAAAGAGATGCCAGGTTTTCAAAAAGAAGCCAGGGTCTCGTTTTCTGAGCTTGCTGGCTTATCTGCACATCTACTCTGGAGGGAAAATCTGGCAACAACCTCTGGCCCTCCAGATGTTCTTAGACTCCAACTTCCATCAGCCCCACATCCTCTGGAGGGCCACAGGTAGTCCCCCCCCACCTATTAAAGACTGTCACTCATTTTTGATCCTTTACACGTAGTGAGCCAAAGATTGTTTGTTTCTGTATCTCTGGCCTTTGCCAAAATGTGTGAAGACTACAGTTCTCAGCATGCTGATTTAGGGCGGCATCAAACTAAATAATAGTGTGACCAGAATGACTTCGGCTTGTGCAATGGGACTTTCCCCATAGCCTGTCCCTAAAACGGCTCTGAAGGTTTGGGAGAACACACAGAACAGATTTAGCAGGGGAGGCACACAGTGGAAGTCCAGTTGTTCTGCTCATGCATGGATTTACTTGGCTCTACTTTGGACACAACCCTAAGATAACAAGGCCTGGGCACAGACACTTCCCCTAGCTAAACATAGTTCACAGTAACAGTGATACCAGTTGTTTAGACACGTGTGATGTTAAGTACTTTTTGATATTTTTGTTTAGTTCCTCGAATCAACCTAACTTTCAGACTTTTTTATTGAGGTGCAATGCAACTTTGTTTGAATATGAATTAACTGAAGTGCATGCTCTATGGCAGAGAGAGAAAAGCTTGCTAGAAATTTTATTACAGGGATCCAGCAATGAAGTTTTGGCAGCAATCTTAAGTAGAGTTACCAAGAAGCAAGCCTTGTTCGACACTGGGAGCCTTACTTCAGAGAAAAGAAGGTTATGATCAGGGTGTGCATTGTGCTCAGTTTAAGCTTTGGAGTTGCCTACTTTCATTTGGCCAATTTCAGCCTGGCTTGCAAATCTTGGATTTTCAGTCTTAAACACACACACACACACACACACACACACACACAGTGAGGGAGAGGGGGAGAGGGAGAGAAAGAGACGTAGGCACAGTCCTGGGTGAAGTTTCACATTTTCTTTATTGTTATTTTAAAAAGATTTCTTTCTTTTCCAAATATAGATCTAATTTCAGCATATAATTTAAAACTGACCCCTAGTACACATTACAGAAATAGGAACTCCTCCAGACAAGACTCCTCCCTTCTTTCCAGAGATTGACTTGGGACACAACAACAAACAGGACGGAATTTCGGACAGAGCAGGATTCACGCACATATACCCCTCCCCACCCCCACCCTGAATCCCTTGGGGAAAGTGGAAGGGTCCTACACGAAGGGGTTGGAAAACCCAAAGTAATAAAACTTCCTTCTCCAGAATTCCTTCCTATGATACATCCAGCTGAGTTCCCTTACAAAAGTTTGGAGGAGACACGGACACCTGACCTGCCTTGAGCTAGGCAGCATAGCCTGCCTGTAGTTTGGAAACAGGAGGGGCAGACAGTTGTCACCCACTAGGGTGCCCTCATGGAAAAGAACAGGAAAGAGGAGACGCTTGCTCAAAGCTGGTCCTGAAATGATGCACAGTTGCTTTCCATCAACACCATGGCCCCTTGGGCATTTATTTGTTCAACTTCTATGTCCCCACCACCCCACTCAGACCTAATTATCATCTATCAGGCCAGGAACCCCAAACAACCAAGACAGCACCTGGGTGCAGCAAGTGGGTGATATAGCTCTCTAGCCTGCAGCCTACGTTACAGAAAATAAATAAATATGAAAAGGGTTGTTAACCTGCTCTAAGCCTAAGGGGTAAAAGAGGACCAGGAATGTAATATTTTAGGTTGCACCTGGCAAGCCGCATGTTTGCTGTGCCGATTTTACCTTCTCTCCTGCCTTCTGTGTTTCATACTTGGAGCCTGGGTTGTGAGCCACAGGGACCTTTCTCTCACATATCCCTGCTTCTTGGGGCCCAACTACACATTGCTTTAGCTACACAGCTGCGTGTTTAAATGCAAATGTATCTGTGTGTTTCTTAATGCAAATTGCCAGCTTTGGAGACAGGTTCCTAGTCAGGATCCTAGTAATGTGGGTAAGGAAGCCTTCTCACCCACTTACCCCCTCTCCTTGTGGTCCTGATCCATGACAAACCTCCGGTGTTTCAATTCGCATTGAGGGGTGGGGAAAGCTCCCATTGGCTTCAGCAGCTTTTAAAATCTGCAAATTACACGTGCAACCCAGATTAGACTCACGGGGGGGGGGGGTTTAAAGCCTCCTCCCCTCCCTCCATGCTGGGTATTTGTTAAAAAACAAACCAACACCCTTGCATTGAAAGGCATGGCCATGTAGCAGTTTAGCCTTAAGAGGCCAGAGGCCAGAGGCTGTGACCCAAAGGCAGTACAACTTGGCGGTGACTGCTGGCACAAAGAGCTCACAGCCTGCACAAGCCCGTGAGATCTCTTGTGATCACTCTCACTCACTGCAAGCACCTCCAGTGGTTGTATGTTGTGGTCTGTGAGCCATGCGGTTTCTGCAGCGAATGTGTGTTTTGGGTTTGGTTGGGCTCGGTCGCCCATGGTAGCGGTTCGATAAGCACCAGTGCAATGCAACTGAGTTTTGGATCAAGTCCTTGGTTGATATTAACTTCCTGAAATAAGCCGAAAGGTCTCAAATGACCTCCCACGTGCTAGGGCCAGTGAGATCGTTTTTAATAACCCAAGCCAAACTTTTATCGGCAAATGTGTTCTCCTCTCTCCATTTCTCTTCCAGCTGAACACCAGGCTGCAGAAACAGCCCAATTACCCTGAATTTCACAGATGGCAGTAAGTTCTCCCCATAGCTCAGGCAGGTCTTCTTGTATCCAGTCCCTCATTGCTGAGGACATAAAATATATACACTATACAGAGTTACTGAGCGCAACAACAAATACATTAAAAAAGATCTACTCTTATATACAGTATTTATAAAAAGCAAATTGACCAGCCACCATCCCAGTACAAAAATACGTGTCTCTTATTTATGTCCATTGTATTTATTAAACCCTAGAAATAATTACTTGTGGACTTTAAAATTATTTTTGTAACACCAGTGCTGCAAAAATATTCATCTTGGTTTTGCTTCCTAGCCCTGTACTCCCCACTCCCCACCCCATCTGAGTGCTGAACTTCATAAGGTGCATTTTATTAGTGAAGGAAAAGAAGAATCTTTCCTTATGGCTTTTGGCAAGAGGGGATATCGAGCAAAGAAGACAGCAGATATAACAATGGGGAAGGATTGTAAGATTATTGGAGGCTAGCTCATCTTATGCAAATGAATAGAGGGAATGATTATTTTCACTCCTTTTCAGCCCAGATTCCCAAAACCATTTACTTGAAAGCAAGTCTCATTCATTTAAAGGAAATTTACTTCAATAACAATGGTTTAGGACGGCAGATTACATCAATTGGCTCCCCCACTCCCCCCCAAATAACACTGCACCAATGCAGAATGTTATGTTGTGTCTGCTATTTTCTAAATGGGGAAGTGGTTCTAGGCAACTGCCATTAAGTTCAATGGAACTTGCCTAGGGATGGGTTCAATGGAGATTGGACAGAATCCAATGGGTATCAGGGTTGTGCAAAAGCAGTTCATTTCTACCACTAGTACTAGCAGTCACTCATTGGCAGAGGTCTGACTTCCTTAGCTACATTCCTCAGACTATTTAAATGTGTTCCCTCCTGCACAATTCATGTAAAAGAATGTGTACTAGGTACTGGGGGGGGATCAAGAGTAAAACTACAGCAGCCTTTTAAGGTGCAAATTACTGGAAGCAGCAACAATTGCAAACAACGGCAGGGGGCAGAGCAGCTTCATGGTGTTGTGCCTGCTACCGCCCAGCACCCTGAACCGAACGTCAGATGGTGGCAGTAGCTTACAGACTGCTTCAACATGTATCTCATAAACTGGCCAAACGCTACATTTAAAAAATATTGTTATAAACAGCTGTACCACCCTGCAATCCAGTTGTACAAACAGCAGGTATGCTGCATTCACAAAATGGCTGTTTTGCACACCAAATTTCACTGCGCGTGGAAAATGAGAGGCCCTGATGCTTCCCCTTTCCTGCACAGAACCTACACGGGATGCTGCCGTGCATGGTCAGGAGTGCCATGTGAATGGGCAGAGCAAAGCCGCCCATCTGTGAATGCAGAAGTGAGTACCATAGGGATGGTAAGAGCAGGGATCCAGTGTTTTTCATCTCAGGAACTCCAGGATTGTAGGCATCTCCTTTCCTGCCTGAGATTTTATTTCCAGGAATATATGCTGGTTCATCATATCAGCTCACCTGATGACTCTGCTTCTTATCAGACGTACGACGGATAGGAGGGAGAGTCACCTGGCCAGGATGCTGAATAGCTGGAAGGCCAGGCTCCACCTGTACCTATTTAATAGTTATAGCACTTGTGTAATCAAAGTTGTTAGTGAGTATTGAATTCATACCTATTAAGAGAGCACATGCATTCTGAAAATGTACTCATGATGGCTCCTAGAATGCCTTTTCTTGCTCCAATATGGATCAAATGCGAGCCATTTTGTGGGTACACAATAGCTTCTGAAATACTGAAGGTACCAGCATTTGGTGCTGGCTGCATATAACATAATGAAAAGTTTACAGGGCTATTACCTCCAAGTCCAGAAATACGCTTTTGTTATTCATAAGGGAAAGTGCACTTTGAAGTATCCAAATGTTTTTGTTTTGGTGTGCCAGTCACAGGGTCCTATGGAAGATGCTTGTTCATTTCACTTACTCAGCACCTGCCCCCTTTTACGAAGAAAATGCTGTTTCGCTTTCCTGCACAACTCAGTGGATCCACTTTCGTCAGATGAATGCTGAAAGGTCTGGGAAAGGTTCCTCAATATTATGGGAGAAAAGCGGGGAAATTTTTTACAAGTGTCATCAGCTTCCCACTGCATAATAACAATTGGAAAAGGTCAATTGGAAATAAATTATGATATAAATGGAAAGAAAATATATTATTCAGTGCTGGTGGGGACACCAAAGTTCCCCAGAAGCTTCTTGGGCTTCCTCTGTGAAAACTACCGCCCTAGTACAACCAAAGGTTCTTGCTATTAAACAACTAGCCTCATAATCCTGTGCTTCTCAAGAAAGAACCAATTGCATATTTCAGATTTCATTCCCTAGTGGGAGGGCTGCACACCAGATATTAATTAAATGGGAAGAAATGCTCCATTGAATTCTCCTACCCTTGGAAGACTTCAAGCTATAGGAGCATGACAGCAGTTCAGAGATGCTGAATTTTACCATACAGTCTCCCGTGGTTTTCTCATTCTGGAATGAGCTCAGCTCCATGAAGTCCTACATGCTACCCTTTGACTTGTGTCACTCATTCTACACACAACCTCCTCTTCAGGTCTCCATTAACTCCTTGCCCCAAATTACACATGAATCTTATATTTCAGGGGTGGGGAACCAATGTTCCTTGTTGGACTCCATCTCCCATCAGCCCTGGCAGTCAGAATGGCCAACAGTCAGGGATTATGGGAGTTGTACTTCAGCCACTTCTGAAGGGCCCAGTATTCATCACCCCGGTCCAAGTACTCCTTTATTTCCTAAGCTATTGACAGCAGTCAATCCTTCACAGCAAAGAAGTCCACTGTTCCCTGTGTTCCAGGGGGGAGACGTGGTTTTCAATTTTTCAACCTGCCACCGTAGTTTACAGCACATTTCTAATCATGTCCTATTGAATTCAATGGGGCTTACTCCCAGGTAAGTGAGGGTTAAGATTACAGCCCAAGCCTTCAACAGGGGCTTGATATTAAACAATGACCTACTCATACCTCCAAGCTTTGAAAAGCTTTCTGCTAATTTTCACACTCTGAGCTGCTGCCAAAGCCATATAAATGCAGAGGTGGGTTGAAAAGTCTCCCACCCTACATGAAATGCAGACCTACAAGTGTTACTCACTAGAAGACTGGACCAGGGGGTCAGATACAGGGATATGCTTTTCCTTAGATGCAATACTCCCAGTTCCGGAGGTTCGCTTTCCAACTTGGACCTGGAGTTGTTATTTCCAACCTGGTCATCAGCAAAGTCAATAGGACACCCATTGGTGGTAAAGAGCAGTGCAGCTGGTGCAGCTTGAAGATCACTGCTTTGACTCCATCAACCCTACATTTCCCCTTACACATGGGTGGCAGCTGAAGGCCCCTGTCTGTGGCTGAATGACTGAGCCTGTGCTTGGCATACAGAAAGAACCAAGTGCAACCCCCCTGGCCAAGTGCAACCCTTCACATCTATAGTTAAAAGGACCAGGTGACAAGAAAGATTTCTGCTGAAGACCCTGGAGGGCAGTCAAGAGTAAAAGAGGGACAGGGAACATGTGACTTTCCTGATGATGTTGGGCTACAGCTCCCACCAAACTTGACCATTGGCCATGCTGGCTGGGGCTGATGGAGTCCAACAACCCCAGGAGAGCCACTGGCTCGCATCTGGGGAGTAGGCTTCGCTAGGCTAGAAGGACCTGGTGTAAGGCAGCTCCCTATGGGACAAATGACTACCACGTTGGCAACTACTGGACTCTTTTGAGTTTCCCTTCTCAAGTGGCCTTCTCAGGTGGCCTTCTGCTGCTTTTGATATGTTCTCAGCGGCTTTCCCCCCTCCTTTTTCTTCTGAGCTTGCGAGGCCCAGGGTGACTACAGTAAGATGAGGTATGAAAGATTTCAGAGCATTTCAAACAAGTGCATATTTGGGAGGCCACCTCTGATTTAGGAAGAAGCCATGATGAATATTTTCTCCTAGATATATATAAAATATGACAACGACAAGATCAGAGAGTAAAGATGAGGAAGATCCATTTGTTCCTCCTGATCTGCTATTACACAAGGCCTCATATCCTAGTTCAGGGGGAACACTGAATGCCTATCTGATCGTACATAAATTACACTGAAGGAAAAGCAGGGACTCAATGGAGGGCAAATCCTTGCCAATTCGGGAAAGCAGCTATATAAATACAATTCCATTGGAATCTCATGCCTGCTACAAATTGGAGGAAAAGCAACATCAGTATGTACAAAACAAAATGAATGCAAATTCTCCTAGCCTACCAAAATTAGCAGCAATCAAGTCCTAGTGACCAGTTAGGCTGGCGGACCAGCTTGGTGGCAGGGCTACACTTCCCAACATGTTCAAGCAACTGCTGGCAGATAGGAAGAGAGGCCACTGTGATGTGTTAGTGGGGAGGGACCAGTCTCTAGGATGGACAGATCCATTTCCATTGCCTCAGGCGGTGGACCCTTTCAGGACACAGGAACCTCAGAGAGGCCTCAATGCCGTACTGTCTTAAAAGACATTGGGTGGGATTCACTTAGGGAGCCCCATCTGCAGAAGTCCTGTGCAAGGACTTCTACTTGCGCAACTGGGATTCGCCCCCCTGAAACTGACTGGAGGGGAGGTTCGGGAGAAACCCCGAAACGGCACGTGTGGGGAGGAGAGAGGGGATCATTTCACCCCGCAAGCCAAAAGTATTTGAGCAGGTGGAAC
The DNA here is from genome assembly GCF_965112155.1 of Podarcis liolepis. Taxonomy (NCBI): domain Eukaryota; kingdom Metazoa; phylum Chordata; class Lepidosauria; order Squamata; family Lacertidae; genus Podarcis; species Podarcis liolepis. Next base: position 71,330,203 of record NC_139555.1, read on the forward strand.
GTTCACCATCGCACAACATTGAATTCCACCCAATGTGATGACTTCTTGCCTTTACCTAATGGAATGAGGAGACAGAAACAGGGGTTTGATATCGCTGACACAGGCTTGCTTCCCATCCCACCTTGTATGAAGGAGGAAGAGCTCTGTTGCACACAGCTAACCGTTTGCCCAAAATGCCAACCATCTCTGCTTCACCTCCCTAAGCGAAGCTCAGGCATGCGCTAAGGAAAGCCAGCGTAAACCTGCACCCCAACCGACAGTTCAGAAAGGCAGACATCTCCAAATCGCTTCCCATCCGCCAGCCAGTCAGTTCCAAGACCTGTGGCCACCTTAGTGATGGCAATGAGGTCATACTTGTTTGCATGTGTTTTGTGTGGTACAGGTAGCTGCGCAAAGATGGGAGAGAGCAAGGCCTCCGTGACCTCTGCCCTGAGCATCCCCTTGCCCTGAGAGAGGAGCGTTGATCATGAGGCTCATCATAAGGCTCACACCCTAGCAGAGGGAACAGGACCAAGTCTGAGGGAAGAACTCCCACTTCCCCCACCAAGGAACAACAAGGGCTCAGGAAGCAACTTCTGACAGGGACAAAAGCTCTGTGGCTCGTGGGGGCTGAGGCTATTAAGACTTTAAAAACCAAACAGAAACATTCTGCCCCTCTCTCCCTGTCTGAAAGCATTTACTTCCAATTTGTGGCCCCAGTACCGTAATTCTGTAGGGAGGCCTGGCTCCAGTTCCCTTGTCAGTGGTGAACCTCAGGCCAAAGCTCTACTCTCAGGCTCTTTAGCCACAGTCCCCTCCCCCAATTTCCTCCTGTTCCTGCCCTTGACTCTCCAGTTGCCTCAGGCTGGGCTAGACATACTGGACATATAAGGACAGACATCCCACAGCAACCCTCCCACCCCTCTGGATTGGCCTATTTCCCTCATTTGCCTGTTCCTCAGGCGCCGTTGGTCTGGCCCATCCCAGACAGTGAGATTAAAACAAATGCTCAAAAAGTTTAGGAACTGGTTTCCGGCTTGGTCTAGCCAGCAGCAGCCCCCCGGCTCAATGGGGTCGCGTGTAGGAACTGAGTAACGGAACAGCGCCCCCTTGGCTCAGAGCGGAGCTGTGGACTAAATTACGGCACAGTACTAGCAGAGGTAGGGGAGCAGGAAATGTATCAAAGCTGGCCGAGTTTCCCAAGGCGTTGATCCACAGTTGTGAGGGTCCAGGCCTTGTCTAGTGACTGCCTCCGCTCTTCCCGCCACCTGATGCCCAGTCGATGATGATAAAGCTGAGGCTCATGATCATGAAGAGCACGCCAAGGCATGCAAAGAGGGCTGCCTGCGGGGGGGAGAAAAGGAGGGTCACTCACAGAAAAGGAAAGGGGCTTTTTGGCCCGGGTCTTCAGCCCTGCTCCTCTAACCTCCCCATCACCTAGATCAAGGATAGCCAGCTCGTAACTCACATGCCAGATTTGGCTCTCAAAGGAATTTTAAGTGGTTCCTGGCAATCCTGCCCATTTTTGGTTCAGCAAAAGCACAGGCAGACTTTCTGGTCATGAAAGAAAGTGTCTTCTGAAGCCGCATGAGAGAATATATATCCAAGAATTCAATGTTTCGCTTCTTACCTGGGTTTTATCTATGAAGCCGCCAAGCATGCCAAGAGCATGCACTTCCACACTATGAAACCCTGGCTGCTACATAGCGCCAGCTTTACTTAAAGAGTGTGTCTTGTGCAGCCAAATTTGTCCCTAGCTTCCAGGCCGCTGTCTGTAGGACAGAGTGATCCTTGCAGTTGGTTGTCCTTCATCTACAACAAGTTATAACCTTCACAACCTTGTACATCGCTCTGATAATGTTTACGATGACAAAAACTTTGCTTTCCAAAGCTAGAGTTATTGATCTCTTCCCAGGTGAGAAAGCCTTATGGTCATATAAAATAGCCATAATTTTTCTCCTGTTAAGAGGTGAGAGGGAACCTGATGGAGGTATATCTACAAGGATGGCCCAACTGATTTTCTGTGCTCCTGACTTTACAACCTATGGACTCGAGGTTACTGCAGTCAGAATTATGATGGTATCTGATTGTCTCTGAACCCCTGACTTGCATTCTTGATTGATGAAAAGATTATTGGCGTCATGAGCAATTAGAAGCTCCCCAGATGAGAAGCATCCCCACAACTGCCTTCACTGAGAGGACAGTTCAAGAACAGCAGTGCCGGCAGGGCGATGTCCTCATGTGGACAGTCTAAGATAGGAGGGCCCATTGGGCAGGAGGCCCACAGCTCGCACAACCAGCAGCACACCCCACTCCTTTATAGACACCCCCAAAGGTCTCTAGGCCAAGCTGGGTTCCTAAACAGTACGTACCAGGATCTTGGGAGGGGATTTCGTGGGCTCCTTGTCCTTGGGCATGATCCGGATGTAGAATATTGCTGGGAAGATAAATATCAGGCAGGGGGCCGACGTGGCACCTGGAAGAGACCAGAAGAGAAGAAATTCTAGTGACAATCACACACACACACACACACCCCTCCAGAAAGGGAGAACACTAAGCTATCCACCCACACTTCGCCACTTGTTTTTCCTAGGAGAAAGCAAAACAAGCTGTGCTGACGGGCCCCTGGCCTTGCCCCACATCCCTGGCAGAGGCCAGACAAGCTATTGATTTCCTGCCTTAGGAATGGTGTTTTCTTTCTCTCCTCAAACAGTGGTTGGGGAGCTGGGAATGAAAAAAATTAAATCCTTTGAAATCACACTGCAAACAATCAGGTTGCTGGCGGTAGCCTTGATCCTTGGAAAAACGGGGCCTTTGGGCAGCAGAATGGGAGACCGGAGATGTGGAGTTGCATCCATGTTCTCAAGGCAGCAGAGAGGAATTATTCTCCCCCAAGTAGTCTCTATCATCATCCTGACTCAAGAGTTTATTTCATCACTGTGAAGACTGGATTGCTTTTCCAACATCAGAGCTGTATCGGAGGGGTGATTTTTGTGTAAAAACTGCCCTTCTGTGGAGTACTACCCGTAAACGAATACCCACAACAAATACACAGCATACATTTAAAGCCCATGGCTTCCCCCAAAGAATGCTGGGAAAGTATGCAGCTCTGCGAGGGTAAATTACAATTGCCAGGATTCTCTGGGGGAAGCCATGTGAGTGTGCTTTAAATGCTGTGTGCACAGTCCAAGTCAGAGTGCAACTCCGTTTTACAGGGAAGTAAAAATTACGATATTGGAATTGGTTAGGAGAAAGTCACTTGACTGCTTTTTCTACATGAAGGATTTTATATTTCCTCATGAGCACTGAAGCTGAGCCACAGTGGAGACAGGAAGAAGAGCTGAAAGAGCTCTCTGCTTTCCTCCAGTGCATGAATTGGTCTCTTTCAACCAAAGAACCAGCTCATCTATCCTCCTTTCCATGGCCCAAAGTGTATCGTGGGAATACCATGACCCAATAGCAAGTAGGATAATTTAAAGACAGACAAAAGTGGACTCCCATTTGGCTGTACAGTATTAGTCTGCAAGGGCAATCCATGCAGTGCTTGTATCCAGCTTTTTAAACTAATCTCTCTTTGTTAAAGGCTACCAGAACGCAGGAACCACAAGGAAAGAAAGTGATCTGCTCAGCACACAAGACACATATCTTCTCTCCAACAGTTTTCCCTAAAGCTTCCAAAATTTTTATTATTGTATTATTGTAAGTCATATTTGCATAATGCACCCAAGGGGAAGGTGCAGGTAGAGTGTGGCAATGGCAAACAAAGGGATTGAGGTCAGGAAAAAGAGAACCCTTGAAAGTGGGACTCACCAATCAGTCCAAAGATGCCCAGGATGGAAGGAGCAAAAATGACAAGCAAGTTGATAGAGGTCAGCAGTATGACAGCAATTATTGTGTGCCGAATCCAGCTGAATTCCTTGTCTTGAAACAGCATCTGCTGAATTGCCCGGCGTACCTGGAGAGGGAGGGAGGTATGGTCAGACTCCATTCACAATTCTTAACTGCACAAGAACTTAGGCCTGCACTGACACCATATTCCCCATTTGTCCCCTCGCTCCACTGGGTATAAACATGATCTCTTCTGATTTTGGACTCCAATGCCTATTTGTGACCTGCATTTTGGTGGGCTCTGGTTGCTTCTGTCCATATCCCAACCAACCACCAACAGCCTTGACTTAAATGGAAGCTAGCAGTAGTGGCCGATTTGATGGGGTTATGCCACCCTTCCACCATTGGTGTTGCTGCAGCTTACCTAGCTTGTGTTAGGGCAGGGCGGCCGTCAGCGCTGTGTGGATGCACCAGCAGAACCACCAGATTGGCTCCATCAGTGCATCCACACAGCCCTGACCTCACTGCTGCAGTGCCACAACCCCTCCAGGAAAGCTGCAGCAACACTGATGTTTGGTGGTGGTGGTGCTCTATAGTAAAAATACTTTTATCCCAGCATTGTGGTTGCTGTTGGGAACTTGTTCTGCAGATCCCTCCCTTTTGAGTTTAGCTTGTTGTGTTAAGCAGCATCCAGGCAGGCGGAGCTGAAACCTCCCATTTTCAGAACTTTACTTTTGTGGTTAAATTTGGACCAAGTCACAGGGCCCTGCTTCACACAAAGGGCTAAATGTGCAGAATGGTGCCCAGGTTCTCTGGATCCCTAGCAACAAACATGTCACTGTGGTAAGATATAAACTGATACTTGGGTTCCACCCACAGCAATCGTGAGACACCACAGCAATCATTAATGCTCTTTTCCCTCTCCCTTAGTTTTCTACAGATGCTTAGATATTGCTTACTGCCCTTTCTAACTCTGCAATGATCCTATGATTCCTGCTTTCAGCCACAGCCGGCATTGTACATTTCTGGAGTAAACTATTTGTTCTCTGGTTCAGTTACCAATTACAGACAAGGATGGGCAGGCAGTCGAAAAAGGGGACAGTAGACAATTAGACTGGTTTCTAGTGTGTGGTGTAGGAAACCACAGGCACACACGGTTTGATGAAAAGGAGACTCACCGGGAAGAGAACAATGGGTACCGTCAGTGTCACAGCAGTCAGCACAGCCACCCGCACACACAGGATCAGCACATCAAACGGATCTACTCTGCTGTAGGTATGTAGCAGCTCTGATTCTACCTGGCCTGCAGGGGACAACCAAGAACAGCACGTCCATTATTGATCAGGCTGTGTACCTAAGAAAGGTGTCTCTTTGCATCCCAGGTTTGGGGCGCGACAGAACTGTTTCTTGGAAGGAAAGGCTATGTAGGTGTTTCTGCCCTAAATCTATGCATGTGAACAATGGAAGTGAATCCCACAGAATACTGTGTATTAAATTGATGCCACTGCCCTTCCTCCCAAAGGACCCCAGGAGTTCCTACTTGCTTCCAAGCAAACATGCATAGGATTGTGTTGCACAACATTAAAATAACAAGACAAAGTGGGGGGTATTATTGCAATTTGGTTTGTTTGTAATGGAAGGACTCAAAGGAAAATAATAATAATAATAATAATAATAATAATAATAATAATAATTGTTACTATTATTATCTAAAAGTCCTTTAGCAAAACTCATGTGATGGGGCTAAACTAGTTATTATGGCTGACTACTGGGAAATGCTTTGTAAAATGTGGAAAGAGCTCTGGCACTTGTGATTCTGATCAATGATTTGGGCACCAGAAGAATATGCAGGGTCTGTCCTAGTGAAGTGTTAGGCCCCCCGCCCAAGGAAATTCTACACTCTGGTCCCAGGGAGGTGTATGTATATACTCAGTGAGGTCATTTGTCACCACCCCACTGCCTACCTCTCCTCCACCACTTGGGTACCCTGTGGAAAGGACTTACCATAGAAAGTGAGGTAGCCAAAAAGGGCAGCCAGGAAGTACATGATGTACATGACAGCGATGGAGATGTTGGAGATGCACTGCATCTTCTTCTTGGTTGGGCTAAACGACAGGCAGAAACACAGCATGAGAAGAACCGAATTCCTAACTGTTTAAAGGCACAGGCCCTCACTAACTGATGCTTCCTTCCTAATCCCAGCTGCTTCTCTACATACCTTCTTGAAGACAAAGAGGCACCCAGCTAGAATGAAAGGCCCAAGATCTGAGATGGCCCCAGTTCATCCCGCCAAAGCAAACTATACAAGGCCACAGCTTATCTGATGGCATGCCTAGCATCTCCCAAACAGGAACTAGTTCCCTTGAGCACTTGGAGCTGATGTTCAGGCAAACCAAAGAAAGGGGAGCCTGATCAACAGAGTTCTATAAAGGACACACTTGCTTCTTTACTGAATGGAATCAAACAGGCCATTTGCTGGCTTGGAGCTGCGGTCTAATGGAGAATCACTGAGAATTTTCCTTGATGCGCAGTGAATGCATGCAATCTGCACAAAATGTATATGCTGCAACTAGGGATCCAACACTCACTCTTTCAGCTCCGTGTAGATAGGCAGGACCTCAGGGTGACACACAAAAGCGAATGCCATGATGGGGATAGTATAGGCTGTCTGCAAGGAAGAGAGGAGAAGAAGAGGGTGTCAGCTGACCACTGAGCATGCACCCATTTCCAAGACCTTTGCTGTCATAGCTCCGTAGCAACTTCCTGTAAGGGGTACAACTACAGATTGCACTTTTCACATGGGAAAAGGACTGTTCAACCCTTCCCTCCTCAGCCAGGCTCCTGATCTTCCCTACGTTGGGGGGGGGATCTCTCATTGGCAAGATGAACTTTTCTCACATCTTGCTCTTCTGATGCAGGTTCATCAGTTCTCAATCTCCTCTGCAATCCTGCCCTCCATGACCCACTTGTAGTTCTTTGGCCATGTTGCTCCTTGCACTTCAAACCACTTCACTGCTTCTGACCGTCAGGCTGCCTCCTTCCCTCTCCCTCCTTCAAACACCCAGCTCAAAACCTGATTGTTTAGCCAAGTCTTTCCTCTGAACCACCCTGTCTTCCCTTTATCTGCCCTGCAGGTAACCCTAACCCAGGGGTCTGCAACCCGCGGCTCCGGAGCCGCATGTGGCTCTTTTACACCTTTGCCGCGGCTCCGGGGTGGATACTAGCAAGGGGAGGAGGCGCACTGTGCGCCCCGACACTCCCCACTGTGGCGGGCACTGTACTGGCTGTGACGTTGCATGGGGGCGGTGCGTGCGTTAGTCACGCACTGTCCTGACGTCACCTTCCCGCCCGCTGTCAGATCGGACATTAAGGTAAGAAATGATATATGCAGTGTTATATTTGTTTTAAATGTCGCAATGGTTTTGCGGCTCCCAGTTTTTTTTTATTCGGAAACGGGTCCAAGTGGCTCTTTTTGTCTTAAAGGTTGCAGACCCCTGCCCTAACCCATTCTCACTATAGCTCTATCTGTCCCCTCTACTTCCATCGCATGGTCTGCCAGTGGTTCAGGATGCAAGACTGTCTCTGCACAGTGCCCAGCCTCAGTGTTGATCCTATAACCAGAGAACCAGATTCAGCCAGACAGGTTTCCCCAGATTTGATATGATATGTTACTTAGGTTAATGAATATTTATGTATTGTTTGCTGGTCTGACCTGAGAGTTGAGGGTGAACAAGCTCGAAGAGCAGATGCCGTCTTCCACTGCTTGTTCGTCCTGATTGTTGTTCATGCTGACTGGTGTGTAATTGAGGCTGACGGTGGTGTTGACCCGGTCAGGAAGAGGACAGGGAATGTTGAACTTCTTGTATATGACCTGAGATGGGATCAAGAAACCCTGTTAGGAATAATTGCCTGGGCTTATTTTGCCTTAGATCAGTCTCAACAATAGACAATAAATGTGTTTGTATGAGTCAGTGTGGTGTAATGGTTAGAGAGTTGGACTATGACCTGGGAGAGAAAGGTTCGAATCCCCACTCAGCCATGAAGGTGGGTGACCTTGGACCAGTCACCATCTCTTAGCCTAACATACCTCACATGGTTGTTGTGAGGGTGAAATGGGGAGGAGAACCATGGACACCACTGTGAACTCCTTGGAGAAAAAGGCAGCATATAAACACGCGCAGTTTTGTGTTTGGCCTGCAGCTTTTCCACTCTTACCTATTGAATTAGAACAAATGGAAATCCATGGTAAAGCTGATTGGTTTGGTCCCATTCAGCGGTAACCTGCAGGCAGGCAAATGGAGGTGTGGACGAGTCCGTAGAAAGAGTGCCAACCAAACCACTTTAGAGAGGGAGTTCCACTACCAAGGGGCCACATCAGAAAAGGCCATGTGCTGGTGCAACCACTGACAGAAAAAAATGATGGTGTGGAGATGGGAATGGAGAAGGCTCCCATTTAAGGCATTCTAAAAATATTTGGGCCACCACCATGCTAGCTAGCTGTGTAGAACAACCGTTTGTGCCTAATGTTTGGTCGCAACCCATTATAACAGCGAGTGCAAGCAGGACAAAGTAGCCCAAGTGAGAATCACGCTGCAGCTATATTCTGCAAGATATCACAGCTACGCATATTTAGAGAACTGGGGTGTTAGAAAAAGCAAGATTCCTTTAGGGTAGTTGTCCTGATGAGAAGCCAGGGTGAAGGATGTGACTTAATTTGCTATGAATACTTCCTGCGACTGTTTTTTCAAGCACCAGTATTTTGTGTGATTAAATGAATTCTTCAAGTTTAAGATTTGGCTTTTCTTGGGGGGCTGATGGCAGCTTAAAAGGGTGTAAAAGACAACAGGGAAACAAAACCCCACTGACTGTGCCTGCATCTCCTTCCCAGTGAACTGTGGGACTGAGTGAGCAGGGACAGCCCCATTCGCTGAGATCTCGGCTTTCTCCCTTCACCCTGCGCATCGGCACGAGGCTTCTTCTTTGTCCAGAAATAGATCAGTGTTGCTGACAAGGAAGCAAGAATGTGGTGACGCTTCTCTCTCGCTGGCTGTTGCTGAAATGGCTGGGGGCACGTTGCTCACTATCCACTCTGACAGTTCAACAGCACTTGCAAAACTGGAGTCATCACCCAAGCTTTGCAGTAGGAACTGATACAGAATTCTGCTCTTTGGTCAGCCTGCTGGTGTGAATGCAGCGGGGGCATTTCAAGAGCAGGTTCAGTTAAGACTGCTGGATACTAGCAAGAGAACGATGGTTTCACAGCAAGTGCCAGGCTCTGAAGCTCTATTCCCATGGAACCTAAGTGTAAAATCCTGCCAGTGGGAATCTTTTTTTTATTTGTTTTCATCTTGGCTTTTCTCCAAGGAGCTCAGGAAAGCAGACACACTTCCCTTTCCCCCTATCCTGCTTTCACCCTCACAACAACCCTGTGAGGTGGGTTGGGTTGAGAGATGGTGACTGGAAGAAGGCCACCCAGTGAGCTTCATGTCTGAGCAGGGATTTGAATCTTGGTCCTAGTATGATACTTCATTACTACACCAAACTCTCTTCTTCTGAAATGAACATCTCACAAAAAGTATGCTTCTTCTTCTTGTTGTTGTTGTTGTTGTTGTTGTTCCACTTCCCTTCGAAGACTCTTAATTGGATCGCCAAGCAACTAATGCCAGTGAGGGAGCTGACAGTAGCGACCACAAAGGGGTCTATAATTGGCTGCAGATCTGACATGGTGTGTAATAGGTGGAGTGCTGCATTACAATTGGAGGGTCTTGAGTTCAAATTTCCACCCAGCCATGAAGCCCAATGGGTGACCTTCACAATCTCTCAGCCAAATCTGCATCGCAGCATTGTTGTGAGGATAAAAGTGGTATGAGGACGGAGGGGTGGGGGTGGGCTAGATATGTTGCGCCAAACTCCTAGGAGGTAGCAGGGCAATATAAACATGCCATCAGTTAATAACAAGACCACCATGTTATACTTATTTGGAAGTAAGCCCTGTTGAACTCAACGAGGCTTATGTCTAATAAGATGTGCCCAGGGTTGTGCTATCAAGAAATAAAATTACTGAGAGGACTTGAGAGTAATACAAGCAGCTGCTCCCTATTCAACAACTCACCGAAATAAGGAAGAACACCATGCAGCTGAGGGAGAAACCACTGGCATAACCAAGATAACCTGGGAAGAGAGAAAACAAAAAGTTGCAGGGGTCTTGAAATACTTCTGGAATGGATCATTCTCCACTTCCTCAGGTGTTATAGACCCCAACTCTGTTCAGCGACAGTAGTACCCTAGGGTGCAGAAACTACCATGAGAAATGGCGGGTTTATGGGTTCATGAATCACCCTCTGTCACTCTCTCAGGTCTGGAAGGGGAACCTGTGGAGTAACGGGTGATTCTGGGTACTTTCTGGCAGGACTGGACAGAACCAAGGCCTCCTTCCCCACCCACCCCGTCGCATGGGAGCCATTTCCCTGTGGTGTGATCTCAGGCTGCTAAGGAATATGTGCATATACATGAAAATTGTGTGGATCTCTCCCATGTAATCAACATACCCTTTTGCACAACAAACCCACTGAAGCAGCTGTTGGTAACCCTCCATAAACGGCAGGTAAGACAAATTCCCGAGATTATGCTCATCATTCCCATCCGCTGCTCAGGGAGACTTACCCAGTTGTTTCATGAGGGCCAGGGGAAGGATGATACTGACAGAGACCATGATGACTAGATAGTTCCCATTCATGTACCAGTCCCTGGAATGACAAAGGTCAACATTATATCCTCTGCAGGCCTTTGGATGAGAAAACGCTAAATAGTACATATATATAATCAGGTGACGCAAGGCCTGGAGCTTCCACCCAGCCCCTGACTAGGCCCAGGCCTGCTTAGCTTCACCAAGGTGACAGCATTCTGTGTCCTCAGACCCCGCTGAGCTTTCCACACAGCAAGTTTTGTTCACACTGTAAACATAAATTTGTGCGGGGCAATGTCAGGAGAAACTCTGCAGTATCAGTGTTAGATGCAGGAGAGTTTCTTCCGACATCACCTCATAAACTTGAACTTTGGTGCAGTTTTGCAGGTTATAAAACTTGACCCGCAATTCTAAAATAGAATTTCAGCTCTACTTAGAAGTGGATAATGGACAACTAAGCACCAAAATCTCAGATGGGATCGGCCTCGGCCTGGTATACCTGAAGGAGCATCGCCACCCCCACTGAGGTCCAGCTCTGAGGGCCTTCTGGTGGTTCCCTCACTGCGAGAAGCAAGGTTACAGGGAACCAGGCAGAGGGCCTTCTCGGTAGTGGCACCAGCCCTGTGGAATGCCCTCCCATCAGATGTCAAGGAAATAAACAACTACAGAGGTACCTCGGGTTACATACACTTCAGGTTACAGATGCTTCAGGTTACAGACTCCACTAACCCAGAAACAGTACCTCAGGTACTTTGCTTCAGGATGAGAACAGAAATTGTGCTCCGGCGGCGTGGCGGCAGCAGGAGGCCCCATTAGCTAAAGTGGTGCTTCAGGTTAAGAACAGTTTCAGGTTAAGTACGGACCTCCGGAATGAATTAAGTACTTAACCCAAGGTACCACAGTATCTTACTTTTAAAAGACATCTAAAGGCAGCCCTGTTTAGGGAAGTTTTTAATGGCTGATGTTTCATTGTGTTTTGAATATTCTGTTGGAAGCCGCCCAGAGTGGCTGGCTATAAATCATCATCATCATCTTACTCCCCAAACCTGAAAATGGACTCAGAACTGAAAATTCCTTGGATGAGGGACTACCTGAGAACCCCTAATATGTTGGTCTGAGCTCCCTGGCGGAAAGGCGATTTAATATTTTATTTTCTCATTTATTCAAATCTGTATACTGCTTATCAAAAAAAGTACCAAAACAGTAGAAAATATAAAACTATGTTGGCATACTAAGTTCACAATCAATGGGACATGGAATTGGGTGCTCTAAGGGGGGCAATACAGTGTAAATGTAAGCAAAATACTGCAATGTTGTCCTAGCCTTCCAGCCACAGCAGTGTTGTTTGGTCAAGCCAAACCTAACAGAGCCTGCAGGGCAGGCAGCAATGACCCTGTACATTGGACATTGAGGTTCATGTGAAAGCCGGCGTCAAGCTTTGATCTGCCTTGTATCTCAGCACAGCCCAGGCAACACAAACCTCCCTGTCTCATGAATGAATAATGCTGCTCTTTGCAGGGGACAGCTGTGGCTGTGCTGTGCGCATGAGGCTAAGCCATGTAGCTTGCCCCACTGACTTCCACTCATCCTGCTGAATCTGTCCCTTTCCCTGTGAAAGGCAGAGCCCTATAGCTGTTTGCCCTGTCAGAGTGTATAAAGTCAGATGAGCTTAAAGTGAAGCAAGATGCTGGCTTTGCTTTTGGTTCCAAGGCAGGAAGGTTTTGGGTCGTTGATCTTTCCTGCCTCTCCCCACCCACTGCTGACCTTCTCCTCCCCACTACCCCACATACCCCATGGCATTTCAAGATCTCACGAATCTTTCTGTGAGGCGGAGAAGGTTTTCGGAAGGCAACTCGGAATTCTGCCCCGTCTCATGTAAAGCATGCAACCGAAACACACTATTCCAAGGTAATCTGTACAACAATATGCTTACCCAATCTGCATTAAGATTTTTGGAAGGGAGGTTTGTGTTGGTTATTTTATTCTATGTGGGGAGGTTAAGGGGAGAAAGGGCTGGAGTACAGAAATTCACAAAGGCAAAAGGAGAGTGTCTTTAAAGGAAAGGGGGGAGTGAGAGAGAAGCAAGCAAAAGAGAAGTGGTAGTGGTGGTAGGGTGAACTACTAAAAATGGCATGGGGTAAATAAATTCTGCTTCCTGTCAGGCACTATGAGTCTCAAAGCACAGGGCCCCCAGGTCACACAATTATTTGCCCCAATGTATGGTCCAAGGGCAGAACTGCAATGCATTCAGTCTTGTCCAATGTATCCAATATGGGGCAGCAGTGACAGCAGCAAGGGGCTTCTCCTGATAGTAAGTCAGCAGATAAAGCAGGGCCTAGTACAGGGGGTGGGGGAAGCTTTTTCTGCTACAGTCTCCCAAGGGCAACCTCCTGGGGCTGAACGGGCGTGACCAGAGGGGAAACTAGGCAGAGCAAGAGATGACCATTAGATCATCAAGGCACCTGTGTTACTATTCTGACCGACTGGGTTACCCATTCCTAGCCTGCTGCTACAGTAGCCATGGCCAGTTGGGCATAAACCTCCCCAAGAACTAAGTGGAATGCGTATCACACCAAGGGAAGGAAGGATGCTGTTGGCTCAGCACTTGACATGTCTCAGGTGAGCACCAAAGACACCTGGGAGTGAGAGACTCCCTGATGGCTGATGGCAAACCAGCACATTTCTTTATTAAATTTATATCCCTGACCCTTTCTTCCATCAAAGAAATCAAGGTAGTATCCATTGGATTCCCAGGTAATCTCCCATCATTCAGGCACTGACCAGACCCAGCCTTCCTGAGTTTCAACAAAATGGCCCCCGTGCATACCACCAGATCACACCCTAGGACTCTCTAGGGTGTACCAACTCACTGCATTAACCCCTCAGCAACCAGAGAAGGTTGGTGCCTTGCACACAGGCTAAATGTGACGCATGGCAAAAGGGTTTCTGGAGCCCACTCAGCCTGTGAGCAGAATCACGATTCGGGCTGCTGCATCCAGGGCAGGGGCGGAGGAGGAAGTGATGCATCGTGCAAGGATTGGAAGTTCACTCTGGTCTAATCCCATGCCGAGGGTTTATTCAGCGCTGGCGTCAATCAAAAATAGTAGTGGCTTAATGCCGTGAAATCCCTGGGACAGGCTGCTCAGCAGGAGGCAAATCCCTCTGCTATGAGAGCGAGAGATGTTAGCTAGAGCTGAGCCACAAGCAGGGAGGGAGGAGAATGAATAAAGGTAGGGGGAAGATGGCTACGAGAGAGGAAAAGATGCATAACAATATGTAGGAAGTAGCCTTGGTAAGGGGCAGCCTGGGCATTCCTATCAGGCTCTGCACTAGCCTACAGTTTCCCTGAGGGTCCAGCACTGGGCTGATAACCCAAAGGAAACCTGTTTGCCTTGCAGGTTTGCCTCTTGGCCAGCCTCTCCAGCAGGCCTGTCTGTGGCCACAACCACAATGTGTCCCCAAACCAACTTGCCACACAGCAAAGCCTAAGGCAGGCCAGTTGAGCAGCCACCACAGCCTCATTCCTCAGCAGCCTCCACACTGCCACTGCCTGGCTCCCCCCCCCCCCCCGCACAATCTCATGGCCATAGTCCAATCCACAGTTTCCCAAACCTGGGCTTCCAGCTGTTTTTTGACTATATCTCCCATCATCCCTGACCACTGGTCCTGCTAGCTAGGGATGATGGGAGTTGTAGCCCCAAAACAGCTGGAAACCCAAGTTTCAGAAACCCAATTCTATTCTGTTAGGTGATGGGTATACTTGACCCCTCATACCAAGTCAAACGATGGGGGCACCCAGCTCAGTGCTGTCTACACAGACTGGCAGCAGCTTTTCAGGGCTTCAGGCAAGGGACAGTCCTAGCCTTACCTGGAGATGCCATGGACTGGTCCTGGGACCTTTGGCATGTAATGAATGTGTCCTTCCCTTTGAGTTATAGCCCTTCTCCTGCAGCAAGGCTGATAGCAGTATATGCACCACAGAACTGGATTTGGCTACTCAGCTCCTTGCCACATACAGATGCGGTGGAAATGTGAGTGTTTGCTACTTAATGTCATGTGAAGCAGCAAGAGCCATAGGGGAAGCCCACAAAAGAACTAGGAGCAGATCAGCCACCTGGATCAGGGTTTAGTAAAAATGGGGGACAGGGTTTGCCAGTTGTTCCCCACTGACAGTCTGCATCAGTCAAGCTCTTCCATCGGACATTGGGAAGAAGGGCAGAGAGTGAACAAGGCAGATAGAGCAACACCTCTCGTCCTCATCTTTTAGGTGCCACTGACGCCCCATAACTGTTCACCTTCTGCTGAGCACAGCCATGTGATGCTATGGCCCGTGGTGGTTGCAGAAATTGTCTGGGTAGGTAAGTAGGAGAGACAAAGGCAGGAGCCAAAGGGGAAGGACACTTACGTTGTTTTCTCCTCCAGGTTGAGGAAGGTCTGGATGACGAGAGGCACTTCAGACTTCACAATGTACAGGTAGCTGGACATGGCTAGAGAAGGAGACAGAAGTTAACAGGGTGCAAAAGAGTCCCATTCAGATGAAGGGGAGTAAAGATGCTTGAGAAAACCGTTGTGGCCCACTTTGCTGTCAGAAAGCCTTCCTGGGATGGGAACTGGTGTGTGTCTCTGTGCCATCTCCATAGCTGCTTCCTTTTCATGGCTTCCTTACCTCCAATATTCTGAAGTGTGATGGCAACGGCAGCTGCCAATTTCCCTGGAGTTCCAAAAGCCCTGTAGCCCAGCTGTTCATAGGCTCGGATTCCTAGACAACACCAAAAATTAATAGACAAGAGAGAAAGAGAGAGACAAAATGACTCACATCTGCACAAGACACACAACTTTTGGACAAACTGAGACTTCAGGCCAATGTAACAGGGATTACACTGATCACCTAAGAGTCATTTTTAAAAGTCAAGTACTCAAACTGTCTGCATGAACATATTATTATTATTATTATTAGCCCCAAGAAGGTGTGGAATCATTACAGCATTCCTGTTGCTGAATAATATAGTGCATAAAGGGGCCGTGGAAACTATTTGCATTTCCTATCAGAGTTCTGTGACTATCAGTGAAGGCTGCCCCAAGACAGTACCTAGATTTGACAATACAGTGCTGCTAACCAGCGACCTTTGAGTGATGATGTCTGTATGGGACCTAAGATAGCCCAAGAAGCCCAAATGATGGTCAGAGTTGATGATTTATCTGAATTCACCTACCCAACCAGGTAGATGGAAAAATGTCTGTCCAAGAAAAGACAAAGACTAGGAGACATAATGAGAGCTGAGTTTGCTGTGTAAGGAACTGAGGGTGCTGACTGCCTCCCTAGAGATCTGATGTGGGAGAAGAGGGATGGCTGACCATCAGAGCATTTAAACAGTTCCTCTACAACCTGTATACGATCAACCTGTATGCCTTTCATAACATTTTGCTTCCCTATTTGCTTGGTGTTCTTTAAAGCTCGATAAACCCTAATACTTTCCTCCTCCCCAACCCTGCCCATCCATAACGAAAGCACTGGAGTGAAAACTTCTCTATTTTTACATATAAATCAAACAAATGCAAATTACATATCTTAAAAAGCACAGGCAGAAGTCTGAAAAGTCCACGTCTCTGCTTGCATCATCCTTCTGCCTTGAGAGATTTTCATTCCAGTGAAGGTTTCTGGCACTGACAACCTTCCCTCTGAATTCAGGCATCACTTGAGCAGAGAGGCAGTGAAGGCATTTATGGAGAGCACTCTTTGGCAGCTCAATACATCCGCTTTGGACAGAAACACAGGAAGCTGCCTTGCACTGAATCAGGACACTGGTTCATCTAGCCCAGCATGGCCTACACTGGCTGGCAGTGGTTCTCCAGGGTTCCAGGCAGGGATCTCTCTTCCGCTCACAAACCCTGGAAATTCACTGAAGGCCAGAGATGGAATGGTCCACAGCACAAAGGAAAAGGTAACAAGCGTGAGACAGGGCTTAACTTAAGCCCACTTTGTGGGCTTTACAGAAGGTTTGTAGTACTTACCGACAATCCCTGAGGATTTGAGCAGCAAGTGGATAGAGTAGCTGGACAGCAGAGCTACAGCAGTCAAAAGGAATCTAGAAGAAAAAGAGGAAAGCAGTGACACCTAAATTGCATCTCCATCCAGAAAGGCAGACTGGAGTGGAAACTTCAAATCCTTCTATTGCCACATGCTAGACAGCTCCAGAAGCACCTGAGGATTTATCTTCTGAGGGTTTTCTGCAGGAATAACTGAAGCACATCCCAACTACGTTTTAGTAATAGTCCCATAATTCCAAAAGCACTATATCCCATCCACATGGATTAGAGGGTACCTGTGTGTTTGGGAGTGGGCAGGGGAAAGACAGTTTCGTGAAAGGGGATATCGGTGTTGCCATGTTTTGCTTTGTCTTGAAATGGCGAGATGGGGTAGAAGAAGAACGACCACCTCTCCAAATATAAAGGGACCCTGTAACATCTGAAACTTTTACAAATTTATGTGAGATGTTTATATATATATATAGAGAGAGAGAGAGAGAGAGATTCGCAACACAGTGCCAGCATATTGTTGTGATGATTTACTGCATCGCCCTTTTATTGTTTCCTTTCTTATATTAAAATGCCACTTGCTGCTTTGGGGGCCTCTGGGCTGGAAAGCAGTACATCAACAGACAATAGTCCTAAGGACAGGGGACTTGTGCCACTTGCTGTTAATCTCATCCCAAGCAATATGCTGTGGGTGTCCATGACACTCGTGCCATCACAGTCCAAAATATCAACTGCAGCTGCAATGAATCGTATTTTCCATAGGAACAAAACATCTCTTTTTTTCAGTGCCTGGAAAGTGCCCTATCTCTGCAACAGAAGCATAGCCTAGGCTGCATACAACAAAGTAAGAAAGAAACACGCACTGGTTTCACAAAAATATCCCATGGAAAAGCCCCACAACAGGTTGCCATCTAGTTTGTGTTGCTTCCTCCCTTAGCGGATGCTAAGCTCACAGAGTGGGGGGTGGAGAGAGGCAACAGACTGAAGGCGCAGCTCCATAAGAGCATTAACCTGCTGGCAACTATCCTCCATTGGCTCCCCTGAAGATGCACAGAGGCTCTTGTCAATCAGCAGCTGCGGCTGTAATGCCATCCCGTTATGTAACGATTCATTTGTAAAAGGTGAGCAATCCTGTCCAGGGGATCAAGTACTGGGCAGGATGCCAGGAGAATTCAGAGCAAGAACTGTTGCATGTATGCACACATGGGCACGTACACACACACACACACACACACACACACACGAAAAGGGACAGGAGGATCATGCTGGCAAACTCAGCCAGATGGGTGGGGTATAAATAACAAAATTATTATTATTATTCATTATGAAGTGACAGATCTTGCTGCTCAGAACAGGAGCCTAACCCTACCATGGAGTATCAAAAACATCAAATTCTTTCTTGTCAAAGGTACTTAAGAGCAAATCTTAAGGCATGGATAGGATGCTAAAGGAAGAGGGGCTCCTTCGGGCATTTGGGTCCCAAGCCGCGTGGGACTTTTAGCTCCTTGGAGGAAGGGTGGGTCATGAGACTGACAAAATCAATCAATAATCACATCCAGGCACTTTGTTTACAGCACAGATGAGGACAAGTTAAACAATCTCTGCCCTGAGCCCAGCTTCGGCTGGGGAGGGCGGGATATAAATAATAATAATAATTATTATTATTATTATTATTATTATTATTATTATTATTATTATTATCCCCAGTAATATAGACATTAATTTTTCAGTGTTTAAAAATTTCAGCATCCTGCTTCTCAGATTATATAGATGCCCAGATTGGCTGGAGCAACCCAGTTAGATGGGTGGGGTACAAAGAATAAAACTGTTGTTGTTGGACACCGCCCCCCCCCACTTCAATCTCACCCACTTCAATCTCATGGCACATAGAAGTGATGGGGCAGAGAAGGAATGGGTGAAATTCAGCTAAATTGTGGCATGAATGGAACAAGGTGTGCTTATGCAACAGGAGTTTCCTGTGCTCCATAAATCTGCTCTGGAGGACCAAGGGAACCCCCAGAACAAGATTAGGGCATACACAGAGAGTGGGGTGGGGAGAGATGGGAAGTCCCATTCCATGAGCAGACCCTTGTTCTCCCCACTTAGCGCTACACTGAATTGCACCCATTCCCTGAAAAGAGTGATAGAGAAGAAAATGATGCCAATGTCAATATATATAGCCCCAAAGCCAGCATTTCCTCATCTGAAGCAACAACCTTTTTTATTCAAATTCTGAAAGAGGCAGGAGGCATTGTCACTTCAGTTATTGTGATCTCTTTGTAGTATTTTGGGGTGGGGTTAGTTTATTGTACTATAATACTTTTTTTTAGGTAACCTGCCCTGGGATTTTACAGAGAAGGGCAGGTAACAGCAGCAAGAGCAGCAGCAGCAACAACAGCAACAGCAACAGCAACAGCAACAGCAACAACAACAGCACTAATTGTAATAATAGATTGGGCTCATGCCTGACAATTTCCCTCTCTGTTGAAGTAGCTCTTCTTGATGAAAATCTGCAGTGATGCCTGTGGTTGGCTGTGTATTTTTGCCCTCTCAAGGTTTCCAAGTTCATAGTCTGAATCACAGCCACACTGAATAGCTGTCTGTTTTATTTTGGTTAGCTGCGTGTTTTTCTCTCTGCCCACTGTACTTTCTGCATATATATCCATCATGGTTTCAGTCTACAGTCTCTCTCTCTATATATATATATCTCCAAGGTTAGAGAGGCTCCTGGGTGCAAAAATATTGCTAGGTGGTGTTATCCCATAGCAGTAGCTTCTTAAGAGTCCTATATCTTTGATTCTTTCCTTCCTCACCTTAAGCATTAATGGTTCGATATGCTTTAAGAACGTTAGGCTCCCAGGTCTTCCATAATGCTACTTGCACTTGCTGCCCGTGTAAGTTTGTGAACCTGCAACCTTGGCATTATCAGCACCACATTCTAACCAACCGAGCTATCCAGGTTGACTTAACATGGGTCCCAGCTTCCATTTCTTGGCTATGCTGGGCTTTCCGGGCAGTGCCCCTCCCAGTTCTCTGGCAGGGCAGGTGTTCACACTGGAACACCAGCGTGACCAAAATGGAGAAGCAATGCATCGTGTCCCTAGAGATAACTTTTCCCCACCTAAAGCAGAATCAAAGAAAATAATTTCATTTCAAATCCTGCCTTGCTGCCCGAAAGCTGGCTAACGAATAAAGTGAGACAGTACAAACTGCAACAAATGGAATAAAACCCGGGAATAGGCCACAGCCCAGCAAAACCAGTCCATAGCATTCTTATAAACAGAACTAAGCAGCAAGAACTAAGCAGTTTATAAAACTGGGTCCTAACCAGCTTCCAAAAACTCAGTAGTGACAACACTTTGGCACTTCCTCAGCAAGTGAATTCTACAATAAAACACCAAGAAGACGCTTTGTCTTGAAGCCACCTCTCTCACCTGAGAAAGTGAGAATAGGACTCTCTAAGCTTAAGGGCTTAAGAGCACAGGGAGTGGGTGGGTAGTAGATCTACTGTGGGATCTACTGTGGTTCAAGGTTCTGTGGTAGATGCACAAGCATCTCCACATCTACAAAGAACAAAAAACTAGAAAGCACCAAAGACTGGCTCCACAAACTCTCCTTCCATTTGTACAGGAGCAGTGCAATGTGGGTTAGACTGCGTTCCTTTTTAGTTATATATGAATCTTGAGAGTCATGGGATTCTGCATCTGCTGCTCCATTCATCACCAGACCACTGGATTTTGCACTGTGCTGATCTTCCATTCCACCCTCTACTAGGTTTTCTTTTAAGCTCCTCAGTCTGATTTGTGTATTCACAAGGGCAGGACCGAATTGTGCTTGGTGTGATTTAGAGGGAGTACTTTCGCTGAAGTGATCGGCCTTGTGCTTCAGAAGCTGCCTAGGGCTGGCAAACTGAGCTCCCTATCCTGTATGAGCTGTTTGGCCGTAAGGGCAAAGCCTGGGCTTGCGCAGCCTTCCCAAGGCCTGGGGAGCTCAGCTACCCTGTGGAGAGTTTCTGTTTCGTTGCCTGACTACGTACGGCAGGGTTCAGCCAGGGACAGTGCTGAGGCATCCAGTCTGCCTCTCCTCAGCCTGTCAAGCCACAGTTTCTTTAGCCAGGGCACAGGATGTCTCCTTCCAAACAAAAATGAAGATGGCACTGTTTCTGAGGCCTCCTGTGGATAATAGCCACATTCATATTCTCTCTACCTGAGGCATTGTTCTTAATATTGGTATATTGGTTCCTTAAACTTGCTGGAAAGCCCTTATTTCAGCACATTCCTTGAAGTAATCTACCTAGAAACAGACTGATGGTTTAGATTGGAACGTGGGGTGGGGTGGGGAGGGAGGCTGTGACCAAAATGTGGATGCATATACTGACACGGCTGGGAATTAACATGAACAAGACCTTTCCTGTAGCCACCAAGCAGGGACGCAGGTTCATTATGGTAAATGGAGCACCAACCTTATTCTGCCCTCAGCCAGCCACCACCCTGCCTCCTTATACTTAGAACAAGGGGTGGTCCTGGCTCTCTGCTTCCTCCTCCTTAGTCTCAGTGCTGCCTTTATAGAATTCAGCAGGGAGGATGGGGACAACACCAGAATTACTTGGCTCCCCCTGCTGTTGGCCTCCCTGCCTTCCAGTTCCAATGGGCACCAGCCAACACTGCCATTAAATGAAACTGGCGGACATTAGAAGGTCTTTGCAATGACAGGGAAAACATGTTCACAAGGTCACTGCCTTTACATAATGTTAAGATCAGAAGGGCATGTAGGGAGACATTTTTTTTCTGTGAATGTTCCACCGTTGTGGAACTCTTCTCTCCTGGAGAGTCACCAAGTCTCATTCCAAGTCTGAGCATCTTTTGTGAGAGTTTTATAGCCTTCCTGCTTGACCTGGCTGCTTGAGGTTAAGCAACTTTGTTTTCTTTTTAAGGGGGGGGGGGGAAGATTTTTTGTTTGTTTGTTTTAAATAGAAACCAAATATTACAATGTGGGCTAAAATGTATATACTAAAGGGGAAATTATTCGGGGTAGGAGGATGGAGACATGGGAAGGAAATGAAGTTGTGAAGCAAAAATTAAAATTAAAAAATGATGCGTTGGGCAGAATAGTGGTAACTGGGTTAGCTAAGGACATAAATAAGAGCCCTTCTGAATCAGAGGAAGGGTTCATCCCATTTAGCTCCCTGTTTCTAAGATTAACCAGCCAGATGTCTGTGGAAGCAGGGCATGAAAGCAGAAGCCTTTCCTTGTTTATTGTCCCCAGCACCTGGCAATCAGATGTATACTTCCACTGAACATGGGGGTTCATATAGCCAGGAAGCTACATGGCTAAGAGCTGTCGATAGAATGTATCCCCCACAAGTTTCTCTAATTCTTTTTAAATACATCTTTAAAGATATGCAAGTTAGTGGCCATCACCAAACCTTGGAGCACTGATATATAAAACTGCACTGTGTGGAGATGTAATGTTTGCAGCATTATTACGAGGCTTTCTGAACCTGGAAGAGCATCATGCTGAGTAAACCTGGCTGTAGCTTTTGAGGGGAGGGTTTTGAGTTGTGATACTATGTTTGGAGCTCAGACTTCACTTTTGCTTTGTGGTCTTGGGCACTTCAACTGTCTCCATATTGCCCACCATGCAAATGCCTCTGGGAATCTGAGAAGAAGGGATCAAGCCATGTTGCTTGTTCCCAGCAGCTGTTACTCAGAAGTATACTTTTTCTAGACAGGGAAGCTCCATTAGATATCATGTTTGACAGGGTGGGTGGGTGTCCATGGGCAGTGCAGGTAAAACACATTCTGGGTGGGCAGAGGTGCGGAAAGGTGTGGCAAGACTAAACTTGGGCATAGTACCACCACCACAATTTGGGCATAGCAGTACCACCACGGTTGCTATTACCTGGCAGCACAGGAAAGAATCAAACTGAAACAATCTGTGTTATTAATTAGTTGCCACTGTGCAGAGTCTGGCCATCTGGGCCTCACCCATCCCAAGGGTGTGTTTCTGGACAGGGAGAGATAAAGCTAGGCACACCGCAGGCAGCGACAAGGAAAGATATTGGCAGCAGCAACAGAGGTGGGTTATCAAGGAAAGAAAAGTAGAGTGAGCTTCAGACATCTCACTCCTTGCCCTTTATAGCTGAGGCAGCTCTCTAAGACCCTTCAACTTTTGGCACTAATTGGCAGGCAATTTGGTACACAGGACAGGGCTGATGAGCTGCTGCTGCTGCTGAGAAGGCCGGCATGCTGCTGTCAGTGGACTGCTCAGGGATGGGCTGACACGGGGGGGGGGGGGGCAGTCACATCAATGATATGACACAAGGGAATTACTCTTTGATGTCTCTCCTTCTGAGGTGCCATGAGGGGACAAAGGACTCTGTGGCAGAAGGACTCTGAGTGAGAGGCAGGGAAATGTAGATCTTCCAGGGTAGGAGAATGGGAAAGAAAACCTCCTAGGTGAGAGCTAGGAGGATGTGCATTTCCTGTAGAGTGGAAATTAAGAGCTAGTTGTGTACAGACAAAATTACTGTATAGAACTAATGTTTTTTGCTTTAAAAAACTAGGCAAAAATTGGGGGTCATCATATACACGGATAGTGAATGCAGAGGGGGTCGGGTGGGTGAACAATTGTGGCAGCAACCTTCTCCCAAAAAGCTAAACAACTCAAGAAATATTGATTTATTAATCTCAGGTTTAAAAAAATAGGGGTTGTCTTATACATGGGGGCATCTTGTACACGGAAAAATATGGTATATGCATTTGTACAGTTACCCCACTTTCAATATCTTGCTGATGATTTACCTTTCCCTTATTTTTCAGGAGGCTATCGTTAGATAACAGACTGCATTTTACAGGAGTTGTGGAATTTATTGCTGAGATGTTATTGTGTATAATTTGGCATTCCTGCTTAGTATGCATTCATGATTTACAATTGTGTATTATTTGTTACTGTGTATTACTTATGATTAACTGTTTTAATTTTTTGTATTGAATGCACATTATGTATTAATATATGTATATTGTTTATTATATTCTATGTTGTAAACTGCACTGTGGTCTATTGTCAAAGGGCTGCATATAAACTTTTAAAAGGGATGAATGAATGAATGAATGAATGAATGAATGAATGAATAAATAAATAAATAAATAAATACTGTGAGAAAATCACCTCAGTTTCCTTGGATTCCAGGATTCTATTATAGAGTGCCAGGGCCAAAGATATGACTCGCTTGTGCTTGCTGACTGCCAAGGGTGGTGATGCCCGGATAATTGGCATATTGAGATTGATCACTCTCTAGTCCTACTGACTATGAATGGTTCCTCCTCCTCACCCTGCCCCAGATATAGCTTAAGGCCTATAAACCAAACTGACAGTGAGTTTCCTCTCAGCCCCTGCTGAAGGCAGCTTCCTCTGCCTGCTGCTTTGTTTGCATAGTTGTGAGTGGTGGTCATATCCCAGAAAGGGGGAGACAGAGAAAGGGACAAAGGGAAATTGGTAACAAATGAGAGGAAAGTCAACACCTGCAGTGCCCTCAAATGTTTAGTTGACCTAGCAAGAGGCCCCATGGGTGGTCAGGAGTTGGAACATTATATTTTCAAGCTCAAGATAGCAACACTGCGTGTACCAACTTCAAGTGAGCACCAGAGGAAAAGTGCTCAGCTAGGCTGTGCTGTCATGTGCTGCCTTCTGGCAGGAGAAGGGCCTTCCCTTTTCTCTAGGGACCCTGAAAAGAAGGGCTGCCCAGTGCCACAGAGGGCTGAGGGAGCCACCTAAAAGGGCCTTTTATGTATTTCTGCCTGCTGTTCCTTCCACTTCATAGGCACTTCCTTTCTCCCGCTGGAGGGCATGTTAATGTGCCTAAAATGACTGCGGCCAACAAAATCTTTGTTTCACACCAACAGCTTTCTAGCTAATGTGCAAAAGAGAAAAGCCCACTGTTCCCACTACCAGTGGAGTATCACTTTGCTTATATTCCTTCCTCCTGCCCTGACAGGACTGCTTCGCTTGGCTCTCCATTCCGAAGAGGTGCATTCTGGGTAGTTTTCCAGGCCTTAGCCCCTCCTGGTTCTAAAAGCCAGAGGTAGGAGGAAGGAAGGGGCATGGGAACCATTTCAGTAGCCCACGTTGTGGAACTCAACTGCCTCAGCACTTCTCAAATCATCAATAGGCTATAGTCATGTTTGCTCCTAGGCTGGAGGCCCCAACCTGCCCCAACCCACCTGCCACTACCCACATAGTATAAGCCTAACAAGCCTCCTTTGTCTCTTCCGTCCCAAAGCCCAGCTGTTTTCTGATTCAGGAACCACTCTTGCCAATGACCTTAGCTCCAAACAGAGGAGGAACACTCAACTT
This sequence comes from Podarcis liolepis, assembly GCF_965112155.1. Lineage (NCBI taxonomy): Eukaryota > Metazoa > Chordata > Lepidosauria > Squamata > Lacertidae > Podarcis > Podarcis liolepis. Next base: position 71,355,086 of record NC_139555.1, read on the forward strand.
TTCTATTCAGAGGATGTAAGTCCAGACTGTCCCCGCACCACCTCAATGAGGGGAAACATCCAATTGCACCCCAGTCCTCAGCACAGCAGTTTCTAATATGCTGGGAAGCATGCTACCTCATGCTACCGCATCTCCAGGAAAATGTAAATTAATGTTCTCCAGTTTAACTATAGCAAAGCCATTAAGCTGCACTAGAAACACTGGGCTTTTCTTCTTTTCTTTTTTGCAGTTCCCAAAATATCAAGATTTTCACACTTTTGTAGTATGCAAATCCCTGAAACATCAATTTAGAAAGAAAGTTATGTGATATATCTTTTTTTAAAAAAGTCATGTTTATGTGATAGAATTTTAGTCTCAAAAATGGAGCAGAAAGGGAGAAGCAGAGTGTTAATGAGTCATATGTGAGTGCTGCTTGAAGCAATCCATATGTAGTGCTTCTCACTACATTTATTTTATTACATTTGTATCTTGCCTTTTCTTCCATTATGGATCTCAAAGTGGCGTACACAGGTTTCCCTGGAAGTCTCTCATCCAGGCACTGACCAGACTCAAAACTGCTTAGCTTCAGAAAGGTGGTGGCCTCATGTGCCTTTGGACCATCCCCTGAGACATGGTGGGTAAAGCATACAAAGCCATGGCAAGGAAAGACTCCCTGCTGCTACCACACTCTGCAGAGTCAGCTCAAGCAGAAGAATGGGGAAGAGGAGGCAAAACGACAGGAAAGGGATGGCTGGCAAAATCTTTATCTAAAGGAGGCCTTCCTAGCACTGAAGGGACATCACAGCAGTAAAACTAGTATCAGTTTGATGAAGCAATTTAAATGCTAAATTCAAAATGATCCAAAAGGACAGCATTTAGAGCAGGATAAGAGCAGACTGCCCAAGCTACTAGTGAGATATAAGGGGATGGTATGCATATATTTGTAGCTCTTCTGGAAATGGCACTTACAGAAATAGGAGGATACCAGTGTTGGCCATGGCATATGCCAGACCGAGGATCCCGCTGCCCATGATGGCATTGCTGAGGTTGAAGACGGACATCCCGAAAGAGGTCTTTCCTTCAAACTGTAGGGAAAGTAAAAGAGGCAGAGAGAAAGTCAGAAAGAGTTTGCTGGGAAGGAGTTGGGGATGCTGTCTTATCGCCTCTTCCCCAGCCCTCTTTGGCCTATTCCTCCCCATATGTTCCTTACATTAAGTTTGGGAGGGGAATTGTTGAGAAGGGTGCTCTGGAATCCTGCTCCCCCTAGAATGATGTCTTAGTGCAGTTCCCAGAATTCAGGTCTGCAACAAGTTTTCCTCTCCATCTTTCCTGCAGGCAAGTTCTCTTGCCTTCCATTCTAACCCCCCCCCCCACAAAATGATGAAGACTATGGAGCCATATGGCTTTCCGAGGAGGTTGGATTTAGCCCAAAGGCTGGTGATCCCTATACTGGTAGGTAGCAATTGATGGTGGATGGCTTTCTGGAATGGATTTGCATGGCTGCTATCTAACCCATTTGCAGAATATATACCGGTCTCACATGCCCCACTGCTTTGACACCTTAGCTCCCAACCAAATGAATTTAAGAGACCTGAGCCACTGTACTGTACTTACATCTGTGAAATGAGTCTGTTTCTTTTCAGCACCGTGTGGAAGGAACTCCTCCATCTCTGGCTGGTTGTCATCAAATCTGGATGGTGGGAAAGGACAATGCTTGTTAAAGTGATTACCCTCCTCTTGAAAATTTCCCTACTAAGAGCTTGGGCACATGAGATGGGGACTCATGATTGTGTTGGTCTGCAGAGTGTCCTCTTATATGCCCGTTGTCTGCTTGCTTAGCCAAACTGGGCAGATATTAGAATCTTCAAGAGTCTTCCCTTGCAGTTGGACAATGTATAGCCTCTGCTAATTCATATGTTACAAAGAAAAAGAGCTTGGCATCACTAGCATACTGATCACACTGTGCCCCAAATCTTCTTATACATGCAGGTCCTGCTTACCCAACACAATGTGTTCCCAGGAAATAATTCGTTAGGTGAGCCTTCACATAACGAGCTGATGATTTCAATTACTTCCTCTAGGAACATTTCTAATTCGTGATTTGTCCCATGTCTCTCCCCTTCCCTCTATGGTTTCTTCCTAAAATGACTGCAGCCTACCAAGTAAGGAAATAGGAAAACTCTGGTTGTTCATATATCTGAATCCACAGTGTGTACTAAAGGTTTGGGTACTAATTCCTTGTGTTTGGATAAGTGATTTTTCACCTAGTGAGCGTTTGGAAAGCAGGGCCAACGTGTATGTTGAATAACACCGGAGATAAAGCAGCAGAATCCTACATTCCAACCACCAGGGTGGCAAGACACAATTACTCAACGCTACTCCTTGATACCAACTCTATGAGAAGGTGTGGATCTGTTGTAAAACAGTACCCTCAGCTCACAGAGGTGACACAGAAGCCACCAAGAGAGCAAGCAGGAGCGACAGGGTCCTAAGCCCCCTTGTCCCTCTCCAATTGACTGTACTGCAATATCCCATCTACACTGCGAAAACAGCTGCAAATGTGATTGGATAAATAAAACTCTAGTGAAGAATTATGTGCTGCAAAGTTTCTCTTCCCTACCCTACCCTACCCTACCCCTACTTTTAAAAATTTGTTTAGATCTGGACTGCTAACAGTTCAGCAGAAACTCTTAACAAATAACTGGAGCTTTCTTGACAATTTCACATCCAGTTGTAGCCTTGAAGGAAGATATTCAGTCGGCACAGAACAATGTAAGAAAACGCAATGAAAAAGTATGCATTTATAAACTGATCTGTGGGAAGGCCCAAAGCCTCAGCTGTACTAGGGTCCAAAATCACTGTCTGTCCTTCATGCAACACTTGCAACACTATCATCACCTGCACTCCAGATTATCGTCTAGACCAGGGGTCAGCAAACTTTTTCAGCAGGGCGGCGGTCCACTGTCCCTCAGACCTTGTGGGGGACTGGACTATATGGGGCGGGGGGGGGTGTGAACGAATTCCTATGCCCCACAAATAACCCAGAGACGCATTTTAAATAAAAGAATACATTCTACTCATATAAAAAAACGCTGATTCCCGGACCATCCACGGGCCGGATTTAGAAGGCAATTAGGCTGAATCTGGCCCCCAGGCCTTAGTTTGCCTACCCATGGTCCAGACACTGATTACTGAATGGTGGCCAGGAGTCATTGGCAGTGCTTTGTACTCACTGAAAGAGCTCTAATTTCACGGGAAGGAGAGGGGACTTGTATTGAGGAAGATTGCATTATCTTCAGCCCAGCAATCTCACTCTCAAGTCTAATAGACCAAGGTTGCTATGGCTCACCTGTCATTCCCTACGGAGGGGATGGAGGAGGCATTTAAAGACGAGTGTTTCCCATTCGGCACCAGCTCTACCATCTCCGTCTGGATGGGGATAGCCATGGAGTTCATCTTCGCCTTCTGAAGTGAGCCCCTTCTCTTCTTCCCTGGCAGTGAGCTTTCAGACAAGTAGCGGGTTATACAGCGTGGAGATGGAATCTGCACAGGGCGGTGGTCTCCTTAGCAGTGCTGTGTCTGCAAAGAAACACCCACCAAATCAGATATTTGACCAGATGAAAAAATGCTGTCAAAGATTTGGCAAAGAGGAATTGAACATGTCCAGCACAGGAGAGAAAATTAGGCATTGCTGTATACATTGAAGGATGGCAGGCAGATTGCACAAGTTTCAGTCACAAGATTATTAATAAGAATTACTCCCTAAAAACCAGCCATTGTCCAAATGTTGTCCACTTGGGATCACTCCAGAACGATCCTGCTAGAAATGGCTGACAACCACTTAAATTTCTTTTCTAACCAGCGAATGAATGCATTCCCTACTGTTGATGCTGGTTTGGGTATAGCAAGCGGTTGGTGAGAGAGATAACATGTGAGTGGGGAAATCTTCCTTTATGCTTCCATAGGCCACCTTGTAGGATAGCCCAGCTTTGGAGCATCAGAGCCCTGGCTAGTTTCTCACTCTTCCACTTGCTGGTGTATCTCAGTGAGATCCCACTACTCCTATCTTTGCACACAGTGTACCAACAAATTCAAGATACACCCGAGAATAATCTTCAGCTTTGGGAGATGCTAATCGCAACCATGACATCATTCATTTGGGCTCTTCGCACCAATCACAGAGCTAAGAGAAAGGCTTCAAAAACCTGAGCACCAAACAGCCCAAGAATGTGTGTGACGTTGCTCTCACAATTCTTCACTGCAATACAATCTGCACTGCATGTACCCTGACACTGTAAGAGTGTCAGGACATCCTTCCCACAAGAAACGCCATTCCTTCCCTGGGGCTGCCTTTCACTGCATTTTCCTTGTAGGCCATCTGCTTTCCTGGGCCCAAACACCCTTGTTCAGGGTAGGCGTCAGAGGTTGGCATGATAAGGCACTTGCCAAGGCCCATATTCCACCAGGGGGCCTGCTGCTGATCTCCAGAGATCCCTGGTCCTGTTCCTTGTTCTTGTTCTTCCAAGCGAGTGAAGGCTGTGACTAAAGCAAGGAGAAGCAGCACCACTCTCCATCTGCCTGATGAGGCTCAGGCCGGAGGGAGAGAGCAAGCAGGCGGGTAGTAGAAAGACGGGGGTCCCAGTGATGCCATATTGCCGAAGGACCCCATGGAGCTTGTAGTGTGTACTGCCCTTGTTTGTCTTACTTCCATCCCCTCCCTTTAGGCATTGCTCCCACCCACTCCCAATAACATCCTCTTCCTACTTGCACACTCCTAGCTGCAAGCATCTGCAGTGATAATAAATAATAATATTGGTTTGCTTTTATTTTTGTTTTATTACATACTCTGTATTCTCATTTTGTATTTTTCTGTAGTGAACCACTCTGGGATCTTCGGATGAAGGGCGGCATACAAATTTTAATAAATAATAATAATGGTGGTGATGTCTGCAGTCCTTGCAACCTTTCCAGAGCTTGGTTTGTTCCCAGCCTTACTCTCCCTTGCCGCTTTGACTCCTGCTCCTCCCCTCACTGTGCTTGTCCTCACATGAGACTTACCACCGCCTGTCTAAATGGCCCCTTCGAAAGTTTCCCATTGAGTTAAATGTAGCTCTAAATGTCACGCTTAGAAAATCTCCTGGCAACTTCATTTCCGATCGCAGCCATACATCTGACCGAGCTCAGGAGCAGAAAAGATACTTGGCTCACTCCCCTTAGTGTTTAATTTTTAAAACCAGTGTTGCAAAAGTCATGCTTCCTGACCTGGCCAGCCCACTGAAGCCCCACATACTTGAGGACTGTGTAGTTAAACCAGTGATCAAGGAAAAGCAGACTGTACACGCCTGCAACGTTCTCTTAAGATTGATCAAAGGCCTAGTCCTTGGTGATTCTTCATTGAAAATTAATTGCTAGTCTCTTTCTGCAGCACCCCAGGGTCTTCCATTTTTCTTCCCTCTGTTGCCATATGATTCCTGTGAAATGCTAGCCTAATTCTTTGCTTTTCAAGACATTGTAAGAGTCGGACACGACTAAACGACTAAACAACAGCAATGTGTTGTGTTTTGCATTCATTTTCCACTCTTATTCCAAGGACCTCAGGTTCTTTCTCACCTCTGTCCTTTTGTCACAACAACCCTTTGGGGTACATTTAGGATGAGAAACAGTGAATGGGTCAAAGTCACTCAGTGAGCTTCATGGCTAGCAGGGATTTGAACCCAGCTCTTCTTATGCTTATCTGACATAGTTACTTGCAAAGGTTTTTGAAAGAATTGTGCAAACAAAGCTTTTTTTGTTGTTGGGCAAAACTTATTTCTGCTTTATTGGGCATTTAAGAGTGCAGAGAAACCAGTGGCTTGACTCTGGGAATCTTTGTCTGTTCTCCTGGTGACAAAGATAAAATTTTAAAAATCAGTACCATTTGAGAAAACTTTGCAAGAGGCACAGTAAGAGCTCTGCAAAAAAGAAAAAGAAAGAAAGAAAGCAAAACAAAATAAACAACTCTCTCAAGCTGTTAAATAGTTCTATTTCTTGCTCCACAGTCTCTCTCTGTCTTATACACATACTCGTTTAAGGGTGTCAGTACCAGAAAAAAGCAGAAACAAAGCATGAATGGGCAAGGGAGATAAGTGCTCTTGGATCACCTTCTGATGATCAAAAACATCCCAAACCCTGGTCTTGTTTGCCAATGGAACAGAAAGCAAAATAAATAATTAAATCTGAGCTTATTTTGTTATTCAACACCGCCGGTTACTCATTTCAGATGTCCTAATTGCAACCTCCTTGTAACATATCAAATAGATGCTAACAATAGTTTAAGCAGCAAAACACCAACCCCATCCTTTCCAACAAACCAAGTTTGTGATTCAATCCATTGTACTTAAGAATCCAGTAGGGTGACAAGCTTGAGTTCCCACGCACATCCCTTCCTTTGACTTTTTCCAGGGCACAAAATCAACTGATAGAGAGATGAGAGAACCAGTGGTTGAAAGTGAAAGAGAGCAAATGCAGCAAAACATGACGGAACACCAGAATAGAGTATCAGTATAATGTTCAGGGGATTCCTGCCAAAGATCTAGCCTGCAATCCGAAACACACACTTACCCGGGAGCAAGTCCCACTGAACTCAGCAGGGCTTAATTCTGAGTAGACGTGTCTAGGATTGCACTGCTAATCTACTTTCGTCACTGTAGAGATCAGACTTGGGAAATGTTTGGCTGCCCACAGGTAACAAATAAGCCAACCTCAACTGTGATTGTTTGTGACTGACATAGACTCCTAAAATGTCAACATACCCACCCCAACGAGGCAAACGAAAACAACTTTTGTGCTTTTTGTTCCCCCTAGTTTTAGCAGAAGGGAGAACTGAAATAAGCCCTTTCACATTGCTTTTCAAGAAACAGCCCTTCATTCTCTGTAGGGCACCCCATTTTCTGCTCCCAGTTCCTATGCAACAATACTGCCAGGGTTAGAAAAACCCCAAGGCACACCTGCAGTCCCTTTTTACACGACCCCATTACTCAAAGCATTGAGAGTGAGGGTCAGGTGAGGAAGGGGGGGATTCACACGTCTTTGTGCTGCGGTGTGAGAAGGACAGGAAGCTTCTGCCATGCTCGATCTTGTTGCAACAGTGGTGTCGCATCACCACAAACATATATACATCATACACTCCATAGACTGATAGGTGGTTTTTGCGGGCACTGGTTTCAACAACCCTTAGGTATGCCTCTGCTGGCTGGATATACCGACAGACTTTCCTTTTCCAGGTAGTTGGACAAACTCCTAACTCCCAGCTCCGACATGGGTGACAGTGGATTTTGAGCGCAGGTAGGTCTCATGACCCCCACAAAGGACCCCAGCAGACCTTTCATTCCTCACACATCCCTATTTACACATCAACTCTGTGAGGCATTTTCAGGAACTCACACGTTTTCTAGGCTTCTTTCAGCTGCCGCACACTTTCCAAGCAATCATTCTGATACAGATATGAACCTCAGGCATTTGGTGTGCCTTTGGTGAGTTTGAGTGACAGGAAATTGGGACCGGAATTGCCGGGAGGGGTGGGTTGAAAGAACATGACACTACAGTCACAGAAGCTGTCAGATGTTGTGATCGTGCAGCTGCATCTAGGGAGGAGCATAGTAGGATTGCTTAACCTCACTGCATGCCTGGTACAGACAATAAGCCTAGGCGGATCCTGTGTCCAATGGGCATTCAACAGAAACTTGATGCCATCCTCTTGCAATCTGTGTCAATGCTTAATTCACACTCACTGCTAAGAGTTGTGCGCCTCATGAGGGGCCTGTGCAGATTTCATGTTTGGTGCTGCTATTGTAGTTTCCCCATCAATGCCCATTAGCGCTTTCTCCTTCTTCACCATAACCAAGTTACCTCTTAACCTTCCTTTTAGATGCTAAACAGACTTGAGCTCCTGAAATCCCTCCTTGTGAGGAGAGCAAGCCTCAGCTCTTGGGAGTTCACAGTCACAACTGAACCAAAACTGACAAAAGCACTTGGCCTGATGCCCTGGCAGCATCTCCAACTCCTGTGCCTGAAGCACAAAGGAAGGAGAGAGGGATTCAACATCTAGGAAAGGTGATGGCGGAGGAGACAGGAGGACAAGAAATGTGTTGGCAGAAGCCTGTGGGCTCAACTTATTGCAAAAGGATGCAGAATACTGGCAGCAGCAATTGAAGAAGGAAATGGCAGTGATTAGGAAGGAAATCCTATCTCTACAGGCAATCCAAACACAGGGCACACACACACTTGCCCCAATAATTAGAGGCCCTCCTTAATGATGGAGAAATGGCACGATTAGCTTCTTCATACAAAATTTGAGAAAACCGTAACAGAGGGTCCAATGCATTCTCATGAAGTTTTTTCCCTAGTACTGCAGGTTCAAACAAGGTGCTGCATTTAGTTTTGCCTTCCTGGAATAACCCAGTACTCATATAAAGGATGCCAGTCCCTAACCCTATCCTTTAAAAGCTGAATGAGAAGTTCACCCAGCGTGAGTTCTCCCTCAGCATGAAGACACAGTTGCTGGTTCAGTTGCTCTGAGATTATTTAGCCTGGCTTAGGAAGACAATAATAATAATAATAATAATAATAATAATAATAATAATAATAATAATAATAATTTATTATTTATACCCCGCCCATCTGGCTGGGCTTCCCCAGCCACTCTGGGCGGCTTCCAAAAAAATATTAAAATACTGTGATACATCAAACATTAAAAGCTTCCCTAAACAGGGCTGCCTTCAGATGTCTTCTAAAAGTCTGGTAGTTGTTGTTCTCTTTGACATCTGGTGGGAGGGCGTTCCACAGGGAGGGCACCACTACCGAGAAGGCCCTCTGCCTGGTTCCCTGTAACTTGGCTTCTCGCAGTGAGGGAACCGCCAGAAGGCCCTTGGTGCTGGACCTCAGTGTCCGGGTAGAACGATGGAGGTGGAGACGCTCCTTCAGGTATACTGGACCGAGGCCGTTTAGGGCTTTAAAGGTCAGCACCAAAACTTTGAATTGTGCTTGGAAACGTACTGGGAGCCAATGTAGGTCTTTCAAGACCGGTGTTATATGGTCTCGGCGGCCGTTCCCAGTCACCAGTCTGGCTGCTGCATTCTGGATTAGTTGTAGTTTCCGGGTCACCTTCAAAGGTAGCCCCACGTAGAGCGCATTGCAGTAGTCCAAGCGGGAGATAACCAGAGCATGCACCACTCTGGCGAGGCAGTCCGCGGACAGATAGGATCTCAGCCTATGTACCAGATGGAGCTGGTACACAGCTGCCCTGGACACGGATTTAACCTGTGCCTCCATGGACAGCTGTGAGTCCAAAATGACTCCCAGGCTGCGCACCTGGTCCTTCAGGGGCACGGTTACCCCATTCAGGACCAGGGAATCCTCCACACCTGCCCGCCTCCTGTCCCCCAGAAACAGTACTTCTGTCTTGTCAGGATTCAATCTCAATCTGTTTGCCACCATCCATCCTCCAACCGCCTCCAGACACTCACACAGGACCGTCACCGCCTTCACTGGTTCTGATTTGAAAGAAAGGTAGAGCTGGGTATCATCTGCATACTGATGAACACCCAGCCCAAACCCCCTGATGATCTCTCCCAGCGGCTGCATGTAGAAGAGGCTGTTTTATGCCAAGTCAGGCAAATTGGTCCCTCTAGCTCAGTATTGCCTACAATTGACTGGCAGTGGCTCTCCAGGGTTTCTCCCAGCCCTACCTAAGATGCCAGGGATTGAAACTGGGACCTTCTACAAGCAAAGCAGATGCTCTACCACTGAAGTGATGGGTCTTTGCCATAAGCGGTTACATCTCTTTTTGAGTCACATCTTATGTCTCACAGCACAGAATGCAACAAAACATAATCCACAAGCGACAAGGCAGATGTGGGTCCTACCCCCTCATGTCTTCTATACTGGTGCAAGACTTTAGGGAAGAGTCTTCTGTTTACATATATACACATCACCCTCAAGCACACAAGCAGAGAGCTCTTTGGAATTCTGAGACGCAGAGAATTACAGGACTGGAGAGAGGTCTCAAAACAAGGTCAAAAAAATCTTTTGCTATCAGAACTTAACCGCCACCCCCCAAGATTATACAGGTTATACAGCTTGTCCTTAAAACCTCTTAGTAGAATAAATTCTCCAACATTTGTAGGCCAGATGTACTTCAACTCCTCAGTCCAGTTGCAAGAGATTGGGATCCAAGTGCTTGTGTGGGAAGACAACATTTTCACACTCTTTAGGAATGGTGTATCACTGCAAATTGCTAACAAAAACAGTGACAACAATTGCATTGCCCTAAGAACAGATCCTCCAGTCCTATATGGAGCTTGATATATGGTTCTTACGACTCACAGAGGACAATTAGGCAGAGAAAAGGGAGGGAGTGAAATGAGGGTTTAAGTGGGAAAATAATGCACCCCGCTTCATCAGAAGATGCAAATATCAGCAAATACTTCCCCTGGTTGTTCTTTGGCCACACATTCCTGGGGGAACAAAAGTTCTGCCCACCTGGGCCTGGCAGCGACTGCCTTCCGTGCTAGTCAGGACACTGAAGTCTGAGGGGAGCCGAAGAGACTATAAGAGGCCTGCCAGGCTGTGAAAGCAGCGAGCGCCGGATATGTTGGCAGTCAGCACAAAGTGCCTTCTGTTTGGGCTCATAGCCCTTGCCGGTCGATAGCTGGGAAGCGGCTCCAAGAGACAGAGCATCTTTATAGGCAGTTCATGCCCAAAGTAATGAGGAGGCCTGCACCCCCCCACAGCCCCCTCCAGCCTCTTTTCCTTACCAACTCCCCCCACCCCTGACTTTTTTTCTTCCGCTCCGCCACCCACAGCTCTTGGAAGTTTGCTGTGATGCCTTAAAAACAATCTTGCTATTGGAACAACGTATGGGCCACTTCGTGTGCCAGGATGAGGATAATGACACTGAGGTGAATGTCTGGGACTGATGTGCAAAAGAACTTGGAGCTCAGCTCCCAAACTTTGCCACAGGCTCCGTGACCAGGGATAGGTTGCTTGGAGCCCTTCTGCACCGCAGGCAAGAATTCTCCCTGGCTCCCTTTCTGGGCTTTGTACAGCGTGTAGAAACTACAGCTGGCAAAAGGGGACTCAGGGACTCTAAGGCAGGGATGGAGAGTCTTTTCCACTTCCTCGTGGCCAGAGGGCTGCAAGGCCAGATGAAAGAGTGGGGGGAAACGTAAGCAAGAATGGGTGGGGCCATCACCTTTGACTCTCACCTTTGGAGAGGAGGCTATACTGCAGCCATACAAAAGCAAGAAGTTTCTATACACACACATACACCTACCCTCATATCACTCCTTCTTCTACCCAAGCAAGCAAAAGTTGCCATCACAGTTCAAGGGCATGTTCAAGACAGGCAAAAGAACTCAAAGCAGGTTGTGGAGCAGGACTGGTGAATGTCCTGGGGGCCGCACTTGACTTGTGGGTCCTCAAGTTCCCTGCTGCCACTCTATGGTCTTGCTGCCACTTGCAGTATACCTCCATGTGTTGGGGTCTAACTCTACCTCTCAGCCAAAGAAAAAACTCAGATGAGGGCAATCATCTATAGCAATTTATGAATGAGATGCAGATTAATTCTCAACACTAAATGTGCCGAATTTCATGCATATCTGGATACCTGTGTCACATTTCCTCTTCTATGAAAAAAAATTCTATTCCAATAACAAACTATAAGTACTGTTTAAACTCCTGCAGCAACTGTTTATGAGTTCTAAATGCATATACTCTACAATAAAAGGTACACACCAGCAAATAATTCTTTGTTTTCTCCCAAGGGCTCCATAACTGCTTTGTTTGTTTATGGTGGGGTTTTTTGGGGGGGGGGTGTTGTTTGTTTGTTTACCATGAAGCAGGCGTTTTCAGGTGTTTAGATGAAGAAATTGCTTTTCAGTAGCATCAAAATGTTTCAGAACAGCTTTATCTCTGGCAGGAGAGCAGAAGGCAGAGCAACAGATTTCCTGGTATCTGAAACAATAGAAGCTAGTGACTTCCAGTGGCCACCTTAGGAGCACGGAACTACAGTGAAGTATTCTAAAGCAGTATAGCAGAGCCTAATGCTACACTGAGTGATAAGCACAGGGATGTACTTGGCCATTTCCAATGCCTCCTGCAACCACTTCCAGGATATGGGCTGGCCCAAGACATTTTGCTGCCTGAAGAACAAAGTGCCACCTGCATCCTCCTCCAACGTACAACTGAATCTTACCAACGCTAATGATGGAACAGCATCCTCTGCCACACCTGAGAGTGGTAGGGCAGACGAAGAGGTGTGGTCTATGTGACACACAGAACTTTATCCTCTCAAACCTTCCTACCCCAATGTCCACTGTCTTTCTCTGCTAAATGGTAGGGCTGTGTCTGTCAAAGAAAACAATCCTAATCCAACACCAGGCACTGTGGCAAATTCTTGCCTTCATCCCAGCAAGCCACCATTAGCATTTCTTCCATTGCCAATTAAAAAAACATCCAGCAAACATACAGGAACCTATTGGCAACCTCTCACATCCTGCTACAGTCAACTTTAAAAAAACCCAGTCATTTCCAAAGTAAACATAAAGGAAGCTATTAGCAATCTCTCACATCCTATTACTATTCCCCCAGGTTTCCTGATGCACAAGATGGGCCTGGAAGCAGCATCATTCAAAGATGCGCTCTCTCTAGTCAGCCCACCTTCCATCTTCAGCTATGCAAACCTCTAAATAAAGAGAAAAGGTAATGTTGTCCTTTGAAACCTAGAAAGACAGCTAGAAGAATGTAAGTGAAATTCCAACCATTCTAATCTCAATGTTGCTTCAGTGATTTGCAAGGAACTACAAATGACTACCATGTGACTTCTGTGCTCTGTTAAACAAGTCATCTGAGTCATCTTATTTATCTAGCATTAAGCTTGCATCATATAAATTCATAATCCCAACTTCCGGGCTGCCAGCTATCTGCCATGTGACCGTTCCACTGGAATAGTTCTTCTGTGCCACCAACCTTTTCCTCCTTCAGGGATCAGGATGCCTGAACAAGCAGCTGGACCACTTGCATCAGGGACAGAGCTTTGGGGCAAGAAAGACACCCACATGGCGCTACAGTCTTGTGAAGATGTACCTATAGCTCAGGACTACACTTCATGCATCTGAGAAAGTGGACTGTAGCCACATTGTTATGGCATAATAAATTTGCTTTTAAGGTGCCTTTTGTGTTTTTAAGGTGCTAAAGTATCATCTGTAGTTTAAGCTACCCACAAACTGGAAGAAACAAGACAGTACTAGTTTGTCATTGAGGAATTTTAATGTGAGAAACAACCATTGTAATTCTTTCCTGAATTTACAGTATGCTGGATTCTTGATGGCTCAAAGGATTTTTTTTTTTGAATGACAGTGACTTGTAATTTCGAAAACTGCAAGTGATAGCAAGTCTACCACCCACAGTGATAAGAAGTTCTTGTTTGCTGTGCCGCTAGGAAATTGCATGTAATTTTGAGGTAATTGTTTTTTTCACTTATGTCATCCTATGTGGTCTTTAATTATAAAAGCCCATCTATTGTAATTTGGATTTCCATAAATGGTCAGATGTGATGATCCAGGGAAATGTCAGGAGTAAATGTCACCACAAAAGTAATTGTGCAATGATAAGGCAGGCATGAAACACATTAAAGACACCTCAGACTGGCATGGACTTGCAGAAGAGTACAGAGTCCATGTCCTTTCTTTCTATGGCACACAAATACTCTGATGAAAATTCTCAGCAGGTTGCGCTCCTGAGTTCTCATGTGGCAAGATGGAACTTCAAAACCTTGTTTTTGTTTGCTTATCTCCTCTTAAAAGAGGGGTGGGGCAGAGGTGAGAGAAAGAGAGAGAGAGATTAGATTCCTCCTGAGACACAGAACTGGATCTCACTGCAACATACATTCTGAGGCTTTACTACATAAGATCAAGAGTTCATGCCTCACCTTCTGTCCCATCAGCAGATGAATAATGAAGGGTGAACCATGAGGTTTTTGTTCCACCCTACTGGGAATTCAGTACATGATAAACCAATGGTGCCAAAAGACTTCCCATATCTGATAAGTTAAAACATAAAAAGAGTTCTGCTGAATCAAGCCCATATAGTCCAACATCCTGTTCTCACAGCGGCCAATAGGCTACCTATGGGAAGCCTGCAAGCAGAAACTGTACTCTTCCTCACTTGTTATTCAGGAACGCACTGCCTCTGATAATGGAGAAGGAACATAGCAGGTAAGTCACATTAAGGGTTACATAGAATGCTCATTAAAACCAGTGGGGAGGACGGCCGTTTCCATGGGACAGCAGTGACCACACACACACACACACACACACACACACACACACCCCTCTGTAAAAGATGGCATCATCAAGTATTATTCAAACTACATAATATGTTTCCTCCTAGAAACTGAAAATCCTTCCTCTTGGTCTGTGGCTCAGAAGTCTTACCATTGTGTGATGCGATAAGCATTTCCCCCCTTATGCAGCTCAGGTACTTGAGAAAATCTGTTTCTGAATAGCAAGTGCCATGGCTGTGACTGATTTCCATCGCTCTTTATTTAATTTAATGCACAGAAAAGGTTTCTGCCTCCATCCTGACTCTGTGTGAAATCCACAGATCGAGCAGGCCTCCGCTGACAGCTGGCAGCGTCTGACAGGAACAGCATTTTGTTCCATAGCTGGCATGCTTCCCAGAATGCAATTCAGCTGGGCACCTGATTGGCAATATTAATGTGGAAATGAGGCGGTCGCACAAGATGCTAATGATTTTTAAACACTTATTTGAAAAGTATTTTAATGAGTTGACAGCGGGAAATAGGGAGAGTTAAACAAAATCGATAGAATGGGAAGGCAGACCCTCCCTGAAACTGTTTGCTTTGCTTTGAGATAAGGTCTTGCAGAACAGCAAATAGAAGTAACCTTGTGTACAAAGGGGTATGTGTATGCCTCGTTACAGTATCTGAGAGTTTGCATGGCATGTAAGCATTTATTTTACATGGAAATGTACTGTGCATTTCTCTGCTGTGTGGCTGTACTTTGAGTCTATATTTGCTTGTAAAGGGAGACTTCTGGGGGCATCTGGGCAAGTGGATGTATTATTCTTGGGTGTACACGAGCAATAATGTGCATCGTGTCTGCTAGATAAATGCTGGCCTGAACAGACTGCATGTGCTCAGGAGCACATCACTGTGTGCTGGAGCATATCTGATTTCCAACAGCTCACTACTGGCCTGTGATGTTGGTGCTTGTGTACTGAGGGTGATGCTTGCATGCACACCATTATACATTGCCCCCTGGAAGTGGTGGGCTGCTTTCATCTGCCCAGAACTCACCGCATAATACTAACCATAGTGTTGGAAATCCTCCTGGAGATCCTCCCCAACACATTCAGGACCATGTTAAAAATGACAGACAGCAACCACACTAAACATTTACAAGAAACAGTCAAAATCATGGACTAAAACAGAGAAGAAGATTCTCACCAAACGAAAGTTATCCAGGCAGTTACATAGTTTATGGCAATTAATAAGAGCTTTGCTGAGAATAAAAGGTTTAATATTAAATAACTTTTGTGCATGCACTTACTAAAGCAGCAGGCAGTGGGCACATGGTCTGCTAAACACTGGCCACGCATACTCAGGACCCTATTTAATATTCCAAGCAAGGGAAGAACTCCTGGGGGAAATATTGCTCAATTCATAATACTGCTGATCATTACTAGCTGAACAAAGACATATGTCAAGCCAGGTAATTTTTAATTTTGGAGCCAAATTTATTATTATGGTAGAGTGCTCTATTGTTTTTGGGCTTCGGCCCAAAGACACAACAAATCAAATTCCCTTATGCTGATAGCTGTCACAAGAAGTAGCTTCAAGTGTTGCAAGTCAGGGGCAAATCAAGACATGATGGGAGCAGCCATGTTTGTTGTTCACATGCCTGGCCCCCATTTAAAATGGGGAGTGGATGGGTGTTAGGATCTACTTTTTTTGAAATGGGTGAAATGAACCCCTAGCATGTACACTTTCCATCACTGCAGGCACATTTCTCCCCAGCCACATTCTGATACAAAACTAATTCCGCATGGACAGGGCTGAATTCTTAGAATGTGGGGGAGGTAAGATGGGGAAAGGCTCAGATCGCCTCACCCACCCACATTTTTGGTTATAAAAAGCAGCCTACCTCACACCCCATTTGTAGATGTGAATGTGCCCGACAAATGAATAAACAAGCATAGCCACCCCCGTCACATTTAGTTTGGCCTAAAGGGTACACAAGAATGTTTTTTAGTCCCAGCACAACTGATTTGTTCTGGGGGTCATTTGCTCCAGCAGCACAGGATGTTCCTGGGGAGATTCTGGCCACCATCATTCTCACAGGGCCTGCTGCCACTGATGCCTGGCTTTGGTAAACATAACCCCTCCCTGTCCTCTTAATCTCCCAAGGCAAAGTAAGTTTGGATTCTTTGACTAGGGGAGGAGAGACCAAAGAGCAGGGGGCTGGTACGTTCCGGCCCTCCCGCCCTTTTTACAGAGGTAGTAGGGGATTCTGATGGGAAGTGGGTGGCGCTGTGGGTTAAACCACAGAACCTAGGACTTGCTGATCAGAAGGTCGGCAGTTCAAATCCCTGCGATGGGCTGAGCTCCCGTTGCTCAGTCCCTGCTCCTGCCAACCTAGCAGTTCGAAAGCGCGTCAAAGTGCAAGTAGATAAATAGATACTGCTCCGGCGGGAAGGTAAACGGTGTTGCCGTGCACTGCTCTGGTTCACCAGAAGCGGCTTAGTCATGCTGGCCACATGACCCGGAAGCTGTACGCCGGCTCCCTTGGCCAATAAAGTGAGTTGAGCACCGCAACCCCAGAGTCGGCCATGACTGGACCTAATGGTCAGGGGTCCCTTTACCTTTACTAGGGGATTCTGAGTTGGTGACAACAGCTGGAGTTAAATGGCGTCAGTTCTGCCGTGATTCTAATGGGATGTTAGACATAAATGAGGAAACTGCCATCAGAGACAAGTTATATTAGGATCCAAGAATTTGTTATAGTGCAACTGAAAAGTGAAACTTGGGTTTTCAAAATAAGCTTTGGTCAACTGCTATCAAAATTTTGGGAGTGGGGGCCATAGCTGTCAAGTGTCCCTTATTTGAAGGGACAGTCCCTTATTCCAGCACCATGTCCCGCTGCTGTCCCTTATTGATGGATGTCCCTTAAATTTCAAAGGAAGCTGGCCAGGGAGGAGGGAGGCTCCAACTGTGTTGCTTGGCTGTGTTGCTCACCCAATAAGAAGTCTAAGAACGACTGGGGGTGGAGCTTGCATGCCTTGTGTGTGGCTAGTTAATGCAAGCTGAGGGGTTTTTTGAATGCTGGACACCATTTTGTTGCACGTGCCGCTGCAAACCTTGCAGTGCAAAGCCAGGCCGGGGAGTCATCTTAAGTTGAGGCTGCATAGGCCTTGTGGTGCATGTGATTCAGATTCTAGTCAGTTGAACCTCTGGTTACAAAGTTGGTTGGACAGTGTTCTCGAAGCTACCAGCATGAGTTTGACCAGACTGCAGGAGGACAGGAAGACTGCAGTGCCTGGAACAGGTGAGGTTGCAGGTCCCTTATTTTTGCTGCTGGTCCCTTATTTTCAAGGCTGCTGGTCCCTTATTTTCAAGGCTGCTGGTCCCTTATTTTCAAATCTGTAAGTTGACAGCTATGGTGGGGGCACAGTGAGGGAGAGGGTGAGAAAGCCTTATTGTGCAAGCACAGGGCTTCCGCTGAGGGAATTCATTCCATGAATCCCACCCAAAATGTTTATCTCTCCTAAGGATACCTTGGCTCAGGCCTGGGTACCCTGCAATGCCTTTTAGCCTTCGAAGAGACACATTGAAGCATGAAGGGACAGGCAGGGGCTGAAATCAGGGGAACCACAGAAATAGGCTCATGCAGGCCCTTATGAACCATCCCATGGCTGTCTGGCGCTTACCTATAGTATAAATCAATGAGATGCAGATTTCATCAATGGCATTGAACTATGTAGGGATAATTTTGCAAATGAAAGTCAAGTTCATCTCTTGCCCCTCCCCCCCCCAAAAAAGTAAGGAAGACAACAACAACAACCATTTATTTCTACCCCGCCCATCTGGCTGGGTTTCCCCAGCCACTCTGGGTGGCTTCCAACAAAATATAAAAAATACAATAAACCATCAAACATTAAAACAAGTCTCCAACAAAATAGAGAGATTAGGAGCCTCCAAGAGTATGCTCCAGATAACTGGCTCTCGGACTTTGCATATGAAGGAAGAACCCCTTTACTTTTGACACTAGACAGTGCTCAGTAATTTTTTAAACTAATAATTATGAGTCAACAAGATTCTTGATGACAGATTTGTCTGTCTTGGCTGGAGGCAGTCATAATAGATGTGTTTATTGATTTTATTATAATCTTGTAATCTGTATACTGCCTTGAAATACTTTTACGAAAGTGTGAAATACATACATACATACACACACACACACACATGTCCATACATACCCCCCCTTCCTTCCATTTTCCTTTTACTACTTATATTTTAAGAAAGCTGTCTGCAGCTTGAAATGTTTGGGAATTCCTTTTGTTGTCAATAGAGTTACCTTGCTGTGAGCCACAGTTCCACTGTTAGACCACCTCCAATAACAGCAGATGCTGGGGAAAGTCTCTCTCCGCCTCTTAGAACTACAGTAGTGGTTCTCACCTGGCACTCTCAAAGCACCTTTGCAGAATTTTACTCTGCATGGCTTCTCTCTCTCTCTCTCTCTCTCTCTCTCTCTCTCTCTCTCTCTCTCCAATACAGACCCACATTATTATCCTTATTTAGAAATGGAGTATCTGAATCACTCGGATTAGGAGGCAGGTCCCAGGACACACACGGAGCTGGAGCCACAAATAGAACCCAGGCGTCCTGACTGCCTCTCACCACCACCACCCCCGCACCCCACCACCGCTGATCTGTGGAACACACAGTTTGTTGTGGTGTGTAGCAAGGAGATAATCCCCAGTAGCCTGCTGCTTAAACTCTTATTAACCCAAGTGCTTGGGTCTCTTGCTGTTTGTTCTCACTGCACTGCTGTTGCCAGAGGTCCCTTATTTTAAAGGGTCGTTTGTTATTTCCAGTGGAACATTCCTTTATTCCTGTTTTTCCAAATCCACACAACAGACCCGAGCTCCATAGTTCTTTGAGAGCATTTAATCCGGCAGCCCTAGCCAGCAGAGAGGCCTTTGCTCTGCTCCCCCTTTCACTTGTCCTGTCCTTCCTCAGGAGACGAGAGCAGATGTTGGTGGACAGAGAGAATCTGAATTAGCTATACTGCATGTTCCCAATCAGATAAATCCAACAGGATTTTAACTGTAATTGAGCTGAATGAAACCCTCGCTTTATTCTACTGGGTATGGATAGGAGCTCTCTCTTCTCTTCCTACCCCCCGCCCCCCGTTTCTGTTCCTGTAAATATTTCCATTTCCAGCAAGTTTTAAATCAGGCAGCAACCACAGAGGCAAGGAAGACTCTGGGGCTGTTGCATCTGCATGTGAAGTACAATGAGGTATAAGGGGGAGAAGGGCCACAAAACAGTGAATGTGGCATGGTGGTATGGAGCCAGCAACCCTGTAAAATAAGGCACATTTGGCACATTCAAGGGAGCTTAGGTCCCTGAACCTTCCAGGGCCCTTCAGCTTTCTTACTTTTTCTTTGTTAAATAACAAACAACCCCTGAGGTTTTTTTCCCATTTTTTTCCCTAAATGTCCAATGGTTACCAGTACATGCACAATTAGCAGCTTAAATACAATTCCAAAGAGATGGCGACACACAATTCTTGGTTTCCATTTGGGGGGTGTGTGTGTGTGTGAATTTTGTCTTAAGCATTTAACACTAGAGAAAAAGGTGGTGCTGGTAAGACCCCTTTAGAGCACATGAATGCTCCATCTCTCTCCTCAAAGGGTATGAAAAACAGGGACAGACATGATCAGTACAGATAATATGATAACAATTTTACAGTATGTGCTCAAAGCAGAGTTACGAATTCACCTGCTCAAGCAGAGATGATTTTAGCGTTATTTTCGATTCCACTCAATGGGACTTACATTTGAATAGCCATGTGTAAGACTGCACTGTTAAATCTTGTTGTTCAGGCCAAACTAGACTTTTGCCACATAGTTTGCTGATGCACAGCTTTTCTTTAACCAACAGGGGCCTGGGAGTGGGGGTGAGATGGATTGGGTCAGTTGTGTGCCAGAAGAAGGCTTAAAAACTATAAAGGTTATTATGGCAGAAGCTTTTGTGGGCTAGCATCCAAGTCTCATATGCATTAAGTGTTATCCTAAGTTGTCAACTGCACATTTATTATATATACACACAAATATACACAGGGGGGGTGTGGGTGTGGGTGCACACGTGCTTTGGGGAGGCAGGAATTGTAAGCAGTGAAGTCAGAGGGAAATGGAATGGAAAAAGTGACAATTAACAGTGACTATTTACAAAGCAGTGCTGGTGATAACAAACATCCTGTCATTGGTAAGTGATTTAACACGTTTAGTGTCATTAAAAACTTACTATCAATATTCTAGGCTAACCTCCTGATAAATTGCAATGCAGTAGTTTCCTTTGTCCGAGAAAGGCCTCTCTTAAGTTCAGTAGTGGAGCGCCTCTATCTGGAGTCATCTCACTCCATTACACACAGATGGATATCACACTTTGAATGGAGATAAAGGACTTAACATACAAAAGGTTATGGCAGACATTCACTGATCATCTGGATGGAGCTGAGATTATACACCACAAAAGAAAGAGCTAAAGTGACTAGGATGTTCCTAATGCCTCCAATTGCCTAAATCTGGCTTTGAATGCTAGTAATTATAGGGAAAGAGTTCCTGGAGCTCAGTCTTGGTTTGAAAATAGAAAGCAAAGTGAAGCCCACCTTAAATGCAGGAATCACAGCTAAGTAGGCATTACAGAAGGAAAGACTAGACCACCCTTTGGGTCCCTTCTAACTCTACAATCCTATAATAAGGGGAGCTGCTCCCCTTTGCTATGTGGTGTTGTCTGGTGCTAGAGCAACCGAGAAACACACACACATTACACCCCATGATCCTAAGCAGCATAAGAAATGAAGGAGATTCTGTATTCGCTATACAGTGGTACCTCTGGATGCGAACGGGATCCGTTCCGGAGCTCCGTTCGCATCCAGAAGCAAATGCAACCTGCATCCGTGCATCTGCGCGGGTCGCGATTCACCGCTTCTGCGCATGCGTGTGATGTCATTTTGACCGTTACTTCTGGGTCACCACAGCGTGCAACCCAAAAATACTTATCCTGAAGCTACTTCAACCAGAGGTATGACTGTAGTCTGCAAGTGGGCCAATATTTTGTCAATTTCCTTGAAGACCCTGAATCAGCATTGCAATTCAGCCAAAATGGGCTGGATGATAAGCAAATTTGGAAGCATAACCTCCACAATGGTTCAGAGGCTGTTTTGGAAGCACCACTGTTAAGCAAGCATCGCTCACCTATCCAAATTCTTCCTATACACAGCAACCTCAACTGTAGACTGCCCAAATTATGTCATGTTAATTCGGTCCCACAATTTTCTCTAGCAAAATCCTGACAGCATATGAGGAATAGCTCAGCAGTACTGCAAGCAGTAAATATGAAAATAGAACCATCTTGTAGTTCATTTTAATTTTATTAAGAGAATAAGAGTAGAGTAAAAGATGCAATTAATTCTCAACCAATGTCAGTCCTGCAAATGTCAACCTATCTACTAATCCGGCGGCTGCTGTAGCACCATTGATCTTATCTTGCCATGGCTACAGGAACAAATTTGCAAGGCACATTAGGACTGAGCTGTTAGCCTCCTATATTTTCTAAAAATTATTTTGATCCAGAAAAATCTCAGCATCTCTCTCTCTCTCCCTCTCATGCATAAACAGACAGTCATTAAGGAAAACTGCTACAAGGCTGTACTTTACTAACAAACAGCTGCATAATTACTCAGGAATTCGGAAACCCCACAACCCACTACCAAAATTTAGTAGAACAAAAGACTTTGACCATAAAACCACCCTGGGATTTTTGGATGAAGGGTGGTATAAAAATAATAATAATAATTGCAAAACTTTCACTACTGCCAGGGTCTTGGTTTCTGACCTGATGTCAACAGATCTACGCAGACAGTGCAAACCTCTGTTGTGCTTGTTTCTCCATCTGTAAGCCATGACTAACACTACAGGCCAACCATCCCTGCAATTAGAGTAGAGCAGGGTTATTTAAATCTCTCATTTGTACTAAAATACCAGCGGCTGTGTTCCAGTTGTTTGGTGCCATATTATTTACCAAGTGAAGCAGGTTTCCTTGCATGAATTTGCCATGGCTTCACCATTCTGGATACAAAAGTATAAGAAAGAGGTGGGGTACCTGTGGCTCTGCATCACAGTCCCAGCCAGCATGGCCAAATATCAGGGGAGATGGCAGCTGGAGTCCAACAACATATGAACAGCCACAGGTTCCCCACCCCAGAGATATCGAAGCTGGAGATCACATGTTGACATCATTTAGGGAAGCTAATGGCATACTAAGACCCCCACTTCACACCTGATGTTGCTGTGAAACTCTGGTGAACGGAAGTTGCCTAATCTATTTCCATGGGTGGGCCTTTTCACCTGGAAAAAAAGCAAAACCTTATTTTGGTTGCAGGAAAACCATCGTAAAAATCTATACTGAATTGTCCTTGTGATGGTGAACTGAACCCGTGCCATAGGCAGAACATATCCTATCTGGGGAGAGGGTTAGAAAGAACATACATGAGGGAGACAAACACAGGAAAGGAAGAGAAAAAGGTGAGAAGATGGGGAGAATGAGTATGCATCTGGAACAGGTTTTGGTGGGTGGGAGAAGTGGAGAGCCATAGCTGGGGGAGTTGCTACACTTTGGGGGCCCTCATGCCTGGCACTGCTGGCCATAGCTGGCACCTTTGACCCAGCCAGCAAGGCTTTCCACCTCCATCCTTCCAGGGGAAAGGCAAAGGTAGGAGGTGGTGGAAGAGAACCTCACTGGCAGTGCCGCCACTAGAGTAGCTGAAAAAGAAAAAGAAAGCAAGTCAGGGAGGGAAGAGAGGCACAGCAACTCATGTGATGGGAGAAGTGGAAGAGGGACTGCCACTACAACCATCACTATGTAGAGAGGAGGCAGTAGAAGCGGGGGGGGGGGGCAAGACAACGGGGGGGGCGGCACAGTGATTTGTCCTAGGCTCCACAAATCCCTAGGGAAGACATATGAGGGGGGAAGGGGGGGGGAGAAAGACTGCCCTATGGTCAGCTGATTTGGTAGGTAGATGGCAGGACTTATGCATTGCTGTTGACTAGCCAAAAGATTGTAAGGGACGCGGGTAGCGCTGTGGTCTTGCCGATCAGGTCGGCAGTTCGAATCCCCGCGATGGAGTGAGCTCCCTTTGCTCATTCCCTGCTCCTGCCAACTTAGCAGTTCGAAAGCACATCAAAGTGCAAATAGATAAATAGGTATCACTCCAGCAGGAAGGTAAATGGTGTTTCTGTGCGCTGCTCTGGTTCGCCAGAAGTCATGCTGGCCACATGACCCAGAAGCTGTCTGCGGACAAACGCCGGCTCCCTCGGCCACTAAAGTGAAATGAGCGCCGCAACCCCAGAGTCATCTGCGACTGGACTTAACGGTCAGGGGTCCCTTTACCTTTTTACCTTTCGCCAAAAGATTGCATGCAGGCCTTGCACACTTGTTCTGTAATGGATTGTACGTAGGCATTTATAGCACATTGGAATAATGAATGACAATAACACTGTTGTCCCCTTTCATTTGTTCCTTAGAAATTAGAAAAAGGGGGAATCTTCTGACTGACCGTTCATGGAATACCTGTGAATAACTCTGCCAAAGAGACCTAGGATGCAAGCTACTGAGAAGATCTTTTGCATAAGCACCATTGAACCAAAATGAATGGGAGTTATATAGCTCCCATTCCTTGTAACAGTGATTTTGCAGGAAGAGGACTTTGGCTATACAAACAATTGATAAGTCAAAAAATTGCAAAGAAACTCAAAAGGGGGAGGAATTGTCAGTGTGTATTAAAAAAAACCCCAATCCCACCCTTGCAGTATTTCCAATAAGGGTATTTTGCAAAATGAATTTGGTTGCCTAAAAGAATATGCTGTGGCCTACAAAGCTAGGTTTTCATCCAGCAATGCTCATTCCAGGGTTCCCCAGCAGCTCAAGTTACAAGGAAAGGTCCCAGATAAAAGCCTCCTGGCTCACCCTTCACTCTCCTGGAGTTCTGGCAAAGAAACAGGGACTCAAAGCCCAAGCCTGCAGGCAGGCAGGAAGAGCTGGTGTCTTCCCCTTCGGCTACACAAAAGGAAATAGGAACCTGCTCTTCCCTCTCGCCCAGTGTCTCCTGAATGCTCTACTAAGAAGGAGAGAGCCTGCTGACAGGCAACCTAACAAAACAAACAAACCCCAGTGGCTGTGTGCCTGAGTATAATGAAGAAAGCATCACACTCTTTCATGTGGGATGCTGGAGGCAGGGTGAGTGGAGAGGAAGGGAAAGGCAGCTATAACCTATTTTACCTTTCAGTGACTGATTTGCTGGTGATGAAAAGCAAAGGTGGGCTCTGTACAACAGTGCAATTTAAAACATTTCATTGCTTTGGAAAGTCTAAGTGTCTAGAAATAAAAACAGGAGCTCAGGGAAGCGACGAGAGCCTTAAGTCTCTAGTCACCAAGGGCCCTATTCTTCCAGCTGCATTGTTCCCAGTGCAAAGGCACTGTGCTCTGCATTGGAATATCTTTGAATGTTAGTCTAGTATTTTTTTTTTGCAGCTGCTCTACAAGGAAAGGCAGTCCTGTGTTGCAGGTGGCAAGGGAGCTGGGCTAAGGCAGAGAGAAAAGCTTGCTCCAGGCCACCAAATGATTTCACAGCTAAGGCAAAATTTGGCTCACACTATGGGAAGGGTGTAGCTCAGTGTTAGGACATGTGCTTTTCATGCAGAAGAGCCCCAGTTCAATCCCCAGCATATCCAGGTAGGGCTGGGAACACACTCTGCCCCAAACCCTAGAGAGCTTCTGCCAGACTGACTCATTAAAAGGGAGCCACTAGCAAAAGTCTTGTCCATATCAAACTTAAGACAGGGATCATCTGGCCCAGGACATAAGGCTATATGCAACACTCCCTGGTCACTTGCCACTGAAATGAATACTACTTGAAGTGGGTGGAAGGACACAACTGGCCATCCCTTTCTCATGGAGCAGCAAATCTCATGGAACAAAACCCCTGCCAGCTGTACAGCTCGAAAGGAGAATTAACCAGCAGTAGTCCAGCTTCAGCAACATGTGCTGCCTGTGTGCTTATAATCAGGTACGCCAGTTGCCATCTAGGTGGCACAGAGAATGGAGGCAGTGGCTTGCACCTCTGCCTCAGCCCCTCCACATCAACTGGAATAGGATTTGTGTACTTCAATGTGGACCTCTGGTTGCATGACCGCAAGCATTTATTGATAATGCAGAGAGAGCCCACCCTGCCATTATCTAACTGGATAATTAAAACATTGGTTTTTCTCCCACCTCTTATTAACTGCCATCAATTTCTCTGCCTGGTGTACCTCGAGTATGTCACTAAATTTCCCTATAACTGGATATTAACACCTGCCACATTTGATGCACAACAGACTGGGTTGTGGAGCTAAACAACATCATAAACATGTCCACAAAGACCTTTAAGGAGAAAATACATGCTCCCTGTCTCTAAAGTGCTGTTTCTTAACCATATTAGATAAGACGTCCCTGTTGTCACCAATTCATACTTCAGGCCTGGTTGGTGGATTCATCTGGCTGTATTCCTCCCTTCCAGCCCAGTGGGCAAGGAAGAACCTGCCCTATACAACAAATCTGCCTTCTATCTCCCCAAAGAATTTCATGTGTCTGCTCTTCCCAAGAGGCCAGCTATTGAGCTGCTAAAGCCTCTATTACTGTATTTAACAACTGGCTTGTTAGAGAATTAAGCATGCCTGGATTGGCCTGATAGTGATTAACAGGCAGACACGTCTCCTTGCCCAAGTGTGACTGGGTAAGGTAGAAAATGCAGGAAGAAAGCTCTGCAGTGGCTCAGGGTCTTGGGCAAAGGTTAGAGAAGCCATGTTGACTGTGGGTGGGTGTGGGGGCTAATTGGGGGACACCAGGGGAGGGACGCATAGGAGCTGGTTGGCAAATGGGGCACAGGCTGGTATGGAGGCCATGTGTATCTGGGAGGGAAATTTGGGTGGGTGTGAAAATAGGGGCATAAGGAAATTGGTGAGTGTGCTACAGTGGGCCACAGAGGAGAAGACATGTGAGAGACTGTAATGGGCAAGAAAAGGTATTTTACCCTCCTTAGTAGAGCCCCAGTAAACACTAAGAAAGGCATAGAGAGTGGAATTCACATATGCACAGTGATATCATGGCTTCTGATCAAACATCTCCCATTTGATACAAGCCCTACCTGCTATGGGGCTGAACCAAGGGGGGGGGGGCTCCCACAAACTAAGGTTGGGGAAAACCTCAGAGTCAAAAGGGGGAATGCTCTTAAAAACCCCTCCCCATTAACCCTCCCATGGGATGGACTCCAGGAGGGAGAGGCAGGCAGGCAGATGAAGACCACCTAAGTCCTGGTCTAGATGCACTTTCCCCTCCCCTCCAAGGAACAACCCACCACCAGCTGTCCTGTAGGTAGGATCTTGATGTGTTTTTATGTTAATCTTTGCCTACCTTCCAATGCATTTTCAAAATATGGAATTTAATTGAAAGCTGTCTTAGACGGATTTATACGCTGAAAGGAAGGCTAAGATAAATGAAATACCTTTTAACAATATTTCTGCTGGGGAAGTTTATTCTTGAAGCCACGGATACTACCAGGACAACACAAAACTTGGGCCTCGCCTGAAACCTGCAAGGAAAGTTGCCACATTTTTTCTTTCTTTCAAGGCCGCTGTACAATTGCCACTCCAGCCACTCCAATTCACTTTCTCTCCCAGGCAAGGCCTACAGTAACTGCTGAATGTCTGTCTGTCTGTAACGCAGCTGTGAAAAGCACAGGAACCCTGTCATAAAAGCAGTGGACCCCTAACTACCAGCAAGGTGGACAGGCTGAAACTGAGAACTTACATCTATGTAGCCTCTTTAAATTCCCCCAGGGCAGCAGGAGAAAGACGGCTGCAGCCTTCCCCATCCATTTCTTCCCTGGCCCTGTCATCTGCCTGCTGTGCAGTATTCCTGCAGCCCTGTACATTTCAGCAAGCAGAGAGAAGAACTGGCAAGAGAGTTGAGGTGAAGGTGGGAAGGAAGACAGCAGCCTCTCTTCCTGGGACACTGGGAAATGTAAGCTGCATGTGCATTCTCTGGGTTATAGTCTGGCACAGTGCTTTATAGAGTTTGTGGTTCAGCAGGGATTTGAACCCAGAACATCCCACGTCCAGAGCCAGTGTACCGTATTTGTTTTTAGCCTGGACCTTTATCCTGTGTACAAAGCATCTCAGAAATAACTTTTGCTACAAGGAAATAAAAGTTTTTCTTGTGTCAGCCCCAACTCCAGGTATCTGGCATCAATACACAGATCAACAGGGAACTATTTAGATAATCAGCCCTAGAAACCTCATACCTTCTCAAAAGGGTCATATTTGTGGAATTTGGAATCCATTAGAAAATATAGCTAGAATAGCACAAAAGTTCCATCTGGAGGAAGAGGAGATGCTGCTGTTTCAAGATCTTCTCCTGCACTGGAAGCGGAGTTCCCTTAAGGATACATACAAAACCAGGTCACAGACGATTTCCCTGAATTTCTAAACTTCCCACTACAAAACTTTACTCCTCCCATCAACTTTTTGGTACTGGAACCTAATGGCTCCTTGACTTTGGACTGTTCTTGTAGTTTTATCTAGTACCACGCTGGGCAAGTGGAAGTAGCTATATATTTGAGACTGCCTAATTCTTTTCCATTCCTATGTTGGACCCCTCTGTGCACCTCAATGTCAATTAAATTATTTTTCCCCTCCCAAGGCCCAAAACTCTACTGTGTCTGGTCACTGGGCTATGTATCAAATTTCTTTACGAATGAAAGCTCCTCAGGGCATTTAAAACCAACCAAACCTGGCATCTAGAATGGAGGCATCACTCCTCAGCGCTGCATAACTCCCTTCTCACATGGTGTGTGGCCATGTGGCTGCCTTCCTCAAGTCATCAGGGCACATCCTACCGATTAGTTCTCCACTGCCAAGGCCTCTGCAATTACGCTGTCCCTTTGTCCTTCCTTCCAGCTGTATGCTTGCTGTACCCTGCACTTAGTCTATCACTGTCTTAAGGTCGAATCATGGCTGGTGAGGTAGATGGAAAGAGTAGAGAAACATTTCACTGACGGAAATTTCAGGAGTGATGTTTTCTACCTTAGGGAAAACGGGTGAGATACTGGTGGGGCAGAGATATGTGTGTTTGTATGAGAGATCCTTCTGGACCTAATATCTGTCCATACTAGGGATGTCAGAGAATTGCTGTGAAAGGGAAGCAGAATTTGCTGTAGTTTGCATGTTCACCTGTGGCCAGGAACAGAAATCAGGTAAGCAAATACATCGTTTTTAAGTTTGCAAATGTTACATAATTTGCAAGCGCAATTAATGACTTAAGTTATGTAAATAGAATCATAGAATCGTAGAGTTGGAAGGGACCATAAGGGTCATCCTCTAGTCCAACCCCCTGCAAAACTCCTAAATATTTTGTCCAACATGGGACTCAAACCCATGACCCTAAGATTAAGAGTCTCATGTTGTATGCTTGCTGTATAGCTTACATTAAATAGCAGACAAATAATATAGTATTTTGCAGAAACTGAATGGAAGCAGCGCTGATTGAGACTGATACAGGGTGGAACAGAAATGGCTGTCTTCCAACATCCCTAGTCCACAATGACTTGCTCCTATGCCTCTACAGTGCCTGTCCCAGTGCATTCCCACTATCTCTCACTGCCCTTGAAACGCTCTCCCTGATCAGGCATAGCTCAATCCTTTGATTCCATACTCAGTACTGAATACTAGGGGACTTGTTCCCAAGAGTGTGCAGGATTGCAGCCTTCGTCTGACAACATTTAAGCTGCGCTTGGGACTTTGTCATATATGCCTTTTCTCTTTTCTGTTTATGCCAGACATACACTTGACCCTAAAGGCTGGTTCTCACACCATGATTTCATATACACAGGGACTGGGTTCCTGACAGGCTGGGGGGGGGGGGGAAACAAACATGTATGGCCAGTCTCACAAAACTCTTCACACAGAAGCATGAAATTGTAAAAGTGGCCCTCAATGCAAGGACCCCTACTGGTGGTAGATGGAAAACAGGACTTGCATGGTTGTGTATTGCATCACAGCCACACCTTACAGTTAAAGTACACTAATTAGCATTTTAACAGTCATGGCTTCCCCCAAAGAATGAGGGGAACTGTAGTTTATCCCTCTCAGACCTACAATTCCCAGAATCATCAACAAACGACAGTTCCTAGGAATCTTTGGGGGAAGCCATATGCTTTAAAGGAATGGCACAGATGACTTGTGGGTCTAATTTCTAAAAAGCAAGGTGCAGGGTAGGGTTGGCTCTAGCCTGCCTACAGCTACATTCCTATGCCTTCTCACTATGTAGTAAGCTTCAATGAAAACGGCTATAGTTTTCTTCTAAGAAGTTAGGATTTGGCTGAATATACCACACATTCGGGGCCTGGGTGCCCTTCTCCCTAGCCCTGAGCAAGTGAGGGCTGACTGGGCTTACAAGAGAAAATAACTCTTTGTGCACTCAAGGACACTCTCTTCAGTTGTTGTGCTACAGGACTGGGTCCTAGAACTGAAAAACAGATGGGCTAATCCAGTGTTTCCCAACCGGTGTTCCGCGGCACACTACTGTGCCGTGAGACATCGGCTGGTGTGCCGTGGGAGGGAGGCGGGCGAGAGGCGGCGGCGGCGAGGATCCGGCGGGGGTGGGGGGAGCGGGGGCCGTCGCGCGCAACCGAACTCACTTGGCGCGCTGCCGGCTTGTCCTCCTTCAACCCGGGTCGGGCCAGGCCTGCTCACGTCCCCGGATCCCCTAGCAGCAGCCGCACGCTCTCCAAAAGCGCAACGCTGCGCGCAACCGCTCGGCCAGCTGGTGCTCTGCGACTCCGCCCTTTCCCCTCCCAGCGCCGGAGGGTTCGCGCGACCGCAGCTGTTCCCTTTCGCAGCGCACGGGAAACAATTCCAGGCCGATTGCCTTGTGCCGAAAAGCACCGCCTCTCCTTCCAGCTCAGGCCCGGGCCGCCGGCTCCCCGAATGACGTCACGGGGGCGGGGCTTTAATGGTGGTGTGCCGCGAGATTTTTTTCCGGTAAACAGGTGTGCCGTTGCCCAAAAACGTTTGGGAAACACTGGGCTAATCTAGAATAAGTCATGCAATGTCCCCTAGGTAGGTATTGGCAGTAAGGCACAGACAATCAGGAAGACAGAAGGAAGAGTTACTGCCAGCCGCAGCGATGGCAGACTCAAAATTGCTGTCTAGTGACTTGATAAATAAATTACGAGAGGGAGGCGGTCAGTCCGCAGACCATCAAGGACTCATAGTTCTCAGTAGACACTGGCAAGAAAGAAGATGTTGTATAATCCCTATTATACAAAGGGTGGGTTCTATGCAGACTGAATTAGTGACCTTTGGGAGAAAAGGAAATCAAAGGTTGTGAATTCCAGTCCAGTGCCCTAGGGATACGGTACTTGCTGGCCCATCATTATGGCTTGCTAAGCTCCTGTGGCCTGCCAGCATCCTGAATGTGATTTGGATGGCATGTGCCTTGGTGCAGAAATCTTTGCTTGTCAAGCGTAAAGCTGACGTCAGTAGGCGCCAAGAAAGAAAGAAAGAAACACAGAAATCGGGGTTCTTGGCATGTTTTCAAAGAGTTTCAGTAGAAGCGAGGTGGGAATCAGAAATGAGAGGTTGCAGAAAGAGCCTGCTCTCAAATAAGGAAATTATTAAGACAATATTTTCCTTCTTTCTTGACTTATTCAGTGACCTAACACACAGACTTATGGGCAGCCACCTGATCTCAAAGCAGAGGTCACTTGGCCTGCTGTGGCTATAATGATTTGCCTCCGCATGGAGCCATTGAGAGGTATGAAAGAAGAAAGCATGCATCTCTTCAGATCTCCATTTTAAGACAGGGCTACACATCTCATGCATGAGCACATAAAAGCCAAAGGGGGAAAAAGCAGCTCTAAGAGGGTACATTGCGAAGCAAAAAAGGCAGAGGGAGGGTGTGCGCTCAACAATTTCCCCACCTGTTTCTGTTCCACTCTAAAACTACCTTCTAAACTCCTTTATATCCCCAAGTTTAAAATGTTGGTTTTGGAGAGGCTAAAACACATTTGGAAACCTGTTTGCTGGGTAAGGGGTAGGAAGCACCTTAAATGGGGTGATTTGGAACAGACCTGAATGCATCCAGATTCCACTGCCCTGCTTCTGTGTCTGATTGGCCACTGGGAAACAGGGGGCAGGACTAGATGAGCCACTGGTTTGATCCAGCAGGCATCTTTGCATGAGCTTCAAGGGAGATTTCAGGTAGAGGATGCCCCAATAGCACTGCTAGCGCTTGGTCTTACTGATGACCTGTTAATAGCTCACTGGCTGGGGGGGGGGGCATTTGGGCAGGTGTAGTTTCTCCCATCAGTGAAGTGTTGTACTGGAGAAGCCATGAGGACCTGTCATGCACACAACTATGAGAAGGCCCCTGGTGGTCTTTGAAAGAGGTGTGTTGGCACCCTGAGCCACAGTGGCCATAGAACTCCACAGAGAGGGAACAAAAAGGGACAACAGCAATGATTAACAAAAAGGGGCAGGACAAGAGGGTCTCTAAGAGGAATCAAAAACCATTTCTGTGGAGCCTTGATCAGAAACAAGCCCCATTAAATTCTGAGCTGTGCTCATAAAGACTCAGTGAAAACCAAAGGGCCTCTTATGGCTTTATTAAAACAGTTAATATTCATTTTCTTAAGGCTACAAATGATGAATGCAGCTAACCACAAGGAAGGAAGTAAAATAAAGTTGTATGTGGCACAGACACACAGATGCACCCACAGGGTTTAAGAAAATACTGCTGGTGGAAGGGAGTCATAATTTATTGTTTTTGAATGGAACCTGTCACGTAAACTCCCACATAGTGAGTCCAGCCGTTTTTCACTGTCTCCTCCACACCCACCTTCAATGTCCATTATCCTTCCCTGCCTCCTCTGGTTTTATTCTGAAGACTAGCATTCCAAAATGCTTTCTTTCACCACTCAAATTCTCAATGTTCAGTTGACAGTGAAAACAATACGCAATTAGGCCTTGGCCTGCACTGGCGACTCCCAGTTCCACAGTGGCGTCCGTCTGCTGCTAATGACTCTGTTGTGTGTTGCGTGACTTCCACACTGAAATACTAAGTCAACTGAAGGGCCTGTCTTTTGCTCAGGACCGTTGCTCCAATTCAGTTGTTCATCTCCAGTTATGGGAGCTGAGATGGAAACAGGAACTCATTCCTCATGTCCCAATTTGCCCTTTGGAAAAAGCTCAAGCCATCTACCAACTGGGGTGTGCACAGAAATCAAGGCTTTAGAAGAGGAAGAACACAAAACATTGCTCCCCATAACTAGGGATCTACAATGTGGGGCACCCTAATTCCAAATCTCTTCTGAAATTACTGATGTCCTTAGTTCCCCCATAGTTCTGGGAGTTCCACCCAACCTTCCAGAGCACATTCAGGGGGCACAGAGGCCATGGGAGGGAGGTGAGTCCTATTATGTTGAGTGGACCTTGTTCCATGCATGCAACAACTTAGCTGAATCCTACCCCTAGCGTGGAAGCACCCAAGAAAATAGCTTAATGCCTTCCACATTAAGATGGCTCCAGCATTTATTAACCAGGGAGGGATAAAAGATGGCATGCATGCAAACAGAAGTATCTGCTATGCTTTACTTCACCAGTACAAATAGAGGCAACAATTTGCCAGGTAGTTCTATAAAGTCTGGGAAGCTGGCTGTCTCTAGCCTCGTATCTTGAGTAATGAGGAACCAATGGCTATGAGCCACAGTGGCTATGTTCTGCCTCCACTTCAGGAGGCAGTACATCTCTGAATGCTGGGAATCACAAGTGGGGAGAGAACTGTTGCACTCAGGTCTTGCTTGTGGCCTTCCCATAGGAATCTGGGTGGCCACTGTGAGAACATGGTAGTGGACTAGATGGGCCACTGGCCTGATCCAGCAGGCTCTTCTTAAGAGAAGTTTCCCACACCTACCTATTGCCCCCGCACTTTCTAGGCACAGGTCCACACTTTCCCAGTCTGTCTCTGAGCGTTCCCTTCCCCACCACTTCCCCCAGGAAGATCTGACCTTCACCGTTGAATCAGAGCACATGCCACTTTGGGTTTTCAGAAGTAAAGATCAGATTTTTGTGGGGAAAGAGCTCAGACATGGACCTGGAAAGCCCAAACCTGTGCCTCGGAATGCAAATGATACAACAAAATTTTCTACTGCATGGAGGCCCAAGCTCCACCCGAAACATGGAAATAATATTTCACCCCAGTCCTGGATCCACAAAAGTTTTGCTGCAAATCCTGTTCGCTCCTCTGTGTGTCAGCATCCCCTCCCAGTTGGTGATGTTTTTGAAACTGTACCTCCTCCTCCTTTGGAAAATGAGCTCTTCCTGTGCGTGTAGCTCCCCATGCCAATGGGGAGAGCTCAGTGGAGCAGAGCTTGCAGAAAGTATTCAGCCGTGTGCTAAAAACAAAACATGAGCACTGCACTTTGGGGCATTATGATAACCTAAAGAATTTTTTTTTAAGTGCCTTAAAATTATTATTCTCTCCAAAGATGTCCTTTGATTGGATTGCCCACTGAGTTCTGGCAGAGAAAATGAGGTGAAAGAAATGGAGGTGACGGGAAATATATATCTGGGTAAAAAATTGACAGCTAGCAGGGAGGGGGGCACATGCACGCACAGCCACCCAATTCTGTACAATGCATTGCTTCACTATCTTGCCAGGCATAATACAGCTTTGAAAACAATGCCCCGAGAAAACAAACCAATCTTGTGAGCTAAGAGGTTTACTTATTATGCATCCGCCAAAGAAAATAGTCCAAATGGGAACTGGTTTGTTTGCTCCACAGCTTATGTACTTCCAGCTGCAGTATTTTGCATGCTGCGGGCAATGAGATTTTGCCTTTCTGCCATGCAAGGACAGCCCTTGCCCTCAAGGGCTGCTGTGGCTGCTCAGTGTATGCGCACTCCTTCCCGTTAAAGGTGCCGCTCAAGTGTGGTGCAAGTGAAGCATTGTTTACTTCTGCGCCAGCATTATACGAGTGCTTGCAGCGAGGGAAGCAATTTCCAAGGGTCTGCTGTAAGAAAACAAACAAACCTCCCGATAGGATGACAGGGCTTCCCAGGGTACCGAGGCAGAAGATGCAAGGCCATCATGCGCTGAGTTATCGACTGGAGGGCAATAGGGAAGGAAGCAGGGTTGCCATCTGACCTGTTCCTTTTTCACCCAGATAGCATGGGGGATCGGAAGATCTGTTTGAAGTTCAAAGGCAAGTTACGGCTGGGAAAAGAACAAGTGTGTTAGAGGAGGCTTCTCCCATTCTCCAAGCACACCTTACAAGTCAGTCCATGGAACAAGAGCCCAGATGGTCACCTCTGCTAAGTAAAAGAGGCTTCAGGAGGAGATAGGTAAAGGTAAAGGTAAAGGACCCCTGATAGTTAAGTCCAGTCGTGAACAACTCTGGTGTTGCGGCGCTCATCTCGCTCTATAGGCAGAGTGACCCAGCATTTGTCCACAGACAGTTTTTCCGGGTCATGTGGGCAGCATGACTAAGCCGCTTCTGGCAAAACCAAAAACGAAACCTCCTGGTTTCAGAGGTATGCCAGTGAATGACAATTTCTGGAGAGAGACAATGGGCAGAGAGCTATTTGTGCCCTGCTTAGGGTTTACCAGAGGCATTGGCTTGGCCTCTATGGGAAGCTGGACTAGATGAACCTTTGGTCTGACTCATCAGGGCTCTTGTAATATTTGCCTGAGAAGCCTGTGGTCAACTGGTTTCCACGTCTGGGCCTCTTCCTACCCACTTGCTTGGCTGACGCTTGTGACTGGAATGACAACCTCTCCTTTCCTGCCCGGCCCAGGCTTTTTCCTGGCAAAGGTGCTGTTAGCAGGCTGTTGCCGTGCCTCCTTGGTCTGAGGGGAGCACTGCAGTGCTTGTGGCTACAGACAGCAGTTGCTAACGTACCTCTATGGACAGCTGGCAAGGGAAGTGCTGTGGGCTTACCTTGACAGTGGGCTTGGGCCTTGTATGTAGTAGCGGTGTGGGCTGAACAGGGTCATGCCACCAGAACATTTCCTGCCACGTGCTGACGGGTTCCTTCTAGGCAGGCTTAATGTGGAGGAGTTGCGAATGATACCACGGGAGGGTCTGCTAGTATCACTAGGTTGCCTCTAGCTATTGTGATATCTACTTCAATTACATTATACTGGTGTTAGTTCAGGACCTGGTGCATCAGCACAGCATCAGAGGATCCTGGGATCAGCTGCCCCCTTGGAAGGTACTCTGAAGTACTATGTAAAACGCCAACTGGGTCCTGAATTCCTTTGGAGGTGATGAAAGTGAAATTACTTTCAGTGCATTAAGCTGTATATCCAAGTACCTTGGTCTTGGCTAAGCTGCGGAATAGGAGAGGAGTTCATTGAGTAGTATAGCATTTAAAGTGTAAGCTTTATTTATATTTTGTTAGCTTTATTACGTTAGACTTTATTATGTCTGTTGGTTTTACTGGTATGTTCTTATAAATATTTTATGTAAACTGCTTAGAGGTTTTTAAATTAAGCAGTACATAAATTTTGTTATGTAAATAAAGGGGGCCTTTTCACAAAACAGTCAAAGCAAGCCTCAGTCACAATTTTTTAAAAAATTACCACAACAACCCACCCATCTTTCTTTTTAATTTTTATGTATCTAACAGCCTAATATAGAATCCCAGGTTTGGAAGGAGCCTCAAAGGTCATCTAGTCCAACTCCCTGCCAATGCAGGAAACCCACTACTGCAACAGGTAGGTATCTAAACCCCACTTACAAACTTCAAAAGGAAGGATAATCCACCACTCCCTGCAAGGAAGTCTAGTTATAGATAAGTAGCCATGTTGGTCTGCCATAGTTGGAACAAAATTTAAAAATTCCTTCCAGGAGCACCTTAGAGACCAACTGAGTTTGTTATAGGTATAGGAAGTCTGTTTCACTGATTGAACAGCTTGTACCCTCAGAATTTTGTTCCTGATGTTTAAGAAAACACATATAAATATGTTATACATGCAGGGGCGCGGACTTATAAAAAATATTGGGGGGGGCCCGGGAAAGCTCATGAATAATAAATAAGCTCATGAATATGCAGATAAAGTGGCGCCGCCTCCTCGTGAGCGAATAGGGGAGAGCGTGCTGCGCCTATTAATCAGCTCCGAAGGAAATTGGGTGGAGCTTTTGCTCGGGAGGGAGGGCAGGAGGCATGCAGCCCGACCCTGTGCATTTTGGGCTGGGGGAGGGGCGGCGGTGGCGCTCTGCTGGAGGGGCGCTCGAGATTATTGGGGGGGGGAGCCACCCCAAACGAATTTTTGAGGGGGCTCGGGCCCCCTCAGGCCCCATGGAGTCGGTGCCTATGTATACATGTATGAAAAAAATTAATCCCAATGACTTTTTAGTCATCATATGGTGGTCAAAGTTCTTTTTAAATTCTCACTTATACTTAATAGATCAGAGAAAGTTGTGCTTCTACCCCCCCTCCAGCTGCAACACATGTTCAAACAATCTAGCTACACATGCACCCTAGTGCTAGAGAGGGGAAGCACATCACATCTAAAAACACAGAAAGGGTTTATGAAATATTATGTCATACTTTCAACAATGGGAGAGGAGGGAATGGACTTGTTGGTGATGCTTGCTGCTAGAGTTGTAAATACTGGGGAAGTGCTACAGTGCTGTGGTTATACATCAGACACACTGCCTCCAAAACTTAACCTAATACATAGAGAAAGTTCATAGAATGAAGCAGCTTCACAAAATACTTGATGAAGTACAGCGTCAGTTAATGCACTAACTGGAAAGGGATCCACTGCATTTTCTCAGGTACAAAATATTGTGGCATATTCACTCTAAGCCATACGTCACCTTGAGGGGTGTCATGTGGACTGTGTGCAACTAATGAGAAACAAATGTGCCATTTATTATGCCATAAACTAAACTGTGGAGAAAGGCCTTTATTTTTCTCCTCGTGATTACGAGAACACAACATTGAAGGCAACAAGGGTGCCTAGGTCCCTTGCCCTGCCTGTACCATTGCCTAGCTTGTTCCTGTCACACCACACCACAGTACCTGCCAGTGAAATGGGGATATGGAACAATGACAGCCGGACGGGATGACGTGAGAGGGAATGAATGAACGCAAGGCTCTTTGAGATGATCAGATGACAAAAGCCACAGGAAGAGCCGCTTGAAATTACCCATAACCGTCCTATCCTCCAACATGAACCTTTGATTGTTTCCAACAGCAAACAACTGTGCCCTTGTTCAGTGTTAGAAACTGAGATATGAAAGCTAGCAGCTAAATGGCACCTTAAACCTAGGTTATCGGCCCAACAATGGAATGTCTAGGCGTGCTTTTTTTATAACACAAACACAAAGATGAAAATGAATGAACTGCAGCTAAAACATTATGTTCATTTTTCACATGGTCTGGTCCTTCCCCTGCCCACCCCCCTAATACTCTTAAGAGGGTCTTTTCTCTAGTCTTCAGAGACAGCTTCCTTAAACTCGGCCCTCCAGATGTTTTGAGACTACAATTCCCATCATCCCTGACCACTGGTCCTGCTAGCTACGGATCATGGGAGTTGTAGGCCAAAAACATCTGGAGGGCTGAGTTTGAGGAAGCCTGCTTCAGAGAGTAGCTGGAAGTGGGGAGACAGAAAAGGGTCCTCCTTTCCTTCCACTCTGCAGTTTTAATCTGAAATCATAGGCGCAGTACTGTGCCCAGAGCTTAGAAAGTGCTTGTGCTAATGAAATTCCCTATTGCAAAATGTGCCTAGAAGAATGTGAGTTTCAAACACTGCCCTTGTTTGGGTGCAGAGTGGACAAATATCCATGCAAGCCTTGACAAGATAAAGAGCATCTTGGCCCCATGTTAGAAGCAATGCAGGGCTTCCCACTAACAGCAATCATTAGACCATCAGCTTGAGGCATGGAGATGCACTGGGAGCTTGCTTTGCCAATATAAAACTGCTGCTTACTGGTGTTCTTTGAAAGAAGTTGTAAAGAGATCTCTTCAGTCCAGAAAGTGTGTAGGTCAGTGGATGGAGCTTCTTCTTTAAACAAAAAACTTGATTCCTTTTTATTTTGGAGTGCCACCATTTGATTTGGTAGGGCTCCTGTGGCATACCTTTACAGCACATCTAAGGCACATTACTTCCCCACATTAAGGCACCTGACTGTCATTTGTGAAGCATACTGGGAATTGCAGCTCTGCAATTCTCTGTGCTGTAAATATGCTTTAAACATATAGTGTGGACACAGAACAAGTGGATGAAAGGCAGAAATTCAACAGGTTAGTTGAATCCCTATCACTTCACCCCTGTACCAGAAACAGTAGTGCACACTGAATTTCTGCCAACTGTACATTTGTCAAAGGCACAAGGGAACCTGAAAGTAACAAAGTGACAACTCCACACTAACCCTTTTTTGGGGGGGAAATCCCCTTATTCCAGCGCTGTTTCCCCCTGCTTCCCACTGCTATCCCGGATTGTTAGATATCCCGTAGACTGTCCCCAGGACAGGTGAGGCTGCTGATCCCTTATTTTCGAGGCTGCTGATCCTTTATTTTCAAATCTGAAAGTTGACAGCTATGCATATAATTTAGCTGTCCCAGTCTCTGCACCAAGAAATAGCAAAGCAAACGGCACATGTATGCCAGGTTCAGAAGAGAAGGAGAAGCTGCCCCAAGCCTCTTGAAAACCTACACACACACACACACACACACACACACACACACACACACACACGTGTGGTTACGTACTTAATTCATTCAGGAGGTCCATTCTTAACCTGAAACTGTTCTTAACCTGAAGCACCACTTTAGCTAATGGGGCCTCCCGCTGCTGCTGCGCCGCCGCCACACGATTTCTGTTCTCATCCTGAAGCAAAGTTCTTAACCTGAGGTACTATTTCTGGGTTAGCGGAGTCTGTAACCTGAAGCGTATGTAACCCGAGGTACTACTGTATAGTATAAAGCTGCTTGCAGCATAGCTTTGCAACAGCTCACTTGCTAAAAACACAGTTTTGTTACAAATCAAAGCCTCAGCCCACAATTTTGACGTGTACTCAAAGTTGAGAGAATGGCAGATTTGAATTTGAAAAGCAAAGTTTATAGCCATTCAGAATGCAAGAGAAAAGACAGCCTGCTTTCTACCACGTGTGTCACTTTGGGAGGTGACGCTGTTGCAGATGTAAATTTAGTGGTCCTTCTCTGCCATCCCTGACCACACAGAGCGGTTAATTGTTGGCTCTGCATACAGAGATCTAGATACGCCTTTATTCTGGGTGCACGGGTGAAGAAATGAGCTGAGAGTGGGAGTGAGGAGCCCACCAGAGAATGCAATGTGCTTGCTGCATTCACAAAAACGCACTAATAGGCCAAGCTCTATAAATACTCTCCTATAGGCATGTCCCACTGCTTACCAAAGCCAGCCTCTCTACTCAGACTGCTCTCCTGCTTCTCCTTTCCTAGAAACAGACAGCACGGCAAACAGCCTACAGCCATAAGTGAGAGCTTTGGCCTCACAGGCCAGTGGTAAAACTGTGCCACAAACGACAAGGAGTTGAAACCGGAGACTTTTCATACTCCCAAACAAAACACAAGCTCCGTAGGACTGTGGAATGCCAAACTACCCTAGTTCCACATGGCTCGGTCCAGCTCAAGTCTATACCAGAAGGTCCTGATATTTGATCTAGGCTGCAACAGTTTCCAGAGCTAGGAAACATATGTCACTCCCCGGCCCAATTAAAAATTAAAGCCGGAAAAAGTGGAGGGTTTTCTTTATGCACAGGACACAGCAAACATCAGACAAGTTCTTATCCTCCTGGATAATCCAGCCACTCTGAGTACTCAGCATTTCCAAGATGTTGCCATTAGCAGCACAATTTTATGTTCAAATATGAATAAAATAGTCTTAGTAATGAGATCAGCATGTCCTGTTCCATTTGGGACAATTCACACAGCTTTACAGTGGGCTTTATGAGAGGGAAAATGTGTGCGCATATAAAACATACATCATAAACCTTCCATATGCAAAATAGTTGGAATTTAATATTTTCTCTCCAAATACAGTCACAGAATAAGCACAACATTCTTAAAATGTATTCCAAATATCTGAAGGCTCCACATACATTACCTCAGTAATCCCTACAACCAGTGCTATTCTTCTCCCTTGTTCTCTTATAATGGCATTGGCGCCTACCTGAGACGTGCCAGAACTGAGTTCCAGCAAGTTCTGGCTGGAAAAAAGCCCTGCGTACAACAATCCTGTAAGGCAGACTGATACCATTTTATTCTGATACTGAGATGAAGGCAGCCTGGAGAGAGTTGCTGAAAATATCCCAGCACTGCCTCTTAGCTATACACCTGGAAGGAACCTCCAGAGGCAACCTGGTCCAATTCTTGTCACTTCAGTATGAAATGGGAAGAGAGGTAGGGGGGCCCTTAATGAAATTCTCTCTTCTCACTCCTTTCAGTTTTAGCCAAATTATGGCTTCCCCCTTCAACCTTCTAAAAACAGTACTAAAGGGGCTACCAGAAAAGGTAAAATGGCAATCCTCCTCTGACTGCAGAGGCAAAACCCCACCATTGCTCCTACAGAGGCACCAGAGGCAAAACCCATGAAAATATCCTCAAAACCATCACTGGCCATTCTGCTTTCTGAGCCCAGAGAACAAGAGTAAGTGTTTTCTATTTCTTAGAGAAAACACAAATTTGGAAAGTTTGCAGCCTAAGTAGTAAGCTGCACAACAGAGGTGCACTGATGTGCTACCTGCCCACATGATTTGGGCTGCAGATGGATGTGATCATGCCCTGTGTGAGGAATGGTGTGGGTGCAGAATTGTCTCAAGATGATGCAAAGAACAAAGTACTGTTACTCTCTGATCTCGGGATCTCTCCATTGTCATTGTACCAGGTTGTCAAATCTCATATGCTAGAGATGAAACAAGCATGGCTCTTTCCATCTTCATTTTTTACTGTAATCTAACACCTCAAAAATATATTAGACACCGCAGAAATATATTAACAGTATTATTAACTAAGTGTGAGGCTAGTTACAACTGTCTTTTTCTCATAAAAGTTAGGTGTTTCTTAGCTCAGGTCTGTGATGCTGAGAAAAGATGGTGGAAGAGCTGAAAGTAATACTAGAAAAAGTTTTGGGAGAGAGAAAGTGTACTTTTTTCCATTGTGTACTGCCTTGCGATACCATATGAAAGACAGTATTTGAATACCTAAAACATTTTTTTTAAAGTCCCAGATAAATAAAAATAACTGTTTGGCACGGCAAGGAGCAACAGAAGGTCACCAAAGGAGACCAGAGAAGACCCAGCGGGGGCTCTTCCAGACATCCGCTCCCCACAGACTATAACCCCTATTCTGAACCGAGGCGGAGGGAAGGAGCGAGCTGATGGCAAGATTTGCTCCTCGTTGCAACGATATACCATTTGCCAGCAGTCCGGTCCAGAAAGATTCCTTCCGTCGCTGAACTCCTGCGAGTACGTCAAAGACACGGTAAGCCCAACCCACGCAAGTATTAGCCGTTGTAGTAAAATAAAGCGAGGATGAAACCCTATTTAAAGACGTCTGGAAGGTCTGGCGGGGGCCGCCGGGGACTAGCGGCGAGGAAGCTCGCAAAGCGCCGCTGCGTAAAGTTGGAGCGTTCCTTTGGAAACGCACCGCCGAGGCGCTGGCCCACCCGACCCGACCCCCGGGTGCGCCGAATAGCGGCTTTTATAAATAGCAGCGGGAGAAAGGTGAGGCACCCTTGGCTTGTGGATCCACCCCGTCCCTCCCGATCCGCTCCGTGCGACTTACGTGCTGGTCCTGCAGTCCAGGTCCTGTCCAGCGCCGGCCAAACTTGTCGGTTTGCAGCGCTCGCTCGGCAATTCCGCGGCTGTTGCTCCGGCGCGTCCGTCCCTACGGCTGGCAGATTACAGTGCTCGCCAATAATCCCCAATGGAGGGGAAGATTAAAGGCACCAGGACCGCCCCCACGGAGGCCTCCAATCTCCGCGGCTTTCGGAGAAGCGTCACGCTGCCCCCCTCCCGCGTCCACCTCGGACGGGGCACAGGCGAGGGCGGGAGAGAGCGAGGGGGGCCGCCGGAGCCTGGGCGCACGAGGGAGCCGGGCACAGGCGCACGAGGCGGGAGAGGCGGGCAGCGCGCCAGGGCGCTCCTCGCTTCCTTCCCCGCCGGGCCGCGTGCCTCTCTCGGCCGAGCGCGGAGACGCCAGAAGTTCGGCAAAGTCGGCCGCGATCCTGAAGGCTTTCACTCCGGACCATCACTGGGGAGCAGGCGGTGGCGCTTCGCTGCGATTCAGGTTTCTTGGCCGAAAGGTCCGTCTCGACGCAGATCCAGGGAAGAGTGTTTAGCACCAAAGTTTGAAGTTCTCAGCCCAGTCTAGGGCGAGTTGCAAATGTTTCCTTGGAGCACGTAGTTTTATATCGAGCATAATCCACACAGATTCAACTTTTCCAGTCCTCTTTTATTTCTTAAAGGCCGCTATACCCAGTCCAATCTAACCCTTACACGTAATTTTTCAAACGAGCGCGTCGAGGATCGCAGCGCCACGAAGCGTCTTTGAAAAGCGTGGGGTTTAACTCCGAGTGAATCTCTTAAACTCCGGGAATGAGCTCATCCTCGGTATGGCGAAATGCTGCGTTTTTAATCCTGATACTATGTGTGTAAATAAATCGTCCGCTGTGTAGACACCCTACCCCCCCCCCCCAGTCTAAAGGGGCGCAGCTCATTAAGACAGACAAAAATAAAAGTGTAGATTAAATACCACTGGCCTATTTTGGGTCTTCTAATCATCTAAATTTAGTGGGAGAAACCAGAGCCGGATCCCAGGCCATAGAAGCACCAACCTTGGTAGTCAGACTACCTGGACATCAGATCCCTGAACGCAGCGCTTCACGGGGGCTTTATGCGATCTAAAGCACAACTGTTACCCTGTATTTACATGGCTTCCCCCAAAGAGGCCTGGGAACACAGACATATAGGTCCCAGCATGCTTAAAAAACTACAGTTTTCCCAAGATTCTTTGGGGCTGCCATGTGCTAGTGTGTGGTTAGGGCCTTTGTGCATCCAAGGGTCCCAATGCGGATGCAAGTCCATTGAATCTAGGAGAGCCGTTGAGAAAGTGTGCTAAGGCCAGCAAACAGGGATTTGCATAAATTGACTTGTGTAACAGGATAGTCATATTTACTTTGAAATCCCAGGACACTATGTACATAGGATTGCAACCCTCTGATGGCAAGATTGCAAGGGCATTTGCTTCCTCTGGATTCAATACTATTCTCATGGATGGCAATTAAGACATAATCTGAACAATATAAATACACCAAATGAGGTGCATTTAAGATGCCAGAACCAGAGAGTTTTTCTCTCACACTCCATGCAAACCCCATATTGTCTTCATATTTAGCATATACAATGCTGGCAC
This sequence comes from Podarcis liolepis, assembly GCF_965112155.1. NCBI lineage: Eukaryota > Metazoa > Chordata > Lepidosauria > Squamata > Lacertidae > Podarcis > Podarcis liolepis. The sequence goes on from NC_139555.1 coordinate 71,398,910, forward strand.
AAGCTAAAAATATAATGTGTGATTCAGCCAAAGTTGGTTTGGGGTTCTTTTAAAACATCATTTATATGCTGCTTACTTGACCAGAAACCTAAGCCGCTTACATAAAACAATATAAAATATTCATTAAAATACTGATAAAATCAAAAGTTAAAAACAAATGGACATAAAATGTCTCCAAATATATATTGTTATTGTTGGCATCTGTCTGTCTTGAGAAACAGTGGCGTGTGCCTTCAGGGGTGAAGTCAAACCACTGGAGAATCACAGCATCTGCTGCAGCTGCAGAGACCAGTCACTTATAACTGCTGCCTCATGTGTTGTTTTTGCTGTGTTAGCAGCACTGAAGTGACCTCTCTAAGATGCAGGCCTGGGCAGTGTGTATGGAGATCCTGGGCTGCCCTCGCTGAGCAATACTTTGGCTCCAGGAGTTCCCAGAAAGAGTCGAAAAAAATGGCATCTAACCGTGTTAGGGATTTGTGTAGGGTTGAGTCCTTAGTTTCTTCTTTTGCTGAAGATGTCCCACAAGGCAGCAGGTACTGATTTTGTCCTTGATGTTTACTCCCGACGTGTCTCCTGGATGAGTATAGACGCAAGGCAGTGGAGGTTTAGGACCAGAGTTTCCTTCTCCTGGATGGGCTGGCTACCTTCTCAGGTTGACGAGCCCCATCTGCCCCTCACTTCTCTCTACAGCATTTGCAGAAACCACCTTCTTGACCGTTGGGTCCACTACTGGAATTGTACGCTCAATCCACTGGTGCCTGTCATTGCATGCAATAGCTCTTTGGCTATCCAGCTGTTCTTGGGGTATGGCTGCTGTCGCATGCTGACAGCTTCTAGGAGCCACAGGTGAGAACTAAGTGCAGGGTGGGGAGCAAAGATGGACAAACTATCTCAGAAGGAGCACAACGTGTCCCCCACCAAAGGTGCTACCCCTCCCCTAACACCCCATACATATGGCTTGCAAGAAATATGCATAATAAAGTTACATGTTAAAAATACAAGCACCTTTAAGTCCAGTTGATTTCAGCAAGACTGCTTTAAATCTCCAGTTGGTCAGTGGGACCTGAAAATGCTTAGGTTTTCTGAATCATATTCACAGTTTACAAACTCTGTGGGTTCTTCCGGATGTTCTTGGATGCCAGGTGTCCTGGTTAAATACATCACTTGCATAAGCCACAGAAGAAAAGTGCAGATCCCTGCCAGTCCAAATAGCTTACCACAGAAGGAGTGTGGTTAGTGTAGGTGGTATAGTCTAGAGAATAACCTGTTTGGAGCCAGGAAAAAGCAGAAAAGCTGGCTGTTTTATAAAGCTACTCTTGAAGAAGAGGCATTTGATTCACAAGACACTGTAAATATTTTAAAGTCCACCTGGAATTATTTTGCTTTTTTATTGTTTCAAATCCTAAATGTCTATGCAGCATTAGAGAAACAAGACATTTTATGTTATTATGTTGAGGCAAAAAAACTCAGCCTTGTGCCTTTGTTTTTCTGGATATTGCTTTCTATATGTCCAATTCTGCTGAGAGTAGCCCATATAGGATGTTATATGCAAATACCACATGCTAATGCATGGTTACATACACTCAACTTCATATTTATGCTCTTATGTGATCCACACTATACATTTAAAGCATATTCAATGAACTGTAGTTTCCCCAGCAAAGGGCTACCATTAATACAGAGCTTATGCATTTATACATCATTTATACCAGAAATGCCATTATACAAATCTATAGTATGACCTGCATTTGGAATACTGTGTATCATTTTAGTCGCCAAACCTCAAAAAGGAAATTGTAGAGATGGGAAAGGTTCAGACAAGGGCAGTAAGGATGATCATGGGAATGGAGCAACTCCCCTATAAATTTTTAGTTTTGGGGAGTTTTCAGCTTAGAGGAAAGATAGGCAGGGGGTGACATGATGGAAGTGTATAAAACTATACTGTGTGGCACGGAGAAAGTGGATAGCCCTCTCCCATAACACTAGAACTCATGGACATCTAATGAAGCTGAAAACAGGAGGATTCAGGACAAGTAAACGAGTGGCAATGATGACCACCATCTTGGATGATTAGACAAATTCAAAGAAGATTTGAGAAATTCAAGTACTAGCCATAGTGTCTCTGAAGTATGCCTCCGAACACCAGTGTCTGGAAACGACAAGAAGGGAGAGTGCTTTGGTGCTCAGGTCTGGCATGTAGGTTTCCAAAAAGCTTCTGGTTGGCCACGAAGAGCCTGTTGATGTGCAGTTGTATGTACACCCCTTTCATAACTTTCTAGGTAGAATGAGATTGGAGCCTGCGGGGTACAGCAGTATTGGGACTTGGTTCAGCAGGCACTGCCCTGCTTCTCCTGAACACATTTACTGTACACATGAGAGGAATGCGTAGAGAGACTAAAAAGCTAGATAAATCTACAGATTCATTGTAAAGAAAAATGCAAATGAGTGGTTGGTATGCAGCAATCTGCAATGTAGCCAAAACAGCAGGAGGCACATTCCCAGCAAACATAGTTTGTGGTTTGATCAAATTTGATCACTGTGATAACTTTCAGCATTGGCAACACAGTGTATTTATAATTCTAACTTTCTTTTTTTGAAATACAGTAGTTAAAACTTGACTTTAATTTTAATTCCATATGAGGACAACCTATGTCATAAAGTGTAGCTGTGCAGGTGAACATGGTGAAATTATATGCAACAATAGTCTTATATAACTAATCTTTTACATTGAGCTACCACGTCACCCATACAAATACCGATGTTTGTATTGTACACAATACATCATGGGGTAAGCCCAGGTTTTCAACTAACCTTAATCAGAAAATCGTTGTCATCTAAAGTCAAGATCCCAGTGTGACCATGAAACCTAAGTAGTTAATGAGTAATGTACTGCCATTTATCAATTGGTGGGTTAGCTAAACATCTGAGGTGTCTCTGAGGCATTCAGATAAACAGAATGCCTTGTGGCTCTTTCACATGGTGCTTTTTCATTGCATTTAGTGCTGAATCTACAACTGGAAATCGCCCTAGTCCTCCAGATATTGCAGGCTGTGTTACATTCAAATGATTTTAAATTCATGTCTCATTATTTGGTGGGATTAAATTTTTTGATGAACGAGAATTGCTACTTTTTTGGGAGGGGAGTAATGATTTTTAAAACAAATGTTTCTACTTCTTTAAAAAAAAACAGCATCCCCCCCAAAAAAAACCTGCATAGAAGCTTTGCTGAAGAAATCTTTTAAATCAGGGTAGGGGAACCTGTAGCCCTCTAGATATTGTTGAACTCAAGCTCCCATCAGCCCCTGCCAGCATGGTTAAATTTTCAGATATGGAAGTTAGCTTTATAGGTATAAACCACCACTGAATAGAGCCCGGAGACTAATCGGCTGCCAGTGTAGTTGAGCCAGAATTGGTGTTTGGGCTGCTGAAACCTGACATTTACAAACTGTCTTCAAAGGCAGCCCCACATATAACACATTGCAGTAATACCAGAGCATAGGCAACAGAATTTAGCTGGGCACCAGCTGAAGCTGATGGAAGGCACTCCATACCACTGAGGCCACTTGAGCCCCAAGCAACACTTATGGGTTCAGAAGTATCCCTAAGCTATTCAAAAGGAGTGCAACCCCATCCAGAGCAGGCCACATCTGGTCTAGGGACCCACCCACTAACAGTGCCGCAGTCATGTTCAGATTAAGCTTCAGTTAATTGGCTCTCATCCAGTCCATTATGAAGACAAGGCACTGATCCAGCACATCCACTGCTGCACCTACAGATGCAAAGGAGAAGCAGAGCTGTGTGTCATCAGCATACTGGTGACAACATACTACAGTTTCACGTAGAGCAGCTTAGAGGATAAAATTGAACTCTATGGAACCTCACACAGAAGGAATAATAATAATAATAATAATAATAATAATAATAATAATAATAACAACAACAACAACAACAACAATAATAACAATAATAATAATAATAATAATTCATTATTATTTATACCCCGCCCATCTGTCTGGGCAGCTTCCAGGAGAATATTAAAATACAATGATTCAGGGCTGCCTACAGAACCTGGATATGGCCTGCATGAACACCAACCACTATACCACACTTTATTAGAGATGCATATTCATGGTTCCTTAGTCATTCCCTAAGATCTGCCAGCCACTTTGCTATATTCACAATAGAGGGAAGAGGCATATTCTCCCCCTCCCCACAAAAATGCATTATCATGGCATAGCATAGAACGAGGTAGTAGCCGTCAGAGGCAGAAATGCTTCTGAATTCTACTTACTGGGAACCACAGGAGGGTAAAGTGCGATTGTGCTCAGATCCTGCTTGCAGGTTTTCCATAAGCACCTGGTTGGCCACAGTGAGAACAGGGTGCTGGACTAGATGGGCCATTGGCCTGGTCCAGCTTATGGATCTGCTTATCTTCTTAGGTTCACAAGACTACCTGGCATAACAGAACATAGTTCACATTGTTTACTTTTACTAGAGGAAATATTCTTAAAATAACAGGAGGCGGCTCAAATCTAACAAAATGGTTTTGTTTTTTAAAAAAATGTAAAACCATATTTTAAATTTGCATTTGGCTAGCTTAACACAAGATATGCAGCTCAGCCCTTCCTGTATATTTGAAACTGTGCCCCACTGAAATCAATGAGACTTGCTTCAAATAAAAGTGTTTTTTGTAAATTCTCCAAAAAGCCATTCTGTGCTCAAAAGAGTGTGCTGCAGTTGGGGTAGGGATGTTCTGCTTTCTTCCTTTGGAGCTGCATCGCTACTGCAAAAGAAATACTTACTTTAAAAAAGAAAAAAAAAGCATAACTATGGAGCAACAGGAGTCTCCTCCTCAATACCACCCAGACTTAAGGTGTTAAATATTCAGTAACTTGCAGTCATAAGATCTGTCCCTGTGCTCCTCTGCCCTGGCTCTGTCTCGTGTTACCCCTGCTCTTGTACTGTGTGTCTTTGGCAAAAGATGTGCACTAACTGTTAATTCCTAATAACAGCACAATGTGGCAGCAATCAAACTGGCACTATCCAGAATACCTAGATTATCAGCATCATCCAAGCTTTTCACAAGTTCAAGGTAGGCTGCAAGCTTAACAGCCGAGTCACAGACCTCGCTTGTGATCGGTTGTGCAAGAACCAGTTTTAAGTAAACCAAAGGTGCTAGAGAGACATTAACTGTTTGGAGACCACAGCTAGAGCCGCCATGAATAGAGGAGTTCCCTAATTATGAACGGTGTCATGTATTACAGGATACTCTAGCATGTCAAATGACAATCGGAGAGGATACTATTGGCTTTGATTCTCTTTAAGGCAGCAGCAGAATTTCAAAAGGCTCTTCATCAGGCATTCAACAAATAAAACACGTCCCTTCTGAAGCCTGACAAACCAGGTACATTTATTATAAACCGCACCAAATGTGACAACATAACATCAATGGCTGTGCCTGAAAGAACTTCAGAATAATGAATGGGTGATGCTTATGTCCCCAGTGACTAAAAGCTGAGCTCAGACAAAGTATGGGGGTGACATTTCACACACAACAGGAGGAGCACGCTAACTTGACACCTCACTTGGGGTGGGGGACACACCATTACTTTACCTCATATTTATTGCCAGTTATGTAAAGAGCCAAACTTGCAGTGCAGCAAAGGAAGTACTGGGGTCCTTCCTGGGAAGTTCATTATTGAGACCAGGTTGCATTTAATTTCTGAATATTTAAAATAGCACTGATCACAACAATATAGATCCTTTGAGGAGACCACTACTGACGTGCTTCCATTGTGAGAACTCTCCATTCAATCCTGGCATCTGCTTCCTATTATTCAACCAGTTACTAATCTACATGTTGTACAGTTGATCATCGGTGACTGCAGAAACAGATGCACAGGGCTTTGCAGCACCAGCTGATCGATGGTGCCTGCAAACCCCATTAACTAAGACCTGCCTTCTTTAACTCCTGCACATGTGACATCATATATATAGAGGACACACCATGTGGTTTGGCAGAAACAGTCCAACCTAACCTAGGCTGGAGATTCCCCACTGCTACTGTAAAAGGACCCATCTTAGGTCATGACTGGGATTCAGCATGCCTCTGAATACCAGTTGCTGTGAATCACAGGTGGGTAGAATGCTGTTGTGCTCAGGTCCTGCTTGCGAGATTCCCACAGGCATCTGGTTGGCTGCTGTAAGAAGAGGATGCTGGACTCGATGGACCATTGGCCTGGCCCAGTAGGGCTTTTTTAATCTTCTTATGACTTATAAGTTTAGGCAGCAGCATCGCTACGGATGAACTACCAGGCATAGGTCTGGGACCCCATAGCTCCTGGAGTTCCCCCAACGATGGTGCTACAACAAATGGCAATCACCTCACCTATTCTTTTTAAAGTAAGTCATTAGAAAGATTTAGTTCTAAACAGTTGTGCCTACCATCTTTAATTCCTCAGAGTGCCACTGGATCCATGTGGGTCCAGAGGCACTCTGAAAGGGAACGGGGCACGCACAGCTGTCTGTTGCTTTGTTCCAGCAGCTGTGCGCTCGCTGCAAAACCGTTATCTTTAAAAACTGGGGACTACCTGGTCAAGAGGGGGAGGGGAGAGGAGGTGGGGAGATAGAGAGGGGAGGGGACAACCAAGCAAGCAGGCGAGATGGGGAAGGACCTCTCTCCCTTTTCCTAACCTTTGCTCCAAATTTGTCATAGAGGTGGTTGGGTGCACTGGAGGCAGCAACCATCTCTGCGAGAATTTTTGAAGAAAGGTTTCGGAAAGGGAGGAGCCCCTTCCCTGGCAGGTGGAGAAGAGAATGGATCCCTCTATCTTTCCGATGAGTAAAAGGAAAAGGGACCCATTCTCCTCCTCCCCATCTGCTACGGGGGTGAGCAGAATTAATTTAATTTTCCTCCTGTTCCATGCCAGGGCATTTTTTTTTAAAGGGGGTGAGAACTGCCTCCCTTCTCTTTCAGATTAAAGACAACATGAGGAGAGGGAAAGTAAGTGGTGGAGTTGTGTGGATGCTTCCCGGACACCCCTTCACCAAACCTGGCAGCGCCACTGAGTTTACTCAGGAGGACTAGTCATGGGACTTTGCCTAAAGCTTTTCTGAAGTCCAGGGGATGTATCTCATCCCTATCTAGATGTTTGTTGACACTTTCAGAGAATTCTAAAAGGCTGGCGACGAGGCAAGTACTGACAACAACCAGTACAGTGCACTTTGTTGCCACAGTTTCTAGGAACTGCAGCAGATTTTTGTCTTGTTTTTCCAGACATTGGCCATTTGGAATGGCACCTGCTATGTATGATCAGGCAGTCACCTTGTCGGTCTGCTGCAAACTCTGTACTTTGGGTCTTCACCTTTGGCAAGCAGCAACTTCTGTCTAGAAGCTGATATAGCCATTTCTGCCTCACAGGGGATCATCCCATGGTCCTGTGCTTTCCCTACTTCACATCATGGTGTTGATGTGGGCCAGGACTTGATTGTGTTGGTTTGTGAGGTAAGACATGAGGGCTCTTTCCAGGAGTCCCTTCTGATGGGAATTGGTAAGAGGATATAGGAATTATATTTAATCCTCTAGAGACCCATGTGTGAGGGCTGACAGCAAAGTTTCAAAAAATGACTGGTGCCTAATTTAAAAATATGGGGCTAGCACACAGAGAGCCCAAATAGGAGAGTATTAAGTACCATAATTAGGCAGATAAATGAAGCATAGGAATAGGCTACAAAACCTAACTAATTCCATTAAGCTGTGTGAAGCAGCTGACGTCCACCACATGGGATGTGTTGTACCTAAACTATTGTAGCCTCTCCAGCACAAAGTTGGGATTGTTTTATTAATATAGCTACACCGTAATGGTGTCAAATGCCATCGGTGTAATAATTTAAATGTATTTTTTTGGATAAGAGTTTTGGTAGTTTTTTAACACACAAATTATTCCAATTACTTCCTCAATCTCTATCCCTAGATCAGATTCCTTTTACTGTTTCATGGAATTACATCCTCCAATTGTTAACTCATTAATTATTTGATAGAGTATAGGGTATTTTCATTTGTATGCAAAATCAGTTTTTCAAATGATGTTAAAGGTCTTGCAGCATGTGCTTTAACTTCAGAATTTGATATAAAATACACTATTTGAAGAACAGAAAGCCAATTTACACTTTGCATTCCAACTTTTCTCATTATTTGTTCAGCTGATATAGGTGAACCACTTTCAAATAAATCATTTAAGTCTATAAAGATCTTTCTCTCCCCATTTTTGAATAACACGATCTTTTCCTGTGCAGCATGACTGACTGACTAACTGAGACTCAGGTGTGCAGTATTAGAGAGACAAGTGTTTTCTGCTGAGCATTATTGGAAATCACTTTAGTTGTCAAATGAGCAGAAAGATAATGATTTCATTCTCTCCTTTCCCAATAGAAAGTGAATGTAATTGATGTGTCACTGTCATGCCGTGTTTCAAACCGTATCTCCAAAGAGTAAACCACTTGAGTAGTTCCATCACTCAGATGCCAACCACAGTCTTTCAGATGTCTGTATTGTCACCTCTCTTCAAAGCAAGGAACAGAAGGTGGGGAGAATCCTGTATCATTCAGAATGTTACCTGTTCTATTTTAGGTAGGTCATGAGAGGACATCAGAAAGGGTACCAATGTTGTGAAGGCTACGTCTACATTTCAGAATTTGCTGTAGATGTTGAAATGTCCTTGATCATTCATCTTAAAACTTGTATGCTCTAAGAACAAGGGTAGAGAAACTGGATCCAGATGTTGTTGAACTCCAACCCCCATCAGTACCAGCCAGCATGGTTAGGGATGATGGGAATTGGAGTTCAGCAATATCTAGTGGGTCACAGTTGTCCATCTGTGTCACTGAACATTAGAAGCTAGCACAAAGTAGGATTGTATCTCCTGTATGCTGGGATTGGTAGAGCTACAGCTGTTGATTCAAAAGTGTATGCTTGAATATGCCCATTATCCAGTCAACCATTTTGGATAACAGCAGAACCAGTGTGTTTAGTTTGATACGGTGTTAGACAGACATAAAATAATTAGGTGACTAAAACTTAGTCCTTGAATGTACTCACAAAACATAGTTAGGTGGCTTGAGATGGGCCTATTACATCAAAATCTGCAAGTCTTGTTATATATGATGCTTCCAACAATACATACAAGTGCATGTTTGAAGCCCATTTCCAGTATTATTCCACAGAAAAGCAATTCTTACCGGCTCCATGACCATATAATATTTGTTTTTTTATTATATTGTTTAGAAAAACAGTTCCATAAGCTGTGTTACAAGTGATATGTTTCCTAGAGCATTTACTAGTGGTTTCTTTGGTCATGCATGATGAAGTATGTCACACATACAAAAAGATGGCAGTGGGGCACGATAAGATGTCATAATCTGAAGAAATAGGGACTAGCAGTAGAGAGGTTTGCCCAGTTGCCTTGCAGAAGAAGGAGCTGTTGTCACTGGTGCACAAGCTAGGCATAGATTGGATTTGCTCTTGAGCACTATTTGCAACATTGAAAATGTGACCAAATGCCATGCAGTGAGGGTGTGTGTATAATAATAACCATATTTTGTACTTCATAACACAGTTTGCAATGGTAATGGTGCATAAAAAAAGGAATGATCCTTGTACAGGGAACACACAGTGTGTTTTCCCCTCATTCATTCCTGGAAGTTCTCAATCAATTAGCTTCACAGAAGCCGGAGGCAAAATGCTACAAACCAGCCTGAAAGGGTTTCACTTTATCTGAGTAGTACATCACCAAGCCTCCCTACAGATACGGTACGTCACATGCATGGCTAACAAGGAGAAAGGTAACCTTACATCCTGGATGAAACCTGTTAAAAATTGTAGAGATTACCTTGGCATCTATTTGCCCCGTACTGGAACAACAGAAACTCATTAGGTTAATGAGTTCAAACAATGAGTTCATAACATTCTGATTCTGTAAACACATCTATAGACATTCTCTCGTTCGCTCTCTCTCTCTCTCTCTCTCTCTCAGGATACACAATTGTGCAATTATTGCACTATAAAGTATCTAGGAAGACCCTTCTAAAACCTTTGACAAAATATCCAAGCTTACAGTTCAGCAGGGAAATGGTTCAAGGATGTACACTGACAGGTCAAAACATAACCGTGTTAGAGCCAGAGGAAAATACGGATCAACAGTAGCACCCAGATACATTCCAGTTTCCTCTCATTTCTCAATTCAAATTCTTCAGGTTTTCCCCCATTCTGGTAAGATAAGTGAAAGGCCATCAGTGGAGTGGAGCAGTTGAAGAAAGGTCATTTTGCTTGACCCCAACTTGGGGCTTATCCATATGTCTTCTTGTCCCATGCCTAGAAAGCATGGGTCTGAATCTTCTGCTTGACCCACACTTTCTAGGGGCTTTGCCCTGCTCCTTTCCAGGGAAAACCCTGCCTTTAGCTCTAAATTGGAAATAACAACAATCCACAGAAAACCCTATCGCCATTTGCTCCACCTGAAAGCTAAAGAGAATATCATGGGAGACTTCGTCAAAAGCCTTACTGAAATCAAGATACACTATGTTCACAGCTTCCCCCTGATCCACCAAGTTTGCAACTCCATCCAAAAAAAATAATTGTCTGGCATGACTTATTTTTGAGAAACCCATGCTGGCCTGATTGGTAACATAGCATACTCTCCAACGTTTCTCCAAAGAAAATAGGGACATCCTATTCCATACTTTTAAACATTTCGCTGATGGTATCATACGAATCACTGTATGATCCCTTACTGACAAGAATTACCTGAGTAGCTAATGAAGGAAGAAGCAACCAGAGAAGAAATGGTGCCAATGTAGGAACAGCCAATGGTGCCAAACAAGATTTTAAATGGTAAAAGTAAACCCCCACACCACAAAATATTTTTGCTCCACCAAAATCACCCTCTTTGATCTGAAGATCGAAACTCAAGAATATCTGGTGCAACTACCATCTATACCCAGATAAAAGCTCTTAATTAATAATTTCCCCGCATTTATCTAGGCCATTCATTTTGGATGTTTTTCACAGCGATGACAACATGACACCAAGCGCCCCTGGGAGGCAGCAGATCGCATTCATGAGCACAAGTCAGAACTGCCTAGGGAAGAGAAAGACTAAAAATATTTTATGAGGGGTTTTTTTGGGGGGGGTGTTAGACTGAATGCCTGGGCTCCATTCTAAATCTCCTGGATCCGGCATGGATTCAATTGATGGAATAGCCAGGCCAGCCTGGGTGATGGGTTGTTAAGAGGACCACTGCCAGTCACCATAGATAATATGGAATTGGGATAGGCCAATGGTCTGCTTCAGTATGGACTGCTATGTGTGAGTTTGAGGGGAGGATTGCATTGGAAGAACCTTAACCTACTAAAATGCTCCTCACCATGTCAGCTTTGCACTCCTGTTCCCTCTAGGGGACCAAGCTCTATCACATGTTGCCTCAGATAATCTATCACATGATGAGAAACAATAATAAAATTGACCAGTTTGCTCTGCCTCCCTAGCACAGTGTCGACTGGATGGGTACTTAAAAGGTAGCCATTCATGATCTCTTACAAAACTGAGTGAGGTAGTTATATAAGCCCAGAGAGGCCTGGATAGGAAATTGCAAAGGGAGGGGGAGGCTCTCCTTAAAAAGAAAAGAAAGGAGACCATGATTTCAAAGATCTACAAAGGCACGCCTGTCTTTCTGGATGTTTAAACAAAGAGATCCCATAACATAAAGCTAGTAGAAAGAGCCAGGATTATCTCTTTCAGAACAACACTGAATTCACTCTAGAACTTTTTATTTTAACAATGTTCCAATGTACAAATAAAAAAATTAACGTCTAAAGCTCATGAGCAAGGTGGCCTATCGTCCAACAATGTAAATACTTGGGTAACTTAATTATACAATTATGGGATAAAAAACATGTGGAACATTGCAATTTCGGGGGGGGGGGATACATTTAGCTTAAAATTAATTGAAGCTGAGACACAACCTTTGGATTTTTGTGCAGCATGGTGGAATTTTATGCAATATGTTAATAATCATTAAGTGACTTGATTCCAGAAGTAAGTCAGAGAAAGAGCAAGGATTGTAATTGGGAGCAAAGCATGGCTGGTGGCTGGCACCTGCATTTTGCAAGAAATTGGAAAGGACAGCTGAGCAGGATTAAGGAGGGGGAAACATCAAATCCGCTTCCATCTGTTATGATTTCTTGACAACGTTTCAGCGGGAAAGAAAAAGGGTATAGCCGAGAACAGCAGCAACAGTGAAGATGAACACATGAAACAGGGCTTTCTAGGAAATGGCTCACTGCTCTCTCCTGATTGGCCCATTCCTCATGGGTCCCCCCACACTTCCTGACTTGATGCTTCCTTGATCTTATTTTGATGTCCGTGGCTTTCTGTGAGGCTGAGGAGACAGAGGTATGGCATGGAACTCAATCTGAGTGAGATAATGGTGGCAGACTTGTGTCCTCTAGCTGGGAGGGCCTTCACCAAGGTACTGGTGATTCACCTCCTAAGAAAGTAGCCTCAACCTCATTAGCCACGCACTGTAAGGTCATGACAACAAGTTTTGAGGGGAGAAATGACAATGAGATCGGCTAACACATCCCTTCCTGTGACTGCAGAAGTGTGGCGATGCAAGCAGTACTAATTGTCCAATGATTGGCTCAACACATGGCTTGAGTCTAAAGAGGAGCAGCTCTCCAGATAGTCAGAGCAGACATATGAGAAAGTTTTATGCAGCAATCATTTCCACATTAAGAAGGATCCATTTTTAATCTATCATCGATCTATCGATCTCTCTATCTATCTATCTATCTATCTATCTATCTATCTATCTATCTAATCTTCCTCTGTAGCCCCTTTTGCTAGACCAGTGGGAGAGAAAAGTGTATCTAGACAATGTGAGTGTCTGTTGGCTTTTGAGTGGTGGGTCAGAATGTGATTCTCTCAACTCATCATTGAGACAACACCCTCCTGCTGAGTCACTGGACCAAAAATGAAGAACCAGCAGCATCTCTAACCTCCTACAGAAGAGCTCTGCACACTGGCATCAATTCAAACAAACCAGGCTTACATCCAGGAACCTTGCTGAGATGTCATTCTCTGACCTCTGGTCCATGTTTCTGCGGACATAGCTGGTTAATATTTAGCTAATAGCCACACTATGACAGAAGCCTAAGTAGATCAATTTGGTGGAGAAGCAGATGATGTATGTGCTGGAACCTGTCCCAAGCAGATTAACTAGGCAGTAATTTTCCATGTAATTTGGGCTAGTTCTGTACGAGTAGGATAGAGTTTAGGGGGGATCACAGTTCTCCCCTGAGAATCCTCAGGGAAGTCCAGAGAGAAGCACAGGGAACCCAGCATCCACTAGGATACATCACAGCCAACTGCTCTAACTTGAATCTGTTACTTACAAAAAGGTGGGAATTGGGTTGAATAATGTACAAAATCCTGGTCTGAAAATTCTATCAGCTATACTGAAATCTGGACCAGGATGTTTTTCCTGTTTTCATGTTTAATTCAACAGGTGCTATGTATGTTTGTGGTATCAGTCACACAAGAAATCACTGAGCTATAAAGTCCTAGACCTACATCCCGAAGAAGCTCCACATGGAAGATATCACCACATGTATTTACCACTGAGGAAAACCATGACTCCAGTTCATTATCATTTGATAATTTAAAGCCAAATTTTAAAATCAGTGCTTAGCCAAAATGTTATTTAATGGATCAATTTAATTTGAAGAGCTTTAAATAACCCGAATTTGAAAATGTGCCATGGTTAGATTTACTTTTTCCTGCTAGAAGAGGTTGAATGATATGTTTCTGTTCACCTGTTGCCTCGTGTGGAAGCTTCTAGGTGATGTACAATAAAAACAGATTAAAACGCAAAGCACAACCAATGCAAACTGCTAATGAATGAAACAAGAAGAGTTTGGATTTGATATCCCGCTTTATCACTACCTGAAGGAGTCTCAAAGCGGCTAACATTCTCCTTTCCCTTCCTCCCCCACAACAAACACTCTGTGAGGTGAGTGGGGCTGAGAGACTTCAGAGAAGTGTGACTAGCCCAAGGTCACCCAGCAGCTGCATGTGGAGGAGCAGAGATGTGAACCCAGTTCACCAGATTACGAGTCTACCGCTCTTATTAAAAACAACCTGGTACAATTATCAAAACTACAGACTGCACCTGTACAAGCAAAAATAAAAATAAATCCAATTTAAATAGGGACCAAGTTAAATGAAATCTTTTAAAATGTTAAAAGATTACCCTCCCCCCAAAAAAGGACTGAGAGAAAAGTCTTTGCCTGGTGCTAAAAAGACAACATCTCAAACTGCAGCCAGGTAAGCTGGTATTAAAGATGCTTACTTCTGACAATATGTTTCATTTCCTAGTTTTGTTCATATCACTGCATACCTAATTTGCTTCATGACCACACATTTTAGCATTATTCCTTCTCATGTGACCAGCTTTTAAGATGCATTACATGGCACCCAAGACTCATTGGGCTGAGGAGCATGAAATATGTAGTGACATCACAACTGCACAGCAAGATCACAACTGTACAGCAATCATGGCGCTAGAACAGGAACCTTCCATAAATGTCTATGGCAAAGCAACATTGCCTTGACCACAATGGGTACTAACAATTATTAAGGAGAGCAGGTTGTTCTCCCAACAGAAGAGTACTATACGTATGTGTATACATATGAATGAGAGAATCATGAACAAATGGGACAGCTCTGCAGCAATGCAAACTGCCCTGTGATCGTCAGATGAAGAGTGGTATATAAATTTAATAAAGAAGGATAAGAATCCCTCCATGTGTATTGTTTCCACACAGGGGCTAGATCTAGACACATCAAAAAAACATTTCAGGGAAAACACGTTGTAAACCTCATAATGGGAAATCACGATGCTGAAAGACAGAACTCCACAGCACCATCTGGTGTCACAGTGTTATAACACATTTTAAATGTTTTTTCTTTACTAATGTAGCTGAGTCCTGTGACGACTCTGCAGTTCGCTCCATCCCAGTGAGTCAGCAACATGTAGCTGCCAAATGGCAGACAAGAGCAACTGCTAGATTACAGGGGTCAGCAAACTTTCTCAGTAGGGAGGCAGTCCACTGTCCCTCAGACCTTGTGGGGGGCCAGACTATATTTTTTCAGGGGGGGGGGATGAACAAATTCCTATGCCCCACAAATAACCCAGAGATGCATTTTAAAGAAAAGGACACATTCTACTCATGTAAAAACACGCTGATTTCTGGACAATCCGTGGGCCGGATTTAGAAGGCAATTGGGCTGGATTCGGCCCCCGGGCCTTAGTTTGCCTATCCATGTGCTAGAAGGATAGCTTTTGGAAGTGCTAGTGCTGGGCCATTGCTAGTAACAAGATATGGAGCAGCCCTTCCTCCTGATTCCTGCCACACTGGGACAAGAGGGATGAAAATAGTACAAGTTTTAGTGGAACTACTGTATACAGGAACAAATGGATTTTGTACACCAGGGAAATCTCAGTCCATACCCATCAGGGATTAATCTTCTTTAAAAGAATCCTAGCAAACTCAGAGCTTCTGTGGTTCTGATCACTGCACTAACATGAAATAGTTTCCCCACCCTAGGAACTCAAAAGTCTGAATACACACAGTGAGATAAGAGAAGGCAAGGCCAAGAGTCGGTCAGTGACTTACCCAAGGTCACACAGAGCGTCAGAGCGAAGAGCGAAACCCATCTCTTTTACTTTCTAAGTCCACTTACCCAGCCAATGCTCACTGTCACCTCTCTGATGAGAAAATGTTTGAGCACTGTGACAAACTACTGACACTGTTGGGTTTTTCTTTGGGGGCCAATTGCAATAGGTCACCATTCCAATCTGGGAAATTGTGTGTGTGTGCATGCGCGCACGCATATATACACACATACAAAAATACATACGGTACATACTAGGGGCTGCTGGTGCAGGCTATACCATTTCTGCTTTGTTAGCATGTGCACCATTTAGGGACTAATAACATTCCTGTAGCAATTTGTTTATTTCCAGCTAGTTTGGATAGGTCATCTTTTTTTCTGCCTCCACTTCACACTGTCAACATGGTCCACAGCAATTACAAGGCAAATTCCATTACCACATATCATAGAGGTTATTTCCTTTGCTTGTGTCTTGGATGCCAAAGCTCGTTACTGTGCTAATTCAGATACAAGATAGCACTGATGGCATCTGTCTCTATCAAACCACAAAACCATGCCTGGATATATACACTTGTTTTGTTGATTACAGCATGGGCATTTTTTTGTTAGAATTAGAATTGCCACCAAAATGTCAAAGTTTAGAAAGCTCGAGTAAAGCTGGAGGGCCCTTCTTAAGTGAATTATTTCAAGGAAAGTTAAGGGAGTTTTGATAAGATTTCCTAGGGGTCTGTCTGTATTCTACAAGGGGGGGGGATATATTGTCTGTGTTTCAAAATATGCATCTAAATGGAATGAGAGCCTTGCAGCAAAAGCAAAACAACAAACTAGGGGCAAGTGACATTACAAAGAAAGCCCACCTACCTCCACAAAAGACAAGTGTATAGGGAAACTGTCGTTGTTTGCTTTAAAGCTATGTTTGCTGTCCCTTCCTTTTGCCTTTGTGTGTCTGATGATCCTGACATCTTTGGCTCTTGTTACAGATATGCTTGTTATTTGGATGGCTTCAAAAACTGCTAAAGCTTTTCTGAGCATTCATTGGAACACTAGAAAAGCCCAAAAGCACTTCCATGGCAAGCCAGAGGGTGACCACCCACCCCTAATTATTTGTGTTTCCACTTGGGAGGGATGTTTGCAAGTAGAGGAAGGATCTTTTTCCATTTGTGTTTTTCTTTTTTAAAGAAAATCATTGTAATAATATAAAACAGTGGGTGAGAGAAAATTCACAGGTGGCTAACAGGTAAGTGAAGCTTCCTTTGAATATTCTCAGAAGGTTTTCAAAGATCTCTAGGTAGAATATTGAATTTGAGGCTGCTTCCAAACTAATGCTATTTTATGGATGGGATTCAATCATGTACAGGCAATATCTGATTGTGCAATTAAAGCAGATTTGGTGCTTCTGTGAAACAGGTAAGTAAAGGTAAAGGTAAAAGACCTCCAGATGGTTAAGTCCAGTCAAATTTGACTATGGGGTGCAGCATTCATCTGCACTTTCAGGCCAAGCGAGCTGGCGTTTGTCCACAGACAGCTTTCCGTGTCATATGGCCAGCATGACTAAACCGTTTCTGGCACAACGGAACACTGTGACGGAAGTCAGAGTGCACGGAAATGCCATTTACCTTCCCGCCACAGCGGTACCTATTTATCTACTCACACAGTCATGCTTTCTAACTGCTAGGTTGGCTGGAGCTGGGACAGAGCAACGGGAGCTCACCCCGTCGTGGGGATTCGAACTGCTAACCTTACAATCAGCAAGCTCAAGAGGCTCAGTGATTTAGACCATAGTACCATCCACTTCCGTGTTTTTGTGAAACAAACCCACTCCCCACCCCAAAAAGAATTTAACTTCTTGCATTAAGGACAGTGACAGAAAAGAACCCTGGAAAATGTGGGATAACAATTGCTTTATTTGACATCATATTACCTTGCAAACAAATCAAAACGAATGCTCAATAAGTAGTGTACATTGTATATCTTCTCCAGACACTTTGTGCAAACAAGATTGAATGCTCAATAAACTTCTTGTCTTTGACTCATATGCCTCTCTTAAACATCAGTTTAAATACCATGCAACCTTCGCCATACAGCAAAATAATGTTGTGTAATCCCTTGGCATGAACTCTCTGCCTCCAACTTACTTATATATATAGGCATCATTTCAGATTTGAGAGGAAGAGTTTGTGGCTCTTTGGCATGCATACCTGCTGAGTTCATAGGTTCATTTACTTGTTGTAACAATAATTGCAAAGTCTGTAGATCCAACAGACTAGAGGAACAATCGCTTCCAAACTGAACAGGTGGATTTTGTGGTGCTTTCTAAGCTTTGTAAACATTACTCCTGCCTCCACTGTTCTATCTTCATGGTCCATGGTGGCAGCCCTCATCTTACATCTCATCCATTGCCCAAAATGTTAGGGAGGAGATGGGCAATCCCAGCATGGTTACTCCTCACTGCTGCTGGTGCCATCCATCTTCTCAGAGCAGGGCTTCCTTTGAAGCCCAAGTCCCAGATCTGGTTGATGACGAAATGCCAGGCTTCCTCAAACTCGGCCCTCCAGATGTTTTTGGCCTACAGCTCCCATGATCCCTAGCTAACAGGACCAGTGATCAGGGATGATGGGAACTGTAGTCTCAAAACATCTGGAGGGCCAAGTTTGAGGAAGCCTGCAAAATGCAGTGAAGCTCTCTCTGAACCACTTTCTTAATGATGCCTTTGGGCTTCTGGGCTGAGATTTTACATATAATCTTACTTCGGGGTGAGGAAAACAGATTTCCCCTTCTGTCAGATAAGGATACATACTTCAACAATGGCATGGCTCACTTCCTCCAGCCATCTGTATTTTTTAGAAAGAAATATTGTATTCTTCTTGCAAGTGCACCCAAGGTATTTTGCTGCCAGAGCTGGACCTCCCCCTCCCCAAGTCAAGTTGCATGGTATTCTAGGGCAGTTATTTTGGCACCGAGGGTCATAAACAAACAAGCAAACAATCCCACAAGTGCTTCTCTCCCCCCCCCTGCACCCTGGATGTAATGATAAAATAACAGTACATTAAGAAACTAGAATTTTTGTGTCCTTTCATAACACCCCAAATTAACTGCCTGAGATGGCTACCTCACTCTGCTTAATTGTTGGGCTGACCCTAATACCACTGGCATGACATACCTTGTTTATTTGTTTTTCTTGTGGCACAAACGCCCACAAGTTAATTTCCATATTTACATGAGCACAAGCAGCCTCATACCCAGCATTTTATTTTGTGAACTGCCCTGATATCTACGGGTATAGGGAAGTATACAAATCAATAATAATAATAATAATAATAATAATAATAATAATAATAATAATAATTGCTCAGGAATTCTAAGAAGCCCAAAAAAATCTGTGCAATTTTTTAAATTCAGTAGTTAAAATCAGTGTGGTTTGAATAGTTCAGTCTGCCTTCTTCAGTCAATATGGTGTCCAATTCTAAATACAGATGAAAACTTGCTCCTTGATGTCAGGAACCATCATGTAAATTTAGTTACAATATCTAAAGACATGTCCAGATGCATAGTAAACAAACAATTTCCCAAAGTACAAGGTAGACATAGTATCTCACCCAGGTGCAAGATTTAGGATTAAAGCCCCAATAAACACTATTATAGTGCAGATATGATTATTGTCCAGGAGGCAGAGAACTAGGCTTGAACTCTAACCTAATCAATTCTTCCAAAAGAAAGAAAGAAAGAAAGAAAGAAAGAAAGAAAGAAAGAAAGAAAGAAAGAAAGAGATTCTAGAGGATTAGGGATGGATGGTGAAATTCAGTTTGTAATGGATTTTAAGGTGAACCCAACTAATTCACACTTTCTCAAACAATATATGAACTGAAACACAGATATCTTTTGAAATTTGCACTTCTCTGCATTTTGTTATGCAGTTCTTCCAAGAAAATAGTTTAGACAAAAATGTATTGCAAGGAGTGTACACAAAAATGAAAACAAGCTATAAAAATGCCCTATAAAAATGCATTCTGTCGGGGGAAACTGCTTGCAAATACATGTATAGTAGACAAAATTGCATACGAAAAAGTGCATGTTATGAGCATTAAAATGCTAGTGGATTTTCATGAGGACTTTAAAAAACAATACAAACTGATGCAGAAATTTGGAGAACTAAAGACTGGGAAAATGAGAAACCGAGAGAAACCAACATTGACATAGGAGGAACTATATATGTCAGAAGCCTCTGGACAGCAGAAATACATGTGTGGGACAGCAAATGATTGCTTCATCACAATTGTATTTTATTTTTTTGCAGGGCAAGGCTAAATTATTACAAAATGTGATGACAGAGGAAGACACTTAATTCACCTGTGCTAGGTGTGACGAGAAGGGGTAGATTATTTTAAAAGAAAAGGGAGAGATCAGCACATAGATAAGCAACCATCTGCAGTGTTCTCCTCTTATCAGTGTGCCCTGTCTGGCTTCCCTGCATCTCTCTGGATTCCAGCCAGGCCTTGCAAAAGTCGCTGCTTTGGGAAATGATCAATGGAAATCTCCAGGATTCTGACCTTGACCCTCCCCCTGGGAACCAGCTACCAATTGGCTGCCAATCTGCAAGTGGGAGATACTGAACTTGCTCCATCTGAGGCCCGTTCCTCTCTCCCCATTATGCAAACAGATGGAAAAGATCCCTTTACACAAAACAGTAAAGTACCGGTAACTTAAATGGGGGGAGCATATTCACAAACCTCCAATATTTCCACTGACTTTCCTGGGGGTATATTTGATTTGCAGCAGTGCAATTAAGGGGAAAAGGTAAAGGTAAAGGGCCCCCTGACCTTTATGTCCAGTCGTGAGCGACTCTGGGGTTGCGGTGCTCATCTAGCTTTATTGGCCGAGGGAGCTGGCGTACAGCTTCCGGGTCATGTGGCCAGCAGGACTAAGCCGCTTCTGGTGAACCAGAGTAGCGCACGGAAACGCCGTTTACCTTCCCGCCGGAGCAGTACCTATTTATCTACTTGCACTTTGACGTGCTTTCAAACTGCTAGGTTGGCAGGAGCAGGGACTAGCAACGGGAGCTCACTCCGTCGTGGGGATTACGAACTGCCAACCTTCTGATCAGCAAGCCCTAGGCTCTGTGGCCCTAGGCACCACCCGCATGGGGAAAGTGTTTTGCAAAAGATTCTCCCCACCTTTTTGGCCACCTTCTTGTTGCCTGCTTATGGTTGTGGTGGTGGGGCAGTGATCATGTTCCCCACTGCTGCCATTTTTAAAGCTTCTGTTTTTGAACCACATTAACACCAGTAAAGGCAAGAGACACATCCTTAGTCGGATTTTGCTTCGGACCTTATAATCAGCTAAATTTCATTGGCAATGTAGTGGCCTCGCAAAGCCAAGTCACAGGCAAGGAAGAAACATCTCCCTCATTTAGCCCCTCACCCTGGCATCATGCGATTAAAATATATAAAATGATGCCTCCAGAAAGAATGATCAGTGCCATATTAAGTGGGGCAAGGCTTTCCCACTGTTCCCACCCCACCCTCTAAATCATAAAGGGGGTGTGCAAAACCTATAAACAGTGTGGTGAATTTGTGGGGACCAGGCAATAGGAAGTAAATTTTGTGTACACCAGGCAATAGGAAGTAAATTATTTTATTTTTGTTCCCCCTGTAGCTCCCTGCTCAAGGAAGGCTCCATAACCCTCTAGAACAGGGGTCTGTGGCTCTTTTACACCTTTGCCGCGGCTCCGGGGCGGATACTAGTGAGGGGAGGAGGCGCATTGTGCGCCCCGACACTCCCCACTGTGGCGGGCGCTGTACTGGCTGTGACGTCGCATGGGGGCGGTGCGTGTGTTAGTCACGCACCGTCCCGACGTCACCTTCCTGCCCGCTGTCAGATTGCGGCTCCGGATATATATTTGTTTTAAATGTCACAATGGTTTTGCGGCTCCCAGTTTTTTTTTCTTTGGAAACGGGTCCAAGTGGCTTTTTTTGTCTTAAAGGTTGCAGACCCCTGCTCTAGAATAAACTTTGAAGGTGCGCAGATAGAAGATCCATTCTGACCATAATGTCCATTGTGATTGTGGATGGATGTTCTTAAAAATGAAGTCTTTATTAACATTATTATAAAATTTAAATTTATGATTGAATTACCTTCATTTAAAAGGATTTTATTTCTTTAATCTTTATCATACGGACCATCTTACAAATTGCACATCTCTTTGTCTCAGTGATTAATCTCTAGTTGCATATTCCCCAGTTATGGATTTGTTCATTATTTCTATTAAATTATTTAAATTGTATTCTGGTCTTTGACTACCCACATTAATAAATTCTAACTTATTTAAATATTATAAAGATATTAAAAGGATATCTGCCACATGGAACTCATAGAAGATTTTCAGATTTGATTCTTTGTTATCCCTGATAGCAATTAGAAGCCTCTCAGTTCTGTTATT
Organism: Podarcis liolepis; assembly: GCF_965112155.1. Lineage (NCBI taxonomy): Eukaryota > Metazoa > Chordata > Lepidosauria > Squamata > Lacertidae > Podarcis > Podarcis liolepis. The sequence continues at coordinate 71,421,076 of NC_139555.1, forward strand.
TGTGGTGACATCATCATCATCATTATTAAAATAAGATCCTGATATTTTTATTTTTATTTTTTTAAAAATGATATTTATTACTTTTCAAACAGTTTCAACACAACACTACAAACAAAACAAAAAAAGAAAAAAAGAACAATACAAATACAATACAAAAACACTGCATACAAAACAAAACAAAACAAAAGCAAACAAAAACAATTTAAAAACACCTCAAACATTTTCAATATCTTATCTTTCATTAGCTTATTTCCAACGACCTCCTCCCACCTCCCTTTTTGTATTCCATTTCTATTAATTGTTTCAGCAATTCATTTCCATCTTCCTCTGTTTTCTATCCTATAATTATCTTAACACATTCTTGCCTTATTTTCTCCTTTAATTTTCTGTTAATCTATTTATACTTAATTCCTTATAACATTTCTACTAAAGCCATATAACTTCATTCCAACATTCTTCTAACATTCAATAATTTTACAATATTTCTATAAATAGTCTTTAAACTTTTTCCAGTCTTCTTCCCCCAACTCTTCTCCCTGGTCTCGGATCTTGCCAGTCATTTCCGCCAATTCCATATACAGTGGTGCCTCGCAAGACGAAATTAATTCGTTCCGCGAGTTTTGTCGTCTTGTGATTTTTTTCGTCTTGCAAAGCACGGTGTAGGAAAAGTTTAGGAAAAGCTTCAGAAATCACCAAAGTCTTCAAAAACCTCAAAAAAGGCTACCACACCACGTGCTATGAGTTGCTCCTCAAAGTCAAGTCGCAACTGTATTAACGGTGTTAAGAAAAAGGAAACAAACTTGCAAGACGTTTCCGTCTTGCAAAGCAAGCCCATAGGGAAAATCGTCTTGCGAAGCAGCTCAAAAAACAAAAAACCCTTTCGTTTTGCGAGTTTTCCGTCTTGTGAGGCATTCGTCTTGCGAGGTACCACTGTAGTCCATCAACTTCATCTGCCATTATCCAACACTTCAGTGCTTTCAAGAAGCAACCATTCTCTCAGCCAGCAAAAAGCAGGTGGTTCACAACAAAGTTTAGGGGTCTGGCAGGGCAAGTCCACCTCCTTCTTTGGCATCCGTCAATATTTTAAGTTTTACTCAAGGCTTCCTGCCCTGCCAAACAAATCTAGAGACGTCCCTCTGCCACCTCCTGAAACAATCCATCCCATCCAAAGCTTGCAATGTTTGAAACAAAAGCAACATCCCCGACAACACAGCAACCCTCATCCCCACCACAGCAACTCGGCCCAACAATAACAACTTCAGATTTGTCCATATTTCCAAATCCCCCTTCTCTTCAATCCAACGCCCTTCAGTTATCCTTGAATACATTCACATTTCTGGTGGTCATACTAACCCCCACATAACTCTCTTTCTCAACCGATGTTAGTCCTGTCTCCTCCTGAAGCTCTGTCAAGCTTTCCTTTTCCTCAGGTAGGGCTCTGATCCTCAAATTCATCTGTTTCTCTTTAAGTTCAATCATAACCAATGTCAGCTTATGTTCATCAAGTTGTCCTTGTATGGATGGGGCTCTCTCTCTCTCCAGTTGTGTTGCTTTACATTCAGCAGCAAGGGTTTTCTCCTTGACTTCATCCGCAGTTTGCCGTGTCAAAGTAGATTCCTGTATCAATTTCTGGATGGTTTCTGTATTGGTATTCACCTTTTGTCCCAGATTATTTAAACTTTCTGCCATTAAGTCTATTTTAATATTTGCAGCATCCACTTTCACATTTATCACGTCTGTTTTCTTGTGAAGCTGTTCCAGCGAATCGTTTATTTTCACTAATACGACCGCTAAGGCCTCTTCTGTCGACATTCTGTCTGTTTTTTCTTTTCCATTTGCCATAACACTTAAGAGATTCAAGGTCAATCCCAGAGTCTCACAATTCTTTATCTTGCAGCTGGAAATTCCCCTAGCCCAGCTCCTGTAGAGCAACCAATTTCAAAAGCTTCCACTAGGGGAAAACAGTTTCTATTTGTATTAGTCAGTACTGTCCTCTTTTAAACATTGTTCCAATAATCCAAAGTTAGTTTCAGTTTTCAGTTACTTTTAAAAAACAGCTGAAGACAGTAGAAACAATGTATTCTCTTGTTTAGCTACCTGTCAATGAACGTTCTAAATGCTGTCAATGAACATTCCAAAAGACATCGATCCTGCTAGCAGCCCGTTTCCAGGGTTTGAGTGGCGGTATTTTAACTCTCTTGACTCTCTCCTACAGGCATATTCAGTCCACCACTCCCCCCCCCTCTTCTCCTCTCTCCAAAGGGGAGGTTTAGTTCTTTGCCGATGGAGATTTAGTCTTTTTACAAAAGGCTTTCCAAGACTTCAGCTTGCAGGCTCATTGCTTTAGTTTATTTACAAAAGGGGAGGCGGACTTCCTGTATTGAACCTCCCCGTTTCGATGCCAAATTAAACGTTTAAAAATCCAATTCCCCCACTTCAGCTCTACTCACGGGTAATTGCTTTAGAGTCAAATTGTCCACAGGAAAAGGTCAGTGTTCTCCGGCAACAGCTATGCGGCTTCGCTCCGTGAAAGAAGCAGACGATTCGAAGCACCGCGCCGCTCACCCCACGTCGCTCCGGATCCCCGAAACCGGGTTTCCACGTGAGTAGGGGAGGCGCAAAAGGTGCCCGCCGAATCCACGTTCACAGGCTTCTCCCGCCTGTGATTTTTACGGGTCTCCGCCTTTGCCGTGGCGGTACAGACCCAAATTCCCACGGGGCAAATTCCTCCCGATCAGAGGAATTTAGCCATTACCAGAGGCACCTCCCCGGAAGTGATCCTGATATTTTTATATGTGTTGTACAAACACATTCCTTACTCATTTCAAGCAGTTATTCTGCATTTATACCTTCAGCCTTAACTGGTAACAATTTAAGCCCATCCATCTTTATTATGCAATAGTTAGAAGCAATTATTTTGGATGCAATTGCTCTATTTAGGATTAGGGGTTTGACATCCTAATTAACTATAAAAGATTCTTAGCAGTCAATGGGTTGACGCTTTTGTCAACCTCTTTAGGATTTTATTCTATCAGGATTATTTACTCAGGATTATTAAGTCTTTTTCTTCCATTTAAATCCATTCAGTTGCATAGCTAATTACTGTTCCATCTCCTTGACACAAATGCTCATCCTTGATGAAGTGACTGAGAACAATCTTCTTTGCAAATGTGATTCAGGCATTTTCTTGAGGACCCTGACTTATCTCAGCTGGCGAGGAGCCCAGAGATGGGAGAAGTCAGCAAATGCACCTGCATAACCCTCCCTAGCAACTCTACTGACCTTGAAGCCTGTGAGTCTTGGGAAAAGGAGGAGAGAAATACCAGCTGTGGCTTATGGACTGACTTTCAGCCCAGAGACCAGTATTTAAGAAGTGCTGCTGCTGCTGCGTTCCCCTTTGGGAGCTATTTCTATGAGGGTGGTATGTGTATGTGTGTTCAGGTTGGCTCTGTTATTAGGGGAAATTGGGGTGGGACAGTTTGGTGTATGTGTGGTATGGGTGGTTGTGAGCAGTGGTTTGTGATACTCAAGGAGGAAGCCTGGATAGGTTGAATAGTGGGACTGAAAGGTGTTAAGGTAATCAGAAGCCATTGGGTAAGGTTGCACTGATGCAGAGTGGAGCCCTCTCTGTGTGAGAGAAGGGGGGGGGTGAATGCATTACTCCAGGTGAGAGATGGGGTAAAAAGTTCTGCTACAGTCCCTTAATTGTTTCAGTTGCTTGCATGCCTTACTCAGGTATTTGGTTAAACTTGAAGTTATAATTGTTCTCACTGCAGTATAGCACTGCTTACTTTATGGTAGAACTTTTGATTTCTTATTTATTGGACCTGTGTTTATTATTCTGTGCTTTTTTGCATATTATCTTTTTTTCTCTCTGTTTTTATTACCGTATTTCGTTGTTCCCTGCTCTGGAACTGAAACTATTCAATGCATATTTCTATTTCTATTGTAAGCAAGGCTTTAGCTGTCGCTGTTTAGCTGAAGCCCACAAGAGCAATAGAAACCATGTTAGTCTTCATTCTACTGTCCTAAGAAGAAGCTGCTGGCCCATGTGGTCCAGCATCCTGTTCGCACAGTGGCAAACCAGCAAGATGGAGATGCGTACAAGAGCAGTTTCCCCTCCTGAGGTTTCCTTCTCTAACGCTGTGTTCACACTCCCATTTACTGTGCATTCGCTGCATTCCCAGTGCTGAGCGTTTAATCTGTGTTCACACAACGTTATCCCAAAAGCACATGTCTCCTGTACTTCATTATAAAATACTACTGTTGGGTGTGTCATTTTCTCTAACCAGCTTCACACCGTTTGCAGTCTTTAAGCTCTCCCAAAGTTGTCTCTAGCCAGGGTATGAATACTTTTGCATAGGGTAAAGGCATCCCTGCCTCATCAGTGCCCCCTGGTGTGTGGCTAAGATAAAACAAACTGAAGATGTGAACAGTTGGAGGGAGGAGAGTGCTGTGAAATGTGAAGGAAGGGAGGCAGCCTTGCTGGACTTCCTCAGGGAGAAGCAATGGCACTTTCCTTTCCCTTCTACAAATCCAGAACAGTGAAAGGGACAGACTGAATTCTGGCGTGCTGGGAGAAACCTGGGTTCAGATGACATAATTCATGGACTCAGAGTCTTGTCTGAGATTACCCTCCATCCCTTAGCCTTGCTTTAGACATGCCCTTGATAAAAAAAAGTGGTGGAGCAGCAAAGGGATTCTGACCTTCTTACTATTTGTGACAGTTCCTTCATTATGAGCAGTACATATTTTGAGAAGACTACAGGGGCAAGTTTTGACCAATACTGGGATGGTGGAGGGCTGCCCAATCTCTAACCTCCCCCACCCCTTCAAGTACTCAGAGAATATTCTACTTAGTCTCTGAAACCATAGGCGACGACTCCATGGGGCTTGAGGGGGCCCGAGTCCCCTCAAAAATTCGTTTGGGGGGGCTCTGCCCCCCCAATAATCTCCGGCGCCCCTCCAGCAGAGCGCCATCGCCGCCCCTCCCCCAGCCCAAAATGCACAGGGAGGGGCGGGCTGCATGCCTCCTGCCCTCCCTCCCGAGCAAAAGCTCCACCCAATTTCCTTTGGAGCTGATTAATAGGCGCAGCACGCTCTCCCCTATTCGCTCACGAGGAGGAGGCGCCACTTTATTTGCATATTCATGAGCTTATTTATTATTCATGAGCTTTCCCGGCCCCCCCCCCAATATTTTTTATAAGTCCGCGTCCCTGTCTGAAACCAGATGTACATCTTTAAAAAACAACAACAAAACTTCACACAATAATTCAGTAGGCCATAGAACACACAATTCCAATAATATTCACCAGTTGCTCTTTTTTCCAGCACAGTTCATGTTAACAAAAGGGTCTGGACTACCCCCGATTCACACTGTGAGAGGGATGGTAGCTCATTGGTGGAAGCATGGCCTGTCGTCCTAGGATTCTCCAGTCAAAAGGAGCAGGGATCAAGTGATAGGGAAGACCTCTCTCTGTCTGAGGCTTGGGAGAGCTGCTGCCAGTCACAGCAAGCCATACTGGGCCAAATAGGCAAACAGACTGGCCCGGTATAAGGCAGCTTCTGTTCTCAGTAAAGGAATAGGGTAGAAGAACTTACACAACCATTAAAAGTTGTCATCATTAATTTGGCCTCTGCATGAGTTCTCAACACCAGCAAGCCATCTCCAGCAGTAACTAAATGGGATTTAATGAGGAATTACCACAGAAAGCTTTAAACAGGACAGTAGTTCTAAATATAGACCATAAATAAAATGTTACCCTGTGTGTGTCCCCAGTTGGCATCTGGAAGGCATGGAGATGAAATCCCTGGAATGAAAATTGGAGCTAAGATAACATTTACCCTTGAGGTCTGTAGCAAACTCCTATCACCAGCTACCCAATACAGTGACATTGACCTGTGGGCAGGGCACTTCTTTACCCCAGTTGAGAAGATGAGTTATTAGACCAGGGATGAGGACGCCTTCTGAGCCTGAGGGCCACATGTCATGGCCAGAGACAAAAGTGGGTGGAATGGCAGGCTAGTTTCTACACACATTCTGCTCTGTCCTCCATCCACCCATCCATCCATCCAAGCAAGCAAGCAAGAGGCATTATCAAGAGTTCAAGGACTGCATTTGCCCCCTGGGCCTGAGCATCCCCACCCCTGGGTAAGAATAGGGTAAATTCAGATGACTGTTTACCAAGTTGTTCCTTACTGCACTGTGTGCCTGTCCTATCTTCAACTGCCTAGGAAGCGCACCAGGAATGGGACAAGGATTAGGATGGAACACCAGGGTAGATCTCCCAGTCATTCTAGAGTCTAAGAAAGCAACTCATCCTTTTTCTTCCATTCCCTATAATTTGGCCAATGAGTGGTTCACCGTAAGGGGGGCCAGTGAGCAGGAGAATCCAGTGAGACCAGGAGAATCCAGTTGTGGCAGATCCTGACACTTGTTGAACATGGAACAACAACAACAACAACAATAATAGTAATAATAATTTATTTCTACCCTGCCCATCTGGCCACTCTGTGTGGTTTTCAACAGAACATTAAAAACAGAATAAAATTTCAAACATTAAAAACTTCCCTAAACAGGGCTGCTTTCATATGCCTTCTAAAAGTCGGATAGTTGTTGACATCTGATGGGAGGGTGTTCCACAGGGCAGCACCACTACTGAGAAGGCCCTTTGTCTGGTTCCCTGTAACCTCACTTCTCGCAATGAGGGAACTGCCAGAAGGCCCTCGGAGCTGGACCTCAGTGTCCGAGCTGAACGATGGGGGTGGAGACGCTCCTTTAGGTATACTGGGCCATGGCCGTTTAGGGCTTTAAAGGTCAGCACCAACACTTTGAATTGTGTTCGGAAACATACTAGAACAAGTGCTTCTAGTCCCCCTTCCATCATACATGTTGTTGTTGTTTAGTCGTTTAGTCGTGTCCGACTCTTCGTGACCCCATGGACCAGAGCACGCCAGGCACTTCTGTCTTCCACTGCCTCCCGCAGTTTGGTCAGACTCATGCTGGTAGCTTCGAGAACAGTATCCAACCATCTTGTCCTCTGTCGTCCCCTTCTCCTTGTGCCCTCCATCTTTCCCAACATCAGGGTCTTTTCCAGGGAATCTTCTCTTCTCATGAGGTGGCCAAAGTATTGGAGCCTCAGCTTCACAATCTGTACCTCCAGTGAGTACTCAGGGCCGATTTCCTTAAGAATGGAGAGGTTTGATCTTCTTGCAGTCCATGGGACTCTCAAGAGTCTCCTCCAGCACCATAATTCAAAAGCATCAATTCTTCGGCGATCAGCCTTCTTTATAGTCCAGCTTTTGCTTCCATACATCACTACTGGGAAAACCATAGCTTTTACTATACGGACCTTTGTTGGCAAGGTGATGTCTCTTTGATCATACATACACCTCCATAAAACTGGACCAAAGTTTGCTAGCACTGCATTATTCATCCCAGCTGCAGAACCAAATAGTCTGGTAATAAAATATTTTTTAAAGAAAATTGCAACATTTTAATAATATTCCTAGGTTTTTCATGAAACTACCGTCTAGCTTCGGAATGTGTATTTCACTCCTTTTAATTTATTTGTTCCCCTAGCTTTCATCTGCTTAGATTAGAAGCATGTCAAGAAAGGGACAGTGGTAAACTAATGAGATTCAGAGTTAAATGAAAAAGGCAATGGTTCTTAAACTTTTTTCTCTGAGCCACACTTTCAGAACAAAAATTTGCTCACACTACATCAGATTTTTTATTGATAAGAAATGCATTGGGAAACAAAAAGAAACAACTCCTAACAGTGCTTGATTTATAACACAGAATACAACTATCTCTGCGGACACACAAAGCGGGTAACCAAATGGACAGGGGGTAGGGCTTCTGGGTGATAAATAATGTTAAATATGGATCAGATGAGAGTCTGACCTTAAAAACAATTTGCTGGGGCATTGTGCCCCTACTGCTATTTATACACCTATTTACCAAGTAGGTTTACAGGGATTGTATGACAGAGGGCTAAAAACTCAAGAAACAATGCACACGCACACGCGTGCACACAATTTTTGTATGTGCAAGCCAGTCTGCAAGACAGGAAGTTTAACTGAGGCCCTTATGGTCCACCAGCTTTGTGGCTCACAAGTTAAGCAGGCTTGATCTAGTGAAAGACAACTGCACTGTAGTTACATATTCTGCCAAGCCTGCCCTGTGTCTTGGCCTATGTAACAAGGGTAATAAAATGCCAGAAAGAGAACTTTGTTGAAAGCTCATTAATGGCTATGTAAACATTTCCCTAGACATTAGAATTTTACGGAAAAGGTTGAGAGAGTTCTACGAGGTGGGTGGATCTTTGAATTTAGGTTAGCATTTTAACCTTGAACTTCAGCTTGAATTCAGCGACACACATGAAGTATTTGGCAGGGTGGCGAAGAGAGGAACTGTGTCACCTAAAAAAGACATATGACATATAGAATATAATGAAATCAGGGCGGGGGGAAATTCAATAAAGCACCAGTAGCTATTGGTTGGTGGGGGGAAACTCATATTAGGAATGCCTGTCTAAACAAGAGCAGTCCTATTCTCTCTGGACACAAATGTGCAGGTAGGAATGGAGCAACCACAACACACCACCCCCACCCCCCATCCTGCAAAGTCAGCCCAAAAGGTTACCACGGTCAATGGTACTGAGAGGTCAAGAAGGAGCAGGGTTGCACTCCCCTTGTCATTCTCACCATGAAGGTCATCTATCAGAGTAAACAAGGCTGATTTGGTCCCAAATCTAGGCCTGGAACCAGACTGGCACAGATCCAGATAACCAGTCTTACTCATGACCCTCTCAAATATTTCCCCAGAAGGAAGTATTTGTACCCAGGGTATAGTTGTTGCAATCCGTTGAGTCCCTGCTGGCTTTTTCAGCAGTGACTGCACTACTTGCATACATATGTACATATGTTGTCGAAGATTAGGGGAAACCTTGCTTTAATGTCTGTATAAGCATTTATAAAATTCAAAGGCAAACAAGAGCCTTCTTGTATGAGTACTAAGGTGTCAAAATCCCAGGCCTCGGTAACAAGGCTGACCATCTGAGTTATTCTTTCTGAGAAAATTGTCATTTTAGCTGTGATGTTAAAAGTTAAACATACCGGTAATGCTTCTCTTGAGTTTTTCATAGCACTTCCGTAGCACACAGCTTGCTGTTTCTCTCTTATTCATTCCTGAAGGCCTAGAAGGCCACCTGGTGGCTGGCATCTTCTTCCTTGTCCCATACAAGGCAGTTGTACCCAACCAATTGTTTTTAATGGGTGTTTCTGTACACTAAAACTGGCTTAATAGTTGCACCTTTGCCCTAGGGAAGCCTGAGAACTAGAGTTCTGTAGAGGGGATAATGAGAGCTATAATATTATTCTCATCATCTGCATAAAATTATAGTTGACAGGATTCTTTTTTGGGAGCTAAAACTGCCCAGAGAGTTGGAGGTGGAATTGCAGAGCTCTTGTTTTCTGTCCTGTGCAAATTCATTTTTCTGGCTAGCTGTGGTCTTTGGTCAACGTAGTTTGGGAGATTTAGCTCTTCAAACAATACCTGAGAAAAGCCCAAACTCACAACCAGTGAAACAAACATCATAGCTGCTATTGATGTGCATATCCATTTACTTTGACTCACACAAGTTCTTAGGAATGTATCTAACCAAGTCATTGAAATCAATAGACCTGACTAATTTTAGTCCGTTGAATTTCAATGGGCCTGCACTGAGTATAACTTAATTGAATATGATCCTTACTGGATAGTACTAATGATGAGTAATGTACTCATCTTCGCCTGAAGCAGTGTGGGAATTTGTAAAACAACTTTTAAAAACAATGAAAACATCACAAAAGTGATAATAAACAAGATGGATGAATGTTATTGTGAAAGCTTGCATTCCAATGAAATATAAAGAAACATTTTACTTATGTGTTGGTTGGTGTGTTTCCCTTGGTTTATCTATAATAATCAAAAGTGCAATTGTCCAAGACTGTTTATATCAGCCTATTAGTCCATGATGATGAAAGCAATGTACATTCTAGCAGAAGTCAACAAAAAGGTTATCAATTCCAGGTCATCTTCCAAAATGAGATTTCTCAGAGTACATTTTGAGGGGATGACTAGTCATGACCAGTCGTGTTCTTCATCTTCAAAAATATTATTCTCAATTAAAAAATAATAATCAGACAAGTCCAATATATATGAAATATATGAAATATGAAATGTCCACATCCGGTGCTTGAGACCTCCAACAGCAGCTGTTAGGTAGGACATAAACATGTTTCTAGCTGACAGGAATTATATATTAGCAAAACTGGATTTTTAATTTATTTTAAAACTCCCTTTAAATGTTACATTAATAAAACGTACAACATTTTTCCATGGCCCAAACTACTCTTTATCTGAGACTATTTCTCCAACCAACTCTAACTTTTATTCAAAGTGTAATCTTTTTATGTCTACATTTACAATTAGATGGCATAATTCCCTCCCGCACTGAGTTCAAAAGCTCTGAAACATCTTGTCACAAACAAAGCAACCGTGATGGTCCCCCCCCCATCATTATGAGGGATGTAATAGGAAGGGGCATTGAACTCTTTCCTCCCGGGTGAGCTCTTGACAAACATAACTCATGCAAAGCACTGAGAGGAAAATAGCACAATTGCAGCAGGACAGCATCCCTCTCCCTGTTGCAATCCCAATCTATAGCTCTTATTCCCCTGGCTGCTGTTTGCATTTTTTTTAAAAATGTGCATGTTAAATGCTTTTAATGTCACATCTAGTTTGCAACTCTGAAGTGGCCCTTCTTTCAAGATAACATGAAAACAGTAGAGATGGGAGCATACTAATTCTCATGACAAATTAAGAAAGAATTCCCTCATTTCTATGGATTAGCCTTCCTCCACTCCAGCAGAGAATTTCACACATGAACTTTGGCCAAGACCTTCAGTCCACTTCTGTATGAAGATAAACAGTTTCATGCAAATAAAGCGGAAGAAAGTGTAAATGAAGATGCTAACATTTATCCCTTCTCCAAAACATGGTACTCCATAACAAAGCTCTTCAATGAGTTGAACCTCTTAAGGAGTATTCATCATTTCCTTTTTATAGAGCACAATCATTAAAGCAAGTCTACAGTAAATTGAATCTGCACTGAAGGCTTTCAGATGTGTAGTTACAGAACATCTTCCAATGAAAGGAGACCAAATGTAATTCAATGTACTGTACCAAGGAAAAGGTAATTGGTTTATCTTTTCTCTGATACTGGCAAATGGACAGACATGGTCCTGTTGCTTTTGTTCTGGTTCTTACGCTTGGGTAACATTAATTGGCACTTTGAGCTCATCATCATCATCATTTATTACTTATACCACGCCGATCACTACACTGGGCACAATATTAAAATTTTGAAAGGCTTGGCCCCTACAAACAGGTTTATAATCTAATAAAACACAGCACACAAAGGAAGGGGAATAAAGAGGAAAGGGGGTAATTAATACAGAAAGATTGGTTGGAAGTACCTGGCAGAGAATCATGGAGAATTAAGAAAAAAAGAAAATTGAAGAACAAACAATCTAAGCAGCTTGACCACAGTCTCAAAGCAATCATTGGTGGAGACTGGATGGTGGTGGTGATGATGATGATGATGATGATGATGATGATAGTAATTATGAACACCAGAACTGGTAGCAATGTAGACTTCCGCCAAGGTAAGCCAATGCCATCCTACCAAAGTACAAAGCCACCACCATCTAATTATCAATGTTAGAAGGTAACGATTGCATGTTCTGGAGTGTTGTTATGACAGGGTACTGGGGTAGTGGTGGTAAGAAAATATTAAAGTTAACTCTTTTGTTTATTAGATCTGACTTAAGTGAACGCACCCTTGCAAGGCCCCGACACCCAATTTGAGACTGCTTTCCTAAAGAAAAATGGCCATCGGCAGACTTGCAGAAGTCAGTAGGTTTTCTAGATTTGGTAGTATGTCTTGATATGCAATGTTATGCTAATGCTAATGTAATCCAAACTTGATGTTTGGAGAAGCTGGAGGAGATGGAGAGGACAGAGGGTGAAGAAAGAACTTTGAGTGGAGGGGGGCCTTTTCCCCATCCTTTGGATCCCCTGGGAAACTCAACAAACCTGCTCAACCGGGAACTGGGTGTGGAGAGTGCAGCTGAATGGGACACAGCTGTGGGCAGCCTGAGGAAGTGCCATCCACCTTGGGCCTGCCCCCAAAAGCAAGTCTAGAGTGAGAGACTAGGACGATGTCCACTGTTTCCAGGAACTCTTCCAGGAACTGTTGTGATATTTTTGTGGGTGAGCTGAGAGTTTGTTTGGACCCTTGATAAGAACCCAAAGGCTGAGAGGCAGGGTGTGTTAGAAGGAAAATGATACAGATAGATAGATAGAAAGAGATTCCTTCTTCTAACACACCCTTCCTCTCAGCCTCTGGGTTCTTACATATATATGTGACTTTGTATTAATGTAACACACTTACATGTAACTATCTGGTTTTGTAATTACTAACTTTGTATTAATGTAGCATTTTTATATGTAACTGTTATTTGGTAGTATTTTGTTCAAGTTGTCTGTTGTGGATTCATTTTTTTGTATACCGCTTAGTGATATTTTTAATATATTAAGAAGTATAGAAATTTAGTAATCAAATCAAATGTTTATTTTTTTCATGTACCATTGTCACTGCTTTTTCATTCTGTATATTGTGAGCTTCCTTGAACACAAGTAACTTCTGTAAAAGGGGAACACATAAAAGTCAAAATTGTTGCAGATACCACATTCTGCTCAATATCTCAAAAGGGCAGTTGCCATCATCGGGTTAAAAAGTAGATGATTAAGCAACTTTGAAAAGAAAAACCAGTTAACTGCACAGAAGTCAGAGGCCTGATCTACAACAGGATGGCTGGCAATATTACCCTGTTATTAAAGTGTCTCTTGGTGTTTAGTTTCTTTGATTCAAGTGAATGTCTTACATTTGACTGTTAGGAGAAAAAGTAAAGAATCTGCAATGGGTGGCATTGGTGAGCTATGGGATCAAACCAGACCCTTGTCCCATTGGGGCAACAGAGTCAGGGTTGGGAGCTGGGTTTTGCCCCCAACTTAACAAAGTCCCTTCTTATATTATGGAATCATAGAATTGCAGAGTTGGAAGGGACCCCGAGGATCATCTAGTCCAACCTCCTGCAATGCAGAAATATGCAGCTTCAGGATCAAACCTGAAACCTTGGCATTATCAGCACCACACTCTGATAACCCTCTGATTCTAGTTCAGTGTAAGAGATGTTACCTAAGCTCTCTCTTCAGATATTTCAGACCTAATTACGAAAGTGTGTGGGCTTGTGATAGGGCCCCTTGGGAAGTGTGTGCTGGGTATCTGGAAAGCAGAAGGTCTAGCTTCCAGCAGATCTTAGTAATTTCTTTCTTAATCGCTTCAGAACTTCCTTATTTGTCATTGCTTCAATTAAGAGACCTGACTTCCACTGACAGATCTGCCAGGCCACCTGCCTGAACAACAGCAGAACAGTTGCCTCAGTTGTTCCCTGGACAGTGGCTCCGTGGAGATTTGCTCTGAGCAGAGAGATACTATTCAGAAAGTATTGCAAGTTATCTTTTTTTTTTTCATTATCTGGCATGTAGGAGGACACTCCTGATGTGCCTATTAGCTTAAACTACTTAATGCGAGCTCTTACACGTCTCGTCTTCTATTATCTTCATTAAATGCAAAGGTTAAAAAAAAAAGTAGTGACAGCTGAACACTTCAGCCGAATAAAGCACAGCTGAATATCTTGATATCACTATAGCCCAATTTTTCTCAAACACAACAATCCTGTGTGCATTTTAACTCAATCTTAGAAGTTTTTTTTAATTAGTAGAGACCTGCTAAGATCTGACTCTGTCTCTTTATTCTCTCCCTCTCTCTCATGCACACAGACACACAAGCACACATGTACATGCACACACACTAAAATGCACACATCAGATTCATAAAGCAAATTAATCCCTGAGACAGAGTTCATGTTTAAGCTCAAAATACTTCAGGCTCTTGGGGTTTCTCCTGATACTCAATTTTGTTTTTGAGAGGTAGATGCACTGTTGTTGTTGCTTCTTGGTTGCTATGGAGAATCAAGATAACTGCCCTTGTAGAAGCTCTGCTGTGCTGAAAATTAAAGCTGCATTTTCTGAGTACTCAATGTACAGTCGTTGGGAAATTATAATTTCCTCTTGAGTTAGCACATCCATTGTGCTAGTGTGAAATGGTTCCATGGATGTCATGGGCTATATGGTGCCTGCGGCATTACTGAAAATGAAGAATATTCAGTACCTCCAGAATGGGTCACTTCATATATTCAGTGGTGGCAAATCCATATTTGCCATTGTACGCATGTTCCTCAGAGAACAGGGGCAATTCTGGTTTTCTTGTGGGTCACCTAGAAGTGACATAAATCATATGAGGACTTCTCTACACACACACATCCCATCTACTAACCGCACCAGCTTCTCAATTTTCTGCTAGACTCCGTGAAATAACATTGTGTTGAAAACACAGGGCTGTGCAGTCATCACAGATACTGGTTGTGGGTTGTATGAATCTGTTCTGTGGGTTTCCCCAACCCTCTGGGCAGATCTGTGGGCAGAGCATGAGGAGAGGAGAGGGAGGAGAAGTTATTCTGCACAAGCTGGAGTCCTTACATGAACTTAATGACTTTGTTGTATACAAGCCTGTACACTTAATGAGACAGGTACACTGAAACAGTGTATCTGAAGAAGTGTGCATGCACACAAAAGCTCATACCAATAGCAAACTTAGTTGGTCTCCAAGGTGCTACTGGAAGGATTTTTTTTATTTTGCTTCGACTACGGCAGACCAACATGGCTACCTACCTATAACTTAATGAAAAGTTAAACACTGGCTTTTAGCTAAAAAGGTGCAGTAAAAAGAGCCAGTGTGGTGTAGTGGTTAAGAGCGGTAGTCTCGTAATCTAGGGAACCAGGTTCGTGTCTCCGCTCCTCCACATGCAGCTGCTGGGTGACCTTGGGCTAGTCACACTTCTCTGAAGTCTCTCAGCCCCACTCACCTCACAGAGTGTTTGTTGTGGGGGAGGAAGGGAAAGGAGATTGTTAGCCACTTTGAGACTCCTTAAAGGGAGTGAAAGGCGGGATATCAAATCCAAACTCCTCTTCTTCTTCTTCTTCAGTAAGAAATAAACAAGCAGCCAACGGTGAGAACAGTACAGGAATTCAAGAAGCAGAAAACCTGAAGGAAGATCCATGAGCTGCAAATATCTATCCCCCAGCTCACTTCTATATACACCAGTGCATTCCTAACATTAAAGCCATGCAGTGGGTTTTAACTGCTTGGGGGACCCACATTAGCTACAAAGCATATTATAAAATATAGCTAATTGATTCATAAAGTTTACTTGTACATATACCTTCAAAATGCAATGTGCTGCAGGAGTCTTAGGAGTTAACACACTTAACATCTGTAACAGGGCCCTAATACTTGCTTGTCAAAACTGTTTTAGCAGTGTGGAATTTAGAAAGGGGAAACAGTGGCAGCAGAGTGCTTAACCCTTTCCTCACAGTTTAAAACTCATGTTTGAGAGGGCCAACGTGAACTTGAAATTTTACAAGCTGTGGTGGGGGGGAGCCACTTGGGAGATTCTGAGGGGGAAACGGAAGGTGGCAAAGGGTTACGTCTCCTCACCCTCTCTTGCTTCTCTGCTCTAATTACGTCTCTGTTGATTTTTAAGATGGAATCGCTCAGTCGGTAGAGCATGAGACTCTTGCCCTCAGGGTTGTGGGTTCGAGCCTCACATTGGGAAAAGGATTCCTGAATTATAGGGGGTTGGACTAGATGACCCTTGTGGTCCCTCCCAACTCTACAATTCTATGATTCTGTGAAAAGGGCATTAGTAACACCATTCAGTTTAGCCTAACGAGATAAAGAGCACATGCTTTGCATTGCAGGAAGGTCCCAGGTTCAATCCCCAACATTTCCAGGTAGGACAGAGAATGTCCCCTCCCTGAAACCCTGGAGAGCTGCTGTCAAGAAGTGGACAATACTGAGTTGGTTGGATCAAGGGATACGACTTGATATATAATAAGGTAGCTTCTAAGCAAAGTTGCAACAGCACATCTTGACCACAGGGTGGCAGTAGAAGGCTTTGTAGGAGGGTTTGGTTCCACATAAAATTCAATAGTAGCCAGAGAATTGCTATCTCCCTTTCAAAGGCAGTAATCTCTGATGCTTCCTAAACCACTGTCTGGGAAATGATTGAATCTCTTTGTAAAGATCAGCTGTAGCTGTCCTTGTGCCTTGGATAGAACATATGACGTCTGACCAAGGCAGAATAGAGCAGGACTTATGACTCCCCTTGATCAGGACACTATATTTCAAATTGTATAGCCTGGAGTTCTTCCTGTTGCTTCAGCATTTCCATATATGAAGAAAATGAAAGGCTGGCATGAAGATGGTTTATATGTGAGAACTGTACATGCATGTATTTTACTACAAGTGTGATCTACATAGAGTTTTCCACATTCCCCCATCCCTGTGCAGATATATTTATCATGCAGGAGTCTCAAAGTGGGGACACTTTGCAAAAAAAAGAGCAAAACCGAATTAACTGGGAATGCTTGATGAAATAAACACAAAACACAGGTGGGGATTTCTGTCCCATTTCGAAACTATAAACACGCACACAAGGCACTAGGAACCTACCGGGAATAGACTTAAGCAGAATGTTCTTCCAAGGAATCTTTCCATTTTCCTCCCCTTTCAACACGTCCGATGGTATAAGGCCCTCTGCCTGCCAGTGATTCCCCAGTGGGCCGTCTCTTTTGAGTCACATTCCAGTCCTGTGCCTCATGGCCCCTCTCCTGAAAATTTGCAAACCAGATGGGCAAAAGGGAATATTACAGGGACAGACTCATTCCTAATTACAGGGAGAGCCTCATTGCTAATTAAGTGCAAAGATGCATCTCAGAGAAAGCAACTTGCTTTGCTTCTTGATTTGAATTTAAACTTCTCCAGTAAAGTCAGGAAAAATACCTACATGATGCTTGGATGCCAACAACAGCAAGCAATGGCTTTGGGCATTCATGGTCAAGACTACTGCCAGTGAACCCTGGAAGCTGTGCTATCTAACCAGGATGACCTAGATTCTCTGGGGCTAGTCCAGTTGGGGTGGGGAGGCTTCAATGCTGCTTCTGCCCTGGCTCTCCCTTTGGTCCCCTTAGATTATCCTTCCCTTCATTTCAGAAATGGAGGTTAGGGGTTAACATGTGGCCAGTTCTTCTTCCTCCTATTCCTGTAGCTCAGCCTTGTCTCCCAGCTGCAGAATGAGGGCCCGAGCTGTCTCCTTCCCACCCCCACCTGCAGTATAGAGTGCTACAACTAACACAAATCCTGTGCCAGTTCCCAGGCCTCTTGAGAGATTTCCTGTAAGCAGAGTCACAACCCTGCTGCCATGTAGGATTGCCTTGGGCAGCTCACTCTTCCACAGTTCTCCCCTCCCATCCAGTCCTAGTCCCAAACACAAGTCACTGGGCACTCAAAGCCATAGCACCTTCTCAACAGAACCCTGCCCCTACTCTTCCTTGCTATTAATTTATGAAAAAGCAGAACCTGAGGCATTTGTAAGTAACACCTCCTTGCTTGAGCCTGACTTTGTGAGTTTTAGTAAATAAGTAAAAAATTATTACACAGACAGGACTTGTCAGTGTTTGTTTTTTTGCATTGGCATTATCTGCTATGTGGATTGTTTGACAAACTATTAATGCTTGTGGGCATTGTATTTTTGGATGGATTTTGTGATTTTATATTTACCCAGTGTTTGTTTTGTATGTACCAGCCACTTGGGAGCTATGAGAAAAGAGGTCAGATCTTCCTTTCTTTTGTTGAGCAACAGGGTCCCAGAAAAAGCTCTGCTGTCAAGCGTGAGGGCAGAGCAAGAGAGGATAAGGTTAACAAGAGCACCGCTGGGGAGAATGGAATAGGTACTTCTAAGCTGCTTCCTGCAACCATGAAAGCAAGAAGAGGGAAGGTAATCTATGCTGCCCATTTAGACAGGAAGGAAAGGCCATGGGCCCATCAATGCCTGTGTCAAAGGCCTCTCACAAGCCACCTAACAAACCCTCAAGCTAGAAGGCCGGCTGGCATTTGAAAGGGACTTCCTCCTCGCTGTGTTCCAGACTGTGAGAAGTTCCTACAAAGAATCTTATTGTGCAAAGGATGAGGAGATTCCAACAGGACAAGTTCAGTTCTCAGGATGGGATACAGGGGTTCTGATGCTTTTTCTCTTGGACCACAGCCAAGAGAACACAAAAGAGGCTTAGTCCTCTCTGGATAAGTTACTGAACAAATCTGGGTACCAGTAGTGCTGAGGAGAACCAGTATAAGGGCCAGGATCAGGGGATGCTTCCTTCAGGTCAGCTCAAGAGAGAGAATATAGTCTTGGAGAAAGGAAAGCTATGATCAAGGGAGGGAAACCACAGTGTTGAGTAAGCCTTCTCGTTCAGAAAGACATGAACTGTACCCCACCCAGAGAGAGTTTACTGCTGTCCAGCCCTCTCATGTTCATCCTATTGCATAATATCAAAATGCTGCTGTCAATTAACATATAAACAAAGACTAGCCATGGGGAGAGCTGTAGCCATTTCTTGAGGATAGTCATCATTTCATGATGGCATCACAGTACCTATTTTTTCCACTAAAAAGTGATTTACAAGTTAAGGGATAACTTATGATATAGGCTCCCTAGTGCATACCACATTTGAATCTGCCCTGCTCACCCAAACAGCTTCTGGTCCACGGAAAGCTAACAGGTCAAAGATTCTAGATTGAGCCATGGTGAGAATAGCATGCCGAACAAGATGGCAATTGGCCTGATCCTGCAAGTTACTCTTCTTTCTGCTATGCTACTTTTTGAAACAATGAGAGTTTTGTTCGGTTTGGTTTTTTGATGGGGAATTATTCAAACCTATAATTATCAGTTTGCATCCTGAAGTAATATGAACCCAAAATGACTGCGTCTATACCAGGTACTGCAGCATGTGTGAATTGGCTCCAACCACAAGCCTGTGAAGCAGGAGGATGGGAGAAGAAAGGTGACAGAGGGGCTTCTGGCTTGTTTCAAAACACAACTCAAAAGTGCTAACTTTGATCTATGAAGCCTGACATTACTTGGGATCTGCGTCCTGGAAGTACCATTTGCTCCTATGCAAAGCCAGCCAACTATTACAATCCGCATCAGAGGCCTACTCAGTGTGGCCCCGTCTTCAGGAGCAAGGTGGGTGAGAACAGGAGACAGGGACTTCTCAGTCCATTAGTCCACCCTTGGGTGCCAGTTCTGCTTTTATTGTTTCTATGTCATTTTGCTATGCCTTCTCTTACCATCTTTAACCATATATATTCATTTTATTTCACATATTCTTTTTTTTTTTACACATTTTGTTGTATGAAATAAGACTAAAACCAGAATGCAAACACTTTGAGTAAACAAACAAACAAACAAACAAACTGCTATTGCCGCATTCATTGAGTGTGGAACATTGCCTCTCATCCAGCTATGCAACTAGAGTCAGGAGCTGTGTGGCTGTGCCTGTGAATGGAATCTTGAAATGACATAGGGCCGGGTTCTGAGTTCTTGGTATAATGACAGAGAGAGCTTGTGTGAGATTAGACAGCGTCTCCAAATTGTTCAAATAGTGTTCCACCCACGGTGTCTCCAACAGGCATTCTTCTGAACTTGTGTAACTCCACTGCTCAAGCGCATGTTGAACTGCAAGACCCACAAAGATATGGGTGTTCAGCAGCTAGACCTCGCTTCTATAAACTGTAGCTTCCTAAATACTTGGCCTCCTGCCTGTTACGCACAAAAGTGGCAGCATCCTGCCACGTAATGGTGTACCAACAGCCTCCATGATTGTTTCAGCAACTTCAAAACACAAGGTGGTTTTGTTACCCAAAACAAAGATACACACACCCTATGCCAGGCACCCCCAAACTCGGCCCTCCAGAAGTTTTGGGACTACAACTCCCATCATTCCTAGCTAACAGGACCGGTGGATGGGATGATGGGAACTGTAGTCCCAAAACATCTGGAGGGCCGAGTTTAGGGATGCATGCCCTATGCACATCACGAATACAGTAAGAATTCACAAATATTATAGGAATCTTAGAAATACAATTAAGCACAACCAATGTGGTATAATCCCTATATAATGAATAACTAGTCTTGACATGAGGAGAAAATATATCACCCTCAAATTTATCACTAAAAATGCAATAAAAATAGGCTTCTATGTTTTTGACATTATAGCTATGTCCCAGACTAGTGAAATCATTCTGATATACAGGAAAAGCTGTATTCTTCTTCCAGCCTTGATAGCAACTTTAGCAGCAGTTTGCAATTTTACAGTGGTGCCCCGCAAGACGAATGCCTCGCAAGACGGAAAACCCGCTAGACGAAAGGGTTTTCCGTTTTTGAGCTGCTTCGCAAGACAAATTTCCCTATGGGCTTGCTTCGCAAGACGAAAACGTCTTGCGAGTGTTCCGATTTTTTTCCGCTTCCCCCCTTTTTCTAAGCCGCTAATAGCCTTTTAGCCGCTAAGCCGCTAAGCCTTTAATAGCCGCTAATCCGCTAATAGCGCTAATCGGGTTGCTTCGCAAGACGAAAAAACCGCTAGACGAAGAGACTCGCGGAACGGATTATTTTCGTCTTGCGAGGCACCACTGTATAACGATTTCTAAATCCACATCCTCCACCAACCCATCTAGATAAACAGCCATCCACAAGAACTTTATAGTAATTTGTCATTTCTATTGTCTTTTCAGGGACGTGGGTGGCGCTGTGGGTAAAACCTCAGCGCCTAGGACTTTCCGATCGCATGGTCGGCGGTTCGAATCCCCGCAGTGGGGTGCGCTTCCGTCGTTCGGTCCCAGCGCCTGCCAACCTAGCAGTTCGAAAGCACCCCGGGGGGCAAGTAGATAAATAGGGACCGCTTGCCAGCGGGAAGGTAAACGGCGTTCCGTGTGCTGCGCTGGCTTGCCAGATGCAGCTTGTCACGCTAGCCACGTGACCCGGAAGTGTCTGCAGACAGCGCTGGCTCCCGGCCTATAGAGTGAGATGAGTGCACAACCCTAGAGTCTGTCAAGACTGGCCTGTACGGGCAGGGGTACCTTTACCTTTACCTTTATTGTCTTTTCAGTAACTAATCAAGACCACCCTTTTTCTACAAGCCTTTTCAATGGAGATATTTATCCCAGTCTGTTATATATGTTGGATTTTAAATTGCTTTAATTGGTTTTACATATAGGAATGATTTTGTTTTCATTGTTGATGTATTTACCGTGAAATTCCAACACTGTTTAATGTTATTACACTACCAGCAGATTATGACAAAGATCCACATGTGATTCTCCAAATCACCACCAATAATCTTGTGACAATTTGTAAGCTCAAGGTTGCTTCATAAAGACTCATAAAGTCTCTGAACCCACCAGAACCTACTATTTCTTCTTCTGTTGTAGAATTTGTTGCAAAATCATTAAAACTTGTTATTAGTTAAAATGACTCATGTGGTTATGGAAGAACTGGCCTCAAAAGTCTCACAAACAAGCCAAAAACAATGAAATTAGTTTTTCTTTCCTTCTTTTTAATTGTTAACAGTGAAAGAGAAACAAAATAAAGTGGAAGGGTTGATTCAAACAAGATAGAAACCAAATATTTGTTTAAACAGAATGTTAATTAGCTGCACATGTTTGAAAACTATGAAATTAAGTTTGGCTTCCTTTGCTGAACATGGGTGCTGCCACCTATGATTCAAATGTCACCTAAGTCATAAATGCAGTGTGGGTGGTCTTAGGCAATCATCCCTTTCCCAACATCAGCCCACCCATCTGTGGGTAAAGATTTACTGACCAGCACCCCATCTACATGTGGACTTAGTAGTCATGGGAGAAGAATGCAGATCCTCTTTCCAATATGGAGGAGTAAATGGACCAATCTCACAGTAGATGGAAATCAGCAGCGGGGTCTCCTCACCTCAGGATCATCTTTAGAACAAGTGCATTTTATCTTTCATATATTATCTGGTGTGAGGCAGCCACTCACCACTTCTTTTTAAAGAAAATGCTGATTGTTCCCACAGGTCCCCTGCTGTGATTCTATGATGCCAAAAGATTGTTGTGACCCACTCAGATTTTCTTTTTACATTTTTACACTGATGGCACCCATTTTTACATGTGACCCTAAGAGGACTGGCCATGTGTCAGCCTGAAAAAGGTTATCCACCCCTGCAGTAGATGAGTGTCTGCAGCGGAGGAAATTAGTCACAGCAAGGGGGAGGGAATGACAGGGGGCAAGGGGGCAGGTACATCTATCTTAACCCCAGGTCCCCAGTGGCATCAGTGTAAAAAGTTCACAGCAGCAAACATGACCCTTCCATCTGTCAAAATTAGAAAATCGGATCTCTGAGCTTTGCCTTTGTTCCAACCTCTTTTGGCTTCAGTATGGTTTCCTAGCTACAGTCATAACTCAGGTTGAGAACCTAATCCCTGCGGGAGGCACGTTCACAACCCGTAGTGTCGCATCTGCGCACGCACGTGATGCAATTTGGCGCTCTTTGGCGCATGCATGTGATGTCATTTTGTGCTTCTTCGCATGTGTGAGCGCCGAAACCTGGAAGTAACCCGTTCCAGTACTTCCGGGTTTGGCGCAGTCCGCAACCCAAAAACCCGCAGCGTTCGTAACCCGAGGTATGACTGTTCTCAGAATTAAGTTTTTAAAAAGCCATTTGAAAAGCAGCTCCTCTGCAAGTTCATCATGATAAGCTTTGTGAAACCTGAATTCACCATTGAAAGCAGAGCTGGGCAAGTAACTGCAAATCACCTCCTTTTGCCATCCTGGTTCTTTGATAGGAAGATGGTCCCTGGTGTTTATCTGAACAGTGCACTATCATAGCCCATTCCTAGTTGGTCTTTTCTTCCTGAGAACTGCTGCTTCAAAGCAGAGCCCAGAGCCAGGAGCGGTCAAAAGGTCCCAACACGATGTGCATCTTGGGATGGAGACCTGATGAGCGTTCATCAGAGTGCAATGGCTAAGTGTTCAGTATGCATTATTGGGTGGGGGGGCTGAATAGTCTACAATATTTGTTAACCTTTTAATTGGTATTATACTTTAGGTTTCGCTTTATTTCACAAGAATTGCCATCTTCTCTATGGCTTTGGAGGACAGGAGGAGAGGAAATGATTAATAGAATTACTGAGGTTAGAAGCAGGCCTATCCGATTTCAATTAATTGCTGGCATTTACGTCACAGCAACAGCAGGCGGGCTGGGGGGGGGGAGCTGAGTCAGACAGGGCACTTCATCTGCGTACAGTGCCAGGGGACTGGGTGAGGGGAAAAGGGGAGTTTACAGAGGAGGAGGAGGATGGGACATTTCTCAGGATTAGTTTCCGCCTCAAATCTTATCATCTCAGGCAGCAATGACTGTGCTGGGTTGATCAGGGATACTCAGGACAAACTTGCTTGGCAAGCAGCACTCACAAGCACTCAGTTATCTGTGGAAATGTAATGGGGAACAGATATGCATCAGCAAGTGCATCCCAGGACCAAATGGAACCACCTCTCTCACAAATATACCTCAGCATTAAACAACTACCAATATCTGGCTGCCCTATAATAGTATGCAAACGGCAGCTGCCTCACACTATTGCGTGGTCTTGGCCTGCCTTAGGCGCCAGTCTGCTTCAGAAGGTGCTGTGCGGAGATTCTTGCCATGACTCACCAAGAGCTACATCTTCCTCAAACGTAGCCTTTTAACAAGTGAGTGGCATGCAGTGAATGCTGCAGTCCTACCAAGATGTACAGCAGACCCTCTAAGTGTCCCTATTTTCCAGGGACAGTCCTGGAATTACAGAAGTCATCCCAGCTTCTGATTTGACCCCAGAATGTTCTGCTTTTCCTTAGGACATCCTTACTTTCATCAAAGAAATATTGGAGAAATATGGTAAGATGTCCCTATTTTCTTCAGAGAAATGCTGGAGAGCAGGGCGTTATGCGACCCCCGAGCCAAGAGATAAGTAACCAGGCAACCTTTAGAAGACATCTGAAGGCAGCCCTGTAAAGGGAAGTTTTTTAATGTTTAACATTTTGTTATGTCTTATATATGTTGGAAGCCACCCAGAGTAGCTGGGGCAACCCAGTCAGATGGGTGGTGTAGAAATTTTATTTTATTTTATTTATTATTTATTATTGATATCCCTATTTTCATTGGAGAAATGTTGGAGGGTGTGGTATAGTGAGAGCATGGATCATGAGGCATTCTATAAATCCAGCTGCAAAAGGCACACACACTGAGAGCTGTCACCTGTCCCCATTCAAAAAAAAGAAGGTAACTTGGGGGTTCACAGAAACCTAGCTCAGCAGTGAAGCATTGGCTCTGCATGCGCAAGGTCCCAGGCATCTCCAGATAAGACTGGGAATGTCTACTGTCTGAAACCACTGCCAGTCATTGTCAACAGTACTAGGCTAGATGGACTGAAAGCTGTGGGTTCACTTTCTTCTTTTGTATGCTATGATGAGAGAATTCCTTTTGCCCGTGATACACTAACAGGGTGGGGAAGGAGGAAGTCAGCCAGCAATTAATTTCCCTGGAAGAAGTCCATCTTTTGGCTCTGCTGCCTGAGAAACATGACTGGAAAGTCTCCTGGCCCTGGCTGCATCCTCAAAGCCAGCAGGCAAAAGTTAAATAAAGAACTTGGAAGTGACAGTGCCTCTGTGGCCCTGGGTCTCATCTAGGGGAAGTTCTGCGCCCTGACTCAGCCGCTGTTTACAGAGATTGGGACAGAAGGCCTATTGAAGCCTTCAATAGAACTGAAGCATGGTGGGGCAGCCTTGTCTCCTTGGCATGGAGCTGCTTCCTTGCTCATCTGTCGACTGTCTATAGCAAAGTAATATTATTTAAAAATTGGCTACTTTCACACAGTGCTCTCTGTGTAAAAAAGGTCAAGCTTAGGAACACAGGAAGCTGCCTCATACAGCATCAGGCCATTGGCCCATCTAGCTCAGCATTGTCTACACTAAGTGGCAGCCGATCTCCAAGGTTTCATGGTGTCAGGAACTGGGCAGAGGAGGAATGGTGGAGACTGCCTCCCCAACCAGACCCTTCCAGAGAAGAAGACGACAGTTCAGAATTACAACAGGGTTTTGACAGAGGATAATGGGAGAGGAGCTGCAGCTGGCTGACACATTATCACTAGAAAGCATTCCAGACCCACCATCTCCCAGAACCCGATGAGCCTTAAAAGTAGGAGAGCAAAGAGCTTGAAGACAGAGGGTACTTAGCTGCACCCATAGAGGAGGTGATGATGATGACAAATGAGGAAGTGGGAGAGAAGGGGGGGAGGGTGTGGAGATTCACTCGGAACAACGCCATTATTCTAAGAGGCTGCATTCCCAAGCCTCTCTCTGCGAATATTGAATAAAAAGCAGGTAGTAAGGGCTTTTCCTTGTCTTATCCATTCCTGGCAACCTGCCGTGGGGGTTGGTTCCTCTGCAACCTGACACGTGCAGGCGGTCTCTCTCAGCCCCACCAGGAGATGCTGGGGATTGAACCCAGAACATTCTGCAAGCAAAGCAGTAGCTCTATCACTGTGTTCCAGCTCTCCCTCACTCGAAGCAGGGAAAACAAATGTTTTCAACAGGTGACAAAATATCAGATTTGTAGGTGCCTGCCAGATTTCAACAGGAAGAGTATTCCAAGTACTGGTGCCACTATGCCAAAAGCTTGACTTTCTATAGAAAGTAAATGAATATGTGATAAAGGTCGGACAGTCACAGTCATTTGGTTGGTGTATAAAGGAGGTACACTTATGTCTCTTTCCTTCCAACAGCAGAGCACACTATTAAGTAGCATATATTAATTACTATTTAAATAAATGTCATCGTTTTATAAGTGGAAGCTAAATGTGGGAGACCCTTTTCCCCAGCTGCTGTCCCTGGCTTTTGAATTATCACTGTTCAGAAAGGAAGGGGAAATATGTCTGTTCCTCCACTTTGGATCGTCAGGCCGATATAACACCGCACAAGGTCCTATTGTGTCTGCAGAAAGCTGGGCTTCGCAGGACATGTAGATAATAGCTGTATTATTCTTAACATGTGGGCTACTGAAGAAATGCCCAGCTATGTGGATCTGGGTGAAAATGTCATGAGATTCTTATGCCCCCAGAAGCTAGGATGCTCTATTTGATGGTGCCATTACCAGGGAGGGCTGCCAACAGGATCTCCTGGGGTTGGTACATTATGGCTATTCAAGCTGCCTTTTTGTGGCTGCAGTCCCTGGCTAACTGAACTCTGGGTCCCTATAACAGACCCATCAGTTCTGTTGCAGCTCTGGAAGCAGGCGTTAATAAGCAGGGAGCACTCTGGGTTACATAAACATCTACAAAATTCACCCATACAGTAAACCAGTGTCGCATCTCTGTTACAGCATACCTGCCAAATGCCCTAGAAAAAATGGGACATCCCATATTTTCGAGCAAGATTGCAGTGGCCATTTTGGGTGCCACAATCTCATGCACTCTCGTGTTGTGTTCTCACACTGCACTCTCGCACTATGCTCTTGTGCTATGCCCTCACCCTGAAAAAAACAACCCATTTTCGGAGTGAGAGTGAGGCGCGTGCTATGTGCCATGCCTTGGAGTGCATCCCAGAAGAAGCACATCCTGGTTTGGGGTCTGAAAAAGTTGGACGGTATGTTATAGTCTCATTTTACAGATGAGACTATGCCTTGGCCACAGGCGTTAACATAGTTCACATTTGAATAAGAATTTAAATTCAGTCAGTTTAACATTACAGTTTGCATCTGAAACATATTGCATTTTTACCCCGTTTTTCCTCGAGGGAGCCCAGGGTGGCCAATATCATTACCATCCCCCTATATTAATGACAACCCTGTGAACAGGGATGGGAGAGAACATCATGTAGGGTGAATTTTGTGGCACAGTTCTGAATTTTGCAATACAATTCTCAGGTCAAATAATGTGCCAAACTGCATTTATAAAATTAAGACTTTGGAATACAAAATATTTAGAAATATACACATTGAGATGAAATGTGTCTTTGCATTCATATCTAAATATCCAATTTTTGTGCAATTAGAAAAGTCAATTGCAATGCAGAAATAGGATAAATTGGTGTATAGAACGGGATAGAATAGAACGGGAACATTGCAAAATAGACAAACAGACCAGAAATAGACTGATCTGTCCACCCCTGCCAATAGCAGGTTAAGATTCAGAGGTACTGGCCCAAGGTCACCCAACAACCTTGTGACTGAGTGAGGATGGGGTGGGTGGGTTTGAACCTAAGTAGTTGTCTTGGTCCAACATTATAACAACTACACTACACAGCTCCACAGGAAACAAAATGTTGTTCTCAGGACCATTCCCTACAGATACTTCGCTGCTTTTCTCCTGCTATTCTGTCCTCCCTCTTTACCAAGTGAAGTCAGACAAGATCAAAACCCCGTAGGATGTGGTTGCCCTGCTGCCAAGGCCAAGAAGCTCCCTCCCACAGCAATTCTTGTTCAGCCTGAGAGCTGGTACTTCAGACACTATGGGGCCCTCCCTTTCCAGCCCACATCCCAGTGAAGTTCAGCCTTCCTTTATTCCCCCAAGATACTTGTATTTGTTAAGGAACGAAAAGATAAAGGAAGCCACCCCCCTCTCCCGCCACCTTCCCTGCTTGCACAGACACACAAAACCTCCCCTGCCTAGCTTTGTTTCCCTCACACAGGCAAGCAGTAAATTCTCCTTGGCTCCCAGGGACAGATTTGATCACAGCTTGGCTCAGATGAATGCCTTAGCCTGTTCCCTGCTGGGACACGACACAAGAGAACAAGCATTGTTACTTGGGAGCCTTTCGTCAGCACAGGAAGGAATAATGGCCCTGGAGTGGCCTCAGTCCCAAAACTCAGACAACAAGGAGGTGGACAAGGCTCCTGGTTGTGTCGCCCAGTTTCAGAAAGCAAGGTGTACTTAAGTGCATTATGTGTACTTAAGCTGCTAGAAATGAAAATGTTGTTGCAAGGCTTTGATTTCTGGTGCACGCACTTTCACGTTCAGAGAGGTCTTGTTTTCCCTACCGAAAGTAGGCCTGTAAAGACACAAGGACCTATGAATGAGGAGGAAGGACATCAGAAGTAGACTTAAAATGCATGCCAGCTGCAAAGGATAATTATTGTTGTTTTATTTTGTACCGATTTGTGAATTACCTTCCACATATACATCCCAAGGTGAGCCACAAACACATCCTCAAAAACAGCTAAAATGATGTTTAAAGCAGTACAAGAACAACCAAGTACAGGTTTAAAGGCTATACAAAACGAGCAGCTAGGCTGGAAAACCTTCTGGAATCAGCCGCTAGGAAGAATGGGCTTACTGTGCCGTGCTTGAAACAAGTTTACAACTTACTAGGAGATAAATGTTGCCATAGCTTGGGTGCTGACATCATACAATCTTCTGAACCAACCCAAAAGTGAAAATATTCTGGCAGGTCATATTAAGTATCATAAAAGAAATAATGGGGCATGGCCTACCGTTAACTCCTAAATCACCCCTTTTGGGATATTTGAAAGGAATAAGTCATGAAGAGGCTTAAGAATTATGAACAGCTCTTTTAACTGCTGTTAGGATTGTTATAGCGAGTCATTGGAAATCTGCAAAACCTTGAGGCAAATACAAAAAAAGTATAAGAAATGGCACTATTAACAAGACTGACATCCTATAAGAGAAGTAAGGAGAGCTACACTTCAGGTAGATTTTCTGAAAGGTGGAATGTGTTTGGGAACTCCTGGCATCTACAGCTGTGAATTACTGGAATGTACATGTCCAAGATAAGACACAACAATATGTCTTGCTTACATGTATATACTGTATTTTTTGCTCTATAAGACTCACTTTTTCCCTCCTAAAAAGTAAGGGGAAATGTGTGTGCGTCTTATGGAGCGAATGCAGGCTGCGCAGCTATCCCAGAAGCCAGAACAGCAAGAGGGATTGCTGCTTTCACTGTGCAGCGATCCCTCTTGCTGTTCTGGCTTCTGAGATTCAGAATGTTTTTTTTCTTGTTTTCCTCCTCCAAAAACTAGGTGCGTCTTGTGGTCTGGTGCGTCTTATAGAGCGAAAAATACGGTAAATGCTAAGACTTTAGGATAAAATAATCAAGAACACTGTATTATTACTATAACTGTTCTTTGTACATATGTGATAGAGTTTGATGAAGTCTCTCTCTCACACACATCTTTATGACACTATTTATTAGTATGTTCTGCAGTAATTGTTTTCCCCCCTAACAATAGAAAAAGCATGCCCACCAGGAACAGAAAAACCCCATGTGCTTTTTTCTGTTCTGGTAGGCTGCAGGTGGAGTTCATTCTAAGTCAGCAGTCTAGAAATCCAATCTGGGGGCTCTTTGAACTTGGTTCGGCCTCTTAAATAAATCTTTCTTGACAAGGAAGAAGTGTGCCCAAAAAGAGCATCAAATGTTACCATCAAGAGCAAAAGAGTCATATGTTGTGGTTATGAGCAGGCAGCATCTAACCAAAAAAGTGGTACATACTTATTTCTCTTCACCTGATACCAAATTGTTCTGCGTGGTTAAAACAAATGGAATTATGAGTAGCTTCAAAAAGATCTCTCCAAACTGAGTGGATGGACCAGAAAATGGCGAAAGTGATTCAAAGGCAGCAAGCATAACGTGATGCACATTGGGGCAATTCTACCTCCACCCTCCAATTTCACACGTATGCTTTCGGGGGGGGGGGTCTGATCTGGCAGTGATTGATCATAAGCAGAACTTTAGAGCTCACTCTAAAAGTCATCCCAGTGTGCAGGCAGCTAGGGAAAGGGTAAATTCCAGGCTGGAAATCATTAGGTAAGAGACTGAAAAGAACACTGACAATATCATAATGCTGTTATATAAATCTATGGTGAGATCACACCTGGCTTAATGTGTACAGTAACTGCTGCCTCACATCAAAAGGGATATTGCTGGAAAAGGTTCAGAGAAGGTCAAACAATATTATCAAGGGGCTGGAGCAACTCCCATATGAGGAAAGGTTACAACATCTGGGGCTCTCTTACATCTGGCCACTGTGAGAACAGGATTATGGACTAGATGGGTCTTTGGCCTGGTGCTCCTGGCCTGCTTTTATGTCCACCTCTATCCACCATGTTAGTTGGGGAGAGGGGAAGTAGTCAGATGCAGGAATCTCAGTTATGCTTTAGCTGAGATTCCTGCATTGAAGGTGGTTGCACTAGATGAACCTTGGGTCCCTTCCAACTCTATGATTTATTAATTACTTACCCACCCTTACTGTAATCATTCAGGAGTCCTGTATGCTTTTTGATGTGATGTTTCCTAACTGTAAATTGTTTTCAATTAATTTTAATATTGTATTTTTATATCACCCTGGGACCTTATGGTGAAGGGCAGATAAGATTTTTGTAGTAAAAAGTATGTCTCTCTTTCTCATCTCCCATGCAAAGCAGATCACACACAGCTCTCTCTTGTGTTGTTTATTTGTTTGTTTTACTTTATTTGGCAGAAATCACAGCCAAACTAGACAAATGTGTGGGATTCTTTAGCTGTGCTTCCTGCATTGCAGGGAGCTGAACTAGATGACTCTAAGGATCCCTTCCAATTCTACGATTAAACACTTGCCCATTTACCTATAAGCAGGAATGTGGTCTACTTTTTAATATCCAAAAAAGCATGAGGAAAGGGGAATGAAACCATCCCCACCCCACCACCTTAAATCTAGTGAGAATCTGTTTTTTGTTTATGCATTTCACTGCAGAGCTTATATGGGTGAGTAATAGTTCTGAGTGAGGATCTCTGTTCATTTTTATTGCTATGATTAGTGGATGTTCTTGTTGCTGATCCAGCAATTTCCTAATTGTTCGGTATGATTGCTTGCTTGCTTGCATTGCTGGCAAAGGGGATGTTTAGGTCAGAGAATGATAGTGTTGTTTTCATTTGGCTTAAATTATTTGGCTGCTCATGTTCTTGCAGTGGAGGGAGTGCTGGCTGCTTTGGCTGACCTGGCAGCAAAAAAACGAATGTTCTTTTCTACAGGCTTACTAACAAGGAGACCTGGGTGAACTCAGCTCTGAAGCCTTCCCTTTCTCGGCTAGAAACTTTTGCTTTCTTTTTCGAGAGCACCCAATTATGAAGCAGAACTGATAGAGCAAACCTTGGGATAAGTGGAGAGCAAAGGTCGAGGAGGGAGGCCTCTTGCTTTGATCTAGAAAACAGAACCAGTTTAGTTACTACTTGGAGAGTAAGAGCTCTGCCAGACTGATGTGTGTTTGCTGGCGGCAGGTTCACTGAGTCAGTGTGCCTGAGGATGCAACTGGGGGCTCCTCCAGACTGGGGTTTTATTGCTGTTCCTGACACAACAATAGTGCATTAGTGGTGGGTTTGTTCTGCTTTATTAGTTGTTCTGTGGTGCTTCCCCACATTATTGTGGATCAGAGGGGCTATAGTACAACAAAAGTGGGACAAAAACAACAACACCCCCAGAGCATTTGTGGTATGAAAAGTAACAAGATTTCAGCAGGAAGCTACAGGATATGCACTGGCTGTGCTATGGCCACCCCAAATATTTGCAGAAACATATAGTAATGAATGTGGCATTGTGCATGAGCACAAATAGTCGTGAAAGAGCAATAGAAAGGGTGGCTGGAGAGCCATCAAGACAACACCAGAAGGTCCACGATCAGATCTCGTACTATTTTGGAACATTATATAGCAGTATTTTTTATAGTTGAAGACGTTTAATCCGTTCCTCCTGTTGCAAAGTCACCACATCCAGCATCTAGATCCGGCCCTTGTGTTAGGCAGAGGGAGGCAGCTGCCTAAAGCAAATGGTGATGAAGGAAGTAGTACAGGAGTCGGCAAGGTTTACCTCGCCTGGGCCGGTTCACTCCAGTGGAGATCCGTCTGTGGGCCGGATCATGCGTGAGCGCACATGGCTGCAATTTCTGGCATCTGCGCAGACCCAATTTCCAGAGTCTGAGCATGTGCAGACGCGATTTCCGGCACTGCGGAAACGAGTTTCCATGCCGCACTGCACCGGTTTAGTGCAGTGCGCAGGGACACACCGAGTGGGCGGCTTGGTTTGTGGGTGGCTTGTGGGCCAGTTAAATGACCCCTTAGGTTGCCTACCCCTGAAGTAGTATGTCTCATCTCTGAATATTCACCTGACAGTCCAGCTAGCCTCTGTACATGGAGGAAAGGCTAGCCAGTCCAGGATGTTTGGCCACTTGAGGCAAAACAGAAAATGATGCCGCCGCCAAAGGTGACTGGGGGCAGCCCAGGGAAGCCCCAGTGCTCTGAAGGTGGGGGGGGGGGAGAGAAAAAAGGAGGGTGGAGAAGAACATGCAGGGGGAAAGGGAGACAAGTGCAGGAAGAGGCAGGTGTGTGCTCCTTGGAGGCCCATTACTTGTTTCTCACAAAAGCACGGTCATCTCTTGGGCGGATGCAGGAATAGCTTTGGGAGGCCCTGAAACTTGCACCAGCATCCACAGCAAGCAGGTTTGCTGCCTGCCTGGTCCTGCCACCTCCTTCCTTCCTAGAACAAGGGTAGGAGGAAGGAAGCTGAGGTAGAGGCAGAGGATCTTAGTGGCATGGCCGGCCATTGCTAAAGCAGCTACAAAAGAATAGAATTGGAGAGACAAAAAAAGAGAGGGGCATGGGCGTAGCCGGGGGGCAGGGGGGCAACTCCCCCCCCATAAATAAAAATCAATACAAATCTGAGGTTCTCCCCCCCCCCAACAAAAATCCTTGCTACACCCATGGAGAGAGGCCACTGCTGCTAAAGTGGTGGAAAAACCCCCACCCCCAACAAAAATGAAGCAGTGGGAAGGGAAATTGTTGCCATGAGCAGGAAGAGGTGGGAGCTGAACAGCAAGGAGGGAGATGAAGACAATTCGGATGGGGGGGGGGCACAATGTGATTTTCCCCAGGACACACACACACTCCAGGGATAGACAGGGATTGGCAAATCTGCCCATTTTGGTTTCTCTTTTTTTAAGATATAAAGTTCGCCTTTCCACCTTTCCACATCCGTTCATTATTATTTTTTTCAAAAATGAAATCTCATGAAAAATCACCAGGCTATTAGCGTGAACTTTTTCCTAATATACTTGTTTGTGTGCAACTTTGTCTAATGTACACATTTTCGCAAGCAATTTCTCTTAATACAGTGGTGCCTCGCAAGACAAAATTAATCCGTTCCGCGAGTCTCTTCGTCTTGCGGTTTTTTCGTCTTGTGAAGCACGGCTATTAGCGGCTTAGCGGCTTTAAGAAAAAGGAAACAAACTCGCAAGAACTCGCAAGACATTTCGTCTTGCGAAGCAAGCCCATAGGGAAATTCGTCTTGCGGAACGACTCAAAAAACGGAAAACTCTTTCGTCTTGCACGTTTTTCGTCTTGCGAGGCATTCGTCTTGCGAGGTACCACTGTATAATGCCTTTTTCAGCAATATGTCTATGTACATGCAAAATATACCCTACCTTACCTGTTACTTGGCTAGAGAACGGAATTGCAAAATTCAAAGAAAAAAGAGCTTTGAAGGAGGACTGCATGTCAGGAAGTGTGAATTGCAAATAGGTTCACCTTTAAACCACAAACAGAACTGAATTCATCCTCCAGCCCTAGTGATGTTCCACAAAAAATGGTCCTTTCTGTTCAACTTCCTTTGTTGGCTACAGTTAGTTCTGCAGCTTTATTCTCTCTGGGTGAGATGAAATGAGATTATGGAGCCAAGGGCCAAACTAGCTCCATAATCTGCACCTGAGTTTTCTCCAAAGCAACAGTAGATGCAAGCATTGGCCCGCTATGTCCCTGGTTAAGGGCAAACTGCCTGTGGGAAGAAAACAGGGAAAGAATAACGTATCCTAGCTTCTCTCTGTGTGTGACCAGATAAAAGTGCCTCAAAAGATTTCCAGTGATGGGCACACCCAGCTTAAAAATAGCAGCCCAATGGCAGGGTGGGACACAGGCAAAGGAGAGCTATTTTTGAAACTTGGGGGTATGCCAGCTGGAAGGGTTGAAGAGAGCAGAGAGGCTACAAGCTTCAGGGACCAGTTTTGGAGGGGCAGCTGTGCTCATCTGCAGAGCCTTAACAATATATTGTGGGGAAAGGCTGGGCTGCCTTGCAGCAGAAAAAAATCAACCTGCTTCAGGCAACGCCAGGGAGTTGTGGGGTTGTGGGGGAAGAGAAAACTGAAGACAGGAACTGAATGGCATAGCAAGGACTTCTAAAATGTTGACCTGGTGCAAGAACAGGGGGAAGCACCATTGAGGTTCCAGTTCATAGAACAAAACATTTTGGGCCAGCACTGGTGTAGCATAAGCTGTCACGGACCTGAGTCCACTTCATCAGATATATGGAGGATTCCCTTTGGTTGATGATAAATATATATATTAAAACATTGGTTTTAAGGAAAGAGTAAGGTGCTTACAATTTTGTGGCACACTGTACGGAGGTACAGTGCTAGATTCAGGACGTGCTCAGGTCTCCATGTCAAAAGATCCCAAAATGAGTGTCAGCCTTGTATGTCAGAACTGCCAGCTTGCATGCAAACTGCGCAC
Source organism: Podarcis liolepis (assembly GCF_965112155.1). Lineage (NCBI taxonomy): Eukaryota > Metazoa > Chordata > Lepidosauria > Squamata > Lacertidae > Podarcis > Podarcis liolepis. Next base: position 71,455,762 of record NC_139555.1, read on the forward strand.
TCAATGACACAGCTGCCTTATGTCCTGCTGCAATTGGGATGTTTAAGAATTCTAAGCGGTGCCCAGAGTAAGAGGCAGCAATCCTAAGGTCAACTGCTGATTTAATTCAGCTCCCTCCCATGGAAAACCTTGCTGCAAGCATGCTCTGGGGCACCTAATGGAGAGGGATTGAATGATAAATGGCATTTGCATCCATTGGCACACCATGAAAGGCTTCCCTGGTATCAATGAAACAATTCAGCCCTTTTGTTGGGATAATAAGAGGTCCTATCAGGGGTAGACTCCTTCTGCTTTGTCTCGTCTTACCTTTCTCATGCCACTGCAGCCTCTTCCCTCCCTTCCCCCCGTTTTTCCACAATATATTGCGCAGCCGGCAAGCTGGAGCTGTTTGCCTGGAGTCTTACTTGGACCTGCTTCCCAGAAACGTAACAGCTCATTACCATCCTGACTCCCTTCCCAGTGTCTTTGCTTGAAAAACTCTTGTGCCCAACCAGAACATCCTCGGAAGATTTATGGCAGCTACTTACATCTATTTCCATTCTTGCTGTGCTTTAGGAGCAGCACTGCTTTGGCTACAAAGATGCACACATATCACTCCAAACAGCAAATTTAATTAATGGTGACTTCATGAGGTTTATTGTAATGAGCACTGTGGTTTGTTTGTTGTTTTCCTGCATGCTTTCCTTGTGGAAAAATGTTGAATGAATAATTTGGTGTTTGATTGACTTGTTCTTTCCCTTTGTGTCACAACAATTTTTTTATTTTATTTTTTTAAAGCCTCCTTCACAGGCCTCACAAACAGAAGTTCTCAGCTTGTAGATACTGGAGACTTGACAGCATCCCATATATACACTGCTTTCTCTTTGGCTCAAGCTCAGCACTTAATGGCCTGCCCACACACATATATGGCCCCAAGAAGCTGGATGAATACAATTACTGGGGCAAATAAAGGTAAAAGGTAAAAGTAAGGTAAAAGGTAAGGTAAAGGACCCCTGGTCCAGTCAAAGGCGACTATGGGGTTGCAGCGCTCATCTTGCTTCAGGCTGAGGGAGCTGGCGTTTGTCCACAGACAGCTTTCCAGGTCATGTGACCAGCATGACTAAACCGCTTCTGGTGCAACAGGACACCGTGATGAGTGCCAGAGCACACAGAAACACCGTTTACAAATAGATTTGTTTGCAAATAGATATATCATGGCCCATCAACTAGTCCAGGCACAGGCAAACTCGGCCCTCCAGATGCTTTGGGACTACAACTCCCATCATCCCTGACCACTGGTCCTGTTAGCTAGGGATGATGGGAGTTGTAGTCCCAAAACATCTGGAAGGCCAAGTCTGCCTATGCCTGAACTAGTCAAATTCATTGGAGATAAAGGCTATCAATGGCTTCCAGCAACAGTGGCTATGTACTTCCTCCATTGTCAGAGGCAGTCTATGCTCTGAATACCAGTTGCTGGAAACTACAGCTGGGGAAAGGGCTTCCCATGGGCATCTGATTGACCACAGTGAGAATTACTTACTGACCATAAGGGTCTTTGGTCTGACCCAGCTGGGCTCTTCTTGTGTTCTTAAATCAGGAGCTTCACACTGCAGGAAGCTGCAGACTTCGTGTGAAAGTTTGAATGGAAAACATAAGGCTTCTGAGGCTTCTGCTGTTCTTCCATGGCCATCTACAGATGCAGAAGATCTAGTTATTTTTCCTCTTTGCATACCTAACGTAGGCTTCTGCATCTAATGGCATTAACTGCTACAAAACTATGGAGACCGCCCATCTCTTCTATTTGCTCAACTATCTCACTTGATTCTTGCAAGCTTAACCTTTTTCTCCGCAAGCCTGCTGTTCCCTATACTTGCTTCTAGACTAGATACGTTTGCCTGAACAGAGCCAAACAAGTGTCTCCTCTTCCTCCCTCTCAGGATACACACTTCCACAGCACATTCAAGGATTTAGAATTCCTCATGCTGGCAACATAAGCAAGAATAGAACAGGCTGTTTCCTTTATTGACCCATTTTCCCAAGCCCCCCCCCAGCAAAAAAAGTTTTTAAAAATCAGATGCATGAAGCTTGTTGGCGTTGCTTCCTTGCCCTAATTCAATCCAGACTATGCCTCTCTCTCTCTCCCCACCGCTACCACCGCCTTTGGGGCAGGGCAGGGGGATCGTGTCATTCCTGGTCACTCTTCCCTCAACATGGCAGCTCTCCAGCATAGGGAGCAGGATCTCGTGACCCAGCCACATTCACAACTTGCAGAGCATTCGCCATGAAAAGGGAGCCTAGCCAAGAGAAACCACAGCCCGTGCTGTGCAAAACCACGGCCTGTTTCATCTTTTCCCTGCCAGCAAGCTACAAGGAGCACTTCTACCCCTCCCCTGGAAAAGAGGGAAGGATATCTGCATTGGACAGAGACAGGGCTTCAAAGCTTAGCTATAATCCAGTTCTTTCATGTATTTTCCCCCACTCTGACTTTTAGAACTGGTGAATTAGGAGAGGCATGAGCCAGCTCTGGTTAATTTTTCTTTTTTTCTCCAGAGACCAGATTGCCACAAGTTAATCTGGAAATAGATATACTATTTGGACATATAATTACTGCACACCAGTGACCCTGCACCTTTAAAATTTGTGTAGCTGATGGACTGCAGGCTTTCCAAGGAAGGCCTCCTTGAGGCTTGGAAAGATTCTTACCCTGTTACAATCGGTTCCTTTCCAGTTTGATTCTCCGGTTTGGATTTTGCTTGGCTGGGACATTGTTATCACTCAGGGGATCTCCTATCAGAAATTTGAACCAATCGTGGTTTTCAGATTTGTTCCTCCAGTATCAATATTGCTTCTAAGTGCAGTTTCCTCCGTGGTTTTGGCAGGACTACCATGCTCTGTGGTGACAAACTGTTTCTCAATGGGCTACATTTTCAGAAATTTACCAGCAACATCAATCTTGCGAAGGGATTAATGAAAGGCCTTTAGCATTGAACAAACTCTGCCATCTGCGAGAAACATTATTTGCAATGTCAGTGGGTGAAGGAGGATGGCAGTTCAGCTAAAGGAAGAGAAACCATAGCTCAGTGCTAGGGCATGTGCTTTACACACAAGAAGACCCCTGTCATCTCTAAGCAAAAGGATCAGGTAGCAGGTGACCCTGGAGAGCTGCTGCCAGTCAGAGCAGACAGCACTGGGCTAGATGGATAAATGGTTTGACCTGGTATAAGACAGCCGCCTATGTTCAGCTTTCAAAATACTTTAAGTTTTCTGGCTTGCAAATGTGGCTTACGCTAGGATCCGTTGTTAATATAAGCCGGTATCCAAGATGTAAGAGAGAGAAGATACCAGAAAAACCAAAAAACTTAAATCTAACTTGATTTCAGATTAAGCCTCCAAATTACCAAAACAACTTATAGTGATTTTAGCTAACTTCTTTTTCCCTTTTAATATTATTATTATTATTATTATTATTATTATTATTATTATTATTATTATTGCTGCCAGTGCATAAAGGGCAACTCTTTGTATTACAAAGCTACTATTGTCACTCAGAGGAAATTGAACCATTTCTACCAGGGTGCATCTGCTTGTGAACGAAGTTTGTTTGTTTGTTTGTTTGTTTGTTTGTTTGTTTATTTGCTGTCCTTCATCAGAAGATCCCAGGGTTCACAAAAGAAAAATACAATGGCTTCAGAGAGACAGTGACTCTCAACAGAAAAAAAAACCCTTGCTCAACAGGAAACTCCATAACCAGATTTGCCATGGATGGCAAATGCTCTCTTTGTTTTTAACAGCTTGTATTTCTTCCAGGGTAACTGGAATTCATGGTTTGGAACCTTAAATCATGGCTAAAAAGAAAAGGGAAAAAATGGCTTCAAGTACAAGATGGTACAAAGCATCTTTGATAGAGCTAGGAGACAGGTAGGGATAGGGAAGAAATTCGATTCAATTTGCATTTAAAGGCCAACCTCCTTAATTTGCACTTTCTGAAAGAATACACAAACCGACACAGAGCCATCCTTCGAAAGTCGCATGTCTCCGAATTTTGCAATGCAATTCTCGAGCAACCCAGTTAATTGGCAGTGAAACATTTGCCTCAACCACATCTGCAGACTTCTGTTAAAAGGCCAACAAGGAATTCTGACCACATAGTGTGGCTTCTGAAGTAAACTCCAGCTGGCCATCCTCATACCAAGTCAAACAGCTTGACATTGAGCTAAAACAGTCCATTTTGATTGGAAGGTTACATGCCCCTGGGCAATTTATTATTATGGTTCATGGCATTCACTGTTAAAAGTATATATCTTGTTTGAAGAAACTGCATTCAAGGAGATTTCCCCCCAAAACTAAATGGAGCCTAAAAAAAAAAAAAAGCACAAATGGGTATGGAGAACAGAGGATTGCTCAAACCAATTCAGCAAAATCCAAGGGCCAAACCACATGGGAGCCACAATTGGAACTTGCAACTTTTTAAACTTTAAAATGGGCAATGAGGGTTCCAGATTTGATGAGCAGCAGCAGCAGCAGCAGCAGCAGCACTGAAGAGGGGACATTTAACCTTTTGCTGAACAGTGTTTCTCCATTTGAAGTCAGTGGTGACCCCAGGAGCTATTAGCTCTACTAAAGAAAACTTGCATCTGTATTCCCCCCCCCAAAGCATCTTCAAGGGGCAGTTTAGATCAGGGAGACAACACAGGGAAAGGATTCGTTACCTCTTCCTGTGCTGCACCAATCAAGAAAACGGAGTCCTTTGCACCTGCTGTAAAGAAACTAACAACCAAAATGGTATAGCAGTAAAACTGTTGGACTAGGACAGGAGAGGTCTATGTTCATACTGCTTCTCAGCCATTATGATCACTCAGGGCCCCTATCGGCTAGCATTTATTGCAGGTGTGTTTTGCAACACATTCTTAACACAATAATAGTGCATCAGTGGTGGATATAATCTCATTTAGTTTGTTCCATGAACCTTTCCCCATTGCTACCACATTATTGCTATGGGGGGGGCTATAGCACAACAAAAGCAGGGCAAAAATAAACCAGCACATTTGTGGTATAATGAGTGACAAGATTTCAGCAGGAAGTTATGGGATATGAACCAATTGGAAGTGAAGCAGTGTGACCACGCCATAACTTTTGCAGGCACAAGTCATGTTGAAAGTGGGATCATGTGTGACTGCCCCAAGAGCAGGGGTCAGCAACCTTTTTCAGCCATGGGCCAGTCTACCATCCCTCAGACCATGTGGTGGGCCAGACTATATTTTTTTGTGGGGGGGGCGAATTCCTATGCCCCACAAATAACCCAGAAATGCATTTTAAATAAAAGCACACATTCTGCTCATGTAAAAAACACCAGGCAGGCCCCACAAATAAACCAGAGATGCATTTTAAATAAAAGGACACATTCTACTCATGTAAAAACACGCTGATTCCCAGACCATCCGCTGGCCGGATTGAGAAGGCGATTGGACCTACCCCTGCCCAAGAGCATCCAGAATACAAATCAGTGCAACAAAAAGGGTATCTGGAGGGGCCCTGGGTCACTTGGGGCCAGTCATTGTCTCTCAGTCTAACGTGCATTACAGGTCTATTGCGCAGATAAAGTAAGAGGCGCAGAGCCATGCATACTGCTCAGGAAAGGCAGGAAAGAAATGCTTTGCAAGTTGGCAAAATCTGCCATGAATCTGTCATCACACGTAGCTTTGTCCAGATTTTCCAGAGCAGAGTTTGTAATATTAGATTGCACTATACTTCCAGCTCCGTGCTTTGTGCTAAAGGGGTGGGGCATTTTGGTGACATGACTGATCCAAGACCAACCTACATCTTCTATAAAATACTGAATCTGGACAACACCCTGCACTATCAGGTTCTCTCTTTGCTGCATACACAACCCTCCCTCCGAAGGGCTGATCAACACAGTCAATATTTGTGCCAAGTCCAAGTGAGGGTTATCCAAGGGAGCCTGTTATCAAACAACGCTGTAGTATTATTACCCATGAGTTACAGTGTTGCCAGCAGCCAGCCCTGCCTTGCTCATTGCATTGTGTCTGATAGCTTACAAACTCTTTATTGTAATGTTCATTTTACATGCACACTCAAGAGTCATGGCACCCCAACCTCCTCTACAAAACACAGAAGGCCCCTGAACAGTGTCAAAGGCCACCACTAAGGCTGAAGAAGAGCTGGCATCTTCTCCAGAATACCCAAGGACTCACCATGAGTACACTACATTCCTCAGGCAATCCAGGTGGGTAGCAAATGTGCTCTAGGTGGGGTTCTGTAGACTTGGTTAAGAACCTCCAGTTCCTGGCAGAGAGTGCTGCAACAACATCATTGTGCCAACCACATTAATTTATTTTTGTGATCTAGCTGGTGATGGGGCTGCCCTGTGTTTTGACCTTGGACAGTGACCAGCCCTTGTCTTTCAGATCGCCTCTGAGAGTGGACTTGGGGCTGCTAGATTTAGTTTCATCTGAAGCAGGACAGTAACCAAATTTTGCAGGATGACTCCTGAGATGGAGGAGAAGGTTTTTCTCTCTGCTGGGGTGCAGTTTGATGGGAGTTTGAATCAAGATGGCAGACTGAACCTTTCAAAGATTTTAATCACTGATATCAAAAGTGCACTGATATCTTGGTTTCTTGAGCAAAACCAACTATGAGGTGGCTAGCATGTGTATCTAACATATGCACACTAGTGAATGACACTTCATGTGTCTTCTGAAATTGATTTCAGTCCACTAATGTGCTAATGTGCCGCAAGATAGTATGATGTTTTTGCTGAAACAGACTAATTTAATACTTCTGTAGAAATTGTTTGCTGCCTATCAATGGATATGATGATATGAATTATTGTTCTGAAGAAGACTCCAAGTCTTGGGCAGCTCTTGTTCCTTAGAATATATCCTAGCCCCATTAGAAGAGGTACATTGTAGTAAATCCTGGATTCCCTGGTACAAATGCTAAGGCTGCAAACCTATTCACACTTACCTGGGATAAGGTTTATTTCTGAGCTGGGTAGATAGATCCTTGCCCAAAGGCACCCAGAAGAGTTGACATTATCTGTGAACCTGTTCTGCTCAGTCTGGCTATGGGCTTGACACATGCATGCTTTACATCAACCCCAAGTAGCATGAACATATGAATGTAATAATGACTTTTTGATCTTGGCTAACATACAGTGGAGGAGTAAATTAGAGGCAGTACAGATTTTTCCAAATTCCACTGGAATTTTGGACAAAAATAAAAATTATGCTGTTCCTGTTTATCAGATGAAAACTACTGATTCACTGTGCAGTGTTGTGGAGTATATTGTGCAACACATATATACACACCCTTTGGCGACTATTATTTTCTCATGTGAAATGTTATTCATTCCCCTTGGCTACAGATACTTTCCTACGTCCCTGCATGGCAGCTTGGATCCTCATTCAGCTCTCTTCCTGCGTCACTTGTAACCTGACCCCCTGAAAACATCCGCATAGTTCAGATCAGTTGTTGGTGCTGTGATGCTGACGTCCAGCAACAAGTCTTATTGCATGCAAACAATGTGATTTTCCTCCTCTCTAATGGGTCTGAGTCAACCCTAACAACAACATTGGCTCCTTTTGCCCTTCGCAAAGGTCTGCACACTGCTCTGTCCCCAACATGTCATAATGAAGTCACACATTCCCATCACAGAAAGCAGGGAAGATGTTTTTTCTGTACTCTCCAGACATCTATAATCTTCATTCATTTGAGTCAGGGCAGGGTACAATTCTTGGTCTTTTTATTATGCTCCTGGAGACGAGGGTAACAGACTTCTCTTACTGGTTGTTGCCTAGTATTTATAGACAGTTCAGGTTGATCACTGAATACTGTACACGTGTAATTAACATGGTTTTCTACTGTCTGCACTGGAAGTCTGGTCAAATATATTCATATGAACATAAGGACTGGGGCTCAGGTGAACTGTAGAGTTTCCAGTTACTGCTGCAACTTCATATTATTTGCAAATACAGTCTCAATCTGTAATACTCAGAGCTCATCACATTCCCCACCCCATCACTTTTTGCTGCCATTCCAACCACTTTCTGAGTCTGGAGGAACTGAGCAGACTTGGTTGTGATCTTCAGTTCTTAGTACAAGGACAGCTTATACCACAATGAATGTGTTAGTCTTTAATAGGACCCTAGGTAGTTTTTGCTGCAAAAGACTAACCAACATGGAAATGTCTATCTTTCCAAAAGCAACCTTCTCCTGATGTCTTTAAATCACTATGTTAGGCTTCAGATTTCCATGTGTCTGTGTGGTTCCATCCCACTGTCTATCAACCTAATTTCTCCCTGAATTAAATGGAAACAATGGCACGGATGAACTGAGCTATATGGCAACTAGCCAGTGGACAGGGGAGGGGGACTGACTTGAGGACCACACATCCCAATTATTTCTCTAGGTTGTGCCTGTCACACAAAAAACCACTGGTCTCCTGCCCCCCATTTTCCCCGAGGAAGGCAAGCACCTATCTCCTACCCAGCTTGCGAATCCACAGGCTAAAGATTAAACTGTATGGAACTGAGTATGGAACTGAATACAAAGAACTGCAGTAACAGTAATGACTCCCTGTGGTGATGGCTGCTTTTTCATGCCCCATCAATGCTTTAAAAGCTTAATTAGAGAAGAGGGCACCTGAAAAGGAGCAAAGCAGATTGATGTCAACCAACACCAGGAGGTGCAACTCACATGCTTGCCCATGGATTTATCATTTTATTGTTGGGAATTATCTCCTTTGTTTTGCTCCTTCCCTCTTAACTTTGTGTTTAGTATTTGTTGTTGTTGTTTAGTCGTTTAATCGTGTCCGACTCTTCGTGACCCCATGGACCAGAGCATGCCAGGCACTCCTGTCTTCCACTGCCTCCCGCAGTTTGGTCAAACTCATGCTGGTAGCTTCGAGAACACTATCCAACCATCTCGTCCTCTGTTGTCCCCTTCTCCTTGTGCCCTCCATCTTTCCCAACATCAGGGTCTTTTCCAGGGAGTCTTCTCTTCTCATGAGGTGGCCAAAGTATTGGAGCCTCAGTTTCATGATCTGTCCTTCCAGTGAGCACTCAGGGAATTTGTTGGGAATTATCTTCTTTGTTTTGCTCCTTCCCTCTTAACCTTGTGTTTAGTATTATTAATGCCAATTACTACAGCACATGCCCATTGCTTACTTTCACCTACCTCTATAGTTTTTAAAATTCTGCATTTATTGAATATCGCTTTATTCCAGACCTAAACCAAGATGCTCACTGAATAAACACTGCAAGAGGAAAACCCACCATCCCTGCTCTCAAGCACCGTTCCAGTAAAGCAAGCACCTCATCCATCTACCTCAGCCTTGTCCACCATCACCTATCTCACTCTTGGTCTTTACTTCCATTTTGCCCCCTTTTTGCTGCCGCTTGGACCCAAATATCCCCTCCTGCAGTATAATGGAAAGCTGAGTGGTGACAGACACCATGCCAAGGAGGTGGAGACCATGTGGGGGCTGAGGAGTGAATCTCAGGAATGTGCCAACTCCATTATTCTCAGCCAGTGACGTTCCCAGCAAGTGAGCGTGCTAATGAGATCTGATAGAAGCCAGCGAAGAGACTTTGCTGCCAAGTAATCCCCCCCCCACCTCTCTCCTGATTAGTATGTTGGTCAACATTCACTCCCCTGACCACCCTCATTTACCAGCACTGGATTAAGACAACAGCCCTGGCCGGTTCAAACATTAACCCTCAAAGCAGACCCCCTAGTTCTGTGTATGTTAAGAAATCGTGGTACATTTTCATATTTCCTCCAAGTACTTTTTCTTTCTCTTAAAGCAGCAACAATGGAGGCAATTAGTGGCATGGGCTAACAACTTACATCCTCATTTCCCACATTGCAGTAGGCCTATCTAGCAGGGCCCTTTTAGCCCTGTAGACAACTCTGGCTTCCTCTGTTGTTTTCGCTAATATACAAATTTTTACGGGCGCCTCATTTTGTATTTTTGTACACATTACCTGGCACTGCAAATTTCAACGGATTCAGTTCTCTCCTTGTTTCAGAAACGGTGCATAAGGTACGTTTGCCTTTTGGTGCAAACATAATTGAAATTCTCCACCATCCCTAGCCTAATGCGCCAATCAATCAAGCATTACCCCAAGCTTTATTTCATTAAAAAAAGAAATATTCCATTTCCAGGGATTTCCAGATAAGGGTTTGCCCATAAGGTGTCATTTGAATTTTAAAGGCAAAGAGATGGGTAGCCACCACTGCAGCTCCGCTAACACAACTTCCATGTGTGCAATGTACCAGTAACTCCCTCTTCCTCTCCTGCTCCCTCCAACTCCCTATGTGCCCTCAAAATTAGCTCCAGGGGGTGGGTGGTGGGTGAGTGTGGAGCTTTCAGAGCAGATAGGAAGATGGGAAGTAGAAGTCCTCCTGCACTAGTAGTACAAGGCTAGTTCAGCATTGGATACAACCCAAAAGGTGCCCCTTTCCTCACTCATCCCATCCTTTCTTTTGTACTAGTCTCTGTAGCGTCTGCCATTGTCTAGCTGCAAATGGGTTTGCTTGGCTTGAATTATCAGAGGCCCTGTTTGGACAATGCCTAAAAGTGCCGATCCAGCTTACTATCCCTACCATTCCAAGCCAACCATCTGGGGAATGATCCATTCCGAATGCAGCCATATGCATAAAATCTTATGCACAGAGAACCGGACTGCATGGTTTGTTCCTAAATTGCACACAACTGTAAAAGCATGGAGTGCATTTGGAGGGGCCATTCTCATATGGCTTTTTTTGCTAACTTTTATATATGAAAACACACGCACACTTTTGGCTCTCAGCAAGTAGTATATAAATAATAATATTTTAAAACAAAACAAAACCCCAAAAAGCAATAAAAACAGACCAGGGAAAAGAGTCATCTTCATATAATGGGCTGGATCATGCAATGGGCCAGATCAGCACTTTGTTGTCATCTGATAACTGTGGCATTTTTCCACTAAAGTGTGTCAAGCACAAGACTCAGCACTTTGGGAATATCAGGCAAGAATACGCTCTGTCTGCCTCCACTGATCTCTGTCCAAAAAAGGGTGTGAAAGATGTTCCATCTATGGAAGAGCCTTCTATTTGCACACTAAAAGTCATCCCAGGACATCCCTGGAACCAGAACAGTCCCAACTTGCTTATTTTTATGCGGATGATTAAAAGGCATTCATAAAGACCATACACAAAACTAATCTCAAGGGTAAAAGATGTCACCATCATGAGCTCTTGCCTGAGTAGTTGCAGGCAGTTCACAGTCTGGCAATGCATCTCTTACTTTATGCTTACTTACATTGAATCTCCTCCGCCATTTTGCTCCCCAGCAACTAGTTTTGTTAGATCATTCTAGGATTTTTCACACTCTGCTTTCAATTTAAATATTCTGCATGTTTCAGTGTCATCTTGAAATTTGGCTGCCTCGATATTCATTCCTGTCTCTGGATTATTTATTAATGTTTTAAGAGTGCCAGTCCCAATAGTGGAATAATAGTAATTCCTTTGATTTATGGAGTTCAGAAATGAGCACCAGCCTTCACGTAATCGAAACAGCACCCTCCCCACACAAGAGACACATATCAAAAGGACTGGAGGAAACTGAACAACATTTACAGAAGTACAAAAAATCCTTAGGGGAAAAGCCCTAAGATGGGGGGACCCAAAAACAACCCAATGAGAACCAAGTGTGCTCAGTGTTCAGAGGATGCTGCCTGGGTATTGGGGTTTATGTGGAAAATAGGAGAATGGAATGGAGTATTCTATCCTGAACTGGAACACACTGCAACATTTTGTTCTAGGTCCTACTTGCCAAATTTATAAATGGAACCCAAGGTTCCATCATGCTGAACAACAAGTACTATGCTTTATTAAACAGCCTGTATGGCTCAAGCCACACAGCTCAAGGAAAAGTAGAAAAGAAGAACACTAGCAATTCTGATCTGAGCAGAACTGCATCTGCCCAAATATCTTAGGCCCAACATATAAAAGCAAGACTTCACCAAGAAAGAGTTTTCTTAGCATTCTCATTCACCCCATAAATATAATGTCTCATTAGAAGGAAAATGTCTGTGGCAGTTTTAGCTATTTTCCTGATGAGCTAGCTTGTTGCTGAACTAAGACAAAAGCCCCTTTCTTCCTTGCATTCTGACATTGCAATAGCTCAATTTTGTTAATGAACAAAGCCCCTCGTCTGAAAAGCAAGGTTACAAATAATTAACAGCCCACTGATATCGCCTGGTAGAGAAAGACCAGAGGCAGGCCATGAACTCAGAGGACAGGGCAGGCATCCATATGAAGATGGTCTGAAAAGGGCATGTCAGCTTAATTTGGCAAAGAATAAGAGGAGGCATAATAAAGGGAGAGAAAATAATGAAGGGATAGAAAGAGCCAAGAAACCTTCTTCTATTAAGAGCAACCTTTTGTTATACACTGAAACATTCCCAGGGCGACACATTTTGAAGCCTGTAGGAGAAAATATGTTTTGTTATTAAAATGTGGAACATATTGCCAAAGGATGTTAACAAACAGTTCTACATGCATTACAGTAAGATTAGATAATATCACTTAGGTCCAATTTCATCTGATGGTTTTCATGTGTAGATATGATTTCTGTGTTATAATAAAACAGGTTGCACAGTATTTCCATTTTCCCCCACATGTGCACAAGTCAGCTCTTGTGTTAAATGACCCTGTCACCACTCATTTCAAAAGACTGTACTCACACCTCACTCTTCAAGTCTCCATCATTTTGTGTTTAAAAGGGGTGTGTGTCTCTAAGGATAGTCATGGAAGCTTGCGCCTCCCATTTTAAGAACTCCTAGAGAGGTAGCTGTTTTAGTCTGGAGAGAGCGGGTGGGGTGGGGTGAGGAATCTTAAAGCAGGCCAACCTATGACATAAGCTTTTGTCAACCAGATCCACTTCACAGATCCACGTGTCAACCAATCCACTCCACAGAAGTTGGCAGGCATGTGTAAAACATATATCTCACACAAAAATTGACTGTTGACAGGAGAGTAGCTCCTGAGGATTAATGAGAGGCTTTTATTTGAGCACTCTATGCTCAAGTTGATATGAAATATGTGCACTTTAATTATTAGCCTCTTTCTGCATTTTACAGTATAGATTTATTCATTGCTGTGCGTTTTATAATATATGATCAAACGGCTAGAAACAGAGTCTACTTTAATATTTAGCCTTGATGGTAAAAATCTTATACACTTTATTTTTTAACTTATACATTTGGCATAGTACTGCCATGCAGCAGCTGCTGGTTTTGTTATTGTTAATGTGAGATTGTACTAGAAATGTTTATTATATTTGACTGATATTCATCAATATGTTTTAATGACTGATAATTTATTTTATAACAATTTAAAATGATATTATTAACTGCTCCGTTTTGCTTCTGTTGTAGAACCATGATCTTATTATTTGTAGCATTTGTTTCTCTCTCTGCAGTAACCATTTCTCCAGCCTGCATTGTTTTCTTTCTTAGGTTGTGGGCCATATGATGTCAAACGGGCAAGCCATTGTTTGTTTCCACATCTCTCAAACATTTGTAGCTATAGTTAATTAAATAAAAATAAAATAAAAACCAATTTAAAAAGTTATAATGCTTGTCTTATCAAAAATGAATTATTCAGATTGCCATATTTTGTCTGAAATGCTCTAGTACAGTGGTACCTCAGTTTACGAACTTAATCTGTTCCAGAAGTCCATTCTTAAACCAAAACCGTTCCTAAACCAAGGCACGCTTTCCCTAATGAGGCCACCCGCCACCCTTCCACCATTCGGATTCTGTTCTTAGAGCGAGGTAAAGTTTGCAAACAAAGACACTATTTCCGGTTTTGCAGAGTTTGTAAACCAAATCGTTCTTAAACCGGACTGTACTTAAACCGAGGTACCACTGTATTTGAGAGTTATTGTAATTATGTATCAATTTGCATTTGGTTGTGCTGTGAAATGCTCTGGGCATATTTGTATGGAAAAGCAGCAGCAAAATGGAACAATAAATAAATATATATATTTACACAAAAACATGGTGGATATAGGCTGCATATGCATCACCATTGACTTTGGCTTCAGTGCTCTCCCATCACGAAGCTGTGTACATGAGGTCAGCCACAATCTACACTGAGCCTGCAGTTTTCTGAGAAATACTGCTGTTTTATATGTTTTCCTTCAAACCAGCTTCCATCTGATTTGAAAATATAAGCTACATTCACTTCGCAGTTAAGCCAGGTGTGTACAAACAGGTAACATTCATTGGGTGAAGACAACCCTGACCCCTCTCAGAAGTTGTATTGGGGGCTTACTCCCAAGTACAATAAATTAGGATTATAGCCTTACAGTGGTACCTCAGTTTACGAACTTAATCCGTTCCAGAAGTCCGTTCTTAAACCGAAACCGTTCTTAAACCAAGGCACACTTTCCCTAATGAGGCCTCCCGCCGCCAGTGCCCTTCCACCATTCAGCTTCCGTTCTTAGACCGAGGTAAAGTTCGCAAACCAGGACACTACTTCCAGTTTTGCGGAGTTCTTATACCAAACAGGTAAACAGGGCTGGTCTTAAACCGAGATACCATTGTAATTGGTAACTTACAATGAAAGATAATGCCACTCTGCAGTTATATAGTTATCGTACTTATTGTGTTTTTACTCCTGCTGATGCGGTATGCTGGAATGAAATTGTGGGATTCATTGTTTTAAGTGTATTTATTGTACTTGTCCCAAACTCTGGGATTGATTTCCGTGAAATGCGGGTCAGAAATATTTCAAATAGTCTGACTCGGCATAAAGCAGTTTCCTATGTGTTAGACAGCGTGACTTTGAGACCAACATGAGCTCCGCATGATTTTAGGAATTAAGCTCTGCTTTTAACTGAAGCAAAAGGCAGAAAATCTCCACTGGCATGAATTACTCCAAAACAGCTATAGGTTTAGGCATCACATCCAGTATCAAGAAGCTGCCAGGGGAACATTTCCCAGTGTCTCTGATATGGGTGGGGGACGCGGGTGGCGCTGTGGTCTAAACCACTGAGCCTACCGCTTGCCGATCAGAAGGTCGGCAGTTCGAATCCACGGGAAAGGGTGAGCTCCCGTTGCTCAGTCCCTGCTCCTTCCCACCTAGCAGTTCGAAAGCACCTCAAAGTGCAAGTAGATAAATAGGTACCGCTCCAGTGGGAAGGTAAACGGCGTTTCCATGCGCTGCTCTGGTTCGCCAGAAGCGGCTTAGTCATGCTGGCCACATGACCCGGAAGCTGTACGCCGGCTCCCTCAGCCAATAAAGCAAGATGAGCACACCGCAACCCCAGAGTTGGTCACGACTGGACCTAATGGTCAGGGGTCCCTTTACCCTTTACCTTTACCTGATATGGGTGCTCAGATGGAGTTCATGGATCTACAGTCAGTCTGACACTGGCACGCGTGTATTTTAGTCTCACAACTATCCCCTGTGCATGTTAGGAGGATGACTGGCGGTGGCTTGTGCAAGGACACCCTAGAGAGATTTGAACCAGGGCTTTGCACCTCCAAATCTGACCCCTGTACCTGCCATGCCGGATCTCTGGTACAGCATTTCATGGTGGGACGTGCAGTTAGTGTGCTCCCACAAATGCCACCATAGCCAAGCACACACACCTCAAAAAACTGGGAACAAAAGGGGAAAAAATAATTTTTTAAAAAAATAGGGAGGGAGGGGGAAAGGAAAAGTGGGTCGATCAGGCCCTACTTCTGAAAGGAACCAGATGTGATTAATGAGCACGTGTGAGGGGTTAAATGCAAGCACTGCAAAGTACCTGGCCTCCAAAACTATTTATCAGGAAAATTCTCCTTAAGCAGAGCTGGAAGTGAGCCAGAAATAATTCCCACGCTCAGTGCGGTACCAGGCAATCACACCAATGCTTCCAGCCGCCCAGCCCAGACCGACAGTCTGCCACACACGCAGGGGCTCAGCTCTTTGGTGTGGGCTTCTTTAATTCCATTTCCTATTTGGGGGGAGCTCTTGTGTGTGGATTGAAAACAGCCATGCTGGCTAGAGAAAGTGAACAAACCCCATTTCAAGGAAATCGATTTGCATTCCTGAGAACAGCCTGAGAGTTACCCTTGTACTACCCAGGGCACCGAACCATTGCACCTTTCCCTTATGGCTTTGGATAAATCCCAAACACAGTTCTGCTGATGCTCATCATCACCATCCTTCTAACTACATAACTACAACGGGTCTACTCCAGCCTAAAGAGAAATGCCACCTCCAAATTCTTCTCAGCGGCTCTCAAACCTAATCCAGGATCTCCTGTTTCAGGCCTGCATTTCCAAACCATGCTCCTCTCTTCAGTTCAGAGTCAGAACCTTCAAGGAAAAACCAGAGGTCTTCATAGTACATTCTGTGTGTGTGTGTGTGTGTGTGTGTGTGTGTGTGTGTGTGTGTTACTTTAATCCTCTCTGGTAGCCAGGAGAACATAAAAGTTTAAGGCAGAAAAGCTATGTTAAATCCTGTCTAATCTCCTGTCTTTTGTTAGCACAGGATTGTTTGTTATGGTACATTTTAAATGCTGCTTCAATCAAGCTTTAAATTGCTCTGATAAAGGAGCCTTCCCCATTTTCTATGAATATTCATTGTTTTAAGGCAGATTCAGAGCAGCTTGCCCCCAAATTGATCCATGGTTCAATTTCATCCCAGCCCTCCTGTTCCGCTGCATTCATAAGTCCTCCTTTCCCACCATTAGGGATGCCCCTATTTGAGTTGCATCAATGGTCTAGTTCCCACTGAAGTCATGAATTTGTGCCTGGGCTGTACTACTTCAGACTGCAGGCAGGAGCTCACTTGGCTGGATGTTCCTCTGTTCAAAACTAGAGGTCAGCAAAAAAAGGATTCTAGCAAAGCCTCCTTGCTGACATGCTAGCTTTCTACCTGCAGGGAATATTTTGTATGGAGCAGCATTTAAACATAATTGCACACAGCAGCAGGCTGAAATGGCACATCCCACACCCAGGTTTATCAGTTCAGTAAAAACAAGGCCAATATTTCTCACAGTATGTACCTGTCCAGAACTGAACTCAGCATTCCAGTCACAGCGGCCAACTCCATAGAAACTGCTCATTACATTGACTCCTCTTGGTTTTGTGACATGAACTAATTGCCTCTTGGACATCATTTGCTAGCTGCCAGCTTCTTTTTACCATGATGCCAAGCATTAATCCTACACTTTAATCCACTTTGCACTCCATCTTCACAATCCACAAAGTAAAAATCCATTCTGTGAATGTCCATGGAGGATACTTGCTGGAATGGGGTAAGGGCATTTTCTTCCTGCCATAGAGTTGCATGCAGCACTATCCCCAGACCTATTTTACCACTTATGCGCCGACTTGGGTGGTAGGTAGATAAACACATGCCCCAAGTACATTACTATACACACATAGTAAGATTCACAACTGAAAAGACATTGTCAGATTGCTATCCAGTATAGTTTAGCCTTGAAAAAATGGACTTTTACCGTAAGGTTAATGGGAGAGAGAGAGACCTTTTCCATTCGGCCCCTGTGTATCTTTCTACATGTATTAAAACAACAGGAGATAGATGGATCATTGCATAACTGACCTATGGCTTTTTGTTCACTTTCTCCGGTATCCACACTAATTTTATCCCAGTTTCTCTAGTGATGAGCAGTGTTAGCAGCCAAAAAGCACTGAAATCCAGGAACCTGTCATTCTTCTGTCAAGAAACACCATGGCAAGTCAGCCAAGGAACCAGCCAAAGATGGAAAAGAGGGCATATGTCAAGGTGTTAGAAGACCTTCCATCCCAGACATAGTTCATGCAATATTTTATAGAGAAATTTTTCTAGGGAGTCTTTAAGGACTGCCTTGTATTTTTCTTACTGTTATGTGACAAGAAAGTTTATTTCCATTGGGTACTCCTGGAAAAATAAGCACTCTCCCCCTTACATGGAGTTAAACAGTAATGTATGTAGCAAGGGGGTGTTGTTAGGGGGCCTGGATCTGGCCATGAAGCTCACTGACTGTCTCTCAGCCTGCCCTACCTCATAGGGTTGTTTAAGGATAATGTCGGTGTGAGGAGAGCATGTACTCCACGTAGCCCTGTAAGTACCTAGCAATGTACTTGGCAGTGGTGGCTAAGGCCTATTGGAAGTAGCAAAATGGAAGGCAGGGCAACTAATTGGAGATAGAACCAGAAGCAATGGTAGCCAGAGCCCCCTAATGTCATCTCTACACCAAGGGTAGAATTCAACATCTCACTAAGGAAATTTCTGCTTGCCTGACACAATGATCTCCCCTCTCCTTCCCTTGCACACTGTTCTGGGGGTTCTCCCAACCCTCCAGCATGGATTTGGGGGAGGCGCAGGTGGAGGACAGTGGGGGAAAGCCCCACTTCACCAGCAGAGGACCTTGCACAGGGCTCCCACTGATGGGACAGATTAGTTGATTCCTGCCCCCATACATCTAAGATACATTTAAAGCACATGCTTCCTCCCAAATAATCCTGGGAACTATAGTTAACGCACCATAAAATTAGAATTCCCAGCAAACCCAAATTAACTACAGTTCTGAGGATTCTTTGGGGAAAGTGATATATTTTATAGTGTGGATGAGATTTTTGTTTTGCCCCTTCCTCCTTCCCGCTGAATTCTACAAAGGCAACCCTGAAACTAAGGAGAAGGAGGAAGTTAGCAGGCAGCTGGTTGTAAGAAAGGAGGAAAGGCCAAGTGGTTGGTGGGGCAGTGCCCCATTCACCCTAATCGCCTAACCCTGGCCCCTGGTGTGAAGTGAAATTCAGAGCGACAGAATGCAAACACATGCAAGCAGCAGCAGCAGAAAAAAGGGTTCTCCAGGCCTATACCGCACAGCTGTCCCTACCTCCATAACATTTAACACATTAGAAACGCATATGGAAAAGTGTAACTATAGCAAATTTGAGGAGGTAAGAAACTTACCGTAGTTTTCGCTCCATAACACGCGTTTTTTTCCTCCTAGAAAGTAAGGGGAAATGTCTGTGCGTGTTACGGAGCGAATGCTTCCCTCCTCCGTGGTTTCCAGCGGGAGAAGAGCCGCTGAGTGGGGAGGAGAGAGGGACAGAGTGCCTGCTTCTTTAAAGGAGCAAAGCGAGAGGGGAGAGGAGCCACTTACACGAGTGTAAGCGGCTCCTGTCCGGTTGGCTCCTTTAAAGCAAGCAGGTTCTACTTCTCTCCCTCCTCCCCACTCAGCGGCTCTTCTCCCCTCTCGCTCCTTCAGCTCGCTAAGGTGGGGGCGGGGAGGGAGAGAAGCAGAGCCTGCTTGCTTTAAAGGAGCAAAGTGGGAGAGGAGCCGCTTACACGAGTGTAAGCGGCTCCTGTCCGGTTGGCTCCTTTAAAGCAAGCTGGCTCTCTGTATCTCTTTCCTCCCGCTTTGCTGGAAATAGCAGGCAAGATTTTCAGTGTCCTCCCGCTTTGCTTTTCAGCTCGCTAAGGGTGGGGGGGAGGGGGAGGAGGGAGAGAAGCAGAATCTGCTTGCTTTAAAGGAGCCTACCGGACAGGAGCCGCTTACACTCGTGTAAGTGGCTCCTGTCCGGTAGGCTCCTTTAAAGCAAGCAGGCTCTCTGTCCCTCCAGCAAAGTTTTTCAGCTCGCTACGGAGGGAGAGAAGCAGAACCTGCTTGCTTTAAAGGAGCCTACCGGACAGGAGCCACTTACACTCGTGTAAGCGGCTCCTGTCCGGCAGGCTCCTTTAAAGCAAGCAGGCTCTCTGTCCCTTCAGCAAAGTTTTTCAGCTTGCTAAGGGGGGGGGGGAAGAGAGAAGCAGAGCCTGCTCCACGCTTGCTCCTTGTCCCTTAAGTGCTTTTCCTTCCCTCCCCACTTAAAACGTGGTTACAAAGCACAGATCCACATGGATCCTCAGGATTTTTGCACTGGGTCACCCCAAATTCACCATCAGGTCACATAGCATGTCCATGGCTACAGTTTGTGCCAAAAAAATTTACGCACCCACTGTTGCCTGGGGCTGCAGTGGTGCAAAAACATTGTTACAAACATGGATACACATGGATCCTCAGGATTTTTGCATTGGGCTACCCCAAACTCACCGTCAGATCACATGTCTGTGGCCACAGTATGAACCACAAAAATCATACATCCACTGTTTCGTTTAGAATATTTTTTTCTTGTTTTCCTCCTCTAAAAACTACATGCGTGTTATGGTCGGGTGCGTGTTATAGAGCGAAAAATACGGTACCTACTACCTAAGGTTGCTGCTGCTATAAACTGCTTACAGAAAGATAGTGGGGGTTTTGATCCCAAGGGATACAAGGTCATAAACAAGTGCTAATTACAAACTCAAACAACAGCAATTATGGCTGCAAGTGAGCAAACACATGCTACCACTCCTGTATAAAGAGGTGTGAAGTATATAACAAGGGCAAGGAGAAAAAACACTTACAGCAGTTATTCCCTACAGAACTACCTGCCAGATTTTGGCAGGGAGGAGTAATGAATTTGTTATTCTGAAATGGAAATGTGGTCCTCCTTGCCAATGATTATTTCTCCAGGCAGAGTGAGATGTTAAAATGTGCATAGAGACTGCTTAGGCACAATGACTGAAATCAGTATCTGCAAGACACCACATTCCTGATTTTCCTGCTGACCATTCTCAAGTTATGGCTTCAGCATCCAAAGTTATCTGTCCTGGGATCCAATATGGAACATGGCGCTATCAGCACACACACACCCTCCACAAACCAAGAGAGGGGAGTACAGACCTCAGGAAACCTCACTGCTGGAGCTCTGAACTATAGGCTGCATAACATCACTGCATGTCAGTGATCTACCAATGAATGTCTAAGTGGAAGGTGAATAACGCTGCAAGACTTCACGTGCTGCAATAACGCTCACTGACTTCAAAGTGACCATCTAAACTGCCCATTTAGAGCAAAACTCTTGACCTTTGCAATGCAGTTATCTATTATTTTCTATTTATATAAGATCTGTCAATGACAATATTTTAGAAAGTGACTTAAGGTCAGATTGGGGCAGTATCTTTACTTTGGATCTGGTTTTAGTCACTCTCTCTTGCTCTCCACAGCAAGCCACCCTACATCTTTTTCAGGCTTTGGAACAAGACAAAAACATTGTCTTCAGAATATCCAAAGGGAAATGGAAAAAATGTTTTATTTATATGCAGTTTGCAATGCTCAGTTATGTAAATTAATTGTTTAAGCTCTTTGGATTAACTAAAAAGACATCCCCAGTTAAAATTCAAACTATTTTAATATAAATACTTATAAAAAATTGCAGACTGTAGACACCATCTTAGAAAAGACAATATCCCTTCTCTCACATGAGTGGCTGGGTGGCTGGGGAGGGAACCATACCTGCCTCAATAGCTCACAATTAAATGAATAATATTTATTTCTTCTGGTTTGCTGTATTCCTACGAAAATTTATTATGATTTGATATTAAAGCTAATACAATTTCAACTAAAATTTCTTTGATCAACTAATAGCCCTATTTACATCCTGACTTTTTGCCCACCAGAGGTGTTCAGAATTCCAATCAAATAATACAATTGCCTATGGTAGAATGATTTTTAAAACCTTTTGAAATACCTCTGTCCTTAGCCTCTTTAAAAACCCTAAGTAAATGGCTTATGGAGGCATGTTCTATTGGTCAAAAGCAAACATATTTATAGATTTAAATGTCTGTATGCCACCCTTCAGTTTCAATATCCTCAGAGAAGCTCAGAGAAAGATAAAACAAAATCCAAACAGCAATAA
Source organism: Podarcis liolepis (assembly GCF_965112155.1). NCBI lineage: Eukaryota > Metazoa > Chordata > Lepidosauria > Squamata > Lacertidae > Podarcis > Podarcis liolepis. The sequence goes on from NC_139555.1 coordinate 71,477,535, forward strand.
TAAATGCCAAAGCAGAGCATTAAAAACAATTCAGATATTTTTTTAAAAAAAGAAAAACCACCTAAGAGAACAGTAAAAATATTCAAATTACAAAACCAGTTAGATGACATTCTGGAAAATCTGAGCACACAAAATGTCTTTGCTTTGTGCCAGAACATAGCAATTTTGATGCCAGGTGAGAAAAAACCATTCCTTATTCGGGACAGCAGAATGCTGAAAATGTCCTCTCTTTGGTTGCAACTCATCTAACTTGAAAAGGTGCAGTCGCTCGGAGAGAGACCTCTAATGCAGACCCAACATCTGGGCAAGCTCATGTGAGCAAAGGCAGTGCAGGAGCTGCTCCTACCTTACAGCTGATGCCATTAGGGACATTGCACCTGCTGCTAGACAGAGAGCCACTGCCCCAAGTTCTGGAATGGCCAGCTGGTCAGCAGCTCCCCCGGTGTGTCCTTCCTTTTCTAAATCTGCCTCATCCTGGATGCTGAATCAAACTTTTACTTTGCCCTAAATAGGATCTGGCTTCAGCTGGTCAGAGAATGAGACTGTAAGGGATGGAGGGGCAGGGAACCTGATGGGTTTATGGAGTTAAGTTAGCCACTGAAGTTCACTGCTATGATGTCCAGAAGGGCTGTGTGTGAGCCCTGCAGGCGTCCTGCCAAGGGAGATATTTGGGAACTGTATTATGGGAACTCTCTTTGTGTGATGTGCTCATGAAGAGATTTTAACAAATCAGATCCTGAAGCAGCGCATAAGGCATATGTGGATTCCACGAATCCTTAAAAGAAAATGAGTTAAAGCAAAGTGAGCTGCTGCACAAGTATTATAGCACTGGACAACTTATACTGGAAATAAACATTCAGCCCAGTCCTGACCATGATTACCAACAGGCAAGTCCCACTGAGTGGGTGGCCCTTACCTTGAAGTTAAGTGTACAGTACTTATCTGAGCACGATGTCCTATTGGATTCAGTGAGAGTTGTTTCTTAGTACACAGGGTTAAAATTGCACTGTTAAGTTAGGACTCATTGAACTGGGAAACAGAAGGGAGTATTAGGGAAAGGGGTAGGGAGAAGTAAAGAGAAAACAAAGTTCTTGGGTACAGAGAAGTCCACACCTGAGTATTGTACACAAGAAACATTCTGTGAAGTTGGATAAAGAAGGCCCACCCTAAGCTACAAATCTCTATAGGAGTGCTGGCTTTAAAAATATATTGTTTGCCATTCTGACTGTGTAATCTTTTTATAGTTGTGTTATGCTTTATTTGGTATCTGGCTGCTTGGTTTATTTTGATTGTTGCCATTTATCTTCTTGCTAGTCACCCTCAGAACACTCATGCAAAAAATTGCAGGATATATATTTCGCAAACTTTTGGCCGCCCGAGACAGAGCTCTTCTTGTACACCAGCCATGCTGATTTTTTTTGCAGGGGGACTTCCCCCCACCCCATTGCTTCTCAACACCAGTAAAAGCTTTGTTCACAGCTGATAAGTGCAAAGAAGTCATGACGGGAAACAAAACTGACAATCCCATTTACCCAACAGGAACCCTGAGAGCAAACCACAACCTCTTCACTTCATTCTAGATATTCCCTCCATCAAAGAATAAAAACACACAAATTTTAAATCTGCCCATGAGCTCCAGCTACTGTGGGCTGGCCACTGCCTTCCAAATTCCATTGCATTGTTGGCACTGGACAGCCCTTGCCATGAGCAGTGGCAGCTGGGAAATGCTTTGGAGCTGTGTCACCTGGCCTGGAGGCTCAATTCTCACTTGGAAATAATAAACAACTCTGTGTTGTGGCACACAAGCTCTTGTACTCTCTAGAACGAGGCTTAGAAGACAAGCATGTGCCATCACCTGCTTGCCAAAGGACTTGGGGGCTTAGAGCCAAAATGCCCAAAGGCCTCTAGGAGGTGTAGAGGGTTTATCTGCAAAAGGAAAGAGGCAGTAGTAAGAGCTGTAGTTTGTCGTTCTGCTCCTCAGGCAATGAGAGGAAATGTTCTCGGCTGACAGTTTTACAAAGGAAGCTCAGGTAGCTGGAGCCTACACGTTTGCTTAGAAGTACGTTTGCTTAGAATAATGTACAGGAAGTAATATTGAATACACCTGCCTTCCCTCTCAAAAGTTCTATCCCACTCTTCCATTATTATTTATGGTTGATAACACTATTCCCCCAAAGAGCTAAGAGCAATGCACATCACAATAATCCTGTAAAGTAGGTTATGTCGCAAGAGTATGCAGCCCAAGGTTACTGGGTAGACTCTGTGGCTGGGAAGCAATTTAAATCTGTTGTTACCTCAGTTTGAGGTCATGAGTTCAATACTGTATAAACACCATACTGGCTTTCATATATCTCTATGAAAGAGGCTAGCCAGTCCTATTACAGTTCAAGAAGTCGCTGCTTCTCCTCCCCCCCCCCGCCCCCAATCTTTGGCAGAGGGGAAAGGCCTATAATTTCTTGACACAAAAAACAGAGCTCCTGCCAATGGCAAGTCCATTCAATTTGATGTAAATCTACTTATATGCAAAGGATATGCTATTCCAGTGTTGCAAGAGAGTTGGCAATCCTTTTTGGATGAACCCACACATTGTTCTCTGTACTCCACCCTCCCCAAAACTTCCGTCTAAGGCCCTTGCCCCTCTTTTTCTTTGGAAATCTGTTGCATGCAGACACAAAATAACAAACACAGAACAGGCCTGCAAATGATTTCCGATTGGCCAAACTCAGCTGGGACCATTTACTCGCTTAATGGTGCGATAAGGGTCACATCAAATAAAGCAACAGCACACTTTCTACCAGGCCTTGGACAGGAACACTTCCTTCTTTCAACTATTACCTCCTCCCTTTTCTGTGCATTCTGCCAGGGCTGGAAAATTGCAGCTTGTCCTGAAGGCAGTTCTCTAAAATGTAAACAAAGCCAGCCAACCTTAATTCCTCAAATGCAGGTGTTTTTCCAACAAAAATTGTACACATGGGTTGGCAAGTACTCTAGCCAATGCTTACATTTAAGATGATCCAAAGGGGTGGAGGGACTGAAGTGCAGAGAGACAAAGAGAGAAACCTACAGAGAGCTGTGGTTTGCAAAGTTTCTCTTTTCATGAACTTCTTCCACATAGGTTGCTGAGCTAAGTAGCCTCTGTGCACCTGCCACATAATTTTGGTGAATGGCAGGATTTCAGGCTTATGTTGTAGGGTGCTGATTTGGTTCATAGAGGGCACTGGCCTGGTCTGCTAGACCTGGCTGTCATCTTGCACAGAGTGTGTCCCAGAACCCCAACCCTCTGCTGCATCTGGTGGGTCAGCTGCCCTTCAGGACAAGTTGCATCCATTGCCGTCTCTCCCTCTCTCTTTTTTTTTTTTACTTCCCAAGGAATTCAAGTCCCTAAAACAGTTTTAAAACTTAGACACAGACGGCTAGTGGCTTGTTTTCCAGTCAGCGCTCCTGTGCCTTTAACATTTAACATGGAGCAGACTTCCTGGCATTGATAGTAGATTAAGTGTTGGGGGAAGCTTCTCCGTACTGTGTCCCCAGTATGTCAGGAAGCTCCTTGAGGCTGCAATTCTGAGTGCACTTGCTAGGGGTGGCCATGTCCTATTGTGCTGGCTACTCAGTAGTGAGACTTACAACTGAGTAAAAACATGTAAAGGAATGTGCTCTAAAGATCAAGGTCACACCAGAAACAATTGTTTAGCAACCCTGGGAGAGCTAAACTGTGGTCATCCAAGATGTTTTAGGGCTACAGTACATTTCCGAGCACAATTCAAAGTGTTGGTGCTGACCTTTAAAGCTTTAAACAGCCTCGGTCCAGTATACCCGACGGAGTATCTCCACCCCTATCCTTCTCCCCGGACACTGAGGTCCAGCTCCAAGGGCCTTCTGGTGGTTCCCTCACTGTGAGAAGGCAAGTTACAGGGAACCAGGCAGAGGGCCTACTCAGTAGTGGCGCCCGCCCTGTAGAACGCCCTCCCATCAGATGTCAAAGATAAGAACTACCAGACTTTTAGAAGACATCTGAAGGCAGCTCTGTTTAGGAAAGCTTTTAATGTTTAACAGACCACTGTATTTTAATATTTTGTTGGAAGCCACCCAGAGTGGCTGGGTAAACCCAGCCAGATGGGCGGGGTATAAATTATTAATTATTATTATTATTATTATCCTCCTTGACCATTGGTCATGTTGACTGGGATGGTGATCATGGGAGGTCAAGAGTAGGGAATGCTATGTCAGTACATTGTCACAATGTGTAATGTGGTGCTGCCAACCTACTCAGGACATTATGCCAGCACAGTATGGCATTGCCCTTCCGTTTATGAAAAGGCACTACAAAACGTCTCATTCTTGGACAGCTGCAGACTCAACGCTACACCAGCTGTGGGGAACCTTTGGCCCTCCAGACGTTGCCAAACTACATTTCCTATCATCCCAGGCTATTGGCTGTGCTTGCTAGGGCTGATGGGAGCTGTAGTTGGAGGGAGTCGTAGTTCAGCAACATCTTGAGGACCAAAGATTCCCTGCTCCTGCATTCCACTTTTCACACATCTGCTCAGAAATGCACATTTCCAAAAGTAATGGATTAGCCCTACCTGTGGATGAATTCTGGAGAAAGGCGATGTTTATGTTGCATAATATGTCAGCGCCAGGAAGAAGCGTTTGCAGTTTGGATCACCAAGCTGAGGGCAGGAGGGTTCTATTAGTAGTAGTACTAGTATACCTCCCTTTACCTGCAGGTCTCGGGACGGTTACAACATTAAATCACAATATATAAACACAAAATACATAATAAAAATAGAACAAAAACAACTCAATAACCCTGCTCCCCAACACACTGGATGTCTATCAGGCAAAGGCCTGGTTGAAGAAGAACGTTTTTGCCTGGCACCTCAAGGTACATAATGAAGGAAAGTATACAGTGGTACCTTGGGTTAAGAACTTAATTCGTTCTGGAGGTCCGTTCTTAACCTGAAACTGTTCTTAACGTGAGGTACCACTTTAGCTAATGGGGCCTCCTGCTGCTGCTGTGCCGCCGCTGCACGATTTCTGTTCTCATCTTGAAGCAAAGTTCTTAACCTGAGGTAATATTTTGGGGTGAGTGGAGTCTGTAACCTGAACCTGAAGCGTATGTAACCCGAGGTACCACTGTATAAGGAAAGAAGCTAACTTCTGAGGAGGGCCATGTCCACTGACCTGGCAGAGGTACCCTTCCTAATCCACATGCGTGGACCATGGCAGTGGTGAAAAGTGCCCTTCTTTTGAACTTTCATTTCCCCCAGTATTCTGGTATTGCACTCGGGATCCGGGACATGGCTGAGCTCTGGAGGTCTGGCCCCCCAACGACGGCCGCAGACCTCACAGCAACGTCCCCCCACCCTCTGGATTCTATCCATCCAACGCGTAGGGAACCCACCCGCATTCTTTCTTTAATCCGCGCTCTTTTCTCTCTGGCACGAGGCTTTTTTATTTTACTTTTTTCCAGGGGGCTGGAATCTCGCTCAGGCGGGGAATTTCCTTCCTCCCATATAGAGTTTATGGTCTTGTTTTTCTCCCCCAGTCCCTCGGCCTCGGTGTCCTGCAGCGCGGCGGCCTCCTGCCTGCAGCCTGCCTGGCTCTAGCCGGCCAGCTGGCTGGCCCGGCCGCTGCGCGAAATCACGCACAAACTGGCCGGGGAGCGGTTGATGTGGCAAACTCCGTCCGGAGGGAAACTGAGCGGGAAAAGTAGTCGCTGTTACAGCTGCCGACTGCCAGGTGTTTGCAAAAGCTGCCCGGGCGGTCGCACTGCGCATGTGCACTGGGCCGATGCCCTCGCAGAGGCGGGAACGTCTCATTCAGACGACGCAGCGGACGGAGAAAAGGGCGAGGGAGTAACGCGTGAAGACGGTTCTCCCCTTCATTAGGGTCTGGACGTGTCTTCGTGGATTTTGGCTTTCTTACAACGTACAGGTTGCCCGTTCCCTAAAGCCCTGGGACGGTCCTGAATTGGATTTGATATCGTGAGGAAAGAGTGTGGGTATGTTTAATTGTGGAATCACAGAATTGTGGCGCTGGAAGGGACCCCCGAGGGTCATCTAGTCCAACCCCCTGCAATGCAGGAATCTCAACTAAAGCAGCCATGACGGGTGGCCATCCAACCTCTGCTTAAAAACTTCCAAGGAAGGAGAGTCCACCACCACATAGGAATATTTGTAAATATATTTGAGCCACCAAAAATTAATGGGCGTTGCTATTCAAATAGCGTGTGTACAACACGTCTCCTGATCGATTATGTAGGGCAGGGCTTACCTGTCGCCCCCCCCATGTTTTATTGAAGTTGGCACCCCAGGTCCACCACCTTGTGAGGGAGTCCTTTACGCTGTCAAACAGCTCTTACTGTCAGAAAGTGCTTCCTGATGTTTAGTTGGACTCTCCTCTCTTGCAGCTTGAGCCATTGGTGTGAGTCCTTTCCTCTGGAGCAGGGGAAAACAAGCTTGCACCACCTTCCATGTGACAGCCCTTTAGATATTTGAAGATGGCTATCACATCTCCACTCCATCTCCTCCTAGCCAAGCTAAACATCTCTGCACACGTTCCAGCTTGTCAATATCCTTATTAAACTCTGGTGCCGAGAGCTGGACCCAGTATTTCAGATGTGGTCTGACCAAGGCAGAATAGAGCAGGACTTATGACTTCCCTTGATCAGGACACTATATTTCAAATTATATAGCCTGGAGTTCTTTTGATATTTGAAGATGGCTGTTGCTATCCTATCTCCTCTCAAGTCTCCTCTTTTCCAGGCAAAGCATTGCCTGGAACTCCCTCAGTCACTGTTTTCTCATAAGGCTTGAGGACTTGGCTATACAGCTGCAAATAAACATTTTAAGTGTGTCATAAAGTGCAATATATGCATGTGGCACTAGATGGCGACGGAGAGCTATAGCAAATTCAATATTTTTTTTCAAAACTTTTTAAAAAGCATTTGCACAGTGTTTTTTTATATGCGTGTAGATTCCACCTTGGTTTCCAGACCCTTGGTTATTTTGATTATCCTCCTCTGCACACATTACAACTTGTCAATATCCTTCTTAAATTGTGGTTCCCAGAACTGGACACAGTATTCGAGGTGTGGTCTGACCAAGGCAGAACATTAAGATTAATTGAAGATTAAGGAGAGACTTAATTATCTGAAAGTTTGTGAGGCAGAAGATGGAGCAGACTAAATAAGTGGAAATTGCAGGGAAATGGGTTTTGGTTCAATAGCAGGAGGATCTAGATACTACATATAGCAGGGCTGTTCCACAGTGAAGCAGAATACCTTGGGATGGGAGGTGGTAGAGAGCTGGAGGTGTATAAGCATTATGTTCTTTGTGGCTTTATTCTGTATTTTATGCTGTGAACTGTCCTGAGAACTTCAGGTGAAGGTTGCTATATAAATTTAATCAGTCATCATCATCATCTTGGCCCAGTAGCAAAATAGCAACCAGTGCAGGTCTCTGAGCAAAGATGTTGTGTGCTGTCAGGGTAGTCCCAGAACTTTTACTTTATGCCAGGCCTGAGCCTTGGAAGTTATGAAATAATAGAAAGGTGTGGCTCTTAGCACAGCCTGAGATTCTTTGCCTACCCAGTGATTGGTATTCAGAATCAGCACCCACATAAGCTTGGATTGAGAGAAAGACTTTCCAAGTCAGAGGCTAGGACTTGCAAACAGACTTTAGCCCCAGAACGTCTCATTTTATGAATTAAGTACTGGAAATGCCTTGCTTAATAAGGTCAGGCATGTGATCAACAGAGAAGGGCCCAGAAGGAGCTGGTGTTAATGTATAAACCAGGATTTCTCAGGCAGTAACAGAAACAGGCCAGAGCTTGTGGGGGAGCCAGCTTGCATTCCTAGGCAGCAGAAGAAAAATTAGATCAACAGAGATCTGGGCTTGCTGGCCTCGGCCCATCCGCCTTTGCTCTCTTCCCTTTTCATTGCCTCTTGGTTGGCCAGTTTTAATTATTGCACTCTCCATATTTTAGGCTTTGAGTCCTCTCTGATGCTCTGATTGATTAGTTCTACCCTTGAAGCCCAAACATGCTAAACAGCAAGGATTTTATAGGAACTGTGTCAGGTTGGTGGCTTGAAGAAAACCACTTTTTCTCAAGGCTGAAGCCTGTCCCTGCAAAATCAATAATGGACCACAAGGGAGAGAGGAGAGCAACGGAGGGTGGGTGGGTCTAGGGCAAATGAGCCCAAATCTCTGCTGATCTAATTTCTGATTTGCTTTGCTGGGATGTGGCATATGGTGTGTGGAAAGCTTTAGATGCATACATCACCGCTAAACTATTCTCTGTACATAGTTTGCAGGGATCTGCGTATGCCATGAATGTTGAAAATGCTAAAATACACCATCTGACTTGGAATCAACAAACCTGAGCAGGCCAAACAGGAAAGTGCATAAATGAGATTTGGTTTGGAGAGGTAAGAGCGTTTTCACACCTGACACTGGAAATGCCTTCGAGCTCATTTGCTCTTTGTAGATTTGTGTATGGATGGAAAGTGGGAGCAATTTGCTTCTAAGTAGGTTGTGCAATGCATATGAAATTCAAATCGTCCTTTAAAAAGCTTGGACTTTGGGTTCTAGTCCAAGTTGTGAGATGGGAACATATCCTAATCTGGAAGCAAGGGAAATCCTGGATGTACTTCTGGGTAGTGCTTTTCCCTTGAAAAATAGGTGCCAGTACCCACCATGAAGTTGTTACAGTAAGTGCCACACTTTTTAACAACAACAAAAAGAGGTGCTGATACTGCGTACTCTTGAGTGCCCCCTGGAAAAAAGCACGGCTTCAAGGTACAGTAATGAGCAAATTTTAGTGATTTTAAAAAGGATGATGCAGAGCCTACAAAAATTCTTAATAGCAGTTTGAAAGCACATCAAAGTGCAAGTAGATAAATAGGTACCGCTCTGGCGGGAAGGTAAACGGCATTTCCGTGTGCTGCTCTGGTTTGCCAGAAGCAGCCTATTCATGCTGGCCACATGACCTGGAAGCTGTCTGCAGGCAAACGCCAGCTCCCTTGGCCAGTAAAGTGAGATGAGCGCCGCAACCCCAGAGTCGTCCGCGACTGGACTTAACAGTCAGGGGTCCCTTTACCTTACATATGCGATAGAAAGCTGTGATCAGTTCTGGCTCCCTGAAAAGTAGTCCTGTTTGCAAACTTTTGTTTAGCGCTTCCACACAAACAGGATATGACAAATCTGGTCTCACAGATTACGCAGACTAATAAACTGTGTCAGTACCTGCCTGGCAGAGGTGGCAAAAATTAATTTTCCACACATGTTAAAGAAAAAACTTCTGTTCCTGTTCTCTGAATTTTAAAAATATGGACTTTCCCCAGCCAGTATTGTGCAGTAACAGAAAAGTTATTTCTTCTTGTACCTAAAGTGGTAGTTTATAACTACAAATTTCTTCTTGGCGTAGTTTCTCAGCTAAGCTTAACTGTGTACAATATTGTTATTTCATGTCATGGTGGTGTTAGAGATTCTTGAGTGCAGGAATGTACTCAAAATTAATGTCTGCTAGTGGGTTTCAGGGTGCTGGAATGTAATGAAGGATGAACTGCTGTGTTTTGGGGAGACTTGGGCCATAGTAACAACTTCCAGAATGTTTTAACTTCCAGTCTGTTGCTGCAAAACAAGTCTTGTGGGCACCTTAAAGAGTAACAGATTTATTGTATCATAAGCTTGTTTTTTATTATAAATATACAAAACGTCCATAAAAATATCACAAATGCACCATGTATAAACATTACCGATAAGGGTCTTGGGTTGCATAAGCTTTCACGGACTAAATAGCATGGTCACTCGTCCATGAAAGCTTATGCTACAGTAAATCTGGTGCCACAAGAGTCTTTGTGGTTTTGGAATACAGGTTGTAGAATGGAGCTATTTCAGGTTTCAGGAAGAATCTGTTTTTAGCCTTGTTGGGCTGAGCACTTGAATGTGGCATTCTAAAGCATGGATACCAGTTAACTAGAATAGTGCAAAAACACCACCACAATTTCTGCCACTCACTGATCATCCTCAGAGCACATGGCCTAATATCTAACCAACATTTAGCAATGTTGCCCCCATTGGTTTCAATGGGAGAGATACAAATAAGCATGCACTGAATTCTTCTATTTAAATAAATGTGACTTGGAAGTTCTAAACTGTGGCTGTGCTTCAAGCTTACATACTTCAGCCATATCTGACAGTGCTTTGGTTCTGGATGGGGCCGTGCAACCTAAAAGCATGCACCTCTTTCGACTTCTGCTCTAATCCTATGCCCACTTACCAGGGAGTAAGCCCAATTGAACTCAAAGAGACAAACTACTGAGCAGACTTGTCTAGAATTGTACTGTAATTGAGCAGGATCCACATAGGCACAGCATCTCAAGTATTTGCCTTCATCCTAGCTGAAGGACATAGAGCCACATGGGTGAAACCAGCACAAGGGAACACTCTGTGGGAGAACTCTTAGACCTGCCTCTTGAAATTCCTCCGTCAAAGGATTCACATCAGTTGTCTGTGAAACTGTTTCACCTGCGTTATCTCTGCATGAGTTTTATCTGTGCCTAAATGACTCTAAGCATGATGGTTCCCACAACAAAACTTTCCAGGTGGTTTCTTTACATGCTGATGCATGTGGGATGCTTTTTCTTTCTACTCTTCTGCGAGAAGAGAGGCAAGATCTGTCTGTCTCCTATCTCTGTTCCTTCATCACCACACAGAGACACTAATAATCATGGGGCAGGAATGCATTGTGCAGACAGAGGAGGCCAGCATACACAACTGTGGTCTGCATAACAAGATTAAGTGTACTAATATGTTTTTTGAATTGTACATAAACGAAATGACCTGTCCCTGAAGACTCAGAGAAGATCCGCAACAGGATCTGGAATACGTTGAAATCGTACATTGTTTAATTCAGGGGTTGGAGGCTAGTGAGCCTTTCCCCCCTCCCTCCCTCAAGGGGGAACTGGCAAAGCTGGCTGAAGTGGGACATGGTTTAAAGGAAACTGCTGGGCTGGATCAGTCTGATTATCCATCTCGCCCAAATCCTGTCTCTAGGGCCTTGTACTCATGAACTGTAGCAGTTAGTGGTAAGGAAACACAACATCTGTACTATTTGAAGTTGGGGAAGGCTGACCATGTAAATGCTCAAGCCTGCTTATTACAGTGATGTAATAACTTATCTTGTTTCACAGCAGCTAACCACTAGCATGCAATAAAATCAACAGGTCACCTAGATCAGTGTTTCCCAACCTTTTTTGGGCAAAGGCACACTTGTTTCATGAAAAAAATCTCGAGGCACACCACCATTACAGCCCCGTGACGTCAGCGCGCAGCGTCATGCCGGGAGGGACATGAATTGCTAGCAAATTACATAATCACCTCCTTGAGGGCTGGCTCATCTTCTCCGAAGGCAGAACCCCATTAATTAACAGCACAGACTCACACCATAGCCAAGACGAGGGGGGAAAACCTCAGTCATGCACAGTCATGCACATGTGGGGGCTAAATGAGGACGAAGACCGGGCAGAGAGCAGGGTTCAAATCACCCCACCTGGCCAGGACAATCCCTGGGTGCTCCCTTGGGCCACTCGCCTGACCCACCTCGCAGGGCTGTTGTTGCGAGGATAACACGGGGAGAACCACGCGCGCCCCCGGGAGCTCCTTGGAGGAGAAAGCGGGCGATGAATGCAATGCACAAAATATATGAGAGGTGACCAAGTTTTGCAGGTGAGGGGCCCCCGCCAGCCTCCGCTTCCAACACCCGGCGCAACGACGCCGAAGTTTCCCCCCGGGCTTGGCTCGGGGAGCAGCGCTGCTCCCCCCGGCTCCCCTTCGCCCTCCCGGCTCTCTCTGCCGCCCACTGGGGACCCCCCTCACCTGCCAAGTCTGGAGCGCCGGTGGAAGTTGCATGCATGCATGCAGGGCGCCGCGTTGCCATTGCATTGCACTGCACTCCATGCAACGCCTGCACGCATGCATTGCCTTGCACGCCCGCCAAGGGGTCTCCCCGCGGTCCGATGCGTCCCCTCCGGCGCGGATGCAGCATTGCAAAAATAAAAAACCCCCGACGCAGCCCTACCTGGGGGGCAGCCTCCGCCTCCGCCGCTCCGCCTCCGCGGGGATCCCCGGGCTCCATCCTGCTGCCCGATCTCCAGGGGGCGCGGGCAGGCTGCGCGGGGTCTGCGCGGAAGAGCCCCTGCCCGCCCGGTCGCCGCCGCTGCGCTCATTCCATGGCTGGGAGAAGAGCGCTTCAAACAAAACGCCCGGCCCGCCAGGCCACGCTGGGAAACGTAGTTCGCGCACCCCGCGCGGGCGCGGAGCCCAAGGGCGAGGGGACTACGGATCCCGGCAGCCCCCGCGCCGGGGACGGAGGGGGAGAGGCCGGGTGCAGGGATGGAGGGACGGGTGGGCGAGCGCGTGAGTGAGTGAGTGGCAGCCGCCAAGCCTTGGCCGAGAGCCAGGAAGGGCCTCCCCGGAGGAGGAGGGAGGCGCAGAGTGGGAGGGAGGGAACCCCAGGGGTCATCTAGTGACGGCGCCCCAATCGAAAATTTGACTTAAAAAAAAAAATCTTTCGAATTTTTTAATTTTTCCCGCGGCACACCAGGCAACATCTCGCGGCACACTAGTGTGCCGCGGAACAGTGGTTGGGAAACACTGACCTAGATACTTACTTGGGAGTAACCCCCATTGAACTAAAAAATCATTCTGTCTGCAAGTCTGTTTAGAAATGGAAACATACAATGGCCGCTGAACCTTTCACTATACGCTATACACCTTTGTTGCACCATTAGGTCCAGCCGTGACCGACTCTGGGGTTGCGGCACTCATCTCGCTTTATTGGCCGAGGGAGCCGGCGTACAGCTTCTGGGTCATGTGGCCAGCATGACTAAGCTGCTTCTGGCGAACCAGAGCAGTGCACAGAAACACCGTTTAGCTTCCCGCCGGAGCGGTACCTATTTATCTACTTGCACTTTGATGTGCTACCAAACTGCTAGGTTGGCAGGAGCAGGGACCATGCACTCCGTCGCAGGGATTTGAACCACCAACCTTCTGATCTGCAAGTCCTAGGCTCTGTGGTTTGACCCACAGCACCACCCGCGTCCCTTGTTGCCTATAAGATTCTGTTAAATTGTTGCCTATGGGCAGCACCAGATTTAGTGTGGTGCTGGTAGCTCTCCCGCACAGGGGGCCAAGCTGAGAAGGTGCAAAATTGAGAAGATCCATTTGGGGGCACCAAATTTTGGACAGGGCGCCATATTACAGAAGATCAACAAGGTCCACTCTGCTGTGGGGGTACATGAAGTTATCTGTGTGAATGAGGATATAGGTCAAGAGAAGAAAGTGAGGAATAAACAAACATGGAGGAAATGGGAAGTTCCTATATCCTTGCCATCTTCAACATATTGTGCATATTATTATTATTATTTAAATGACCACGACAAACATGCACATCAGCATGGGGAAGTTTGTGATGCTGTCATGTCATTTGGCTATGCTACATAGGTTATGCTACGTTTGGACTAATCACACAGGTCTGTTATATGGGGAGAGATTCTCCAAGCTCCACTTATCTATCTTTGGTTGGTCCTGACCTTGGCTGTGTGTTTTGCTCAGAGAAGAAGACAGGAGACTTTCACACCGGAACAGGCTACCCACAGCCTAAACAACACACAGGAGCCAAGACAGCAAGAGGGTGAAGTGCTGGGAAGTGTTTACATCTCCCTGCTTCAGAGAGTATGACCTCACTAACTATTCTAAATACGGGAGATAAGGCACTGCTGCTGTTGCTCACCCTTCTCTCAGATAAAATAAGCTGGTGCATGAGGCACCAGAGCATTTCTTGAAGGGTACAGGAATACTAGACCAAAATGCTGCTTTAAATAATTGTTCATAATGGAAACGACAAACAGGTTGGCTATCAAGAGTTTCCCCCACCCACTCGTCCGCATTTTCCTCAAGTGCTGTCAGCTTCCATGAGCTTTTCAATGATGCCACAAGTGCCCAATTTTTTTAAAAAAACAACTTCCATATAAGAACACCCCTCTGGGCTGCTTGCCAAAGGCAACCAATGACAGGGCCTGCAAGGAAGGATGACCCAACAAACCACTAACATGACTGACTGCCAGCATGTGGATTTGATGACCAGCACCGCTGTGACGGAAACCCATCCCCCAGGCAGGCTGCCAAGTTGAAGAACAGGCTCAGCTGCTTAGAAAAGGGCTCATTTATTTTGTTCACAAATGTGCTCTTAAACTACGGGTTTTTATGAAGTGAATGTAAGCTGCCTTGAGAATTTCCTGCTGAAAGGTAGGATACACAACTGAAATTAAGTAAAGATAAACATCTTGCCCACTGTGTCTCTGGCGTCACATCTGCACCACATTTAAAACACGTGGCTTCCCCCCAAGAATCCTGGAAACTAGCTTGACCCTTACCAAGCTACAATTCCCAGCACCCTTAACAAACTACAACTCCCATTACTACCAAGATTAATGATAGCAGATAATAGTTATGTATTTTGTTCCTACAACTGTATTGTGTGGAAAGCCGTTATTACTCCTGTTTTGCAAGTAAGAAATAAATACTGAAGTATAACAATGGGATGAAGGCTACTCCAGTGGACTCTTCTTTCCTTCCCAGAGCAGATGTAAATCCTATAAGCTATCTTTATTCATCTCCTAAAAGAGATTGATCAGAAGGGAGTTTCAGTCTCAAGGACCAGTTACCACTTAAGTTTTTTGCAGAGCACTGCCAGTGGAAAATAGAGTTTGTGCTGTTTATGTTTATCATGCCAGAAAGCATAAAATCAGTGTTAAGTACGATTGCTTCCCAATGGACAGGGATGCTTCCAGATGAGAGCCTCACATCACAAATGGTTCATTCAGTTCTGATTTCGCTGTATGTGCAATTGGCATATTAGCTTTCAACACATTTCTGTGTTTCAGTCTTGGATATTCATTGTTATTCCACTGACTGCTGTCCACACCAGCGGGAGGAGCCTGACGGAATGTGTACAGAGGTGCGGAGGGGGGGGGGCTGTTCCTACTCCTCACTCACTCCTCTTTTGTCCTTCACTGCCTTTTTCTGGACCACACATGTATGCATGGATGCAGATATTTCTGTACTAGTGCATACACACATTTATTTATTTATTTATTTATTTATTTATTTATTTATTTATTTATTTATTTATTTATTTATTATAAAGGAAGTGCACAAAAGTGCAAGAGCATATGTTACCAAATGTACTTATGTTTCCCATGCTTTCAGGGAGGCAATATCCATATTAGTTTTTTTCTTTTTTTTAAAAAAATAAAAATACTGCAGTTTTGCACAAAGGTGATATTTTTCCCAAGGCTTGCCCAAAAATAATAAAGAGGCCTTGCACAACATCTTGGTATTTTCAATTTAACGAAAATTAAGTCCCACTGTGCGTACTGCAGTCCTCCTCCCTGAAGTAATCCCCCATGCATACCTTACCAAGGACTTGTGAGAGCAGCTCTTTCTGACCAGGTTGCTAAAGTTCAAACATGCCTCTAGAACACAGCAGTTGGTGAAAATAAGCATATTCATATATTTTGGACTCCTGGAAACAAATGGCTAGATGTACTCCTAGGTGAGCCCTTGGAAGCAGGGGTGTGGCCTTAGAGCCAACCACCAAAATGTCACAATACATGTGACAACCCCCCCCCCCCACGTGCTAATGAGCTTCCACGCTAGCAGTGACTGCAAATGTATAACAAGCTTGTTTTTACTCATCAGATTTTCCATGGTAAGAGGAAATTCCAGATTAAATATATAAAAAGTAGAGGCCAGCATTTGATCATTCATTACAGTGTTGTTTGGGTGATGAAAAAAATCTTACATGCATGAGCAGCACTGATTTCACAATAAACATCCATCTGGAAGCACCTTAGATATGGGAGTCTCTCTTTTGAAATCCCAGAATAACATTACTTTCCTTCTTCCACAGCTTTATCTCAAACAGCTGAGAAAGTCACTTTTGCTGTTTACAGAGAGAAGTCTAAAGTTTGTTATTTAAGAGCTGAGAAGAGCCTTCTCAGTGGTGCCCTCTCCTCAGTTTATGGAATATCTACCAAGAGAGGCTTGCCTGGTGTCTATGCTGTTGTTATTAATCACTTTAAAAACAAAAAAACAAACTCAAGACTACTTTAAAAAAAAAAGCATATAGTGATGGCCTTTTTTGTGCCAGGCAAAGAGGTCAGGAGAAATTCAACATTGCCCTGTTACAAATGTCCCATCAGTGCAAACATTTCTGCTTGCCCAACAGAATGATCTCCCCTTTTCTACCCTCTCACAATGTTCTGGGGTTTCTTCCCAACTCCCCCCAAAAAGGGGAGCAGTAGAGTGGAAGTCCTAGTGCCGGCTTCTGCAGTTAGTTGAATCTGGCCCTTCTGTTATTCCAAGCAGTGCCATAACTACAGGGGAGGTTGCTGGGTTTTTTGCCCTGGGCAAAGCCTCCAGAGGGTCACCACTGAGGCTCCCAGCCTCTCTCTGTGTGTATACAAATGTGTGTGGGGGGGGGTGTGTCCCAAATTGGGTCTTTGACCCGGTTAAAATAAAGCCTAGTTTCACTCCTGCTTCCAGGTCTTTTTAACATTATTTTATCACTCTTTCATTCTTAATTAACATTATGTCAGACTGATATGGATCTTTTGCCTGCTTTTATTGCGATTGTGTTGCTCTCAGCTCTACTTTTTTACGTCTTATTAGCTGTCCATTTGACTAGGTAATTTTGAGCATAGCTGTAGGGTTTTTAAAAATCTATGCTGTTTCTAAATTTAATTATGATATGTTCACTGTGTTTTTGCCTTTTATAATCTGCTTGGAAATTTTATTGCCCAGAGGACCTATGATTAATAGGATGTAAATAATAAATACAAATACAAATGAATAATACAAATACAAATAAACAGTGACATCATCAGCTGAGCTGGCTGTATAATATGCTCTTGCGCCACCACATTATGGATGTTGGCTGAAGTGAGGCCAGTGCAGAGGTTGCCTGGTGTCCTCTTGGCTCTGCTGATAACAGGCAGAAAGGTGGAGAGCACAAAGCACCAGTTGCCTGAAGCTGGACAGCACTTGCTATTCTTGGCAGCACTGGCTGGAAAATTGGAAGCTTCAAAAGAATTTTGTTTTCATTTGTTTGGGAGGCAGCCAAGCATCTGGGAGGCAGCTGAGGAGGAAGAGTGTAAGTGGAGGGAAACCTGTTCAGTTTACTATTTATCTATCAGATATGAATCTCATACTGGCTTTCTCCAGGTGTTGCAATCTATCTCTTCCTATCTCTTGGCCTGGAGCTTCAAGGTGTGCTTGTGCTGTCTCCTGTACCTCAAAACATCTCCCTTTCTCTCTTTTCCTTTTTTGGAGCATCTAGTGACCTGTACACTGCATCAGTTCCCACCTGTACATACCTGTAGATGCAGCAACCCTCCCAACCATTCTAATTATTATTTACAGTATTTACAATATTACATAGAGGATAAGTCTGTCAATGGCTACTAGCCTCCACATTGTGCCTCCACAGCAGGAGGCATCAATGCTTCTGAATACCAGATTCTGGGAACCACGGGAGGGAAATTGCTCTTGTGTTCTGGTACTGCTTGCTGGTTTCCCACAAGCATCTGGTTGGCCACTGTGAGAACAAGCAGTCCATAAAGGGCGGCTGCTGCTGCTGCTGCTGCTGCTGCTGCCCAGGACTGCCTGCTGGGAGCCTGAAGGCCCCTGCCCTGCCTCTCTCCACCTGGCTTGGGCTGGGGCCTGGCAGGCTCCATAAAGGGCGGTGGCGGCTGCTTGACAGAGAGGGCTCCTTTTTAAAATTGCTATTATTTTTTATCTATGTCATTTTAAATTGTAATTGATATTAAAGTTGTATTTTTAGCTTTAGATTTTATGATTTCTGTGGAAATTGTTTTCTGTTTGGTTGTGTACCTTTTGATGTGTTTTAGTTTTTTTTAATGATTTTTGTTATATTAGTAATTATGTAAATCTTGTCATGTTATAAGCCGCCTTGGGCATTGTTTTAACTATGGAAAGGCGGTATACAAATAAAATGGTGATGATGATGATGATGATGATGATGGACTGGATGGGTCACTGGCCTGATCCAGCACGCCATTCTTTTATTCTTAATAATCATTATCCAATGAACTCTGGGCAGTATATAATATATGCCCCCTTTATACCTCAATGCAACCCTATTAACCTTTGTGGTAGGTTAAGTTGAGAAAGTGTCTGGCCAAAAGTCACCCAGTGAGTTTCATGACTGTGCAGAGAACTGAACCTAGGTTTCCAGAGCCCAACAGTCTAGCCACTACAATACTACCCTCGGTCGAACAAGATTATCCCTATCATATATGCAGGTGGTAATTTATAGAACGGAAATAAGAAAGCCAGCTTTTGAAAAGAAAGCGTCATTCTTCTTCCCTCATTTCTACTGCCACTGCTCACTGGTGTTAAAAAAAAAAAAAAGGTGTACTCCCAACCCATTGCAATAATACCTACTTTACTTTATTCATACCTGATAGCTCTTTTTTATGTCAGCTGTTCTTGTGTTGGGAATGTCACATGATTCATGTGCTCTCGCCAAGGCTGCTAGCATAGGATATAGCCATAAATAAAGGAAACCCACTCATGCCACAATAAATCTGCCAGTGTTTATGGTATCACAAAATTCTCTGTTGGTTTTGCTGCTTGCCAGGTTTCTAATACTGAGTTTTTGTAAACTTGGCAATTCTGGCAGAGTCGTTTTGAAATCTCGCTTTAATCAGTGAAGAATTTTGTACATTAACATTTCACCCATAAACTTGGACTGCGTCTGTTTCTTTATCCTGCTCACTGTGTAGCCATTTCTAATTTGTAGCTGAATTTAAACACCATTCTGAAGCACACCTTCAAATTATACTGATTGTGCTCAAGCCTGATTAAGTTCATTGTGGACATAATTAGGATTTGTGAAGAGTTGTGCAACAAAATAAAAATTATATATATATAAGGCTAATATTCTATGCAGAGTTAGCTGGGAGCAAGTCCTACTCAGTTTAGATACTCTTACTTCTGAGTAAGCCTGCACACAATTTGGCTCCATATTGTGCAATTTACAGACTGTGAAAGAATGCATAATTTCTATCCAGTACAGTATTACAGAAATCCCATGAATGTGTTTATTACCAGATTTTATGAGAATAGTTTGCTCTCTGCTGCACCAATTAACTGCTTTCTTAACATAGGCCTGTTTCGCACATATCACTAAGCCGTAGTTTGTTTAGCAAACCATGAATTAACTATGAACTGTCCCACAATCAAATAAACCATAGTTTGTTTCTCTAAGGCTTTAACTCCTCTTGCCTCATGCTTTTGTACCTTGATGAGTGACTGGGGTGGGACAGCCAAACAAATCAGGGTTAATGAAGGTTGCCAGGTGTACACATGTTGGCAAGCCATAGCTAAACAAAGCAAGATTCATAAGCCAACAATACATCATGCCTTCAGTTCAAAGTTCGTTGGCAATTCACATACTATAGCCACTGGGCAGGGTTTTGGACAAACAAACAAATTGTGGTTAAATTAACCACAGCCCAGAGCTATACAGACTAGATTTGAGAGTCTTAACTTTTCTGCTGATGCAACTAGCCCATTTTAAAACATGCTAGTAGCTGGAGCATCTTTTGAGCAGAGGCAGTTTTAATTTCTTGAGGCAACTTTTCACTGCTTGAAAAGTTCCCAGTAAGCAACGTTTGCTTATATAAAGGACAGACAAAAGGAAGCACTTATTCACAAAATGATTGTGGTTTTCACTGCCAGAAGATGTAGTGATGTCCAGTAGCTTAGATGGCTTTAGAAGTGGAGTAGACAGACTCATGCTGTATATCAGTGACCACTAGTCTTGATGATGGTAATATGCTACTTCCTGTTTCATCCATTACTGAGGATAGGGGGTGCAGCAACAACAGCAACAAAACATTTGAGCAATCTGATCATATTTTTCTTTAAATAAAACAGATGTAAATTGAGTATCTGTAATGCTGCTATGTGGATTGGTTTTCTTGTGGATTAAACATTACTCATGTCAGAATGAATTGCAGTTGAGGAAGGCACTTAAGTATGCATAGTTGCCAGGTCTTCCTTTGGCAAAATTCTTGACTTCATCAGGTCTTTAAATTCCTACCATAGGTTTGATTTCAAACGAAGCACAATTTGCAACAACAACTGTTTCTTCCGTCAGTGAGAACTATGGAGGTTATGTCAACTGAAAGCCCCTGGCTTTCTTTGTGGTAGCTCATACCCTTTGGAATGCTCTGCAGTACCCACCCTTGGTTATTTTGAAGGCACCAGCCACAGGGGCACCTGACATTTGTTAAAAACACAACCATTTCCCCCATTGGTTCTAGTTCCAGTCCTCCTATATTTTTGATGACACCTGTGGCATTCCTTTTTAATATAAGATGACTTTAATGTCTTTCTCTATGTTGTACACAGCTTTGGGGGTTTTCTGTGGTAAGCTGTATACAAGTTTTTCTAAATAAATAGATAAAGGCTGCACTCCTATGCACATTTATTCATAAAAATTCATTGGGTCTTGCATTGCAGGAACCATGCGTAAGTTTTGGCTGCATGTGAGATAAAGCTATGTTGCAACCCATCACAAGTCTTTAGGGTAGGTCTTTAGGATAGGCCAACTGTCATTTTTTTGATGATATGTTTACAAGTGAGAATTGCAATAAAATGCTGCAATGTAATCTCATCTCCAAGCATGAACCTGCCAGCCATGCTCTCCTCCAGCAGGCCATTCCATTCTCTCCCTCCCTGCTCCATTTTCTATTTTTATTTTCCAATTGACATCCGTCAATCAACATTTTTTGGTTACTGAGTATGCTTAGTAACCTGGGAATATTTTTTGTTTTTTGTTTAAATGTGCTTCTACAAACCCCCAAGTACAAGCTGATGCCTTCCTCATTTCTCAGTGGCCCTGTTTTCCCTCCATTTCTATCGGTACTCACCACCCAAGTTCACTATTACAAGGAGTTCTCATTATACAGTTTGCAGGCTCAAGTTAGGCATTTAATCTACAAGGCAATATGACCTGCAACTTTGACTATCGATACCAAATGACATGCTTGAATCTGTGGTGTCTGCCATAGTCTTCAGACCCCTTCCGTGTCAAAATCACATGTAGAGTCATCTGGGAATTGCATATGCATCTATTTTATTAAAAACACACAACCCAAAGTCACAACTATCTGCTGCTTCCCAATGCATATGTACTGCATATGTATGCATTACAACAGATGCATGGTTTTTAATGTGTTCCCCCCCCCCCCACGTCTCACTGCTGAGGGGTAGTCAATAGAAACAAAAGGTGACACTAAATAATTGCATGGCTTTGTTACCTCCTTATGCATTGGAGAGTACCTTCTCTCTCTTTCACATACCATCCTTCATGAAAGATAGCTGGAAACACTATATAAAAGTGGGTTATACATACTCACATCTGTATATAAAGAGTATATACACACACTCATTCACTCACTATATATAGAGAGAGAGTATATGTAGAGATCCTACAGAAATATAGACACACACACACCGCCCAATAATTCATTAATAAACAAACCAGCATACACTCTATAGCCCTCGATTCCCAGCAGCTGGGAAAGACTTCAGTTTTTTAAAGTGCAATACATTAAAGTCAAGTTGCATTCTGGTAGCTGAGCAAAGGAAAGCCACAGGCCCTTGGGGGGAATCGCCAGCCAGTAACCTGTTCTACAAGATGCTGGGAGTGGGGGAAGTGAGCAACCCCGCTGTCCGAGAAAGAGTGGGAGGCAGAGAGAATGCCTTACAGTAAGAGCTGGCTGCACTAGCAGCCATGAACTTTCCCAGAACCCCATGCTAAAGACTGTGCCTCTGTTAGCAGACTGCAAGGTCATAAAGGGCCTTGCAGCCTGTTCCACCCGCCTTGCTCTTGCAAAGGAGGCCCAAGAATGGACAATAGATATAGCAAATACTGGGGTCATGGAGCTGTAGCAAAAGGGGGCCGTTCTGGGAGCAATATTGCTTGGGTGTGTGCACCCCCTCCGGCGCCCACTGCCAGCAGTGGAGCATAGGGACAGGTGTGAGACAGCAGCTTAGGATCACAAGTATGGGGGGTGGGGTTGGTATAAAAAAGGCCTGACCAAAAAACAAAACCAAACCCTGAGGGGTAACATCCCAACCAGAGAGGCTGGAAGAGCTGAACACTCCCCAGGTGCCGTGTGTGTCCCATCCCGCCCCCTTCCCCCATGGTGCCTCCATAAGCTTCATTTGGGTGGTCTATGGTGTGCCTGTATTAAATATTCATACTGATTTAACACTGTGTTTTTATTGCTTCTTTTATTTCTTATAATATACGTTTTATTGCAGTACGGTTTGAATTCTAAATACAGTG
Organism: Podarcis liolepis; assembly: GCF_965112155.1. Classification (NCBI taxonomy): domain Eukaryota; kingdom Metazoa; phylum Chordata; class Lepidosauria; order Squamata; family Lacertidae; genus Podarcis; species Podarcis liolepis. Next base: position 71,499,987 of record NC_139555.1, read on the forward strand.
GTACCTCGGGTTACATACGCTTCTGGTTACAGACTCCGCTAACCCAGAAATAGTACCACGGATTAAGAACTTTGCTTCAGGATGAGGGCAGAAATCGTGCTCTGGCGGCGCAGCAGCAGCAGCAGGAGGCCCCATTATCTAAAGTGGTGCTTCAGGTTAAGAACAGTTTCAGATTAAGAATGGACCTTCAGAACGAATTAAGTACTTAACCCGAGGTACCACCATATCTCTTCTTCTTTTTTAAGCCCTTGAAGAAGGAAGCTTGGGCATATAGCATAGCATGAGGTTTGCACGGGGGTCAAAGCATCCAGGGTCACAGACAACTCAGTTCGACTCAAGAGTAGACCCATTGGCATTAATGAACCGCAGTTAGTCCTGTCCGTTAACATCAATGGGTCCACTCTGGCGTAGGCCTAGCATAGGCTACAACCTCAACTCATGGAAGGGCTGGCTTGGAGGGCAGTGAAGTTACTGCCAGTGTCATGGCCGGCTCTATCCATCCAAAAGAGTGAGTGTCCTTCCGGTTTTCCGGGGCCCGCTCCCGTGGAGAGGGGCGACGGGCAATCCCACGCGGTTGTGGAGAGCAAAGCGGGTGACCGCGGGCACGTGGCCGAGGGCGGCGGCTGACCCTTCCCCGCCCCGGGCGGCCCGCTTCTCCCGATCGCGGCTGCTGCTGCTTCTTGGGCTTCTGCTGGGCGTGGGCCCCGCGCTCCGCTCCTGCCTTTCTCCTCTGCTGGCTCCCGGCATTGATCGACGCCCCACCCAGGGAGTCTTCAACTCTTGACGCCTGCGGGAGCCACTTCGGATCCGCCGCTCGAGCCAGCTCCACCCCTTTGGGTTGACTCGCCGGCGCTGCGGGTTGGAGAGAGTTAGAGCGGGGAGGAGAAGCCGGGCAGCCCCTCGCTCCTCATCCAGCCACGGAAGAGGGAGACACAGGGAACGGACACCCCGTGGGGGACTGCGAGGATCTGACTCCCAGAATTTAGCCGGATCTTACCCTCCATCGGTACTGGCGGCGAGACTCCGGAGAGGCGCTTCCCCCTCCCCGGCACCCGGCTCGGAGCGCCCCCCTTCGGCGGCAGCGGCGGCAAAGAAAGCGAGGGTCGTCCCGAGCTGGAGAAGCAGGTGAGTTTCGCTGCGTTTTCCCTTCCGCGCCGTCTGTGGTTGGAGATGTGTCGCTAGACTAGAGCGCCCTTGCAACTTTGCAGGCGGGTTCGGGCTGATCGAGGCTAAGTTTTAGCGAGGACTTTCCTGTGTTGTGACATTAGATTGCGCTTCGCGGAAGATCTTCGCTGCAGCCCCCTAGTCCTCATGGAGGAGAAGCGGAGGCGAGAAAGGCAGTTGTTCCCACAAGCTGCTTGCCAGGAAATGTTTAGTTTGCAGGAATCTTGCACACACGCACAGTGTGGACTGCACCTCTTTTGACCCTCTTTCTGCCCTTGGCAGGCATCGCCAGGTCATAGCGGAATCACTCCACACTTTGATGAACTCTTTAATGATCATCTCGATGGCACAGGCAAAGGGGTGGTGATAAGGGTTGCCCCTGTTTGGTTTTGGCAAGCTAGTGTATGCAGAAGACTCTGATTCCTTAGAAGACTCTAAGGAATATATGAGACCCGGAAGAGAGTTCAGCTCTTGTAAAATGATTATGAATCTACACAGTTGTGAACTGGAAGAAAGGTTAAAGTCATTCATTGCCCTTGCCTTTACACCCAGACAAAACAATCCCAACATGTAAGGTTTGAAGGACTGGCATTAAAATCAAGGCTCTTGAATTTTGTAGCCCTGAAAGGGGGACAGTAGAAGGCACAACTAGAAAGCCATACTCTCCCTGCGAATTAATGCATTACTCCTGAAAGAGCAGTAGGGATTTTTTGGGGTATCCACTGTGGCCGAGAGAAAGAGGACCAGGTCTCCTCCTGCTGGTGACTCACCACCAGCCATTGGCTATCATCACATGGAAGAAAAGATGGAAAAGGCAAAGTTGAACACTCTCTATTCTCATGCAATCACTCTCTGACTGCAGCTCTAAATGTGCACTAAGTTCTTAGAAGCCTTTTTTTAGGAGAATGACTGTATATTTCTGGAGTCAGCACTTCTCTCTGCAAAGCCACTGGAGCCAGCCTCAGTGGAAGGAGGCCAGACCCCTGCGGGAGAAGACGGGCATATTATTTTGGGAAGGGGGTTTGGAGGGATATAGAATTTGCTTCCTTCCTCTCCTTGTGTTAGCATTATATTTAATTTTCTGTATCATTATAAACTCGGAAGACCTGGCATTAGAAACTGATGTGGCATTGCTGGGTCAAAATCAATTACAGTTGTTATTATAGTAGCTTTCCAGGGTTATAACTTTCATATGTGATTGGTGCATAGAGCTATTGGGAAAAGACAGATATGTTGAGTCTGAGGGGTGTTTGAGTCGGGACCCACCCTATTCCTGCAAGTTGTTTTAACTTTTTAAAATACTGAATTTTAAATTATTGCAACCCACCCTGGGACCTCCTGGTGAAGGGCTAGTAATAAATGTAATAATAAATATGTAAATAAACAAACAAACCATCTAGTGCACCATTCTTCTGAACCAGATCATCTTCAGAGAAACTTAGAATTGTAGAAGTGGAAGGGACACCAAGGATCATCTAGTCCAAAGCCCTGCAATTCAGGAATTTCATCAAATAGGAAATTCAGAACCAGAACATCCTCATAAGATGGCTTGTCCAAGCCTTTGTAATTGGTACCATTGTCACATCTGCTCCCAATGGTGCTCCTCTGGGGGCTGCTAGTGGGGGCGCAACACACACCTTTTTTTACCTGCTATTTGTGCAAGTCTGGTCTATCAGAAAACATGTATCTCATTTTTTTTAATGGCTGCATGCACAGGTAAACAAATACCTGCATTCATGCACACAGTGGACTTCAGGTTTCTAGAAATTAGGGAATGTGAGGAAGTACTAATTGAAGGGATAGCAGCACACAGTGCAAATATATCCCACCAAGCACTGCCCACTAGTGTGGATGGGGAACACTGATTCAATTGAAAATGTGTGGGCAGATGTGCACAAATGCGCACATGAAGAATCAGATCTGTCTGGTCTATATGCACATTAGCACTCTGGTGTATACACAGCCTGAGAGCTCTTAAGTATTTGAAGAGTGCTACCATGACACACACACACTGTCACCCCTCAGTCTTTTCTTCTCGATGCTAAATGTACCTAGTTCCTTCAACTTTTCATTCTAGGACTTATTTTTTCATACCACTGACTCTCTTCACTGCCCTCCTTTGAACCCATTCCAGTTTGCCTATATTCTTCTTAGAAATGGACACAGTACTCCAGGTGAGGTCTTATTCTTGCAGGTGAGGTCCTACTAATGCAGAATGTAGCAGAAATATTACATCTTGTGACTTGGAGGCTATAGCTCTGTTAATGCAGTCATCTTAGTCTCTATTTGCAACTGCATACATGTTCAGCTCATGGAATCAGCTACAATTCTGAGATCTTTTTCATATATGCTATTGCTGAGCCAAGGATCTCCCATCCAGTACCTCTGGAATTGGGTTTAGGGTTGCTGTCGTTTCTGCCCAAATGCAGAACATCTAATTTGTCTCTGTTGGTCTTTGCTTTGTTAGTTTTGGTTTCCTGTGTGTTTGGATTTTTAATTTTATTTTCTGCGCATTTTAAATTTATACCCTTATGAATTAAACAGCTAAAGGATCTACTCATGTTTAATTTCAGCTAGTATAAAAAGGCTAAGCATGGGTTTAGGCTGCCTGCATCAGGATTTCTTCATGCACTAGCAAACTCCAGTTCAGTCTCCTTATGCCTAATATGGGCAAGTTCATGGGGTCCACAGGGTGCTCCTTTATAACGCAGAGCATTGCATAACAGAAGCTGAGTCGGTACTGCATAGTTTGTTCTGCTCCCAAGTTTTGCTGGAGGGCACCTCCTTTTTATCTGCGGAGAGGATGGAGGCGGGAGCATTGCCTTACCAGCTGACTTGTGTTCTCCTTGTCACCCAGTCCATGTACAGTAATAAACTTTTAGAGGCTTCAAGCAGTTTCTCTGGCTTTGCTCCCATCCCTGGCAGTATCATAGCATCAAGTCTTTTAAAACAACAGTGTGTAGATTTCAAACTGAGTTGCAGAGAAAATAAATCTCTCTTCCTATTAGTGATGGTGATTTGAAAAGAAGCATCACGGATAGAAATGTAAGCCCTGGCACTATAGGGCTGCTTTGCATGGCATGTTAAACAAAACCTTGGTTTAGCAGGACTATGCAAGCTTGTGGGATTTGGGGGAGGAACTCATAGGTGCTTTGTTGCTCCCTGTGTTGAGCAGGGCTAAAACTTGACAGCTCAGAGGTGGGAAACTTGCAGCCTGCCTAGGGGATCTAGCTGGCCCATGAGGCCATTTTCCCCAAACCATGTCCATGTGTCCATCAGATTATGTTGCTGGGTGATGTCAGCTGATTGGTGGGGACATGGCTCAATTCTGCCGGATGCTGCAGCCAGCAGAATTGAACCCTTCACTCACCAATTGCTGGAGAGTGCTCCCTGAGAGGACTGCACTGGCGAAGCAGACTCTTGTTCCATCCATGCTGCTCAGCTTTGTCAGGTGGGTGTCATGATGTCATATGATTGACAGTTGGCCAGCAGGGGTGATGGGAATTAGAGATCAGACCCACCAGGCCAAAAACATTGTGGCTTAGCCATGAGGACCAGGAAAATGCAAAACGGCAGCAAGCTGCTCTGCAGGAGCCCATAGGGTCTTGCTAAGCCAAGGTTTGGCTCACAGTGTCATGTGAACCAGGCCAATCCAGTGGTGGACCTGAGGGTTTCAAATTTTGATGCTGCCTTGTGTGGTGCCAAAATTTGGCACCCTCGACCTCTTGCTTTCCATTCTATATCATAGTTGTAGCGACCCCTGCTGACCCCCCCCAGGCTCCGCGCCCAGAGTGGCTGAACCGGTCGTGCTCCCCTAAATTTGCCTTTGACCATAACTTTGGAGGGTTCGTTCTCTTATCAGCATAATATCTTCCAAATAGGACATGTTGAATTTGTCAGAATGTTACTTGGAATTATACCAAAGTTCCGTCTTTCTACAGACCTCAGGAATGTCACACAAAGGTCCAAGGAAGGGCAAAATCACAGTAGTCTGGAAACTGGAGTTGCTTATGCATGCAACTGTGTCTTATTTTTGGTATAGAAGAGACGTGGCTGTAGTAGATATTTTGGCTTCAGGGTTCAGAAAGCAAAAATATGTCAGCCTACCCTATTCCAAGAACATCTTCCAGTCAGAGTCTTGTAAATATGAAGAAAACATAATATTCCTAGAATGTTGCACTGTATCTGTCTGTCTGTCTGAAATAGTTGTACTGCTTAGCAGTCACAATTCCCTTCTCTAGACCAGGGATGGAGAATCTGTGGCCCTAGATCAGCAACATCTGGTTTAGAGAAGGGAATTCCAGCAACACCTGGAGAGTCCGAGGTTCCCCATCCTTCTTTCAGAGGCAGTGATAAACAGGGACATAGACTGTGTCCAAATTTTTGGCCATCATGATAAATATAATGCCTCTAGAAGGCAGTGATGGATGTCAGAAACATGACTAAACAGCTGCCAATACGGGACATGGCTGTTATGGATGTGCACAGCTAAGCCAGCAAAAGAGATGGCCACCCTTGTTCTAGCTGCAGTAAAAGAAGAGGAATAGAGGAACATGTGTAGGAAGGGAAAATTTGTATGACAGGCCTGGACTTCACTGAATTTCACATCAAATGCAACTGTCCCAACATCTTCCACTCTTGTTTAGGGAGTGGTGAACAATGTAAGGAGAGATTTGTACACTGCCAACAATTGGCAACTTAGAGGAGTTTCTGTCAACTGAGTGTATATGAATTTTGATGAATAAAGTAACAAAGATAGCCAAGAAACAAAGAAAGCTACATATGGGTTACTGGAGAAGAAGGGTGGAGCATAATTCCACAGAATCATAGAATTGTAGGGTTGCAAGGTGCACCAAGAGTCATCTAGTCCAACCCCCTGCAAGGCAATGCAAGTTGGATCCATTGTCAGGGACTGGCAGGGCTCTGGTGAGTATGTGGCAGAGGCAAGGAGGCTGGAGGCTGACCCAGCAAAGGGCGCCAGCAATTTATGGGTTTTTGTGCCACCCACAAGGCAGGAGCCAGGGCTAGAAGAACAGGAAGAGTCTGAGTAGTCAAGAGATGGAGGATGAGGCACAGGACATGTTGGAAGCAGAGGCTGTTCAGGTGAGAGGCAAGAAGTAAAGTTACAGGAAACTAGGCAGAGGACCATCTCAGTAGTGGCAATCGCCCTGTGGAACGCCCTCCCATAAGATGTCAAGGAGTTAACAACTATGTGACTTTTAGAAGACCTCTGAAGGCAGCCCTATATAGGGAAGTTTTTAATGTTTGATGTTTTACTATGGTTTTATAGTTCGTTGGAAGCCTAGTCAGATGGGCAGGGTATTACTACTACTAATAATGAGTGGAATGACGCTGACTGTTAAGGCTAACACCAACGTTTCTCAGTGGTCTTTTCCTTCCTGCTTACTTTCTTTCACCACCAGCAAATGAATTCAGTTCAAGTAGGGAAGTAAATATTATTAGTTGCTTTCTCCTTCTGTGAAACTGATTTATTATCGTCAGAGCCATGCTAAAATCATCAATATTCTGTGTCAAGGGAACCCACATTCTCTCCACTAAGAAAAAGAGAATTCTGCAATCTATAAAAATTAGGCAGATTTTTGCCTATTTTATAAAAAGGAGTGAAATGATGTCATGTATGACCTAGTTCATGTTCTTGCATTGGGGGTGGACTTGATGATGCTCAGGATCCCTTCCAACTCTACAATTCTATGATTCCATATGTCCTGACCCTATATTACAAATCATAAAGCACTATACAAGCTTATTCAAAAGCAAACCCCACTTTGTTCATGGGAGCTCTGTTCAGTATGCTCTGGATTGCAGCCTTAGCCACAGATCTGGCTCATGATGTTTCCCCACACACTGTATTACTTTCAAGTTTTTATCTGCAGCTCTGCAGAGCTGCTGCAAAGTGGCCAAGAGAAATGGGCTGTGAAGTTCCTCGTTCATTAGCAACTTACAGCCAGCTTGCTAACTTGCTTATTCTGTTAATGAAAAGATGTGGAATTGGGCACCTAAGAAGAGCTTGCACCAAATGGTGTATGTATATTGAGCTCTGCAATACGTTTGATCTGAGCTGTGATTCATTGTGCCAAATTTCCAAATCAAACAGAGGAGTCTTGCAGTTTGGTGTCTACTGGGTTAATGTTTTTGAGCACGTAAACATGTTTTGCCTGCCCTCATACTGTAAGGCAGAAGTGGGTTGACTTGTATGGTTTACGTTGTTGTTGTTTAATTAGAATTGCCATGGTCCTCCAGTATGTCTAAAGTGTACAAAGCAATATGGTATCATCAGGTGCTCTCAACTGCTGCAAAGGAGTCACTAACTGTAACACCAAACCCCTTCTCCCTTGTTCCCTGCTGCTGCCACTAGCATCCTTTGCATACCTGCTTGTGCATGTAAGTCCACCTAGCTTTTTTGCAAGAATCCCAGTAGCCACTGAAAAATGCCAGCCATTATTTGCCCCAGTTAAAGAAGCATTCTAACTGGTCTTCCAGACTGATAATAGGAGTCTATTGCTTTGGACTCTACCCTGGAATAATTACGCATGCCTTCCCATTTCAAGGGCAGCTGCCTTTTGCAGCCCAATGAATATGGGGATTCTCACTACAAAGCAAAAAGAGGTGCCCCCTTGCCCAGCAGCACAGAGCGGGGTGCCCCCCCTTCTTGCTCTGCTTCTATTTTGCTGCAGTGCAGTGACTTTAATATGTTCTAATTAGGCATCTGCTGGGAGGGAAGACTGGCTCCTCCAGCAATCACTGCAACAAAGCCCTTCCCTGCTGGGGCGGTGAGAATGCTCTGTTTAGAAAAGTTTTGGCTTTGGCTAGGACTGCAAGGAATTCTTGCTCACAGGAAAGACATGGTTCACTTCCAGGCCCCACAAATCCAGTCTGGGCAATCCTACCTGAGTGTGCAAGTCTTTGGAGAGCCCACTGCATATTCTGCAAGACAATCTCCCCGACAAAGTTTCAGCAGGAGCTGCGGCCAGATCCTATTTTAATGCAACCCCCCACCCCAGGTAAACCATAGTAGAACAAACAACTTAGTGAGGGAATAGAGCTTTCTTCTTTACTTTTCTTTTCCACTTTCTCCTATGCAGCTTAACCAACTCCCTGGAAAGGGAGCTCTGTGCTCTCACCTGATGTCTGAGCAGTGTTCACTAGCTGACCCACCAACCACGAACAGTCACCAGAAAATCTGGGCTCAAACGACATCTCCATAATTGCTTTAGGAAGCTGGCATCACTTAATTGCCAGAGATGCAAGGGAATAATTGCAGAAGACAAATGGGCTCAGAGGTGGCCATGTCTTGATGAAAAGAACAGGCTGGGGAAGATTCATTCAGGGAAAATGTTAAAAAAGGATTGAAGTAAATAGAAAGACATGGGAAAAAGCAGGGAAGGGGCAGAATTCACTCTCTTTGCTGGGAGCTTGGCTGGCAGCCTTGCTTTTCACACAGGGAGGAAAGCACTGTAGTTTTGCTTTTGGCTTTTCACAGTGGATTACATTAACCTTGGAGACATCTATGCAATCCCAATGACTGGGCTTGGCCTAAGAAGAGAGCTGAGCTGGACCTTGTCTATAGATTGTGCCCAAATGTTGTGCTGAGGAGTCATATGTGCAAGTCAAAGACCTAACAGCAACAACACATTTGCAACCTTTCAATCAATAAGGGCCTAGAATAGATATAGCCCAAGGATGGGAAATCTGTGACCCTCCTGGTGTTGTTGGACTACAACTCCCATTATGCTTCTGACCAGTGGCCATGCTGGCTGGGTCCAGTGGGAGCTAGAATCCAACAACATCTGGAAGACCACTGGCTTCCCACCCCTGATGTAGCCAATGCTTTCAGAGCAATAATTCAGATACCAGCTACCAAGACTCTAGACAAGCAGCTTCCCTTGGCTTTGATCAACTGGGAAATCCTGATCATCTACTGGGGGGCTCAGAGCTAGGCAGGGGGAAGATAGGACACTCTCTATAGGTGTCCTATTAACACTCATAGGTCAGTAGCAGAGCACATGCCTTGCACATAGTAGGCTCACTGATATGAAATTGTCAACCATCACAAAGCAGGAAAGATCCCTGTCAAGACTCTGAGAGACTGGTTTCCAGACACGTCAGTAATCAAGAGTTTGTGGTATATGTCTAGCTCCTAATTGTACTGTTGACTTGGAACAACAGCAACTCTCCAGGGATTCAGGCAGCCTCTTCTAGCCCTTCCTGGAGACACCAGGGGTTGAACCCGGGATCTTCTGCATGTAAAGAGGATGCACTACCACTGAGCATTGGTCCTTTCCCAAAGCACTTGGGGGCTTGAGCAAACCAATTATCTCCACCCCACCCCCAGTTTCCTTAACTGTTCCCCCCTTCAGCTGACATACCACCATCTTTATGAGATGGAAGCTTACTTGTTCTGGTCACTTTGGTGGTTGGGAGTTTAAATTTCAGTTACCTTTTAATGTAAGGTAAGTCCTCCAAGTATATAGAAAGTACCGTCTTAGCTTGGGGTTGCCTCATTTCTCTCCCAATCTGGTGGGCACTCAATCACCAAAGTTTGCTCTTAGACAGAATTATGGCATTACTGGACTAGACTGACCATTGGTCTGACCAGGGGTGGTATAAGATCTCACCCAAAAATTTTCACGTGCGTTTTTGACGATTTGCACTCATGATCAAACTTTCAACGCTGTTTGCATGTGCAATAGGTTTGGGACAGATGTGCTGCTTCATTTCCAATCAGTGTATGTCTTATAACTTCCTGCTAAAATCCTGTAACTTTCTATACCACAAATGTTATTGGGTTGCTGTTGTTTTGTCCCACTCCTGTTGTGGTGTAGAGCAAGAGTGCCCTTCCAAAAAACCAAAAAATATAGTAACTTGGGGGAAGCATTGCAGAACAACAAATAATGTAAAATGATGTGCAGATGGTTCAGCAGGTGAAGACTGCAGGTGGCTCTCGGGAGTCAAGGGAGAACAGCCTTTTCTTGCTTCTTTAACAGCCAGCCGTTCCACCCAAAGCGCTGCCTCTGACCTTTGTAGGGCTCTGTCAAAGCAATGCATGAAAGAGGCCAGGATATTAATTTCATTTACTGGCTTCCTATTGTTTGCTTTTCTCTTTGTCACTGTACGCTTCCCACCCAACCCTCCTCCTTACATTTGGCATTCTTTTCCTTGCACTCTTGCACTCTTCTCCTCTTTTCTCCTTTTAAAGGCCTCTTAATTTGTTTCTCTGCTTGCCTTCCTGCCTTAAATGTTTCTCCACTTTATTTGTACACATAGACGCACACAGGCGGAAAATTCCATTAACTTGTAACAGTGATTTTCTGCTTTTCAAAGGAGCAGTGCTGCTTTATGCATAATGCATCATCTGTGTACATTATGCCATTCTGGGCCCCAGCCTGACCCCTAGACTCCTCCCATGAAGCCCCAACACCATCCATAGCCCAAGGGAAGCCCAAGAAGTGCCACTGGTTCCAGCACTGATCAGAAAGATCTTATCATTCAGGTGGAAACCTGACCAGGCCTGTCTCCAGAGGCTGCCCTGGAAGAAACCTCGAGGTGGGTCTCCAGCAACCGCAGCAGAAGAGCCCCCTTCTGAGTCAGCAGGAGAGGCTGAAGTGCCTCCCAGAAATCCCGGGCGCCTACCCAGAAAAGGAGAATGTGTGCCTGAGAGCCCCAAATATTGGAGCTACTTGTGAGTAATGGTCTACCGTACTTGACAGTAATCCCGTCTCTTCCTGGAGAGCAGGGTTAAGCACTTGCAGTTGGTCCTGGGTGGGGTCTAGGAGGCCAGACTGTGTAAGCCAGGCATCCCCAAACTTGGCTGTTTTGGGACTACAGTTCCCATGATCCCTGACCACTGGTACTGTAAGCTAGAGATGATGGGAGTTGTAGTCCCAAAACAGCTGGAGGGCCAAGTTTGAGGGTGCCTGGTGTAAGCCCTTAGGTGACTGGCATGTCTTTTGGTTGTCAGGTTCATGAGGAGCACCTTGCTTGTTTCTGCTTGAGGGCCCTTGTGTGAAACAGTCAGGGGGCCGTATGCCAGTGGCCGGTAATGTTCAAAGCAAAAGTGGGCAGTGAAATGGATATGACTCTTACCTACTGTAAGGCTACATTCTAGCTATGCCAAATTCTCTGGTTTCTCCATGCAGGCATAGACTATATGTCTACTTACCTCTATCCAGGTGGGCAAGAGGCGTTATCACAGCCCAGGGGCAACATCCAACCACATGAAAGCTCTTGCGGGGGGCTCAGAGCAGGACCCATAGGAAGGGGCTGACCTAGGGAGGGGCATGGCTTGGGGAGAGAATTCCAAGGCCTGTGTGACCACATTTTGCTCCTGGGCCTGAGGTTCCCCATCACTGATTTTACCTGTTCCACCCTACCATTGAATGACCTCCTGTGCTGCTAACCTCTGGATTTCTTCTTGAAGACTCTGTTTGCTGGATTCCATTTGCCTCCGGACTGCTTCAATGTGCTTTGAGTCCAGCTACACCTGGGCTCTCCTTATTGAATTCCCTTTGATCCTGACCTGTCCGGTTGTGTTTATCACATTAGTCTGCTGTTGACCTGTTTGTGGTTTACACCAGCCGATGCTCCAAAACTGTGTCCTGACCTGGTTAGAGCAGGACACCTTGTCATTTCTGTTGTCTGGCATTTTCTCCCAGTCAAGACGAGGATTGTCAAGCTTCAGGGAAGGCTTTCTAATTACCTGTGTTAGGTGTAGTTTATTTTAAACCACTACGATAATATTCTATTTTGTGGGATTCCTTTCTCCTGGAGGCTCACCAGAATCCTAGACTGACCAATTGTTAATTTTTTGGAAGTAGTGTCAGAACTTGCTGCTTCAGGAAGTATTTTGTGGCTAGCTTTAAGTGGGCGTCGGGTAAATGTATGGGTTTAAAGCAAACCTTTAGTTCTATGTGTTGAGTAGCACAGGAAGCTGGTAGCAGGGGCGGCAACAGCATTTCTTTGTTTACACTATTTAAATGCTAACCAATAACGTAAGTTCTCTAGGCAGCTTCCCATAACAATTACAGCAAGTAAGTATTAAACAAGATTATAAATGCATGAAAAATAAAACACCGGGAAATCAAATCAGTGCAACAAAGCTCAGAGCATACTAAAATGTCACAATTCTTTTAGATGCCAAGAATATCCCAAACATTCTATTTTGTCATGTATGATCTAGTTGAGATTTCTGCACTGCTGGGGGTTGAACTAGATGACCCTGGGGGTCCCTTCCAACTCTACAATTCTATGATCTAAAAACCCCTAAAAGGTTTTAAGATTGGAAAACCTAGGAAATATTGTTAAAGTCTTTGCCTGGTACTAAAAGGACTATAATACACATAGGTGCCAGGCAAGCCTCTCTAGGGAGGGCATTCCACAGTGGGTGTGCCACCACTGAAAAGGTGCTATCCTTTGTACCTGCCAAACCTCATTTGGTGGGTGCTGCTGAAGAAGAGTCGCAGATGATCTCAAAGTCCAGGCAGGTCTAGATTGGAGGAGGTGATACCGTAACACGGCTAGTTGAAGGCCATTTTAGAATCCCGCTTTCTTGCTTTTATATACAGTGGTACCTCGGGTTAAGAACTTAATTCATTCTGGAGGTCCGTTCTTAACCTGAAACTGTTCTTAACCTGAGGTACCACTTTAGCTAATGGGGCCTCCTGCTGCCACTGCGCTGCCGCCATGCAATTTCTGTTCTCATCCTGAAGCAAAGTTCTTAACTCGAGGTACTATTTCTGGGTTAGCGGAGTCTGTAACCTGAAGCGTCTGTAACCCAAGGTACCACTGTAGTAGGGTACCAAGCTTTCTTCACCATGGACCACTTGAAAATTGCTGAAGGTCTTGATAAATTTTTCTGCCTGTGGTAGCAATTGTAATGCCTTGTGCTAGGTGCTGTGTGATTTTTAACTGTATTTTTACAGATAAGTTGCAGACCGCCTGAACAAAGCTTGCAGACCACTTGTGGTCCATGGACCACAGTTCAGAAACCCCTGCACTAGGCAAAACTGTGGCTGTCTATAGCAAAACCCTCCTCTCAGCTTTACATCATGGTTGAATTATCCCTAAACGTGTTAGACGTATATTGAACTGCACATTGTACTTGTATTATTCTGTAACTACCACACATTAGCATGATATTTAATTCCAGCAGTCAGCTCAACCATTCCAAAAGTATTTATAAAAACATTCCTCTTCCCAACCCACGCATTGCATTACAGGACTATCCACTTCTGTGACAGTGACAATGCAGAGCCACTGAATCTGCATAATCTCTTAATATTCACAGATCAGAAACAGTTGCTGCAAAGGGATATACTAGATCAGAAGTAGTACAGAATAAGCCACAGAAACATCTCCCAGCAAGGCTTATTTGTCCCAGTCTATTGATATGCAGAATGCATGGAGCTGCCAAGGTTTAGTCTGGCAAATGGAGATGTTGGAGGTGGATGGGTGAGGGGTCTGTGCTAAGCATTGCCTTTTGGTATCTGCTAGAGAGGGAAAGGAGATCCTTACAGGCTCCTGATCGGACCATCTGTACAGTGAGAAGTAGGTGGCAGGAATGCTGGCCTTGTGGTGCGCCTTTAGATTGCAGCTCTGAAACAATTTGTTCCAGCACTGGACCTACAATAGCCTCAGAGTTTAATAGAGCTTTCCCCAGCTCAGAACACAGACAGCTCTAGTGCACATAAAATCACAGGAAGAAATGACAGACACAAGTGCAATGAAGAGCTGGTACAGGTTCAGAGAGCTTCCCTCTGCAGATGGAACAAATATGGAGGAGCTGAAGAAGGTGTGGCGTCCAAAGTCAGTCACTGATGAAACCCTTCAGCAGTACATACACACACATAGGATATATTGACGTGCCCCCATAGGAAGCCACCTAACATCAGCTCAGGCTACAGTATTTGTTCATCTAGCTCAGTATTGTCAGCTCTGATAAGAAGCAGCTATCTAAAGCCTCAGACTTTAGTCTTCCCCGATCCCTTAAAAAAAAAAAAATGTGGTGCCAGCAGTTGAACCTGTGATCCATGAAGAACATGGGTGCTCCATCACTATAGTCTCTTCCAGGAGGTGGAATAAGGAACAACAGCAGCAGAATGTTTTCTGCAGGCCCAAGGTAGGCTGCCTCTGAGGCTTCTGAACTTCAGAAGGAAACCATTAATGACCCTTATGGCTCTGCTCTGCCTTCAGCGTCAGTGGCAGTGATGCTTCTGAATACCAGAGCCTTGGGTCCTGCTTTCTGGTTTCCCACAGGCATCTGGGTGGCCAATGTGAGAACAGGATGCTGGACTAGATGGGCCATTGATCAGGCTGCTGCAATGTTCTTTGGTATATCTTGGCAGGATGAAGAAGGAATTAGGCATTTGGGAAAACAAGACTGAAGTCATGATAGGATGTAGAAGAGGAGTGTGCATTGGTTTGTGTGTCTGGGGGGAAGGACACTAGGCAGATAGGAGCAAAAGGAGAGGACATCTATTTGAAAACTCTTGTGACTTGTAGCTTATACACTTAGAAGGTTTCCTGCTTCTGTAATGTCTAGCTGTATTTGGGGGCAGAGTGATTCCTCCTAATACATTAAGATAGATGTGGAGCAATTGCAGTTTATTTGTATCTGGTTTTGTTTTCATATTTATTTATTTAGCTGTTTGCGTCCAGGTCTACCCCACCCCTAGCGATGGTAAGGGAAGAGGTATCCTGGGCTACCAGCTGCAAAGAGCATCCCTGCTCATCTCTATTCTTCCTATTTAAGAGCAACCTAATCGAGATTTTTAGCATTATTTTTTCATAGTTTTTTTTCATAGAGTTGGAAGGAACCCTAGGGGCCATCTAGTCCAACCCTCTGCAATGCAATCTGATTAATAGAAGGGAACCACACCAGTTTTTAACATGCGAAATGAAAGCAGCATAATTTTGTTTAAGGCATAAATTGCCCCAAGGGTTCTTCTGCTTCTGAGTTAGGGCGCCCTATTTTGATGGATGATGCAGCTGTAATCATCCAAGTTGCATCTGCTTGAGGTGAGATGAAATGAAGGGAAAAGATGGGGTGATGCACCAAAGTTAGCCTCAAATGTGAATAACAGCCCCTGAGATACTTTGACCTTGGTTGTCATGCCAACAGATAGCTCTTCTTCGCTGAAAAGCCATATTCACCCTTAGGGATGGGTGGAGAGTTGAGTAGGTTTTTTGTCTGGGTTTATGAGCTGCTCATCACAATAGGTTGCCAGAGCCCTTTGTGTGAAGCTCAAATGCTTGGGCATCAAGTGTCTTGGAGGCCTTGATGCCCTTCAGAGCAGCTTGCCCTGAATAGTTGCTCCACCGCCTCTAAACTTTCAACTGGGGCAGAATGTTAATGGCCCAATCCCTCCAGCTGGAAGCAGGTTAACAAAAGCAGCCAGTAACTTTTGCCTCCCCCAAAACTGAGGTACAGATCCTGGTGGAGGGGGTGGGGGAGGCTCCTTGGTCAAAGGATTGGACAGTTCATTGATCCCAAATAAAGACCCAAGCTGGGTCAATTGCCCTCTTTGCAAACACAAAAAAGTTTATTATTTAGTAAGAAACGAATAGGTTTCTGGTTGCTTAGATTATTGATCGATTGACTGAATTTATATACAGTTAGATGCCGTTAAGTGGACATTCAGACTGTCACAGTTTCAGCAGGATTCAGTTACATGTTGGAAAATCCAGGCTGCACAATTGCAATTGATTGGGAGATCTTGCATAACACAACTCATTTCCTCTAAAGACCTGGTTTATTTGTTTTTGTAGCAATTGGGAAATCTTGCACAACACAACATGTTTCCCCTAAAGACCTGGTTTATTTGTTTTTGTAGCAATAAAGAAAGTGACAGGGAAATGCACTGGGAAGTGTGGGATAACGCTTGCTTGATGCAACATCATTTAACCTTGCAGCAAACTAAACAGGATGAATGTTACATAAACACGTCATCTGGAAGTGCCCATAATCTCATTTATACGCCTGGGTGTCATAGTTTGCTGGAATATGAGATGGTGTTTCCTTTTGTTAGCAAAAACAAATCATAGTTGTTCATAGCATCTCCTTATCTGAATCATACTCTTTTTTCTCTCAGGACAATATGCCTCTTTACCACAGTGGAAGCCCAACTGTCCTGTAGTTTTGCCTCACCCTTCTCCCCTCTCTCCGCACCCAGAGAAAAGCTGAATGGAGCATTTCATTCTTCATTCCTGCTTTGTCACCACATCCACTGTTGTTTGGGATGAGGAATGGTTTTTCCTGCTCCCGTCTCCCTTTCATATAGAATCTGTACACAGAACCCTTTTATGCAGTATTGATGGGACTGCATGGGATGCTGAGCTGGCCGATGATCTTCCCACCCTTTCAGAGGCCATCAGGGGACATCTATGAACACAAACTTAAATGTCTGTAGATTCTGAAAGTAAAAGAAAAATCAAAGACAATATGGCTGGTGCTAAGCAAATGCACAACAGATTCCCAAAGCCACAAGTATGAGATCACTTATTTATGTGGTGTGGCTATATTACAGTAGAAGCTGCTCTTCCTAGTCCCCTGTTGCCTACCCTGATGGAGCTATAAGGAAGACTTAAGGCTGCAGCCCTAAACAGGTCTACTCAGGAGTAAGTCCCATTCACTTCAATGGGGCTCTACTTCCAGGTAAGAGGGTTTAGGATTTAGCACTTGTTGTTTAGTGCACTGTAGCCATTTATTAGACCACACTTCCAATCTTATTAGTGTTTGACTGGAGGCTGTGACCCTGTACTCACTTATCTTGGAGTAAACCACATGGAACTCAAGAGAGACTTTCTTCAGAGTGGTGTCATTCATTAACCTCAAAGCAGGTGTAATGCAGTTTAGAATGGAGGACTTAAAGACCCATTCACATTTATTTATTTTTAAAATTTGTATACTGCCCTATACCTGTAGATCTCAGGGCAGTTCACAACATAAAACTGCAATATAAAAAACACAAATGCATAATAAAAATAAGAACAAAAGGCCTGGTTGACTTTCAGTCAGTCCATGAAGGAGGCAAGTACAGTGGGCCAGCACATCCACTGCCTCACCTGCAGATGCAAAGGAGAAGTGGAGATGTGTGTCATCAGCATATTGCTGACAACATACTGCACACCTCTTGATAACCCCACCCAGTGGCTCCATGTAGATGTTAAACATCATAGGGGATAAAACTGAACCCCAAGGAACCCCACACTGAAGGCTCCACGGGGCCAAAGAACACTCTCCAAGCAACACCTTCTGGACCCCTCCATCCATGTAGGACCAGAACCACTGTAAATGCTGCCACCCACCCTTAACTCAGACATTTGATACCATGGTTGATGGTATTGAAAGCCACTGAGAGGTCAAGGAGGACTAACGGGGGCACATTTTCCCTGTCTCTCTCCCAACAAGAGGTCATCGTACAGGGCGACCAAAGCAGAAATGCACCTAGAAAATCAGTTTCCTCCAAGAGCGCCTGGATCTCGTCTGTGATCACCTACTCAAGAACCTTGCCCAGGAAAGGGAGATTAGCAGCTGGCTGGTAATTACTTAGATTTTCAGAATCCATTCAGTTTTCCAAACCATTTGCACATGAATCCTCTCACCAGTTTATTATAGGAGTAGATTATGCATCCCATGTTATCAGCACCTCTGCAATCCTGTGAATGGCAAGGTTATGAAATCCAGGTTTCTCTTGACAGCAAATGACCAATCTCGCTTTCCAGTGGCATATTCACATATGTTATCTTGGTGTCGGAAACATCTTATAACAAGGAAACATATTGTGTTTATAGGCACTGGGTGCCTTCTTAGATTAGTGCAGCACTAAGCACAAATTGCCGGGGGCGGGGGGCAGTTTAACGTTGCTGTTGTTGTTTTTGCTAGGAAACTCTGATGAAGTGAATCATAGTCCAGGAAAGCTTATACTGTAATACATTTGATAGGTTTTAAGGTACCGCAAGATTCTGTTTTGTTTTGAAGTCAAGGACATCTTACTGCTATCCACTAGGAAAAGTAGTTCCCTACATTCTTATCACTGCTTTGACCATTTGATGGAGTGCCCAAACAGGGAAATAGTATTCTGTACCGAGATCTAAGTAGGACGCCATCTCTCTTCTGTTGATGACCCTGACCCTGAGCCGCTGACAGTGTTCACACATTCAGTGCCACCCTGAGTTACTGTCTGTAAAATCCTTATGCTGTTCATGTCATGGCCACATTAATGAATTAACTAATCAATACACCACTCACATACCAAAGTGGCTTTTAAGCGGTTTCTTAGCAGCCATTTTGGCATTCATATCCTTGAATAAGTCATAGATTCGCCACCAAAATATGACATGTAGTTCTGTGCTTAATGGTACCAAGAAGTACAGATCTGAAACCAGAAGGTCAGAAGTGCATCTTGAAAATTATGATTAGAAGGGGCATACCAGGGCTTTGGGCTGAGAGTTGCATAAAGTAGCTAAATAAAATACAGAAAAATAAGTTGTGCCAGCAGTTGTGGAAGTCCTCCCCACCCCACCCCACCCCCTAGTTTTATACCCACAGCAACCCTGTGAGGTAGATTAAGCGAAGAGATAATAACTGGCCCAAGGTTACCCAGTAGCACCATGGCTGAGTGGGGATTAGAACCCAGGCCTCCAGGGCCATAGTCTAGCCTTCCAACCACTGTGCTACAATGGCCTGCACCATGGTGGAGAACTTTGGCTGCATTTCTGGATGTGACCTGACAAGCAGAAAGCCAGCAGGTGGGTCTGGGTGGAGATCAGTGCTGTTTAGATGGGTCTTTCCCTTTCCAAGGCAGGGTGAGGATTTCCCCCGCTCCTCCTTCTCCCACTTGTGCTGCAGGGGCTGGGGGGGGGCTGCTGTTGTAACCCGATCTGGCAGACAATCTCACTCTTGCTTCTCCGCCTTTCAGCTGCCAGAGGTTCAGAGTCCAGCGCCTGCAGAGGAGAAGAGGCAGCTGCTGCTACTATGATCCAGGCACTGGTGTTCCTGTTGCTGGCTGGAAATGGAGCCTTAGCTACCAACACCAATCCGCGTCTGAAGCTCTCCTTTCATAGTAAGGCGGACATCAAACCAACAGAGGGGATGGATGAGTGTGTGTGTGTGTGTGCGTGCGCGCGCGCACACACACACACGTGTAACATTTTCAGAGGAGGTGTGAACGAGTGTTACAGGGAATCTCTAGGGTTTTGAATGGGCAGTCCTCCATAGGTGATGGGGCCATCAATAGGATGTTATGGACAATGTCTTTCCATAGAGCAAAACTCAGAAAGACAGGTTTTGAGGTGGTAAGCAGAGAAGCAGAGTTTGTGGAAGGAAGGGGTCGATGTGACAGCTACGAATATGTTATATTCTGAGTGTTTCCATCTTATGATGCCCACCTTGCCACTCCTTCAGGGCTCTACCTGCCTCCTATAACATAACAAGTGATCTTTACAGAGACACACAAGGTCATGGAGAGCTGTGTATTATTATCCTGATGCTCCAAATTGTAGCTGGTGCACTCAGTGTCCAGCCTGTGCTAGGAGTAAGGAAGTGTGGGGCATTTAGAAAGGCGCACTCTGTTACTATCAAATCAGGAAGAGTTCTGTTCTTTTACTAGTGAGATGAAAATGGATCCTCTTTCTCCTCCTCCTCCTCTTCTTTTTCTTCTTCTTCTTCTTCACACTCATGTGTAGCTAAAGACTCTGTTTCCTTAAGTTTCCAACACTGCCTCAGATTTATGTGCTGGTTTCATTGAGGTCTGGCTCTGATCCCATATGTTGTGGGGATATGTTTCTTTCAAGTTTAGGAAAGAGATGCGTAAGGACTGTCTAATTATGAACATTTGGGGGGAGGGAAGCCAAAACAGAACATTTGTTTGTGTCTATATAACACCACAAATTAAGTGGCTGTGCTAATACTTTACAAGTTTTAAATGACCGGAAAGAATCTGATAAATATTTGATAATGGGCAACAGTACAAGTACATTTTTTTTAAATAAAGGACTAGACCGATTATTGGCTAACAAACATATTAAAAGGCTGTTAACCAAAATACTCAGATTGTATAGCCTAGGAGTGGACTATTTCTCTGTGTGTTTGCATCTAGAACCCCTGTGATGCACCAATGGATTTTAATATATGAAGTAAGACAGCATGATCAGGATTTCTTAACATTAAGGCATATAAATTAAACTTTAAGCAATCATGAGCATGTACTCTTGCTTAAAAACATATAGAGCCCCTACCTGAATGAAACAGGCTTTTTTATTATGTATTTTAATTAGTGAAGGTTTAATGCTCTGATGGAATTGTTATGGCATATTTTAATTTCATGTGTGGATTTTCTATAGTTGCAAACCGCTTAGAAGCCATTTGGACATGTAAATGGTATACAAATTAATAATATTACCGTATTTTTCTGTGTATAACACGACTCCATGTATAAGACAACATTTCCCTTCTACTGCCGCAGCACCTGCCCTTGCTTACTTAGCATATTAACCCATGTATAAGACGACCCTCAATTTATCACAAAAATTTCAGAAAAAAATGTCATCTTATACATGGAAAAATATGGTAATAATAATAGGTCAGCAGTCTTTGCAAGAATCGCAACAAGCAACAAAAACTACTAGATAGTCAACAGCAAAATGGACTTGCAGCCTATTGGTGGAAGACAAAGTCCAACTTCCGCCACACACTCGTGCACACAGCTGTGGCCCTCAGAGTCTTTTCCAACTATACAATTCTATGATTCTGTGAAACACGCCCCATTCATTAGTCTGCTGGAAGTGATGAGCAGGGACTAAAATACCCTGTTAGTGTTTGAGAATGCTTCTTTTCAAGTAACTGGAAGTGTTTTAGCTATTAGATAGTCCGTTAGTATGATAAATAGACTCTGTACTTATGTGAAATAAGATACAAAAGCATCTCTCGCTAAGAGGGGAAGAAATTCTCTCATGCACTCAGAGATGATATCATAGAACGTTGCCCTGGAATGGACCACAGAAAGTTGTCTAATTCATTTGCTTGATTTTTAAGGAAAAGCAGATCCGACAAATTGTGTCACTCATTGTTGAAACATCTAGTAATGAGGCTGTACAATCATCATACCTTTGCTAGTTTCTGGGCCTACGCCGCATGCTTCACAATTTTCAGACATTTCCTTACAAACGCAAGGTTTCCTTCAATAAAGCATTAGATTCCTAGGATGTAGCAGATGTCATGGTGCAGTACCATGGACACTGGGTACATTTTATTCTGGTGATGAATGGATTCTACCAAAGTGTTATCCTTTGGTAGGGTTCTTTTTGGCATCCCCTTTTACAATGACAAAGCAGCGCTAATGCATTAAGAGCCAGACTAGACTAGTATCAGATTTTTCTACCACTGATGGCAGCAGTGTTGATGGGGCACTAGTCGGACTTGCTAGCACAGGTGCAGTCTTTACGGAAATTTCTCCCAAAAGTTATTCTCTCTCCCAAACACGGCCACGCTTTCTTATCTTTTGGCAGCTGGCCAAAGCTAATGACATGTTGGAACATCTCATCTTTTGAATGATTTGTAAAGTTGCTAGGCTGCAGCTTTAATTGCCGAGTTACCCCTTATGAAGTCAGTCCTTGAATGCTCATGGCCAAGTGCTTGCAACAGTGCGTCACATGGATTGTGAAGGAAAGGGAAGGGGTGTTCTGCTTGTGGGAATAGAAGGGCAAAGTGTTTGGCAGAGGTTGGGAACATGTGGCCATCTAGAAGTGGTTGGACTCCCAGCGCCCATCAGCCCCAGCCAGCATGACTAATGAGCAAGGATAATGGGAGCCATAGCACAGCAATATGTAAAGGGCCACACATTTCACACCCCTAGTGTTTGTGGTACAGGGAAAAAATGGAGGGCAGTTGGGTTGCTTTGAGGGAGTGATATGCAGGCACTCCTTCTGGAGAACTGGAAGTGTTTGCTCTTACAGTGGTACCTCAGGTTAAGTACTTAATTTGTTCTGGAGGTCCGTTCTTAACCTGAAACTGTTCTTAACCTGAAGCACCACTTTAGCCGCTGGAGCACGATTTCTGTTCTCATCCTGAAGCAAAGTTCTTAACCCGAGGTACTATTTCTGGGTTAGCGGAGTCTGTAACCTGGAGCGTATGTAACCCAAGGTACCACTGTATTCTTATTACTATTCTTATTAATGCTATCCTCATTTATTTGTTGCTTTCCACACACAGAAATCCTCAAAGCAACTTATAGTTTCGTAACATACACACAAAGCATCAATACATTTACAAGGAAAGCATCAAGAAAGGCAATAAAAGCCAACTTTGATCTAAAAACAAAGTCACTCATGCAACAGTATTATAAAAAAGATCATTCCTACCCACCCAATTAAAGAATGTAAACAACAAACCAAATGGAAATCATACTGCGGTATGACCTCAATGAAAAAAACAAAGGCCTTGGTAAATGGGAGTTTCTGTGTAGGAATGCCTAAAAACTGACAGCAATGACACCAGGCAGGGCAGTTGACAAACAGGAGAGCAAACCATGGTAAAACCCCATTCTCACATTACCACCCTCCTCAGAGGGGACACATTAGTGATTTTGGTGCAACCAAAACCAGGCAAAGCTCACCAGACCTCCTTGATCCCTCAGCCCCCAAGCAGCAGTAACTGCTGTCATTGACCACTCACTGACCAGCACCATTCACCTCTTAAACAGCAGTGGGGAACCTCCAGACGACAGGGTTCATTAGGCCCAGCCAGGGTCTTAATCTTCCCCAAGAGACAGTTCCCTGCAACTGTGTCCACCTGCCGTCGTATGTGATGCCCGGTGTGCGGCAAATAAATATGCAGCTGCAAAGGAGCAATTGGGAGCTTAAAGTGCACTTCTTATTGTTCCTTGGCAAGTGGGGCGGACAGCAGTGACCCCCGCTGATGAATTCTGACAGGGATGGCCTTTGAAATTGTCTCTTTGCAGGTGGTTTCTATCCAAACAGCTCCTGCAACTGAACAATGTCCACCCGCAGACCAGCTTTGTGATGGTCTTTGTTGGAGTGCAGAGGGGAAATGTCTGTTTTCAGGTGCAGTTTGAATCGAAGTCACACCTGCAAATGAACAAAGCGAAGGCTGGCTGTCAGCACCACATAGACAATTGTTGTTGACAGCAAGCCCCTTTGATGTCAGAGGGGTGGCCCTGCCAATTGTCCAAATGGCCCATGTGAGATAAGAAGGTGAGGATCCAGCCCACCAGCCAGATAAATTTCCACACCCTCACCCTAAAATATCTAAAACTGGAGACTTAGCATCAAAACAATATGAAAATAACTCTGTGCTGCAGTTAAAAATATGCCAAACAGTGGGAAAGGCTATGTCTGCTTCCCAAGCAGACAAGACAAAGTTCTTTTTATTCCATCCTCTTTGACATCTTTATTTTCATAAAAACCTCTACTGAATTTCCTATGAGTGACAGAGAAAGCAAGCTGGCCAGCTTATCAGTTCACCAGGGATTAATGTGATTAAAAACCAATTCTCAAGAAGGTGCTAAATAAAGTGTTTCCTTGTCTCTCCCCGCCACACTCCTGCACTCCCTTTCCTCCTCTATGTGCTCATTCCCTTTCTCTGCAGAGTATGAGGAGGAGAGGTGAAATGTAAACATACAGGTAGAACACACAGGTGTGTGGCTGGCTGCCTTGCTGGCTAGCCAGGTGCAGAGTCTTGTGTTTCTATGCAAAGAGAAGCAGATGTGTAGATTTTGAAGGTCACAGTCAATAAGCTCACCACAATTTCGATTTCACTTTAAATGATCAATGCAGGGACATGAGATTGAAGCCTCCTTTCAAAGCAGGACCAACAACAGGAAAAGTCTATGGTAGCTTTATTTTTGCTCCTGTGAAGACTGTGCTCATTAGCTTCTTCCCTTACCAAACCCAACACTTTGGTGTGGGCTCTGAGGCTTCATTGCACACGTGGAACTCCTTGATGGTAGAGACACTCCCATTCATTTCAGTGGAGGGACATGCAACCCATGGTTATTGTTAAAAAAAAAAAATTATCCATCCTTCAGCATAAGCCCCAGGGGAGGCTACAACAATGTAAAAATACAATACAGTGGTACCTCAGGTTACAGACGCTTCAGGTTACAGACTCCGCTAACCCAGAAATAGTACCTCGGGTTAAGAACTTTGCTTCAGGATGAGAACAGAAATCACGCGGCGGCGGCAGGAGGCCACATTGGCTAAAGTGGTACCTCAGGTTAAGAACAGTTTCAGGTTAAGAACAGACCCCCAGAACGAATTAAGTTCTTAACCCGAGGTACCACTGTATTAAAATCAGTTAAAACAAGCTATAATCAAAAGAACGTGTTGTTTTTTGCCGTAAGCCTGTGTGCGAAGTCGGTGGCTGCCAGTGTTCATTCAAATATTTGCAAAGGGGTGCCATATTTTCATATGATAACTTTGTCCACATCTGATGCACTATTCAGGTCATGCACCCTTATTGTCATTTTTTCAGATAAGGCCATACGTTGTGTTGCCATTGTGAGATATGTAGGTGTTCAAGTTTTTCCAGTTCTGTGCTCTGAGTAGTTGTTGTTTACATACCCTCCAACATTTATCTGATGAAAACAGGGGCATCCTATTATTGTTATTGTTATACTATTATACCCCATCTGACTGGGTTACCCCAGCCACTCTGAGCAGCTTCCAAATTATATAGAAACAAAATAAAACATTGAACATTAGTAACTTCCCTATACAGAGCTGCCTTCATATGACTTCCAAAGGCTGTATAGTTACTTATCTCCTTGGCTCGGGGGGTCACATAACTCCATACCCTCCAACACTTCTCTGATGAAATAGGGACACCCTAAGGAAAAGTGGGGCATTCTGGAATCAAATCAGAAATGGGGATGGCTTCTGTAAATCTGGGACTGTCCCTGGAAAATAGGGGCACTTGGAGGTTCTGTGTTTAAAGCAGATAGGCCAGGAAGGGACATGCAGGACTAGAACTAGGTAAGGGCCAGGCCTGAGCCAGGCCAGCTCAGGTTTTTCCATGCCCATCTGTGGCCCAGCCAGAGGTCAATACCAAGCCACAGAGGAGGGAGATGGCATGGAGAGAAGGCCATGTTGGTTGTCTGGTGCTGCTGGACTAGCAGACTCAAGCCAAGGAACATGGAGAGGGGGGGTTGGGGGGGTTGCAGATCAGGCCGTGACCTCCCTCTGGACCCTGCGCACCCTGTGCACCCGACATGGGCAGCAGCTCATTAGCGGGTGGATTGCTCCCCTGCCAGCCACTTTCTTCCCCTTCTCCACAATGGCTTATTTGTTCCTGCTGCCGAAAGCAGATTAGGCTCTCTGCAGAGAGAAAGGGCCCTTTCTCTGCGCAGATGCCTGTTGTGCTGGGAGATTAACGTCACACTGTTGTTGAGGCTGCTAACCTGTTAAAGCTGGTGGAACAGATCAGGGAGCGGGCTTGAAAGGTGGGTGTAAGAGGACACAGGCCACAGACGGGGTGGGGGTAGGGTGGGAAGACGAAATCGGCAGAAGCCCCCCGACCACCACCCAGCCTACTCCCCGCTCACTGCTTGAATGGTACGCAGCCAGAGTAGGTTCGTCAGAAACTTGAGGCTTGGGAATGTCTACAGGACACCACCTGCATTTCCAGACGTCAGCAGCATCTACTGGAGCACTGGGGCTGCAGATCTGCATTTTCAGATCTGTTCACCACCACCTAGTACAGTGGTACCTTGGTTGTCAGACTTAATCTGTTCCGGGAGTCCATTTGACTTCTGGAACCGTTTGAAAACCAAGGCGCTGCTTCCGACTGGTTGCACACCTTTATCTGTGTGATAAAGGTGAAGGTCCATTATCATGTCTCTGTTAATAGTAGCTCCATGTTGTTGCTTGGCCACAAAGTTCAAAGGATAAATGATGGTTATCATTTCCTCCAAAATATGCAGAAGTAAGATGGGGCTAGCTAGTCCAATTGTGATTTACCCTATACAGCTCTCTGGCATCTAAGCAATGGGTGTGGAAATCTCCTACACAGACAAGAGTAATTGGGACACTAGCATAACTGACAGGAGACCAGTGTTCCAAGTCTTGGCTCTACAGATGACCTTTATGTGATCTTGCCCAAGATCTAGGCCTCTGAGCTCTTCACACCTTTCTCTTTGTTCAGACTGAAAGTTTCTTGGAGTAGGAGAAGGACTCCCTTATCCGGCTGCACACATATAGCAGGCTTTTATGGGCTGCACAGTCATAATAACTATGTCATCACATAAGCAGAACGGATATCCCAGTATCCTTGACTGTCAGAGGCCTTCAGATTACAAGGGAGTGTCAGGAAGAGGACTTTTAAGGATGCCATCTCTCAGATAAACTCAGGCCATATCCACACATTGTATTTAAAGAAGCATTTTGCCATTTTTAACAGTCCCCAAATAACTCTGGGAACTGCAGTTTGTTAAGGGTACTGAGAATTTTTTTAAAAATAAATTAATTTAATTTTCAGATTTTTGAGTTTACAAACAATTGTCAAACAACCAAAACAAAAAGAGAATTCCATAAATTCCCATGGACTTCCCTCCTCCCTTTTGTGGGTCCTTATGTTAACTTCTTTCCTCCTGCAACTTCTCTGTTAATCTAATTCTATTAAATCTCCAGTACAAGCATTGTCATATCCCTTGTTATGGTTGCTGATAATTGTTAGGAGACCCCTGTGATTCCCAGAGTGGCTTAAGTCAATCCTTCTTCCCAGGGAACTCTGGGAATTGTAGCTTTGTGAGGGGAACAAGGGTCTCCTAACAACTCTCAGCACTCTCAACAAGCTACAGCTCCCAATATGGAATTGGGGGAAGCCATAACTGTTTTAAGCTGCATAAACATCCTCTGGAATAGGGAAATAGCCACGTTTAACAGAGTGCAGCTTTGTTTGTTTATTTCAGCATTTATGCCTCTCCTTTCAATTCCTGAATGCAGCTGTAACAATAAAAACCAATTTAAAAAGCAGAAATCAAGGGATAATTGTTTGCACTTCGCTTAGGTGCCTTATGTTGTATTCAATTGACTCCAGCTGATTCTCTCTAACTTTGCGAATGCAGATGGAGTTGTGCGTAACACGCAAGCGATCGTGGTTCATCTCCTTTCTTTTTCCTCTCCAGATTTGCGACTGCGCCACGGACTGCGCACTTATGAGCTGGAGCGCTCCTGCTGCTACGACTCCCTGCTGCTGGATGAAGAGAGGGGACGGCTCTTCGTGGGTGGAAAAAACTACCTGGCCTCCCTGAGCCTAGACAACATCAGCAAGCAGGACAAGAAGGTAGCCTGGCTCTGTTTGCCTGGGGCTTCCCACCCAAAATAGGGCGAGGGTATCTGGACATGTCTTTTCCCTCTCAGACTCGGACCTGTTATTGTAAGCCACCCCAGAAATTCTGAACTGAAGGACAATATGGAAACTTTGGTGTGGTGTTCCACCAAGCTTTACTCAGAAGTTAATTAACCTACTAAGTTACATTCATTCATTTCAATGAGTAAAACTTAGCTGAATACCACCCATTTAAAATAAATGATGACATTGGGTTGTACCTTACACTGGTATTAATGGGCAGAAGATAATGATGTCCAGTATTTTCAATGGATCTGCTTTGAGTAGGACACCAATATTGGATGCAATCAATAGAGTTATTATGTTCTCTCTTCAACTCCCTCCTCTGCTCCTCAGCCTTTAGTAGTGCCATTTCCCCGCTCGCTCGTCATGACAACGGATCCCGCATTCCAGACTCCTCCGTGAAATCTTCTATAATAAACTTCCCTGTTAATGGAGTTGGAAAGAGGGTGGGTTGAGGCTGCTGACGCCCTTACCGCTGGGCTGTGGACGAAAGCTGCATTCCTAGCCCAGCAGGGGAAACTCTTTGGGAGCACAATACAGCCACCGCCAACCCCCTGCTCCTGGAGCATTTGCACTTCTTTGGCCGGTATGGCTGGAAGAGGGGGCATAATTCACTGGCAGAGCACATGCTTGGCATGCAGAAGGCCCCGGGTTCATTCCCTAGTATCCACAGGCAACACTGGTTACCTGTCTTAACATCCTAGAGAGCTGCTCCTACCAGTTAGTGTAGATGACTCAATGGTCTGACTCAGAACAAGATAGTTCCTGATATTCCTTAGTGACACAAAATGGCTGCCTGCTTTGCTGTCTGTTTTCTTTGCACACAGTGAACTAACGGGTCTTGTGGGTCAGGTTTGGTTTCCTCAACATGTACAAAGCTTCATGGCAAAAGACTTACAGGCCCTTTACTACAGTGGTACCTTGGGTTATGAAGTTTATTTGTTCTGGAGGTCCATCCTTAACCCAAAATCGTTCTTAACCTGAGGCGCGCTTTCGCTAATAGGGCCTCCTGCTGCCACCATGCCGCTGGCACACAATTTCCGTTCTCATCCTGGGGCAAAGTTCGCAACCCAAGGTACTACTTCCGGGTTAGCGGGGTTTGTAACCGGAAGCATTTGTAACCTGAGGTACCACTGTACAGGGTAGTATATGGTATATGGGTGTGGCATTGTTCCCATTTGCAAGGATCATTGGATCAAAGCTCATGACATGCTCTGGAAGCAAGCACTACTTCCAGCTAAACTCAGTAGAATGAGGGCCAGAATAGTGGAACACACAGATCCAAGGAATTCGGTTGCAGTGACTCCTGGCATGCACAGTATCCCCCAGCTTAGCCCTGGAATATCAACATTGCAGTTCATCACTTACATGAACCTACCCAGGCCTTAAAATCAGCCTCTAAGGCCCTGCCCACTGTGAAGAGCCAGCAGACTGGTAGGTACTAGAGACAGGGCCTTTTCAGTAGCGGTATAATATCTTTGGGACTTTCTCCCAGAAGTACGCAGGACTCCATCTTTTCTGTGTTTTGAGCATATTGTAAACACTTGCTTGTTTCAAACTACATTCTATTAAGAGAGTTTTAAGTGGCATTTTAAATTCCTTTAAACTGCTGGTGTTTTAGGGTATACTTTTGTCACCAGAGGCCCCCCCTGCCCCCGAATGGGACGTAGAAAAATGTACAAAGCCAGCAGTGGGCCTTATGGCTCCTGTTTATTTATTTGTTCTGTTTATATATCCAAAATCCTCATACACCACCTTTCCAGGCAAAGACAATTTTAAAAAGATAATTAAAACCATACAATTATTTTTTTTAAAAAATCAAAACAAAACACTCTGGCGACAAAAGTATACCCTAAAACAGCGGCAGTTTAAAGGAATTTAAAATGCCACTTAAAACTCTCCTAATATAATGTAGTTTGAACCAAGCAAATGTTTACAATATGCTCAAAACACAGAAAAGATGGAGGCCTGTGTCAAGTCTCAAATACCAAGGAGACAGGTGATGGACAGTGAGTAAAGGAAGCCAGGAGCATTACAACTAAGGGTTGGTTAAAAACAAAACAAAAAAACTATCAGCATTTTTAGCAGCATTTGACTAACTTCAAGTGTGATGAATGACTATGCTAGGAGCCCATTTCTTAAAATACAAAAATATTTTGGCAAATGATCTTTGCCTTATCTTTGTTCTCACAGATTTACTGGCCAGCGCCTGTGGAATGGAGGGAAGAATGCAACTGGGCAGGAAAAGACATCAATGTAAGTGACCCATTTGGATGGGGAGGGAAAATCCTTTGCTCAGCTCCTATGTGAGTTGGGGCATAAAACAAAGGAGGATAAGGAGCATCAGGAAACGCGATGTGAGTCGCTTGCTTTCCAGAGCGAACATTTCAATTGACTCCTCATCAAGCAGGGCATGGAGACTTCTCTGAGTTGTCCGACCACGATGAGCTGTGGAAAAACTGATACATGGTAGCAGCCTCCCCCTCCCAGTAATTCACCCATGACCCTTCATTGCATCTTGCTGTTTTCATTGAGTATCTTGCTGTTTTCTCTGTCTCTCCCTGGCCTCGCAGACAGCACCATCATGCCCCAGCCCTGGATAGAGGCCCCAGGAGGCCTTGGGAGTCATGTTGCTGTGAAGGGACCGGTTGGTGCACTTAAGAGATTCCTGCTTAGCTGTGACCCATCCTGACCTCCCAGGAGATAAGAGGAGGGTTCCCACCATTTTGGCAGGAGCAGAGATGAACCAGGACACAGCCAGATTTTGCTCCTTGATAACGTTGGGCCAGCAGCATGAAGGGGTCTCGGTCACCTTGGCTATAATTCTTACAGGTTGTCCATGGAAGGAGCGGTGCTGTGTCAAGCCTAGCAATGTGAGCTTTGTGAGCTGTTGGGTTTATCTCCCCTAGCTTTGGAGAGCAGTCTTGGGTCACCGTTTTCTTTCAGGATTGCCTGGTCAACTTGGAAGTTCCCATTGAGGCTGTTTGGCGCAGCTTCCAGTAAAGGGCACGAGAGGACAAAGGGGCAGCCTGTCTCCCCCTTGGATTTTGCCAGTCTCTGTTCAGAATACTGCTCTAAGCCCTGAAACAGCATATGTAAGCAGAGTTTGCCCTCGCCCAAGAAGGTTGAAAGAGAGGTAGGGTTTGTGGGCTTTAGGACTAAGACCTTGGGCACATCCAGCTGACTGTCATTTTGGAGACTCATCCAGACTTCCTTTTGTGCCATGTTTCTGTGCTTTAAAGTTCCATTACCAAGCAGGGGTGTTTTTTTTTTGGGGGGGGGGTTGTCCTGGCACTTTCCCAGGGAAAACCTGTGTTTTTCTGCAGAATTGGATCAAATTGCAATTAGGTTTCCCCGCAGGTTGTCATTTGGTAAAATGGGGGTTTGCCCAGGGAAAGTGCTGGGACAAAAGAACAAAACAAAAACACTTGAACATGGAGCTTTTTTAAGCGTGGCCCTGTGGCTGGAAAGTGGCACAGAAGAAAGGCTGGGTGAGCCCTGAGTGCGCTGTTTCAGTCCTTCAGATCCTCACAGTTGAGGATCCATGCAAATATTTCAATAGCTGATGGGGTTGATGTGACAGTAATAGGACCTGTGTCATTCATGCAACTGCCTTCTCCATTCATCACATAGATCCACAAGGGGAAGTGAGACGTGCCTTTGCTTCTGGTTATGGGCTGTGGGATAGGAAAGTTGCCATCCTTAAGGGAACTCCGGCACTATGCACTGTTATGAATTGCTGTTGGTACTTTGACCTGGTGCAGAATGCCATGAAAAAGTGTGATGTGGTCATGATGACCTAATTCCTGTGGTTAATTATTTGCATGATGGACAATAGCCTAGTGTGGAATCAGGCAAAAGTGTTCTATGCATGTGCATACAGACACTGAAAGCAACTCTCTGAACAAGGCAAAGGAAGGATTAGCAACTTCCTGAGTCAGACCATTGGTCCCTCTAGCTGAGTTCGGTCTGCAGCAGGGGTAGGGAACCAGTGGTCCATCAAGTATTACTAGACTACAACCCCATAATCTCTGACTATTGGCCATGCTGGCTGAGTTGGAGTCCAGTAACACCTGTCTGACCACAGGTTATCCACCGTTGGATTGCAGGGACTGGCAGTGGCTGTCCAGGCTTTGAGAACAGGGCTATATCCCAGCTGAACCTACATTACAGACCTTGAACTTGTGACCTTATGCATGCTAAACATGTGGTCTCCCACTGAACGATGGCCCTTATTCATCATAGAGGAAAGAGGCCTAGAGAGATGGCTCATTTGCCAAAAGTGAATGGAGCTAGGAGTTTTCAGCAACACGGCCACAGTCAGGAAGATGTTGCAGTGGGGGAACCAGGACCAGTGCCTGTACAAGAGCTGCTCTGTGTCCCATCACTCTTGTTTGAAGCAGAAGCAATTTGTTGCAGAACCACTGTGGCTGAAGAGCGAGTGACAATGCAGTAGCGGCACCACAGACGCATCGGCAAAGCCAAGAGCTGAGCCCCCCAGGCTTAGTGCTATATTCAGCCACTCCTCCCCAGCTTTTGTTTCGGACACAAGCACCACTGACCCTGTTGAAGAGGGGTGGGGAGATCAGCACCTCTGTGCTGAGCGAGAGTGGGCTGTGGGGCTTCCTGAAAAGCAGCTGGTGGGAGGAGGAGAGGCATTAGCAAGACACCTCTCTCTCTCTCTTTCTCTCTCTCCATCCCTCCCTCTCCCCACTCCTCTCTCTGATGGTTCCCTGTCTCCTTTTCTCTCCCTGTCAACAGCTCTCCATATTCAGGCTGCTTTATCCATCAGGGCAAAAGGGCAGGAAAACAAAAAGTCCCAAGGTTGTTTTTCTTCCTGGGCTTGCTGAAGAGTGATGATAGGGGCTGTAAGAGCCCCAGGCTTGTTTACTCAAGACCAGCCCAGCAGTGGGTGGGTAGGATGGTCTGCAAATGGTTTAGACCCCAAGGACTGCTTTGGAGATGACATCTGTGTGCATGTGTTTGTAAGAGAGGGAGAGGGAGACTTTGAGCATTCCCCACTCCCATCACAACTAATAAATCCTCGAAGTACCAAACCCAGCACTTCCAGCTACTCTTATATGCTGGCAGATTTGCAGGCTTTCAATCGTGTGAATATCACACGCACAATTGTGCCCTTTAGCAGAGTATGTGCCTAACCAGTGGCAGTCTCGTATTAAATGAATCAGATGCAAAGTGTGAGAAGAACCAACTCAATTTCCCCCCCCCCTCCATTTTAAAAGGAGCAGCATATTCCAAGCAGAGAGCAAATCTTACAGGGGGAGGCATCTTCAGAGAATGGGAGTAAATAATGGGAGACACCCCCTTTTGTTGTGCAAATCATTTTAGAGGCAGAGCAATTATCACCAGAGTGCACAAAAAAATCCCCATATATATTGAGCTGTGATAATGAGCATGTGTAAGAATAGACTTGGTCCAGTGCGCAGGCTGCAGAGAAGAAGCTTGCTGGCTTTAATGGGACTGGGAAAGGGTCCAGGGCTCATTGGAGCTTAGCTGTCTTTATGGTTGGAAGTTCATTTAAATTCAGTGCTATGGATTGATGTTCGCAGTCTAGGTTAAGCATTAATGGAGCATAAGCTGCGAGATCACACTCTTGCCTTTCCATCTAAGTAGGAATTAAGCGGGGAAAGCAGAGCAGGTGCTAAGAGGTTGGCAACACTATGGACTCACCCACATTTACCTTTTGGCCCACAGTTTCTAGGCTTTAAAGGGCCATGTCTAAGTCCTTCCCCTCCCCCCCCTCGGTACTTTCCCCTATGAAAACCTTCTCTTTAACGCTGAGTCAAAACAAATGGCAATTTCCCATTTGCTCCAACTCAGTGTTAACTCAGTGGGTTTTCATGGAGACAGCACCAGGACACAAAAAAAAGTGCTAGGTCATGGCGCTTTAAAGCATTGACTTCTACCTAGAAACAGAGCACAAAAGGAAGTTTGGAAGAGCCCTAAGAGAGAGCGGGGGGTTTTTTTGAAGGACACAGGGTGTGTTCGCACCACAAAGCACATAGCATTCACCTAAGAATCTCAGGAACAGTAGTTTGTTGATGGTGCTGGGAAATGTAGCCCAGTAAGGAGGAAGCTACAATTCCCAGAGGAAGTAATGTGCTTTCAGTGTGTCCTTTTCTACCACAGTGGTTTCAAAGTCACTCTCTGTCAGTGGCTGGCTTTTGCTCAAGAACCAGTTTTCATCCAAGTTAAATCCCTGGTCCTTCTTTCTAAGCATCGTCTGCAGCGAGTGACAGCAGCGAGTCAGCATTTCAGGATTGTGCCTGGCGCCATGGGATTGCAAAGCATATGCTCTGGTGCTGAGCTACCAGCCGAACTTGCAGCTTGACCCAATTCATGGCGTTGAGAGTCCCTCTTCTTGTATGCCGTTGCATGCCACAAGGGCTGTTTGCCACATTATTGCTCCCTAGGACTCATCATCTCTGTGACAGATGGTTTGAAGAAGATGGGCAGACACTCAGTGGCACATGTCCAGCCTCTGGAAGAGCAGTTGGGAAAGCAGGGAACATCTGGGAACATCTGGCCCGTGACTGATGCATTGATCCATCCGTGTTGCATCTCGCTCATTTCCCTTAACCATTAGCTGCACAGCTGGACAGCCCAAATGGGGTAAGGGAGGCCAAACCCTTTCTATAGATCAAGTATTATTCTGAAGTTTCAGTTTTCCTTGGCTCAAATAAGAAAACAAGCTCTCAGATGTTGTCTTCCCCAGGGGGAAAGGCATGCACCTGGATAGCTTTTCCAGATGGGGAGGTTATGACCATAGAAAAGGCACAAGTGCAAGGTGGCACACTGATGCCACCATTTGTGGCTGCAGACTGCTAGATTTCTATAGAAGGGCCATAGCTCAGGGCTAAAGCATCTGCCTTGCAACCAGAAGACCCCAGGTTCAACCCAGGCATCTCCAGGTAGGGTCGGGAGAGACACCTGCCTGAAATCCTGGAGAGCCACTTCCAGTCAGTGTAGGCAATACTGAGCAAGATGCTCCAATGGTCTGACTCTATATAAGGCAGTGTCCTATGTTCCTGAGCAGGGATAGCGTTGATTGCAGAGGGTTCCCCCAGTTACCCAGCATTTAACTCTGCCACAGTCACCTTGGTGCAAACAAACTGGGTGAGTGAACAGGAGAGTTTTGTGTGCAAGAGGTGAGGAGGGACTGAGCCTGTTGATTTGGGGGTAAGTTTGGGTTTGAGGCTCTTGGTTTTTTCCTGACTTGCCCCAGGGGTTGGATTGGGCCACTCATCAGTGGTTTAGGCAGTCAGTGCCTAGGCTCCCTTGTGCCCTTGGCAAGGAGACATGGGTGTAGCCGGGGGGGGGGCAGCTGCCCCCCATCAATAAAAATTGATAAAATACATAGCAAACTGAAGTTATGCCCCCTCTAACAAAAGACCTGCCTCCCCCCAACAAAAATCCTGGCTACACCCCTGCAAGGAGATGTACTGGTGTGGAGAGGCTCAATCTTTTGCACCTCCCCTGGGCCTTTGTTGGGGACCAACCTAGCCAGCCCCCAGGTACACCCCTGGCAGTCACCTGGGGACTAGTGTTGGGTGGGGCAGAGAGGCAGAGCAGCAGATGTGACCTTGTACAACAGGCTGCATTACAGCAATGTAGGACAGATGTTTCTCAGTGCGCCACTGCCCCACATCCTACTTGTAGGCAAGCAAGAGGCATGGCCACAGTTCCAAGAGCTTCTCCACCCATGGATGAGATAACTGCCAAGGTCCTTTCCAACTCTGAAAGTCTGTGGGAGGAATTCTGAGCCTTCTGTTGGTGCAAGTATTTCTGCTTGCCAGAGAGAATGATTCTCCCTGTGTCCTGTTCTGGGGGTTCTGCTCTGCAAAGCAGATTGAGGGGACTCACGAGAGGAAGAGGGGGAGCCCCATGGCACTGTACTGGCTTCTGCTAGCAGGCCAGGTTGGTTGAATCCTGTGGTTCTAGGTGCATGACTGTTGGAGCTTCATGCCATACATTTGCTTTTATAGTCACCCCCACCCCCAAATTATTATCTCGCAGGCATTTCAGTTACTTCCAGTATTTAATCTTATCAAGCAAATTAGCCTGTGCTTGGCCTTGGCTTTCATTTTTACACCTGATCAGTCACTGATAATAGCATGAAGAGCTGCTGGAAATCTTCCCATGATTTGTCTGGTGTTTGCTATATCCTGCTTTATGGTCATTGCTCCATCTTATCTCCCCTTTCCTTATCCCAGCCTTCTTTCCTTTTGAAACTAACTTTGCACAAATGCCAAAACTTTTCCACTGACGGGGAACTCTTTTCCATCTTGCAGAATTTTGTCTATTCTAATATGCCTACTTCACACATTTGGGGAGATTCTGGATCAAAGTTATTGATGGGTATATGGAGGCAATTCCATGGTGGTGGTGGTGTTGATAAATCCAAACACTTCCAAATTCCAGAGGAGTGTGTGTATGTTGCATGTGTGTGAAAGAGGGGTTGGGAGGGTGGGGAAGGGAGGCAGGAAACTATGAGGAGTAAACTGAAGGGAAAAGGAAAGAAAGTGACAACTCAACCACTCTCTTGTAAAGCACATCTTGCAGGACCCCTCAGTTCATCTTTCCTGGTTTTGAAGTTTGCAAACCACTGAAACTCCAAAGCTGAACACAGAACCAGTGATCAGACTGTAGCTTGAACTCTGGCCCACTCAGTCCCAATGCAGTCCTTGCAGCCAGGGTCAGTTCATGTGGTGCCTGCTACGACTCCCACCATCCTTGACCATCGACCAAGCTGCCTGGGGCTGATGGGAGCTGGAGTCCAAGAACACCTGGCAGCCACCATGTTTGCTCCCCTTGCATGAAGCATTGCTCTGGAATTTAGTTCCTCCATGTAGAGCTGGTACAATCTGCTGCCTGAAACCCTGGAGAGCCACTGCCAGTCAGTGTGGGCAACGCTGAGCTAGATGGGCCAGTGGCCTGACTCAGAGTGAGGGAGCTTCCTGTGCCCCCCGGTTCTGCGCTCCCTTCTCCTCCTCCCCTTTTCCTCTCTTGCCTGTAGGTTTCCTTGCTTGCTGCCATTGCTACTTGTTTGCTGAGCCTTCCCTGATCCCCACCCCCTGCTCTTGGCCACTTGTGGAGTGGCTCTTTTTAGCATTTTATTATTATTATTATTTTGCCTTGCCTCCTTAGGTCGGCTTGTTCTCAGTTAGCCTTCAAGAGAGGTCTCTGCGGTGTTTGTCTGTCTCTTCCTGCAAGGTGCCTGGTGGGGCTGGATGGGATCCTGACTTCCTCCCCCCCCCCCCCCAATATCTTGACACTCCCCTGGGGCTCATATAACAAGAGAGCATCACTTCTGCCTGAGTTATTCCAGACATTTAAATAATCAGCCACTTTCTAAGGGGCAGGAGTGATCCGTCAGTGGCTAATTGTGCTCAGCAGCAAGTCAAACAGATGTTCCCCTCCTGACAGGCCCTGAAAGGGAGGGGCTGCTGGGGAGGCTTGCTTTGCAGGAGGGAGGCAGCGGCTCAAACAGGGGTCTTCTGTGGCATGAGCAGAGGTCTTCGTGTCTGCAGGTGACAGGCACAAAGCCACTCAAGCTTAGTGTGATGGAACGGCTGCTTCCTACGGCGCCCTCTGCCGGGAGGTGAAATGTGCAGAAACTCCCAGTCCACCATGGACACCCCCATTCCTTCCCGCCCAGTGTGGGAAATTCTGTACAGTCCCAGAGGGAAAGAGAGGCTCCCACATGCTCTGGCATCTCAGCAATGTCAGGGGAGGCCGTCCAGAGGCAAGGGAAGGACCCACACTTCAGATGCTTGAACCACAGGCCAGCAAAACCTATGCGCTGCTCTTCCTGCGCACACCTTGCTGTGGCCTCTCCTCCTCCTCCGTTCCCAGCTTGGCCTGCCCCACAAGACATTCTTTCTGGCAGCAGAGGAGGCACATCTGAAATAAGGATCTGGGTGGGAAGTTGCAGATAGGCATGCGAGAATCATTTTTACATTCCTAACAGCTGTCCAAAGCCCTTAGCAGCTCCCTTTCTTTGAGGTCCAGCTCCGAGGGCCTTCTGGCGGTTCCCTCACTGAGAGAAGTGAGGTTACAGGGAACCAGGCAGAGGGCCTTCTCGGTAGTGGCACCTGCCCTGTGGAATGCCCTTCCTTCAGATGTCAAGGAAATAAACAACTATCTGACTTTTAAAAGACATCTGAAGGCAGCCCTGTTTAGGGAAGTTTTTAATGATTGATGTTTTATTGTGGTTTTAATGTCCTGTTGGAAGCCGCCCAGAGTGGTAAAGCTGCCCAGAGTAATAAATTATTATTATTATTATTATTATTATTATTATTATTATTATTATTATTGGAGCTGCTGGTGCCTCTGTGTTGTGCCCATTCCTCTCCTTATGCAGCATCTCAAGCCTTTGAGCCTGCAGGCGTCTGGTTGGTCACTGGAAGCACAGGGTGCTGGGCCAGGTCTTCTGTAGGCACCCCCTGGGCCCACTCCATAACTGGCCTCGCTCTTGTCTTGCAGGCCGAGTGCATGAACTTCGTCAAGATCCTGCACCTCTTCAACCGGACGCACCTGTATGCCTGCGGCACTGGGGCCTTCCACCCCATTTGTGGCTTCGTAGAAGTTGGGCAGCGTGCAGAGGTGAGCCAGGCATGGAGGTTCATTGGGTGGTAGAGAGCTGAGGAAGGCGCAGGCAGGAGAGTCGCTTGAGCCCCAGGCTCTGCTCTCTGGCCTCTCTTACTGGCACATCCCTCCTCCCTCTCTCTCCAGGACTCTGTGTTTAAACTGGACCTGAAGAACTTAGAAGATGGCAAAGGCAAAAGCCCCTACGACCCACGTCATGTGGCCGCTTCAGTGCTGGCAGGTAAGGGACCCGGCCCCTCTGCTCAAAATCTAGTGATAACTCCCTCCCTCCACCTTGGGTGGCTTTAAAAGAGGAGGGTAAGTTCATGGAGGGTGGGGCTGTTGGTGGCTGCCAGCCACAGTAGTTATGCTCTGATTTGATGGCCGGAGAAAGCAATGCTTATGAATGCCACTTTCTGGAAACCACAGGAGAGGAAAGTGCTGTTGTCACAGGCATCTGGTTGGCTCCTGTGAGAGCAGGGTGCTGGACTGGGTGGGCCATTGGCCTGATTCAGCAGGGCTCTTCTTATATTAGAATATTAGAATATAAGAATAACAGAGTGATTGTGTGGGATGTCCAATAAAAACACAGCCAGCACTTTCCAGTCAACACAGCATACGTTTAAAGAGCATCCTCTCCACCAAAAGAATAATTGGAACTGTAGTTGGAACTGTAATCCTCATGGAGCTACAATTCCCAGCACCCTTTACAGTTTTTTAAATGTATGGTGTGCATGCAGCCGTTGTCTCATCCAAGGACTCATGAGTCCCCAAAGCTCTTCTAGCATTTGCCAAGTGGAGACTGCTCTCCATCTGATGTTGGAACAGCTTGCATCAGCCAGCACTATGTGCTGAGGATGCCACTGCTGGTGTGGCTGGCGGCACATTCTCTTTTGGCTCCAAGCACCCTCTGAGCAAGACTCCAGGAATGGCAGCTGCTGCCTCCCAGCCTGCCAGCCTGCCTGCCTGCCTGCCTGCCTGCCTGCCTAGGAGCTTTCCTGCCTTTAAAGAGCAGAGGACATTTCAGGGGAGACGAATCCTGCACGGGGTACCAGAGAAAGAGTACCTGGGACATGTTCCAGTATACACATCCCATGACGAAGCCTTTTAACCTCTGTCTTTTATCATTCTGTGGTGGGCAGGTGAAGAGCTCTATTCTGGGGTGGCTACTGACCTGATGGGCCGCGACTTCACCATCTTCCGCAGCCTTGGCTCAAGACCCTCCATCCGCACGGAGCAGCACGACTCCCGGTGGCTCAACGGTCAGTGGGGGCAGGGAGCAAGGGCATCCCAAGGATGCGGAAAACAGGCTTGGGGCTGCATAAACAGCAATTTCCTTGCACTCATCCTGTTGTCCTTTTTCTATCTCTGATGGATCACTGGTGTTGGGAGTGGGAGAACATGTTCCTTTAAGTGCCAAGGAAAACTACAGTAGTAGATAGGTAGCCGTGTTGGTCTGCCATAGTCAAAATAAAAGAATTCCTTCCAATAGCACCTTAAAGACCAACTAAGTTAGTTCTTGGTATGAGCTTTCGTGTGCATGCACACTTCTTCAGATACACTGAAACACTGTTTCAGTGTATCTGAAGAAGTGTGCATGCACACGAAAGCTCATACCAAGAACTAACTTAGTTGGTCTTTAAGGTGCTATTGGAAGGAATTCTTTAATTAAGGAAAACTACAGTTCCTTAGGACTCTTGTTGGTTCTGCTTCAGAGTCTCAATCCCCAGCTGTTTTGTCACTTATGAATGGAGGCTGCCATCTAGTGGCCAGGGCCTGATTGGCAGCTTCCTGACCACTGCTGACTAACCACCAAGGTAGACAAGATGCGTTTAGGATTTCATCTTTTGTTTTCTTTTACAAATTAGCAGCCCCACATGGCTGCAAAGCAGCACTCTGGGAGAAGACCTCTACCCCTTTCCCCTTGTGGCCTTTGATGACCTGAATACCTCTCCCAAATACATCTGCACCATGTATTTAAAGCACATTTGTACCATCTTGAGAACTGTAGGTCATCCTCACAGAGGTGTAATTCCCAACACCCTTAAACAACCATTTCCCAGGATTCTCCAGGGGAAGTCATGAGCTTTAAATGTGTCATGTGGCAAAGTCTTCTCTGGACAGTGGGGAGAAAGAGTCTGTGTTTCTGTCTCCTTTACCCTGTGGGAGTGAAAAGCAGCTTCAGAGGATGATGGTGGTGATGATTACAATAAAAAAGCAGGGGGAGATTTAACAACCCCCACCCATTGTGCCTCAGTCAGATTCCCCATTACACTCACGGGAAAGGGGCAGAGTATATTCTTTCGCCTGCAGAAGGTTCCAGATTCAATTCCTAGCATCTGCAGCTAAACAGAGATGGAGAACCTCCTGCCCACCAGCGAGTCTGGTGGTTCCAGACTGGTCCAGGAAGCCATTTTTACTTAAACCACGTCCACCTGTCAGCCTGGTGATGTCAGTTCTGCTGGGTTGGCTGCAAGCATTGCCTCCTCCCATGGGGAATGGGTGCTCATAGCCAATCCCTGCAGAAAGCAGGGTCGAAGGTCAGGTGTGCAAGGGAAGTTCCCTTTAGGAACTTGTGTACCTGGAGCCTTCAGAAAGCAGGCTTGCTTCCCTGCCCCATGGGCCAACTTTGACTCATCTATTTAACAGCTGGGTAATCCATCCACCTGTCAATGTTGGACCATGGGATGGAGGGGGGAGTTAAAGATATGGCCAAAAAGATAAGGGAGGAAGTGACAATAGATCAGTGGTCTGACTTTGCATGAAGCAGCACAGTGCTGCTCTTTGCATTTTTTTCTTAAGTGGAAGACCATTATGTTCCCTCACATAATGTACAATTTCCCACCTCTTTGCTTTGGCATTGATGTTCTCCCACTTGTCTGTCCCCAAGAGCCCAAGTTCATTGATGTTTTCTGGATCCCGGAGAGTGAGAATCCCGATGACGACAAGATCTTCTTTTTCTTCCGGGAGACAGCAGTGGAAGGAGCCCAGGGGCTGGGCAAGCAGACCTTCACCCGCATAGGCCAGATTTGCCGGGTGAGAGCTCTGTGCCTTCTCGAGTCCAGTGCTAAGGATTGGGCAAGGCCTGGTCATGTTGCCACCAGTCAGGCAGGTTAGGTCAGGTATCTGGGTGCCAGCCCAACACTTGGGCTGAGTGGCGACCCAGTTTCAGCGTACATCCATGTGCCTGCTTGTATGAGAGAGCTGCTCTCTCAGCTCTGCCTCTGCCTCTGCCCTGTGGTAAAGCATTAGGGTCCACCCCATTCTTAGGGCTTCCTGCACTTCAGCTTATTGAGCCCCTTGCTGAGCCTTAGGTCAGTTCTCCATGTGGATCTTGCTCTGTG
The DNA here is from genome assembly GCF_965112155.1 of Podarcis liolepis. Lineage (NCBI taxonomy): Eukaryota > Metazoa > Chordata > Lepidosauria > Squamata > Lacertidae > Podarcis > Podarcis liolepis. The sequence goes on from NC_139555.1 coordinate 71,541,486, forward strand.
GAGGTGGACAGCAGCTACTGGGCAGCTGAACTGGGACACTGGCTGGAAGGAGTCTTTCATGGCAGGAGTGGGGCTCTAGCAGCAGCAAGGGAAAAGGGTTTTTGGGGCAGAGGTTTAGGGCCCCATTCAGCAGAATGAGCAGGGGGGCAAGTGTAGTGAGGCATTTCAAAGTAAGTGAACTAATACACATTATCATCTAAGAGGGTTCTCACCCACAAGACCATGGGGGAAATCCGGAGTCTAAAATGTCCTACGTGCACTGCTGTCCCCGGCTACCTCTCTGATAGGCCTCTCTTCCTCTCTCTGCAGAATGACATGGGTGGGCAGAGGAGCCTGGTGAACAAATGGACAACATTTCTGAAGGCCCGGCTGGTGTGCTCAGTGCCTGGCAGCGATGGGAGTGATACGTACTTTGACCAGCTCCGTGAGTGACTGTGGCTGATTGAGGTCTGGTCTGGCAGGGGGAAGGGGGCGGCGTAGATAAGTGGCAGAACACAGGCATTTTGCACGCAGAAGGTCCCAGGTTCCCAGCATCTCCAGGTGGGACTGGGAGAGACTCCTACCTGAAACTGGAGATCCACCTTGACAGAGAAAACTGTGCAAAAGCTACATGTTCTAGAATGTAGAAAGGGATGCATTCACCCACATACGTGCACATAGGCAGTCAAAACATGGACAGTTTTAAAAACACATGACTTTGAAGAAATAGCTTGTGATTATTATATTTTCTATGAAGACATTGCGTTGTTCAAATCCTAAGCAACCATTCATATTCTAAAGCAAAACAGATTTCCACATTTTTAGTTACATTTTTTGTCCCATGCATTTATATCTTCCAAATCTCAACCAAAGAACATCATTTCGTTTGAAAAGTGCCAGTTTGCAATCCAGCTTTGTAGAATTAGGCGTAGGTTGCTTTTTGACCCATTGCAGCCAAATCCCAAGTTTTAACCCCTGATGGACTTGTGCCCTTATATACATGTTTTTCATATTTTATACATTTGGATAAAAAATGCACATGGATTGTTTTGAATGTTCTTAATGTATCCACATTGGGCTCCTCCAGACTGGTTTGGGTTTCTTTGTAGTTGTATGCTGCAACGTATGTGTTAGGGATTGATTAGCTGCTTGTGCGTAAAAACGTGCTCCCTCAGAGTTTGTGCGACCCCACAAACCTCCGTGTGTGACGGAGCTCCTCAGACATGTCTGCTCTAGTCACTAGTAGAGTCCGACAGTGGCTGTCTGCGGAAGCGTTTCCAGCAAAGGAGCTCCTTAACGGAAACGCGTCTCCTGGACTCACGGCGTGACAGTTTCCGGCGAGGTGTGGGTCTCCCTATGGGAGACTCAGATACCTCCCCACTGTTCTCGCTGGAAGCGTCCCTGAGCCCTCCCTCCTGCTCGCATTCCCTCAGAGACCCACTCCTCCCCCTGCTGGTCCCTGCTTCTGCTGTTGAGTCTCTTTCTTCCTCCCTGAGTCCCTCCACCACCTGATGCTCCAATGGCAGTTCCCTGACATCCACCTCCCCTCCAGGGCCCCCCTCACCCCCTCCCATTTCCTCTCCCCTGGGAGGTGAAGGGCTAAAACCCCGAAAAGAATCTTCCTCATCTTCCGACGTCTCGAACCATTCCCTCCATCGATCGTCGTCCTGGCTCGCTGAATCCTCTTCCTCTTCAGAATCTGGGAACCCCTCCAACTCCTCTTCCTCGTCGGTGGTGGCAAAGTATTCCCTTCGGAACCTCGCTACAGGCTGAGGTTTACGTGGGAACCTCTGATGAAAAGTCTCTATTAAAACTTCGTCATTGACATCCTCTGCCCTAACCCAGGTGTTTTCCGACTCCGGTTCCCCTTCCCACATTACCAAATACTCTACTTGATCTCCCTTCCACCTGGAATCGAGGATCTCCGCTACATGGTAGCTGTGTTCCTTCTCCTCCATTGCTGGTCCCCTTGTGACCCTCCCTTCACTGTCTCCTCTATACGGTGACAGCAATGACCTGTGAAAAACTGGGTGCAGCTTCATGTGGTTCGGTAACCGGAGCCTGAAAGCCACTGGATTGACCTGCTGCATGACTTCAAACGGACCCAGCCTTTTGGGTCTTAATTTCTTACAACCTCCTTTGAACGGCAACCCTTGGGTTGACAGCCACACCTGGTCCCCCACCCTGATGCTTTCACCTTCCCTTCGGTTTTTGTCTGCCTGCCTCTTATATTCCTCCTTAGCCCTGTTTAAGTTGAGTTGGAGCTGGCGATGGATCGCTTCCATTTCTTCAACGAACTGTTCTGCAGCTGGAACGCTCCAGTTCTCCCCCTCCCCCCCTGGGAAGGCTCTGGGATGGCACCCGTGATTAGCCAAAAAGGGGCTCATCCCCGTGGACACGTTCTCTGCATTGTTGTAGGCAAATTCTGCCAACGCCAGCTTCTCCACCCAATCATTCTCTCTGTCATTAACATAACACCTCAAATATTGTTGGAGAACCCCATTTGCTCTTTCCGCCTGCCCGTTGGTTTCTGGATGACGGGCCGTTGAAAAATTAACCTCTACATGCAGTAAGCTCATGAGCTTCCTCCAGAACCTGGAAGTAAATTGTTTCCCTCGGTCTGAAACCACCCTCAAGGGGGCGCCATGCAACCGAAACACATTCTCTACAAACAATTTGGCTGTTTCTTCTGCTGTGACCGCATGTGAGCAGGCTATAAAGTGGGCCATTTTAGTTAACAGGTCTACTACAACCATGATGGCTGTTTTCCCTCTAGACCTTGGCAGATCAGTCATGAAATCTATTGCCACTGCTTCCCACGGTCTTTCAGGTGTGGGCAGTGGTTCTAATAAACCAGCCGGCGCCCGCCTCTCCCCCTTGGCTCTTTGGCATTGTTCACACCCTCTCACATACTCCCGCACATCTTCCCTGACCTTGGGCCACCAAAATTCCCTGGTAACCAGCCACATGGTCTTGTGTTGCCCAAAATGCCCTGCTGTGGGGCTATCGTGCAGCTGCTTGAGTACCTTCTCCCTCAATTCCCCTTCAGGTATATATAACGCTCCCTTATAATACAATGCCCCGTTTCTCTCCTCAAAACCACCGGATTTGTCTTCCTCCCTCCTGAGATCCCTGAGTTTGTCCTGGGCGTATGCATCCTGCACCGTACCCTCTACCAATTCCCTTTGCCCCACCAAAGTCGCCCCACACACCCAGCGGTCCTCTGGAATGATATGGGTTTCTTCGGGTGCTCCCTCCCCCTCCAAATATTCAGGTTTGCGTGAGAGAGCGTCCGCCCTAACATTCTCTGGGCCTGGCACGTAACAAATCTCAAAGTTAAATTTGGAGAACTCCTGGGCCCATCTCAACTGCCTTTGGTTGAGCACTCGCGCAGTTCTCCAATACTCTAGATTTTTATGGTCCGTGCACACTTGCACCTTATGTTGTGCACCAACTAGCAGATGCCTCCATCTCCGGAACGCCTCATGAATAGCCAGAAGTTCTCGGTCGTACACCGTGTAGTTCCTCTCGGATTTGTTCAGCTTTCGTGAAAAGAAGGCACACGGTCGCCACTCTGACTCCTCCTTCCCCGGCTGCAGAAGAAGCACCGCCCCTATGGCTCTGTCAGATGCGTCTGTTTCAACCCTTAGCTTCTTTCGTAAATCCACATGCAGAAGTTGTTCTTCAGAGGCGAAGGCCCTTTTCAGCTCCTCAAACGCTCGCTCCGCCTCCGCCGTCCATACAAACTTCTTTTTACTGCTGAGACAGTCAGTGATGGGCGCCGTCAGATGGGCGAAGTTGCGGATGAACTTACGATAAAAGTTTCCAAACCCTAGGAACCTCTGCACATCCTTCTTGGTTTTGGGTGTTTTCCATTCCAGCACTGCCTGTACCTTGCCGGGATCCATGGCCAATCCCTTGTCTGACAGGCGGTACCCCAGGAATTCCACCTCCTTGGTATGGAACCGACACTTCTCCAGTTTGACCCACAGCCTGTTGGCTTGCAGTCTGCTCAACACTTCTCTGACGTCTCTCACATGTTGCTCCTCATTCTCCGAATACACCAACACATCATCTAGGAAAGCAACGCAATTCTTGTAGAGCAAAGGGCCCAGTACGTGGTTCATAAAAGATTGAAAACACGCTGAGCCTGCTTGTAATCCAAATGGCATAACGAGGTATTCAAATGCCCCCAAAGGGGTAAACATGGTGGTTTTCCATTCATCCCCTTTCCTTATGCGTATCAGGTTGTACGCCCCCCTTAGATCCAGCTTTGTAAAAATCTTTCCCTTCCTCACCCTGGTCAAAATATCATCAATCCTGGGCATAGGGAAAGCCACCGGTTCAGTCACTGCATTTAACCTCCTAAAATCACATACAAGTCTCGGCTTGTCCGCGTTCCTTTTGTCCACAAAAAACACTGGGCTACCCCCTGCTGCTTTGGACTCTCTGATGAAGCCTCTCTTCAAGTTCTTGTCAATAAACCCTCGCAACTCCTGCATTTCTCTGTCTGACATGGCATACAACTTGCCCACGGGAAGCTGTGCTCCAGGGAGTAAATTGATCTGGCAATCAAAGGGTCTATGAGGTGGTAGTTGGTCAGCTTCCTTCTCGCTGAACACGTCGCTGAGATCTGCATACTGTGGTGGTACCTTCACCTTCTCCATTACTTCAGTCCCTGCTAGGGTGGCTTGGGCCCCTGCTGAACCCTTTTCCCCTTTGCAGTGTTCTAAGCAATGTGCTGAACCAAAGGACACCACTCTTTGATGCCAGCCAACCAGCGGATCATGTAGAGCTAGCCAGCTCATTCCCAAAATAATGGGAGCGCCTCCCAGGGTGGCCACATTAAACGCTATCAGTTCTGTGTGCCTTGCCACCCTCATTATCATTGGGACAGTCTGCAAGCTGACTCCTCCTCCCAACAACTCCCTGCCATCAATCATGGTCACCTGCAGGGGGTTGCTTAAAGGGATAGTCTGTATCTGGTGTTCAGCAGCAAACTCCTTGCTCATAAAATTGCAGGAGCTGCCTGAGTCCAATAGCGCCTTTATTTTTAGGGGGTGCCCATTTTGCAGCTCTAGCGACACTTCAATCACTAGAGCAGGTCGAGGAGCTTCTGGCACGGGCACTTTCACTGCTCTTTGGCCTGGCTGCAGTGCCCCGATTGTGGCAACCAGGCGTTGGCTTTTACCTGCTCCGTTCCCCCCTGTTCTCCCCCCTCAACAGCTCCCACCATCCCTTGCCATTCCTTCCTCTGGGGGCAGACTCTGGCAAAGTGGCCTGGCTGTTGGCAGAGATAGCATTTCCGGGGGCCCTTTCCCTCCTTCTTAGCCCCCTCGCTGGTTTTTGAAAATGCGCGCGCGCGCGCTGTTCCGATTTCCATCGGCTCTGCCGGCGGGAAAGCTGGCTCAGGAATGTCTGGAATGCGGAACTCCTTCCAACGTTCCCCTCTCCCTTCCCGCCTCTCCAAGGCTCTTGCCTCCTGCCGCGCTCCTATGGTCAGCGCAGATTTGGTCAGCTGATCCATAGACTCCGCCCTGGGGCTCCGTGACAGCTCGTCTTTCACCGCCGAAGAAAGACCTTCTTCAAATAGCATTTGAATGGGTGCCGCCGATAAATCCCAACTCAGTCTGTGAATCAGCATGGTAAACTCAGTCCAGTACTCACGGACAGATCGACTTCCCTGCTTACAAGCCATTAGCTGTCTGCGCACCGCCCCTTCCTCAATATCGCTGGAAAACATGATATCCATTGCACGAAAGAACTTCCTCGTGTCCTTTAGTATGTCATTGTGCGTTGCCATTAGGGGTCGAACCCAGTCTCTCGCCCCTTTCTCAAGATGCCCAATTACGAAAGCAACTCGCGATTCCTCATCAGGGAACTCATCGAACTGCACATTAATGGCATATTGCATCTCTGTCCTAAAGGCATGGTAATCCTTGGGGTCCCCCCCAAATTTTTGCACCAATCCTGGTACCTTTCTGGGGAATTGAGTGGCTCGCCCCTTCTTGTCTGCATCCTGAGCCCTTCTCTCCTCCAGCCTCGCCGTCTGCAGCGCCAGTTGGACCTCCAACGCTCGGTATCTATCTTCCAAGCTTGGACCAGCTCCAGCCCCCGCTCCTCCGGTTCCGGTTGGTTCACTCATGATGCTTTCTCTTGCACAGGCAGCGTACAGAGACTGTCGGACTGCTGTTAGGGATTGATTAGCTGCTTGTGCGTAAAAACGTGCTCCCTCAGAGTTTGTGCGACCCCACAAACCTCCGTGTGTGACGGAGCTCCTCAGACATGTCTGCTCTAGTCACTAGTAGAGTCCGACAGTGGCTGTCTGTGGAAGCGTTTCCAGCAAAGGAGCTCCTTAACGGAAACGCGTCTCCTGGACTCACGGTGTGACAGTTTCCGGCGAGGTGTGGGTCTCCCTATGGGAGACTCAGATACCTCCCCACTGTTCTCGCTGGAAGCGTCCCTGAGCCCTCCCTCCTGCTCGCATTCCCTCAGAGACCCACTCCTCCCCCTGCTGGTCCCTGCTTCTGCTGTTGAGTCTCTTTCTTCCTCCCTGAGTCCCTCCACCACCTGATGCTCCAATGGCAGTTCCCTGACAGTATGTAATACACTAGTCCCAGGTCAGGTTACAATAATACGATTATGGCACAACAAAAGCCAAACAACTCCCCACCCACCCATGTTCAGCAGGAAGCTCCGGGACCTGTACCCATTGGAAATGTCCATCTTGAAATGTTTGCAGGTGCAAACGGTATTGAAAGCGGAATCATGTAGAACTGCCCTGATGCCAATGTGAGCAAAGCGCATCATAAATGCAAACTAGAAAGGGCTTTTGGGGGAGCTCCATTGTGTGATGGCTAAATAGATAAACAGAACAAATCTGAACTGCTGTCCTTAGAGGACAACAATTTTATTTATTTATTTATTTATTTATTTATTTATTTATGCATGCATGCATGCATGCATGCATGCATGCAACTTGCGGTGTTCTGTTCTGTTTTGTTTAATTGGTGTTAGTGCCTGATCACTGCCAGTGTGTCAGCAGAGAGCAGTGGTGGAGGCTTAATATATCTCTCCCTATTGGGGGTGTGGGGAGGTTAGAGAAAGGTTCACTTTCTAGCTAGAATATTCTCCTGTGGCTGGGAAAGGGATTGCCATGCTCCAGGTGGAAGACTGCAGGCCAGTGACTCCTTTTCTCCTTCTCTCTCTTCCTCTGCTTGGTCTCTCTTCAGATGATGTATTTTTGCTGCCAACCAGAGACAAGCGCAACCCTTTGCTGTATGCTGTTTTCACCACCTCCAGGTAAGGATAATGGTGGTTTCCTCCACTTTCAGCCGGGTTTCCTTTTCCCAAGAGGCTGTAAAGGCAATGTCTGACCTTCTGGGAAATGTCCCCCCAGACATATTGGAGGGTGTGGGGTGGAGACACCATTCACCTGGTTATTCCTACCCTAATGCTTCTCTGTGGTCTGCTCCCACAGCACCGTCTTCAAGGGCTCTGCTGTCTGTGTCTACCATATGAGTGACATCCGCAGAGCCTTCTTGGGACCTTTTGCTCACAAGGAAGGGCCAAACTATCAGTGGGTGTCCTACCAAGGCCGGGTCCCTTACCCCCGCCCAGGAATGGTACGTGCCTTGGACTTGGGGTGATGAAATGAAGCAAGGTTCAAACTACTTAGAAACAATTTGGCAGGCAAGCGGTATATAGAATTCAATAGCAATGATAATAATAAAAAAATAACAAGGGTGCTTGTTGATGTAGAGATGTGGGAACACCCAGAACAATATGTTTGGAGAGCTCTTGGCTAGATGGAGAGAAGAGCGGGCTGAAATGAGGAAATGGGGAAATGGGCTGGGGGAGGATGGGGATTTCTGGGCCAGGATTGTGGGGTACTGACAGTATTCTATGAAACTTCAGGGCTTCAGAAAACTAAGGAAATTAGGGCATCACCAGAGCTGCCTGGAAAGGTAGCGGGGGATTAAAGGTAGGGTGTGATTGGACTGGAAAGGGAGTTATGTGGGGTGCATGGAGGTCTGTGATGTGGTGTTTCTAGGAGTAGGTGGTTTTTTCATGCCTGGGCCTTCAACTCTCTCTCTCTCTCTCTCTCTCTCTCTCTCTCTCTCTCTCTTTTTCCCCTCCCTCTCTGTCTCCCTCTCTCCTTCTGTCCCTCTCCCTCTCCCTCTCCCCTTCAGTGTCCCAGCAAAACCTTTGGCACATTTAGTTCCACCAAGGATTTCCCCGATGATGTGATTCAGTTTGCTCGCAACCACCCGTTAATGTACAACTCAGTGTTGCCACATGGCCAGCGACCCATCTTCCTTCAGACCAACGTGGGCTACACCTTCACCCGCATCGCAGTAGACCGAGTGGCTGCTGCTGACGGCCACTATGACGTCCTCTTCATTGGCACAGGTGTGTCTGCACGCCTCCCCTTCTGATATGCCTTCCAAGTTCCCTTCTGCTTCTTAAAACAGCATGCTAGGATGCTCACAGTTCAAGGGTCAAAATGTGCATTCTGGCGACCAACTCTAGGTAACCCTTAGCTCACTCCTTGTAGAGCACTCCCTCCAGGTGTGTATGCAGGGCAGCAGTAGGGCACCTCAGGCCCTCTAGGTATCTCTACACAGCCCTCAGGACTTTTCCCTGGCCTACTTCTTGCCCTGCTAGAGTTCTTTTCCCTGACTGGAATATATCCTTGAGCGGTGATAATTTACAATAGAAGATGATGTGGCTACACAGGCATGGTTCAATTTAGGGCCTCCTTTGGCTGCTATTAACTTTAAAATGTGTGCGCATACACACAGAGGAGATGCTGTTCATTGATCTCCCGCCTTGTTTCTAATTGCACAGTCACTGTGTGTAGTGAAACGTTATATGCTTTCAGCTAGAACCCTTGTCCTGTTGCCTTTGCCTCCCCCAATCCTGTTGGCCACATTCCCGCTTTCAGCTGGTGCACTGAAAGCTCTGATTTAGCATAAGATCAAAGGAGACTGGAAACAAGATCCCTAAAGGGACCAGCTTAAGTGCCCCAAATCCTTGGAAACTTGGCACATTTTGTTGACCTCATCTCTTTTGTATGAACCAAATTGCCTGGCTTTCAGCTCTTCTTGCATGGCGTCTCTGTGGCTTTGAGAAATCTTTCCAGGGGGAGGCGAATAATAGTTCTACAGAGCTACCTTTGGAACTTGGGAAGCATCTGCCTGCCTGCCTGCGAATCCCCCTTTTGTTGTGCTAAATTGTCCCACTTGCCTGGCAGACATTGGCACTGTCCTGAAGGTCGTCTCTGTGCCCAAGGAGAGCTGGCAAAACATGGAGGAGCTGCTGCTGGAGGAGCTGCAGGTGTTTAAGGTGAGCGTGAGCGAAAGGGGAAGGCTGTCTTAGCTGAAGCCAAGCACAACTGTGCAATGAAAGGACTGTGATGTCCACTCAGGGGCTCCATCTGGCCTAAATATTTCAGAGTTTTCCCTGAATGCTACAGAAGCTTAGCATGTGATGTGGCGCTCATGTCCTGCTTGCAGGTTTCCTGTAGTTTGGCCACTGTGAGAACAGGATGCTGGACTAGATGGCCCACTGGCCTGATCCAGTAGGGTTCTTCTTATGCCTGTCTTGTATAAAACTCTGGTGGTGGCGACAGTCTTCAGGGCTTCACTTGAGAACCAGAGACAGTAACCTGGGTGCCCTGGGAAAGTGCTTGGATTCCTGATTGCATAGGAGCAATCCTGAAGAAGAAGAACTGGGATACTGATTGCCTGTCACTAACTCAGTCACACTGCAATTCCTTTTTCTCATTGGCAGGACTCCTCTCCAGTTACAAGCATGCAGATCTCCTCCAAGCGGGTACGTCGTGCAGCAGAAGAGCTTTGGGGAGCCATGGCGTGGGAATGTGAACAGGGAGGCAATGCAGTGATGACTTCTGCATGCAATTGGGGAGAGAGCTCAGCAGTGGGAGATTATCTGAACAGGGCCTGGTATTCATACAGATATATGTTTCCAAGTAAGAGAGTCTATCAGAGGTCCTCTGATGATGAGGCTGTCCCACCTCCTTCAAGACACCCTGTCCCATCCATCTGCCCTGTGGTTGGTTTAAGTAGGGTTGCCACATGTCCAGATTTTCCCAGACATATCCAGAATACTGCAGTCGGCAGCAGTGTCTGGATGAAAATCGATAAAATGTCTGGGAAATTCTGGATATATGGCAGCCAATGTTGGCAGTGCTGCCGTTTTTCTATTTCAGTTCTCTTCCTTCCATCAACAAGTGTCAGGCCACTCTAGATTTCTCCATGGTGAAGCTAGCAGTTCCCATGCTTTTCCAATGAGAGCTCTGGGCTTCTTTATCTCTGGGAAAGCCTCGTACCCACCTCTTTTGGACTGTGGTGTCAAAGAGGCCAGAATCAGGTGTAATACAAGCAGCAGAAGACATTGACTTGGCCTTAATAGGACTCTGTGGCTTTGTCTCCTAACAGCAACAGCTCTACATTGGCTCCAGGACTTCTGTTTCCCAGCTGCCCTTGCACCGCTGTGGGATCTACGGCAAAGCTTGTGCTGAATGCTGCCTGGCTAGAGATCCATACTGTGCCTGGGATGGGACTACCTGCACTCGCTACATGCACAACACCAAAAGGTATGGTATGACTGCGGGGCTTTCTTGAGGGCAGGGTGGGGCAGAGAGTGATAATGGAGCCTGCCTGTTGTCTCTTGGGCCACCTACCCTCTTGCTGCCAGCCAGCTGTGATCTGGTTTGGTGGGAGATTTCCCCCCCATCTCCTGTTGGCTTGCCTTGAGCAGTGCCCAAAGGGACACAGACCTACATCCTGACAACATCCCCGTATGCAGTCTTGGCATGGCCACTGTCTGCTCTTGCCTGCTTAAGAGCCTGCTTCTCCTCTGAAGCCATAGGACAGATGCTGCTGATACCAAGATGTGGGAAGGAAATAGCTCCTGGCCACTACATTCAGCTGGATCTGTCTATCCAGGAGCAGTATTCTCTAGGTTGCCCAGGATGTGCACTGTAGGATCTCAGTTCTAAGATGTTGTGACTGGAACCCAAGCAGGACAAGAGCAATCTTGCTGCACGGCCCCTCTGAGGAGAAGATTTGTCTTCAGGAGAAGCCACACATTCCAGCCCACCTCAGAAGTACAACATACCCTGCTTTTGATGCTCTCTCTGTCTCTCTCTCTCTCTCTCTCTCTCTCTCTCCCCCCCCCCCCCTTCTTGCAGGCGGTTCCGGCGTCAGGATGTGCGAAATGGGGATCCCAATGTGCTCTGCTTTGGAGGTGAGTACATTTGGACCCTACACTCTGCGTCATTCATGCCCAATTTGGTGTGTCCACCATCACCAACAATGTAAGATGTAGCATGGCCTCAGGCTACTGCACTGAATTAGTTCTAGATGCAGTGGAACGTGTGCCTTCCCACCCTCAGCACATATGCACGCATGCACTCTCTTCTCTCACACCTGGCGTACAATACTGAATGCCAGAACCAGAAGAGCACTGAGAAAACATGAATTCTGCCCAGTGCCCTACTATCCTCTCCCCACGATTAAAAAAGAAAAAGAAACGGCACACTCAGCAGCAAGTGTTCCTCAACTTTCAAATTACTGCATGGAAAAGGAATTGGACCCTAGAAGAAACTAAATTCACGCTCATTCATTTATCCAAAATACACTGAGCACAGCTGCACATACAATCTTTCTTTCATTACAACTGACTTCAGAGCTTAGTTGCTCACTTAAGAATAGATTCTTTTAAATATAGCCAGGACAGCATCCTGGATCCATAGATTGTTCCCTCAAAACGCACCCCATTTTGTAGCCAGCTTGGACTTCTGTTTAGATTTCTTCATGCCTTGCTTCAGCTCTGGCCTCAGCACATCCCTGTGTGTTCGTTGTCCTGCTCCCATACTCCTGTGCTGAGATTAACAGATGACCTCCTTGAGCTCTCACGACTTTGTGCTGTCCCTTCCTGCTTCTGTGCAGATCCCCAGCGAAGCAGCGTCCCAGAAAAGAAGTTATATGGAGTGGAAGGCAGCAGCGCTTTCCTGGAGTGCCTCCCTAAGTCACTGCAGGCCCAGGTTGTGTGGACGTACCAGAAAAGCAGCAGCGCCCCCCGGAAGGAGGTAGGAGCTTGACTGCTATGTGCACGTAGACCAGGGTCACCAAACGTTTTAGGCCAGTAGGCACATTTTGAATTTGGTTGTGGGTTCCAGTCACAAAACAGCTGCTGCCATTGATGGCAAAAGACATGAACATCAGCCACTGCCACACACAATCACAGAGAGAAGCTCTTTGTACTTCTCCTCTGTTCAGAGCGGAAGGAAGGGTGTCCTATCCTGGCATCCAACGAAAGGTGCCTGCCCATGTTTAAGAGGCGTATTCCACGTAGGAGTGGCTGAGCCAGTGCAAACAGGAACTAAGCAGGAAAAAAACAAACAGCCTCTCATGCATTGTGGAATTTTGAGCGGATCTTTGCTGAGAGCTTTTGCGGGTATCATAGGAGGGTACCATCAGGAACACCCTGTCACCTGGGGGTGCTATGTTGGTGACCCCTGATATAGAAATATAAGAGAGAATTGGAAACAAAGCTGGCAGAATCTAGAGTGGCTGGGGAAACCCAGCCAGATGGGCGGGGTAGAAATATTAAAATTAAGATTATTATTATTAGTAGTAGTAGTAGTAGTGGTAGTAGTAGTTTTACTTTCTCAAGCTACCTCAGCCTCCCTTTGGATCCAAAACCTCCTGATATCATAAGTATCTTTTTGCCTCTGTGATTCTATGAATTCTATAATCAATCAATCAATCAATCAATCAATCAATCAGTTAATTACTAAAGCAGGCATGCTGGCCTCCACTTCCTGCACATTCCCTTCATCAGATTCTTCCTCCTTCAGTGCAGGCCCCACTGCTTATAGCAGGGACCTGTCTCCAAGCAGGTACCTAGGATTTGTTTAATTTATTTATTTAACCATTTATATGTCTGTGGATCGCAGTAAAACATCAGCCCTGACCACTGGTCCTGTTAGCTAGGGATGATGGGAGTTGTAGTCCCAAAACACCTGGAGGGCCAAGTTTGGCCATGCCTGCAAGCGGTTTGCAAGAAATATTTTAATTATCAGAGAGTTTTGAAACAATTACAAACATTTAAAAACAGTTAGAATTAACATTAAAGGCAATTAAAATATGCAAGCATCTATGTGTTTGCACAGGCCTTACTGTTGATGGGGCCATCCTCCCTCCTGGTTCTGGAATCGTTATTCCTGCCTGTCCCATCTCAGTTCCTCACCCCTATTGATGACCTCTCACCAATGCTATCCTTTTAACTATATTTGTAATGTATTTTTGACGGTGTTTGTCCTTTGATGCTATGGCCTGTCGGCTACGCAAATAAAGTCTGTATTGTATTGTGATGCTATCCTTTTTTTCTGGCCTTACTAACCTGCAGGTGCTGTTGGATGACCGAGTCATCAAGATGGAGCGGGGGATCCTGTTGCGCAATGTGCAGCGCAAAGATGCTGGCCTCTACCACTGCCACGCCACGGAGCACGGCTTTACCCAGAGTTTGCTGCACCTCCAGCTTGAAGTGATTCACGCCCAGCAGGCAGACTCGCTCTCCGTCTCCCGGGAAGAGGAGCCCGCGCAGCCCTTCCACCGCAAGCTCTGGTACCAAGATTTCTTGCAGCTGGTGGACCACCCCAACCTCAGTACCATGGACCAGGTATGTGAGCAGCTGTGGAGCCGCAAGAGCCACCAGCCGAAGAAGAAGCCGCCGCTACCCCCTCCGCTCAGCGTCAAGGCCAAGAGCCACAAGTGGAAGCACCTGGAGGACAAGCGGAAAGGCCGCAGCCGGAGAACACACGAAGTGCCCCGTGCGGAGAGGGGGCCCCGGAGCACTGACGTCTGGTGACCTGCATGGAGTGCAGCTGGACAACCAACCTCTATGCTGGGGAGCAGGGTGGGCGTGTAGGGAAAGGGGTGGGAGAGAGGATGCAGGACCATGGTTTGGTGGAGAGGGCTTCCTTTCCATCCTCCTGGTGGCCGCTTCATACGTAGTTTGTAGGGGGGGTGTTGTCATCATAGCAACTTAGCTGCCATTCTTCAGAACTCGGTGTGAAGCAACAGAACCCGACAGGAGAGGGTGGCTTCTGTAGCCCTCGCCTCTTCCGCAACATACAACCAAAGATGGTGGCAGCAGTCTCGGGGGACCAAAGGAACCAAGTTATGATGATATCCTGTGCAGTGGGAAGTAAACCAGACAGCATACGCCAGGAGTTGTGGTCGCTTTTTTCTTACCCTCAAGGATCTGCTGACTGTCAAGATGTAATTCTGGGGCTGAGGAGCCTTCTAGCTCTGGAGCGTCTGTTCATGCTCAGAATCTTCCTCTGAAGAGGACAGTCCCCCGATGCATCCCTCTGTCTTGATAGGCAGGGTGCCTACCCCGTTTCCTCTCGCTTCCATAACCAAACCGACCTGCCTTGTGCGCATAAGTGTAGCAATGTGCTCTCCCCCTCCAGAGACACTACAGAACCACTGATGTATTTATTAACAGATTGTTAACTGATGAATGTAAATCCACCACCAGGTGGCCCACCAGCATTTAGCCTCTGACTGAAGGGACAGGGCTCCTGTTGCCCAAAGGATTGTGGGTACACTTCTGAAATGTTTTGGATGTGCATGTGGCAATGATGATGGTAACAGAGATGAGGAACCGTGGCATATCTCCTACGCTCTCAGATCTATATTTTATATGGCCCTCTGGAGAGTCTTCATCATACTGGGAAGTGGCAGGGCAGTAACAGAAAGGCAGTTAACACACTGGTAAAATATTGAAGTTGAGGCCCTGTCATTACACAAGGATGTTTGTAAGGTCATGTTGAGCAGTGGAGGTGTCTATCTGTCCTTCCTTTGAAGGTTATTGCCAGAAGAATGATGGCCAACCAAGGTTTGTTCCCTTCTTCGGTCTGCTCTGGGGCCCACGTCACCAGCCAAAACCCATCGGGAGCAATATGTAAAAGAGTAGCCCAGACCTCCCCTTCTCCATCTGTTTTGGGCCATATATCCCACCTTCTCTTGGCCATGTTGACTGGGGGTGATGGGAGTTGTAGTCTAAACCATTTGTAGGGCACCATCTTGGGAAAGCCTTGGCTAGACCAAATGAGGACACTCATTTTGAATTCTTCACTTTGGGAGTGCCTTGTGAGGCACCTCTGTGGAGTGCCCAGAAAGGTGTGGTCATGCAGATGAAGCTCATCTGTCCCTTAGATATGCTGGGGGGGTGTTGATCTCTGTGTTGCTTCCTGTTAGGTTTCAGTCTGAAGGGAGGTGGAGGTGTTGGCCTGATAGAGGCAATGCAGTCTTGTCTTGGATTAGGATTTGGGCAGCGAGGGTCTGAGATAGATAGATCTGCTCTGATTTAAGATATATAAGCTGCTTCTGTGGTATCTGAAACATTAGAAAAGGGTGATATCAGCACTACCTAGTCAAGCTGAAAGTCGCTGTCTAGTGAAACAGAAAGTGAGTCTGGAGCCCACCATCTTAAAGAACAGAGCAGAACCAATGGTTAGTTATTAAATTCACAGTTCACAGCCAGTAAAAGGAAAACTGGCTTACAGAGTTCTCAACAGCCTGTACTGTACCATTTTTTTAGTGCAAACTGCCCCTAAATTGTCCTGCCAGTGAGGAATTTCACAGCTTCTTTAAAAAAAATTGTTGTTTTGCCTTTTATTTCCCTTTGCTTTTAGAGTAGCCTACTGCCATGGCATCAGGCTGTCCCTTTTGCCTATGTAGGGTAAAAACTTTCTCTATAATACATGGATGTTAGAACTAATCTGAGATATTTTACAAATAGATTCGGCTACATTGTCATTCTACTTAGGGTTGCCATATGTCCTCCTTTTCCAGGACACACCCTCTTTTTCATGGGTGTGTAAAATGAGTGTCGTCACAGCAATCCATAGTTAAAAGTAAAAGTTGGCAAATGTGTCCTCTTTTTTGCTCTCCAAAATATGGCAGCCCTATCTACCCCTCCTCCCCACTTTACCAGGCAAAGTTGCTGATTTAAAATGGAACCAATATCCCACATGTACAGGTCTTTTAAGGTTTTTTTAAGAACACTTTTTGCAGTATTGTAAGCTACACCACAGACTGTGTGGAGCTGTGTGGTGAGGGATAAATGGCAAAGGAGAAGCAAATCAAGCTTATTACATGATTCCAGAGTCTTTGGTCTACCCAAAAATGGACTTGGAAATGTAGTTTTCAGAGAGCGCAGAGAAAATGACAATTCCTAGCATGCCTGGCACCAGGCTCAGAGTGATAGCAGCACCAATGCCTATGAAGGAAGGAGGAGACACTTACCCCCCTTGTCACTACCAGAGCTGCAGGAGCAGCAGCGAGGTTGACTTTTGGGTGAATGAGAGAATTTGAAGGCTCTCATTGGGTGAATGAGAGAATTTGAAGGCAGGAGGATAGGTTAGAGGAGGGATTTGACCCTGTTGGGCCTTCAGCTAGGAGCATACCTGAGTTTCCAGAGCGACTCTCTTGAAAAATAGCTGATCACATAGTCAGACTTTTCCTAGACTGTATCATTTCAGACTGCAGATATGGAACTGTTTGGTTGAATGCTGTCCCATATTTCTTTTTTTAAAAAATAAAAAATTCCTGCACATAAAAGAGGTTTAGGGAACCCCCTTCTATCCCGACATCTTGTTTTCCCAGGCAGCTGACTGAACCCTGTTGGAGACCAGGGTTTCTGAAGCCTTTAAACGGCATTAATAAAATGGCATTAAGAAAAACATAATGTCATCACTGTAATCTTCCTTGCTTGGTTATGGGGAATGGCTGTGATTTAGTATGCTGCTCAAGTCTTAGCCTGTTTCCTAAGGGGTGTAAGGGGTGTAAGGGAGAGTGTGTCATGAGATTCAATTATGCCTAACACTTCATCTTTGAGTTCTGCCTCCTACTCTCTTTTGTGCATGATTGACAGCTGTGAAGGATTCAGGCATGCATAGCTTGCCATTTCCCCTTGTATAATTTGGGGAAAGGGGTTAGACCCATTATTGTGCAGTGAGCCACACATGAGACACCCTTCTCAGCTTACATGGCACACATACTTGTGGTTTGAGCCTCTAGGGCTTGCCACTTGAAAGGTTTGTGGTTCGAATCCGCTCGACAGTGGTGAGCTCCCGTTGCTCTGTCCCAGCTCCTGCCAACCTAGCAGTTTGAAAGCACACCAGTGCAAGTAGATAAATAGGTACTGCTGTTGTGGGAAGGTAAACGGCATTTCTGTGAGCTCTGTCTTCTGTAACGGTGTTCTGTTGCGCCAAAAGCGGTTTAGTCATGCTGGCCACATGACCCGGAAAGCTGTCTGTGGACAAACAGTGGCTCCCTCGGCCTGAAAAGTGAGATGAACGCCACACCCCATAATCGCCTTTGACTAGACTTAACCATCCAGGAGTCCTTTACCTTTTACCTCCCCCCTCCCCCAACTTAGGGTGTCATAATAAGCTAGTAGCATAAGAACAGAAGAACAATCCTGCTGGATCAGGCCAGTAGCCCACCTAGTCCAGCATCCTTTTCTCACAGTGGCCCACCAAATGCCTGTGGGAAGTCTGCAAGATGGACCTGAAATCAACAGCACTTTCCCCATTTGTGATGAAGTGGGGGCAGCTACTTTTAAACCTAGATTATTTCCCTAGTTAAAAGCATCAATCACCCTCCTGAAACTTTGTGGATGAAACTCAGCTATTTGGCAGGTATAACTTTTTGTTCCCCACTCCTTCCATTTGTTTCCTCTCTTCCCGTGTCCGGGAGGGAAAGATATACTGATCATGAAAACCCCCATTTGGAACCTCAGCGTTTTGGCCATTAAGGTTTCCATACCGAAGAAAGAGGCATTGGACTAATGTCCTTGGCAACTAATTATTGTTTTACCCTATATATCTTATCTGTTGAACCTATGATAAATTCTAAAGGAAATAGTAGCAGCGAAAATAAGTGTGCAGAGTTGCTGGACGTGAGGCATAGATGTCAGCCAAGGTGGCCTGTGGTGAGTTAACCCAGCCTCAACAGCGACTGGGTCTACTTTAAGACATGCAGCAAGTGTGCTGGATCCAGTGTGGTTGGAATATATTAACACAATAAAGCAGTTTTAACTTTGTGTGTCTGGTTTCCATAACATGGAAGTGATCACTGCATACATTTTTAAGTGCTTGCAGAACACCACCTGTTGTCCTCACTGTAGAAACAGAGCAATGATTATGGAGGCAGACCAAAACCCCTTCTTCATTTATGGTTCCAAAACAGCAATGTACCATAGGCATGGTTTCATCAAGTTATCACCTAGGGGTCATGGAAATTAGGCCAGCTGTCATGTATTACTTAAGTGAAGCCTAGGCCATGATAGCTTGTGCCATAATACATGTAGAGGTATTTAAGGTCTCCTGCTTCACTTGCTAAATTTCTGCCTATCAGGTCATTGCCAGGAACAGGGCCTCACTCCTGTACCTTTGCCAGCAGTCTGGAAAGCAGAAATTTAGCAGGTAAATTGGAGAGAAAGTCATTGTAGAAAATATTATCTGCTTTATTTCTGCTTGGCAAGGCTGGAGGGGCAAGGCCAGCTGGGTCACATGACTGACAAAGGAGCAGTGCACTCTGGGTAATATGCACAACTTTTCTTTTTGGGTAATGCACCCAAGGAGCGTTTAGGGTGGGGTCTGTGGGAGCTCCTTACCTTTCCCCATGGTGTCTTCAGCTGAATGGCAGCTTTAAGTGTCTGGACAGGTTTGTAGTTTCCCTCAGCGGGGGGGGGGGGGGAGAAGGGAAGTGGGGAGATGACTTGAGAGACAGTGGAATATTGCTACCCCATTAATTAGCAGGTTAGGCCCCTAAAACAATGATGGCAATATGTGACATTTTCAAGAATGCAGTCAGTGGGGTCCTGAGGGCCAGGTAGAGAGGGCTGGGGGGGGGGCAGGAGGCAAAGGTTCTGCCCCCTCTGGCTTTAAATTAAGTCATAAAAGCAATTTATCTTGAGTTTAAGAGATTGGGGTTTTCATTCTTTCAGACCATCTCAGCTTGAGAACTTGTTGCCATTTATTTATTTAATTTGATTTTGAGATTGCCAAGCTCTAATTGGATGATCATGTTATATATACATTTTGAACAAAGTCCCCCCCCCCCCCCACTTCCCATGGTCACAAATTTTAGATCATCCTCTCAGTATATATTAGTTTCATGTAGTTCAACAGCACGGCTCTCCAAAGTCTTGCTATAACAATACTTTTGACTGCTTACACAGCTCTTCAGTCTTGACCATGACCATTGCCAAGTAAGCTTTGTGCCATTCCAGGATCATATGAAGCTGTTTTCCTTTCTTGGATCAACTGTTAAAATCTTTCTGGAGGACTAAGAGTCTGTCACAGGTCTTGCCAACCTTTGGGGGTCAGTGGGCACATTTGTAAGTTGAGTGCCCATCACAAAATGGCTGCCGTGAGGCTGTGGGAAAACACAAAAGGAGGCCTCGTGAGGGTGCAGGAGAGGATGAGACAGTGCAAAGAGGAACAGAATAGTAATAGCGAACAGTCTCATACATTGTGAATTTTTGAGGAAATATTTACTGAAACCTTTCATGGACGCCATAGGAGGCATTGGAGCGTGCACGGGCACCAGCAGGCCCTTTTTTGGGTACCTCTGGCCTGTTGTTTGGAATGTACTTGTTCATAGCCTCAGGTGATCACATTCGCCAAAATCCTGCTCTCTCTCCCTATAGTCCAGCCTCAGGCTGTCAGGAATGAACCCTGGTCTACACAAACAGCTCACCATATGGGGAAACTTATCTTGGGCTTCACAGTTAATTATTCCCAACAAATTAATGCCATTGTCACAGACAGTTCCTTTCTTTCTGGCTTCAGTGTTTATTTCCTCCCCTTCCTACACCCACCTGCCAGCGGAGGATAACAGTTTCTCAGATGAAGTCCATGAAAGTCTTATGCCATGGTAATTTTGCTAGTCTTTAGCACCAGCTAGCTTGTACCAGCCAGGAGAGGAGGGTGTGGAGATTGCCTTTTTTTTTCTTGGTAGATCTTTCTTTCTCTAAATCCCCCCCAGCAGTTCTTGTGGGGGAAAGGGAGAGGGATTAGTTACGTCAACTCCAGGCTGGCATGATGGTGGGAGATCCTGATCCTGGGGCCATTCTGAGAAACGAAGAAGACAAAGATCTGGGCAATCCAGGACCACATCTGTGCCACCCTCAGAAAACTTCATTTTGTGGCCTAAAGAACCACCCATGACAGAGCTGTTTCCATTGAGCTGTCCTTAAGGAGGCACCTTGTGCTCCTCCATGAAGCTCCCCTCAGCCAGTGGATCTGGGGGATAGGATTGTGCTGTCTCATCCCTCAACCTTAGCTCACCCATTTTTAAATACACAAATAAATTGGGTGGCCTACAGTACAGGGTAATGATTCCTGAGCACATCATGTGAAGTGCTTTAAGCAAGGAACATTACTCTATAAAATATTATGGCAGGAAATTGGTATGGAATACATTTGGCTTCTTCCAGTTCCCTGAAATCAAAAGGGAAAATTATGCTGCTGGTAACTCCTGCTTCTTCTTCTGTGAAACAGAGGCTTTTATTAGCTTTGTAAGTGTCAAAATGATGAGCAGTATAAGTGATAGTTTGCCTGTGAAAGTGTCTATGAAAGTACAAGTCATTCATGCTTACAAAATAAACAGCTGAGTTGACTGGAAGCAGCCACTAGGAGGCATAAAAGCACTATGGTCATGTTATAAATCCCTATTTTATTTTATTCTATTCTATCTTTATTTTCATTTTTATTTAAACTGCTTAATACTTTGAGAATGTAGCTGCCATAGTACAACTGCTATGTGAAGAATGCATGTGAAGAAAGCAATTTTAGGATAGCAAAATATTGTGGCACAAATCTTTCAATGACTAGGATAGAAGGGGTTTAGTCATGCTGGCCATATGACCTGGAAAGCTGTCTGTGGACAAACACTGGCTCCCTCAGCCTGAATGCCTGAAGTAAGACTGGACTTAACCGTCCAGGGTGCCCTTTACCTTTTTATTTTATTTTATTTTATTATTTACACACACACTCCTACCCAGTCTCACATACAAAAGATATGTGGTTTTTATTTATCATTTAGTCTAAGCCCACAAGAGAAAAATATTTTCTAATAGGTAGCAACTACTTTTTGATTCTTTTTTTTTTGGCCTTTTCTCAAGATAATTAACTGCCACAAAGTTAATATTCATATTACTGCTTGTATGAAGAAAAATGAAAGTTTACTTTATCCTTACTATACAAAATGTATATATTTTTAATCATTTCAAGATAAGGCAGGATTGCCAAGACAAGAAGGTGGGCTGAGGGGCTGGTATTACTGTAAATCAAGTGCTGTCTGCCTGTGTGTGCATACCTTCATAACCTGTAAATATAGGTAAATTTATGTTATGTAAATGCCCAGGCTACATGGTCCTTTATCAGGGATGCTGTAGTTTCCTGCAGGAGATTGGACTATTTGAGGCTCCTTTCAACGCCATGAAATACATACATACACAGGTTCCATAAGTCTCCAGTGCTTTCTTCTACAACAGGAAACTCACCTTTGAAAAACCCATGCCAAAACTGGCCAGTGCTCAGTGCTCAGGAAGGTGGGGAGCTGTAGTCCAGCAACATCTGGAGGGCCACAGGTCTCCTCAGCCCACAACTAAGGGCTCCTTGGTTATGTGTGTATTGGAAAGCTGTGGCTGTTACAACCTGTAGTCAGTTGCTTTAGAAATAATGCAGTTGAAAGGTATTCAAAAACAAACAAATCCAAAGCGCAGGAAAAGGAACCATTGGTTCTCACCTGAAAGGTGTTTCTTGAGGTGTTGAACATACAGCATGGGTTTTTTGGATGGTGCTGCTCTCTTGCGGCTGAAGATAGGAAACACAGACTGGTCTTTGTCCTTTACACATGCCTACCACCTCTGTTGAATGACAAGCTACAGGAATGGGCTAAATAACTTTGAACTCACTCATGGAGAATGGTGCTAATGCGAACAACATTGAACTGAAGGAATAACACAACGGATCCCTGAAGAGCAGGAAAACATGTATATAATAGAACAGTCTTCCTCAACCAAGTGCCTTGTCCATATTTTGGACTACATCCTCCATCACCCTCTGCTAGCTAGAGCTGGTAGGAGTCGGAAGACCAAAACACCAGGAGGGCACCATGTTGGGGGATGCAGAAATAGTGTGATGGAGGAAAGCACACACTGATTATGCACTCATGTGTATCATGCACTTCCAGCATTCATTGTCTGTGCCATTTCCTGGCAGCTATTAAGAGATCTAGAAATTGTAAACCTAAAGAATTGGAGGTAAGCAAGTTCCCTCCCCCCAAAAAGCAGTGCAGATGGCTAATTAAAAGTGCTTACATTTAAATTACAACACTTAACAGAATATGCTTGGATGATCGTTGAACTGAAAAAGTGCTTTCATACGGAATTGTTACACATACTACTCAATAATAAGCTGGAGGTTTTATTTCAGACAGTTAAATACAGCTATGGTGTTTTATGCTCTGTATAAAATGAGCCGAGTGCTGGGCTGCTCTTGGAAGGTAATTTCAATGTTTAATAAAAGGAGACTGGTGGTGTAGATTTTTTAAAGGGTATGAGATCTTATCAGATTAGCAATTAATTTTATGGCACTTGGATTAATGCAAGAAATCATCTCAGCTGAGATCTATAGACCTACGAAGTAAAATAAAATATGTGCAATAGGCATGATCCAGCCAGGTTTAAACATCTTTACGACTGTAATATTAATTGAAAGAAATCAATGGGATTTCTAAGCAAATATGCTTAGGCCCAGATTGTGACATGCCACTAGTTTCTGCAGGGAAGTTAAATATGTGTATAGTCTTGACTCTTTCCCATTTAGACTTAGGGGGCCATGGATCAACTATTTTAAGGAGTCATCTAAGGCTGCCTGGTCCATGCCCAAAGATGCAGAATCCTAAGAGTCCATCAGCAGTCTGCATGGGTACAGCAGACTGAGAAAACACATAGGTCACCTAATCACAATCTTCTACCGGCAGGAGCGCTGGAATGGCTCTGCTTCTGTGCTTGTGCTGCACTGACATCCCCATTGCCTCACCCCGCCCAGTAAGCAACACTGACCCGTCTGCCAGGAAGCTAACTCTACCAGGTACGCTGCTTCTGCATCTATACACATTATTATATGCAAATCTGTGTTCTCCTTTTGTGTGTGTGTTCCATTTCCTTTTTAAAAAAAATATGGATGTAAAGGCATTTCACTATCGCTGTATTATACCTTTTCTTTGCTGGTCTGTGATTTTTAAAGTCCTACTATTCTCGTACAAGGCCAATGGTGGCAGGCCTGACAGGACAGCTTCCTTTTCCCTGGTGAATGCTGTTTTCTGTTTTTCATCCAGCCCACAGCAAAAGTATGTCTCTCAGTTCTGGATAGCAGTCTCTGAAGACAGCAGTACCCCTAAGCTGGGCAGAGCCCTTCAGCCCTTACAGGCATAGCCAAACTTGGCCCTCCAGCTGTTTTGGGACTACAACTCCCATCATCCCTAGCTAACAGAACCAGTGGTCAGGGATGATGGGAATTGTAGTCCCCAAACAGCTGGAGGGCCAAGTTTGGCCATGCCTGCTTAGAAGGAAGGTGGCCAGATGCAAACGAATTCCCGAATCATGCCTAATGCAGTAGTTGTGTGCATGAGGGGATGGCAAGCTATTCTCTCTTCTGCACAACAAGTAAAGGTGCAAGAGCCCTGTCCACTTTCTGCTGGCCAGCCAACTAATAACACCTAAACCTCTTAATATTCGTACTGCTAAATGTACCTACACAAACAAACAAAAACCCCTGCTTCCTAATCTCGTATCTTGTCCAGGTTTTATTGGCAGATTTACCTGGAAAGTAGAACGTGTGGTTTCTCCAAAATTGTGTAAGATAGAAACTAGATACATATCGTTCATTTTTGGTGCTGGTTTTGCACTTCGCTGTTTACTTCCTCTGATCACGGTCACACATTTCAAATTATTTTTTGGTGACTGACGTGTAATGGCAGATTCGCTCACCCAAGTCATCAGTTGATACAGCAGTGAATGGATGATGGGCAGGCCTGTGCACAGAAGTCCTTTGTGTTTCAGGTTTGAGGTGATAAATCCCTGGTTGAGTTTTCATGCAATCACATTCAATGATTTCGTAATCAAGCTTTTGAGAGGCCCAAATTCTAACAAAGCACCCTTAAACTCATTCTCTTTGAAGGAGAAGCTTTTTATAAGGGGTTATGCAATGGAGACATTTCTGACAGTCTGTAAATTGTGTTTAATACAGGATTTTTACATAATGGATGGCAAAATTTGCATGCAGCATCTGGATAAAATTATACAAACAGGCTCTCAGCATTCTGTTACAAGGTTCCTCATCATGTGAGCCATTTGGCATCTCATTACACTGTTAGGCAATGCTTAGCTCTTCTGTTAGATAATTTGCCAGACACACTGTACCAATCATGTCTATCACTCCTGGGTTGCCACACTTGTTTCTGACATGGCTCCTGTGTCTTTAGTAGCACTATGGCAGTCAGGCAGACATCACTATATACAGTCCTTCCTGTCAAGGGCAGCCCAGGACCTCCATAAACACTGCCCCAGCCCCAGAGAAGTCACTTTGGTGCTGCTACCACAGCAAAAACAATGTAGGAAACAGCAGTTATGAGTTACCAATTCCTGCAGCCACCTGGAGGTGCACTCCATTGTTTCTTGAGACAGATGGAAGCCAACCACAAATATATTTATTTAGGTAAAACAACAATTGGATCAAATATCCTTTTAGTAAAGAATGACAAATATTGCATCTATTTATAATATAATGTAACATAACATTATTGCATGCGCGCGCGCGCACACACACACACACACTACCGCATTTTTCTGTGTATAAGACGCCCCCATGTATAAGATGCCACCTATTTTTGGGGACTAAACTTAAAGAAAATGAGGGGAGAAGGCCCAAAGTGGTTGAGCTTTTTTAGGGGAAATTGCACCCGCGCCATCACCCCAGCAGGGCCATTGCTGGAGGTTTGGAGGTTGGCAAAGTGGGCAACCACTCCCTAGAGCACATGCCTCCCACAGTGGCATGGGGTGGGGAGTTGCACACCCACCAACCAGCTGGCTGGCACGCGCAGCTTCTCCTCCATGCCACTGTGGGAAACGGTCCCTAGAGCGCACGCTTCCTGTAGCGGCATGGGAGGGAATTGCGCACCCGCCAGCCAACTGGCTGGCAGCGTGCAGCTTTCCCCCCATGCCACTATCCATATATAGGACAACCCCAGTTATTTGACATGATTTATGAGTTAGAAAGCCTCATCTAATATATCGAAAAATAAGGTATTTTATTCTATTTTACTGTACTGCACTACACTTTTCGCTGTGAAGTGCTCTACAAATAAATAAAAGTAAATGAAACATGATCTCTGGTGGACTCCCTTCAACGGGTATCCTAACCAGCAGCCTTTTTGCTCTCTGATCTCACACTCTGCATAATTCCCAAACTGACCTTCTCAACAGACACTCTTTACCTATCACTCCAGTGTCACCCACCATTCCATCACCCTAATCTTCTGTCAACCATCTTTCCACTCATTTGTCTCTTCAATGACCAATTGTTTCCACACTGGTGCTGGATTTGTTTCCAAGGTCTAGGGTCGGTGGATGGTTTAGAGCCAAGGGCCATACAAAATCATATTCTGGGAAATCAGGCCCAAGGTATTTGAAATATGTTGCTTGTTCCCCACTAGCCTATCCTGGGTGGAGGATTCCTGGTGGAGTGGAGCTTGGTTTCTCTGGGTTAAGAGCACTGGAGACGGATTATCTTTTTTGTCATCTTTTTAATATGCATGTTTCAAATAAGCAAGTTGGGCAGATGTAGAAGCAAACAGTAACTAGTGCTATAAGGCAGCCAGTACCCTATCAACCAGCTCTTCCATTGGCCTCCAAGCCCTGCATTTTTCCACTGAGTACCATCAGAGAATCCTGGGAACTGTAGTTTGCCCCTCACTGAGCCACAATTGGCAGACTCCTTAACAAACTACAATTCGGGGGGGGTTAAATGTATAGTGTGCACACAGCCCTAGGATAAATATGAAGGGCAATATATAGTATATACTGTTTGGTAAATGAACAAGATGAAAAGAAGCTGCCTTATAGCAGGTTCCCAGAGAAGGGCTCTGCACTCCCAAGGTAAGATTTTGGCTTACCCAATACTTTCTCTCTCCCCCTCCCCCCGCCCCACCAAACTGGAAAACTGCTGTCTGTCTCTATGATGATGGGATTCCAGTAATCTCCTAGCAATTATTTCCCATTGGCAATATGTCAATCTGCCCATGTTGAGTTACGATTGAGCAATTTATGTAACCAAACTACTGGACAGCCAGCAATCATAACAATATTTTAAAACGGTTCGGTAAGGTTCATCAACTGGAAATGTCAACGTGATGTGCAGTTAAAAGGCAGTTAAGGAATAGCCATGCACACACATATTTCTGCGCAAGCAAACAGCAAAACCTTTTGACTGCTTGCACAGTTTTCAGTTTTATACCTTATACTTTTATATGTAAACCACTTTGTGGTTTTATACATTCAAGCAGTATATAATTTTTATGAAATAAAATCTAATCAATCAACCCAGCGGGAGGCAGGGGGCAGGTTATCTGCAGCACAGTGACTGAGATGAGGAATCTATAGGGCTTGGACTGGATCCAGCAGGGCTCTTACGTTTAGAGAGAAAGACAAAATGATTGGGGGGGCATGTATTAATACACTCAGGCACACTTACCTGGGAGTAAGTCCCACTGAACTAAATGGGGCTTCTTTCTGCAGAGACATGTTCAGGACCTCATAAGCTGTTTCTCCCATAGAACAAATTAGATTTAGAAAGCAGGCTGGCATGTCTCTGTGCAGGGCTGGTCCGCCCGTGAGGCAAAGTAAGGCTGTGGCCTCAGGTGGCAGACCCAGACCCGAGAAGTGCTCTGCTCTGTGCCTCTTGCTCTGTGCCTAGGCCACTGTGATGCACCCAGTGTGCATGGGGCCAGGCAGCGCCTGCATCTGTGGCAAGGGGGACGCTGGGCGCTTTGCCTCAAGTGGCAAAACATCCTGGGCCAGCCCTGTCTATCAAACATGGGCATTTGCATACATATTTAAAGCTCTGACTCCTATCAGAGGTGGGGCGGAATCCCATATGCTTGACTGGCGCAGTCCCACCCACACATCGGAGGGACCGTGGTCCAGACCAACTGCTTGGCGAACAGAGACTTTGCTCCTCATTTGTCCATGTGTTAAGCCCCGGAAGCGTGAGCAGATGCTCAGTCCCGTTCCTGCCCCCCCCCCCGCCTTGCCAGCTCTCTACTTTTTCATTATGCTAATTATTCTTTTAAAATCATAAATAAATAATTAGGTCCCTGATCAAAGGGTAGATTTCTTGCTGCGCAGTAGAGATGTTAATGAGGCAGTTGAACTCACATGGCAGGAAGGCAACAGGTTTGTTCTTTAATTACAGGGAAGAGCTTTGGGGCTCCTTGGGCCGTTCTCTCGACTCTCATTAGGCACCTCGCCCCCCTTGTAAAGCAGTGCAGTGTGTGTGTCTGCACAACACATCTACAGGAGTGGTTTTTGTGTTTTCATGTTCATTCATTTTCTTTGCACTTTCGCTTTGCTTCTCTACATGAATGAAAACTGAGATGGGTTTGGGACCACAGGATGCATCTTACACGAAGAGGTGTAACTTCTAAAGTACTCTGAAATGAACAGTTCTTGAGCCACCTTTCTGACCATACAAGGAAAGCAGAATCCTGGCTGTACTTCCTTAAGGATCTGCATCACCCTTGTGCTCCCAACCAAGACATTACCTTACTCTGAATAGTTGCAGGAGTATTTGTAGTAAGCATGGAGTTCTAATTTACCTAACCAGGGAGACCAGCAATCTTGCCAAATTTCCTAGCATGATCCATCTTTTTTAGGAATGGTGGGAGGAGCACAGAGGAGCATGCTGGAAATGTCCTGACAAGTTCATATCTCTCCAGCGATGAGGACTAGAACTTTACAAGAAATCAAACCTGGGGTTTTCAGGATTGCAGCAACAGTTTTGCAAATCATAACAACAGCCTAAGAGGCGGCAAGTACCGTATTTTTCGCTCTATAAGACGCACCAGACCACAAGAGGCACCTAGTTTTTGGAGCAGGAAAACAAGAAAAAAAATATTCTGAATCTCAGAAGCCAGAACAGCAAGAGGGATCGCTGCGCAGTGAAAGCAGCGATCCCTCTTGCTGTTCTGGCTTCTGAGATAGCTGCGCAGCCTGCATTCGCTCCATAAGACGCAAACACATTTCCCCTTACTTTTTAGGAGGGAAAAAGTGAGTCTTATAGAGCAAAAAATACGGTAAGTTGTCCACAGGTCTTAAGTGCCTGCTCTCGCTGATTTGCTCACTGAGTGCCAATCATTGGGAGGAAATATCATTAGGCATTAATCTATTTATTTTTACTTTGTTATAAAGCATCAGTGACTAAAAGTCTCTGGACAGAGATTCACGATCAGGTTTAGAGATATGCCTCTGCTGAAATGTATGTCCTTTCCTTTCATGCATCTGCATTCAAATTGCTTTGATTTCCCAGAGCACAAAAAAAAAGAGTTAGCCTCAGATTTATAAACGGAATCTTTGCTCTGATCATTAGCAAAAATTACTTCTGTCACGAGCAAATCCAAATGGACAAGTGGCTTTAATAATTTTCTTCCCACTTGCAAAATAACACTAATATTAATAAGTGACTTACACTCAGAAGGGACAAGTCAGCCTGAACATTTTAAATTGCACAGTTTAATCATTTGAGCAAGACCGGTAAAGAAAGATTTATTAATTCATTGAAAATTTAAAAAGTATATTTTTCTCGGAGCAGTTTTACTCATCATTCTGAGAAGCAACAAAGAGGGTGAAAATCTAGTCACAGGAGAGGACAGGATATTTCAGGAAATGGATTAATGGCATTGGTACTATGAAAAGAAGAATCGTATGCATTTTCAACCCTGCTGGGGACTGTGATAAAATAATCTGGTCTGATTTGGTGCATAATTTAGGCCCGGGGATCTCTGTTTCACTGAGAGAGCAATTGCATGAAACTTCTCTCCTGCTAGGTAGCCACTGTGATATAGCAGAATGCTGGACTTTTTGACAAATGGATTAATGCACCATCCATCCCTATCAGGTAGTACAGGCTGTGACACCCTTTGTTTCCTATTCCAAGGCAGTGCATTTTTAGTCCTTTGCCTGAATACACAGACAGTTCAGGTTTCCAGCTTACACTTCTGGAGAAAGACATGCCTTTTTACAGGGCTTCCAAGTTTAAACCCCATAACCAACCTGGAGGTGAAGATTTTAAACAGTTTTGGTGTTTTACCTGAGCCGGGGGAAGAGGGAAACTTTGGAACTCAATTTACAGGAGACACTGCACAGCCTATATTTCCATACTTTGCTTTGCTGCATATTCTGTGATTTAAATCTCTGCTAGGGTTCTCTCATCAAAGAGGACTTGCCCCAAACCTGGATCTTGGCATCTAGGAAACTCTCCTTTTTTATACCTATATTTTTGCTTGCCAACCAACAAAAGCTGGGGTATAATGATAATAATAATAATAATAATAATAATAATAATAATAATAATAATGTTAGTATGCTTACTAACAAGGAGCTAGGCAGAAGTCTACCAACAAGGACCTAGGCTGATAAAATCAACCAGGCTCAGCTCCAGGGTTTCAATTATTTGCATTTATTTAACGATCAAAAGAGATTAAGAAATGTTGGAGCTGCTTTCTAAAAGAAAACAAAAAAACAGAATTAACAAGCTAACCTTTCCTTATCAGGGAACCTAAAAATAGAATAACTTACGTTTCAACACCACATACAGGCAGGCTGATGGGAGCCAGGCTCTTAATGATAACATATTTTGGCCTTGACTCTCAGCCCATCACATGAGAACTGTTACCATTAAGAGCCTGGCTCCAGCTATTTCTATAGAGGGTGAGAACTCCCCAAGAGAAAGGGGAAATTCAGATGCTCGTCAAATATCTTGAAGGTGGGTTCTGTGTGTTCCTTTCCAGGCATGGCCAAACTTGGCCCTCCAGCTGTTTTGGGATGACAACTCCCATCATCCCTAGCTAACAGGACCAGTGGTCAGGGAGGATGGGAATTGTAGTCCCAAAACAGCTGGAGGGCCAAGTTTGGCCATGCCTGTTTTAACCATTGGTGAGTTATAGCCCCCATCTGCACTCTACATTCAAAGCAGGGCCATACCACTTTAAATAGTCTTGGTTTCTGCCATAGAATCCTGGAAAGTGTAGCTTGTTAAGGGTGCTGATCCCTTGGAGGAATCTGGTGTCCTAAGTCAGACCAGACAGTCCTGGGCCAGATGGTGCAATTCATTGTAAGGTAACTTCACATACTGTATATCTCAGCCTTAATGTTAAACTGTAGCCTGTAAAGAACGCCAGTGCACTCAAGTGGCCCTAGCCTTCTTCTGGGGAGTCAGCCATTATCCAAAGATAATTGGAGGCCGGCAGTTTCTTGGCCCAATTAAACATGTTGCTTTTAACCACTAAAGCTCTAAATAGCTTGGGGCTTACCCAAAGGATCCTCACCTTATTCCATATATACCTACATGATTGATCCTCAAGCTCTTCATTTGACCCCTAGGTCAAAGGCCACTAGGGAGAAGGCCTTTTGGGTGGTTGTAACCCATTTTCGTAGTGTCCTCCTGCCTGGTGCTACATTATGGCACCTGGTAAACACATTTGGTAAACACAAATACATTTGGCACCTGGTAAAGGCATTTCTTATTCCCTCAGGACTTTAAAGTATAACAGTGCTGTTTTGCGTGCTTTGTAAATTCTTTCACTAACTCCTCCCCCCCTTGCTGGTTTTATATATTGATTTTATTTATGCTGCTTGTGTTTATATTGGCTGTTATGTTTTCTGTTCTTGTGCTGATTGTATATATTGTTTATTTATACCGTGTTTAAATTTTTCTGATTGCATTTTTAATAAGCTTGTAAACCACCCAGGGGACTTAGCTGATGGGCAGTATAGAAAAGCAATAAATAAATGAAACAGGCATATAGGGCATAAAATGCATCTTTTGGCACGTCTAAGTGCTGTTGGGTGCCATTATTGGAGACACAGTTATCAATGTTTTCCTGCCTGGGCAGTGAGCTGCTAGGTTGCTAATTAGAACATTTGTTAGCTTCTGCTGCAGGAAAACATTTGTTGCTGCCAGCCATTTCTTCCATTTAAATAATATCTCAGACCTCCCCTTTTCAATGAAGTAGCCCCCAGTCATAGGTTGGAATCTACTGATCAGTTCCATTTACAAAAGAAGCCTTCCAAAAGTGTTAAATATATAGCAATTTACCCCAAGTGGATTTTTATTTGGAACCAGATGGCATTTAGGCTGTTCTGGTCAGATTAAAAAAAAGAGGAAATAATTAAATACAGATTATTCTGTGCAAAGAGGGCTGGTCTATAATTTTTATTTCTGGATTTTAGCTATTAGCTCTTGTAGGATATTTGTTGAGTACTTGTGGTTGCAATCTGATATATACACCCTTACCTGGGAGTTGCCTGTCCATGTAACTCAATAAGGCTTAAAGACCTTACTTTTGAGTGTAGGCTTGACCAGTCAATCTTAAAATTGATGAGGTCTGGAACTTTTATCCTTTGTTACCGAGCAATGCAGTAAGTTGTAAAAGCAACTACTCTGTAAAGGTCTAGTAGCAACAAAGTCGTCCCCCCCCCCCCGCACACCTTATTAGTGCAAGCTGCATCTATTGGTTCTGCAAGATGTCCTTAGAAAAGAAAGTTGTCCTTAGAAAAGAAAGTAATTATAGTTTGGGGGAGTTAGCTCTGTTTCAGATGAGAAAATGGCAATGTGAGTGTGCTAAGTAACAAAATACAGCTGGGTCTTTATAAGAACTGTTCAAGTATATGCTCCAGCTACACACTGGTTGAAAACCACTGGTTTACTAGGTATGATTATTGCATATCACATCTGATAAGGTATGCACCAATTTCACCTGCTTATATGTGCAAGTACAAGGAAAACATACAAGGAGAAGCACAGATTGCACACTCTTTGTAGAGAAATGCTTGTGTCCATGCTGCTATGTCCAGGGGATAGTCAATGTGATGTCCTCTAGAAGTTGCTGGACTTGCATCAGCTCCAGCCAGTGTGGTGTGGTGGTTAAGAGCAGTAGATTCATAATCTGGGGAACGGGGTTCGCGTCTCCACTCCTCCACATGCAGCTGCTGGGTGACCTTGGGCCAGTCACACTTCTCTGAAGTCTCTCAGCCCCACTCACCTCACAGAGTTTTGTTGTGGGGGAGGAAGGGAAAGGAGAATGTTAGCCGCTTTGAGACTCGTTAAAGGGAGTGAAAGGCAGGATATCAAATCCAAACTCTTCAAATCCAAACTCTTATAGCCAGGGGTCACAGAATTGGAGAGTTGGAAGGGATCGTGAGGGTCATCTAGTCCAACCCCTGCAATGCAGGAATCATTTGCCCAACGTGGGGCTCAAATCTATGACCCTGAGAGCCTCATGCTCTACCGACTGAGCTATCCAGTGGATGATGGGAGTTGTTGTCCAACAACAACTGGAGGCAGTGGCTACAAGTGATATTTTTATTTGGTAGGGCTGCATCTTTTAACCTTGCTGTTTCCCTAACAATAAGACTTCTACAGCAGTTACATAGGAAAGTGTGCCATTACACAGGCACAGTTCCATTGTTTTCTCACTGAAAAACATCCATTGTTCTCTGCACATCTATGGACCAGGGAAGAGCTTCCACTTATGATTTTCAGACCAGATTGATTCCATACTTCTCATTTAGAAAATAAGCTACACCACATAACATACATTTTTGAATCAGGTTTTGTTTACTCATTCATTGCCAAAAACCCAAACAAATAAAAAAGCTTTTAAGATGTAAGGAATACTTGTTCTAATTGCATGCAGTTTTCCTACTCCATTAAAAAAAAATTCATTCTAACGTTCCATTATCCAAAACACTTCTTTCTCTAAACTAAAATGAGGTATTGGAAACAGATCTCTATTTTTTGCAACTACTCTGCTTGAATTGCACATGGTTCAGAGAAACCTACCCCACCCAACTCAGTTGCTGCTGCTACTGCTTTTAATAAGTAAATGCAGGCCAATGGTTAATACAGATATTGTTGCAACACATATACAACCCACCCACCATTTCTTTTCCTGCTTCCCCCATTCACAAAAATAAATTCAAAATGATTAAATAAGAAATAGGTGGGTATTTATTATATTTACTGTAGAAAGGGACTTAAACTGTATCCACCGTTTCTCTTTCTTCCCCTCTCCACTGAAAACTTAGAATCATAGAATTGTGGGGTTGGAAGGGACCTCGAGGGTCATCTAGTCCAACCTCCTGCAATGTAGGAATCTCACCTAAAGCATCCATGACAGATGGCCATCCAACCTCTGCTTGGAAACCTCCAAGGAAGGTAAGTCCACCACCTCCTGAGTCTGTTCTACTGCTGAACTGCTCTTCCTGATTTATCCCAATCCCCCCCTCCCTCCCTCCCAAAGGGCCTTGCAGCTTTTGTGAAAAATACCTCCCAAGAACAACAGGGAAACTGGATATTAATTCTTTAGCAGAAATTGCATGTAAAACTAATACTATTTGAAAAAAACACCTCAAATTAGGGAATGCTCACTGCTGCTTCTTTGGGTCAGGAGGTGTGATCTTCTATGATTCAGACAGACCTTGTAGGGCTATCTTGAGGCAGACCTACTAATGTTGTACAATGACTGTATGCAGTGTACTTTTTTGTTGCTTTTTTTGCTCATATCTTGATAAAAGTGTCATAGGTACCTGCACAAAATGGCTACCAGTGGCAGGAAGACTTTGTACCAATGAATACCATCACAAAATTTGCATTTGTTTCTTCCTATATGCATAAAAATGTAAGGCTGTCATCACATGGCAGTTTGTATGATTGCCAATAGTTCACCGTTTGCAGTATGCCAAATGGCAGGTAGCCCAGGCGAGTTGTTGAACTGAGGGGGTTGGATGTTGTGAAGGACCTCCCCCTCCTTTAAACACACCCCCTGTGAGGTTAATTGGCAGGGGAAAGCACTTCAAACAGTGCTGTGTGAAGTACCTCCTTCCTTTTAAAGGGGATGGGCTTTGGGCAAGCAGTGAGGGGACAGGTGAGGTGTAAAGGATGGGGAGTTGGAAAGGGGGTAGATAGGGTTGGCAAGCAGGAGTGGCAGCGCCTAGTATTTATATATATTTATTGGCATTTAGATACCACCCAAATGACCCATGTCCTCCCTCTGGGAAGTTCACAAGATAATGAAATGAAAATGCAGCAAACTAAAAGCAATCGATACCGTGAAGCTGTACCAGCACAAAAAATCAGCACAAACAGCTCTGCATTAAACTACACAAAGCATCTTCATTTGTCGTGGAGCTGTATTATCCTTGGTGAACAATCTTTCCCTCTGGATCATCAGTCTTCCAGATTTTCTATTTTTGCTAAAAATAAAAGCACCGTAATGAACTGGATGAGCAAAGAGAGCAGCTAGGTGGATCAATTCACACAGAAGGAGTGTTTTGAGTACAGAGAATACATCCAGTTTTCTGACACTGAATGCATACAGGTAGCAAAAATTTAGAGAAAAGACAAAATGATTGATAATAGTGGCATCAGGTATACTCAGCTGGCAGTTTTCATCCCGGGAGATTGGAAGGATAGTTTGTTGGCAAGATATTTAGATGTGGTGAAAATGTGGATTTCTCCTGATTAATGATGTTAGTCACTGAATCACCAGGTTTCAAAAGTAATTAATTGATTATCAAATACTAGGGCTGTCATCCCATTAAAAAAATCTTAACTGATTAAACATGAGAGTTTTAACTGACTGATTAGTGAATTAAATCTGCATATATCTGCACTTAAAAATGATAAAGGATTATTTACTGCTGCTTAGATGGTGTTCAGTTGGCAGTTGTCACCCACTGACAATCACAGCAACAACCAACTTAAAAGAGGCAGGCCCTTGTGTGTGAGGGAGAAGAAAAGAACTCCTGCTTAGATTCCCTCAGCTGGTTAGAACGTGGTGCCAATAACATCAAGATTGCAGGTTTGATCCCCATATGGGACAGCTGCATATTCCTGCGTTGCAGGGGGTTGGACTAGATGACCCTCAGGGTCCCTTCTATGATTCTGTAGAGGGTCCCCCTCTACAGTTCTATGATTCTATTTACACAACTATTAAAGGTGCAGAGCCCTGCCGTATTTGTTACCTGACCACCCTAGAGAGGCATGTACACCTCTTCTAAGCATTAGGCTAGAAGTGTGTCTTTGCATCTAAATACAGTACAGGTTTTTGACATGTGCATTCCATCAGCTGGCAGGGGGCTGGTAATTTACAGGATTGGAACAGGCATGGGTTCCCTGCTTGCAGAACTTAGGAAAATCCTTCATCTGAAGCTAGTAGGGGATTCTAGGGTGGTGAAAATCCCCCATTGTGGAAGATGGTGAAGTGTTAGCAGGCAACAGAGAGAAGACGGAACTACTCAGCTCTTATTTGGCCTTGGTTGGGTTTCTTCCTTCAAGGGAGATTGTATTTGGCCTGGAAAAAAGTGGAAGCAGAAATTTGAAATCCAGGATACACCAGGATATTAGAGAATACCTAGCCTACTTTAAATGCATTAAAGACTTTGGGACAGCTTAATTACACCCAAAGGTGCTTGCAGCCATTATATCACTGCTGTTGCCAATATATAATCTTTGAGAATTCTTGGAAAACTGCGGAGGTACTGGAAGACTGGAGATGGGCAAATATTACCCTTATCTTCAAAAAGATGAGAAAGGCAGATATGATAAAATATGGACTGGTCAGCCTGGTGTCAGTACCAACCAAAGTTCAGTGTAAAACATATTAATAAGCTGTCTAGGAGCATCTAAAAAGAAAAGTGTTATTGTTATTATACTCTGCCCATCTGAATGGGTTGCCCCAGACATTCTGAGCAGCTTCCAACAGAATATGAACAGGAGCCTGCACAGATTAATAAAGAAAAAAAAGTTATGACAGACCAGCAGTATCTTCTTTTTGATAGGAATACTAGCTTGGTAGATCATGGGAATGTTTTGGGTATCATATATCTTGATTTCAGCAAAGCATTTGATAATTTCCTTCATTATATTGTTAAAACATGCTCTGCTGAAATAAAGGTCTATGATATATGGCTGATATATGGCAGCTTCTTCAATACTTCCCAGACTTTTGAGCTTTCCCCCCGTTTTTTGCTTAGCTCCATTGATTGGTGTTAGTCTCTAAAAATGGAGACATTTAGGATTTCTGAAAATAAGTTAATGTTGTATGATGAATGGGATGGTTATTTGTCACTGATGTCAGAACCTTACTTCATAAGAATTATCAATATTTCTTAGCCATTAGCAGTTATTGGCAACTAGTAGTTTTGGATAATAGCAATCCTAGTGGAGTCATCTAGAACTGGTGTCAAAATTTCTGATAGTTATTGACTGCAAGGTATCAATTCTATGTACCAGTAAAAATACCCAGTGTTTACTTACTATTAATAAAAAATTACAGGCCAGTAATTCAGAGGTTGCAATGAAAGTGAATTTCTCTGGAATGCTTTGTTCTATACAGCTCAAACGTTGGTTTATAATCATGTCCTCTCTTGCTAATTGGATATGGGCATGCATAGTTGGCCTGAAGAAATATATTGACCTCATAGAAATAGTGATGTTGCTACCTACTTTTATTGATTATTTGTGCTGGGGAGTGACACAAGTCTATGTCTCAACACACACACATCATGGCAGTCAGAAGATGGGCACATGCCTTCGCCCAGCCCGACTAAGAATGCATTGGCTGGGCAAAGGGGCCAGGCTTCAGGATAAGGAGGCTGCCTTTGATATCCTTGCAGCTGCAGTTCCAATGCACTGGACAGGCCAAGGGCAAAAATAGCAGGTGTACCCTCCCATTGGTCAG
This sequence comes from Podarcis liolepis, assembly GCF_965112155.1. Lineage (NCBI taxonomy): Eukaryota > Metazoa > Chordata > Lepidosauria > Squamata > Lacertidae > Podarcis > Podarcis liolepis. The sequence goes on from NC_139555.1 coordinate 71,578,604, forward strand.
CTCGGGAGCGGAGGGAGGGAAAAGGCGGCGAAGCTGGCGATGGAGAGCAACCTTCAGGGCAGGGCAAGGGAAGCTGGCCTCCCATTAGGCGAGCCGTGCATGTGCGGAAGGATGGAGTAAGGAAGAGCGTGCTCCTATTGGCCAGTTAAAAGGTGGAGGGAATGAGCGCAAATTCCCATTGGCCGGGAAATAAAGGAACGGCGAGGCGTTCCGTTCGGGGCTTTGCGCCTTCTGAAGGGGAAGGTTTTTCTCTCGGCCGCCTCGCCTGGACCGCAAAAGGGCTGCTCGTCGCCGGGTTTTCGTCGTCCGGCCCTGCTCGTGCACGCGCTTGGCGGGAAGGGGGGAGGGAAACGAGCAGGGCTCGCATGCTTCCATTGGTCGGGCCGCGCACGTGCTCGCGGTGGGCGGGCTTGAACTCTGCGCGAGCCTCCATTGGCCTCGGGTTGCGCGCCCCCGCACGGAGCGCGCTCCTTCCCTCAGCTGTGGGAGGGGTGGGCGCCTGGCTCGCGCCCCGGCGAGCGCATGCCCAGTGCGGATGGGGCAGGCGGCGATGGTGGAGCTAGGCTGATGGCGGCGCAGGAGGCGCTGCGCTGAGGACGCTCCGGGAGCCCGTCCCCATCCCGGCCGCCGCCGCCTCGCCATGGGCAACGAGGCCAGCCTGGAGGGCGGTGGTGCCGAGGGGCAGCTGCCCCCCGGCCCCGCCGCCGGCCCCTCCACGACGCCCGGGGCTGCCAAGCCGCCTTCAGCACCAGGCAGCGGAGGACAGCTCCCTCCGGGCAGGGCTCCAGCCGCCGCACCGGGCCCCGCGCAGCCGCACGGACCCTCCGCCAGGTGGGAAGCGCAGACCGGCTGAGCCGGGCAGGAGGGGAGGGGTCGCTCGAGGGCAACTTGGTCTGTCAGGGCCGAGGAGGAGGAGGAGCAGGGCTGGAGGGAGTGGGGATTAAGGGCGAAGTGCAACTGGGGAACCCTCTGCTGCGGGGTGCCAGGTGGGGCTGGGCATGAGCTGGAAGTGCGAGAGAGGAATGGGGCAGCAGAGGGCAAGGCTCAGCCTCTGGAGACGGCCGAGAGAAATGGGAGAAAAAGATCGGGTGCAACCCGGAGGGGTCGCCAGCTCTTGTGAGGGAAGGCTCTGGACATGAGTCCTCTGTCAGAATGAGTGGATGTGGAGAAACAGAAAGATGGTTGGGCCTGAGTGGTAGCTTTGCCATGTGTGCATTATGTTAAGGGAAGCCCCTTGTTTTCAGAGGCACTCTTTCAATCCCAGAGAGTCAAGGCTCCCTAGAACATATTGATACCTCTTATTTCAGAACGCTGCATACTGATACCTCTTATTTTGGGAATGCTGATCTCTGACCAAGCTCTGTGATATAGTTTTGGTGGTGTCTGAAGTGGAGGAAAGGCTGTGTTGGGTGCCATTTGAGACTCATCTTTTATAGGCGAGTATGTAGGATTCTGCACATATTTGATGCAGCGAATGAGATCCATCTAGCTGGATGGTGCTGCAAAAGGCATCGGATGGAGGACCAGATGGCACATGGGCACATACATGCATAGGATGCAGACACTTCCACAGAGTGCCGTAGTGCAGGCTAGTATCAGGGAGAGGGGAGCAGAGAAACATGAATGGGATGTTGATTACACAGAGGATGGGGAAAGTGACATGCAAAACAGAAGATCATGGTTTGTGGGTAAAGAACTAAGCAAGCACCCTTTTTCAATGTGTGTGTTGTCAAGACTTCTGGCTTAAGTCATCTACAACATCTATAAACAAACAGGTCGCCCTTCTCACACCTAGATCATCTTGGCCAGTTAAATTGCCCTCATGCTTGTTTATAATGATACAATTGATGGTGCTTAAGGCCATTATGTTGAGTACAGTTTATATACCCTGCATGTGGCTGTCCTAATTGCAGACTAATTGAAATATATATATAAAGAATAATAATAGTAGTTATGTAATCTCTACCTCAGTGTACAAAAATAATAGAACAAAAACATCAATGCTCTGTGTAGTTTCTCCTAAAAAGGAAAACAAAACGTGACAGGGTGAGGGTGGAGAGTAGTATAATGATTAGTTATCATGCAGCAGAACACTACATTTAGAAGAAATTTTAAAAAATAACATTTGCTACCAATAAATATAGAACTTTGGTGTTAGAAAGCAGATAAAAATAAAAAGTTAGAGAAAAAATGAGAGTAATCTTTTTAATGTTTTGTAGTAAGATATTGGATATATATGTGTGTATGTGCTAATAGGTACTGAGCCATTTTTGTTGAAAAGCTGAGTAGAATACACTAAGAAGTGTATCACCCTTGTTCATATGTTTAAAAAGGGTTTGCGCTGTTAAATGTTCCATTATTACAAGGAGAATGCAATAGTAGATTCTGGAAGAAATCAAATTGCTTGTTTTTCTGTATTAAGGCTATGTTGAAGCAGGAACCTTCTTTATCACCCTTTAATGCCAAAAGGTCCTGCCTGAACTTGGATTTTTCTTATCATTGGATTTTTGTCATGAGTTTGTAGAAGAAATCTATTAAACTATGCTGATTGATGTTCTGTATTGATCCCTTTACATTTTTTAAAGGCAACAATTATCCATCACCTATCTTCAAATTGGTATAGATATGTTTTAATAGTATCTTTAATCCTTAATCTCTTCTGAAAATGTACATAATCTGTTTGTAGAATTGTCATTTGTATGTAGAGGAAATGGTGTCGGAATTGTGATGTGGCAGTTCTTTCCCTCTTGCAGGGTAGCCTTTGCACATTACTCCTCAGCTGAGTTTAGGGGGGATGTAGGCAAAGCATTGGTGCATATGCAAGCTGTATATACAGGCATGAGAGTTAATGGGTGTTGAAATAATTAGGCAGAATGAACTTGTGTAAGATTTGGAAGAAGATTTGGAAGAAGCTAGCTGTTATGAAAAGGAAGAAGTGTGTTTATGTTGGGACCTGTAGCAGGATTATTTAGTTTCTGTGGCCTGGAAGGTTTCTTTAAGTCTGCAGTTCAGGCTCAATTATGCACCATAAAAGTGTTACTGATGGAGAGCTGAGTGTTTTGAAGCATCTGCGCATTGAGGCTTTTCCGTGACACTCCTGCCATGGTGTGTCGAAGAACAGAACTGGGAAGCTATCCAAGTACTAATACATCTGTGCAAACGTACTAGACACTCTTCCAAACCCAGACAATCAGCACAACCCTCTTCTCTCAAAACAAGCATCCTATCATATCCCTGTCACGACTAATGGATGCTTATTCTGTCAGCCTTATAGTCCTTTGCTTAGGGAATGCGCAGGAGTAATCACGAATATGGGCAGTTTCCAGGGTGGTAGCCATGTTAGTCTGTTGCAGCAAAAACAACAAAGGCTAAGGATGTTAATTAAAAGCACCTTATCCAATATTAGAAATTTCTCTGTGCAAAAAAAAGGTGTTTGGACCTGACTTCAGTTTTAGAAAGGTTGCTTTGCTTAATGAATAATAGAGCCTATTAGGTCAACTTACTGCACAGTATAATTAAGATTCCACATGTTTACTACCTATAAATGTTTCAGAAGCAGGTGAGCCAAATCCATATAAAACATAGGAATGGGAAAATATACTATTTCGGATTTATTAATGTTGGGTAATATCCCTGTGGATGGTATCAGTACCAGGCTAGGGCCATAGCTCAGTACTAGAGCACATGCTTTCCATGCCAAAGGTCCCAGGGCTTAATCCAATAAGGGCTGGGAATAAATCTTGTCTGAAAACCCAGAGAATCACTGGCAGCCAGTGTAGCCAATACTAGATAGAGCAGTAGTCTTACTAGGTGCAAGACAGATTCCTATATTACCTCCTATATTGCCAGGTGCATGATGCATCTTGGTGTACTGTCTGAAGTTTCACACTGGTCCTTGGGTTGAAATCCAGTGTGTATTTACTTGGAGGTACCGGTATTTACTTGGAGTTGCTTGGTCCCTGCTCCTGCCAACTTAGCTGTTTGAAAGCACGTCAAAGTGCAAGTAGATAAATAGGTACTGCTCTGGCGGGAAGGTAAACAGGGTTTCCATGCACTGCTCTGGTTCACCAGAAGCAGCTTAGTCATGCTGGCCACAAGAACCGGAAGCTGTACGCCGGCTCCCTCGGCCAATAAAGCAAGATGAGCGCCTCAACCCCAGAGTCGGCCACGACTGGACCTAATGGTCAGGGGTCCCTTTACCTTTAAGCACCATGATTGAACTCAGTAGGACTTACTTCTGAGGAAACTTGCATAGGATTGCACCATAAAGCTTTCAGTTAGGTTCTTTGTGAGTTCCGAATTGTACTAATTCTCCCCTTCCAAATATTCAATACGTTTAGAACCATGGATTCAGCTATATCTGTTTCCCTTTTGATAGGACTATAGACCAAGATCTTCTGAACGATTCTCAAATTCGACATCTTAACAAGATATAGCAGCAGTTAATGTGGGGCAAAATGTAGCCACATGTAAATATTTATTTATTATTAATCTCCTCCCATGCATGTCTCAAGGTGATGTACAAAATAAAATCAGGGAGCAAGCTATCACATACAGTATAAGCCTTTAAAGGTCTTACTGACTTTCTTTTAACTCAAGTGCTTTCCAGGTGTTTCCTTTATCTTTTTAGCTGCCTTTACTTTATCTAAAAGGCACCTTGAGTCCCAGTCAGGGAAAAATGTGGAGCCTAAATAAATATATAATAATACTTTTTATCAGTGAAGCTTTCGAAATATATATATTTCCCCACTCTCAGTATACAATGTGAAAAGACACAACACAAAAGGAAAAGGGTTGAGGAGGGAAGAATGAAAAGAGGCAAACTCAGGCACCAAATTCTTACTATCACAAGGTTATTATAATAATCAACTTGAATGCAAACAGGATGCTCATGGTTCAAAAACAGGCCTTGGCATGCCTCTGATAATAGTCTGGTGACCCAAGTTTCTTAGAAGTGGCTGTAATGCATAACTGGAAGTTGTTTGACCTTACAGGGTGAGGCCTTTACCTTCTGGAAGCTGCAGACTTCTTGTCACTCCTGGTGTAGCAGCTAAGGCTGTTTGTATATCTATCTATCCATCTATCCAAACACACACACACACACACACACACACACACACACACACACTTGAGATCTTGATACCACCAGGTCCATTAGCTTCATCAATTGTTTCATAATAGGCTAAACATGTCTTTCCCCTGCCTCTTGGCAATGACACTCCCCAGCTTGAGCTGGTGCCATGGAATGGGGGCGTGAGGGCAGATGGCTGGAGGAAGAGAAACACAGAATTCATTGGGCTGAGAGGGAGGGGTTTGAGGAAAGGATGAATTGAGGTGGCTGCAAGAGAGATGGAAGTTAAGAACAGTAGGAGCCAAAGGAGGAGTGGGAATGGGAGAAGAGCTGAGTAACAAGCTCCTGTTACAAGCTCCCGGGAATAGGCGGGGAAAGGAGCCAAGGAGTCAGAGGAGACTGATGGGATTGTGTGGTGCCTATTTAATATTTTGATTTGAATAAACCAGGTTGGTTGCAAATGTCTAGTTAGTATCTAATTCAGAGTCAAAAATAGTTGATTCATATCACTTCACAATGAAATGGATACAGCACATGTTTGGGTCATAGTCTTGCATGTTTCTGAAATCTCAGTTATAGATCACTTGTAAGACATACAACTGCACTTTATGTATAAAACTCAAGTGTGTCACTGGGATTAAAATGCATTTTCCAGTTTCTTAATGCGTTTTACTGTTAAGCTGTCTTTTCCCACATGATCAAACCTATCATCTCAGTAGCGTTCAGCAGTAATCTTTAACCAAATGCTTTTCTGCCCTCTTTCTTTTTTAGGCATTAGTTTTTATTGAACTTTTCACTATAAAAATACAACTAATAACAGCAACAAAAGTGCAGATAAAACAAAGAAATAAACCGTCAAATATAAAAAACCTAAACCCTCTTACTTTTTATAGGTAGCAGGGGAGAAGTGCAGTGTAAAATGTTAGATGAACATGGGAAGTCTTGTTGAAATCCCTGCTTACCAGGGTTAATGCATGACATTTGATCATTCACTAACTATCTCTTACTGTACCTAACATAACAAACTAGTGGAAACCCCAGTACTTTCTTGGTGGAAAAACAGAAATGTAATGGATAAATTGGAACATACTTATTTTGAAATGCAGGTATAAAATATACAAGGCTGTGATGATGATGATAAAACTTTAATTAACAAGCATAAACTGCATATCATGTGTTTAAAGCACCTCTTAGTGAAAACAGCCCTATAAGGTGGGTTGATAGAATTAGCTTCATATAAAATGATGAGTTACCAGTTTGTGAATATGTTTTTATAAACTTTTGAAACAGTTTTTTTGGGGAAAGTATTTGGAAGATGGTTGGAAGAGGGACGTCGTGGAAGAAGGAATTTGGAATATTATAGAGGACTCATTCAACTTTGTGTACTGCAATTTTAGTCTTAATAGCTAAAACAGCGAAGAGAAAGCAGATAACTTACTAAGCGATGCTGGACACAATTCAGCCATACATGTGCATTTAAAGGCACATTGGTTTTAATGACAGGAAAATATTAAAAGCTGGGTAAAAGACTTATGAATGAAGTGCTTTGTGTCAAGAGTGTTGCATTACCAATAAGAAATGTGAATTTACCGGTACATAACCCAATAATCTTTGTAACTTTTTGAAGGCTAATAATTTCATTTTCTTTATGGCTAGTGACTTTGTAGAATATGTGTGTTTTTAAAATGCCAATTATGGTTATATTTGACAAACTGTCTGGTAAAGAAGAGATTGGAGGGAGACATAGGGTAAAATTCAACCTCACACTATGTTGAACGTTCCATCTGTGCAAGCATTTTGGCTTGCCAGATGGAATAGTCACCCTTCCCTTGAGTGTTGTTCTGTAGATTCTCCTGAACCTCCCATAGCCAATTGTGGGGCGTGTGCTGGGGATGGGGGTGGGGGGAGGGAGTCATGTTGTGCAAGCAGAAGCCCCTCGACAGGGTTTCTCCTGACTGAGTTCATTAGTTAAGTTCTGCCCAGCATCTTTAAGCTGCTGTTTTCAAGTGCCAAATCAGCGTTATTGAGATCTGAGATGTTTAAAACAATGCAGCTACATGCAGATCTTTTGGAAGATCATTTATGCTTTGAGAACCAGAGTTTAGGCATATTTGCGGAACAGATACTTAACAGGTATGTGTGAAGCATGATGCTTCAGGCATCCATGCTAATACCTAGACCGAAACTGGCAGTAGTTGAAAATGGATGCCTGCTTCATCACAAACCTGGATCTGGCCCTTGTAGAATATGTGGTTTATGTGATACAGGATGCTTTTCACTGTTTGCCTCAGTGAGCTCCCTAAAAGTGGAGCTTATCTTTTGTTGTCGTTCCAGAGAGCCCCTTTATAACCTTAGGCAACCTCCCTCCAAACAGAAAGTGATTTTGCAACTTTGAGAGCTTGTACCATATATATCATATATCACAATGGGGGAGGAAATATGCATTGGATGTGGGTCCTTCCAGGTGTTGTAGACTGCAACTCCCATCAACCCTAGCCAGTTTGGTCTGTGGTCAGGGGTTATGGAAATTGTAGTCCACAGATTTCTGGAGGGAACTCTTCTCTAGAGAACCACTCCTGGTGACTTTCCTGGAAAGGGACAGCTTGGTTACTGTGACACATATCTAGACTACTGCAGGGTACTCTGTATGGGGTTTTTCTTATTTCTGATCCAGAGGTTGCAGCTGGTGCAGTAGCGCTCCTTATCAGGCACATAACATACCAATGTTGAGGTTGCCTATTAGCTATCAGGCCAGCTTTATGTTACTTACATATAAAACCCTAAACAACTCTGGGTCAAGTTTCCTGAAATACCAAGTTCCCCTCCCTTGCCCTATAAGGGCAGTAAGATAAGCAAATGGAACCCGATTAGCCTTGCTGCTGCCCAGTAATTATTACCTTGTGGTAACATGAAGACAAGCTTTTTCATTGATTGTACCTGGTCTGTGGAGCTCTCCCTGTTGAAATTTGAGAGGCCCCCATCTGTATTGGCACCACTTTACACAGGCATTTTTCACTTGGTGTGGGTCTAGATCTCCTGTTTTTACTGTTGTATTGCTTTTTGATGCTAGTTACAGATTTTAATTGGTTTTGTATATTTTGCTTTCATGTTTTGTGAACTGCTTAGAAGCCAATTTGGACACTGAGCAGTATACAGGCCAATAATGAATAATAAAAGTGGGTTTTGTTCCTCCTTCCATGGACACAGTGAATGACGTGACCATTTTGGAGCCATCTTCCCTTTGCACATCAAGCCAACACTTTCTCTTTCACACCTTAATATCTAAGGCCATTTAATTCTCTTTACATGGCAGAGTATTTTGCCATATTTGTGCCATGGTTTGGAGCAGCAAATTGGAGCACCTCATTGACTACAGTACTCTGTACTGTATGTCTATTGTGGATTTACAAACACACATTCAGCTTCACGTTTTACAGGGTCTGCTGATCCAAATACCATTGCATATGCAGCAACATTCTTAATGTGTAAACTCTCAGTGCCTTTCCTGGAAAACTGCTTTCTCTTGTTTTTTCCTGAGCATTCTGCTGCCAGCTCCATTCCCTTTCACATCACTAAGATTGCAAACCCTCTGGACAGGGGCCATGTCACTTCTGTGTTCTGTGTGGTAGCACTAAATAAATGTAAAATAGTTGCTGCAGCAGCACTACTTCAGTAGCAGGCAGAAATAGGGGTGGTTGCAGAAAGTACGAGGTGGCAGTAGAAGAATCAGTCAGGTCCAGATGGCTGACCAGATTAAAACGAATTTGCAATTAATCTATGATCAAGTAATGAATCAGGTAATTGCACAGATTAGTCGATTAATGTTGTTAGTCCAAGGAAACACAATAATTGCTGCTCATCTTCCTATTAGTTGTGTTATCTTCATTTTCTTCAAATCCTAGGCGCTGACATTCTTTTCACTTTAGAAATGAATTGGGTGTTGCCATGCATGGTTCCTGTCTTCCTTCTTTTCTAAAGGCTTGTTTTTCCTTCCACTTCATGATACCATTGTGTCGCTTGCATTAATCAGGGCCTTCTTGAAGGATTACATTGGGCCCTTGTAGCAGGAGAAGACAAGCTTTGATAAAGTTTGTGACAGTGTTTTAAATACGGCTCTTTAGAAACTTGCTTGATGTGCAGGTTGAGCACAGCTCTGAACAGTTTACACTGACTCAAAGAAGTAGCTTCTTGGGCCATTTGTTGTACAATTCATTTCCCAGTCTATAACTTCAAAGTCCACCTGGAGATTCAAGCCCTCCACCTGCAGGCAGGCAAACCTGCAGACTCCAGGTCAGCCCTGGAGGTCTGGCAACCCTATTACTAGTACAGTGGTACCTTGGGTTGCAAACGCTTCGGGTTACAAACTCTGCTAACCCGGAAGTAGTACCTCGAGTTAAGAACGTTGCCCGAGGATGAGAACAGAAATCGCGCAGTCGTGGCAGCGCAGCGGCACCAGGAGTACCCATTAGCAAAAGCGCACCTCAGGTTAAGAACGGTTTTGGGTTAAGAACGGACCTCTGGAACGAATTAAGTTTGTAACCCAAGGTACCACTGTACACAAGTGTGAACTCAACAGCAAAATGTTGCAGTGTATTTGCAGTCCCTAATGAGTGTTCTTGTTCAGGGCTTCACCTAATCTGAGAAGAAAAGGATTGTTCTACCATTATTTGGAGCTGCCAAGGTGAGGTGGTGCTAAATTTATAGCACTAAAGAGATCCAGTGTGGGTCTACTATTTATTTTATTATTTACTGAACGACCAGGTTTGGGCAGGGGCACACTGCAGTGTGGGAAAATATGCCATTTTCCCTATCCTGAAACCTTGTCTAATTCCATTGTTAGCATGTTTGTTTGCTGTTTTATTCCCTATAATTTATACACCGCTTGATTGTTTTTTAAAAAACCCTCAAAGTGGTTTACAAACAAATAAAACAAAGAAAAAATTACAACCCTACTTTAAAACATACAGTACAAAAGTTAAAAAAAAAGGAATAAAATTACTCCAAATTTCTAAGCCTCTGGGTAGGCTTGTCTAAACAAGAATGTTTTTAGCATATGTTTTGTCTCCTTTAGTATAGACATAATGACTTTATGTATTATTTAAAAATTCTTATTTAGCAGAATTATATTTAGAGTACAACAAATGTGATGGTTTAAAGAAGCCATTGGGCTAGAAGGCTTTAGTTTTGAGCTCTTTGGTGTGTATGTAAAACATACGGCTTCCCCCAAAGAATCCTGGGAACTATAGTACACCTCCGCAGAGCTACAATTCTGCTTAAGAAACTACACACCCCAGGATTATTGGAGGGACGCCATGCAGTTGAGGTTCTCTCACTGTCCACTTTCCCTTGGAAGGCCTTGCCTTCTATGTCCTTGCATATTCCATTTCTTGTGTGGAGTCCATAACCTTCTTTGACCAGTGTCTGTTGAGTGTTTGTGTTTCACCAAACCGATCAACTGCCTGCAAGATAATACACACATGTATTAAAACTAGAGTTGATGTGATAAATGACCATCTTAATCTAGTTTGAGCTTCTTGTCCTAAGGGACCAACGTGTAAATGGTGCATGGATTTTCTAGCTGTGGGTATTTCTTTTAATTGAGGTTTTAAAGACTGATTTTCTTATTGTGGTGTCAGCAACCCTGAGCCCTTTGGGGGTAGTCAGGTTAAAAAAGAAGAAGCAGAGGAGGGCTCAGAAACATAGGTTGTGTGTCAAGTAACAATTGATCATAGGAGTGAACAACGCAAGATGTTGGAGCATTGCCCTGCTTCTACTGGAGTCTGCAGTTCCTCTGGTTCTTACCAGGGATGTAATGGCCATGGAGACTTTGGGGATGTTGTACACCTTCATGAGCGCTAGTTGTTATTTGGGAGGAGCAACAGCTGCTGTAGAAAATTGGCACTTTAGAAGGATTTTTAATGTGCAGCTATCAAGCCCTGCTACAATTGTCCAGCTTCTCCATCTTGAGGCACATTCGGTTTTGTAGTGCAAATGCACATCCCTTACAACAGCCCCAGCAAGCATAGCCAATGACCAGGGATGATGGGACTTGTAGTTCAGCAGCATCCAGAGGGCCAAATGTTCCCCACACCTGCCCTACAACAGCTGCTATTTCTCCTTCTCCTCCCACCATGTTTTTTGCTATCCTATTTATATAAAAAGCATTTATAAACCACTTAATTTTTAAAGAATCTCTAAGCTACTCTGTTTTCACAGTCAGGTTACTCTAATTCTTACAGAAAACTGCCAGAGGGCATTGATAATTAATCTGTGAGTGCATCTAAAAATTACTCTAGAAAAGAAGGCTCATGAGCTTGAATCTGACTTTTACTAGGGCTTTATTTATGGAGACGTAGCAAATTATTCACATAGGGCAGAACAGCATGAGCCTGGTAATTTGTGTAGAAAGCAAAATATGGACCCTTTTGCGAGCACAGCCTTCTGTTTGAAATGGGTCTTCCTGGGTGTAGTTCCACATGTGAGAGCTCTTTGAGAAGTTTTTCCCACCCTGCTGTAGTGGTGACAATATAGGAAGGGGTGGAGGAGCCCCTGGAGCTGAAGGGCTGAAGTTCTGAAAAGGTGTTAGAAATTTAGGAGTTTATGTACTATGTATGTGAGCAACTAGTGGATGTAGATGTGACCTAGACTTTTTATGTTTTTAAGCTTCATCATATGAGGAGAAAATGGCTCACGCCATAATTGTTGTGCACTGCAATAATAGTCCTGCTACAATAACATGGTGCATGAAATTTTACTCTCAAAATACACATGGCAGAAATCACAGAATTCTATGAGCCAAAAATTGGAGAGAAAAATTAGCTGTATTCTAGTTATGTGCTCTACTTTGCACAGCAGCCATAATCTGCGGCTACTGCAAGCTGACGCGGTTTTTTAAAATGTACTGCTACTCTTTATTCTCTGAGAAAGGCAGCATAGCTGTCAATTGTTGTCAGTCATTACGTGGCATTTTGCTATATTGGTAGTAGTTTACTTGTACCCTTTGAAAGATGTCTATGTTTAATGTAGACTAGTAAGAAATACGTAATGGGGGGGAATGAAGCATTATTTAACTCTTTCCTGAGTTACATTCTGCACTAGAATGTTTTTGTTTTGTGCTTTTGCTCTCATTAAAAGAGGATTACTATTTTTAAACGACATTAGTAAAACAATTCTGTTCTAGAGATCTGCAAATATTTGTCTGGCTCATTCAAACTAACATCAGCCAGTGCACCCTGGACTACAGTTCTGCAGCCTCCCATCTTGTCAACACCAGAGTGCTCTTCCTGTCCCCAGGCATCATGTGCAGTTTTTTATAGCCCAGATCTTTCTGCTTAGATCTCAATCTCATTTTCTCATCTCCTTGCCTCCATAGATTCCTTCTTCTCCACGCACCATACTTCTGCATTCACCATCCGCAGTTCTTTATAGTTTCCTGTTGTTTTTTTCAGGCCACTGACTACTGTGTCCTACTTTCCTCAAACATCAGGATTCTCAGCTCCCTTCACATTTGGCTCTCTGCTCCTTTGTTTCCCTGCTTTCCTTGTTCTCCTCAATATGTAACACTCCAGTGTTGCTTCTTCCTGCCAGCAGCATAGAGAGAGCTTCTCCTCTACTTTCCAACTTTGTTAGAGTGTTTTTCTCCTTTTCTTTCTCAGTAACTCATTTCCTTAGCTCCCTATCTCCCCTGTGGTTGATTTCCTCAGGCCCTAAGGCAAGTGAGAAAGACAGTACTGGATCAGACCAAAGGCCTGTTTGGTGCAGCATCCTTTTTTTCTTGATGGCCAGTCAGATGCCTGATCATTTGGATGGCCCTTTCTTACAGCTTTTCTAAATCCACAATACCTCTTCTGAGATGTAACCAGAATTTACATAGTAATCCAAATGTGGAATACTGATATTCGTCAACACTCATCCTTCACCTCTTTCTCAGCCCTCTGCCTGCCTCGTCTTCTGCACACAGCTGTTCCCTAACATGACAACAGCTCTGCTAGTGACGGGGTTGGGGGCAGCGGCTTGTGTGCACACCTGACCGTTTCCCAGCTATCCATCCAGATGCAGAGTAGTTAGATGGGTGGTTTCCATAAAACAGGAAGTACAATATTATTAATACCATGTACTTCAAACTATTGATGCCCAAACTTCTCCAGGTCTTCCTTCAGACAGGTATTTGAATCTTTGGCATGATCAGCAACAATTATGGGTGACAGTGGTCTCCAAAGAATAGCAGTGCAGCAGCAGCCAGACCAGAGTAAGAGCAAATCAGCTGCAGTCTTTTCTCTGGGAGCTTGCAGACTCACCTGCACACACACCCTTGTTGAATTTCACTAAGCCAAGGTTTGATTTAGTGTTGTATATGAACTGAGGGCTTATCCACACTTCCTCTTGTCCCGCTGCTTCTCCCCCGCCTGGTGGAGGGGGGAACCGCTCTTTAACACCCAGTCTGAGATTTTCCTGGATTGCCATTTGTTCCAATCTGTTGCTAAAGAGGGTTTTTTGCCCCCTTGGAAAGGAGTGGGGCAAGGGGGACACCGCTCAGACCCGTGCTTTCTAGGCATGGCACAAGCGGAAGTACGGACGAGCTCTGAGTCAGTGTATCCCTCCATGAATACTGCTGATGTGAAAAACAAGATGAAGAGGGGCATTCCATAAGTGGGTTAGAAACAGGCATGAACAGATTTAGTTGTGGAGCAGGTTCTATCAGCATTACAAAGGAATGGGATTGCCAGGCTTTTTGTTCTCCTTACAAGAATGGAGATTCTGACAAAACGTAGGAAGAACTTTCTGATGGTAAGAGCTGGTTGACAGTTGAACACCTTGGAAGGTGGTGGACTCTCCTTTAAAGAATGGTTGGGTGGCCATCTGTCAGGGCTTCTTTAACTGTGATTCCTGCATTCAGGTAGTTAGCCGTGTCGGTCTGACACAGTCGAAATATATTAAAAAAAATTAAAATTGTCCAGTAGCACCTTAGAGACCAACTAAGTTTGTTCTTGGTATAAGCTTTCACGTGCATGCACACTTCTTCAGATAGGGTCTGATGACTTCTGTTTCAGTGTATCTGAAGAAGTGTGCATGCACACAAAAGCTTATACCAAGAACAAACTTATTTGGTCTCTAAGGTGCTACTGGACAATTTTTTATTTTTTAAAATATATTTCAACTGTGATTCCTGCAGTGCAGGGGCTTGAACTAGATGATTCTTGAGGCCCCTTCCAGCTCTGTAGTTCTGCATTGCTTTGCCTTAGAAGCCTAGCAGGTATGGCTCTCACCACTACTGTACACCACTTGCGGCATATGACTAAACACACTACATTTTTGCCTGTCATGTTGTCTGGAAAGGCTCAGGAGCCCTGGCCTCTGCTGGTCACTACTGCTAACTCTAACCCTTGTCTTTGTGCATGTTGAATGGCTGCCTGGTGGCCTGCGGAGAGACATGAAGACAGTGATAAATAATAGATAGCAGCTGCAATGGATAGTGCCTGTAACTAAGTGATCATTAGGGTTTTTTGGGGGGGAAGTGGCTGATAAAGTGATGCGGGCATTGGGAAGTTTTGTAGATGCTCTTCTATTCCACAGCTCCACCCCCCACTAGCTCCTTGGCAAATATACCAATTTGGCGAGATTGCATTCTGTTTGTGTTGTGTCATGTGCCTTGGCTAGCATGTTACACTGGCAGCAGGGCAAAAGTAACCTCTAAGCAAACATCAGACTACACCTAAGCACACCTTAGCAGCTTCAATCACAGCAAGGTCATTAATCCCCAATGAATTTCCAGTCACATTTGCACAGTGTTGTAACCACATCAGAAAGGGACAGCATGCATGAACTGTTTGGTTTCCTGAACTCCGACACCACCCAGAAACACACGTGCACTCATACTCATCTGTGCATCCATGGCAGCTGCCTCAAATGTACACATCTGGTTTAAATATGAAGTGAATGCAACTTAAGTTTTCTAATTGGATTGAAGCTGGTTCAAGAAAAAAAAAACCCACACACATCAAGCAACAGTATTTCTCAAGAAATTACAGGATCAATCTGGCTAGCATTGTGTGTACGCAGCTTGAAAAAGTAGAAGTGGGAGTGCACCGGTGCAGAGTAAGTGGTAATGTGTACACCTCCTTAGCTTCACTCTTCTCTGCCATGCCTCCCAACTCTGTATATCATTGCACCTTCTGCTGACACTGTCATGACCTCACAGCAGCTACATTAGCATGAAATAACCCTGGCACGGCCATAGTGCAATGCCAGCCAGCATGAATTGACTAGGCTTGCTTACCTTCTGTACAAAGGGGCAACCCAATTCTCTTCCAGTGGACATAACGTATGATACGATTGCACTGTTAAAATAACTGCATACTGCCCAAAGTCTTGTCACCTTAATCTCTCTCTCTCAAGGCAGTACCAACCCTTTGAGCAGAACAAGAGTGCTCCCAGCTTACCATCTTCCCTTAAACACAGTTCATTTTGGAAGGCTCAGATGGTTCATTTATTGACTTCAAGAGCCACCTTAGGAGTTAGTGGAAAAGAACTTGGGCATTCGTCCAAAACTCAGCGAGTACTTCACCTGTGTTTGTAATATGTCTTTGACTCTTTATTAATAATTGATAGGGAACTTCACTCTTAATTGGCTGCAATATTAATAATTCCTTTGTTAAGAATTTTAAGTGTTCATGTATCTGTTTTAAAGGAATTCTACTTATTCCTTTGGTCTCCATTTTGTGCATGACAGTATATATCAAATACACTTAAAGTTTTAAAAAGATTAATCATTGCAGTTTTCTTTGTTCATTAATTTCCATGACACATAGTGTCAAGAACTTCACCTTACTTTGCTGAAGAAAATAGGCTTCTGGAGTATGGATAAAATAGTGAAATTAATCTGATATACTTTGTTTTGTCCTGGGCTTATTAATTGCTCTTTATTCTTTTAGGCATTTCCTAAGTTCATCGTTCATTAGATATTTCAGCAGTTCTTTACTTATACTATTGTACTATTTCCCTCACCATGGTCTGTTTAAGTTGATTTTGGTTTTTGATAAATTGACATTTGCTTTTTGTTAGCCTTTCTGTGTGTGTGGTGGGGAGAGAACACAAACACCACCACCAAGTTTGCTCTTGTGGTTGTATGAGAGCAATCCATAAGTCCTTCCCGCCCCCCCAAAAAGCTGACTTTTCCTTCGATGTGCACTGAGATGGTGTGAATATGAGGCCCTTCCATGTTTTACACTGAAGTACCCATAAACAGCTCTTGAGGGTTCTGGTGATGGGACAGGATGAATCATGCTCTTGGTTTTTTAAAAAAGGAGGGGAAGGTTTTATTTGATTTTTATAATAATAATAATAATAATAATAATAATAATAATAATAATATGCATCTCTTCTGATATTTTTTTTAAACCTGGCATGTGACTCAGTATCAGATACGTTGAGTTAAATATTACTGTCCTCTGTAAACAATGAAGCATGGGTAAAATATTTGCCTCCTTGCGAAATAAGCATTAGAAATATGACACAATAGAGAATTAGTTTGATGCTGTGAGCCAGGGACTGGCAGAACTTCAGATCTGTTGGGACCTTTCTCCTAGCTTAAGAAGATGCCAAATTGTATCTTGCCAGGACCAGTCACTCAGCCCACCGAAATGTTTTTTTCATTCCCATTTTATGCCCTCTAACTATTTAAATGCTGCAATTTCCCCAGTTGATGAATATTTATACCAATCAAACAACAAACATGTGCTTCAATCCATCAAGAGTTATCAGCACATACAAGCAGCCTTTTCCACACATTGCTGCTGGGGATGTACATCTGGATATGCAATCACCCTTGCATTGCAAGACTCAGACAAACTATTTGGATTGTCTGGATATATCTTTGGATGCAGTGTTTGTATGCACCTGTCTGGTTGTCCATAACTTCAGCAGGATTAGAACCATGAAGGCTTGCTTCCAATTTTATGGAAAAATAATGATCCACCCAGTGATAACTAGCGATGGCTGGGCATTTTACCTGCAACTAAATGCTTCTGTAAGGATTCTTGCATGGAAGGTAAACAGAAATTGTTTGAGAGGAGGAAACCCACACTTCGTTCTTTCTTGAAACTGATTTCAAGCAAATGCCTTAATGCTGCTTGATGTAAACTGTATGCAAAGAGTTACGCTATTTATTAGATGTGTTGTGTATTATTTCCTAAGAGAGTAGAATATTATTATAGATTTAATAAATAATATGTAGTTAAGTATACCAGCCTACGCTGTAAATTACTATAAATGCTATATTTACTTGTGAATCAGCACGTTTCAAGACAGTGCCTTTAGAAACTACCTGAAAAGGGGGAATATATTATTTGACGATCTTTTATGGCACAGGTAATTTTGGACATCTTACTGGAAATGCATGGATACTACAAAAAAAATGCAACTTTGTGTCCCCTCCTTCTCTCTGCCCAGCAGGTCAGGGGAGTAGTTTGGAGTAAACAAACCAGCTGGCATGACTAATGATCCAGAAGTTTTGGTACTACAGTAGCTTAGCAGCAAAGCACTTGTTTTTCATGCAGAAGGTCCACACTCTAACAAACTGAGCTATCCAGTCTGAGCTGCTATCAATGGCCAAGCTTCAGTTTCTGGCATCTCCAGGGAAGATTGAATAAGATCCTGTTTAAAATTCTGGAGTAAAACTGCTGCCAGTAAGTGTAAAACTAAGTTAGATGGGCCACTGGTCTTACTTTTTATAAGGCAGCTTCCTATGTAGTCTGACCCTTCTCTTCTCACATGGATGTGCTTTGAAAAGGAGACTGCTTGATGTGTCGAAGTTTCTTCAGAAGCCAGCACTGGACCAAAGACAACCATATTTCATTTTGAGCTGGGATAGGAATCACAAGTGCTCTGTCAAGCATTGCTCATATGCTTATCAAAACGTGAGCACGTTTGTGGACAATGAGTGTTCTGCAAGCAGCAGCCAGTAGAGTAGAGTGGAGATGGGGAAACGTGAGGAGCCATGGCATCACATCCTGTGTTTTTGTTTGACAAATTATGAGAGGAGGTAGAGATGCAGGGCTGCTGTTTTCAGTTGCAGCCATGTAACTCCAGTAAAATGAAGCTGTAGGCTTACGTTGCATTAATTTTAATTAGTCCCTCAGTCTTCTAGGACAGTCTCTACTATCGTCGGGAAAACCTAGTTTGGTGTTCTCCTTATACTTCAGTGAATTCAGTTTTATGTTGATTTTTAAGGTCTTGACAGCACAATTCTATATATGTTGACTAGAAATAAGTCCAAATGAGTTCAATGGAAATTACTTCCAGGTAAGTGAGTGCAGCATTGCAGCCTGAATTATTTAAATCTCAGTCCCAAACATTTTCACAGGCAAATTTGTTTAAAGTTCCAGAGCACGTTTCCTGCTATGCTGTTGAAATGTTATGGGTTGTGACATTGTGCTGCCGTATAGATTAGTACACCCTTTGCTTAACACTTATTTTGTTGTGTAGCCAGTCCTGAAATCAAGTGATTAGTAATTAACTAATATATTCTTTCCTATTTCTGCTTCCATATTTTTTGTGCATATTTTTATGCCCGTGACTAGATACATATAATTAAGGCTGGAAGAAATCCCAGATACCTAATCATCCAGGCACCTAGAAACTTAATATTGGTGCTTTAAGAGTTTGAAATATTTTTATGCCTTGTTATTAGATAGTAATCCTGCCGGGTTGGATTGTTGTGAATTTATGTTCCTCGTAAAGTGCTTAGTTCATGATAAGCACTCTTGATAATAAGTTATCAATGATGACGATTCCTAGAAATGTGATGAAGTGTTTTTTAAATATGTCGTGTTTATTCCCACAAATTCTTTGAAGAGTCCAGGCTTGTCCTATTGACCTCAGTATGTCTGGTGAGCTCCACTAGAGCTCTTGCAAGCTCACTTTGAATTACCTTGTGCATTATCCAAAATCTTCAGAAAACATTTGGAAGCTCTCACATAATTTCTCCGAGTCTTCTAAGGGCATGGAAGAATGTCTTTGTAGTCCTCAAACATCTCTCCATCAATCTTCCCAAACCACTCACTAACCTACTGCAATAGCAGCAGTGGTGGCGTGCCTGGGGAGAGGAGTCAGTTTCTTCCCTTTTCTGTTGCTCTAACATGGTGGGTAGCAGTGTGCTGGTGCCAAATCCCAGGGGATCATGGGAGATGTAGTTCTCCCATGGGCCTTTGCAGTTGCAGTGGAGCAGCATAAAAGGAGGGAGGGAAAGGAGGAAATAGTCTCCGCTCCCCATGCACCATCGCCCTGCCCCTATCACTGCTTGAAAGGTGAATGCAGCAGATGGAAGGAGGAGTGCATTTGGGAGAGTGGAGGCCAGTTGGGCGGGCTTCCAGGGACCACAAGGACTGGCAGAGATGTGCGTGAATCTCTTCTTCAGCTTGGATTTTAATCCTAGCCGGATGATAATGTCTAGGGTAGTAAAGTTTGCCTCTCCTTTGAGGTGTTTGTTTGTTTTAACAAGGCCTCAGAGGTTTATTTTTGAGCCAGAGGTCAGAGAACTTTGCTGACACCCCAATATATTGAGTCCTAAAAGTTGGCTTATGGAAGAACAGAGATCCTCTTTTGCAATCCTCTTGTGTTCTTTTATCCCCTGCTTTGAGCCATACCTTCCTGCTAGAGCATTCCCATGAAGCTCAGCTTCGTTGACCTTGTCACTTCTGGCTTATATTGCAACTATTACTTCTGGGCAGTCTTCAGAGAGCTTCCCCTCAGAGCTGTTGTTCCATTTTGCTTCCCTTTCATGCTCTGCTGTGTTCAGAACATCTGGGTGTGATGAGGTCCCTTTGAAACTTGGTTTCCACACAAAACATTTCCCCATTTTTATATAATAAAACTGATTTTAAATCAGTGTAACCCCTTGAGATAATACAGTTCGTGCCAATTCACAGTTTATGCCAATACTGAAATGCTTATGGAAATGCAGTTTTGGCGCACTCTTGAATTAAGTGTGGTGGATCTATAGTAGCTGGTGTGATATAATTAAATCTGAAAAATACCCTTGTTGAGAAGAAGCACTACATTACCTTCTTAATGATAGTTGGCAAACTGAAGATAAGTAATCAAGACTTTAAAGTGCTTCTCTACAGTGTATTAGAACCATTCAGTGGTTGCATGAACACTGATAATAAGAACATAATTTAATCCAAATTCCAGTTTAATACCTAAAATATATAAGGGTTAGATAGGCCAAACTGGAGGAAGCATTAATGTTTAAGGTGGAGCATGGAAGTGTTCCCCTACTAACTGTGTGACTCTTAAATGGCTAGAGGGAAACATGTTTTCAAAAATTATTATTTCAAAGTGCAATTCAGTACACATTTGGGGTGTAATCCCTCCTTGAATTTAGTAAACATACATAAATTGTAACTTTGAATTTCTTGCAAGTGATGGGCAAATTTTTATTTTGAGTTCATTAATTTATGTTGCATTTTTTGTTCAGATTTGAATGTTAATGTGCTTTTGATAATAAATAAAGCATATTACTTTAATCTTACCAATAATTTCATATACTTCTATCATGTCCTTCCCTTTGCTTATATTTTTCAGAGCTAAAACGTTTCCTCACATAAAAGTTATGCCAGCCCCCAGATCATATTGGTTGTAATATGCAGGGTCATGTTTCTTTCACACATTTTTATGGACATGCACATGATGCCATCTCCCAATCACTGACATCTTCTATTGCCCACCTCGTTCTTCTGTCTTTACTCAGACCCCAGAAAGCCTGACTTTTTCTAGAAGAACAGAGCAATAGGGTCATCTCCACAAGTATAGATGCCTTTGGTGTGCCTCTTCTGTCTTTTAAAAAGGGCAGGGTTTTGATTTGGAAAGTGGAATGTAGGAAAGTACTGTACTTGTTAAATTCTGTACTTGTTAAATTGCTTTTTGAACTGGTTTAGAAGCACAAGTCTGTATAGACACTTCTCATTAAAATCCTCCATTATTCAGGACCAGCCCTTCTATTAGGCAAACTGAAATTCTTGTCTAAGGCAAGTGATTTATTACACTTTATCAGGTGTTTTTTTTTAAATGAAAGAGATATAGTTCTATAGCAACATAACCCAGTAGTTCTATAACTATACTACAGTAATATTGTAGCATTATGCAATTATAGTGCTGTTCCTCTCTTATAGACATAAAAATATTTTAGTGATAATTAAGGATCAATTAAAATAGCAAAAATAGTGCCTTAAAATGGCACCTGCTACAAGTGTTATAATGAATATGTTCAGAGCTGTGATAGATTCACTTTGAAAGTGGCTAGAGAGAAGCTTTTCTCCCTCTGTCAAAATGCTAGAAACAGGCGATCCAATTAAGCTGAAAGTACTTCTTGACTTGCATAGTTAAAACCATGGAATTTTCTATCACAAAATTAAACAATAGCCATCAACTTGGAGAGTTTAAAAGGAGTTTAGACAAATTTATGGAGGATAAGGCTGTTGCTGATCATAATGCCTGTATACTATCTCCAGTATCAGAGACAATATGTCTCTGAATATCAGTGGCTGGGGATCGCAGTCAGTACGTTTCCAAGCACAATTCAAAGTGTTGATGCTGACCTTTAAAGCCCTAAATGGCCTTGGTCCTGTATACCTGAAGGAGCATCTCCACCCCCATTGTTCAATCCGGACACTGAGGTCCAGCGCCGAGGGCCTTCTGGTGGTTCCCTCACTGCGAGAAGCAAAGCTACAGGGAATCAGGCAGAGGGCCTTCTCAGTAGTGACCATTTTATAACATAATAAAACAGAGGGTTATTGTATGTTCTAACATCTTTTGCACAAGCATATACATACACCACACAAACAATTTTAAAAGATAACTTGTCATTTTCATCAACAGTTCCTTATTATTATTATTATTATTATTATTATTAGTTTATTTATATATCTTACTGGGCTGACCCAGCCACTTTGGGCTGTTCCCAACAAAAAGTAGTAAAAACACAACACAGCATCACACACTAAAAACTTCCCTGAATAGGACTGCCTTCAGATGTCTTTTAAAAATCACATAGCTGTATGTTTGACATCTGCTGGGAGGGAGTTCCATAGGGCAGGAGCCACTACCCAAAAGGCCCTCTGCCTCTACCCCACCACTGAGCCTTTCTGGTAAGTGGCAGTCTTTGTGAACGATCCTTCAGATTATCGGGGAAGTCATGAGGCTGCCTTTTCTTACGTTTCTTACAATGTGTAATTCTGCTGTGAGAGTCACAAGGAATTGTATGGTCGGAACAGCATGCATGCATTAAAGCAATCTACTTGAACAGTATGAAACAGTGTCATTGATGTATTCTAAAGATTTATAGTGCTTATTAAACATTCATGAAGACTTTGGCCTTGTCAATGCCAAATCTGTGCTAGGAGCAAATAAGATATTTGTGCCTTTGGACACAAACCACTGCATATCTGTGGGTTGGATAAGGTGATATTCCTACGTTGATAATAGCTTCCCTACAGAAAAACAAGTTATACTGCAGGAACATGCAACATGGACAGTAGCTTGTTTTACCGTTAGTATGCCTGGCAGGAATCCATAGGCAGTGGCAACTTCCTGTACAAATGGTGGACAAAGGTGGTGTGTGTGTGTCACTGTGGTATTTTTGCAAAGTTTTATTTTGATTTCTCTGTAGGTATCTTCAAATATGCTGAGTAGCCATGTGGTTTTGCTCCTTTCCTTACTTGTCCTCTAGCCATGGATAAGAGAGAGCACCCAGGCATAAGTCGTTGGATACATCACATTTGGGATTGGCTCGATATTAACTTGACTCAGAGAAGATCAAGCCTGATTCAAACGTTACAGTTGCAATGGTGGCTGATGTTCCTGTAGTTGGTTCACGTATCATTTGGGCAGCATATGAGTTGTCCAGATAACACATTGCTCCTATCCTGCTTCCTCTTGATCAAAACCACTAATGCTTACATGGGAAACACCCACATTATCTTGTCAAACCATACTCAGATGCTACCAGTGCAATGGGGACCTGACTAGAGGGAAATGGCAGGTGACTCAGATGCAACTTGAGCTGTATCAAAATTCAAAGTATATTTAAATGAAAGAATGATTGAGCCTGAGGATGGGTAAATGGGTTTCAGCTAAGAGAGTCACCTTCCCTTGTGGCCATCACACTCTTATGATGGGATTATGGAAAGTATGTTCAAAACCAGTCGCAACAAAATATTGTTTGGCAGACACATATTACTGCATTATTTATTTCTGTTTTTGATGTAGTTCTAGTTACACAGGAATTCAAAAAAGTATTTGGGACAAAGCCAACACATTTGATCTACAGGACTGAGCACTGGATGAATAGTGCAGCGTTTACTGTCAGTGTATGATAGGGAGTTTATAAATATTACTCAGACATGAGAGAATATGAAATTGCAATATAATATCCTGGTGAACCTCAGAAGGTTAAATTCCCAAAAGACCAGGACTATGTTTGATCCTGCCCTAGAAACTGGGAAGAGGATGGGTGAATTTAGATATTTTGGTTTGGAATATTCCTTAATAAGGAAAGCCGGAATGAATGACAATATATATATATACATGCTTGTGTGCTAAAGAAGAGATGTTCTTACAGTCGGCTGACCTATTTTTAAGTTAGAATAGAGAACAAGCAGCAGCTCTTGAAGTCTATTTTAAACACCTTTCCATTTTTGGCAAAATAGAAAAACTGCTGAGAAAAACTATGAGTTCCTTTGCTTGCATGAAGACTTGAGAGTGGTATTGCAAATGACCACACTGCCTTCTCCAGTAGTGGGAATATATCCAGTTGGAACTGAGTATGCCTAATTTCTGTTGGTTCTAATTTTTGTTTATTTTTATTTGTATAAAAATGTATGCCTCACCCTCCAAGTCCATACGCAATGCTCACTTGACATATAGCCCCACCCCTTTCAGATTATAGCCTTTGGGGAAAAGAAAGGACACGTTTTTAGCTGTTTTGACTTTAAATACAATTGAATCTTGTATTTACAACTTGTTAGATTGCATCTTGAAGAAATATCCATGTCTTGTGGTTTTAAGAAATTGGTGGAGGTAAAGATGGCAATCATTTTCTCTAAACATCTATTTACACTTATTTTCTTGCCTTTAACTTTGAATCTCGGGGATTCTCAAATGCATTTCAAAGTATATCCTGAGGAAATTGTCAAGGCAGTTTTGCCTATTATCTTACCTCAATGCTCTGCAACCTGGTTGACATCTGCATTTAATGTGTTTCAGCACACCAAGAAGACCAGATCAATCGGACCCCTCCTTTGGACAGAGAGCAGCTTCCCCATCCCCAAAACCGCCTGCTCAGACCAGCGAAAGCACAAGAGAGATGAGGAGCCATGGGCAGACCCCCCAACAGGCTGATGGGCCAAGGAGGACACTCCAAGTGGACAGCAGGAGCCAGAGAACAGGGCGTTCACCGTCTGTGTCACCGGATCGAGGCAGCACCCCTACCTCACCTTATTCTGTCCCACAAATTGCACCCCTTCCTAGCAGCACACTCTGTCCTATATGCAAGACAACAGAACTCACCTCCTCTCCCAACCAGCCAAACTTCAACACCTGTACACAGTGTCACAACAAGGTCTGCAACCAATGTGGATTCAACCCCAACCCTCACCTGACTGAGGTAATACATAAACTGAACATTTTGATCAAGTTATGGGGCATCATTACTTGATTTCTGTTAATATGTCATAACTCAGGTGAGGGCCTCCTTGCACTGTGTGATATGAAAACGGGAGTTTGGAATTCAACTTTTGCGGATAGTTATTGAGATCTGAAACACTGAGTGATGTGTGTATGTGATGAAGGTGGGATGAGAATGGTTTAGAGGACTGGGGAACTATAGTGCTTGGAGTAATGCCATGTCATTAAATAGAGAATAGGTGCATATGCAATTTTGTTGAGAGCTTGGTTGTGTACCTTGCTAAACTGCAACTAACTTTTCTAAATAAATTCTGTCAACCAACGCATTTTAGCTCCTTCATCTGATACTATTCTTGAATTTCTTTTTAAGTTTTCTTACAGTGAATCTTTTTCTACCTTTTGCAATAAGAATAAAAGAAAGAGTGAAAGTATGAAAGGGAAGGGAGAAAAAGTGATAGTTTTGCTTCAGTCAACAAGCTTGTTACTAGCTGAAGTTAAAGATAGCTAAAGATTGCTAACACTTACATTAAGTCTGATATACTCAGATTTTTTTGTGTGAATGGGGCTCAGGTAGCTTTGAGGCTTGATGGTTGTGAAATTCAGGAGCACCAGAAGGGAATCTTTCCATTGGCTGTTGAGTAGAATAGGGAATAAAACTAAGCATCTGAAGAGCTCAGATATTATGGTTGTCCAGATTTGGTCCTCTCATGTGACATTTTTAGAGAGTGGTTTTAAATGATGCTTTATTGTGAAATAAATCTGGAGTTGTTACTTATTCATCGTGAGGGAGCCATAGATCCTTTCTGAGGTTATCTCTTCTGCTGCAGTGATATCACATTTTCCTAGCATTCATTCTGCAATATTTGGTACTGGGGAAAATCGGTTACAATCTCTTGTGTTGACAAACCTCCCCCGAAATAACTTTGATTTTCTCCTTGTTAGGTATGTGGCAGTCAAAAGACTTGTCTTCAGCCTGCAAACAGGCTAACCAGCTGTAGCAGCTCCCAAATAATTCTTGCCCACATTCCCTGGACACCAGTCCTTTGATTTGTATGAAAAATACATCAGGGTTGCATAACCAGACTTTGGGCCAAGCTAGACAGTATGTGAACGACATGATTGTAATTCATGTTCCTTAATTCTAACCCCTTAAATTTGATAAGATTAAGTCAGGGTACTCTTAAACTGGGGTACTTCTTACTCTTCTATACTTTAAAACCAATTAAGTATTTCTCTTTGTTCAGGTCTCTAGCGCCTGAATGTGTGGGATAGGATATAGGGTTGGTGAGAGTGCCCTTTAATTTTCTAGTCTGGGGAGGTTCTCCTCTGACTCTTATCATCATAATTATTAAATCAATGTCGTGCTTTTGTTATTAAATGGTTTTGCTTGCTGATTGATATATGGTATCTTATTGTACTCTGTTGCTTGTACTACTTTAATACGCTGCTCACTGCTTGGCAGTGCTTTTCAATTTGCATTGAAAAGCAGCATATAAATAAACTGCATCATCATTTTTATGTTATTATTTTGCTAAATAGTGTGATAGGAGAGAGGCCACAAGTATTCAAACTATGGCATGCAGGAAGTTTGCGGGTAGTTAACCCCTTTGCTGCACTTCCAACAAATCTAGCATCTCCTGTGCCAAATAGCAGGTTTTTTTAAGGGTAGTGGGCTTTGACATGGGGAAGGAGGGACCCACCCTTCACATTGTCTTGATTGTCTCAGTGGCTGCTTTTTAATTAAAAAAGACCTAAATATATGAAGAGCAGTCACACAAACATAGGTGTATTTCCTTGATATATTATTGTGTGAAGCCCACAGAGCAAATCATTGCATTGCTTTGAATCCTTCAATAGGTGCAAGGGATAATAGAGTGGGCAGAGAATGTGAGGTAAGTTGATCGAGGCAGGGTGGAGTACGCCATTTTGTTAAACTGGTTCAGTATAGTTCGCCCCCACGCCCCACTGGTCTGAACATGAGTACGATAGCCCAGATAACAAGATTCTCTAGTTATACAAGTTCCTTATATAATGTTAACTCACTTGAGCATCTCTCAAGCAGGGAGATAACATAATACATTATCCTTCATCTCACAGCCTTTCATTTGTGATTTAAACTGGATGAATTATTTGTTGCAATGTTTTGCTATCTGCCCTTTTTCATTTCAAAATTATTTACATATAATTAAAGATGCATTACCCTAACCACTGTTACTGCTCAACCTCCATTTATTTCAATGGAGTTTGAAATTAATGGAGTTTGTACAGCAGCTGTGCTTGAATTATGTCCTGATTTTGTTAATGCATATTTGCCCGAGTACTTTATGTGAAATATATTTTGCGATGAATGTTCATTATGCTTTTCCATTTAGATAAATGAAACTGGCTTTTCTGAATAGTATTAAGCAGTATGGAAAGGTTGGGAATACACAAAAGGATCTATAAATTCAAATGACATACCGTACTTTTCCGTCTATAAGACACCCCCTGTTTAAGAAGCCCCCTATTTTGGGGGACTCTAAGAGAATGGGGGGAGATGGCACAGAGTTAAGCTCTTTTTGTGTGGAAGATAGCCCTGAGTTGTTGAGCTTTTTTTGTGGAGGGGGGTTGCTCACCAGCACGTCTCGCAAAATCCGCCTCCCGTCTGTCCTTTCGTCGGCAGAAGCTGCCAATTGTCTGCCTAATTGCCGCAGTGTCAGCAAATCAACACCACCCATTGACACAGCAACCAATAACATGCACAATAGCGGCTAACAGCAATCAGTCAAACGTTCACCCTATGCACTACCCATGGATAAGATACCCCCCATTTTTTCTGCATTATTTTTTAAGGAAAAAAACCACTAGTTTTATACATGGAAAAGTACAGTATTTGTCGGCATATTTCATAATTTGCCCATTTTACTTTTTGTTCTAGCAAGTCACAAAGCAAATCGGCTTGGAAAACTTCTGCTTCCTTTCTTTGTTATTTAGGAGGATTTATATCAGGGGTGAAAAATCTCTGGCCCTCCAGATTCTGACCATTGGGCTTTCTCACTGGGGCTGATGAGAGCTGCTGTAGCAACCTCTGGAGAGTCACAGGTTCACCCATTTAAATGAAAATTAGCAAAAAAAAAACCCCAGCAAATCCAGGCTGGTGAACTATATGAGCGACTATTTTAGATAAAGAAGTAATCCTAATTGTGGCATATGATGCTTGTGAATTTGAAAGAGACCAATTTGAAGGGCTTGATTATTGTTTATCATGTGAAGTGTTGATGCCACAGAGGATGTTTTGAGCAGCCACACTGAGCAGGCCTCTGATTCCATATTTTGACTGTACAAGCAAATAAGTATGTTAAGCTGCCTTTATCATAAAATGCTTCAAAGCTGTTTGTTTGCTTTTACCCGCAGGTCTCAGGGCAGTTCACAGAATAAAACCAGAAAATACATAATCAAAATAAAAACAACAACCCAATAACTCCCCCCTCCAAAAAAAAACCTCCACATGTTAAAAAAGGCATCAGGACTGTAGGGATGTTGAACTGACATCATGTCATCACATGTGTTTATTATTGTAGTTTTAAAGCCACAAAGTAATTTATAGGGCAAACCAGAGACAATATATTGTTATGAATGCAATTTTTACACACACACACACACACACACACACACACAGTCACGGGCGGGGGATCTATTAACAATGGTCTCTTCTGGTTTACTACCCTGTAGAATTGTGATACTTTGAAGAGCAAAAAAAGAGGATGCTATGACGACTCTCGTTTTAAATACAGTGGTGCCTCGCAAGACGAAATTAATTCGTTCCGCGAGTTTTTTCGTCTTGCGAAGCACGGTGTCGGAAAAGTTTTGGAAAAGCTTCAAAAATCACCAAAGTCTTCAAAAACCTCAAAAAAGGCTACCACACCGCGTGCTATGAGTTGCTCCTCGAAGTCAAGTCGCAACTGTATTAACGGTTTTAAGAAAAAGGAAACAAGCTTGCAAGACATTTCCGTCTTGCGAAGCAAGCCCATAGGGAAAATCATCTTGCGAAGCAACTCAAAAAACCAAAAACCCTTTCGTTTTGCAAGTTTTCCGTCTTGCGAGGCATTTGTCTTGCAAGGTACCGCTGTACCCCTTCTATATGTAGGCTATAGAAGCTGTGATACATTGCTGAGGAGGGCAGGAGAAGAGAAGCGGAAAGCAAGTCTTCAGCCACCAGTTATGTCTATATCTCATCCAGAAAGTATAGCCAGAGACATTTTGGCAAATTTAAAAAATCCACCCGGGCAGATATTTTACCCCAGAAAAAGAGGACGTGTCCTGGAAAAAGAGGACACATGGCAACCCTTCTACTCTGTAACTTTACAAGGTGGAAGAATAGTAACTGTTAATATCCAGGGACAGAATGCAAGAGCTAACAATGAAGGAGAAATCATTTTCTGAACAGTAATATATTTCTGTGGTTTCTATTATATAATGTATTTGGGGCAAATCTTCTTCGGATGCCTCTTATAATTCTCGCCTTTGCAAATGAATGACTTGGTGTTAAGCCAGAAGGCTATTTTCAGGAAATTCTTTTCCTAAACGTCATTTGTTGAACATTAGTAGTGCTATCATTCCTTTAGCTTTCTGATTGACTGACAGGACGAAAGCTTTGCTTCTTGAATTTCTTGTTGCCTTTTTCTGAGGTGGAGATAATCTGTAGGCTCTTTTGCTTTTTAGATTCCAGTGAACATTTAGGTGGATAAAACAAAGTTGCTAATTTACAGAATTAGTCCCCCGCCTCCCTCAACATATATCTCAATAGATTTCATTTGCTTATCTGCTTAAGGCATCATCTGCACTATATGTTTAAAGCAGTACCATACCACTGCTTGTTAGGGGTGCTGAGACCCCTATTCCCCTTGGAAAGCTGCAGTTCTCAATAGTGGTTTTAACAACCAATCTCTCTCCCTTGGGAACTCTGGGAATTGTAGCTCTGTGAGGGCAAGAAGGATCTCCTAACAACTCTCTGAACTACAGTAACTACAGTTCCCAGGATTATTTGGGGGAAGTCATGGTTTTTCAGTGTGGTATAGCAGTGCTTTAAATGTGTAGTGTTGACGAGACCATAATAACCAGTGCAGTATATAAAATACATTTTTTCTTGCTCTGAATCATTTATGCATTGTTATGCTTGATGATCCCAGTTATGCTTTTATAAAGTCAGTTTGGATCTCTTTGATTATAATATACTTTTAAAAATACACATGTTGGTCAGGATTCTTGAGTGCAGAAGTTTTGTATTCTACTTTGTTTCTCCCCAAAAAGGCTCTAGTGTGGTTCTAATACCATAATTTGTATTTCCTTTGCCCCCTCATCTTCAGTCTTCTGGTGAAAATAATTCTAAATAAAGTACGAGCCTTTCATGTGAGTTAGTTTATACATTTGCAGAATGAGTTTGCAGAAGTAACAAGGAGTAATTGTAAAATTTAGCATTAATTAGGCCACACTGGATTAACACGTCCAATTTAAGAATCATGCTAACAAGCCAAAGAAAATGGCAGTGTGGAAAAGATTTAGAAACATTTAGGGATCAAGACTATTTAGGCTGTGAGAAAAGGCAGTTAAATGACTACTTGATAACAATCCATTTTCAGATCCTTAAAGGTGACCATAAAGATGATAAAGAACAGTTGTTATTATCCACTGCTACAATCCACAGGGTTAGAGGCATAGATTTTGTGGCAACTTTGCTTCAGTTAGGTGGTTAATTGAAAGAACAAGTTTCCTAGATACTTTTGGAACCACCTAAAGGCCAAACTAGAGCCATCTCATGGCCAAACAGACAGCGGTGCCCCTAAATGCAGGGTTTTAAAACATAAGTTGCCAGCGGCGAGCCCCCAATCCAGAACATGGGGCATAAAGTTTTAAATTATTTCTGCCAGGGAAGAAATAATTCAGATGGGAGTGAGTTTTACTGGTGGTTTTCATGGGTGGGTGGGTGGGTGGGAGAAGCTCCGTCTAAAGCAAATAGGAGTCTCTTTGAAGAGGAGATGAGGTTTGAGAAATCATCCTCTACTTTTTCAGCTGATGGTAGGACTAGAAAATTATTGGGATCCTTCCCAAACTTGATTCACTGCTTGTTTGAATAGCTCAGATTCTGTATTCCAGTCTGTGTTAAACACAGTTTAGCAAACTTTTTTTGCATCCATGGAAGTATGATGAGTTGATTTAAATTGTTCCACAAGTGCATGCTTTAAGTGCTGTGTTTACCAGGTTCTCCAATGCCTGATAATTAATCATGATGCTTGAGCATGGATTTGCTTAGGAGTGTTAGCAAGGTTATGAACATCCTTTGACATTACTTTGCTACTAGGAATGTTGATAATTTAGGGAACTACAAATTAAGTGCAATCTTCAAGGTGTTTACACCCACTTGGCATTTAATTTTTCTTTGCATGAGAGGAACCATATTTTCTTTCATTGCTCTGTGCTTAGATAGTTGATTAATCAAGCTATTGCTCATTCTGAACCCAGGTAGGATCTGTTTTCCCAACTATGGTAGCATCACTTTTGAATCATGTCAGGCTTAATTGTTTTAGTTTTGAGAAGAATGCTGCTGACACTTATATCTGTTCAGTTGAGGCTAGGACCCGAACCAATAGGTTCAAGTTACAGGAAAGGAGATTCTGACTAAATATCAGGAAGAGCATTCTAACAGTAAAAGCTGTTTGACAGTGGAACAGACTCCTCTGAGTGGTGGTGGACTGTCCTTCCTTGGAGGATTTAGTTGAGATTCCTGCATTGCAGGGGGGTGGACTAATGACCCCCGGGCCCCTTCCAACTCTATGATTCTATAGCTAGCCATACTAGTTAGTGAATGAAACATCAGCCTTAGATGCAGCCACAGAATGTAAAAAAGGAAGAGAACAAAAAGTGACATTTTTGGTTCAGTATAAAGAGGGCTTTTAAATTTTATCTGAACATTTATATCCTGTTTTTCTATAATAAAATCAATGTAAGCTGGTTTAGAATGAAAGTACAATAAAATTGGGGGAGAAACCCAAAAGCAGCACACATAGTCATAAAAACCACACCAACAGCAGAAGAAACAGGGGTGCCACCCATACTGTTGTTTAATATGGATAGTCAGCTTTCTGTACCTTCATTAATTCTCCATTGTCCAGAGGGAGAACGTCATATGGACAATGGAGAATTAATGGAGATTTAGGAAGCTTACTACCCACGTTAAACAACAGTATGAATGAACCTGATCTTTTTTAACCATATATTCCTATAGTTGCATATTTTTTCTGAATTTCTTATAAAATTGATTTCAGATCACTTTTTGTGTGATTAATATAATAATAAAAATAATCTGAAACATGCTTGTTAAAATTTGCTTCAAGGATTAAACATCAACTTTGATGTTAGGCCAGGGTTTTGTGTTTCTCTGTGTTATAGCAGTTGACTGCAGCGATGATAGGTTTTTATGCAACTGAAAGTGCTGTTGTATAACTTTTTATTCATTCATATGGGTTTGGAACATCTCTTTCCTTCTGTAAATGGAATAGCATTCACTTTTACAAAATGGCTTTTCTGCCTCCCGCTTCGCTTTGTAGCACATTGTGCTCCACAGAAATCTGCTGCTGGGGGTTAGGGAACTCTCAGGAAAGGATGTTATGGGGTGGGGCTGTAGATAAGAGGGGGGTTGGTTGGTGGAAATCACTCCTTTCCTTGTGTGAATGGAGGAGCAATGTAGATTCAAACTATTGTCTTCTTGATTTGACCTTTGGCGAGTAATTATTTTTTGTTTATATTCAGAATTAACCTACTCTGACATGATGCAGCAAAGAAGAATGTTATATATGTGGGCAGAATTTTATCCCCTTAAAAAGCATGGTTTATGGCCTAAGCTTACCTTGATAATGCCCTTCTTCAAATTGATTATACCCTCTTTACATCCTTTATCAAACATTTTGTTAAAAGTTTTTTCTTGGCTGCTGTCCATAGGTAATGAGGAGGCTACCGTGAGCCTGGGTGTGGACAACACATTAAGCCAAACCTTGGCTTAGTTCAGCATGGCAGTAAAAAATGGTCAGGATGAGCAAAGTTGAAGTGAGCTCCTCTGCAGGAGCTCACACATTCACACCATCTTGGTAAGACATAGTTTGCCTTACCGGTGCTGTAATTATAAACTATAAACCAGTTTGAAAATGTTTGTGAATGGTTTTGTAAGTTATACTAAACCCTTTTCCCATGCTGCGTTGAATTCCAGAGGGCAATATCCGCTAATTGAGATTTCATCTTGTTGCATTTTCATCTTCTTACTCTTTTATTCAAGAAATAAATAAGCATCTGGCTTTCTTTTTATATCTGCTGCAGTATCTGACTTCTAAATATACCTGTTCTTTTAAGTCTTCTCTAATTCGGTATTTATTTTCTGTTCCCTCATTTTCATCATCTCTTTTATTGAGAAGGAACTGCAGGCTAACAAGCCTTTTACATAATGGCATATTTCTCAACTTCATTTCTCTGACTGCAATGCCATACACCCAGATACTTGGCAGTAGGTTTCAGCAGAGCAGGACTGATTTCTAAATAGAGAAGTATAGGATTCTGCTATCATTCTATTAAAGAGAAACAACAAGTTATCCCCACTAACACAGTGTACAATTGTTCAGAACCTTTGATAACATCTAAGGTTGCTTTATGTGCAAACAGTTCCAATTGCTCCTTCCTCTCCTGCTCTGGTTCCCTCCTCTCATTTACAGAGTGGGGGAGAATAATGAAAGGAGTGTTTTAACTAAACAAAAAGATGAAGCAAGTGCTAATAAAAATGTGTTGGATACATTATTCACAACGAATAAGGCAATTAGTTCTACCGACAGTCCTCTTTAGATTGTGTCATCCACATGTTCTGCCTCCGATAGAAGGAGTGAGCAAGACTAAGCAGGAGTTCTGCAGGAGTTTAAGAGGTATGATAAACAGGATGGGCGTTTCAGATTGAAACATTACGCTTTCTTCAAAGGATGTAGGCGTATGGCTTTCTGTGTGGGAGAGGGAACATGGGGGTGAAAAGTAATTAAAGCAGCAGGTAGCAAAGGCAACAACTTTGGATGTATTAAAAACAGCATGCTTTCGTCTTTGCAATTGCTGCTTTGCCAAGGGCAGCGGGAAGAGCCTTGAACAAGGATAGCCAGATGTGCCAAGATTCCAAATGCATAGTTTTAGGCAGCTGTTGAAGCATGCATTTGTGATATCTGCCATTAGAATTATCTCAGTTGTTTCTAATGAAAAGCAAATTCATATTTGTATCAGCAGAACCCCTAATGTCAACCATTGGCACTAGTGACTTGAGAACTGAAACCTAGGTGGTTTTAACTGACAAACCGCAATATGTTCAGCTGTTTTAAGACTGACTCCATAGCGACGGATTCACAGGTGAGCCAGTGAGATATATATCTGCTCACCATTTAGACACTCTAGTCATTGCACCTCTGCAAACTAAGTACATTGGCGTAGAATGGTGTGAATCAGAGTTTCTTCAAAGCATACCCACATACATACCTGGATCTGCAAATAGCTGCTTGCACTGTAAATCCACCATCCAGTATTTCTAGTGTTCTGAGGTGCAAAAAAAGAGAGCTCCAGATGCATACTTCAATATAACTTAAAATACTAAGAAATAAAATTTGATTTCTACAAATGCAAAGAAAGCTTACTATATTTTGGGCATGTCATTTGCAGTACATATTCTCAAATCCTGGATAAAGTTCTTTGTTCCCCCCCAACATACTGTAGCTCTTCAGTGATTTGTTTGTTTTGCTTTTGCAAATCTTGACAGTTTGTAACTTGAAACGTTTCATTTAAAACACTGGGGAAGAAAGAAAATACTCTAAAGGGCACATTACATGAAAATGTACATAACAAAACTCCAGCATTCTGGAGCCCCATAGTGGGGAAATGAACTGCAGTGGGGAGTGGCAGCAGAATAATGTATGGTGGGGAACCAGTTAGACAATGCATCCGTTCCTCCACTCCACATTATGTGGAGATACACATGGCCTACCACTTGTGTGCCAGCGCTGACCATCTTGGGTGAAAACATTTGAGGGGCAAAGCCTGGTAGGGTGTCTAATGGCTCATTAAGACAGATTGGTTCCAGCAACCTGAAAGGAGGAAGTAGTCTGATCGTTGTAAATATTTTTTTCTTGGGATATAAGGGGAAAAAAACACCTTTTCCATAATCGCTTTTCATTACAAGAAGAAGCTGCTGAAGTATTGTTACATGCAGTTGTATGTATCTGTAGCTTGTTCCCAGAATTCTCACTGAAAATCATTATTCAGTCTTGGTTAAGCTATTACTCTCAGCATATTTTCAATAAGGAGGAATGAGATATTAATACATTCTACAGGTAGAGGCAATTGTCTTACCCTGTGCCTCCATGTCCAGGGCACTAGACTGATTTAAAAGCATCTCTGGCATTGTATTAAAAGAACTAGAGAACTATTTATTTTCCTTACTTCTTGTCTGCGGAACTGAGCTGTTTTTCTTCAAGCTTTCAAAAAAACAGGCAGAGATTAAGTATGTTGAGCCAGCAGAAGTAGTTGTGTTAATGAGCAAAGCTATAAGAGAACAGAAAATCGGGAATTATATTAGGCATCTTAGACTAAAACAGATGACATTTCCAGTTGTATTCACTAGTCATGTCTGAGACATCTGCCTTTATTTCAAAGGAGTGTTAAGTGGACTGTAAAAACAAGAAATTTTAAGTTTTGATTTTGAAATGTCACTTTTATAGGTCCTGTGACTATTTTGAATCAAAAATAGCCTAAAGCAGGGGTAGTCAACCTAAGGTCTGGGGGCCGGATGCAGCCCAATCGCCTTCTCAATCCGGCCCACGGACGGTCTAGGAATCAGCATGTTTTTACATGAGTAGAATGTGTCCTTTTATTTAAAATGCATCTCTGGGTTATTTGTGGGGCCTGCCTGGTGTTTTTACATGAGTAGAATGTGTGCTTTTATTTAAAATGCATCTCTGGGTTATTTGTGGGGCCTGCCTGGTGTTTTTACATGAGTAGAATGTGTCCTTTTATTTAAAATGCATCTCTGGGTTATTTGTGGGGCCTGCCTAGTGTTTTTACATGAGTAGAATGTGTGCTTTTATTTAAAATGCATCTCTGGGTTATTTGTGGGGCCTGCCTGGTGTTTTTACATGAGTAGAATGTGTGCTTTTATTTAAAATGCATCTCTGGGTTATTTGTGGGGCCTGCCTGGTGTTTTTACATGAGTAGAATGTGTGCTTTTATTTAAAATGCATCTCTGGGTTATTTGTGGGGCCTGCCTGGTGTTTTTACATGAGTAGAATGTGTGCTTTTATTTAAAATGCATCTCTGGGTTATTTGTGGGGCATAGGAATTTGTTCATTTCCCCCCCCAAAAATGGGCCACCACATGGTCTGAGGGATGGTGGACCGGCCCACAGCTGAAAAAGTTTGCTGACCCCTGGCCTAAAGGATGTAGGTTTGTACTACAAATTTCCATATGAAACCAGTGTGTTCATCTTATTTATTTATATATGTTACATATTTCACAAGATTTATATACCACTTGATTGTATTGCATTTAAGTTTATTACAAAAATGAAATAAAATTATCATTTAAAACATTCAAAAATAGTTAAAGTCCACAATAAGATTAAAATCCAGATTAAAACACATGCCAACATTCTAAAGGGCTGGATGTCAAATATGCAAATACATGGAGTGGCTCTATACTGTGAATGATTGTCTATCTCCACATGAGTCTGTCTGTACTTGGCCATTTGGGCTCTGGTGGGTCACTACTGGATAGTGGGCGTTTTCAATGGTGGAGCCCTGGCTTTGGAACACACTCCCAGAAGATCACCTGGCACCCACTCTGATGTCTTTCTGTCACCAGGCAAAGACCTTTTGTTTTCCTGGCGATCTCTTTTGCTTGGATTATATTTTATGTTGCTTTTATAGATTTGCTATTTTTAACATATTTTATGTATTATTTACTTCATATTGTTTTTAATATTTTATGATGAGATGCCCTGATACTTGAAGAGAGTGGAATAAATCTTGAATAATAAATGACAAATAAATAAATACTGAGTGCAGATCTCTCTGCCCCATCATAAAAAGAGCACCTTGTTTCTGACAAAAGGCTAATGTGTTTGGTTGAGGCTGTTAAGGGGGGGGGGGAGACAATGTGAATAAAGTTGATTGGGAGCAGATTTCTCCCTCTGCCAAAAGACTAAAACTCAGGGTCATCTAATAAAATTGATTGTTTAAGTCCTTGCACTCTG
Organism: Podarcis liolepis; assembly: GCF_965112155.1. NCBI lineage: Eukaryota > Metazoa > Chordata > Lepidosauria > Squamata > Lacertidae > Podarcis > Podarcis liolepis. The sequence goes on from NC_139555.1 coordinate 71,615,650, forward strand.
TGCTTCCAGGAAACAAAACTTTTATAGGCATCTCAGTTAGAAATGCTGCAATGAGGAGGCATAATCTCCGAGTGTCTTGCTGCTGCTATGGGGAATTAATAGTAGTGCATCTTTTTTCTTCCAATTTTTGGTGCATTTTCAAAGGATGTCTCTTTCTGGTTTTAGAGTGTGTCCATAACCTTGGGTCATGGAACGGGTATTTTAAGTAAGTCCAAGCTGAAGTTTCCCTCCTTGTATAAACAGAATTTAAGAAATTAAGCTTGAACCCCTTCACCTCCCGAGACTAGGATGAGTAACTTCTAGTTTGACAAGTAATTTACCATTGGCTTTCTGCCACAACCATGCATATGTGCAGAGAGAAGCACAGTGGACAGTAGAAAGAAATGTTATTCTACCCTGTTCCTTGGCAATTCCTTCACTTCTAATGGATATGATGAATGGTATTCTCTCTCTCTCTCTCTCTCTCTCTCTCTCTCTCTCTCTCATACAAGCCAGAAACAGTAAACATACCAGCTTTAATGTTGAGCAAAGACGAGATTATTCAGGAACATCTAATGTTCTTATCAGAGTGGCGCAGACACTGCTTGCATCAGTCACGGTTCTGGCCTCTGCATCATAGTCAGCTACAGAGCTCTTCCAATTTAATAGTCACTACCAGGCAGCTAGTAGAAACACTGTCCTGATAAAGCAGAAGTTCTTGTCGCTGTACATAATTCAACCTTGCAGAAAGAATCAGGATTTATAAAATATATTACCTGAGGGAAGCCTTTTTAAAGAGGGCGAGAATGAGGATAGACACAGGTAGCAGACGTAGGCAGTGTCTTTGTCCACCTTGCAGTTTTGTTTGCATATTATCATGTGCATATTGGGAGAGGAATCGTTCTTAACAAGAAGATGCTGTGTGGTTTGTCCATATGATGCAATAATTTCCACTACAGAGTGGCTGGCTGTAATCCTTGGAAATGTCACACAGAGTACATTAAGAAGCTCTGCAGGAGACTGAAAATGGTGGCACTCCTGGGTTTACTAAAGCAGCTTGCCCAAGTGAGGCAGCTGGTACACAAATTAATAGGTTTCCCCTGACATAATCTTTTTAGACCCAGTTCTCATGTTACTTAAGCATATGTAGGTTTCGATCTCGGGAGGGATGGGTGTACGGCCTGGTTGTATTGTGTATAAGGAATGGCTGCGTGCACAGTATACCTTCAAAGCACATTTCCCACCTCAAAGAATTCTGAGGGCTGTAGTTTACCCCTCATAGAGTTACAATTCCCAGCAACCTTTAACAAATTACAGTGCTCGTAATTCTTTGAGAGGGGAAATGTGTTTCAAATTTGCTTTAAAAGTATAGTGTATACACAAAGCACCTGTTAGTCGTGATACAGATTTGGATGCCTGCATTGTTACGATATAGAAGCAATGTGGCCGCGAGCTGGTAGCTTGAAAGCAAAACATAATGGGAATGTTGGGACTGTTCCGTGGGAAACAGAGGGACAGTCTATTCACAGTGCGAAGCACCGGAATTAGCTCAGAGTGTAATATGAGCTGTACAGGAAGTACAGGAGGAGTTTGTCTCTCGGCTGTTGGAGTTTGAAGAGAGCAGACGTGTTTTCTGTAACGCTGCAAAGACAGAAATAAAGGCATGTAAATACGTTTCTGTCTATTTCTTTCCCCTGCCCCGGGGGGGGGGGCAGGAAAGAGGGAGGGTGTTCTTCTCATGCTGAGAAGGATCGCCTATCGCGACCTAGCCTGTATCCTGCCGGGGAATGCAGACAGGGAGGTCATCAGGAGATCAAGCCGGGTGCCTGGAGAGTGGCCAGTTTCTCCTGATAAAGGCTTGATTTCCAACATGCATCACTGTGATTTTTACCTTACTTAAAATATGATTTATTATAAGTCAGCACAAGTTCTGTTTAGGTAAAGCTAACCTAACAATCAGCCTTTATAGGCCTGAACAATTTGGAAAGCAATAAAGAAATTTAATGATATTGATGATACATTATTTAGATCTTTTCCAATCTGATTCAGGCCTAGCTTGGGACCAAAGCAGCCTTAACTTTGGTGGAAGACCTCTACCAGGAGCCAGACAAAGAGACTGCATCCCTGTTGGTTTTGCTGGCCTTTGATACCATTGGCTATGACATCCTCCTTGGATTTCTGACTGATTTAGGGTTAGGAAGTACTGTGCTTTGACTGGGTGTTTCCAGAAGGTAGGTGTGGGGCCACAGCCTTATGGGGACCCACAGGATTCTATTCTTTCCATCATGCTATTCTGTATATGTTATGTACTGAAGTTCTCACCCTGGCCACCAGGGGTATTGTGTATATAGTTTTCACTCAGGTCCACATCAGTTAATTTAGGTGGGAAACCCTGGGTTGTTGTTGTTGTTGTTGTTACAATGTTGACACCCGGCTGCCTATAAAAGCAGGCCGGCTGAGCAGTTCAGTTCAGTTCAGTTCCAGCTTACTTATAAAGAAGTACTTGGAGACATCTCTGTGTCGTCTGCTATGTCGACCCACTTTTTAATATTGGTGACAAAGGTGGGATGGATGGACATCAGAGCACAGCCAGATTCGGACACTCACTGAGTGGAATCACTGAGCTGAAACACTGAGCGAAATCACTGACCAGAACCCAATTCAGAGCTGACCGTACTGGCTAGAGCACTGGGTTCCATCCTTCGCCCTCCACATCAGCATCGGAGCCATGGCTTCACTCATGTCTCTACTGCCATTTGTCCCAGCCTTTGAATCATGGGACTCATACCTTTCTCAGTTCAATTGCTATCTCCAAGCAAACGAGCTGACGGAAGGGTCAGAGGAAACTGCTAGCAGGTCATCAGAGGTTTTTGGTGATGTGTCAGCTAGGGATGGAGAAGGAATTTGTTTGTTCCACTTTTTGCAGGTGACCAGCTTGATCTGACATTCCCAAATTTGTTTGTGGATTGGAACACAAATCCCAGTCAGAATACAGTGGTACCTCAGGTACCTCGGGTACAGACGCTTCAGGTTACAGACGCTTCAAGTTACAGACTCCGCTAACCCAGAAATAGTACCTCGGGTTAAGAACTTTGCTTCAGGATGAGAACAGAAATTGTGCTCCAGCGGTGAGGCAGCAACGGGAGGCCCCATTAGGTAAAGTGGTACCTCAGGTTAAGAACCGTTTCAGATTAAGAACGTACTTCCAGAACGAATTAAGTTCTTAACCCGACGTACCACTGTACTCACTTCTCCAGATTTTGGATGTTTCAGGGAGCAAAAATTATGCACAGCAACCTGTCATTCATTCATCAGTCATATTATACTAGCCGTTGATAAAAGTAGATAAAGGTTCAATATAAAAGTTTCATCAAACAAATTACATTATAGGGGGAAAATACTAAAATACAATTGTGTGTGAGTGAGGGAGATCTAGAACAATAACATCTCAATTTAAACTGAACCAAACGGATTTGTTATCTGCTTAGGAGTCCCCTACGTTAACTGCCCTGATCTTTTCCATTTCTTCCACTTGAGATTTCCTTGCTGCTAAGGCATGCAGCACTGACAATAATTGACAAAAGGGTAAGTCTATTCTAATAAGCAGATGATTTACTAATCAAAATAGGTTATTTAAGCTAGGTTATTTCTCAAGTATTTCCCCTTGACCAATCATATGAGGGATATTTCAGTACATAGTGAATTACATTCTCTGTTTGATTCAAATTACAAATACAAATCCATTGGGAGATAGGAACCTGTTTGTATGTGCCATCCAGCATAACAGAAGGCATTATCTGTAAGCATAGTTCAAGAAAAGCAGTACACAAGAAAAATAATGCCAAATCTTCAAGTTATCTAGGTATTTGATGATGCTTTTAAAAAAAAAGGGGAGGGGGGAGCTCAGTATATGCATTGAATTTGCCTGAAGAAGGGCTGCTAGGAATTCTGTAACTATGCTTTGCACTTTCTCCAGCCTGGTGCTGTTGTTTTTGGGTCTGCTTTTAGTCATATTTTGTAATAGCCAGTTTCCTTTTATACTTTGAATTGTCTTGTGATTTTGTATTCCTTAAAATTAACCAATTACTATTTAACTGTAATCATAGGCCTTGGATAGGCCTCAGTATGCTTAACCATCTGGCCATATTTCATGCTACTTATATTTTGCTTTTATAAGATAAGTCAAAAAGTTTCCTGTTGCCTAGAAGAGTTGGGGTGGTCATAGCTTAGTAACAGATTTAGCGATTTGGGGAGGGACATCTTTTCAAAGATCCACATGGGGGTGCAAGGTTGAGGAGGTCAATCAATCCTGCTTTGTTTCCCCAGGATGTCCGTAGGCGCATACTGGGGAAATGTAAATCTGTGCAAACAAATCCTGAGGAATTGGACAGAGTGGTTGAACTGATTTTCATAGTACAGTGGTACCTCAGGTTACATATGCTTCAGGTTTCATACGCTTCAGGTTACAGACTCCGCTAACCCAGAAATAGTACCTCGGGTTAAGAACTTTGCTTCAAGATAAGAACAGAAATCGGGCTCCGGCGGCGTGGTGGCAGCAGGAGGCCCCATTAGCTAAAGTGGTGCTTCAGGTTAAGAACAGTTTCAGGTTAAGAACAGACCTCCGGAACGAATTAAGTACTTAACCCGAGGTACCACTGTACTCAGTATATATGTTGTAGTGCTCACTGAGTAACTAAACAAAACAAACAGTGCTTGGGCAACTTTGAGAGATTTCTAATTCAGTCATATGTGAACAGATTTTTGTTATTATCAGGGGGCTCTCTGTGTGATCTGACCAAAGTTCAGTTAAGAGCCAAAATAAAAACTTACATTTTAATGCAACCTATAGAGAAAGAACTCTTCCCTGCTCTCTATTTTTTATTATTTTGTGAGGTTCTTTTGCACATTTTGCACAAAATGTTTTTAGCAGGATGCTGGAGAACACAATTTGCATTTTACATAAGATAATATGAATACCATCTGATTCTATTTCATTTTCTGTCTCTGAAATTAATTAATGATTTAAGGATTTTTGTCTTGAGAGTTTCTCTGCCATAGCTGAATATTTCTGGCTTGTACTCAATAATCTTCTGTTTATGACTCCACGACAAGTTCTACAGTAACCATTTCTGGTGAAGTTTTCAGCAAACTATGGACGTAGCCAAGAGGGGGCAGGGATGGGCAGCTGGCCCCCTAGATCAAGTAAAACAATAGAAATACTTAACTAACTGACCAATCACGATGATTCTGCTCCCCCAACATAAGTCCTTCCCCCCCAACAAAAATCCTGGCTACGCCCATGTAGCAAATGGCAATTTTATATGGAAAATGACCAAGTCATGGAGCAAAATGTAACATGAATAATCAATTAATGATAAGACATATGGGCAATGAAAAATTCAAGCTATAAAATAAATATATGTAACACCCAATAAGCAACCAGAGACTCTTGTGTGAATGGAAATATGAAACAATACAGAACTAAATTTCAGCAAGGTTGAGCTACCAATATGAATCATTAAGGCTGATATGCCTATCAATGCGATGAATAGATACAGAAATCCCATGCATCCATAGATTTACTGTACAGATTTCATGCAGAAATACAACTAATGTTGTTATCCAGTAGTATAGATAACCTTGTTTAAAATCTCTGGCACATATTTTTGTTTCAGTACTTCCTCAGAAGCTGCTGTTTGGATGGCAGCCAAGATTGGCTCTTCCCAAGATACTACTGAGTGCATAACAACATAACAATGCAATATTAAAAATAAATAAAATAAACAGCAAGCTGCAGCGAAACAATAGACAATGTTATGAACTTTACCTGTAGCCTTCCAACAAAATTTCAAAGCTGAAAACTATTCTCTAAGGGAATAATTATTCCTGAATTTATAACTGGAAGAACTCTATATGGTAAACGAGCATGAGGAAGAGATAATCTGTAAACTGGAAGCTTCAGCCTTATAAATGTTTTGCTGGCCCAGGCCCAGTGGAGATATGGGTGGGACAGGGCAGTTATGATATTAGTTGCAACAAACCACAAGACAACAGTAGTGGGATTTTACAGGCCACAACTTTATTGATTACAGCTGTTAGCAGGTTTTGACACCAGCATTGAGTGTGTATCCTAACATCGACCAGCCCAATTGCTGACAGATGCTTGACAGGGTTAACCAAGGTTAAGGGTCACCCTATCATGCACATCAAATCAGGGTGGCCCCACCCTTAAGACCACCATTTTGGGGAGCTATGGCCCATCAGACCCTTTTTGGGCATCAGGACAAAGCACTGCCCCCAGGATCCTGTTAAAGGGATACCGTGATCCCAATGTCAAACTGAAGTTAGGTCTTCCCTCTGGCCTGCTCCCAAGCCACAACCTTTAGCTTGCCTGTGAAAATTGAGGTGTTTTACAATGTGTGCTTTTCATGTGAATAATAATCTGTATGGGGGGGACGGTTATTGTTTTGTTTGTTATTACGTTGTGTATTTTTGCGTTTTTATACTGTAAACTGTCCTTTGATTCTTTGTTGAGGGGCTATATTTAACTTTAATTTTAACAAAATCAGCTAATGGTTGGCCTCCAGCTCTCAGTAGCCTGATATTAGCTGTGTTAATGTAGACAGCTTTATGTGGGGAAGTACAGCAAGGTGAAAACAATAGTGCACCCATGGCGGGGCAATGAGTTCAAATTCTAAGATGCATTCCGTTTTCAGGAAGGAGCTGCAAAGCAGCCTCTGTCAGTACATTGCACTGCAGTAGGCCAGAAGACTTTTTGCCTGTACGCTTAGAAGTAGCAGCATTGTTTGTAAAAGGAGGCCCTGAAGAGACTTGTGTTGCGGCCTTCAGCTTGGGAGGGATGTGTAAATATGTGGACCCACACAGACTAACACTGTTTTGTGTGAATATATTGATGCCGACATGCGCTAAGGTTATAAAATGTAAGTCTGTTTACTCAGAGCCGTTTGCTCTTTCTAGTATAATATCTATTGTGTAAAGCATCAGAATTGTACCCTCCAGCTAAACTCCCTCCCCCCCTCCTGTACAAAAATCCAATGTCTTTATGTGTTTGCTTCTGCTTCAGGCATAAGGTACCAGTGAATGAAAACAATTTTGAGCACCAGTGATCCTTGTTGCCTTCAGGCCACCCTCCTCCCTCTCAAGTTGCTATTTTAATTCTGAGAAAGACAAAGAGTGACTAGCCAGGGCCCTGAGGCTTCTTGTTTATTCACGTGCCTGTCCCATGGCCCTTTTCAGCACAGCACCAAAAAGCACCCTAAATGCTGTTGCCTTGATTGAGAGGGCTGATGTTGAAGGTGTGCTGTGTTGGCTGCAATTTTTTTAAGACAGCAAAGGGAAAGAAGCCTAGAACTGCAGAGAATACATCTACACTCACTGTGGGCAGACTTTCCTACATTTCTTGCTTGCAAAGCAGCGAAGAAAGACCTGCATGCACGCACGTGCTCAGACCTTTTGGTTTTTTCCAGGAGCCAAAGGACAAAGAACATCTAAATGGGATCTAGTGAGGCATCAAATCACACAAGAAGTATTTCTTAATGAACTGGAAGGGTTGTCCTTTTGCCTTGGGCTGGGTTGCTGGAGGAACGTTTTGCAGATTATAATTGACAGCTCAGTGTCTTGATTGGAAGACCTGCTCTCAGATAACAGAGGTGTTGTGCTGTCTAGTTTCTGAATGTGTGTGTGTGTGTGTGCGCGCGCGCAGGGTGGGGGGGCATTCTTTATTAGCTCTGTTTTCTGGAAGTTCCCCCTCTAAAAGTTCAGCCCCTATAAAATTGATTTCTGTTGGTTAGTGATTATAGGATGGGGAAGCTGTAGCAGGAAGCCAGGCCTTTAAAATCACTGGGACTAGGATGGGTTTAATTCTGCTTTCAGAGTTATGGAACCCTCTTACATACAACTGTATATCATGGTTAGTAGCAGTGCTTTTTTCCTGGGGATACGCAGGGGTACGCCTACCCCTAAACATTTCATGAATCTAAGTTTGGCCTCATTAAGGGGCAGTATTTCAATATGAGTAGGAAACTGAGAGTACCCCTAAACTTTTTTTTTTAAAGAAAAAAAGCACTGCTTAGTAGGTATGATTTTCTGTGGGTAGGGTTGTTTTTTTTTTAAATAGTGACTTTATTGGACAATTCCTGCATTTTTTCATAAGTCACACAGTTTCTCATCTTTGGACTACAAATGGGGTTGCACAGAAACCTATAGCCTTGATTATGATTTAAAGACTGGTTTAGGTTGCAGTCTTAATGCATACTGACCTGGCAGTGAGTACTGTTGAACTCAATGATCCTTCCAAGTAAACATTTATAGGAGTGTGTTGCCAGTCATGCAAAAGATGTCTGTATTGTGTTCATTGCAGTTGTGCCATTTTAAGATACTAAATCAATAGAATGAAGGATGAATGAAGTTAATAGGCTTGCAGGGGGTGGGTTGAGGGGCCAATATATATTTTTCTTCTGGAAGCCTTATCAAGGTAAACAACACATCACAGACATTTGCATTTAATACAGCCTTGTTAGTCAGTTTGTGATCAGTAAAGTTTGAATGGAGATGCAGCAGGTGAATAGGGGTACTTACCCCTTTCCTCCCCAGTTTTTCTGCACCAAATTCTCCAATCCTTCTCTAGCTTCCTTTTCAAATGTAGACAAACTGGGCAGTTGTCAGGTACAGTTGGGTGGGGTGTTGCTTGCAGAGATGACAACACTTTGAGCTGGAACATCTAGTTCAATCTCACCTAGTGCTGCTGTCTTAGTGCAGCTTTTCAGCTCTCCTGCTAAGTAAAGCAATTACTAACTGCTGCGTCAGCGTCACTGGAAGCATCTCTGATAAGTGTGCTATTTCACAGATTGGTATATACCGTAGCTACCAGTTGCTTTGCAGATGCTTTTTGACACACAGATGTGGTTGGTTGAGTACTGAAAATCACAGGAAATTAGCTTTCTCCTTTTGCATATATCAAGGCAGAGGCTGTTTTGATTGATTATGAAGCATTTCCTCCAGTTTTTCTTCTCTCTCTCTCTCTCTCTCTCTCCCTGAGGCAGCCTATTTTTATTTTTGTACCAGTGTAAAAGGAACACAAGAAGCAACCGTGAACACAAGAAGCAATTGTCCCAGAAAGCAAGCAAAATTAATACATTCTACACACATAATTCACTGGCACATACAAAGCTGTTTTTCACTGAGGCATTGGTTCGTATTGCATAACATTGTCTGTTTTTACAGGCAACATTTCAGGGTCTCAGGCGGTGGTGTTTTTGAGTATTGCTATCTGATATCTTTAACTGAAGATTGAACTCAGGACCATTCTGCATACAAAGCATTGCTCTCCTACTGGGCAGCAGCCTTTTCACTACTGATGAACCATTTTATTAATGCAGTACTGCATTTTTGTAATAGTTGATTTTGAAAAATTATATAGGAAGTGAAGGATATCTGTAATTGTAAGCTATTTTGTGTATCTCTTCATCCATTTTCAAACTGGTGTTGTCAAATAAGTGTCTCTGGCAGGTGGATGAAAATGGCAGTCTTTTTTGTTCCTGACTCCGCTACTGCCTTATTGGTTGGTTTGTTTTCTCAGTGGTGAGAAAAGTTTTACCTCACCTCCTCATTTTTGAAAAGTCTGCTTACAGCCTTTCAAAGCTATGAAATGTTGAAACTAAAATGGCTGTGCATTCTGCTCTGATTCACATAGTATTAGGTCTGTGGGTAAAGAACCAGAAGGGCAAGTTTCCCAAGGTTAAATGAAAAAGTAGATTCCGTTTCTTTCGGAGTGATCAGTTGCAAAGATCGTCACACTTGCACCCCTTGAAGTCTTCGTATCAGCAGTAGCATTTCAACAGTTCTAGAACTGCCAGGGCCCAAATGTGTGACTCCTCCAGCTCTTTAGCCCCAGAAGATGAACTGGTACTTAATCATGGGCTGAGGATCCTCAGTTTGGAAATAGTTTGGGACCAGGGGGGCTGGCAAGCAGTAAGAGTTCAGGGAGATTGGGAGGATAGGATTAAAATGGTGGGATTTAATACATGCTTTGGGTTTCTTGGGTTAGAAGAGCAACTATATGCATTGCTGCTGCCCTAACTGTCTCAGCCTTACTCTGAAATTCTCAGCTATTATTTTCCTGTATTGTAAACCTTTCTTGACTGCGCTGCTTTTTAGGACGGCAATTGCTTGCCTAAGAAAATCTCCAGTTTATGAACTGTGATTATCCAACAGTGTGTTATATATTAATATTTGTACAGTCACATGGTGTCCTGGGGATTCAAAGAATCAAAAGATTTGCAGCTCCCATAAAGCCTCTTTAATTAACTTGATTCAGATATTATTGTGTCACTGGGTATCTCTCTCATGGGGAGAATGTTTCATTTGTTAGTACTTAGCCAAGGCATGTCACAGTTTTCATTTTGTATCTAGGGGTTTCACATGTATTGAGTGAAAATGTGTCTTGCTTTCAGTCAACCATATATGTCTGGTGAGGAAGGCTGAACCTTTCCATCTTGCCTCTGAGATGCTGCTGTGTTTGCTTTCCAGAGCTTTGAAAGGTTGTAGAATGTAGTAAAGGTTAATCTTTTCAGTCAATGACCAACCTGGCAGCAGTGTGCAAGTCATGTTGTCTGGGTATACATAGTACTACATGATTTTCACATGCTGCTGCCAGGGTTGGCCATTCATTGAACAAGTTTTCCCAGATAAGCCAGTGCATTGGAGAATACTGAGCTGAACAGTGCCACTAAACTAAGTCTCACTCATACTTGTAGGTGGCCTCCTTGGCAGCACACAGGGCTGCTGTGCTCCCGCTTAGGCTGTGTTCATGCTTGAACTCAGGGGCGGAGGAAGGGGTGTGTGGTAGGGCTGGTCTGCCCCGGGTGTCAACAATGAGGGGGGTGACAAAATGCCTGGCGACACTCACCGCAGGGTCTGCAGTGCGCGCAGACCCTCTCCTGGGAGAGACGCAGTGGCTTGGGCACACGCAGGCTCCGCACTGCCCAGACGGTTCGCCCACTGCCTCCCCACCAGCTGTAGGGCGGCTGAGTGGGAGGAGACAGGCAGACTCTGGAGGCCCCGCGGTGAGCCTCGCCCCTATGGATGGTGCGCCCCAGGCGGCTGAGCGGCTTCCTCCGCCACTGCTTGAACTGATAACACCAGGTGGAGGCCAGCTACGTTGCCACTGCCATTTGCTTGATAATACCAGCTTTAAAATGTTCACACAAACAATGTGGCATGGCTGTGATGATGTTGGGGGACTTACATGCTCCTCAGTCCCACATTCTCCTCGGATGCTTAGGCCGAGGCCTTCATCAGACATGAACTAGGTCCTAGAGACAAATTTATGCTGGATGTATTAGAGACAGAGATTTCACTGGAGGCCTTGAAAGAAAAGAAATAGTTGACAGATGGACCCCTGATGTTTATTGGGTAGCAAAATATCTTTCTGGAGAAAGAGTTTATAGACATGTACTGAGTCTGTTTTGTTCATTGGGTGGAAAAGAAACATTCAACAAGGGACAAAGGTTCTGTGTTCTCATGTTGCCAGTCTAGCTGTCTGAAGACCGAGTTGTGCATGTATCCTTATGGGCTTTTCTTTGTTTTTGTCTTCTAGGTGCAAGAGTGGTTATGTTTAAATTGCCAGATGCAGAGAGCTTTGGGGATGGACATGACCACTGCGCCCCGTTCCAAAAGCCAGCAGCAGCTACATTCCCCGGCACTTTCTCCTTCCCATTCCCCAGCCAAACAGCCACTGCCCCATGTGGCACCAGGACCAGAGAAACAACCAGGAACTATGCAGCCAGGCCCCAGGCCAAGTGCTGGTGTCATGCAGCCTGAGACCCCCAAACCACCCCCCGCTTCAGCCCAGAGGGAACCACCCAGCCAAGCCCAGCCAAAACCTGCTGCTCCTCAGGAAGTGGTGAGGTCTTCCCCTCAGCATCAGCAAGCAAAGCCTTCATCCACTGATCAGAGAAAGACTGTGGGAGACTCTCCAGCTAAGACTTCGGCCCCTGCCCCCAGTGCTGGGGCGCAAGAGCAGCCCCAAGAGGGCCTCACTGGTAAACTCTTTGGATTTGGGGCTTCCCTTTTGACCCAGGCAAGCACACTCATGTCTGTCCAGCCAGAGGCCACCCCACCAAGTCAGCAGTCCCCTGGCAAAGTGCCTCCGAAAATTGTCTTCAGCGATGCCAGCAAAGAAGCTGGTCCTAAAGCCCCAGGCACCACACCTGGAATGCAGGGTAAGGCTGGAACTGTCCCAGCTGCAAAGCAAGCAAAAGCAGAACAAGTAATTAAGCCAAAGGAAGTGCCGAAAGCAAGGGTCTTGTGCCCCCTCTGTAAAGCAGAGATCAACGTGGGCTCCGGTGAACCCTCCAACTATAATACCTGTACATCCTGTAAGCAGCAGGTCTGCAACATGTGTGGATTCAACCCAACACCTCATCTGGTGGAGGTAAGGCTCTTCATTTAATTTTAACAGTGTTGAAAAGCAGTGCATTTCCTGTGGCTGGTTTCAATATATGGTTGATAAGGATATGAATGGCAGTGCATGTTTTGATTGGTTTGATGGGGGAAATTAACAACTATTCTCATAGGAAAACAAATGCAGAAAGGAATCTTATGTAGTTTCCCTCTTGCTCCTCCAAAATTTGGTTTTTGAAGAGACTGAGGGGAACAAAGCGATCATGTTTTCTTGGCCTGTGAGAGGATGAGGGTCCCTGTGAAAGTAGCACTGTGACAGCAACGGGCAAGTAATTTTTTATTTTGTTTAGTTTCTGAACACAAAAGCATCAAGCCTGGGTAAGAAGGAGCTGCTCTGGATTTGGTTGCATTTGGTTTGGATACCAAGCTGAAATGACAGAATGCTTTGCAACTTGCTGGGATAGATCCTGATGATAATTATTTGATTGCCAAAGAGTTGATGGAGTAACGGCCTTGCCTAGTGAGTACATGAAGGCTGGAGTTGACTTGATGGACCTTTTCCTTGTGGGTAAGGGCAGAAGAATGTAGGTAGGGAAAGGTCTTAAGGTACCCAAGCCTTGTATCACCACACAGATATCTCTTTCCTGTTCTGCAATATGGAAATGGTTACGAATGCATATTCTGGTCTTGGGTTTCTGAAGTTTAAATGAAATGTGATAGTAGATGAGTCATCCATCATTTTGTTAAAAAAAAGCTTTGATTTGCACCTGAAAGATGTCATGCTGCTTTCATAGGTAATCAGTTTCAGCATGAACTGTAAATGGTGAATTTCCTAGGAAGATGGTGTAGTCATACCCTTTACATCTAACTGGAAATGTATGTGAAGTCCTCCAGTTCTGCTAGAATCTAATGGATCGTTGCAAAAATCACCATGGGGCAATGTTGGCTCTTTCAGCAGTCCAGACCAGAGGCACAGAACCTGAGAGTTCTCAATTAATTTACCATCTATCTGATAATGCTCAGCATAGTAGGGAGCTTATAACTAGAGGTTATAACTACAGAGAACGGAGTCACATGGCTTGGATCTATTATCCACCCAGTCTCTAGTATGGATCGTATATTTTTTGTTGGTGGAAATGGAGGTTGGAAAATGCACAGTAAGCACAAGCCTGCCTCTTAGTGCACAATATTAAGAAGATTGATTTATAGGATTTTACAAAAGTAATTTATTTGGAAGCAATTTTGTTTCTTCTAAACCACTTTTACATCTTTTTGGAGATATAAAAAAATTCCATTCTAAATCATAAAATTGGGTTAAAGTTGGTGTTATTTAAATCAGATTAAAAGTTACTGTGACATACGCATAAAAAATCTGATCAGCGTTTATGGCACAGCAGTGCCTTTTGATTTCCAGGGCATTATTTCAGGAGATGGTTTTGGGGGCTGGTCCTAAAAGTCTTACTCTTTGTAAAAATTCTTCTTCAGCAATGTAAAGTCAGGGATCTGTGCAGTTCCTGATGCTCTGGGAACTGGAACTGATACCTGGGCAGCAGATGGCTTCTCAATTAGCACAGAAGCAGCACTGTGACCGTGTTGTGGGGTGCTGCACTGCTGTGGGTACATATGCTGCTTGGATGGGACATAAAATCCAGTCCGTGATTACCTGGCTCGAATCCAAGTACCATTTAGCCCTCCCTGCACCCTTCATTTCCCCAAAGGGGGAAAAGAGCTATCTTGAAATTTCAAGTGTATATAGATGTTTCTCACAACAACTTTAAGTGGCTTCTGGTTTACTTTAACTACTACTGTCAAACAGCTGTCACCTCCCACACAGCAAAAGAGTGCTGCATTTTAGTGGTGGCGTTGAAATGCCTGTGTGGGTGTGATGCTACCACGGAAGTTGCAAGACTAGTAGTGTACTGCATTATTTTATATCTCTATCCACAGGAAGCCCAAAGGCCCCTTATTTTAATCTGCCAAGCTGCACCCCTAAATGACCCCAAAAGAGTACACTAATCCTAAGTAGGAAGTTCAAACCATCTACAACAAGTATGAAATTGCAAGCAAGTGTGTTTTTTATTTTTAAGCATCACACTAGCTTTCTCTGGGAACTCTCACCTTGTTTTCCTTGTCTGATAAAAAAAATGGCTTAAATGGTGTAATCATGTGAATTGGGTAATGACATTTCTTTGCACGGAGCAGTGACTTTGTAACATTGGTGCAATGAAGTCAGCAACAGCTTCATAGCATTTGAATAGTAATGTTAGGGACTGGGGGACCCTTTTAAAACCCCACATAGCTCAATGTTGCATGTAAGAGGAGATGAACAAGGAGCAAGAGAGGACGCCAAATTACATTTTACAGAATGTAAAACCTTGACTGAAGCAGCACAGTGCAGATGGGAACATTCCATAGGAGCAAGATACAGCCAAGTTCCGATGAAGGGATGAGCCATTGGTTAAAAATGGGGCAGCGAATAGCAAGGGGAAGTAGGAAGGGTTTCAAATGTATATGGTGAGCTCCTTACAGTAGAAGATGCCTCTACCTTCACCTCCACCTTGGCAGTTGAACGGGTGTGCCACCCCTTAAGGGGTGCTGCTTCAGGCGGCTCCCTCATCCTGCCTCATGGTCAGTCCAGCTCTCCTAACAGCCAATAAATCAGCAAATCTCTGACACTATAAAGTTTGGGGTATTCCCACTTCTGCAGTGTTTTGTGTAAACAAAATAACTCCATAGGAGTCTGGAACTGCATGCCTAATGTTTGAAATAGGCTGCTACTGCCAAATTCTGAGTTATTTATGAATGCTGAACAAAAATGCAGGTTTTTAAAAGATGCAAATTCCACCAGCAGGTGCGGAGGGGAGAATTTAAGGCTTTCCTCCCCTGCTTCAGTCCTGAGGACAATCCTTTTACTAAAGCTAGTATTTGCTTTGGGGAAGAAATTCCCCATTGGCACCAAGAGAATACAGGGATGAGTACTGTGCTCTAAAAAAGATATGCAGCAGTCTGCCCAAACAGGCAGTTTGTAGCCATGTATAAGCATGGTTCACTGAAGAAAAGAGGCGGGGAGTTAAACTGTATATCACTCTTGCTAACCTAGCAAGGTTGGGAAAGTAAGGAACCATTAAAACTGCTTGCTCGTTGGATTGTTCATTTCACCATTCTCTCCGTCAACTCCTAATGAATAAGCTGGCAGAATAAAAACCTGTTCAGTCATATATTGATTAAAATTTACATTTGTATATTGTTTTCCTTCTTTAATAGAAATGTAGCAATTGGCCTGCAAAAACAATGGTGCTGTAGTGCCAGAATGTATAGATGGCAATTGCAGAGTAGGAGCATGTTTGATTCCCTTGGGACAGAAGATCGGTGTTCCCTGCTGCTGCCCAAACTTAGAATTGTTAGGGAGCAAGGAAGATGTTGGCCTTTCTATGCAGCACCCCAAGGACCAACTGAGTGGACCTGGACCACAGTCATCAACACTAAACTTGCCTTTTACTTATTTTATTCTTTGCATTTATGCCCCCACCCTCTCCCAAAGGAACTTGGGAAAACATAAATGAGGGTTTGCCCCCATTCTGTCCTCACAAGAATCCTGTGAGAAAAGCTGGCCCAGGGGCTGACCCAGAGTCACCCAGTGATTTTCAGAGCAGAATAGGAGTCCAACTGCAATCTTCTTAACCACACTATACCACCCTAATTCTGGGTGACTCTGCCCTTCTTGCCAGGTATAGGATGAAATCTTTACAGCATTGGTGCAAATTATTTGTTTGTCCTGTGGAGAAGATTAGAAGAATCTACACAGCTGACTCTATGATTTGTGCTTGTGGTGAGCTCTTCCGCTATATAATTAGTTGTGCTCAGAAGCAAGCTCACTTGTAGGCATGTGAACTTGCCCGTTTGCTAAAATCAAAAATTAATGTTCAGCAAACAGTTCTGTCTGCTTGTGTAGCTGCTTGCCATACAAACAGAAACAGAGAATGTTAGGTACACCACTGTGTATTTTTCTTTTATTTCAATATCTGCAAGATTATGCTAATTAAAGATTGATAAATAATAAACCAAAGACTACAGGCAATGTAAGTTTTCTGCACC
The DNA here is from genome assembly GCF_965112155.1 of Podarcis liolepis. Lineage (NCBI taxonomy): Eukaryota > Metazoa > Chordata > Lepidosauria > Squamata > Lacertidae > Podarcis > Podarcis liolepis. The sequence continues at coordinate 71,632,147 of NC_139555.1, forward strand.
AAAAAAGAAGGAAAGAAATGAAGGCAGTACTGTACTCCTGGAGAACTTTTATTTAAATCAGTTCTCTATAGCTATAACAATGTTTGTTGTTAAAAGCAGACTTCACGTTGTTCATGAAAGGTGCAGTGAGACAAAATAATGCTTGCTATTAGATTTTGCCTGTCATGCCCATACAATTTTAACAGCTCAGTCCAGTGGTGCTGGGTATAGGGGGCGGAGGGGGCTTCAGCTCTGCCAATACTTTTTGGCAGGGGGTAGCGCCCCCCCAATATTGAGGGGGCTGCCCCCACACACTGCCGCAGCTGCATGCACGTCCCAGCGCCAGCCTCTGCCCAGCAACCCAGACTCCACACGGCTGGGACGAGCGTGGGCGATCTTTGCTTCACTCGTCCCAGCCATACCCTGGCTCCTGGGCTGTGGCTGGGACAAGCAAGCACGGAGATCACCCTCCACAGGTCTTGTGGGCGGCTCACATGACGCATCACATGACTGTGCCCCCTTAATGTGGGGGGCAAGTCAGCACCCCTGGCTCAGTCCTAACTATACTTAGAAAACTTGGAAGTACTATTGATTTTAACTGCAAGAGAGGTAGTCATGTTAGTTGAAGGAGAAACATAAAAGAGTCTTATGGCGCCTTCAAGACTAATTCATTTATTTTGGGACAAGCTTTTTTGAGCTACACCTACTCTAATCAGATACAGAAAGCAGCTGTTTGCTTTCACATTTAATTTGTGTAGTCCACATGATATTACCCTCAAACAACACCAATCTTGATGTTGAGTAAATTTGGGTTTACCCAACAATGGACAATCAGGTAAGTTGGAGGGAACTGGACTCCAAGCTGTTCCACTTAGGGTTGCATACAATTAGTTTGTTTTGAGGTGAATAGATCTGTGGTTACTTTGTGCTATGCCCCATTACATGGCAAAAGGCACAAGAGGATTGTCTCTGGCCACACTGCAGTTTAAATTACCTGCGGCCATGCCTCCTGATGGGATGGCGGGGCCACCCCTGGGCAGGGCCCTAGCACCGGCAACATGGCCAGACAGCATCAAGGAGGGCGTCAGTCTCCACCCCCAGCCAGATCATTGTAGGGGCTGAGGCCCAGCCACAACGCCGCCCACCAGAGAAGGTGAGCAGACTTGTGCTATGTCCCATTACATCATACACACTGCTTCCTCAATGTTTTCATTTCTTTTCTGGCTGTGCTTGCAACTCTTTTCAGCTCGGAAGGAAGAAAGATTCATTGAACTCAGGGCATATAGCATTACATGCTGAATGTTTTAAAGAAGAGGAAAAATCTGATGGTGGCAGTGGGAGCCCTGTATATTAAATTTGGATGTCTGTTGGCTTCCTATGAAGCCAGAGAGCGGGAGGACAATTTAAAGGGCAACATGGGGAGATGGAAGGAGTTGCTGAATGCTTCCACTGAAAACTGCTTCTCCCCAGCTGTGTTCTTCCCAGTGAGACTCCCATGACTAGAAATAATCCCCTTTAAGTAAGACTGATATGTGACCCCAGTGTTAATTTGAAAAATAGTGAAAACATGAAAATGCAACACGTCTATGAAACACTGTTTAAACGGATGGTTCAGTGATGTGTTTGGTGTAAGGAGTTCATCTGTTACATCTGAATTGAACTGAATAATGCTTTTTATCCCCTCCAAGTCAATTTCCATTATATTTTTTATAATATTGATTTTTAAAATCTCTTTGGAGGCAGCCATCTGCTTGTTCAAAGGACTTCAGTTGTCCATTTCTCTTGAATCTTATATTGTAGGAAACATTTTTACAGATTTTAAGCACGTTTTGCCTCCCTGAGCTGGATTGGATTTGCAGGAGATCCTCTAAGGCCTTTACTCGCTTTGCCAGAAGTGGAGGCATGGATTGCAGCTCTCACTTTTTCTGCAGGAGTGCTACACTGCAGCTCTTTCCCCCCCTCTTTAGCTGTTCTAGCTCTGCAGTCACCAAGGTCAGCAGATACAACTCCAAACACTCCAGAGGACTGAACTACTGAGGAAGATGAGCCCAATTTGAGCTGTTAAAAGATTATACATCCTTTGCTCCCAATGGAGGATGGATTCCTGTTTCAGAGGGGTGATGAACCCCTGTCTATAATGTACCTGCCACTATCACTGTTGAAAAGCAGTGTTATAGTGTTACAAGAGGAGCAGCCCCAATTTCTGACTTCATGTGTAAAGTGGCGATATACACATACAGTAGGATCATGTCTTGCTCAGGGTTTACTTTCTGAGGGGGTAGTACGTAAAGCCAAAGTTGTGTATATTCAAAACAATCCCCTGGAACCACCCCAGCACAAGCAATTTTACCTTCCAAAGCCTGCACGAGATCTTGCAAGGGCTTCCAAGATTTTGTGAAGGCCTCCAGAACCCACAGGAGACCTTCCCGAGCCCGGTAAGCAAGGCAAGGAACTCTCCGACTTGCATACATTTAATATTAGTGTGATATCAGCTGGCCAGCCACCAGGCGCGTCAGGTTGCAGTTGCACAAGTTAAATCAGCACAAGTTGTGATCCTACTATACATGTGCGTATATGCCAAGGTTGCAGTCTTTTCCTGGGGAAGGAGGAACACTTGTGCAAATTAGGTATGTGGAGATATATGCAGTGTTACATAGTTTGCTGCGTGTGTGAAAGAAATTGTGCCATCTAAGTCTCCCTGCCCTAATATTCTGTACAGCAGAAAAATCCCCAGCAGATGCATATTCAAGCCCCAAAGGAGATTTCACAACCTCCCTCCCTAGACAGCTTCTTGTGTACAGCTAGAAAGTTGGCTGTTATTCAGATCTCTGGGGAGACCATTCAAGCAGCAGAAGCAGACCTATTTCAGGGTTGCTTTCCTAACCCCTTTCCCCTGGAGAGAGAATCCATGATAGCTCCGCAGCTCTCTCCATGGTGTATCACTCTTCAGCCAATGGGAGGCAATGCCTCTCTTAATATATATGGCAAAAGGTCTGTCATTATTGTTGTTTATTAATTTTGCATAACTAACTATTATAGAAAATTAATCGAAGAAAAAATAGACTTGTCCCAGCTCTGACTGATTTAATATTTAGTTAGCAGTGCTGATACAGTCCCTTCCCAGAGCGCTTATAGTCTATATTAAACTGGCTGACAGGGATACACGGAGAGGTCATGGTTTGACAGAGAACTAGAAATGAGGTAAGGAAGAATTTGGAGTACAAGGTAAGGTTAAGCTGTTTCTAGAAACACATAGTGAAGAAGCTAGTCTTGAGGAGGGAAGGAAGTGACTTGATGAAAAGGAGAGGGGGTATGATACAGTCGCTGAAAGTGCCATGGCAAGATTCACAGTGGAATAAAAAGCACACCAATAGCAGCAAATCTTGTTGGGATGTTGAAAGAGTGCAGGGGAAATAAGGAGAGATGTGAGGCATGGTATGCGGACAGAGATGTGGAGCAGCTTTGCAAATAGGGACTGGAGGGTTATAGAAGCAGTTATGTGGAAGTGTAAAGAGAGAGGAATGTGATCATAGCAATGGGATGACAACCTGAAACAAAATAATAATAATAATAATAATAATAACAACAATAATAATAATAATAATAAATAAAGAGGGAAGATGTGTAGGAGCGAAAGCCAGAAATGTGGAGATTAGAACAATTTAGATAAGAGCTGACCCCAGCATGGACATGCTGTCCAGGTTATTCAAAAATGGAAAAATTATGGTTCTTAAAAGGGAATTTAATATCATGTCATCTAAACAAAAATATTGGAGCATTAAGAGGAAGACGTTGCTCGTGGTGAGTACATATGTAGGGCTAATGTCTTTATTGTATATTCAAACAGCAGAATGGGAGCAAATGAGTGGGTAATACATGTCATAGGTATTCTGGCTTGGGCGGGGTATAAATAATAAATTATTATTATTATATCAGTAGGCAAAGCCATATTCATTTTTGTGGGGAAAGCGGCAGAAACCGTTTACCAGGAAAATATCCTTATTTAAGGTAGGCAGCCATGCTCCTACTGTTTCTAGAGGAATACTATGGATTGGGTGTTCTCTTTTGGTTGACAGAACATTTCAAGCCAACATTTGCAATGCACACTACAGTCTGCATAGTTCAGTCTGTTGGAAATCTGAACAAATAGGAGGCTTCCATGGCAAATGGAGTGACTGAATTCCCATACATAGATATCATCCAGAATAGCAGCTTTCTGAACAAATCATATCTTTGTAGATATCTACAAAGAGATAAATAAAATCAATAGAATAAACATGTGCTTAGAAGAGGTTTTAGGGATGATGACTGTCTAGCACTGCCTTCTGCATTGCCTAAAGTCTTAGACAACTCCCTTTTGGTTTTAAAGAGTAAATGAAAGAACATGCAAAAATAATCTGTGGCAGTACAGCCCTTCAGCTAATCAGATAAAGTGACATATGATTTGTGTCAAGCTTCTAGCAGAGAATATAACAGAATCTGAATCTGAAATAGTAAAGAGAGTTTGAAAGACAAGACACTACTGGTGTGTTCAGCACTGTTGTTCAGCACTGCACAAATAAATTTGTGCAGTAGCATTCATTTATTGCTATAAATGCAAATCAGTTTGATGTGCTTTACCAGAACTGGGGGGTGGGTAGGGATTTTGATATGGACATGCGAAGTGACCTGGTTCCAGACTTGGAGGGAAATTGAATTTATCTTCTGTTGAAAAATTAAAGGAAAAAATTAATGTAAGATTGCAATCCTAAAGACACTTACTGAGAGTAAACCACGTTGAACTCACTGGCATTTACTTTCAAGTAAACATGCTTAGTGTTATACTGTACATTTGCTAAAGATATCTACATACCTTGAATGTACACACCCACCTTTGTACTATGCTAGGAAAGGAACAGAGGGAGAGCTCTGTTCACACCAGTCATTGGAAGATTTTTTACCTTTTTAATAAGGTTGAAGTTGTTGAGGAGGTGATGACATCCCACCAACTCTCCTCTTCCCCTAAAGACAAATGATTTAAGTTAGCTACACCTCAATCGCCCAATTTGAGATTGTGGATGCCAAGTTGCACAGGAATTGGACCATAGATAATATTTTGAACTGCAGGAGTCAGGGAATCAGACCCAAACCAGGACAACAATTACAAAATCAATTAGAAAGCAACTCCACCAGGATGAACGTTTCGTAACAATGTTCATAATTGTGAGTCAAGTCACTACACCTCTCATGATATTTGAGAATTTAATAAACCAAACCACAAATTGGAGAAAAGGCATAATGTCAATTTCTAGAGAAATTTATTAGCTCAAACATTGAGAGCGCATGAAAGACATAAAAGAATTGGGGAACATTAACTCTGGAAATTGGCAAGGTTAAGTGGAAAAGGATTTGAAGCAAAGCACTGTTGAAACAATTTCTGCTAGAGTCAGAGAGAACTCTTTAAAGATGGCATTTCGCTGGTACCTTATTCCTCAAATTCAAAATAGAATGACTAACATGGTTTCTCCATCATGTTGGAGGCAAAGTGAGAACTGAGGAACATTTTTCCTTATGTGGTGATAATGTGAGGGAATTGCAACATCATGAGGAGGAGTTTTCCATGAAATCAGTACAATTGGTAATCAGTCATTGCTTCCAGACCCACACTTGGCATTATTACAGTACATATATTTGAGGGGCCATGCACAAAAAACTAGTAACATTCTTACTGATAGCAGCTAGACTTGTAATTGCTAAAAAATTGAAGGTCTTGCGATAATTCTTTGCTGGATAATTGGTACCAGGAAGTATGGAAAATGGCATTGATGGAAAAACTTGTGCATTAGACAACTTTCAAGCTGTTTAGTATTGCTTCATTACTCATGGATTCAGTCTACCAATCATCCCTGGAAAACTTTGGATAAGCAATCTTAAGACCTGTGAATCCATAAGTATAATATCAAACACGGACTCAATTCCCATCATCCCTGACCATTAGTCCTGTTAGCTAGGGATCATGGGAGTTTTAGTCCCAAAACATCTGGCAGGCCGAGGTTGCCTTTGCCTGCCATATACCTTACATGCTCCATGCAGTTTTCTCAAACTACGCAGAATCCCAGCAGTCTAAACACACCCCAAAGACATTTTTCATCTTTATGGCAGTTCACAATATTGTAATTACTCTTTCTTGTTTAATTGTTTGCGCCTATATGATAGGCGCTGGCATCTATTAAACTGCCTTACTGAGCAGTGCCAAGAGACGTGAACTTTGGGGTGATGTGCAAATTTCAAATGGGGAGACAGCTTGTATATGGGGGTGTGGGGCAATGCAAAAGTTCACTTCAGACATGGCAGTTTACACTTTCTCTTCCCCTCCCCACCTACTGTGACATCTAAAATAGCCCTCAGTTGTGATGTTGAATGACTGACATTCAAGTCTGTATAATTATGTGGTATATAGCTTATAACACCATTGATTTGTTTTTATACTGTTCGCCATTAATATAATAATATGCAATTCCAGAAGCCTAATGTTTGCATGATTACTCCCCATATTTTCAAATAGAGAGTCTTAGCATGCAGGTGACAAAATGAAATAAGTGACAGGGCTGGAGAAGGTTCCTATAGATGGGAAGGAGTCCTAAAGCTTACACGATCTCAAAAAAACTGCCACCTCTCTCCTGAAAATCAGAGGGGACTGAGAGCCATGTATGAATGGTGCGCTCCTGATGCCAGAGAGCAGGTGCAAGCTTCAGCTACCAAAATTGGGAGCTGGACCCAATATGCAAACTATGATTTATTTTATTGTATTGCATACTTATACCTTCTGTCCCTGTTTCTTCATAGCATCCTTGCTGCTGAAATATTAAGTAGAGGCCTCTGAATACTAACTGCTGGGAAGTCAGTGTAGAAGAGTGCTATTGCCTTTATGTCTTGCTTGCCGGCTTCTGATGAACATCTGGTTGGCTATTGTGGGAAACAGTGTGGATTCCTGGATGAATCTATGGTTTAACCCAGCAAGGTTTCTGTTATGTTCTTAAGTACTTTGGTTTTTATTGTTCTCTGAATAAATTCCTATTGATTCTAGAGTTCACATTCTCTGTAGTGGTGACTGGCTAGTTGAGTGTGAATTTCCACACAGTCATGAAGCTTGCCAGGACACCTTAGGTTAGTTATTATCTGATCCACTAGTCAGTTAGGTGATCCACCTAACCTACCTCACAGGGTTGTTGTGAAGATAAAATTTGGAGGGGGACCAAGTACGACATTTGAGCTCTTTGAAAGATAGGTAAGCTATAAATGTAATACATAATAATTATACATCTACACATTACTCAGAATTGTGCAAAGTTCTTGCTGTGGTATTATATTCTCATTACAAGCTCACATTTCCAGTGTGTTCAGCCCTTTATTAGCAAAGTCCTTCTCTGCAGGATTGCTAATATTCCTTCTGTGCTTTGTTTGAGAAAGAGCATGGGATCCAGAACGTCATGCTCATCCTGTTGAAAGCTCTGTGTTCTTTAGTTAACAATCTTTCTGTAACCCTTTAATCTTTAGAAGCAGTAGTGGATGGCACTGTAGTTCTCATTATCTGGACCTTTATCATTAGCGGAGATTATACAGATCTAATGGTAGACTATCACTAAGAATTGCTCCTTCCTGATCCACTTAGCATATATTGTTTAATCAGCCTGTCTGCCAGTTCAGGTTGATTCCATTCAAACAGATTTTTGCGTTTGCGCCCCTGTGCAGGTGTCACCTAGGCTTACAAAGGTCCTGATTTCCCATCAAAAACCAATGATTCATACCAGAGTTCAAAAGAATTAGTCATATAAAAAATGTAGAGAATGGACCTGCTTTATATCACCTACTGGAAAAATGCAGTGTAACAGTCAGGTTTGAAGTTATAATGAAAGGAAAAGTGGGATGGGTGGCGGGGAGACTGAAGCACAGTCTGTCCTACTTCCAGTTTTTGCATTTGGCTATTATGAATAATGCTTGTAAATTATATAAAGCACTCTGATAGCTCAGCAGTTGAGAGAGAAGCATGTTACATCCCCAGGCATCAAAAGAACAGACAGAAGAAAGGGGCGGGGAGAGAGGCATTAAAGTTTGAGTTCTTTTAATTTTTGCACATGTGCTTTTGAAAAATCAGTGTGTAACTCAAAGCTGCTGTCATAAGCAAGCAGCTGTACAGGGATTTATCCGACCCCTTCCTAATGCTTTCAATTCTTGAGCATGTCTATGCTAGGTGCATGAGGTGGGTGTATTTGTGTCTGTGTGACAGACGGATATTAACCGTTTTACAATTGTTTCTGAAGATGGAAGCAGCTATATGGGGAATCCCTTTTAAGAATGTTTGCCTTTTTCCCTTTGTCAAAGCACCTTCTGCTGTCGTGGAGAGGGGCACATTGGTCCCAGGAATGTAATTATTTAGTAATTCTTGGCCAAAGAGGATTAGCAGGTTAAGACAATTCCAGCAGGTAGTCCCACTTTCTGGGACATGTATGTGTTAGTTCTTTTGAGAACAAGGAAACTCAAGAAGGAAGAGAGAGGACTAGATATTTGCGGGCCCAGACACAGGAAGCAAGCAGCCCAGTGCAGGGCCATCTCAAGTAGAAATAAGACTCAGGACATCAGTCTTAGGTTGAAATAGGCTACAACTTTTATTGTTCACATATGTAAATAGGCTTTGGCAATGGCATTGGGTAAGCATCAGGTATCAAGCAGCCCACCTGTGGGTTGAGAAGAGGTTGGGACAACCCTGTATAGAGGGTCGCCTTATGACATACATCAAATCAAGATGAGCCCAACAGGGCCACCCCTTGGAAGGGTGCTATGGCCCATTGGGTGTGGACTTCCGGACAGACACCCCTTCCCAGACCCTTTTAACGATGTACATAATAAACTACAGATACAACCCAGTGTCTTATCCGCCATACAATTTCTTCCCATTCCCTTATAAAAGTGGGAATGTGGGGGGCGGGCGGTTTCTACCCTATCCCTGAAGAGGAGAACTCATGAGGTCAAGCACTGGGATGGAGGAATGGATAACCAGACCTTGACCCAGATATCCAGAGTTTCCATCCAGGGCCCTGTCTAAAATGTTTGGAGATGTTTACAGAAACGTACTCGCTATAGTGGGTGTACAGATCATACAAGATTTACAGGAACCAACCTGAAATGCTGTTAGAACTGAGCAAGCAGCATTCTGAGCAGTGAATTGTTAGTCTGGGCACTCCTCAAATATAGAACCAAATGAAAGATAGTAGATATATGCTGTGTGTGTGTGTGACAGTTGTTTCAAGTGGTGTTAATTGTCATTAAGAATCTAGCAGGAGTATTATAAAACCAAGAACTTAACTTAAACAAGCTTTCTTTCAGCTTTTAACTCTCTCTGACCGTCCTGCTCTCTCACTATACGTTTTATGCTGAGTCACTTCTGATCCCTTAACTTGTTCCTTCCCTCTATGACTGCTGTCTGAACACACTTACTTAGTTCCACATATATTGATACAATGGTGGAGGAGGAAACTTCAGAACTGCAGACCCTCCAGGTATTCCTATTTTCCAGGGACACCCCTGATATAGAGAAGCCATCCCGGTTTCTGATTTGATCCCATAAAGACCCACTTTTCCTTAGAATGTCCCTACAGTGGTACCCTGCAAGACGAACGCCTCGCGAGACGAAAAACTCGCAAAACGAAAGGTTCTTTCGTTTTCGAGTTGCCTCGCAATACGAATTTCCCTATGGGCTTGCTTCGCAAAATGAAGCTTGCCCCGGGGACAGCGGGTCTTCTCTTTTGAAGCAAGGGGCGGCAGGGAGAAGCGATCTTCTCCCCGCAGCCCCAGGTCCGGGGACAGCGGGAAGCGCTTCCCGCTGCCCCCGGACCTCTTTTGAAGCAAGGGGCTGCGGGGAGATCACTTCTCCCCACCGCCCCTTGCTTCAAAAGAGGTCCGGGGACAGCGGGAAGCGCTTCCCACTGCCCCCGGACCTCTTTTGAAGCAAGGGGCTGCGGGGAGATCGCTTCTCCCGGTGCTCCGAAGTGGGGCGGGGGGGCGGGAAGACCCGCCCCAGCCGCCCCGCTTCGGAACGCTGCTCCGAAGCGGGGGGGGGGGCGGGAACACCTGCCCCAGCCGCCCCGCTTCAGAACGCTGCTCCGAAGCGGGGCGGGGGGGCGGGAACACCTGCCCCAGCCGCCCCGCTTCGGAACGCTGCTCCGAAGCGGGGCGGGGGGGGCGGGAAGACCTGCCCCAGCCGCCCCGCTTCGGAACGCTGCTCCGAAGCGGGGCGGGGGGGAGACCTGCCCCAGCCGCCCCGCTTCGGAACGCTGCTCCGAAGCGGGGCGGGGGGGCGGGAAGACCTGCCCCAGCCGCCCCGCTTCGGAACGCTGCTCCGAAGCGGGGCGGGAAGACCTGCCCCAGCTGCCCCGCTTCGGAACGCTGCTCCGAAGCGGGGCGGGGGGCGGGAAGACCTGCCCCAGCCGCCCCGCTTCGGAACGCTGCTCCGAAGCGGGGGGCGGGAACACCTTCTGAAGGCGGGCGGGGAGCGAAAGTCTTTGTCCCCCCTGCCTGCCTTCCCAGGGGCTTTTAAATCGCCCCGGACAGCGGAGAAGTCCTCCACTGTCCCGGGGCGATTTTAAAATGCCGCCCGCCAGCATTTTAAGATCGCCCGGACAGCGGAGAAGTCCTCCGCTGTCCCGGGGTTTTTTAAAATGCTGGGGGTGGGAAGAAAAGCCCTTGTCCCCCCCCCCACTGTCCCCGGACCTGGTCTGAAGGCGGTTTCCCTAGGAACGCATTAATTGATTTTCAATGCATTCCTATGGGAAACCGTGCATCGCAAGACGAAAAACTCGCAAGACGAAGAGACTTGCGGAACGAATTAATTTCGTCTTGAGAGGCACCACTGTATTTTTATTGGAAAAATGTTGGAGGGTATGGAGTTAGCTGACCCCCAAGTCGTCTGAAGGCAATACGGTATAGGGAAGGGTTTTTTTTTAATTTTAATGCTTTATTATGTTTCTATATATGTTGGAAGCTGCCCAGAGTGGCTGGGGGAACCCAGTAAGATGTGTGGGTTATAAATAGTAAAATTGACATTATGTAATGTGAAGTCCCTATTTTCATCAGAGAAATGTTGGAGGGCATGGAACTGGTATGCTGAGATACAGAAAGAAGTCTGCTTTTCTTTGTGACATGCTGCCCCAAGAACTACTTCCCAGAAATCCTTTGTTCCTTTTAGCATTTCTTACATCAGGTTGAGCCAGCAGGGTGTGGCAGCATGAAGGATGGAAAAGTATCATGATAATGAGGGTTTTGAAATCTCAGTAATGTTGTGAGACTGAGTTAAGTAAGCCACTGTCTCAAAAATGCTTAGAAAAACTGTCATTAGACCCCAAGTATGTGGAATAGCAACTAAAGAACATTGTATTCTCTCTCTCTCTCTCTCTCTCTCTCTCTCTATATATATATATATATGAAACCAACATAAGAGACCAATTGTCTGATTTTTCAAAACAGGGCTTTTCGGGGGGCAGTAGGCGGGGGCTATTTTAATAAGCTTGTTCTGAGTCTAAAGAAATGGTGCTTGGGCATTCAAAAGGAGTAAAAAAGACAAAAAACAACAGCCAAAACACCACCCCATCTTCCCTTTCATCACTGTGCTTTACAGCTTTAAGCAGGCTTCCTCCCAACCTGGTTCTAACATGCAGGTGAATGGCGTTTTATGTGCTAATATCCACATATATACATTATTTTATTTGTATGCCGCCTTTCCACAGTTCAAACCATGCTCAAGGGAGGTTACAACATGAAAATATATGTAACTGCAACATAATAAAAATAGTCATAAATAACAAATAACACAAAAATACACAACCAAACTGAACAATTTCCATCTAAATCACAACAAGCTCTAAAATAAAGATATAATAAACCGAAAGCAGGCCAGGTGGGAAAAGGCCTGCAAGGCAGGGAGCAGGTTTTCCAGGACTCACAGCCAAGATGATGTGAATGTGAGTAAATACATGTGGGGCTGCCCCTTACAGGTTGCCTGTAGACAAACCTCCTTGGTCACTCTCTCCTGTCATATTCATATTACTGTGAATTTTCAACTTTGTCTCCTTGATAATTAAGATCATGAGATTGTTTAAAAAATTGCTTTTCTGGAGGCAAAATGAGAGGCAAAACAACATCCCTTGACCGTTTTGTTCATTTTCATCTTCATCCTGCGCGTAGCCATATAACCATGCAAACAGATCCAGGACCAGAGCAAGTTCAAGGGTTGTTAACGCTAGGATAAGTGATTATGGAAATAAACCGTTAAGAGTCAAATGGCTGCAAAATCTTTTACTAACCCCATTCCTGTGCCCCATCCCACTTAAAAGCCTATATAGTAAAAGAAGACTGAAGTATTTGCAAGATTACATATGAGCCACAGAGGCTGGATTAGAAGGAACAAACTATACTTAGCAACATGCTGCTACTAAACTATATACAAAATGGAACTAGTCAGATCTTCCCCTCCCTGCTGGTGTCATCCAGAATTGATTGCCTCCATAGAATCGTTTCTAAATCACTTTAGTTCCTGCTCTCATTACAAAGATAGTCAGTGGAGATAACCTAGTATGGATGGGGATATTGCATTATAGCTCTTCAGGTTCTAAACTTTGCACAAAGAAGGAGTTTCAAGAGAAAGGTGCCCAGTAAGGTCTTTGCCATGAGGAACTGCCCTAAATTCCAGATCTCACAACTGCTCTCCAGTGTTAGCTTCCTATAGCTTTTGTTTTATAATCTGATGTTTAAAATCTTACAATTTAGATGGATCCTTCTTAAATCCAGGGTGAATGTGATAAGGTATAGACTGAATATCATAAGGGCTCGACTAACTTCATTTTGAAATCAAACTTATAGGAACAGGAGAAACAAGAAAGCTGGCTTACTGTTCTCTGTCAGCTGCAAACACCACTCACAATCTCCAAACTTTGAAACAGGAAGTTTGTAACAACTGTTCAATGCCCATTGTTACTCTGTTTCCCAGGGCTTATGGTACTATCACTTTTGAGAGTTCTGGTGGGGCACAATACAAATTTCTGCTAGGAATGAGTTGTAGCAGTAGCGTCAAAGAGGCTTGTCATCTACATCTGTTGCACAAGATCATGCATTGTTCAGGGACGTAAATCTGACTATTTTTTAGTAGCTTCTGTTTGCTTCATACTGGCTGAGGATAGACTATGTTGCTGCGGAGAGCAGGACAAGATCCAGTGCTTCATACCTATCCCTCCTCCACTTTCTGACAAAGGCTGTTACAGGAGAGAAATGTGAATACTTTGCTTTTATTGTCCTTACAATGTCCCAATAACCTCTGAATCTTTGTCTGTGTTATCAGAACCTTACCAGTGTTTCCCTAGTGTGCAGTAATTTACTCACACTGTGCTGGCTTTATTTTATTGTTTTGAACCCAGCATTTGAATTTATCAGGTTCATTTAGAATTTCAGTTTCTGTTCTTAGTCCAAATGTTGCAGTTCCCCACAGTTTTGTAGAAACTAAAGTTCAATCCTGTTTATCGATTTTGAGTGGAATCAGACAAACAGAATGGCTGCTAACAAGCTGATTTCTGATAGTACTATGTTACTGGGAATTGCAGCTGCAGGTAGCTTTGTGCCTTACTGCATTTTGAATTCTGAAATAAGCTCAGTCAAAATCCTTGCATCTTTTCAGAGCTTTCTTTATGAAAGATGTATTTTTTCATTACCAAACATGTCCCTGTTGTGCAGAATTTTGAAGAATCTCTTCTTCCTGCGATTATGCAGACTGGCAATTTTACCCAGTTACTGTTTCAAGGGTCAAATGCAGAATGCTGCTAAGTCTATAAATGAATGGGTAACATAGATTGTAGCTCTGAGGGGATTATGGTGTTAAGGGATACTTATATTTGAAGCCAGACTAGAAATAGTATTTGATTTTTCCAGCATATCCTACAGTAAATATTAAACCAACAAAGATTCTTTGAAAGGCATCCTGAATCTGTGAGACTGATTTACGTGAGCTTTCTAACTAGGTTAATTGGTATTTAGTGGTGTGAATTTAATATAGGTTAGTTAGTCATTATTTAAGACTCTATATTGACTCAATTCTTAGAAACCATTCTTAACAGAGTGTGTGTCTGCTAGTAAGTTAGTATGTGTTACCAGCTCATATCAATAGAGAGTAGGTGAAATTTAAAATTTCACATACTTGAGGCTAGGCTTCTGCACCTTAAAAGCAAGGATTAATAGTGTCACTCCTGTGGCATCTACTTTATTTGTAGTGCCATGACTGAGTTCACAATCTTTTCCACACACAAAAGCACTCCTGATCTCCACCCCCCCAATCTTTCTTTGTTTCAGCATCCTAATTTAAGACTCCACCCCAAGGTGTTTTGTTTTTTCCTATCTTTAAATGATTAGGAGTCAGAAAATGCTGAGTGATCTACTACAGATCACCTGTTTACATTCTTTACAGTCTAGCCTTAACAACTGTGTGCTAAACCAAGTGAACTTTTCCAAATAGCGATGCACAGAACCAGTTAGATTTTGTTCTGTCATGCAGTTGTTAAAGGCAGTACCAGAAATTAAACTTGAGCAGTCCAACAAGACAGTGACACAGAAAGAGATGGTATGACGTAATTGATGTAAACTCAGGCACAGGTCCATTTGGGATTGACACAGCTCCCCACCCCACCACCCACTGCTTGGGCTTTGCTAAAGAAGGGATAGCCGGATTCTTCTGAAAGATTTCATTTCTACGTTGTTCCTCCCCTATCCTATAAGACAGGGGGCACGTATAGAATAATAATTAGGAACCCAAAGTGACAAGTATGTGTAATCAAATCCCAGCTGTCTTTTGGAAACCTGACAAAGGTAATATATATATGGTAATACTTTTTTAAAACCCAGGGGGTTACTTTCAGCTATCTCTTGTATGTGCTACAAAAGAGCAGAGAATCTGGGAAATAAGTGTAATTAATTGATAAAGGCTTTTGTTGGTTTTTGGAGACTTTGGCTGATGGAGAAAAGTTAATGTTCCATTTGATATGTCTTTCACTGAAAAATCAGTTTAGTCCCAGAAATATACGTGCCATAACATTTTCAGTGTTCAGAAATAACCATTTTGCTTTTCGCTTCCTTACCTTATTTGTTCCTGAAGTGATAACACTTTGTTTTTTAAATAACACATTCCTGCTTTATTTTTAATTTACTTAGGTCGCAAGCTGAAAGTACAGAGAAATTAGCAGCACTTGAAAAGAGCTGGATTTCTGAATTCAGTTGTCTGTGTTATATGCAGCTGGAGGCTTGGCTTCTATTTCAAAAGCTGTTTGTACTCCAGGCACAAACAGGTGGCAGGGGGTTATAAATAATTGGTAGCTGTCAGGGAACTGCCATCGGAAGGACAGGAGGTGCAAAGGCTCCCTGAGGTTGAAAGAGACGTAGCAGCTGAAGAGGGAACCAGTAGGGGGCGAGCAGGAACTTCCAGGGAAAGTGAGTCGGAGGGATGGCTCAGAGACGTTTCCAGCGAAAACAGTGGAGAGGTTTCAGGACCTCCTATAGGGACACCCACTCCTCGCCGGAAACTGTCACGCAGAGAGTCCAGAAGACGTGTTTCCGTGAAAGAGCTCTTATGTTGGAAACGTTTCCGAAAACAACCACTTTCGGATTCTACTAGCGATTGACGCAGCCATGCCGGAGGGGCTCCGTCACAGGCAGAGGTTTGAAAACCTGATCAAACTCTGAGGGACTTGCATTTTACGCACAAGCAGCTCATCATCCCATCACAGCAATCCGAAAGTGCCCCCACAATACGCAGATCTGAGCAACGTATTCAGCGAAAGGGAAGCAGACAAGCTGCCGCCGCATAGACCCTTTGACTGTCAAATCAACCTACTCCCTGGGGCTCAACTCCCAGTGGGCAAGCTGTACGCCATGTCTGACAGGGAGATGCAGGAGTTGAGGGAGTTCATTGACAAGAACCTGAAGCGAGGTTTCATCAGAGAGTCACGAGCGGTGGGGGGCAGCCCAGTGTTTTTTGTGGACAAAAAAAACACCGATAAGCCGAGATTGGTTGTGGACTTTAGGGCCCTCAATGCCGTGTCGGAACCCCTGGCTTTTCCGATGCCCCGAATTGATGACCTTTTGACCCGGGTGAGGAAGGGGAAAATTTTTACAAAGCTGGACCTGCGGGGGGCGTACAATCTGATACGCATAAGGAAGGGGGATGAATGGAAGACCACCATGTTCACCCCTTGGGGGGCCTTTGAATACCTCGTTATGCCCTTCGGTCTACAAGCAGGCTCGGCGTGCTTTCAAGCTTTTATGAACCACGTCCTGGGACCTTTGCTCTACAAGAATTGTGTGGCCTTTTTAGACGACGTGTTGGTGTATTCGGAGGATGAGGAGCAGCACGTGAAGGACGTTCGAGAAGTGTTGGGCAAGCTGCAAGCCAACCAGCTGTGGGTGAAACTGGAGAAGTGCCAGTTTCATACCAAGGAGGTGGAATTCCTGGGGTACCGCTTGTCAGACAAGGGATTGGCCATGGACCCAGGCAAGGTCCAAGCGGTACTGGAATGGAAGACACCGAAGACCAAGAAGGATGTGCAAAGATTCCTGGGGTTTGGGAACTTTTATAGGAAGTTCATCAAGAACTTTGCACATTTGACGGCGCCCATCACCGACTGCCTCAGCAGCAAGAAGAAATTTGTTTGGACGGCGGAGGCGGAGCGAGCATTTGAAGAACTAAAAAGGGCTTTCGCCTCGGAAGAACAACTTCTGCATGTGGACTTACGAAAACCCATGAGAGTGGAAACCGATGCGTCCGACCGGGCTATCGGAGCAGTACTTCTTCAACCCGGGAGGAGTACGTTGGAGTGGAGACCTTGTGCCTTCTTCTCGAGGAAGCTGAATAAATCCGAGAGGAACTACACGGTGTATGACAGGGAACTACTCGCCATCCACGAAGCGTTCCGGAGGTGGAGACATTTATTGATTGGGGCACAACACAAGGTGCAAGTGTGCACCGACCACAAGAATTTAGAGTATTGGAGAACAGCTCGAGTACTCAACCAACGACAAGTCAGATGGGCCCAGGAATTTTCCAAATTCCACTTTGAAATTTGTTATGTGCCAGGCCCAGAAAACGTCAGGGCGGATGCCCTCTCACGCAAACCAGAGTATTTGGAGGGGGAGGGGGCAATCGAAGAGAGACATGTCATCCCTGAGGACCGCTGGGTGTGTGGGGCGGTGATGGTGGGGCAACGTGAACTGGTACAGGAAACGGAAAATGATGAATATGCCCAGGATAAGCTCAGAGGTCTCAGGGGGGAGGGCGAGAGCCCCGGAGGTTTTGAGGAAAGAAATGGGGCATTGTATTACAAAGGGGCACTGTATATACCCGAAGGTGAATTGAGGGGAAGAATACTCAAGCAGTTGCACGATAGCCCCACGGCGGGACATTTTGGGAAACACAAGACCATGTGGTTGGTGACCCGGGAATTTTGGTGGCCCAAGGTGAGGGAAGATGTAAAGGAGTATGTAAGAGGGTGTGACCAATGTCAGCGAGCCAAAGGGGAAAGAAGGGCACCGGCAGGGTTATTAGAACCATTACCCACACCAGAACGGCCTTGGGAAGCGGTATCAATAGATTTTATGACGGATCTGCCGAAATCCAAGGGGAAAACAGCCATCATGGTAGTAGTAGACCTGTTAACTAAGATGTGCCACTTTGTGGCATGCTCACATGCAGTCACAGCGGAAGAAACAGCGAAGTTGTTTGTAGAACACATCTTTAGGGTGCACGGCGCCCCCTTGAGGGTGATCTCAGACCGCGGCAAACAATTTACTTCCAGGTTCTGGAGGAAGCTCATGAGCTTGCTGCATGTGGAAGTCAATTTTTCGACTGCCCGGCACCCAGAAACCAACGGGCAGGCGGAAAGAGCAAATGGCATACTCCAACAATATCTGAGGTGTTATGTCAATGACAGAGAGAACGATTGGGCCGAAAAGTTGGCGCTGGCAGAATTTGCCTACAATAATGCGGAGAATGTGTCCACAGGGATGAGCCCCTTTTTGGCTAATTACGGGTGTCACCCCAGGGCTTTTCCAGGGGAGGGAGGGGAGAGATGGAGCGTCCCAGCGGCCGAGCATTTTGTAGAAGAGATGGAAGCGATCCATCAGCAGCTCCAGCTCAACTTAGAAAGGGCCAAGGCACAATATAAGAAGCAGGCAGATAAGAACAGGAGGGAAGGTGAAACCATAAGGGTGGGCGATCAGGTGTGGCTGTCAACCCAAGGGTTGCCGTTCAAAGGGGGCTGTAAGAAATTGAGGCCCAAAAGATTGGGACCCTTCGAGGTCATTCAGCAGGTCAACCCAGTGGCTTTCAAACTCCGGTTACCCAACCACATGAAATTGCACCCAGTGTTCCACAGGTCGTTACTGTCACCATACAGGGGGGGGGCGTGCAGGGGAGCACGCCAGGGGACCAGCCTTGGAAGAAAGGGAACGCAGCAACCATGTAGCGGAAATTCTCGATTCCAGGTGGAAGGGAAATCAGGTAGAGTATTTGGTGGCGTGGGAAGGGGAACCGGAGTCGGAAAACACCTGGGTGACTGCAGGGGAGGTCAATGACGAGGTTTTAACAGAAACGTTCCACCGAAGATTCCCTAGGAAACCACAGCCGGTAGAAAGGTTTAGGAGGGAGTACTTTGGCACCACCGACGAGGAACAGGAAATGGAAGGATTCGCGGAGTCGGATTTGGAAGAGGGAATAGACTCCGATGACGAGGAGTATCGAGAGACGAGGGACAGTAGCAGGTGGAGGGAAGTGTTCGAAACTTCGGACGATGATGAAGGTTCTTTCAGGGGTTTTACTTCCTCCCAGCCCGGAGGGGAGGAGACGGGAGGGGGTGAAGGGGGCCCTGGAGGGGAGGTGGATGTCAGGGAACTGCCATCGGAAGGACAGGAGGTGCAAAGGCTCCCTGAGGTTGAAAGAGACGTAGCAGCTGAAGAGGGAACCAGTAGGGGGCGAGCAGGAACTTCCAGGGAAAGTGAGTCGGAGGGATGGCTCAGAGACGTTTCCAGCGAAAACAGTGGAGAGGTTTCAGGACCTCCTATAGGGACACCCACTCCTCGCCGGAAACTGTCACGCAGAGAGTCCAGAAGACGTGTTTCCGTGAAAGAGCTCTTATGTTGGAAACGTTTCCGAAAACAACCACTTTCGGATTCTACTAGCGATTGACGCAGCCATGCCGGAGGGGCTCCGTCACAGGCAGAGGTTTGAAAACCTGATCAAACTCTGAGGGACTTGCATTTTACGCACAAGCAGCTCATCATCCCATCACAGTAGCATAAGCCCAAGTCAATATCACAAAGTCTTTAATGACACATGTTCCTTGAATCTGGCCTTTGTCTGCATGATCCTTCAAATCCTGTTATGAATCTTCTGTAATTAACAGCTTTCAGTAACATGAGAATATTTTGGGCTTTCATGTCTGAGGTGAGGAAGATTGATGCTCACCATACATTTTACCTGATTTATTTAATTTATTTGCTTACTTACAGGGTTGATGAACTGCAATATAACAGACTCATTATGGAGGCTCACAATAACAATATTTAGAAATGTAAGAAACCACAAGAAGTCACACTGCAATGAGACATGGATATAAACATGGATTTAAAAATAGATGTTTCAAGACCAAATGCCTCAGACTGTTCTTTGTCCCTGCTTTTCTAAGGGCCAAACTAGTTCAGACGAGATATCATACATGCATTTAGCAACGGTGTGAATGGCTTTTCTAAAATAACCAGCAACTGCAGAGATGGCGTAATCTGGAACAAGACCCTGTTGTGGGTGGGTTTAGAGGACTTGGACCCCGTGGTGTTCCTGACCCTTTGCTTGCTATTTTCATTGGGAAAGAGCTTCCATGAGTGTAAATCAGCTTTCTTTTCAGTGCAAATAGCAGGTATAGTTCCACACTGGAGAGCAAAGGCTTAAAGTCACTTGCCAGGGTCCTGATAAGATTGCCCCCCACCACATTCCTGCAATTTACTTAAAAAATAAATATGCAGTTGCTAGTGACATCCAGTTAATATGTCATTCAATAGAACATGACATGAGTGCAAGTAATTACATTAAATTACCGATTTGCATTTTTCGAGCTATCCCCATTCTGGAATCCCTCACTGTAAGTGAGAAACAAAAGTTCAGCTATACATTTGTAACTGACCATCTAAATAGGCCTTCTGGATTTGAAACTGCCAATCTCAGTGGAGCACTACCTGAAAAAGTGAGGGTGGATGCTAAAACCTCATGCTGTATTTTCCTTGAGCTTTTTGACGAGACCAATTTAATTCCCCTCTTCCCTTGGCAGGTGGCAAAGTCTTTGAGTTCCCTTGGGAGCCATCTCCAGGACTGATTGTATGTCAATTCTATTTGTAGCATGATGTTTCCTTACAAGCACATCTTAGCACATCTTCCTGCTCTCCCCTATACTTTACATCTCCGAACTACTGCGTAGTTTTGTTTTCAGGGAGACACTATACCAAAACAGTTTCAGAAGCAGCACCTAAAGCAATGGTGCCCACAGGATCATTGTCAAAATATTTATTTGCTTGCTTAGAAAAAATATTTCTAAACTGCCCACTCATATAAAATATTAATGTGGCTATGACAATATATGCAGATACAAGGAAACACGAGATACCTTTCGAATAGTACAAAGTAATAAATGACTCACACATCTTGAGAAAATTTAAACAACTTAATTTTGGATTGAGGACTTAATTCCCCTCTTCCCTTGGCAGGTGGCAAAGTCTTTGAGCAGGACTCCACTCTAATTAAATATATTATGGTCTAATGTAAATAGATCTTTTTAGATGTAATTAAGAACCCGTTATTGTACACAAAAGTACACGTTTTTGAAAATGTGCTTACAAATACACCTCCTGCTGAAAGCTTCCATTCTAATCAGTCAGTCCACGATTCTCTCTCTCTTGCATCTGTCAGTGTTTGCATTTGCAGTCCCCTCTGCCTGCTACTCTCATGAAGTCAAGTTACTACCCTTTATCCTTACTCCCAGATCACTATCACTCTTGCACGTGCACACAAATCCCCTGCTCTATCAAATTAGGTAAATAGCTGGCATTTCATTAGCTGGAAGCAGCTCAACAAGCAGTGCAGGTATAAAGCAGCCATAGAAGTCCCACTGAGCAAGCTGAAAGCAAAGCCAGCCTAGGCTACATATCCTTCTCTCACCCCATGGTTTGCTACTAAATGCCGGTGTTCATTCATAGGTTTTGATAAATACGCGACTACATATAGCCAGTGGTGAGGGAATATTGCCAATGGCACTTTCTTCATTTATTCCATACATCAGGAGGTTGGTTATTCAAGGGAGCTGTAACTCTTCCTGTATCACACCAATACTACTGCTGGGCTGGCAATAAAATGCATCCATCTTTGGTATGAATTATTGTGGAACTTAAGCCAGTTATATTTCCCCCCTCTGCTAAGCTAAAGGTCTTTGCTTGTGAAGGAAGGCAATGTTGGCAGGAGTTGAACATTATTTCAAGTTGGACTCAAACGGGTCTGGACTCAACTCAAAACGGGATGAGGCTCTTTGAATGGGGGGGGGGGTGGAGAGCTTGCATCCAGAACCTCCCAGTATTGAGTATACAGTAGTACCTCTGGTTACGTACTTAATTCGTTCCAGAGGTCCGTTCTTAACCTGAAACTGTTCTTAACCTGAAGCACCACTTTATGAAGAATGCCAAACTGTACGTGACTCAGAGATTGTTAGTAAGTTTTTGCTCATGAAGAAGTCTTACAAAGAGAATGAAAAAAATACAATATTATATACCATTAAAATTAGACATGTAAAGAATAGGTAGCACAAAAGATACAAAATACGAGTGAGTTTTAGGAAAATGTATTTCAAGAGCTATTGTTGAATGTAAGAGCTTAGGGTCATTCACAAAAAGGGAAAGTCTGCATACCTGAAACAGAAGAAATAAAGGTAAAGGTAAAGGTACCCCTGCCCGTACAGGCCAGTCTTGCCAGACTCTAGGGTTGTGCGCTCATCTCACTCTATAGGCCGGGAGCCAGCGTTGTCCGCAGACACTTCCGGGTCACGTGGCCAGCGTGACAAGCTGCATCTGGCGAGCCAGCGCAGCACACGGAACGCCGTTTACCTTCCCGCTAGTAAGCGGTCCCTATTTGTCTACTTGCACCCGGGGGTGCTTTCGAACTGCTAAGTTGGCAGACGCTGGGACTGAACGACGGGAGCGCACCCCACCGCGGGGATTCGAACCGCCGACCATGCGGTCGGCAAGTCCTAGGCGCTGAGGTTTTACCCACAGCACCACCCGCGTCCCGTGAAACAGAAGAAATACTTTGTCACAATTCATTAATGGAACACAGTGCCAAATGAAGCTGCTGAGTCACAATTGAGAGAGAGTTGTAGAAAGATTTGGAAGAAACCAGCTGCAAAGCCCATTTAATACTATCAAATTCTATAGCATAAGAAAGCTATATTTTTCTGATAGAAGTTAGGTATATTGTTTTACCTTATACTAATGTATTTGGAATATTAGAAGAAATGAAGAACTGGCATTAGCTACATTTTCAGAAATGCAAATAAAAGGAAGATTGTCTAAATATAATCAAATTTTGCAGAATGAAAACAAACCCATAATGGTAAATGGGAAGACGATTTCAGAGTAATGGTAAAATTGTCTAATTTCTCTACATGTACACGACAACAGCAATATTTGAATAGGTTGTTGTCCTTCAAGTGCACAGGGAAAAATATACCCCATCCCCTACCTGATGCAAGTTTCTAAAAGACATGTCTTACTTACCTTGTCAATTATACCCTAAAGAGTATTGGAGGAAAGTTATTAAGATCATTTATAACAAGACATAATATCTCTTGTGACCCACTGGTTGTTATTTTTTATTGTTTAGACCCTGCTAACCAATACCAGAGGAATAGTGGCAAACAGAGGGATAGACAGAATCCTTCAATTTTTTAATTCAGCCTGATGATTGCCTGTTCCTGACCTCTATTATAAGATATTTAGCCTTTTCAAGTTAGAGTCATGATGAGTTAATATTAAATTTATTGAGTTCGGCAAGATTATTAGTTGAAAATCAGGAAAAGTCCCCCTCTCCTTCATTAGAAGACAGATTTCATAAAATTTGGTAGATAGCTGTAATGGCTAAATGTCCACTGTAGCAATTTGCAGAAAGGTAAACAAAATTATGATGCAATTTTATTAAAATGGAAATGTTATCTCTATTTCCCTGGAGCCCTGAGGGAACTGAATTAGAATACCTAAATATGTGTGCTCTGTATTCTGCTGTTTATGAGTATGCATAAATTACTATTTTTAAACAGCTGAGCACATTATTCAACATTTGGGTAGTGGGGGGGGTTCTTTGTTCCTCATCAAGGTGCTCCATGTATTGAATAACTGTAATTAACATTCATGCCCAGACCACTGAATTTATAAGTGAAAGCATCTAAGATAATCACTGTTCTTTCCTGTGGAGTTCTGCATTATCAAAATAGGAGGTCCCCTTCCTAGTACAAGGAAGCAGCCTTATGTGGAATTAGACCACTGCTTCTTCTAGCTCAGTAGGGATGGCTAACTGGTATGAAGGCCTAATTCAGCCCCGAAGCAATTTTTTCTGGTCTGCCATGATATCACTGATTTTAATGATGGAAACAAAAAGGAAGGAAAAATTGTGGGCACAGCACTGGGGTAGACAGAGCCCAGCACTCTGATGGGGTTGCAAACCACCCCTCCCCAGTCATCATGATGATCCTTTCATGAGTAGACTAGATGCAATAGCCCACCCTTCCCAATAAGGGGCATTTGTGCCTGAGTATATGTGAGAGTGTAGAGTGGCCAAACCCACTGCTGGCATGTAGCCCCCAGAAGTTTTGCGAAGGATGAAAGTGGCCCTTGAACCAAGAAAAGGATAGCCACCCTGGTCTACACATCTGGCAGTGGTTCTCTGGGGTTTCAGATAGGAAACTTCCCCAACCCTACCTGGAGATAGCAAGGACTGAAGCAGCACCTTTTGGAAGCAAACATGGGTTCTGCCACTAACTCCTCCCTACTGACATGACATTAATATTTCCCCCAGAAATTGAAATTATGGGAGGGGAGATATTTGAGAGTTAAGCAGGTGATTAATCTTGTCCTGGGTGAACATAGATTTGAGGTGTGGCAGCATAGTAAAAACTGGCAAATATTTATTATATTTCGCTTATGTTTTAATTACCATCACATCACAAAAACTAAAATTAGCCTACATTATTCTAGGTTTCTTGTAATTTTCCACAATTCTGTTGCTGAACTTGAATTCAACTTGTTCATCTTAAGCTGCATCTTGTTCTTATATTGGAATACTGATTAGTTAATTCACATAATCAAGCAGAAGGTAAATTCTGGCAAGACTGATACTATGGTTCTTTGGCTCCGACTATGATTTCACAGCATGCATGCGCCCATCAAGAGTCTTCAGTTGCAGGGTTATCTGAGGCTGTAATATGTATAGGCCTAGCCCTTTCTTGAAGATGAGCTTAGTATTTGACATAACTCATCAGAGTTGTTAGTCCGTGACATTAATCATCACTGTAATCTCTTAACAAAATTACATTGTAGTTGAAGTGTGTATTAATGTTTTAATTTCAGTTCAAACATCCAACCAATAATTAAATTGAATTTTTTTCAACTAGGAAATGAAAACAAACCTGTGACTAGTAATCACTGGGATGTTTTCTGTGTGTGTGTTGAATTATTTGGTTAGTGCAGTGAATATATATTGCTTTATTTGTTCTGTATTTCTGTATGTTCTGTATTTCTTAATCTTTGGAAGCAGCATAGTATCAACAGTATGTACTAGAGCAGATACAGAAACCTGAAATATTTGGTGGTCAGATGCTATAATTACTCAAAATAATATAATCACCAAATGGCACGATCAGTATTTGATGGTTTGGACCTATGAAGGAGCAGGCTGATGTAGTGCTGTAGAGGCTGTTTGCTTCTCAGGGGTCTTTTGAATGGAGTCGGTTGTCTCTACAAAGTGCTTGTAAAATCCATTTAGAAATGCTGCAGAGGCATCATGTGCAGCAGGAACTGCAGAACCAAGACAGTTACTGTGATTGCCTGAAGCAGATCAGAACGTGATGGAGAAAGTGGGACAGTGCAGCAGAGGAAGGCGTTTCATTTGTCATTATGGGTTCCCAGATTCCCTGGTATGTCCAATTCCCTGCATTGATAAGTGTTCTATTGGTTCCTGGTAAAGCTCTCTTGATCCATCTGAGGAGCATTGTTTTAGCGCCCCCCACCCTCCCCCCCACCCCCTTGCCTCACCCAGGTAGAAAGTGAATAGTGCACTTAGCAGCAGCTGCCTGCTTGTTTCTACCTGTGGTACCCTTGGTACCAGGGCAGTTTGGCTCTGCAAGACAATTTGTCTTCCTAGAGGAGCCAGCGAGTTCCTGATGGCAGATTCCCATGTCTGACTTTACTAGCTGCCCCACTGGGGTTTAAAAGGAGCATTGCCTTGGGCAGCGGGCCTGGCAACGGCCAAACCAAAAAGGGAAGACTCCCTTTAGTGTTGTTGCTGTGGGAACCACTAGGGCAGGCATGCCCAAAGTCCGTTTCAGGGGCCTGATCCAGCCCGCCGGTTGGTTTAATCTGCCCCCTGTGGCAGAGTTTATTTCCTAGGGTAAAATCCTAAAAAAAGGTCAACAACCTTGGTTGGCTCTTTGGTTGGCCCCCATGGCCCTTCACTTCATCAAATCTGGCCCTCTTTGAAAAAAGTTTGGACACCACTGCAGGCAAGGATGCTGCCCCCTGGTAGTTTGACTTGTTGATTGGGTTGCTTTCTAGGTGAGAGATAGGAACATCTGTGAGCGGCTGCATCATATGCCTAGCCCACCCTCTTAATCAGATTGGACTACTGTAGTGCCCTCTTTTTGGGGCTTCCCTTGGGATTAGTCTGAAAGCTGTAGCTGATGCAGAATGCTGTGGCCAGGTTGTTGAGTGCAACACCTGCATGTGCACATGTTACATCTGTTCTGAGGAAACTGCACTGACTGCCGATCTGCTATGGGCCATGCTCACAGTCTTGTTGTTAATATATAAAGCCATGAACAACTCGTGGCAAATTTATGAGAAAGACAGCCTGCCCCTGTATAGACTTGTGGAAATTCTACTCATGGTACTATACCGTATAGAATATCATAGGGCAGCAACCCCAAAATGGGCATTTTCCACTATTGCCTCTATACTATGAAATACTCTTCTGTCTGCCATACAAGAAGCAGCAAATGTGAGTTGCATCAAATGTCTTGTAGAGACAGACTTTTTTGCCCAGGTTTTCCCTGACCCATAGATTAGAACCTAATTTTCACTTGTTTGAATTCCTGTTTTTAATATGCTTTAGTACTATCATTTTACTGCCTTTTTGCTGTACTTTGGTTTCAGTGATAATGTTGTTTTCATGGTGTATACCACTTAGAGGTTTTAAAATACTAAGCGGTTTATAAATGCTTTTAACTAAATAAATAAATTGCTTGTGATAGTGATCAGTTGATAGTAAGCCATGACACAATAAAACACTTAAAGATCCCAATCATTTTGAATAATAGAGATTCATTAATAAATATCTTAGGTATGCTGTAGTACTCTGTTTATATCTAAAGTAGCCACTGTTAATGTAAAATGCTGTATCTCAAGTCACCTAAGGCTGGGAGTACATGTCCAATCACATTAGAAATAAGAAATGTATTTGGAAAAAAGTGCCTTGGGGCATATCAGGACATTCTTGACAAAATGTGCATTGTTAGCACTGTGGTAAGGTAAGGCTCAAGAACTGAAAGAATGTAGTCATTTTCTTGCAGTGAAATGCCTAAGGGACTCTCAAAGAAAACACTCTGAGTTGAACATGAATCCTTTACATCCCATAATATCTGACCCATCCCCAGGACACATAGGTTATGAACTATCTTTTAAGCAGCATCCATTACTTCCAAAAGGAAGAGTTTTTAAGGCAGTCATAATAGTGTTTTTCTCAATAAAGAAGGTACTATCCTGACAGGGAGAGACAAAAGCAAGGGGCTTTGCCTCAATATAAGAAGGTAAGTTGCTTATTATTATTTGGGGGGTGCCTGTTGTTATGATCTTCAAGTGCCCTGATGTTTTCTGCAGAACTTGTATTGAAGTTACTTCCTTTAAGGTGGGTGACGGGAGACTCAGATCTTCTCAGTTACATGTATGAAAGATTTGGTGGTTAAGATGTGTAAGAGAATGTTGATTATTCTGTTTCCTTTAACTTACAGGAAAGCTGTTAAAATAAAGAAGACTTTTCAAGAGGCTAGTTAACTTAGCCTGGCCTCTTATGGATTTTTCTTGCCAATGTCAAGAAAACTGACCTCATTCTGATTATAATTCTGTGTTTCATGCTAACGTCCAAAGCTTCATCTGTTTTCTGTTTCTTTTACCACTTTGCTGGACGCCTCTTAGGAAAGACCATGTTGACCTTATGCACTGTCAATTTACTCTCTCCTCCTTGTTAAACTAATCTACCCCTTGTCCCTTCTTTGCACAGTAGCCCTGCTGTTTCATTTGTAAGTATTTCAAGCTTTCACTTCTTTCTCCCACACAGTCCAATATCTTACACTTCTGCAAGATGCTTAGCAAGATCCAGTATAAGTTTACATCCATCTCCACATACCCTGCCCTTATCCTATGTCCTCTCTCCCTCTTCCCTCACCTTGCCCCCATCTCTGGGTCTAGAAAATTTTATATTCCACGTCCTATACCCTTTCCCCTTCCTTCCTTCCTTCCTTCACCATCGATTATCTCAGACTGGGGTACAATAAAACTCAGTTCAAAAGAGCCACAAATAAATTTCAGTAACAAAATAACAGTGAAAGCTGATAATGTACATCCTGTAAATACACCTGACAGTCTCGAAACCACAAAGTGACTTCACACTAAGCAACTAATATCCTGTGAAATTCTAAGAAAATTAAGACTTCTAAAGTTGGTGCCAACCATATATCTTGGGAAGGGTGTAGCACAACTGGAGTACCACAACAACCTCTGCATCTTTGCCATCTCCTACATCTTGAATTCACTTTTCTCCCTCTCTTTGTCCACCCACTTTATCACCTAATGGTAACCATTACACCACCAATTTCCTTAAACCTTGCATTGACTCTCCGTCGCTCCTCATGAAGGACAAGTTTCTATAGGCCATACTTTAAAAGCTTCCCACTCCCATCCACTGCCTCTTTGTACCATCTCTTTCTTATCTCATAATACTGCTTCTTGCTACCTCTCTCAGGATCTTTCATATTCCATCACACTTGCTTTTATATCTTCCTTCTACTCTGACCTTACTTTCTGTGATGTGTTTCCTGTGCCTGCTGGAACAACATCTCTTTCATCAAGCCTACTTCCCTTGACCTTAAATCATTTCCCAAGAACCACTTCTTCAATAGTGGCTCACTTGAATCACTCCTAACCTTCCACTACCAACCAATTCCCCTCATCCTACCCTGTCATCACTATTAAGCAATCTTGAATTCTCACTCCAACTCATCTCTTTCAAACGTAGATTTTGTACATCCTTTGGTCAGGGATTCTGCCACTTTTCTGTGCATCATTTGCCAACTGTATGGGTTCCAAACTATGCTTAGTGGCAGCAGCAGGGATAGTAGATAATCTTTGTTCATGTGTGACAATTTACTTCACTGTTTCTAAGCATGCCCTAATAGTTTAACTGGCAGTTGTGTGCCTTATTCAACAGCTTGCATAGAGTTTTAGTGTTCTCTGATGATATATGGGGAGGCATCTCTGGCATATTAACACTGCAGTGCAAATGGTAATTTCTCCATTGTTCACCAGGAATGACAATTTTTTGTAGATGGGGAACAGCCATAATTCTGGTATAACTGGCTGGATCAATTCATTTTGCCTCACTATATTAGCTCCTTGCTTTTCTGCTCCTCAGCTTTTGCCAAGTGGGAGTAGAGATCTGGATTAAGAGTCAGCTGGCTCTGCTTCATAATGGAAAATACAGAGTTTCTGTTTGTTGGCAAGAGAGACTGCTTAGGAGAATTGGCACGGTCTAAGACAAGATGGTTCTAAGGATCTTGTTTTTTCATTCTTGCATCCAACAGATGTCTTTATTAAATTTAATTTTGGCTGAAATAAAATTTATGTTTCTTCTCTGTTGTTGTCCTATCTTAAATAATTTATTGTGTTGTGGTATTATAGAATGACTTTTCAAATGCCAAATCTAAACCCAGAATGGGGGGGGGGGGCGGATTTTCAAGCTTCAATTAGGATTCTAGTCCTATTTTAGTTAAATTTGTTTAATATTTGAGAGGGGTAGAGTGTTGGGTCTGGATTTAGGAAGTCCCTGGTTGTCTTTCAGATTTTCTGAATGGCCTTGAGCAATTTATTGGTCTGGTTCTCACACAGCAATAAACCATGTTTTATCAAACTATGGTCCATTAGACCAGTGTTTCCCAACCGGTGTTCCACGGCACACGAGTGTGCCGTGAGACATCGGCTGGTGTGCCGCGAGATGCCTGGAGGGAGGCGGGCGAGTCGGGCGGCGAGAGGCGGGGCGGCGGCGGCGAGGAGAGGCCGCGCCTCCTGCTGCTGCCTGGCGCTCCTCCTCGCAGCCGGCAGCGCTGCCTGGGCGCCTCCGCGCGACTCTGCCTCGCTGGGTTTGGTCTCCCAGCAGAGACGGGTCACACGCGCCCCTCCCTCCCTCCCTCAGCCTGCGCGGAGGGAGAGCCAGAGAGAGGCATCGCTCCTGCGCTCCGAGGCGGATTGAGCGCAGCTGAGAGGAGCTGCCGAGGGAAAAAACTTTCACTTTTGTGCGTCCCTCCCGGCGTGACGCTGCGCGCTGACGTCACGGGGCGGGGCTTTAATGGTGGTGTGCCGCGAGATTTTTTTTCAGTAAACAGGTGTGCCGTTGCCCAAAAACGTTTGGGAAACACTGCATTAGACCATGGCTTGGCATTATGTGTAAATGCAGTCCAGCAGCCATTTTTAAACTATAGTTAGGGTTGCTTGTTAACGAAGGTTTACAGTTGGTTCATAAACCTTAGGTGTTATTAACCAGAGATTAGTGTTATGTGCAAACTTAAACCACCTCTTTAACAGTGGTTAAGGAGGCATCCTCAGCCTAAATCTATAGAACCACAAATGAATAGCAGCAAGAAATTCTAACTGCTCTCAAAGTTCAGCTGCCCTCTCTGCTGAGCACTGAATTTCTCTAGTGTATTGGTTTCTTACAGACTTGAGGTATGCTGAAAACTGGAGAACAGTCATAGTTGTATGTACTAAATGGAACAATAGTTGTGATATATTGAATGAATGTGCAGCAACAGCTACATTCATCGTCTTTGGCACAAGGGATGTTTTTGCACTCAGCCGAGGGAACCCATTTGCTTAACAACAGAATGAGAAACTTCCAGGGTCAGCAAGGTATCTACATACAATGTTAGGAAATAGCATCTTTATGACATCTCTAAAGCTGAGAGAACAAAATGAAACAGTAAATAGAAGAGTTTAGTAGATGGAGTAGGAACGCAGAGTACATGAGGTGACAGGTGCAATAATATAGGTAGACAGCTGAAATCTGAAAACTGTAATGGTCTGACAATATGTGCAGGAAGAAGGGCAAGAGGAGAGTCTGCTTCTCTACTTCCCTGGTTTTTGTTAAAATCTACTGGAATGGAAAAGTGTCTTTAAATAGAATCAGTGAAAAAAAGGCATTAGGATCTACCTGCAGATAGATCTTGCCAGGATAGTAAAATGATAGCACTTGTCTACATAGTAAACTGAAATGTTTGCCCTTTCTCTGTATGTATATAACCTTGAGATCTCTGGAGGAAAGGCAGGGTATAAATGTAATACATAAGGCAACTGCAGAATCTTGCAATATTGAAAACAAGCAGAAAGTCTGCGTACTGTCATTGGTGGTATGTAGCAGTTGTGGAATGGCCACAGCTGGAAGGGCGATCCATCAGGTCCTCCATCAGCCACAGGAGCAGCTAGAACTCACCCACAAGTCAGTTGCAAGCAAGGTGACTGACTTCGCTCAGGTCCACCACTACATAACTTTTAAAAGATGGCTGTGCCTGCTCTCAGCAGCGCATTTGTTGATGGACTTCCTACCTCCCCCTGCCCTTAACTTATCGTTGGCCCTGATTGAAGGTGAGCAAGCAGGGCATGCTTAGAGCTTGTGGTGGATTTATTTGGGCACCATATTCAGAACCAGGGAGGAATTTGCCTGCAGACAAATTGGGCTTGTTGGGGGCGGGGGAGAGATTTCATTTCTCATAGCAACTGTCACAACTTGTGGGCAGTTAATGCATTGGGTTGGATTCCTAGACTAAGCGGAGGGGGTGGCCGGAGCTCTAATCCCCTCCCCACTCCTAGGGATTAGGGTACCCAATTAAAGGGGTCCAAGTGGGGCCGTTGTTGTTTAGTCGTCTAGTCGTTCCCGACTCTTCGTGACCCCATGGACCAGAGCACGCCAGGCACTCCTGTCTTCCACTGCCTCCCACAGTTTGGTCAAACTCATGCTGGTAGCTTCGAGAACACTATCCAACCATCTCATCCTCTGTCGTCCCCTTCTCCTTGTGCCCTCCATCTTTCCCAACATCAGGGTCTTTTCCAGGAAATCTTCTCTTCTCATGAGGTGGCCAAAGTATTGGAGCCTCAGCTTCAGGATCTGTTCTTCCAGTGAGCACTCAGGGCTGATTTCCTTAAGAATGTAGAGGTTTGATCTTGCAGTCCATGGGACTCTCAAAAGCCTCCTCCAGCACCATAATTCAAAAGCATCAATTCTTTGGCGATCAGCCTTCTTTATGGTCCACCAAGTGGGGCTGCTTATGTCCAAATGCCAAGACAGGAGATAGTGGCCCATAGAGCACCTGCAAATGGCATCCTGTAGGGATCGCTTGGATTTGATGTGTGTCATAGGGCAACCAGCACCTGTTTGATTCAGAATACAAACCTTAATGCCTGAGCCAAAGCCCACTGACATCTAGAATCAATAAAGTTGTGGCCTATTAGATCCCAAGTTGCTAGTCCTGTCATTATTACCACTACCCTGGTTCTACCTTGACAGCCAAAGGCTTGCTTCTCCTGGGCCCATAAATAGTCTTGCAAGTTCACTTTTAATGGCACCCACTTTCATTTTCATGCTCAATTTCATTTTTACACCTGTTTGGTCCTGGTTTGTTTTAAACAGCTAGCCACAGAATAAACTATGGTTCCCCAGATTCAGATTGGGAAGCTGTAGTTTAGTTAAAAGTGAGAGCAGAAGCGTTCCCTCTCCATCTCTCATGTATGAAGCAGTATGGGCGGGGTGTGTGAGACCTAAATTCACCACAGTTGGTTTGTTATAATTTAAACCACATTTTTGATTACCATCTAAACAGAGTCATTCTCTCTTGATTCTATCTGGGTTTGATTTGAGTTGGTGTTGAGCCCCAGAACTTATTATAAATGTCAGGGCTCAGCCTTGAATGTGTAAAGTAATAATAATGAAGAGAGTATGATGGCTTTAGCATCTGCAGTGCCTGTTCCTCATTAGTGGGAAGCTACAAACAAGAATCTACAACTTGTCAGAGATGGGATAAGGGCTTCCAGGGCAGAGATCATGACTTCTGGGCAAATATGAGCCCCAGCGCAGTTCATTTTATACAATCTCAAAGTACTCCCTCTCAGATATTCCATTACTAGCTTCCCTGAAAGCAGCCTCTATAGCATGGCTTGGAGCAGTAAGTAAAGTTAATCATGTGATGTCTTATAGTTGAAGAAGAAACTTGATCGCTTACTTAGTGTTCATAACCTTCAGCTAGATAAAGCAGGTCTCTTAATATTTAATGCTGAAAGAGACCACTTTCTCTAGCTCCCCTTAAAGCCAGTAGTCAGTGAGTAAGAATTTTTGAGGACAAAAATAAGTTTTAAAACAACAATATAGTAGAAACCTTTGGAAGCTTCTCACTGATGATCTAGATCAGTAGGCAACTAAGTTCTGTGACAAGAAAAGGAAGAAAATAGAAAAATGTGTGCATGGATTTTGTCCTCCATGTTATTTAACTTCTACATGAAACTGCTGGGTGAGATCCTTTAGGGCAGGCATGGCCAAACTTGGCCCTCCAGCTGTTTTGGGACTACAACTCCCATCATCCCTAGCTAACAAGACCAGTGGTCAGAGATGATGGGAATTGTAGTCTCAAAACAGCTGGAGGGCCAAGTTTGGCCATGCCTGCTTTAGGGGTTTGATGCTTGGTGTCCCCATCCTTTTTCCATTTATTTGGCGATGTGTCTGTTAGACTGTAAGCTTATGAGCAAGGGAGAGATCATTATTGATCTTTTATGCAAGCCTGTGAGCATTTTTTTCAGCTGAAGAGTAGGGTAAAAATAGCTTAAGATAAACAATATGTTCATGGCACCCAATCTCTCAGTTCCATCTAAATCCAAGGAAGCTATTCAAGCTTTCAATACGTAATGGATTGGAAGCTTAATACAGACAAGGCAGATGTGTTTATGGGCCAATCATGGCCTCCCATTTTGGCATGTGAGGCCATTTCCTCCATGTCACGCCCTCCTGTCCATCCGCTGACATCACCAGTGATGTCAGCGTATAGTTGGGAGGCTAGATTTTAGCCCTGCATTGGCTGTGTGCCTTGTTTGGGGCAGGCAACAGGATCGCACAGCCAAGACAGCAGGATTTACTCTCTCCTCATCAGCTCAAGAGCGGAGATTAAAGCCTTCTCAAAATCTCAGCTCCTGCACTACCCCTGTGAAGCGGGGAAGGTGGGGAGTGTCTCCCCCTGCCTCACCACTGCTTCTGACCGCCCACTTGCAAGAGAGGCAGCCTTTAAATGTAGGAAAGTGGTGTAATGGTGATAATGGATTTCCTAGTCTTAAGATTTCAGTCTGTGACTGTTACATTTAATAGTGCTTAAGATCAGGAGAGCCTGGTGAAAGTATCTCATCTGAACACTTGATGAATAGCATACTGTTTACTTTCATCCCATTATCACTAAGTCACTAACTTGTGTTAGACTAAAGCTACTCCACTGTGATTTCTCTATTGTGATTCCTAAGTTGTTATTTGCTTAGGCACAGCAAGGAATCCTTGCTGAATATGGAGTCTTTTCACAGGCTACTTCCTATTCAGTTCCTTACAGTCATCAGAAGCATTGGACATTGAAACATGTGGCTTTTCTGAGGAAATATATTGATGAGCTAATGACACATATAGTGTCAAAACTGCATATGCTTAACTCCTTCCTCTGATTTAATTTTTTTTATCATTTAAGCCATTTTGAGAGAGTTTTACTCTGAAAAGCAGCCTGTAAATATTAAATAAAAATAAATTCCTGGGGAAAGCCGTAAGCCTAGATGAATGGGTAGGGTGTGCTAGTGGAAGGGCTGCTTCTACAGGAAATACCAATAACATATTCCTCATGTTTTGGCCTGTCAGAAATCGTACGCAAAAAGGTCTACATACTGATGCAACATCCAAAGGTAGACTGTACTCTGTAGCCAAACCAGCAACATTTTCTGTGTGGGGAATTCCTTGATAATCGATTTTGCAGATGTGTCAGAAGGAAAGAAGAGACCAACAAGTCCAGAGATGGAAACTTTGATAGAAAAACTTCGGTAATTCCTAGGACTGTTTACATCTGTATATTGCCAAGGAGGAAGCATTCATTGTGTTTGGGTGTGTGCCGTGTTCCTACAAAAAGAATTGCTCCTGAAGACAGGAAAAAAAAACCCATTCTGAAACATATTGGACATTTATTACTACAATAAACTTTTTGGAGCACTTTGAGAACCATTCCCTCTTTCGCTTTCTCACATCTTTTTGAGTTTTTTAAATTTCCCCAGCCTTGTTGACAAACTCTCTTTGTTTGGTTTTTTTATTAAACATTCCTGCATGGGAAGCACTGCATGAAATGAAATGATATGAATGGGCTCCTTAGTATTTGCAAAGGCACTGTTGTGGTGAAGATGCAGATTGACATTGCAGTACAGGGCTGTAAGTCCACGATTGACAAGTTAGAACTGCATATTTGAAAGAAAGCACTGAGACTTTTAGTTAGTCTTCTGAATAATAAATGTGACTGACTGCTCAGAGCCATGTTACGTAACCAATTTGTATCTTGAGTTTGTGCACTGGAATGGAATAAGTCTCTTCAAAAGCTGCCTGTAAAAGTTTTGTATAGCAAATATTAATCAAAAGAACAAAGGATGCTTAAATAGAAATGCAGGTGCCAACAAAATAAAGTGAGTTTTATGCTACTGTAGGCATCTTTTCTCAGGCCAACAAGCCTTGTGATGTAGCAGCAAGCAGCTTGGAGGCAACTTAACCAGTGGCTTTCCTACTGCACTTTAAAATTTCTGCTTTCAGTGCTGATGGGCTTTTGTTTACCACCATTCATCTCGGAAAGAAACACAGGTGTTGCAGTGGTCAGTTTTATCATTCTCTAAGCTAGAAACCAGTGCTGGCAATAATGAAATTCAGTTTGAATGTAAATAATTGGTTTTCTGCTTTCTTTCTTCTCTGAGCCAAGTGGGTCTTACAGCTCTTTACTTATTTTTGCTTGGCACTACACTGTCCAGGGGTCTGCAGGAAAAGACCAGCGGACTTATGGGGGCATGTAGAATAATCTAGCAGGCCTGGTTCTACCTGTCGGCTACCAGTTGGCCTTCCCTGCGGTAATCCATTCAAGCTGCAGCATTTTACAGCTCTGTGACAATAAACTGTATTCCTGAGCCCTGAATTCTTTCCTTGGACATTTGTTTGATAATGTTCTAGGTGACCACTGCAGCTGTTCCACCACGTATGCATTCCTTCATTAATATGTCAATTAGGCAATCCTCACATCTGTGTTGTGAGAATGATGAGAATGACGAGATTCCATGAATAGTATTGTATCACTATAATTTATGTATTAGGCTGAATTATTTCATCTCCCTAACAACATGCCGCTCATAAAATATTATCTTTGTTTTTTTCATTATGGTGAAAGAAAGAAAATTTAATAAATAACATTATAAATTATAAATAAATAACATTGTTAATATGGATATGATGAGAAAATAATCAAAATATGGATTCAACGAAGGATCTCTCTTGGTTTCAAAATGGCTCCCAGGTTTTTTTCTTTAATACAGTATTTTTTTCCCTCTTTTCTTTTCAAAAAGGGTATCTGTTTGAAACTACGTCTGTTTCTGTCATTGCTAAAGGAAGTCCTATTTATTTTATTTTATTTATTAAGTATTTATAGACCTTTTAGGTCACGCCCTCTCAGGGCTACTTACATTTTTGAAACCAATTCCATTAAACTACAGTCACATTCAAATATTCCAAAGGCCAGCACTATAGTCATATAAAATTATATTAATTTAAACACAAAGATGGAATAAAAAGCTAGCCATGAAATATTATCCCTGAGTTATACGTATTATGATACCTATATTTCTAAAAGTAAATATGTGTCAATCATACTACCTTTTTTAGCTGTATACTTAAAAAAATTAGATGCACACTTAAAATTGTTATGAATGGATGGCCCTTAGCATGAATACATTTCTTGTTTTTCCTAAATATAAAGCTTAACCCTTAAACTCTGTGGAAAAATGGACTTCAGTCCCTTCAAGTTTATTGAGATGACTGCCCTCATTCTTAAGTGGTAACATTAATGGAGTGGGAAAGTCAAGCTGCCTGAGAAATCTTTGTTCAACTCTGTGTTGAACTTTAAATGAATTCAGTCAATGCCCATGAAAAATGAGGACTGAACTTATCTTTAGACAACAGGGATAAGATGCATTGGTAAATAAAGTTACTTTTTGAAGGAGAAGAGTTCTTTTGAAAGCTTCTTACTGGGCTAAATTGACATATACAGGGTTCCACATGCAGTTTATTTTTAACATGATAACTGATTCTAGTTAACACTTGCAATAAACACTTAAAAGGTGAAAAAGCTGTTGGAAAAGGTGCGAAGTTAAATCTTAAACACCTCAAATAAGTAACTTATTAAGGGAAGCACCATTCATTTTAACACGTCATCCAGGTACCCATAACCCATAAATAAATAAATAATATGGTGGTTAGGGGCTATCTTTGCAACTGATATAACCATTGAAGGTATGATTAAAAATATGGATGATCAGTATAGCTCATTTCCATGACATTAAAGAGCAGCATGTATTCAGCAAGCCTTTGGATAAAATAATACAGATACAACTTGCTTGCTTTCATCTCACCTTTGCACAAGCAAAAGAATCAAAGTCTGTCCTTGACAATCTACTGCAGAGATCAGTTCTACAAGTGTTGTTTTATTTCCATTCCGTTCCATTATGCCAGATATTTATTTTAAGGTGACCTGGTGGTAAGCTTGAAGATAGGGTTTGGATTGCTTTTCATGTTGCTTTTGAGAGCCGTGGTTCACATTCAGAGGACTGGACTTCAATTTATGCTGCATCTATCTTGGATGAAAGTGATTGCAAAATCACTTCTGGAACTTATCTCTGGACTCACATGTATTATAGTTAAGGCATTTTGTACTCACAGATCTTAGTCATGGAAGATGCTTCCCAAAAGCTATTGCAAAAATGAAGTGACAAAGAACCCTTTAAAAAAAAAAAGTTATTAGCATTCAGTCATTTGGTATGCTTATGCCACACAAAGCTGGATGGAATTCATGGTTCAGGGAAGCACCTGCTGCTTGTGTCAGTGAATTACTGGAATTTTTTTCCTTTGGGTGCATGTTTGATACTTCATGGAATTTAGTGACACTGCACAAACCTTTTATGCTAATGTATAATTACAAGATGCAAGTAATCTCTCAAGTGCTCTGTGTGGGTTGGTTTCAACTAGAGAAACAAACTTCTGGGATTTTAGAAATAAAAATAAAATAGTTTTGTAGCTTTCATAAAAAATGTACAAATAAACAATTAACCAAACTAACATTGTACACATGTATATCATATTCAAGCAATTCAAATATCTTAGAGCGAGAATTCAGGGTGTAACAAGCATATTTTACTCTCAACTAAGGGCTATCATGAAATTAATGCAGGAGACTATCTTTCCAGACACTCTGGTGGGTTCCCACCATATATGTTACAAAAAGAGACGAGATGTTAACAAAATGGTAAATCTATGCTAGTCCCCATAGAACTCTGTTCTGAGCACCCTTTTTTCTGGTAATGCAAGCTGTCACACTTTAACTAGCCAACCCTTCTTTGTAAAGGAGGGCTGAGAGCAATCAGTGAACAATGTTCAGGTAAAACACAGCCAGGATAAATACTACTAGATCTGCATGACACAGCAGTTCTGCAAAAATAAGCAAGGATCAGGAGCCACCGGTTGGTTTATAATTCCAGCAAAAATCTCTGACTAGAATGTGCTAATCCAGGGACAGCTCCATCACAAATGACATAATGTCCCCACATTGCCACATTCTTGCCAGCATCATGGAGAGAAAGTGTTTCTTTATGTGCCATAAACTAATGGGATTCTTAGAGGGATTGATTATAATGGAATTCACATCACATTATTTGTATTGTTTTGGTAAACTACCTGGGGAAAATAATTGAAGAGGTGGTATACAATGCTTCTACTAAACAAAGTAATAAATAATTTGTGGGGCCCGTCCTATTCTAGCTTGCATCAGTATCCAAGTCAGAAAAGGGCTTTCACCTTTGCTCTCTTGACTCCATATCAAACCTAAATTCACCTTCTTCAGACATCCTGCTAGCTAGCTGCAGGTGAGAAGTCGAGACAGTGGTGGTGGCATCAGAAGAGAGCATGGCAAAGGGAGCTCGCCCCCTTTCATCTTACTCTTCATTGCCCTGACATGTTCTGCAACACATCAGAACTGGAAAAAACCCAGTGACAATTGGGAATTGGAAGCTTCCCACAGGCTGCCACAGTGCCAGTAGCTTTTGAGAAGGCACAGGTGCTTTTTTTTTGGTTCTGACACACTGCAGAGCACATCAGGATGAAAAAGGGGGATCCTTCTTGTTGCTTGCTGCTGTTATATCCTCCCCATCCTTCCTTCTCTTCCAACTAAGTAAGGAAAAGGATGGGAGAGTGCATTTGGAGGGTCTTCTTTTCCAAAACTGGGTTGTTCAGGAAATGAAATGGGAGAAAGAAAACAATTTGCCTATCCTTACCTCAAGTTTCTATTCCTTGGACTGCTAAATTACTCACTTGATGAAAACAGTTATGTGGGAAAGATTTATTTTTTTAAAAAAAATATTTTTATTGGTTTTTAACATACAAAATTATAAAACATACCCCACAATTTATCACAAATACATTCTTATTAGACTTCCATCAGCACCTCTGATAATCCTCCGTCTTAATCACTTCTTACACATTTCCTAACTTAATATTGCCTTTACATTCTTAACATATCACGTCTCCTTCTCCATTTTTGCAATATTTATAATATTGTTCCTCACAGAACTTCTTGTAAACCTACAAATGTTGTCCGTCACAAATACTTTTCAAATAATCCGTAAATTTACTCCAGTCCTTGG
Organism: Podarcis liolepis; assembly: GCF_965112155.1. Classification (NCBI taxonomy): domain Eukaryota; kingdom Metazoa; phylum Chordata; class Lepidosauria; order Squamata; family Lacertidae; genus Podarcis; species Podarcis liolepis. The sequence goes on from NC_139555.1 coordinate 71,671,756, forward strand.
TAAACTTCTGGTCCCGCCAATTTCGGATCCTTCCCGTTAGTTTGTCAAGTTCCGCATAGTCCATTAATTTCATCCTCCATTCTTCCATCACTGGTAATTCTTCTTGCTTCCATTTTTGGGCCAATAGTATTCTTGCTGCTGTTACTGCATATAGAAAAAGCTTACATTCCTTTCTATTTATATCGTTTCCAACAATACCCAAGAGAAATGCTTCTGGTTTCTTTATGAATGTATATTTCAACATATTTTTCAACTCATTATATATTATCTCCCAGAAGCATTTCACCTTTTTACATTCCCACCACAAGTGATAAAATGTTCCCTCTTTTTCCTTACATTTCCAACATTTATTGCTGACTTTATACATTTTTGCTAACTTCACTGGTGTAATATACCATCTATACATCATTTTCATCAAATTTTCTTTTAGTGCATTACATGCAGTAAAGGGAAAGATTTCTATGCTAGTGCCTGTTGGAAAATCAGTCGTGAAGGTACCAAGACTCTAAGACAGGCATGGCCAAACTTGGCCCTCCAGCTGTTTTGGGACTACAATTCCCATCATCCCTGACCACTGGTCCTGTTAGCTAGGGATGATGGGAGCTGTAGTCCCAAAACAGCTGGAGGGCCAAATTTGACCATGCCTGGTCTAAGATGATCTCTCCTTGGCCATCAAATAGCATAAATGCTTTCCACATTACGATTGTGATATGGTTTCCTGCACTCTGAACATGGAAAGTGGCTTAATACTAGACTTGAAAAAGAGGCTGAACATTGAAAGATGATTCCAGTTTCTGTTGCTCACCTCTTTCCATGAACTTTCACTCTCTTATTTGCTTCATACCAAGAATGTTTAGGATTTTGTAATCAAATTTATCACTTATTATTGTTACAGTTTTTAAGCTGTTTTTATTATGTTTTAAACATCACCTTGGGATGTATGTGGAAGGTGATTAATAAATAACAATAAAAGCAATAATAAGAACACAAAAAAGTCTGAGCTCCAGCTGTGCTCTGTTAGTTAATGTGTAGTATACTCTGCCTAAAGCAGGCCTCCAAACAGGAAGGTAAAGGAAACTTACTATGGTAAAGTTTGAGTCTGACATTTTCATGGTGAAACCTCTCTATTCCCTGGCAAAGAAGAGTGTGCATTAAATGGGTTCTTTAAGATTCAAATAGCTTCTTTTGGAGTGGGAGGTGAGTGAGAGCATGTAGGCTGATGCGACGAAGAGAGATTTTTGCAGTCTAAATGTGCCGCTAGCATTAAAAGCTCTTTTAGGTGCTTCTGGAAATGAGTCTACAACAAAGCAAACAGTTTCACCTAATTAAGAACCTGTTTCATAAGCTCCAGATAATACTTTGCAACTTAAACAATTTTCCAGTGGTTTTGGAACAGAAATAATTTTAAAGGAGCAGCTGCTGCTATTTACCAACGTGAGGATGTGTCATTAGAGTAATTACTAGATTTTCTTTTTTTTGGTGCTTCATGATGTGATCTGAGACAATAAATAGGGCCATCTGAAGGTACTGCAGCTCCAAGAGTCTGTGCAGGCAAAAAAGTTCTATAGAGTTCATGCTGGTGACGCAAGGTGGGAAGGTGGCCCTATCCCAGCCTCAAATAGGAAGCCATATAGTAGTTTAATGGTCTCCCTTCCGCACAGAAACATGCACTTATATCCCAAACAAATAAGGCAGACGCCTGTTTACATTTGTAGGTACATTGTTGAAATCACATATAATTGGAAGTAATTGAAAAAGCCTGAACACCTCACTCCTCCCCACTTCGCCCCACCCCCACCCCCGTCCCACCCTTTTAGTGACAATTCAGTGATGGTTTTGTGACGTTTCTAGATCACTTCTGGGTTCACTGTGTTGGGATATCCATTCCACCTTTAGTTGCAGACATGGGATTGTTACATGTCACATGTCTGTTTACATTCAAGCACAGTTTGCTGGCGTAAGCGGAACTTCCGCTGTACAGTGGTACCTCGGGTTACATACTCTTCAGGTTACAGACTCTGCTAACTGAGAAATAGTACTTCGGGTTAAGAACTTTGCTTCAGAATGAGAACAGAAATCATGCTCCGGCAGCGTGGCGGCGGCAGGAGGCCCCATTAGCTAAAGTGGTGCTTCAGGTTAAGGACAGTTTCAGGTTATGAACGGACCTCTGGAATGAATTAAGTACTTAACCCAAGGTACCACTGTATTGCTTTTGCTTTTGACTCTCTCTCCGAAGAGACGGCAAGGAGAGACGACATGTTTCTCTGTCTTGAGTTATGTTTAATAAATCCATAGTTAATAGTAGTATTCACAAGCCTCAGTCTCTTCCGTTGTGCAGTTACACTGCTAGGTATAGTGTGCCCAAATCTGGGAGGCTTGGGTCACTGATTTATGTCGGAGCCAGAGGTCGATGGATCTTCACAGTGACACGGCTGGAAGGAGACGATCCAGCTGGGGGGCTAGCCAGCTGGCCTTTTGACCCCCGGATGCCAACACACCGTGATGTGCATATATACGATCACACACATATTGAACGTTCGTAATTGGGGGGCTGCCTGTACTGTTATGTGCCTTCTGTGTTTCTGTGGCCTCAGCTTGACGCTGGACAGCAGGGATTGGAATTGTCCTTTTCCTGTGTTCTAGGCAAAAGAGATAATCCTTTCTCCTGCTCACATGTGGCATGACAGGCGACCACACTTTCTTTGGCAGTGGGGTCCATTATAGTGGTCCCTGAGGCAAAGGAAAGAGAATACACTGGCACCAGAGGCTAGTGCTGAACTGATTGGTGGGGGTAGGAACCCAGTCTGATCTGACGTTTGATCATGGATGCTCGCAAAGGAATTCACTGCTCTCAAATTCAAAATGGCACAGGGAGAACCAAAGAACGGTTTGCTTCCCTTGTCAGGCATTCCATCCGGTGAGAAAACAGAACAACCTTTCCTGTGAACTGAATGGAATACAACTCAAGTTGTGGAATTCCCTTGCCACGATGCCCCTCTTTACCCAGGCCATTGACACCTGAGGATCCACATTACTCTTGTGACTGCAATTTTGTTTCAAACTGTCCTTCATATTGTATTTTAGAATGTTGTAATTCACTATGGACGTTGTTACTAGATGGGGGAGAAATTTGATTCACTTTGCATTTAAAGGCCAACCTACCTAATTCACATTTTCTAAAATAATATGCAAGCTGACATAGCCATCCTTCAAAATTTGCAATACTCTGCATTTTCCAGTGCAGTCCTTCAGCCAAGCAACGTATACAAAAAGGCATATACTAAGGCCAAATGTGCATAAAAATGAATATACTACTGAAACATGCATGGTATTAGGGGAAATATAAATATTAGGAAAAGTATGCTTTTCAAAAATGTAATTAGGAGAACTTAGCGCTAAAATGCTGGTTAATTTTCATGAGGATAAAAATATTTTGTTGGGCTGGATTCAGCTAACCAGTACCACTAGCAGAAGCCCATACAAGCGATCCTCGTAGCACTACCTTGAATTCCTCCAGTGGAAATGTGGAGAACAGAATTTAATGTTGGAAAAATGAAAAACTGAGAGAAACAGAAATAGACATATTTCCTCATCTGTAGTAGTTACTGACAGTTTTTGCCATTTAGCATGGCTGTACCCCTAAGTTATACACATAGTAAACATAGGATATTGATGGGTACACTAGAATTGAACTCTCTGGATATTTACTTGACAACAGCATGCCCTGTGTATATCTTATTTGTTCATATGGAGCTTTTCCCAGACTCTCTAATTGATGGATTGTGATTATTTGCATATCATGATGACTCTGCCATGAAGAAAGCTGGGTCCAGCATAATATATGAATTGTCTATGCTATAGCATTCTGGCATGACTCTTTCCTGCATTTCTGGCTGCTTGCTCTCAGGTGCCATCTGCTGGCATACTTTCAACAAGTACTTCCTGTGGTTTCTTTTCCCGAACGAAATAAACACTTCCGAAGAAATGCGCCATTAACCAAAACTAGGACAAGTTAACTCCTTAAACCCGGAGATCTACAAGAGTATGCTGCATGTTGTTTGAAAAGCAACGATTTGGTATAGCGGTTCCCCACTGTGATAAGCAAAGGGTAGAAAGCACCATGATAATTTCATGCCGGTAGAGAACAAAGTAACTGTTCTCACCGTGCCTGAAAGAAGTCTGTGACCTAGTGTAGGTGACTGAGAACTTTATGGATGTTTTGCATCCAGTCAGAAGGGTGGTTTGATGGTGCAGTGAAGTGATAAGAAGCATACTGTGTCTGCAGACATTCAGGGCAGCCTTTCCCTCCACTTTTAAATGAATGTGTTTGAAACATGGATTATTTAATATGTAATGGGAACTGAAATGGGAACTACTGTTCATTCAATCATAAATGCATAGCTTTTCCAAAATACCAACTCAGAATGTTTTACTATGATGTTTCCTGCTTCTTGAGGTTAGATTAAATGTGCAAACAAGAAGGACAAACATGAAACTTGCATCACATAACAAAATATGTCATTGCACATTGGTTATACGTGTTTTGGTGATGACTTAATGGGAACATAGCAGTTCCCTAAGTAAAGATGATTGTTCCCTAAGAAAAGATGCAAGTTAACATGATTATGACTTGTATATGTATCCAGAGTGGCAAATTATGTTATTGGCTGACATTAGCACTCTTCAAGATGTACATACCAACACTGTGTATCCCCAACAGCCCACTATCTCTGCCAGCAAGCATGTTCCCCTTCCATGTTCTCAGTTGCACCAGCCATGTGCTTCATTCAGTCCCTTCCCTGCACACACCACCACTTGTGGTGGATTTTCCCTCGTGTTCTTGAAGCTAGGTTAACTGAACAAGTAAACTTTTTTTATTGCATTATAGGGATAGTGTTTAATCTCAAAGGCTACATCATAGGCAATTTAAATACATCCATTGGTGGGATATGGATGCCAAAGTAGCTATGACAAATTTAGAAGCAGCCTATTCCATGGCTTTTCCTTATTCCTAAGGAAAACATTTAGGCCAGATTAGAAGGCAGGCTTTTGCCATGGTATCAGTGTCAAAGGAGAAGAGGATTAATGTTCAAGCTGATGTGGCTGAGATCCAGACTCTCTCCCCTTGGCATCCAGATGAAGTTCTGAGATCTGTTAGTTAGCCAGTTTTTAATCCATTTAGTAGACATTATGTGACTATTTCTTAAATCAGAACATTTTGAAATATTAATCCAAATTCTATACAATAGTGCATAGGTTTTGTCCAACAGATAGAATAGAATATTTTCATTTATCAATGTTAATATGCTGTTGGTGGTATCCGTCTGTCTCGAGACACAATATACTGCGCCGTTGGGGGTGAAGTCAGATCACTGTGTTAGCAGCACCTAAGTGACCTCCCGGGGACACAAGCCTGGGCAGTGTGTATGGAGGTCCTGGGCTGCCCAGATGAAAGGACCCTCCTCTCAGCCTTGCTGATGTGGCACCAGCCTGGCTGCAGGAGTTCCCAGAAGGAGGTGTACAAGGTGCCATCCAACCATCATAGGAACTCCACTGCAGAATTGTGTAGGGTTTTTTTCCTTAGCCTTTTCTCCTCCCCAAGATATCCTGCAAGGCAGCAGAGGTTTAGGATCAGAGTACAGTTGTACCTTGGAAGTCAAACAGAATCCGTTCTGGAAGTCTGTTTGACTTCCGAAATGTTTGACTTCCAAAGCACAGCTTCTGATTGGCTGCAGGAAGCTCCTGCAGCCAATCGGAAGCCGTGGAAGCCCATTGGATGTTTGGCTTCCCAAAAAACATTCAAAACGTGTTTATCGGGAGACAGACAAAGCAACCAGCACAGGTTCAGATGACATGCTAAGCCAAACAATGACTTAACTCACCACAGCAGGACTGGAGGAAAAGTAAAGTAGCTGCAGTCTCCTCTCTGGAAGCTCACATGTTCATGCCAATCCATTGTTTGGTTTAGAGTTACTTGTGAACTGACCCCCTTATATATCTCTGACAACTAGTTTATTAGGCTTCCCTGCTCTGATGCTGAAAGTTTACTGTGTCAAAGCTAACAATATGTCTGCAGTAACCAGTTTTCACACAAGTTTTACTATCAACAATTCTCACAGATTTCTTCACAGCTGTGTCTTGTCCAGTTTGTTCTTCACTTCTGGATTTTTATTTAGTGCCTCACTAAATAGGTTTGGGGAAATCCCCTTTCATGCTACCAATTACTCAGATAAATGTTCGCCATCATCCCTTCTTTCCTTTTCAACTTTTATAAAAGCATTTTAGCTTTTTCTTCCTTTATTTTTTCAAATTGAGTCTCATTGTGGGTTCATCCTCCTATTTGAGATAGAGTCACAAAGAAGTGTTTCAGCTCTTGCACCCTGCCCTGTAGCTCTTTGATCCCTTGTCCACTCCATATTTCCACAGTTGTCTCAAGTGGTTCCCCCCATTACTCACACTTTTAAAAACGGTAAACTCCAGCATAATTGGCAATGTGTAAGCTGGGTGTATATCTGGCCTTATACAAACTTGTCATTAGTACAACATAGAACAGTGTGGAGCAGCTTAGCAAGTACATTAGTCATGCCAAGGGCCACTGAAAGGCATAGCTTGAGATCTGAAGCATTTTTCATTACTGACATGGATTGGAATGTGTGAGTATCTTGAACAGATGAAACCACACAAATTTATGTTTGCTATATATTACAGCACTATTAAAATCTCACAGCTGTGCAACAGTAAATTGGGTTGTTGTTTTTTTGTATATCTTTGCTGGATAGGAGAATTTTGGAGCCTTATTACTTATTATGTGTAATATCAGCAAAGATGTACATGGGGAATACTGTTACTATCTGGTAAATTCTTACATTTGCCATGACAGCAGAAAGCACTTCAGAAGAATTCTAGTGAAATACAACCATTTTGATAAAACATTCTCCTCTACTGTGTGTTGGAAGTAAATTTATAGACCCGTAGTTGGCTTCCGTATGTGATAAGCAAACTGATACTTTGCATATTTATATACTGTTGGGGTCCAAACCACTAGGGAAATATCTGTCCAGCTTCCTGTTCTTAATATGCTAACACTGCACACATGCTCCATTAACCAATCAATTTAATAAGTGTATTCATTCAGTAAAATATCAGGGTTCATGCTGCGAGAATGTGAATTCCCTGCTGTTTTCTCTTTTCAATTATTAGTAGTGGCTCATTACATTGCAAAAGACTGGGACATGCAGTCTTTTGGCTTACCGAGAATGTTGGTAGAGGAAGTTATTGTGAAATTTTCTTAGCCTAGCATTGGTAGGGTAGGGTGTAAGTTCTGGTTGAAGAAATCTGGTGGTAGTGGTGGTGGTGATGAATTCAATTTCTATACCACCCTTCATCCAATGATCACAGGGCAGTTTGCAATATAAAAACACGAATATACATACCATAATAACATCTGTACTATCAGCATTTTCTCTGTTGTACGTGGTCTCCATAAGCTTTTTGCTTGGGTGTATTGCTGTGGTTTCTCTTCAGTTACTGTTCTTGTTCTTTTAAGAGATGTATCAAATTCTTTTTCCCCTTTTTGCTTCTAAAGTTAATCCCTAAACTGAGATGATCCTCAACTTCTTTCCTGGCAGGCTGAAATAATTTCTTTCTGGGTTTGAAGGGGTGTTAACACTTCGTTGCCTGCTGTCTGACCTGCGGAACAGAAAATAACTCAAATGGTGTTCAGCTTCCCTTTCATTGAAAAATGGAAGCTTCAGCCCTTCTTATGGTCTTCAATCACAGGAAAGCTCTGTAAATAACCCGCAGAAGTCTCAGCAGACCTGTGTCTGATTCATGAGTAGATGCAGCCATAAATCCTTCTTACATTACCTTTGTCTCCTATGGGGAAGCATTCTTCCGAACAAAAATTGAAATGTAGGAAACAGCTCTAAAAGAATGGTATTCGTTTAGAAAGAGGAGAAAAGAGATGGAAAGATAAACAAGGAGGAAACCCTCAGGCCACAGCCCATAGGGAATCCTATGAATAGCTCAGCACATCCAATGTGGGTGGGTTTTCTTTTTTGCTTTTGCAAATGGCAAACCGGTAGCTGCAATATATACACGTTGCAAAACACCAGAAGTTTAAAAAGCACTTTATAATGTGACATGATGTATGGCAGTGCTGGTATATTCATTTTTCAAAGAGAAACATGTGTGCTCATGCCTTCTGGATTATGGCCTCAGGGCCAAATGAGATGAAACACTCAAGAGATGCACCTCCAAATGATTAAAAAGAAGAAGTTGCATTATTATTATTATTATTATTATTATTATTATTATTATTATATTTTATTATTTATACCCCGACCATCTGGCTGGGCTTCCCCAGCCACTCTGGGCGGCTTCCAAAAGAATATTAAAATACAATGATACATCAAACATTAAAAGCTTCCCTAAACAGGGCTGCCTTCAGATGTCTTCTAAAAGTCTGGTAGTTGTTGTTCTCTTTGACATCTGGTGGGAGGGCGTTCCACAGGGAGGGCGCCACTACCGAGAAGACCCTCTGCCTGGTTCCCTGTAACTTGGCTTCTCGCAGTGAGGGAACCACCAGAAGCCCCTTGAAGCTGGACCTCAGTGTCCGGGGAGAAGGATGGTGGTGGAGACGCTCCTTCAGATATACTGGACTGAGGCCGTTTAGGGCTTTAAAGGTCATACAGAACAAGGCCTAGTTTGGAGAAGATGGAGGAGTGCTTAAACGTTTCCCCTTGGGACACTTTCCTTTTATTATTATTTTTGAAAATTTAACACACAAAAAAGGAACGGGAAAAAGAAATAGAAGAAGAAATATGAATAATTCTGATAATAACAAAAAATACCACCAGTTCACATTGCATATCTACTGCAACAAGTGTGGAGATCAAGCTGTCCATCCCTGCACATCTCCCAAAATCAAATATTTGTGTGCTGTGCTAAAATTCTCATTCCTTTCTGATTAAAATCAGTGGCTGAGCTAATTAAAAGATTAGGCTGGCTTGGCAGAAGTCTTATAAAGAAGGTTGCTCCTGCAACTCTTGTATCTGCTCCTGTGTTTCAAATCCAATTTCCTGAAACTTTTTGTTTCTTAAGACTCCACAGTCTTAAGAAAAAAAGATATAGTCCTCTGTTTCCCTTGCTATCCGATTGAACTGTGAGTCTGATCAGAACATTACCATAATTTAAAGTGTGTGAGCCAAATAAGCACAGAATATTTCAAATGTAATTTTGCTTAACCCACTTTTACCTTTATTCGGTAAATTGAGTAATACTTGTTGGGGTCCATATGTCCATATGGCCACTGGAGCAAATTCAACAAAAAAATCACTTTTGACTCTTGTAAATCTTGGAGGGGGAAGTGTGTATCAAGGAAACACAAAGATTATTTCAGGACGACTTGAACTGAAACAGTGGACTGAAATGAAAATGACAAGAGTGTTGGTGCAGACAAGACCTTAGACTCCAAGGATTTTGACAGCATCTATGAGAATACCAGTCTGTTCACAGCTTCACCTGCATGGACAGTAATTGTCACAATATGGGTCCTGGACAGCTGTTTGTGATGTAACATTTGCATGTGTGTAGTTTAGTAGAGGAGGCTAAAAAAACCCCTCATCTTAAAGAGGTGGAACAGTTATCTGAAACAGTGTTTTTGTATACTGAAGTAACATTGTGTTTAGTTCTACAGCAGGGACTTTCAACATGGTGCCCTTCAGAAGTTGTTGGACTACAACTGCTATTATCAGTGACCTTTGACGGGGGCTGATGAGAGTTAGAGTCCATCGGCATCTTGAGGGCACCAAGTTGTCCATCCCTCTTCCTATGCAAGTGTCATAATTTCAAAATATGCTCCTCCTATTTGGGTGTACCTCTTGCACTTAGAAGCATGATGCTTAATTTACAAACAGGATTGAACTCTGGTTCATCTCAGTCTAGGAGCCGACGAATCTGAGCACCTTGATTTCTCCTTTCCCAAAGAAAAGCACTCTGAATATGCTTAGAGACTCTCTTTATTATACTTCCCTAGCATTTAAAAGAGGTTGTGGGGCTGAGGCCTGGCAAGACTCAGCCTCAAATTGAGCCCAGTTGCAGAAGATGTGCAGCAATGATCTGTGTCACCGGGAGATGCTAAATGGGTCTTTAGTGCAGTTCAAGATCCTGGCGGTCATGTTTACTGCAAGTATTACAGTACTAGAAATTGCACAACTGACAAACTACATATTTTCAACAGGCTGCTGAGCATTCACGGCACAAATGCTATAACAGCACCAATGTGGAAGCTTACCCTAAAGCTAAGCATATATTTTAATTAATTAAGAAAACCTCTTGTGTTGTTTAGTTTAGCTCGAATCAGCCTAGACCCTGTACAGTAATTCAGTTTGTGGTTAACAAGATTTATCCATGGCAGCTGGCTGGACTTTTCTTTAATAGTAATTGACATCAAGATTAATTTTCTAGTCAATGTAAATGGTAATAAGACTTCAGCCTAGGCTCTGTAGCAGCAGCTTTGAAGGAACACCTCGAAATGTTCAGTGTATTGGGATTGGCAGGCAAAATGATCTTGAACACTGTATTAGAGGTTTCAATTTTTTATTCTGAAGTGATGGGTTTGTAGTGCATTGACATGGCTTATGTGGAGAAATTCTACCGCATTTCATTTCACAAGACAATACAGGCTTGTTCGCATTAGTCATTTCCTGTAGAAATGCCACCAGAATGATGTGTAAAATCCCCCCCCCCCCATTACTTACTTACTTCACCAGTAATAAGTGGTATTCTGGCAGTGGATCTGATATGAAAGCCATACTGAAGATTTTTATAGTTTTAGAGATCAAGCTGTGCCTCCCTGGATAAATCTGCAGCATGAGAGATCCACATGTGTAAGCACCATTCTGTGCATGTTGCCATGTACATTTCCATCTGCAGCATCATGCTATTCATCCAGCCTACTGCAGGTAACTAACCTGGTACCCTCCAGACAGAGGCGGAGGAAGGGGGTGCGGTGGGTGCAGACTGCCCCGGGTGTCACCACTGAAGCCAGGCGGCACTCATCGTGGGGCCTGCATTGTGCCCAAGCCACGCGTCTCTCCTGGAAAAGACATAGTGGTTTGGGTGCGCACAGGCTCCATGCTCCCAAACGGTCCACCCACTGCCTCCCCCACAGCTGTAGGGGGACGAAGAGGAGGCGGGCGCAGGGCTGGCGCCGGTCCCGTGGGCATGGTGCACATCCCGGGGGCGGAGTGCACCGCCCACAGGGGAGTGACATGCGTCCTTGGGGTGGGGTGCGCTGCCCACAGGGGCATGGCGCGCGTCCTGGGGGTGGGGCACCCAGCACAGCCAGAGGGGCAGCTGCAATGGCACCCCACCGGGATCGTGCTGCTGGGGGTGGTATGCTCCCCCCGCACTCCTCTTCCTCCGCCAGTGACTGTAGGGCGGCTGAGTGGGAAGAGGCAGGCAGACTTCAGAGTCCTCGGGCTGCGCACCGCCCCTGGGCGCGCCGCCCCAGATGCCCAAGCGTCTTCCTCCACCTCTGCCTCTAGATACTGTTGGAATTTGGCTCCCATCAGCCTCAGCCAGCACAGCCAGTATTCAAGGATGTTGGCAGATGCATTTGCATCCGAGGCCCACAAGCCGTTCGTGATTAGTTGCTTTTGAGTACACTATGGTCGAGGCCAAAACAATATTTTTTTGGAAGCCGCCCAGAGTGGCTGGGGAAGCCCAGCCAAATGGGTGGGGTATAAATAATAAATTAATATATTATTATTATTATTTCTTTTACAAAGGAAGAAATTTCCAGAATTACTTAAGGCAATATGGAAAGACTGCTACTTTCTTTTCATCAGCAAAGCAGAGTGGGTCTGCTGAAGTTTAATTCCACAGAAGTAGAAGCATGAACTATGTATAAATGAAGCATATTGCTCTTAAATTAATATGGATAGATGTTGTTGCCATTTGAGGAAATTAGTGATAGATTATACATAATTGAATTAAGTTGGTTTGGGTTTTTTTAAAAAAAAATAGTTAACATTAATCACAGCTTGTCAGTTCTGACAACACAACAAGCTGTAGTTAAGCAAAAGTGGAAGGGAAAGCTTCAGAGCAACCCCTTTTGGACACTGTGGAGGAAGAAAGGGAAGGGGAGAGTATGTAAGTCCACATGGGCTACTATGATGTCTTAATACTGCTGCAATCTCCCACAGGAAAAGGAACACAGTTAGTGACAGAGCATATATCACTTTTCAGAGGAAACAAAATAAGTAACGAATAACTTTCGTTCACCAGCATACATTCTTAAGGTTGAAGCCTTGGAATTCGCACTACCACTTTTAACCTGGTGGGAGGAGTTCAGCATTTCCTAGAAACTGAAATGTCAGTGAAAGGGGAAGCTTATGAGGATGAACATGCTGGGTTGGAATCTTCTGTTCCTTTAGGGTTTTCTCCTAGCCTCCAACACAATCTTTGCAGAAGAAGTAAAGCCATTCTCTCCCGTGCTGCTTCCCAGTCACATCCAAAGACAGGATAGCAATCAGTTCCATGGCCAATCATGGCACATCATCACAAGCCAGCTGCTCTCCTGAACAGCTTTGCCACCCCCTTCCTCCAAGCAGGGTGGGGGAGAAATTTGCTTCGCTTCACATTTTAGTGCAAGCCTACCTGCTTTAGGGACGCGGGTGGCGCTGTGGGTAAAACCTCAGTGCCTAGGACTTGCTGATCGTAAGGTCGGCGGTTCAAATCCCCGCGGCGGGGTGAGCTCCCGTCGTTTGGTCCCAGCTCCTGCCCACCTAGCAGTTCGAAAGCACCCCTAAGTGCAAGTAGATAAATAGGGACCGCTTTATAGCGGGAAGGTAAACGGCGTTTCCGTGTGCGACACTGGTGCTGGCTCGCCAGTTTCAGCTTCGTCACGCTGGCCACGTGACCCAGAAGTGTCTTCGGACGGCGCCGGCTCCCGGCCTCTTGAGCGAGATGAGCGCGCAACCCTAGAGTCGGTCACGACTGGCCCATACGGGCAGAGGTACCTTTACCTTTACCTGCTTCACACTTCCTGACACACTATGCGAACTGAAACATATGTCCTCTGAATTTTACGATGTGATTCTTCTAATAAAAATGTGCACAAAAATTACTATATTGAAGGGGGAGTGCATAAAATGGGGGAAATTGCTTGAAAAAGGCAAAAATTCATTTAAAATGTACATATTAGGAGAAATGTGAACTTAAATACTGATGAATTTTCATGACTTTTTTTGCAAACTTGTGCAGATATTGTGATCAGCTGAGCTTAAAATTTGAAAAATTGGAAAGTCAGAGAAGCAGAAATGGACAGAATCATTTGTCCCCGCTTCCGAGGGCTCCTGTACCTTTCAAATGTACATGGTGGATTGAAATGAAATAGGTGCAACTATATCCAGCATGGAGGTGCAGTGATGGGGAAATGCTGCACCTGTTACTGCATTGTTTTCTGCAGCTTTCAAAGACATAGGAGCCATGCCACAACAACAAAAAGGCTAGCAAACTCATTCTTCTGTGCTGCTGCCAGAAATCATTCCAGATGCATCCAAGCATTGCGAGTAGAGCAAATTAATACTCTGAAGCACTTAATTACCAACTTTGGCTGACACCACCACACAGAAGCACAACTAGATTATGCTGGAGTAAGTGCTGGTCTAGTGGCCGGTAGCATAGCAGGTACCATGTACATTAAGCAAAGAATAAGCTATCCTATAACTGTACAAACTCTTGTAACTATCCCGCTTTGTCACATTAGTGCACTCTTCAGTTGGCTGCCTTTGTAAGATTAATGAGAACATATTCATCCTAATGGCCAAAAGGAATCATTGTAATCCGTTTCGTTTGGGAGATGTTATATCATCTTGACACAGTGCATGAGCCAAGGGGTCTCGCAGTTCAGTGAACTTGCATAACCTTGTTCCCACTTGTGACTCCTCAACCTCAGCTTCACATATCTCCGAAAGCACCATGACGTGCAGATACCTTGTCCAGTTCAGACCAAATCGTTCCTAGAGCTTCATGAAATGATGCTTCATCATAATTCGCTTCAGTGCAGGATTATCTCACATAAATGTGTCCGAGTCAGTGACAAATTGGGGGCAGTTCTGGCATAAGGGTTACTATGTTAGGCTGAAATAAAATGGTTTGTTGGAATCCTAATTCTGCTAAGGGAACAGTAAGAAGTGGAAGGATTTGACAATCTATAAATCTTGTGTCTTTTTCTCATGATTGGCTGAATCCACCTAATTAAGGCAGACAAATCAATAGGAGTTTTTCATAGATTTGAGGCATTCTCTGTTATGAAGTGTGTACATAGATCCATAGTAACTTCTTAATCAATAGAGTTTTTCTTCAATATTCTGATGTACAATATAAGGTTGAAGGTTTACATTCTTAAATTATTTTTTGGGAATGGATTAAGAGGAAGAACAAATTTAAAACTGGATAACAAGTATAATAATTATTGGCTTGTGACGTATTACCATCGGATTAAGTATTGCACATATATTAAAATAATAATAAACTTCATTGGGCATTTTGCAAGAAAAAAACCTATCTTCCAATTTGATTCACAGTTTCAACAATGAAGAAGAAGAAAACACGGTTCCCTTGAATTTCATATGAGGGGAGGTTAAATTAGGAAAAGAATGTACAGATCTGTGGGGCTGGGGGGTTAATAGTTAGCCTTTGGCTAATTAGACAGTCTATGGCCTTTTAAATTTGGGGGTCTTGTTTTTGTTTGCTACTATGGGTATGTTTATGTTTTTATATTGTAAACCACACTGTGATCTTTGGATGAAGGGCAGCATAGTGATGGTGATGATCAATCAATCAATAAATAATACACAGCTTGTATTACAGGTTTCATGAATTAATATTATAATTTTATTTTTATATTAAAAGAAAACAAAAGGTGTGTGATATGTATTGATTTTTAGATAAATAGTTATCAGTAGAAGCAGAAGACATACGTTAGGTGCAGTTAAGGGCCAAACTAGATGTGATGTGGGTTTTCCATGTTTAGAGCTCCCAATGACTTTTGTTGTTATTGTTCACATAGTAGCAGGAGGGGGAACCCAGTCTGGATCAGGGCTGTTAGCCACGGCCAAGTTGCATCAATGAATCATCATCAACAACAACACCCCTCTCCCCCTGCTGTAGCCCCCACTGCTTTTTGGACAAGAAAAATATACTGGAGCTCTAGTCATGGAACATCATCATGTGTAGTTTGGCCCTTAGGAAAGGGATGCTTGATCTGGATCTCCATGATTGCTTGCAAACTTTGAGATAAGAATGATATATAGGAAAAGCTTTGTAGACCTGAAAGACATAATAGAAAAAGGACATAATTATATCTCCAATCAAGTGTACACTTAATGTTTTTGAAATTATATACTTGTTGGGTTTTGTTTTGTATATTTTCTCTATTTAAAATCAATAACATTTTTTAAGGAAAGGAAATGTTCTAGCATTCTAAAATAAAAGATAAACATTTTGCATAAAGTCTTAGTCAGTCAAGTGCCATTTAGCATTGCAAAGGAACATTGGATATAATATGTTTGAATGATTATTAAAGTTCAGAAGCTGGACTATCATCCACCCCTCAACTAGCTTAGTTTCCGGTCTTCCTACAATTCCCCAGTTCCCTTTCATGAATTCACAGTTCAGCTTTATAAATAGCCTCTCCCCACTGGCTAGTGCTTCCCCTCTTTGCCACGGCTGGGACTAATTAAGTAGTGATCCAGTGTTTGGGCTGCTAACCCCCTAACATCTCTATCCCCAACAGAATGTTCCCTGTGAGTACTTAGGGCATGCTCCATTGTGCTTGGCGTACTTGTAGTTACTGTTTTCAAAAGAGAGCAATAATTTTCTCCCTATAGGATGCTACGTTCTGCATACTCTGTGAACAATATATTGTCATAATTTGTTATCTTTTTCTGCTTAGGTTCTTATCCACGTTCAGTTGAGTTCTCTCTTGAAGTTAAAATAAGAAGACAAGATATTTAAGAGCTCAGTGAGCTGCTGCTGGTGGGGAGACTTTCTTGATACTTCTCACCATCCTGCTCCTGTGTGGCGTTTCTTTTTCTCTTTCTCTCTTTTAAGTATGAGCCAGACCCCAAGGAAGACAAGTTGTATCTACTTTGCTAGTATCATCTTCAATAGCCCACACACGGAAGTATTTGTTTTACCTTCTAAGTTTCCAGAGCAGAAGAAGATAAGATGGTCTCCTGGGATCTCGCTGGCATTGTATCTTTGTCCTTGCCCTGGTTTTTTATGCTTTCAAAACTGCTCTAAATTCCCTAACTACGTTTTTTTTTTTTACCATAAGAGATATAGAAAGGCATTTCTCATTTTGCAGTGTGAGAAAATACTTACTTTCTTCCTAGTCACTGATACTGTGTTGTGCTCCATCAGGTTTTTTAAATCGCTAAAATGCAAGGTGCTCAACACTGTGCATGACTGCATAACAAACATCTTCTCACTTCTGTGGATTGGCCTTGTGTGCAGCCTTGCTGTGTTTACCCTGGTGGTGGCATAGACTTAATTGAAATTCAAGATACTGCCTGTGTTGCCTTTCTTTCCTGGCAAACTGTATTATTCCATGCTGATAACTATTTGAGAGGGCATCAGTTTTGTGAGGAACTTCAGGAATAATTTGTGACGTTAAAACAAATACCATGAATTCTAGAACAGCAACAGAACCGGATTAATATAGTTCTGTAGAGTGCAAGTCTGTAGCCAGTCTTCTCACTGTTTTTTTTGTTTTGCATCACCTGTATTTTTGAGATATATGATTATGGTGATCATCATCTTTGTTTGGTACTGTAAATCCTCCTGAAAACACTTGTGATAATAAACCCAGTACTGGGAGACCAGAAGCCAAAGTACATAACAAGAGCCCTGCTGGATTAGACCAAGAGCATCCTGTTTCCCATGGTGGCTAACCATATGCATATTACTTCATAATATAAGTTATTTGATCCCACTCATTTCAATGCAAAGGAAATGCAATAGAAATTGGGAGTGTGGTATGCAATAAATTATATGTTGTTTGGGACTGACAGCAACGACAGTGAATACCAGTTGTAATCATTGGATCGATTTCTGCTCTGGATATGGGACGAATAACTGCACATTCAAAATTTCCACTCCCATTTCCATTTTTGTTGGATTTCTCCAACATCTCTAGTTGTAGGTATTAAAAATATCACACTGATTTACTTTCCCACTGTTCTAATTGTTCATCATCAGAAGATAGTCAGTATATAACAAAACATTCAAGTTTGAAGAAATAGATTTTTTCACAGTGAAAACGTTCAGTATTGATCTCAAGTCTGAGAGCTGTGAGATGATGTCATTTAGCGTCTGCTAATAACAAGGCTTGAAAGATGGAGCTACTTAGAAGGAATTTCCAGTCTTTATCAAGTTAAGCCCAACAGTTTTAAAGACTGGCAATAAATATATCGACCAATGCACCATTCCTGCTGTCCTATTTACTGATATACTTCATAACTCTGTTGCAGCTCAACTTTGATGTTGTAAACCCAAGGTAGAGATGAACTGATGCAATCGTTTCTTTTTAGCAATAACGCCTACTTAGTTGATGTTATGCTGATTATAAATAGTGTAGTGAAACAATGTTACTTGCTAATATTCTTGTAGGGAATCTAAATAGAAGCACGACTTTTACTGTTATCACTGCTTTGAGATATGACTTCCTCAGTGATGTACACTTATAGAACAATATATATATATATATATATCAGAAAAAGACGGGGTTTATTACACTTCTCAGCTGAGAAAAAGAAAAGAAAACAAAAGCATTAAAAAAAAAGAAAAACCCAAAACGAACAAACATACAAAAGAACCACATATTTTCATATCCTTATCTTTCATTTGCTTATTTCCTCGACTTCCTCACACCTCCTTTTTTGTATTCTAGTTCAATTAAATATTCCAGCAAGTCCTTTCCCTCTTTCACAAATTTAGTTCCATAATTTAACTTAACGCAGTTTTAGACTTAAATTTACATCTTTACCCAATGTCAATCTATTCGTTATAATATTTCTACTAAAGTCATATAACTTCTTCCCAGCATCTTTCTAACATTCATTAATTTTAGAATGTTTCTGTAAATAAACTTTGAATTTTTCCCAATCTTCTTCCACCGACTCTTCTCCCTGGTCTCGGATTCTGCCAGTCATTTCCGCCAGTTCCATGTAATCCATCAGCTTCATCTGCCATTCTTCCCACTTATAGAACAATTTAATCGCCTTCACAAGTTATAGATATCTGCTCACCTACCTTTCCATGGCTGTGGGTTAACAAAACTATACAAATAAAACCCAGTAGCCTATGTCAGAAGCTCCGCTGCCCCCAGATACCTAAATTCCTATCCTTTAAATGCAAGCACTTTTGGGGGGCCCTCTGGATTCAGTGAAGGTCCTACTGGTTCATATATTTTGACATTCCATCTATCAGATTTTTGCATTAATTCTTATAATTACCTGGTACAATCTTTTATCAGAAGACCTGCCTGTAAACGCTGAGATTCGGCGCTGAAGACCAGCCTCAGCAGTGATTTCTAAATGAATTATGTGAACAATGATGAAAGAAAGTGGATTGTCATAATGAGTTAACAACATGGGCTGTTAACAGCAAGGACTGTAAAATTAAATGTGGCATAACCATGGATGAGGAAGCAGCACAACAGAAAAGAAAAGAAAAGAGGGGAAGAAGGTCTGGGCTGTGGAAACATGTATGGACAACAGCAGAAATCCAATCTTTAAGCGGAGTTGAGAAATCATATCTTCTAATTCGGAGGCCTTGTAGATTTCTTTATCTTTATCTTTATCATAGTGGCCAGTATCCCAAGAATCCCTGTGTGCAGCAATGCCCCACAGTTTATGGAATGCCACAACAGTGGGCCCCTAGCCTTTGGGGCTTTGAGGGCAAGTGCTGGGAAGGAAGCTTTAAAATTCCCAAGAACATGCAGTAGATTTCATCCAATCTTTTGAACCTAGCTAATGGGATGAGCATCTCAATGAGCCATTGGAGCACTGTATACTGGCAGCATCAGAGTCAATTGGGTTAATCCCAAGCATTATTATTTTTGCTTATTGAACATTTGGTGAGCACAGCAATTTAGGGGAGCTTTCCTTGTCTTAATACTCTCAAAATGTCTTGGACTACAGCTCAGCCAGTAGGTCCAATGGTCAGGGATGATGGGATCTTGTAGTGCAAAGTTTCCGTAAAGCAGGAATTGGGAGGACACACTTTATATCAAACCATATGGGGAAGGGAACAGAACCTTATACCGCCACACACATACAGCAGTACAGTGGTACCTCGGGTTACATACGCTTCAGGTTACATACACTTCAGGTTACAGACACCGCTAACCCAGAAATAGTACCTCGGGTTAAGAACTTTGCTTCAGGATGAGAACAGAAATCATGCTCTGGCGGCGCGGCAACAGCAGGAGGCCCCATTAGCTAAAGTGGTCTTCAGGTTAAGAACAGTTTCAGGTTAAGAACGGACCTCCAGAACGAATTAAGTATTTAACCCGAGGTACCGCTGTACAGGAAATGAACTGAGCTGAGAAGAAGTGCCTGAAGGCAGTTATAGATGAGGTGTGGTAGAGGGGGAGGTGAAGTTTGGCTTCTTTTCCCACATGCTCAGCTCAATATAAAGAGTGGAACCCCCCCCCAGCTTTTTAACTACAGTGGTACCTTGGTTCTCGAACGTAATCTGTTCCGGAAGTCCGTTCAACTTCTGAAACATTCAAAAACCAAGGTGTGGCTTCTGATTGGTGCAGGCGCCCCGGAAACAATAGCCAGCAGCCACATTCAGCTCCCGAAAATCATTTGAAAACTGGAACACGTACTTCCATGTATTCGGCGTTCGGTAGCCGAAATGTTTGAGTATCAAGGCGTTCAAGAACCAAGGTTCCGCTGTAAATGGCTACCAGTATGCATTTTTTATGAATGGCCACAGAGGCCCTGCTTTAATATTACTGCTACTAATAATAATACCAATTTCTTAGATCTCCTCCCATTCATTGACATTTGTGGTATCATTTACACAGCTGCATTTCCATAGCACTGTATTGACTTGCTAGTTGATTATATGTGTATTTATAACCACTGTATACCATTCTTTCCATTATCGAATCATTTTCAAATGGTTGCTAGCTTTTAGAATCTGAACTTGTTTGTGTACCTGTTCTGTCAGCTCGACATGTTGAAATTAATCTGGTGAAGTTTTGTGTTTCTCAGAGGTAAATGATGGCAAAAAGCTACAGTTCTTGACTTAGTATATACAGTGGTAACTCGGGTTACAGACGCTTCAGGTAACTCCGCTAACCCAGAAATAGTACTTTGGGTTAAGAACTTTGCTTCAGGATGAGAACAGAAATCGTGCGGCGGCAGCAGGAGGCCCCATTAGCTAAAGTGGTACTTTGGGTTAAGAACAGTTTCAGGTTAAGAACAGACCTCCAGGACAAATTAAGTTCTTAACCAGAGGTACCACTGTATCAGGAGCGTAACAAGTCAAAAAAGTTGGCAACTGTACATGTCCAGGGCAGATTATGTGAACGTTATGCACCCACAGACAACCTCCCTGCTACCAGCAAGTTGTTATTTTAAAAAAAGATAATAGGGAAGACACACCAGTGTATTCCTGAAATGCAAAAGTACATCTCTGTATTCTGAATCTTTGTCAGCTAAGGTCTTATCACGAGTTGTTTGCTAAACCAACAATTGTGGCTCTGTTCTGACAGCTGATAGCTGTTGCCTCTGGCTGACGCTTCCTATAAAGCTGATCTAACACAGCAAATCTCAATTCTTTGTGGCGTAAGTCCTCATGGAAATGATCCGTTGAGCTGTTTAAGCTTCTGCCATTTTGGGGTGGAAAAGAAACTTCCATTGCCCTTTGGTCTTATGGATACAGTTAACTCAGAGTAGGGAAAAGGTACAAAGGTCTGCAAAAATTCTTCAGAGCACTTTCCTTTGCAATTTAGAAAATGTTCTAAAAGCAGTAGAACTGTATGCAGCAGTTTTCTGTCTTTCATCCTAGAAGCTGGTGTAGCTGTCATTCTGTTTTCATAATCTGGAATAAAGTACCCAGGGAAACTGATCGTATCAGCTTTGTGGAATAAGACTGTCATTTCCACTTTCATGCCTGACTTTTGTTTCAGTGTCTAATGCCCGAGTAGAATAGCTTGGAATGATAATTCTCCTGTAAGCTTAGCCCTGTCTTTTATTTATTTATTTTTTTAACTTCAGTTTAAAGAGGATCTGTGCAATTTGGCAGCAGGTCTCAGTGGGGAGAAATCAGTTTATTCTGCTTTTTTCAGCTTTCCTGTAGTTTTGGTTTAACACCCAAATACGCAGTAGGGAATTTTTAGCAATGTGATTCTATTTTTGTTTCCTGAGGAGTAAGAGGTGCTCCCATTTATTGTCCTAGAAACTGCAAAGAAATATAAACGGCAAAGAAACAGATAAATTCAATTTATGTTTTCCCCTATTTCATAATCTTAAAATCAACAATGCCATGGGGGATTTCTGGACACATGGGAGGCGGGAATAAATAAATGGACAGCAGGGAATGGTGGGTTTTTCCATGCTCTTCATTCATTCATTCATTCATTTATTCATTCCCCCACTCCAAGCAAACCTGCCATCATGTAAGTGAAAGCAGAGTAAGTTGCAGGTTTACTGTTTATCATTTGTCCAAGCTGTATAAGTGGTTTCTTGCCTCTTCAGTAGAATCAAATGTATGCAGGAAGGGGGGGGGGGAATTGGACAAAGACTACAACTGCTTTGCAGAGCAATCCATCACTGGTTGGGGCACCAAAAGCAGTAAAGCAGAGAAAACTAACCTCTTGTCAACCATCCAACATATTCTTCCTTTGACACGTGTTCTTGCTACCCAAGTTAGTGCTGCAGTGAACATTAAAAATCTGTATATTTGTGTATGAGAGTGTAAAATACCCTGTAACTTGGACAGGGACTAAAGCTGCTTCCTTTCTCTTTGTTTGATGTGGAAAGGGCATTTTGTGCAAATCTCACGATAGGAAAGCAGGACAGCATAAAGAACTGTTCTTCACACAGTTTCAGTGAGAGGGAACAGGCTTACAGTGGTGGTAGTGGGTTCTTACCCTTTCTCCTCTTCCTTTTTTAAAAAATGACTGAAACTTGCTGGCATCTTTGACAGCTTGGTAGCAGCAGAACTCTGTGACTGGCCCTCTGGGAAGGAAGCAGGAGGGTGGCCAGAGCTCAGCTGTTGCTGCCATACTGCTGAACCCAGCAGCTTTCACATGAAGGGGAAGAAGAAGGGAAAAGGTAAGATCCTTTGTAGCCATCACTGTAAACTTTTCCTGACCCTGCAACCGTATCTGGGGGTTGAATCATGGCTCCCGAAATGGCTTGCCCCCATAGACATTTAAATGGAATGGTGACTGGCAAGAAGAGACCTGTGAATCCCATGAGGTGGCAGATTGCTCCACTTCCAACAGATCTTTGATTCTTGTGAGTGTACACAAATGGTTGCATGGTTGACACCACTGACAGGCTTCTGTACATCAAATACTGAGTGAAGGGACCAGAGTATAAGAGCATTAGACTTGGAGGGTGGTGGCAACCACATCACTCAGCTCTTTAGTACTTTTATATAGGAAGGGGGCCTTCAGTTGTAAATAGCTATGGAGAGTGAGAAGGTAAAGCAGAAAACAAAGCAGACAGTGGAAGTGAATGACCAAATAACAGAATGAAACAGCTCTTGCCAAAGCATAATTCCAGTGTAATAAGATTACGGTCTTGCTCTTGTGCTTTTAATCACATTACTTGTAGTGTGAAGACCTGTTGTACATCACTAGCACATCTTAAATAGTAACTGGAGAGGTTGTAAACTTCATCACTGAAAGAGAATTGGCATGAGCAAGCTGCCCCTTAGAACTCATAGTCATATGTTTAACTGTGAATTGGGGGGAAAACCAACCAGGATTCCTATTGACATATTGACTCCTTTTCTTTGCTAATCTTCTTTAGTAGATACTATGGGCTGACATTGATAAGACTGGCAAATTTATACATTTCATCAGCAATGTGCCACCCGGTTGCCTTATATGCTAACATTTCTGGGATCACATCATGCAAACTTTTTCTTTTAAACAGCATATAAGTTTACATTGTTTCACAGAATGCCCTGTTTTTATTTCTAAGCGACAGAACAATCAATTTCTGTTGGCAACAGAACCTTGTTTTTCTTGAACTTGCAAAATAAATAGATAACTATTAGGAAGTTATTACCAGATAAAAGATAAACCCTTGCAACCTTATCCTACACATATTTATTCAGAAGTAAGCCCCAATTACATCAACAAGACTTCCATAAGCATGCCTACAATTATAACCCCAGTCTCGCTTTCCTTCTAGTTCTGCACAAGTGCTATAATCAGCAGCCTACTCTTTCCATGCAGTTCTTTTGCATGGCCTTCACCTGAACGCTAGAAGCCTGCCCTTTTCAGCCCCTCCCCTCTTCTAAAGGGTTTTTTTATCAACATCCTGCAGTATTAGTAAAAACGTTTCTCACACAGAACATAGTAATTGGTTTCCTAGCAGAGAGAGTGAGGCAGCAGAGCATCTGTCTAAGTCATTTAGGTCTGAAATGGATTGTCTTTTATTCTTGCGCAGTTTAATGTAACTTGCAGCTGAAGTGGGTTGATAGTAAGAGTCACAGGAAGGACAGATTTAAAGGTGCTTGGATTTCTCCCAGAGATTTAGCTCCCACCATAAAGGCTTTTACATGTCATCAGCTTTCCCCTTCTTTTAAAGTCTACACCTGTGGTAGTAGCAAAAGCCCCTTAAAGGTCCAGCTCCTCTGGACCTAGGATATGATGGCAAGTTTGTTTAAAAGAAACCATTACATCCCATGGCATCCTGCCCTGTTAAAATTCAAGGACAGATAAGATCCGATTGTCACCTACTCTTTCTCCAGAATGCTGAGATGCTGAAAACCACAAATATTCTTTGCAGGATTCTTGATTTGAAAGAAGATTCTCAACACACTAGAGTTCAATTCCTGGGGGCTGTACATAATTAGCTACTTGCTTTCTCTTTAAAGAACTTGCCAACTCAGTGTACTCCCCCCCCCCCATACAACCTTTAATGTCTGCCTTCATTGGGGTCATATTAGTGCTTATCTAATTTGTCTGAAAGCCAAACTTATCAATGTTGTTTGTTGAATCATTTGGAAATGGCACATTGAGAAAAGTCTTCAACCCTGCTATGGGACGGTGTAACCATTTTAAGATCCATGCCTCTAGTTAAGGTCTTGCAGCCAATAATAGTTGAAGCACCTGAAGCCAAGCAGGAGTTCTAAAGCACTAGTTAATCTGCTATACAAAGCTGTTGGACAGTCGACGCAGAGAGTCAGAGCTGTTGTCTTTGAATCTTGGCAGGGGTGCAGAGGCACCCTGGCACAGGCTAGTCAGTTCACTTTCTAAGACTATTATTGTGTCATGGCTAATTTAATTATGAGGATGGTAAATATTGTTCAGATTATACAGAGAACCTGATAAGTTTAGAAGTATAGAAAAGAAAGAGATGGGCTCATTCCTCTCAAAGAGAAAATGTCGCATTTAATAAATGGGGGCGGGGGGAATCTGGTTTCAATAATAATCAACGAATAGATTAATCATAGTTTACACATCTTGGCAGAAATCTACTTAGAAGAGAATATAAGCAAGGTGTAACTTGATTTCAAAAAAGGACTTAGAGAATTAATTCCAATTGGCTTAGCTGTTAGCCCTGTTATATGTTATTACAGGATCATGTTTAGAAGCAGTCTTAGGGCAAGTTAACACCATCCTCTCCTTCCCCATTGTAGGAAGTTATAGCTTATGCACACTCTTCTTTGCTGAACATAATAACCAATGCTATTTTATTCATTTTGCTGGTGACTAAAACTTTGACAAAATGTCAGTCAGGCCAGTTAACATCAACTTCATCATTTAGCTTAATAAAAAAATAGAAGAGCAACCTAAAGGTTTAGTACCCTGAATGTAAAGGGCAAACATGGCATTAGATTTCACCTACTGTATCCAGGTTCATCATATACATGTACACATACACTTGATTCTTCTGACAAAGTGCCCATTACAAGCATCTCGGGTGGCAGGAACTGAGCCACAGCAATCTGGAGCTGTGCAAATGGGTTAGAGCAGGCTTCCTCAACCTTGGGCCTCCAGATGTTTTGAGACTACAATTCTCATCATCCCTGACCACTGGTCCTGCTAGCTAAGGATCATGGGAGTTGTAGGCCAAAAACATCTGGAGGTCCAAGGTTGAGGAAGCCTGGGTTAGAGGACCGAACCCAGCATGATTTCAGAGGAGACTGAGAAAAGCTTATATCCACACTACCACCTTCTCTGAGTTTAAGGCACTTCAGGCTGCCTTGGGACTTCTGCTGTACTGGGATTCTCTGTGGGGTCTCATGGTTCTTCCTTAGAGGTGGTTCTTCTGGGTTGGGCAGGATCCTGATACAAGCCAACCTTTCACATCTTAGACAACTGATATATCTTCCAGTGAGCCCCATTGCTCAAGAGACCCAGGCTGCCCAAGCACTTGTCGTTGCCCGAAATATAGGAGTCTTCATAGTTTATTTCCTTTCAATTACTCTGTCTCACATCTGAGAGACAATTATCCCTAACCCAAGAGAAACCATCTGTCAGAGTTGCTTCCAGATCCTAGCTCACAGAGGATCACGCTAGCCAGCGATCATTAAATAAAAGTCTTTATTGAGTTACAGTTTCCATTCTCAAGCTGCTGCGTGCAACTCTACGTCTTATGCTTAGATCGGCGAAGCTCCGTCTGAGTCTCCGCCCCTTGTACACCAACTTAATATCCTAGCCCTGCTCCACCTTTTCCGCCTGACTGTTCTTCTCTGGGTCCCTCTGCCCCCCGGGGTCTCTTCCTTCCGGGATTCTTCTGACGCTGACCCCCCGGACCCTCCTGTCTCCTTGCGCCGGGCTTTAGGACCTGGCTCCCTTTCCGGGCTGCCTACTGCGCCACCTTCCTGTGCATTTGAACTTGGCGCGCGCGCCCAACCTTCCACCTTCCGTCTAACCGTCTCTTCGCTCCCCGATGGAGGTGTGGCCACTCCTGACTCGTGCCCTCCCTCCTGTTGTGAGCTGCCAGCGCTTGATCCCTGGCGCCCTTCCTCTTCCCTGCTCTCTGGCGGTGACGCTGGTCCCGATTTCCAACTGCTCCCGTCTGAGTCCCCTCTGGCTCTATCTTCCTGGGGTGTCCCCCTAGTCTCCCCCCTTGCCCTGGCCACTGGTGCTCCTTTCTGTGAATCTTCTGATTCACTGGAAAGACTCGGAGATCTCGGGTCGTCGTCATCACTCATCTTTTCTTCTGCCTCCTCCCCCTCGCTCTCTGTTTCCTCCCTTGCCCTCGCCTCTGCTCCTGAACCCCTGACACCATCAATTATTATGATTTGACTGGAAGTCTTATGGGTCTTGTGGACAAGATCTTGATTTGACAAGGCTTGTTGTTACATGCATCTGTAGCCATGCACATATACAATGGAACTTTTTAGATTTATTTTTTCCAGCAGTAGCTTCCCCTGTGCTACACTGGAAGTTGCTTCTGATACATTCCATCTCTCAAATATGATACGAGCAAAGGCATGGAAAGAGCCAGGACTGCATTTTGGGAGTAGCAAGGATTTCGCATGAAGGTTCCAGGTTCAGTTCCTGGCATTTCCAATCCAAAAGCATCAGGTGATAGGAAAGACCCTTCTCTGCCTCAGACCCTAGAGAACTGTTGCTAGTCAAGGTAGCCAATACTGAGATACCAGTTAGACAAATAGTCTGATGTGGCATAAACTGTTATACTGTTTTCATTCCAGACTTCCCAGTGGCATGCTAGTCTGTCGGACGTGTGTGCATACCCATATCCCAAGTAGACACCATAGATCAAGGAAATAAACCCTAATGGAACAGGCTAAGGACCCATCTAGTCCAGCATCCTGTTCAAGGTGGCCAACCAGATGCCTGTGGGGAGCCCACAAATTGTTTCCACAAACTGGCATGATCACAAAGTATAGCAAGTATTTCCAAGAATTTGCTGGTATATGGTTATCTATTATTAGAAAAATCAGTGGTATGTGTAGCTTCATTTCTATTCACGGAAGACTTTGCTCTGTATTATATAGATATAATATAAATTGTTAGATCTATCTTATTGGAATAAGGCCACAGTTGCTGCCACATCAAGACTGCTTAGTCACTTTGGGTGGGAGTCAAGTGTTGCCCTTCTTCCTCAGAGAACTGCACGCCAAGTCATTTTTGGACACTGCTTTTTTATGTTAAAAAATGCTAAGTGCTTCTAAGTTGCTGATTAAAAGTATCTGATTTATTGACGCAACAAAACCCTGAGTGACAATGACAAATGACAAGAAAAAGTAATGAACTAAACTGAAAAGCCAGGATGAAGATGCTGCATATTGTAGGAGTGAGGTTGTGCAAAAGGTTTGGAAAAACTTAATAAGGTATTTCAGTTGACAGCTTTTGAGGTTTTTTCCTGAAAGCTAAACTGAATGAGAAGTTTGATAAATGTACACCTCACACATTATTTTCAGAAGTCTCTGATTCTGGCTTAACTTCTGATTCAGACACAAAATGTGCTTCCTAGGCACTTAGCACTGCAATGAGCACCAGACTTGTGTCTATTAATAAATTACTTGAAATGTTCCATGAGTTCGAAATTTTAATCTTGACAAGTATAATTTAATGCAATTCCAAACATTGCTGCAGTCAGCAATGCTATCTGGAAAACAGGAAGCACAACGGAAGTCTCTCATTAAAGAGGAGATAGCAACAGGGGTTTGAAGTGACTCGCTATTTTTATTCGATGGCAGCACTTTCTCCCTTTCTAATCCTGCTCATCTGCATGGCCTGGCAAGGGATAGCCTCTCTGAGTTGCATATATCTTGCAGGTGATCAGAACTCTGATTGCTGCTTCCAATGTATTTATGTAGGAGCTTGTTTAAAATGCAGAACATTTATTGTCATCTCTGTATTTTTCAACTTCTTGTTCATACTGCAATCACATTTTCAGAGGTTTGTACTGTTGATGCTCAAGAAAGCATCCCAAACATGGCAAGTGGTACAGAACTCTGCAGCTCCACCCCACCTGCCTTTGGAAAATGTTTTGATTCCTCAAACGCCGTTTGCTTGTTTGTTTGTTTGTTTGTTTGCACAATTTATGTCCCATGCCTTTTTTTCTTTTCTTTTTTTTGCTACTAGCATAGCTAACAGAGTTGTAAGATACAATTAATGTGCAATAAAAACAAAACTTTAAAATGTAAAGTGTACAAAGTAAAACAACACACTAAAGCAGCAACAGTCTGTTCAAATGGACAACAAAGTCAAACGTGTTCTATCTATATTTTAAATGCTTCGGCTCTTACAAATCTGGGAAAACAGAAATATTTGTGGCCAGTACATAAAATGATGGTTGTGAAGGTAACAGATCTCTCTGGAGCAGACACTGAAAAGACTCCCTTTTTCAGTAACAACACACTGCACTTCAGATCGCACCACAAGAAAAGGTGTCAGTTGATAATCTCAGTGGATTAGAAGATTGATGTTGGGAGAAGACACTCCAACAGGTATTTGGGTCCTAATCCATTGCAAGACTTTAAAGATTAAGACCAGAACTTGGATTTGTGCTCATAAATTTACCAGGAGCCAGTGGAGTTGTTTTAATATAGGCAAGATACAATCTCTTCATTTGGTCCCTATTAGCAACCTAGCAGCATAGCTACAGGTTCCATGCTGTCTTCAGTGGCAGCCGCATGAAATACACATTGCAGTAATCCAGCCTACACATTACCAAGCACTGGTAACTATGGCCAAACTACTCATGTCCAAGAGTGGGTTGCAGTCAGTGTATCAGCCACAACTGATAGAAGGCCCTTGGTGCCACAGAGACTACTTGAGTCTCGGGTGAGAAAGATAACTCAAATAGCACCTCAAGACTGTGAACATGATCCTTCAAGGAGAGTGCAGCCCCCTCCAGAGCTGGCTGAACACCACTTCCCTGGGCATACACTTCACCCAGCCCATTACTGCTTTCAAACACCTGATCAGCATCACCTGGCTCGACTGGAAATGACAGGCGAAGCCTCTGACCTTACTCAGTGACTTCATGTTAGTATTGAATAACATGAGGACTTTTGAACAATAGAATGGATGCCTAAGTCTACCAATACCATCTTCTGGAATTTCAACGCAAGGTTGTGTCTGTTTAGGGAATCTTTGAGTCACTGAGCTTTAGATCCCAAACAATGAGCCATCAAGGTGGAATTTCATTTAGTTCCAAGTGTGCATAGGGAACGAGGTCTGTTCATGCAATGAGATTTCCCCCCTCCTCACCTTGACCCACCCCCCAGCTCCTCCAACCTTCCAGAGCAGATTTTGGAGACATGGGGGAGGAGAGAGAGGAAGACTATTGTGTTAGGGGACCTTGTTCCTCACATACAACAACTTAGTTGAATCCCAGCCTTAGTTTCCTGCCCAATGCATGGAAAGCTGGACGAGTGGGAAGTGCTGGTTCAGTAGCACCAGAGCTGTAGCTATAAGGGGGCTAGCTGTGTTTTTTGCCCCTGGTGAAGCCTCCAGAGGGGTGCCCTTGAGGTTCCCAACCTTTGTGTGTGTTTACGCAAAAGTGTGTGGGCTGTGCGTGCAAAACTGGGTCTTTGACCTGGGTGAAATTAAGCTTAGATTTGCCCCTGAGTAGTACCATCCCTAGCATGAGGATTTTGGTTTGCACTCATTTCACATGCTAGCAAGGTTATTCTTAAAATTCTACAAGGCAGGCTTAAGCAGTATGTGGGCCAAGAACTCCCAGAAGTGCAAGCTGGATTTCGAAGGGGCAGAGGAACCAGAGACCAAATTGCAAACATGTGCTAGATTATGGAGAAAGCTAGAGAGTTCCAGAAAGACATCTACTTCTGCTTCATTGACTATGCAAAAGCCTTTGACTGTGTCGACCACAGCAAACTATGGCAAGTTCTTAAAGAAATGGGAGTGCCTGATCACCTCATCTGTCTCCTGAGAAATCTCTATGTGGGACAAGAAGCTACAGTTAGAACTGATTGTTTCAAAATTGGGAAAGGAGTACCACATGGCTGTATATTGTCTCCCTGCTTATTTAACTTATATGCAGAATTCATCATGTGAAAGGCTGGGCTGGATGAATCCCAAGCCGGAATTAAGATTGCCGGAAGAAACATCAACAACCTCAGATATGCAGATGACACAACCTTTATGGCAGAAAGTGAGGAGGAATTAAAGAATCTTTTAATGAGAGTGAAAGAGGAGAGCGCAAAATATGGTCTGAAGCTCAGCATCAAAAAACCAAGATCATAGCCACTGGTTCCATCACCTCTTGGCAAACAGAAGGGGAAGAAATGGAGGCAGTGAGAGATTTTACTTTCTTGGGCTCCATGATCACTGCAGATGGTGACAGCAGCCACGAAATTATAAGACGCCTTCTTCTTGGGAGAAAAGCAATGACAAACCTAGACAGCATCTTAAAAAGCAGAGACATCACCTTGCCCGTATAGTTAAAGCCGTGGTTTTCTCAGTAGTGATGTATGGAAGTGAGAGCTGGACCATAAAGAAGGCTGGTCGCCGAAGAATTGATGCTTTTGAATTATGGTGCTGGAGGAGACTCTTGAGAGTCCCATGGACTGCAAGAAGACCAAACCTATCCATTCTTAAGAAAATCAGCCCTGAGTGCTCACTGGAAGGACAGATCGTGAAGCTGAGGCTCCAATACTTTGGCCACCTCATGAGAAGAGAAGACTCCCTGGAAAGACCGGATGTTGGGAAAGATTGAGGGCACAAGGGGAAGGGGACAACGGAGGACGAGATGGTTGGACAGTGGTTCTTGAAGCTACCATCATGAGTTTGGCCAAACTGCGGGAGGCGGTGGAAGACGGAGGGCCTGGCATGCTCTGGTCCATGGGGTCACGAAGAGTTGGACATGACTAAACGACTAAACAACAACAACACTGAAGCAAATGGTGCCCACCCTATGGAACACCCTCCCATCAGATGTCAAGGAGATAAAGAACTACATAACTTTTAGAAGACATCTGAAGGCAGCCCAGTATCAGGGTGTTTTTTAATGTTTGATATATTATTGTGTTTTGATATATTCTGTAAGCTGCCCAGAGTGGCTGGGGAAACCCAGCCAGTTGGGCAGGGTATAAATAATAATAAAATGATGATAATGATGATGACAACAACAACGTGGGAAGAGGTTGTGCCAATGTTCCATTGCCCACACTCTGTCACCTAGGCTGGCAAATAGGACTGGGCCTCTGAAAAACTAGATGATGTTTGTCATGAAGGAAAAAATCCTAGCAATTGAACAAACAATGAAATCTGTGAGTAATTCTTTATTGTGTAGGGAAGGAGTAATCATTGAAGCAGGCTTTCTACCTGCCACTCCCATGAGTCGATGAATAGTCAGAAACTCTTCAGATTGGAATATGGGGGCATTAGTAAAACCACAGAAATGGGAGCTGATGAGACGAATGACAAGCACTGAGGATTAGAGATGAGAGGAAATCCTTTAGTAGAAACCAATAATGCAATGGATGCAAGTCAGATTTTAGGAGGTTGTACAGTTGTACAGTAGGAGATAACGTACCTAGTAGTGTTTGCTCTCAGTATTTTTGGCTTTGAGATATGGTTTGCAGTAGTCTACGTTAGATTCACTTGTAAAATCTAATTCCCCTGAGTTGGTAAGGCACAAAACATTGACACAAAACTGAGCCTTTTGTGTCATCCTGTGGAACGCTTTTGTAACAGAGATTCAGCAAGTGTATTTTATTTAACCTTCAAACATTTGCTGAAAACTTTCCTATGCTTCCAGGCTTATGTAAACAGTTAAGAAAACACGTTTTGTAATAGCTGTTAGTCTATTATTTAAATTTCTCAGGTGGTTTGTATTTGTGTGTGTGTGTGTCACACACACACACACACAAAATTGTTGTAAACCACAGTTTTTAAAAATGAAATTGCAGAATACAAGTTTGTTTGTTTTTTAGAGATAAAATGGATAAATAAAAGACAGGGCTAATACAGTCCATAATATGGCAGTGCATTTGGATCTAGCATTTAAGTAATGGAGCGATGATGTTGATTTAAAAAAAACCCTGCAGAAGCTGTTTTATTTTTATTAATTACACATTTTATTTGCCATGCATTAGTAAATTGAAACAATTGCTGAGTCAGAACCCTCTGTTGGCTACTACTGCACAGGCTAAATGCAAGAAGAGCCAACCACAGACCATAGCTTAGATCTCGTAACTAATGACCCAACTGCCACTTCACAGCTTTTTCCTGGCACTGGCAGCTGGTTTCAAATTAATTTCAGAGAATAATTGAAAATAAGGTGGTGAGAAATGTGCTTTCCTCAGTTGAACATCTCTCTAGGCACTCTTCTGAAGCAGCCTCACACTGCTGTTCTGGGATGTCACTGGTAGGTGTAACTGGTACTCGCTCAGAATATAAAATGTTCAAAACCCAAAATTTAAAAAAATGCAATTTCTATTTTACTAAAGATATCTCTTCTTTAGTAAGTGATAGACTGTACTGTGATTCATTTTGATCACATATACTTCTAGTCAGAAAGCAGTATATTCCAGTTGTGTCCTGTTAACTCACTTGTCATCAGTTGTGTCAGGGAACTGACATCGGAGCTAGAGGCGGAGGGAAGGCTCTCAAATGATGCTGGAGAAGGGCCCAGCAGGGAGAGAAGCAGCTCAGCAGATGGGGAAGCAAATCAGCGCAACACCAGGGATAAAGGGGGGCAGATGGGGGAATCGGAGAGAGGGCTCCAGGACTCTTCACCGGACACCAGCGGGGAGAGCACGGGTCCTCCGCTACCCACGCCCTCCCTGCGCAGAAGACTTCCGCGCAGGGAGAGTAGGAGGAGACTTGGCGTCAAACAACTTTTATGTTGGAAAAGGTTTAAGAAACACCCACTGACGGATTCTGCTAGCGACTGAGGCAGCCACGAAGTGAAGGGCTGCCCAGACAGAAAGGTTTAACCAGGCAACATAGCCAGGAGAGGCGGCAACCTACGCACAAGCAACCCATACTCATTACAAGTTGCCTCTTTTCTTTGGGAGAAAAGAGAATGTCGCCTCTTCTCAAAGGCACACCCTCTCCATTTCAGGTAGCGCAAAGTAAAAAGGGGCAAGTGAGAAGGGTTAATTGTTTGTGTTTGGTAGCAACACTGTTTTTGAGGAGCCCTTGGCTCTCCGCTTCTAAATCCCATTTAGAGTGATCCTTTGGTAGAAATAGCTGCCAGCCAGAAGGTTAGTGCCTACTTTGGCCCCCATTACAAAGTACATGCATGCTTGCCAAGTGCCCAGAACTGCTTCAGCAGTATCCTCTTGAGAGATAAAGGAGACAGAACTATACCAATATGCTGCAGGTCATCTCTGGTATTGTCATAGGATGCTACCAAGTAGGTCACTGCGACCACCTGCTTGTTGGCACAGTGACTCACAGATTTGCTATTTAAAATGGTTCCCACACGTGTGTGTTCTCCCATGTGCTCCTGCTGAGCATGCTTTACTCTGCGTCACTTGTGGCTTCCTCTTGTTCTCTTCCACGTCACTCTTTGTAACAGCTCTATTATTCCCCAGCTAGCGCCTGTGCAATTTTGTTCAGGCTTTTTTACCTTGTTCCATTTCATCTTCGGTACTTCAAAAGCACCTCGGGCTCATTGTGTCCTCTTCCTCTCCCCACCCTGGTGGACCATCAGCTCCTTTCACGTGTGCCTGCCATTCAGAGTTCCAGGCAGTGTGTTTTCCGCTGCTTCTAAAATATATCCTGCCTCGCCTCCTTCCTTCCTGCCGCTGACACAGAGTTGAGCATATTGCCGTCAATCTATTTGCAAAAGCTGCTATCAGACATTGCTGCAATTTTTGTAGCATTCGTATGCTCAAAGCAGTGTCCCTCCTCATTAAGATTCATGTACAATAAATATCTCATTATTACCTGCTTTGCTTTTCCACTTTGCCTCCTGTTATTATGAGCACTGTGGAAATTAGTGTCTTTCCTTTCTGATTGTAATTCTGAGCACACATTTTAACAGTGTGTGTATTTTTCTTATTGTCCAATATACTAGCTTCTGCTACTCGGGCAAATGAGAGCAAATGAGGCAAGTAGCAGAAGGTCACACTGTGTCTTCACTATATAGCGAGGTTTACACAATCTTTGCAGCTGACCTCTGGATACACTCATAGGAGGAGTATCGTCTCATTGCTCTATGATAAGGTGTTTCTATCTGCAGCAACAAACAATCAGAGCTATCTATTTTCAGCTGTACTATCGTTCTGAAATCTTTTCTACGGCTGTGAATTGCAAATGCTTCCCAGCTTGCCAAAAGTACCTCTTCAAAAGATACTTCTCTCAGCTAGCCTTAATACAGGATAAAATTTCTTCCTCTATATTCTGCCTTGTCCATATTTGCTTATAAATGATTTGATATATAAAATGCAAATAATTCTAACTACTTCCTAACAATCACCTTATCCCTTATATACCCAACTGATCACTGTGCTTTGCATGTGAGGGCCTCCTGCAGATACCATCTTATATGCTCCGATTTGGATATGTAATCCTATCAAAATACCCTTTCATTTAAAGTATATGGTATATAGAAAAGTTCTAGTTCTTGACAATCCTGTGCAGGCACATAGGAGAGCAAAATACCACAAAAAATATATACGCACCAATGAATTGAATAGTTATTTGCCATCAAACATGTAGACATCATTGATATTAATCTAATGGGACACACCCAACTTGAAAAATATGGGCAGTATTCAACTAAATAACAGCTTGAGCAAAATGACTTCACCTTTTGCAAAAGGACTTCATTCCTTCTCCTCCCCCTTTTAGCCCCCTAAAACTCTTATGGGGGTTCCCCCAATACTTGGAAACAGACTTGGAAACAGTGCAGAGCATGCATTGGGGGGAGGAGAAAGGGAAAGTCCCATTGTACAAGTGAAAGTCGTTCTCCTTGCACAATGATTTAGTTGAATACCGCTTTGTGTATTTCCTGGGATATTCTTAGCAGCTCTGTCACAGTTCAAATGCAGCCTTATTTTTTGCCCTTTGTAATAGCTGCCCTGCCAGCTCCTGAACAGAATGGCTCATTAATGAAAGAAGCTTCATTTAGCATATGCATTTCCAGCAAATCTTGATAATCTCTAATTAAACGACAGAAGATCCCCTTCATTTACATATCAATAGGAACCTAAACACATTCATTCTTTATGTAAATAGCCTTCTTCCAGTCTATCCCCCCCCCCACAACCCATTTAGAGAAGATGGTGCCAGAAACTTCTCAAGGCCACACTTTCCTGCAAAGGAATCCTTTTTCCGTGCCTTGAACCACCATTACTGCCTACCTGTCATACCTCCACCCTACTGGCTTCCTTCAAAGCTCACTTTGCTGACAGCTGGTTAGCCACAATAGCACTCAACTCTGCTTGTTTCAGGCCAGACTAGATGATAAATAAATATTTGCATTTAACATGCATGTTTTTTTCAACTGCAAACAGCAGGCGTAGAGGCTGGGGTTGCAGCAGCCAATGAAGAAGTTTTATACATTACTATCCTTCCCTACTGTAGTCCAGACGAATATAGCCCCTCAAAAGCTACTATTTTAATTTTATTTTCTTTATTAATTTTTCATCCCTTCCTTCCAAAGGAGCCCTGGGCAGCAAACACCAAATAATAAAACAATACAATTGAAAAGAAATGTGTTTCTAAAAACAATTAAAAGCATCTAAAAATATTGAAAACCCCTAAAAAAATCTTAAAGCATAGAAAACAGGTCAGATATCTTTACTGCCAGATGGGCGGGGTATGAAAAATAAATTATTATTATTATTATTATTATTATTATTATTATTATTATTATTATTATTATTATTTCAAGGTTGCCAGGATCAGTATCGTTCAGACGTCAAAGGCTCAGTTAAGCAGAGATGTTAATAATAAGGAAGACATATACACCTCACCAGGGTGGGCATTCTGTAAATGGGGAACAACATTGGGAGGAAAAACATGCTGCAAATAACAGTCAAATAACCATTATTGTCAATACCACAGAAGGGGAAGAAAACTTTAAACTTTCACTCCATATCTGCTGTAATCCCACTAATGATCCCACATATTGCACCACCTCGCTGCTATTTTAAAACATTCATGTTAAATTTAAAGACGTTTGAAAGCTCTACAGTTAACTTTGAAGTACCAGAGGTTGGGGCTTGAAAGGGAAGCATCACCTGATGTCACAATGATATCAGGTGACTGACTTTGGCCCCTCCATACAGAAAATATTTTCCACCCCTGTGCTATTTAAGCAATGTCCTTTGTTCCTCTGAATCTTCATTGGATTCTTTTAAACCTTGTGCCTTGATTTGATTGTTTTAAAAAGCTATATAAACCAACTCCATTTTGGAAGCGAAAGTTCCTTTACAGGTAGTATTCCTGTAAGAAAAGAATAATTTGTTAGTGCAGCAGGAGTTTGGGTAGGTGACAGGAAGCTTATACATCATCAGGTGCATGAATGGGACGGGTAGGATGGGGTGGGAGCAGAGGAGGTTAAACGTCTCCATCATGACTATGTGCATTTTTGTACATCCCCTCCCATCCCAAGTACACAGTATCGCTTGCTGTCAGGCACAGTAATATGGGCCCTGTTATGGAATTTCTTGGTTTTAGTGATTATCCTGTGGATAAGCAATGCAATAACTTCCAGGGGCTGGGCAGACTGAGTTGCAAAGTAATGGACCTGCACAGATAAATTCTCAGCCTGAACAAATCATTTTCCTTTTTTAATATAGTCATTGTCATGTATTCTCTGTGGATGAGGCCATTCAGAATACATATTAGGCTGTATTCTCATTTATATATATATTTTTAACCCAAAATTACTTTTTGTGAAACAGTATCCATCCTTAAGAGATTCCAAAGCCTGATGGCTTACCTTTCCAACTGGAAAGTTGGAAAGGGTTAAGAGAAATGGGAATTATCTGTTTCTTATAGGTACTTTTCTTCATAGTATCTCAAGCTGAAATCATAGCTCAGTGAATATGTGTGTAGCTTCAGAAATTTCAGCACAAATGTCTCAGCCACTTACCTCCCAGCAGTGATGGGAATGTAACAATGAATGCTTGTGCTATGTTTTGAAAATGTTAAATACAAATTAGTGCTAATTGTTATCGCTATCTGATCTTCATCTTAATGTGGGTTTTAGCTGCTGGCAAATGAATTGGACAGTTTGTACTTTCCCCTGAAGCAGCTTAATGTTGTTCTTGCATAAGGTGAAGATCTATAAAATTTTGCCAAAAACATAGGAAGATGATTTTTCACCTCCCAGAGATGGACTTTGCATTTTGAGAGTTACATCCCCTGCAGCCACAATGACATTTGGCTTCAATTGACTCTTCTTACCTAGTACACCACCAACGTAATGAATGGGTCTGCAAAATTAATAACTCCTTCCTTCTGCCCTCTGCCTACCCCACCTGTGTTTTGCATTTAAAGTGTTGGGCATATCTGCATTATAAGAAGCCAGGCTTTAATTTCTCAGAAAGCAGAAGCAGCCACTACTTCTTTAACCCGGGACCATAGGTGTGTGTAACATGATACATATGTTATGTAGCAGGCATAGGCAAACTCAGCCCGCCAGATGTTCTGGGACTACAACTTCCATCATCCCTGACCACTGGTCCTGTTAGCTAGGGATGATGGGAGTTATAGTCCCAAAACATCTGGAGGGCCGAGTTTGCCTATGCCTGCTCTGTAGCATCTGGGAGGGACTTATAAAGTCTGCAATCTACATCGTGTAACCAAGTCTACAAGCTGACCTCATGACTACAACAACTTATTTTTTGTGCTTTTTTTTTTGTTTCTTCTCATCCCCCTTGCTCTGTGTGAAATCAGCAGTAGTAGTAGTTAGGTGGGATTCACCTAACAACTCCTATCAGGAGAAGCCATGCTCAAGGACTTCCACTAGTGCCATAGGACTGTCGCTTCTCTTGTCTCCCTGAAACTGAACCAAGAGAAGCCAAAGAACAGTGGAGCGGGGGGAAGGATGGGGGATTGTTCCATCAGTCTATTACCAAAGCCAGAAACTGATCCAGCACATCCTCTTCCTCACCTGTCAATGTAAACCAAAAATAATTATACACCTGTGTATCATCAGCATATTGGTGACAACACACTCCAAATCTCGGGATGAACAGGTAAGGTTGACTCCTGTGGAACCGAACATTGAAGGCTTCAAGGGACTGAGCAGTATTCTCCAAACACCACTCTCTGGAGATGGCTATATAAATAGGATTACAACAACGGCAAAACACTGCCCCTCAGACCCAGATTGGACAGCCAACAATGGTTGATGATATCAAAAGCCTCTGAGAGATGGCAAATCGGCAAGGTCATAGTCACACTCCCTCTGTTTCTTTTCCAACAAGTACAAGGCAACCAAGGCAGTTTGCTGATGTGTTCTGGGGAATTTGAAAGCTTGCCACAATTTTGTGGCAATTTAGTTGGTCCAAATTGGCTAACTATAAACCTTTGGGGCGGGGAGCATATTTCTGTCAACATTTTATGGGTTTGGGAGTTTTGTTTTGTTTTTTCATTATTGACCAGCATACTTTTTTGACCTTGATTTTTTTCCTCTTTGTAGTTTTGCAATTTGGATATTTATG
Source organism: Podarcis liolepis (assembly GCF_965112155.1). Taxonomy (NCBI): domain Eukaryota; kingdom Metazoa; phylum Chordata; class Lepidosauria; order Squamata; family Lacertidae; genus Podarcis; species Podarcis liolepis. Next base: position 71,710,603 of record NC_139555.1, read on the forward strand.
CCTTGTAAGCTTGCACAACAGAAGAGAAAGCCTAGCTGCACCAGAAATGGTGCCGATAAAATAGAATTTAAAAATTGCCCCATTTACCACTTCACCATTTGTTATAGCCTGCATTTTTTATGTCAATTTGGTGTAGGGGAACACCTACCAATGGATCTTCTTTTCCTAGTGGTTGAAATTACTGAGTGACAATCATTTCTGTGACTGAAATGTCTCCTCACAACTGTTCTTTGGGCATACAAGGTTCTGTGAGTACGTGGAGAAAGTCCTATGTAAATCTATGGCATAAGGACGCATTTTTCCTGCATATGTGTTGCTGCAGTCGTGGAAACTTCTGCAAAACCAAACCTAAACAACAGCCCCTGCCTCTTCCAACTTCATACTTACAATTCATGCTATAACTTTTCCCAAAGCAATTATATACACAGAGACTGTTTGCATGGAGAAAATGTGGTAGCAGATGACTGGGCAAACTTGCCCTAATTTTAGCAGTAATCTTGCTTACAAAAATGAAGCCTGGATGAGCTGTTCATTAAACCTGCACAATATATATCACAGCTGGCATGGCCTTTTGGGCATAGCACTGAAAAGAGAGCTTCTGCAACAGGAACACATTATTTGCAGTAGTGTTCTGTTTTGAGAAACAGGACAGCAGTGTCAACTTCAGGGACACTTTTAACCAGGACAGATTTATTAGGGAATTCCTCTGGGACAATTCCTCTGAAATGATCTGGCAGTAGATTTCATAACTGCTGTAGTCACCGCAACAGGCAAACAGTTAACTGAACTGTGGGAGCCCAGTGGCAGATAAAAGGCTGTCAAGAGCCTCCCACCTCCCAGACATCAAGGAAGCAGCCATCTTAATCATCTAATACAGGAAAACAGAAATCAGTATCCAACAGCTGTAAAGCAGGTCTAAAACTGAGAGTGGCTTAAGTCGCTAAACAATTAGCATGAGGCCTGACATGTACCCTTGAGGGATGGTATGGTTGTAGTATGATGTTCCAGAAGGCCTTACCACACAGTCACTGGAAGCATGCCACAAAGCACCCTGCAGCCCAAGAATAAACAGGGCATCTGTAGTGGCAGAGAAGGGAACTTGACCCCAGTGACTCGGCCACATGCTCATTCATCCCCATATGGCAAACCTCAGCAGAAAAAGGATTGTCAGTGACATTTCTAAGAAACTAACTGTCACACCACTTTCTTAGAAATGTATTCAATTTGTGACAAGCAATTACATTTTCTTTTATAGTCTGAAATAATTGCATTGCTTTCTGTTGTGTGAGAGAAATCTGATTCAGAAGCAAGCTGATGAGAATGAGTTCTGAAATAAAAGAGGCAAATGCAATCATTGCAATATAAAGGGCTGCATTTGCCCTCTAATTAGACTCTTTTTGATTAAGCAGTAATTAAATATAGCAGTGCTGAAAGGGATTTTATGGCCAGCAAAATCAGCGCCCTTCTTAAGATGTTTATGTGATGAGGAAGCAGTGTGCACTCTTAATACAGCTTTTTATTTTTGTGAGTCACATTAGACTATTCGTTTACTTAGACACATATTTAAATTAGTTACCACTGAATAGTTTAAAATACTTTTAATTTGCTGTTTCTAGAGCTGTTGTGAATTCAGCTTATTCACAGTGGCTGTGTTGGATCTAATCTAAATTTGATAAGTCCTGTTCTGGGTGAGTGAAGGAACTGGCTTATATCCAGTGTGATTCATAGATTGTTATGAACAAAATTCAAGCCATTTTATTTAGTTCTGTTATGTAGTGGATGGGAGAAGTAGATAGATTCCATTTCTTTAAAAGCAATCAGACTAATTTATGTGCAGATATAAAAATTGCCTTACTGTATCAAACAAAGGTCAACATTTACTTATTTAATGAATTTATATCCCACCCTTTCCAGTTTTGCATTATGTTTCCAGTAAAAGGCAACAGGGAAACTCCACAAAAAAGTGCAATGACAATCACCGGTTGGTTACCCTTCTTATCATATGTTTATCAAAAGTATACTGCAGGTTTGTGCAGAAATTATATTTAAGCTGTTGGGTCTAATAGCTGTTGGATATCACTTTATACCGTGAACAATTCTCTGTATGTCAGGGATGGGGAACATGTGGCCCTCCAGATGTTGTTGGATTCCAGCTGTCATCAATACCAGCCAGCATGGCTAATGGTCAGGAATGATGGAAGTTCAACAATATCTAGCGGAACAAAACTTCCTCATTCGTACCATAAGTATGTGTGTTTTAACAGCTACCTGACTCAGTAAAATTATACTGGCCTTGTTTGCACATAATACTGAGCCAAATGGTGGTACATTTAGAAATTTGTGAGTATTTTGCTTCTCCTCCACTCATCCTTTTGCTTTGCTCCTGGGAGCAAAACCATGGTTTGGATTAGCATTGCATCCAAACGCAGGCTCATAGTTTGTGCCCCCCCCCCAATAAGTAAAGTGTAATTTACTCTTGGAGCCAGTTTCTTTTAGTGAAGCATAACTTGGATGTAGACCTCCAGCTGAGTCACAGGTAATCTTTCATTTATGAATGAACTTCCTAACAGGGAGGTCTATAAATACAAGTGAGGAGTTATTAATGGTTTCTTTTCCTTTGCATGTAATAATAAGGGGTGTGGGAATGGTATAATCATGACTCTGGATGTTGGGATAACAGCCACTGACCCTCAGGTTTTTAGGACTGTGGCCATCAGGTAGTCAGGAGCTGGCATAATGAAACTAATTTATCACCCTCTGAATCTTGATTGAATAAACTAGCCCTCTGTTTTGATGGGGCAGGTTGTATGATCAGTCTGGAAGTCTACCATTAAAGTCCATATTATGATAGAGCAGGCTTCCTCAACCTCAGCCCTCCAGATGTTTTGAGACTACAGTTCCCATCATCCCTGACCACTGATCCTTCTAGCTAGGCCAAAAAAATCTGGAGTGCCAAGGTTGAGGAAGCCTGTGATAGAGAGTAAAGAGAATGGAACTGGGCGACGTTGGTTTCAGAAACTGTAGAACTTTTTTCAGTCATAGAATCATAAAATTGTAGTTGGAAGCGATCATGAGGGCCATCTAACCCAATTCCCTGCAGTGCAGAAATCTTGGGGCTTGAACCCATGACCCTGAGACGAAGAGCCTCATGTTCTACCTACTGAGCTATCCCAGCTGGGTAAGGAGAACAAGAAGCACCTTTCAGCTAGTAGCAAAACCCACTTTGGGGATGCTGGATTGCTGTCATTTAAGTGGCAGGTTCCATGTCTTCTAAAATAATAGATTCACAGAACAGAGAGCTATACAGAAAATAGCTTTCAACTTGACAGAGAAGGGAAAGGATTTTAAATGGTGAAACATCAAAGGGGGATAAAATGTCAAGCCCTTTCTTCCTGGACACTACAGTGAGGGTAAAAATAGCCCTTTCAGTGCTGTTTTCTGATCTGTTAACTTAGAGCTGTCATTTTAAACCCTGCAGGCTTCTGACCACATGCATCCTTAGTTGCAAGTAGCTCTTTTCTAATAGGCCAGGTCAGAAAGCGACAGTGTGGTTTATACGGTGTGCCATTAAGTGGGCGCCTTCAATTATTCTGTTACTTGTGTCCCCCTGCCCCCCCGACAACATCACCTAAGGTTGGAGGAGAACTTTGATTCAAATCTGAAAGTGTCAGAGTTGCACTTTCCAAAACAATATGCAAACCAAAGCATAGCTAGCCTTCAAAAGGCACACCTATCTGAATTTTGCAATGCATTTCTCAACCAACCAGTGTTTATAAGAATGCATATACCGTATTTTTTGCCCTATAGTACGCACTTTTCCCCCTCCAAAAATGAAGGGGAAATCTGGGTGCATCCTATGGGGCGAATGCAGGCTTTCGCTGAAGCTTGGAGAGCGAGAGGGGTCGGTGCGCACCAACCCCTCTCGCTCTCCAGGCTTCAGGAAGACATCCGCAGCCTAGGCAGCCCTGCGGGAGGTCCCGCAGGGCTGTCTAGGCTGCGGATAGCAGCCTGCCGCCCGACGGGCGGGGCGCCCTGAAGCAGAGTACCCCGCCCGCCGGACAGACATCCGCAGCGTGGGGAGCCCTGCAGGAGTTCCCCGCAGGGCTTCCCACACTGCGGATAGCAGCCTGCCGCCCGTTAAAATGTGGTATATTAGGAGAAAGTGCATTAAAACGAAGATGAAATAACATACAAAAATGCATTCTATCAGGTGAAATCATTTGCAAAACATGTGTACATTAGTCAAAATGGCATGTGAAAAATAGCTTATTGGAAGAAATTTGCACTAAAACACTGGTGAATTTTCATGAAGATTTTTATTTTTTGCAAATTTATTATCTGTTTCATTAAAATTATACACTGCTTGATTGTAAAAAGCAAACAAACTCAAAGCAGTTTACAAATTGCTATAAAACATCAGGAACTGAATTACCAGTTAGTACTTGTGGATTCCTATATGTTAGATAGCTACCATTCTAGAACAGGACTCTATAGAGAGCTATAGAAAAATATATTTGTGTTGTCCAGTAGAGATTAAGGAAAGGACAGTTATTGTGGTGGACAGGAGGCAGGAAATACACTGCAAGGAGGAAATACAAATACAAGGACCTCTATGGAAGCACTGTGATGCGTCTTTGTGCCCTGGTCCATATGGGCTTTGCCCCCAGTGTCAGTGATGCAGTACAGATTTGTTCTTTGATTCCACAAATCAAAGAACACCTTGGTACCTTGCAAGACGAATGCCTCGCAAGACAAAAAACTCGCTAGACGAAAGGGTTTTTGGTTTTTTGAGTTGCTTCGCAAGACGATTTTCCCTATGGGCTTGCTTCGCAAGACGGAAACGTCTTGCAAGTTTGTTTCCTTTTTCTTAACACCGTTAATACAGTTGCGACTTGACTTCGAGGAGCAACTCATAGAACGCGGTGTGGTAGCCTTTTTTGAGGTTTTTAAAGACTTTGGTGATTTTTGAAGCTTTTCCAAAACTTTCCCGACACCGTGCTTCGCAAGACGAAAAAAATGGCAAGACGACAAAACTCGCGGAACGAATTAATTTCGTCTTGCGAGGCACCACTGTACAGTGTTTGGCAAGTTCCCATGCGATGAGCTGTTATTAATGGTTACTGGGAGTAGATGATGAGATTGGAAAGGATTGGTGTAAAGCGAGAAGGATTATAAATCTAGTGCTGGTCCAGATTATTCTTCTGTTGGTATAACCAGGCATCCTACTTATCTGAATGTGGAAGATGCAATTTCACTGAATTTTAGGCATCTGTAAGAAACGTGGGTAAATTTCTTTCATCCCCGGGCATTTAAAACTTATCCCAGTACTAGGCCTGAGCTGGTATAGCATTTTAGCTGTGCAAGACCATCATTTTATGGTGCTAATGAATTGTCAAATAACTCTCTTTCATTTCACCCTGGTGTATTCTGTAGCTCTCTATATAGGTAAGGTAACATAATGCAAGGTTTCTACTTCATATTACTGGTGTCTTGCAAAATCTTCAAAAAAAAATCTCTACCGTGTTTGCTTTTCTTTGCTTCATGAACTCTGTTGCTAGCTGGCAAGACTTGGCAAGGGCTGGCTGGCTATAAAAAGGCTACTCAGGTAGCAGTTCCTTGGGTCTTTAGCCAAAGCCAGAGCTTTTGAGCTTAGTCAATATACAAGGGTGCATATAGGTTAGTTTAATAGCTGCCAGTAAGACATCCAGTAAAACTCTGCAGAAATTAATAGCAAGAGCAGCTCACCTGGAAGTGGTATATTGTACTGCTCCATAGAGCATTAAAATATGCATTATGAATGTTAACTTATCTGTCAAGCATATTAGGGTAACCGGGCACACTCATTCACAACACTTTATGTGGGAAATTTCTTCCATGCAGGAAAGCCTTTGTAATGTGGAAGCAATTTTGTGCTCCCTCTTTGTGAAACGTGTAGGTGCTGCTGTACTGTGTTCATGTATTGCTTTGCTACAGATGTACAATAGGTTTTACAAGTAAACATGGCAAGCCTCATTCCCTACGTCTGTCTGTCTGTGGTCTAAATGAAATCTGACATGCCTCCAACAGGAGATGGGGTTTGTTCCAGAGGAGTAGCTATACCACTGGCATATAAACCCTTTACATGTGCAGCAATTAGGAGCTGCAATCTGATTAAAGAACATTTAATCAATTGCCAGGTTTTTAGTTTAGCAGATTAAATATGCATAGTCATAAAACAAATTAACCATTTTTTATTAAAATAAATGTAACCATAATACCAAGTGAACACACTAGGTATTAACATCCATCACCACACTGGAAGATCATGTTTGAAGTATAATACCAAGCATGCTTCATTCTTTAGCTTCTCCCAGCATCTGGTATTCTCAGAAGAACATGGACATACTATTTTCAACCATCATACCTGGAAGAGACCAAGGGTTGTACCTAAATGTAAACAGCCCAGAACCCTCATTGCTTAATTGTGCCCCCCTGCCGCTGCCACTACTGATATTCAGCGGCTGTGCAGCGTAGAAAATGCAGCACTGCAACCCTCATCCTTCTGACTCCCCTGAATAGCAGTCAGTGCTGAGATCATGAGCCCCTCCTATCTGCACTCCCCCCCCCGTCCTCCACATTCTCCTTCCTTCCCAGTGTGGCAGCTTCTCAGCATGTAGACTGCCCTGGCCACCATGTGGTTGTGCTGAAAGGGACCCAGTTGTGTCAGCAGTGGGTCACGTGCCCGTGCTGAACACCAACTGTGTTGGGGAAGCGGCAGCGGCAGAGGGAACTCACACACAGGAATGGAATGGGAATGGAGGAAGGATGAGGAAGCCACAGCTCAATGCTGGAATAAATGCTGCCAAGAAATGAAGAGAGAGAGGGAGGGAGGGGGAGAGAGAGAAAGAGAGAGATGGAAGTGCTGAGCCAAATGAAGCATACAGCACTTGATTAATCAGGGCTGTGATTTATCAAGACATAATATTTTAATTGATGGATGGATTGCGTTGATTAATATTGCAACCCTTGGCCAGCCAATAAGGACATAAGATGGATGCAGCTGAAGCAGTTTCTTGCTGGTACTGGGTTTTGTTTAGATGAAACAACAGCAGCAACAGAACTTGTGCTAGCCAGCAGCAATAGATACATAATTGAAAAGGTGGTTTGATATGCCTTTGCAGTAGTTTGCATGCCAAAGGTTTTTTTATCTGTTTGTGTGTAGATCGCCAAAATCTATAATCATTTATCATTAAAACAATCTCTCTCTCTCTCCCCCTGCATTATTATCTGATTGCAGAAAGTTACTGATGTATGCATAATGAATGTCTGCCTGGTTGCCTTTAGGGAAAGAGAGAAGCATGGCTACACTGAGGTGTCTTGGGCAGTAGCTGCAACATATAGGCCTTACATCCAGATGTTTGTCACTTGTTGACTGAGAAAGTGAGAAAGAATACCTTGGCCTAGCTCCCCTTCTCCCTTTGGCATCCGGGAATTCCTTACACATACGTTATCAAGAGACATTGCACTTCATCCCAGAATGCTCCAGTATGCTCCATCTGCACTTTTGGTCTCCCTAGCTTCTAGAACTTTGTTGTTTGTACAAAGTGCCCTTTCATTTATCACCTCCCTTTTTGTGCTCCTAGTTTTGTAGACGTGACTTGAAACAAGAAAAGCACCATGTAGATGTCACCCCAGCTCCAGTTTACTGACTTATCTTTCAGGCTCCACAAGTGCAGGCAGAATTTTGTTGTTGTTGTTTAGTCATTTAGTCGTGTCCGACTCTTCGTGACCCCATGGACCAGAGCACGCCAGGCCTTTCTGTCTTCCACTGCCTCCCGCAGTTTGGTCAAACTTATGTTGGCAGCTTCAAGAACACTGTCCAACCATCTTGTCCTCTGTCGTCCCCTTCTCCTTGTGCCCTCCATCTTTCCCAACATCAGGGTCTTTTCCAGGGAGTCTTCTCTTCTCATGAGGTGGCCAAAGTATTGGAGCCTCAGCTTCACGATCTGTCCTTCCAGTGAGCACTCAGGGCTAATTTCCTTAAGAATGGATAGGTTTGATCTTCTTGCAGTCCATGGGACTCTCAAGAGTCTCCTCTAGCACCAAATTTCAAGCACTTACCTCTTTTACAGGATATTGAATAAAATTCTTTGGATGTTCTCAGTTCACTTTATACATAACTTCTCTCCTTAATTAATTTTATTACAATGTAGTGTTGTCTTTTTTTAAGCAACTCCTAAAGCTCTGAAGGAATATTCTCATTCAAGGCTCTGTCATGGCTCTTTCCTCCCATCAAAGGAGTGGTTTTAATCTTTTGTAAAAAGCAGTAGTTGCTTAACCCAGTGTTTCCCAACCTTGGGCCTCCAGCTGTTTTTGGACTACAACTCCCATCATCCCTAGCTAGCAAGACCAGTGGTCAGGGATGATGGGAATTGTAGTTCAAAAACAGCTGGAGGCCCAAGGGTGGGAAACACTGGCTTAACCAATCACTATTAAGGAGTTATAAGAAACTAGAACTTAAAATGAGAGATAATCATAATAATAATAGACTGCATAGAATGTCTGAAGCCTATGAACAGTCATATTCTTGCACACTATTAAACAATGCAGGGCCTTTATTATATTGGCTTCAGCATATTTGCAAGAGAGTAAGCTCAAGAGATTTGATGCAGCAATTCACCTGATCCTGCCCCTTTAAAGCTGATATAGTTCAGTTGTTAAGTCATCTGAACTAGAATGACCCTGGTTCAAATCTCACCTCCACTCATTTTATCTCCTTAAACACCTGCTTTCCCTTCCACTCAGCATCAGACATGAGGTCAGCAGCAGACCCAGCCTCAGATGAGATGAGCCTGTAGTGACTCTACCATCCTTCAGATCAGCTAGTCTTCAGTAGGCAGTATGGGCAATGGCTAAGTTGACTAAGCAGCCAGTGAAGAGATGCCAACCAATGGACAAGGCCCTCTGACAGCCACATTGGATTTCGGGCTTTATCTTCTGCTGCCAAGAAGGGCTTGGTCCTTGTCGGACACTCCAACTTTTGTTTAAGACAAAGAGAAGTCTTGAATTACAGTCTTCTTTTTCTGGTGTTAAGTTATCAAAACATAGAGCAGACAGAGGCTCCACTATCAGATGAGTCCTGCCATAAACTTGAATTATATGTATCATAGGCTTCTTCCCAGAGCCACTAGGCCATAATGGAGAACAGTGAGCCAGATGGTTCAATGGTCTAACTCAATATAAGGTAGCTTCCTATGTTCCTTGAAATTTCTAACTGTAAACAAAGCTCTCCTAAAGTAGTCATGTCCAGACACAGACCTTCTCTCTGTTCCTTATTTCCTTTCTGCCAGCAGAAAGTTGAGAAACAAATAGGAGTCCTCACCCAACAGATTTTGCTCTGCTTAGCATAAGAAATTGTGCCCTTGCTGGATGCAGACCACCCATTTGTATAATTAAGCAGGTAGCTCTGGAAGAGCTACCTGCTTAATTTACAGTTAAATATTTACAGTTAAATATCTTTTTCCTAAATTCTGCTTATTGAGCTTGGAACACTAGTTGAATTATTTTACTAAATGGTAGCTTTAGCGCACACTTCCAGCTATTTGTCAGAATAGGTATAGCCCTCTATTGCAGCTTTCGGATTAATACATCAGAAATTCAGAAAATGCAGTGTTGTTGTTATTAAAAGAAAAAACGCCTGAAAAACTGAGCATTGTCCCTTTAATGCCACACTTGCTGTGTCACTTTAGTGTTATGCCTGAGCCTGGACAGACTGTGGTTTGTCTTGAGTATGTTTTATTGCAGGGAACTAAAGACCAATGGGCTGGATCCAGCCTGCCAGCCTCTCCTTTGAGACCTCACTCTTCTTCTTGGCCCTGTACCTCCTCAGCATCAGCCCAAGTGAGGTTGGAAAAGTACAATTTTCAGGAGCCACCACTTTGAACGATAGCTGAAGAGAGTGGGGGCAGGATATTACAAGAATTTGAGGAGAACAGGAGAACCATTTGATGTTTCCAAATATCCTCCAATGCTTGCAGTGCTCTGTCCACCTCTTGCTTCAGCTGTTGTTTCTGAAGCTCCCAATAAGGAAGGTTGAAGTGTGAGGGAAGTGCCACGGCTAAAAATTGGCTGCTGTTTCTTTAATGCTAAAAGAACTAAGTCAGCATGAGTCAGCGGCCTACAATAACTCATGCAACCTTTCACCAACTTATACCTGTATATATAGACTGGTCAATGTTAGTGTATGGTGTAAGTTGGTTGGATGGTAGAAAGCTGGTTGCGTTTGGTGTGTGTAAAAAGCTGTCAGTCGTGGTTGGAGAAGGAGACTTTTTAAGAATAAAAGCAGCATTCTGCAAAGTACTCTTTCTTAAGGACTCTTTGTGCCAACTAAAGTCTGAGGACTAGGCAAAGGCGTAAAAAGGAGGTCAGAACCTTTTCTTTTACAAACACTGACAGGAAGCCGATTCCATTGAGAGCTTCCATCTCAAGGAATTGGGAATATTTTCAAGTGCTGCTTCTCGATTATTTTCCTCACCCTTCACTCTTCCCATCAGGAAAGGTGACCAACTGCTTCAGAAACCGCCTCCTCAAGATACCTGGAGCCTCACCCTCTTGCCCACTTGATTGGGAAGCACAAAAGCAGCAGCAAAATGAGAACTGCCCTTTTGGGTACCTGCTCCGCTCTATATATATATATATATATATATATATATATATATATATATATATGCAGGTTTTGGTGTCTTCGGGTGTCTTCCCGTGTAAGAGTTGGGGTGTCTAGGCGACGTTTCGACGAGGTCTCACTCGTCATCTTCAGGCTGGTGCTTTCGGCTTCTTGTTACTGGAACAGAGCTTATATATATATATATATAACAAGTACCAGTTTGGTAAAAAAGCAGTTGTAGTATGAGCCAACACTGATGCTGGTAAGCAACAGCCATAAACAGGATATTGCAAGCAAGACATGAGAGAGTCTGCATAAGTCTAATTAATCCTCAGGGACCAGGTGCCATATCTAATATGGGTAATGCCTCTAATCCAGCCATTAATTTTCCTTTACAAGTAATGGATTCCCTCCAGCAAGTATATTCCACCCTAATTAAAGCAAGCACTCTCATTTTCATTTCCTAAAAAGTCCTTTCAGTGGACCCTTTGAAAAGGTGCTCTGATTGGCCAAGTCATCCCTTGTAACTCTGTCATAACTCTGTGGCGGAAAACTTAATTTCTATTACTCATCACTGGGTCCTTTGCTATTAAATGCCACTGATGCTCATCCCAGACATTAACAAGATCACCTCACAAATTTAGATTAATACCTGCTTAGCTGATAATTTCCATGTTTTGTGTGATCTTTTATACCATATAAAATCCACTTCTGGAAATCTAGTGGAATCTAGTGAAACCTTCTTGCTTATTTCCATGTACCTTGCTACCAGAAAGAAATCAATTAGCAACTCTTTTAACCAAAAAAATCATGGGAATTTGGGCCTGTAATTTCCCCATCATTGTAATGAATCATACCATGTGATGAAATTTGGGGTGGTATTCTGGCATAGAGTTCTTTCCCACCATATTTGTGGGTGAATCTTTGGGGAACAGAAGCATGCGTGCACATAAAGGGTAGTGACGTGTCCAGGGACATCTGGTGTTGTGTCACACCGTGGTCAGTGTTGTGAACAAAATCTAGTGCAACATGGCGGAATATCGATAAAAAAGCCACAGTTCCATAATGCAACACGTAATACAGCATAAAAGAAACATTAGAAACCAGAACAGAAGTGCTAGCTTATGACCAGGGAAACTAACATAACAATCCTTATTTCCGAATTCACCCTTTAATGCCCTGCCCAGAATCTTATGTAAGACATATCTCTGCTTATCTTTATATCTCTATTGGAAACTGCTTAAATGTATGATTCAAGCAATGTGGGGTGAGTCAACTGTGTAATGTGAGGAGAGTGCTATTGTGCTCCTGACCTGCTTGTGGGCTTCCCATAGGCATCTAGTTCAGAACTACATGCTGAACTAGATGGGCCTTTGGTCTGATCCAGCAGGGCTCTTTGCATTGTTTGTTATATTTCACCATTTTATTTTATTTTTCATATTTTTGTACTGGTGCTTCAAGCAACATAGCCATTTTTACTCTGTCAGCAGTTTTGTATAAATACTGTAAGTGTGTGTGTGTGTGTGTGTGTGTGTGTGTGTGTTTAAAGTAATTGTGTGATTCTTGCTAATTCCTGTAAACCAAGGATTCCCAAACTTATGTTTCCAGCTGTTGGTGAACTTCAGTTGTTTAGTCGTTTAGTTGTGTCCGACTCTTCGTGACCCCATGGACCAGAGCACGCCAGGCACTCCTGTCTTCCACTGCCTCCCGCAGTGTGGCCAAACTCATGTTGGTAGCTTTGAGAACACTGTCCAACCATCTCGTCCTCTGTCATCCCCTTCTCCTTGTGCCCTCAATCTTTCCCAACATCAGGGTCTTTTCCAGGGAGTCTTCTCTTCTCATGAGGTGGCCAAAGTATTGGAGCCTCAGCTTCATGATCTGTCCTTCCAGTGAGCACTCAGGGCTGATTTCCTTAAGAATGGATAGGTTTGATCTTCTTGCAGTCTATGGGACTCTCAAGAGTCTCCTCTAGCACCATAATTCCAAAGCATCAATTCTTCAGCCACCAGCCCTCTTTGTGGTCCAGCCCTCACTTCCATACATCACTACTGGGAAAACCATAGCTTTAACTATATGGACCTTTGTTGGCAAGGTGATGTCTCTGTTTTTTAAGAAGCTCTCTAGGTTTGTCATTGCTTTTCTCCCAAGAAGCAGGCGTCTTTTAATTTCGTGACTGCTGTCGCCATCTGCAGTGATCACGGAACCCAAGAAAGTAAAATCTCTCACTGTCTCCATTTCTCCGCCTTCTATTTGCCGGGAGGTGATGGGACCAGTGGCCATGGTCTTATTTTTTTTTTATGGACTACAACTCCCATTATTCCTAGCTAGAAAGACCAGTGGTCAGGGATGAAGGGAACTGTAGTAAAAAAAACTGCTGGAGACCCAAGTTTGGAAAATGCTGCCTTAAGCAAGCTGAACAATATTGGCATTTATTTGTGATTGCTAAACACAACACAATAATGAGTGCTTCCTAAGTTTATTTTTCCACTGCACTACTGCCTGCAGCACACAATCATCTACAGAAAATATCTCCAAATCAATAGTTCTGTGAACATGCATGGAGGATATGAGTCCACGTGTTACATGTGTATAGACATGCAAGCAACTCTGGTAATGCTGTGGCTAGTTGGAAATGGAAGCCAAACTTTCCAATCTCCTCCTCTGGGAGGCAGGAAGAAGGGATGGAGGAGAACACAAGCTCAACACTTGTGCACGTAAAATAAGACTTACTCACTTGTAAAAGTGTTTCAGATTTTAGCCTTTATTCTAAGAAGGTGTAGTATGATGGATGAATAGTGACATTTTCTTCCATTATGTATTAGTGGTATATACTGAATAAATTATTCTGCTCCCAGGCAACCTTGGGAAATTCTCTGCAACAGCTCCTGAGGGAAACACTTGTGCTGAACAGTGACCCTGTGCTGTTGTGCATGGGAAGCTGAAGTCACATGACAGTCAGTTCCTCTTGAATCTTAATAGCGCATTGTAGATTTACTATATTACAGCCTGCTCTATACAGCGGAGTGTGTATATTAGGTATAGCTGAAGCAAGTCAGGGAATATGGAATGGAAAGTAGATTCACAGAAGGAGTTTAAGATATACAAAAGTGAAGGGGAACGACATATTTATATATTATGCTGTTCTTTTCATTTTACGCCAATTGCAAAGTATTGCTGAAAAAGGTCCTGTTAACTTGCCCTATCCACTGACGTACTAGCTTCCTTTTCAATAGTTGCAATTCCTCAGGAGTGAGGAACATGTAGCCCTCCAAAATGGTGTTGAAGTACAATGTGTGTCATCCCTGATCATTGGCCATGCTGGTTGGGGCTGACGGGAGATGGTGCCTGGCGTTTGAAGGACCACAAATTCACCATTTTCACGTGCAAAAGCTATGAAAAAGCTGTTATATAAGTCGGTTATTTTTAAACAGCTCTATTTATATATCTTAAGAGTACATATGATATCATCATGTCCATATGGCATTTCTTCAAAAATGAAAAAAAGAAAAACAATGGCATACTGCTATTTAACAGGATGCATTCACATGAACATTTCTGAACAACATTAGTAGAAGTATTGTTTTTGTATTCTTCATACATATCAAGAACAAAAGCATTTTAGTGCTGTTCTTGTTCAGTGAAAATCACATGGAGATATTCCCAGAGTTCTTGACTATGTTTTCTGCCAGGGGTTAGCAAACTTTTTCAGCAGGGGGCCAGTCCACTGTCCCTCAGACCTTGTGGGGGGCCGGACTATTTTTTTGGGGGGGGCTGAACGAATTCCTTTGTCCCACAAATAACCCAGAGATTCATTTTAAATAAAAGGACACATTCTACTCATGTAAAAACACACTGATTCCCGGACCATCCGCAGGCCAGATTGAGAAGGCGATTGGGCTGGATCTGCCCCCTGGGCCTTAGTTTGCCTACCCGTGTTTTATGCATTTCAAATCGCTGTGTTTTCTGTATGAAATTAATAAATTGGCCTACTTATGCTCTGTGTCATTTTCACATGTTTTTACTTATAAGTTGTCAGAGGCGAGCCAGCAATAAATCACACCATGCAAGTTGGAGTTAACGCTTTATTAGCAAAAACACAATCTGCATAGGAGTGTCAAGCCCAATGAGCATAGCAATTCATCTCTGGTAGGTCTTGCCACCATGAAGCAGTTGCTGAGACTGAAGGTCCCCACCTTCCCACAACTACCTAAGCCCCTCCTCTCCAGGGTGTCAGGGAACTGCCATCAGTACTGGAGGGGGAGCGCAAAAGCCAGAGGGATTCCAGAGAGCATCCAGGGATCGGGAGGAGCAGCCCATCTTCTGGGGAAGAGAATCAGCGTAGCACCAGTGGAGAAGGGGGGCAGGTGGGGGAAGCGGCGAGGCGGTCCCATGACTCCTTGCCTGGGACCAGCGGGGAGAGTAGGGGTCCTCCGTTGCCCACACCCTCCCTGCGCAGAAGGCTTTCGCGCAGAGAGGGTAGGCAGAGACTAGGCGTCAAAGAACTTCTTTGCTGGAAGAAGTTTAAAAAATGCCCACTCACGGATTCTGCCAGCGATTGAGTCAGCCACGGGTGAGTGGCTGTCCGGACAGAAAAGGTTCACTTTGGCAACCCAGCCAGGTGTTTGCACCCAGCCAGGGAGATAGGCACCTGCTTACGCACAAGCAACAGGGTTCCCCCCAAGCAATCAGAGGCTGTGTCTGCACTTCGCTAATCTCCTCCACCCTTTTCATTCCTCTTCTGGTTCTGGGAGACAAGTGGAGAGGAGAGCTTGTCACAGCAGGAAGGGGAGACACTCATGACTCTTCACCAGCCTGACTTATCTCTGCCACTTGGCCTCTCTCTTCCCCTGCTTTAGCTTCTGCCTCTGATTCTGGACTTTTCTCTGCCAATGACTCTCCCAGATGCTGTTAGGATTTGTGACTGTTTTATGTATTTTTGTTGCTTTTACATCTTTTAAGTAAGTTTTATTTTTAATGGTATTGTTTTGCTGCTTTGGGAGGAAGGTGGAAATGTAAATTTAATAAATAATAGTAATAATACTTGGAAGTACCACTGTGTTCAATGGGGTTTAGTACCTAGAAAGTTGTTTTGAGGTTCAGCCTTGAGATGTATTTATTAAACTGGGGGAAAACAGCTCATGCAAGCTTGGTATCAGCAGCCACAGTACTTTTCAGCAATACAAAATGTGTACACAAAATTGTCATATGCAACACTAAAAATCTGACAGTGAATCCCTTCTTACTTCCCTGCCGCCTTTGTTCAACTCTCCTGGTAAGAGCTGCAAAAGTTGTGTGTATCTAGGTAAACTTCTGGTTTGTGCCTTTTCCCTTCTGTGCTTATTGATTTCCATGCAAGCAAAGGAAGAAAGGAGGAAGACGTAGTTACTGTAATCATTGGACATAATGCACAAATGCATCCCAGCCAGCCCCGCTCTTGTGAGTGAAAAACAAGCCAACTAATGATGTTTGATAATTTACAGCTCAACCATTAGCACATTTACTCAGAAGTAACACCATTGATTTCAGCAGGGTTTACCTTCAAATAAACACGCTTAAGAATTGCAACCTTAGCCACTAATTTATGAGAAGCCTTCATGTATCTATTTATATTTCCTCCATCATGTACCTATTTTCTGGCTTGGGGGTACATTTTGTTTTGGCAAGTGCACTGTAGTCCTGTCGCATGAAAGAGCCTTAAGGTTATGCAATACATATCCATTAGGCACTGAAAGCATTTTCTTCCATGAGTATATGAAACAGAAGCATGCAGGAGAGTATGGAGATTTTCCGCACCTTTTCTGGTTCATTTAGATGGTGAGTACTGCAGAGGCAGGCTGAATGCAAACTTTTCAGTGTAAGCTTGCACATCTAGGGATGGGGGGACGGGACCTTTTTTCCCTCTGGGGCAGGGGCAGCCAGTGGGTAGGGACAGCGATATGCATCTGGCCTCCTATCAGCTGCGTCACTCTGCTTATCAGGAGGAGAAGGGGCAGTTTCCGAAGTTGTTCTGCAGGCAGCGGCCATACACTGGAAGAAAACGTTGCAAGACCTTACAGTGACCGATTTGGTTGGAGAGTGTTCTTTTCTATCTATCCTATTCTACAAGGAGAGGCTGGGCAGATGGGAGGAAAGGAAAGCAATGGCTTGACTGGAGAGGTTGTTTATCTTGTAAAAAAAGTGAGGACTATATATACTTTGGTGGCAATGGAGATAAGCATAAGTTTGACCCACAGGCCGGAAGTTCCGCACCCCTACTGTAATGTGTCTAGTTACTCACCCCTAACTGTAATGTTGTATTGAGCTTTTACTATTCTTTGTTGGAAGCCACCCAGAGCGGCTGGGGCAACCCAGTCAGATGGGTGGCATATAGCATTATTATTATTATTATTATTATTATTATTATTAAGCAGACTTAGAGTGAACTAGGAGGCGAATCTACATATAGAATGACCTCTGGTGTTTGGATCCAAGAATTAATGACCCATGGTATTTGGATCCAAGGGTGAACCTTTACACAGAGCGAAATGGTGGAGCCTATATGAGATAACTTCCTCCTGTCTTTCTCCTTTGGTGAAGCTTTCTCTCTTGATCAGGCTTACATTCAACTGCATCCTGGAAACTTGCTGGAAACTTAACTTTTTTTAGGTCACCCTCTGATATATTTCTAGCTTAAAATTTAATTAAAGAGGAAGTGGGTGGCCGAGGCTGGCTATTTATATAGCTCTCTGACTGGCACACATATTGCCTTCATGTGCTCCTTCCTGGATGGAGATTTTGATACTCTTGTTAAAAAATAATAAGTGACACATAGAATTGCAACAATATCCTTAGGAAGTTTCTGTCAAGGTGATGAAGTCTTTTCCATGCCTATGGGGAGGGCTGACTAACCTCTGCTGTGATAGGAATAGGGAGTACAGTCCTAGTGTGAGGCTTGCTGGCCCTCCAGAGCCAAAATCTAGCAACAGTTGACAAATGTGAAATCTAAAGTGCATGCCCTAATCCTCTGGTTGAAGTTAAGCAAGGAGGTTGCCTTCTTTTAGGAGTGCTAATGGTGAGAACAGGTTCACAGGGTGAATGGAATAATGAGTCCTGAACAGACAGGTGAAAAGGACAAAGCACTAAAAATGACCCAAAAGCAGAGCAATCAAAATAAAAGGAAAGTGAAAGACTTCCCTTGTGTTTTTTATAATAATATTTTACCAGGGTTAATAGGCAGGTTCAGAAACACAGACCTTGTATCATGGCATCGGACCATTGCATCATTTGTAAGCATGTGGATTTCCCCTCTTGCTACATTCCCAAAGATGTCATCACTGGATGACACATACACCCTTCCTACCTCATCAGTCGCCTGTGATCAAATGTTCATAAGATCTGGTATAGCTTCGTGCAGGCACATCCAACTCCCTAGAGACCGCGATCTACTCCCAGTAAAAAACAACTGGCAGTATCATGGGGGGGGGAGGGGGAGGCCAAAGTTGTTGAGTTTTTTCAAGGGAGGTCAAACTTGTTGAGTTTTTTTTGGGGGGGAGGCTAAAGTTGTTGAGCGCTATTAACAAGCAGATAAGTCTTTCATAGGCATAGCCAGGATTTTTGTTGGAAATCATGGGTAAAAAATTCAATGTTTTTCAATAATATTTGTGGATATTAGCTATGCCCAGTGTTTGTTGTGGGGGAGGAAGGGAAAGGAGATTGTTAGCCGCTTTGAGACTCCTTAGGGTAGTGATAAAGCTGGATATCAAATCCAAACTCTAGTTCTTCTTCATGCTCCATGTTACACTATTAGAGTGTGTGGGACTGGCCACATATTTATTAACAAAAAGCAGCTACAGTGATAATTTTGATTAGGTTTCCATGATACTGCTTTTCGTTAAGAAAGAATTATGGCCCTGTCCTAAGCATACTATTTAAACAGACTATTCATGTGCAATTTGGCCCTGTGTTGTTGTTGTCGTCGTCATCTTTTTCTTGTAAATGAAACCCCCCTCTTGACTTCATCAGACTATACCCTACCACGTGAAGCATGCCTGAACCTCATGGTCTTCCTTGGATCATCTCTCCAACTATCTGAATTTATGCACTTAGTTACTGGAGAAAGACTTCCTTGGTCATGTTGGCCCATCTGCGGACTGTTATCCCCTGAGAGGTTTCCTGATACCAACTTTAATGTCATTTTGGTGCCAGGCAAATACTTCTATTTGTCCCAGCATTTGAGCAGCTAGTGTAAGACATCTGTGTTTTTATCCATTGTGCTGCATATTAGATTTTGCTTTAATTGCTGTATTTAGTATATGCCACCCTGACATGCATAGAATTTTATCTTAAATGAAATGAATGACATCCTGAAAAGCAATTGAAATCCTCCCTTTGTGGCTTACTCTTTTTCTTCTGGTTTACCTTTTTTGTAAACAAGTTTCTAATAGTGCATCCTATGCATCTTTACTGAGAAATAAATCCCATTTTAAAAGGGGGGGGGAGTCAGTGGGACTTGATCCAAAGTAAAAATGTATATTATTGCAGGTTAAAAGTTCTACCTTATTCCAGTTTGATTATTCATGCCCTTGATCAGGATCATTGTAGAATCTGGATGCTAAGATTGTTTGTATTCTAGTCCCTTTAACCCCTAGTAGACTATTTGATACACGATGTACCACAGGATCCCTATACAGTGGTACCTCTGGTTATGTACTTAATTCGTTTCGGAGGTCCATTCTTAACCTGAAACTGTTCTTAACCTGAAGCACCACTTTAGCTAATGGGGCCTGCTGCTGCTGCTGCGCCACTGCTGCACGATTTCTGCTTTCATCCTGAAACAAAGTTCTTAACCTGAGGTAATATTTCTGGGTTAGCGGAGTCTGTAACCTGAAGCATATGTAACCCGGCGTACCACTGTAATGAAATCTCAGGGAATCTCCTGGACTACAAAATATATTACACTGTCCATAAAATATTAGTCTATTAAAGAAAAATTGGGGAGGGGGATGTTATCCAACACAATGCTTCTGCATAAAATCTTGGTCTATATCTTTTCCATGCTACTTCGGGGGTGGGGCAGAAAATGTGGGCTGTGTTTCATCAGGATATTTTCAGTTTTCAACCAAATTTAAAGCAAAGTTACTTATCAGCTGTGTGATTGAATGAAGCCAGAACCAAATGGTTTATCACTATGCAGTGCTGCATAGTTTTGGGTATGTGGGACGGATCTGTGTACAGATGGTTCAGCAGCTGATGACCAAGTTCAGTCATATGCATATGGCAGTATGGCAGTACTGTATGGCTACAAAAATGGCACAGAGCACAGGGCTGATTACAGGAAGTGTAGCTTTTCTTTCCACTGCCTGTCCATCTCTGCATTTCTATTTTTCCAATCACCATGGCAACCGTCTTTATTTCAATGGGTTATTTTTACTTCCAGTTCCTGCAGTACCATCCATCTCCCTGAGGATTAGCACTTGCTTCTTCTCAACAGGAGAAGGCTATAATCATGCTAACAAACTTCACCACACAGCGGGAACTAATGGATCTTCCTGAAAAGTCAGAGTCATCAACAGCGTTAATTGCTCCGTTACCTGAAGTGTATAGTGAACACAAGTGGTGCAGCATGGAAGGAATATGCCTTGGGATCACCAGGGGATAGGCTACTAAATAAATTCATAAGTAAATTGTGGTTCCAGCTTAGGGCTGGGGGGGAAGAGACCTTATTGCCACCACTCTAGGACCCCAGCGTTACAGGGGACATGTACTTAAATGACTCCAGCAGCAGTTTAACAGCTGTGGAGTATGAACTCCAAATGGAGTCCAGCTAAATCCCCAAATGGCATAACAGCGCACAGTTTAGGGGAGAGCTAATAGAAGGATGTTGTAGGATCTTCGTGGTTGTGTCAAAGGAAAGGAAATTGAAATTTCTGGAAGCGGTATAGTCTTCTTGAGCATTGCTCAGAGGAGGTCTACTGCCATGTATGGCACTTCAGGGTTCCATGTGTGGAATTTACATGTTCCAGTACTGAAAGTGAATTTTTGGGCATAAAACACTGTGCAGATTCTGAGGCAATGAGGAGAAAAAGCTTGCACACAGTGAAACAATGTCTGTGATAGACCTAAAGTCTGGAGAGACAGCTGAGCTGGGAACAGAGACAGACTCTGTGGATCTCTTATGATGTAAAATATTCTGAAATCCTAATCTGGATTTATCTGAGTCAACAGTGCAAACACTAGTTTCTTGGTGACAGCAAACAGGATTTTCAGAAGTAATTAAATAAAATCTATGGGAGGCTATATGGATAATCTTTCAGTCCAAAGAGAAGCATGGCTTAGCAATGCTTGATACATTGTTAGCATATCCATCAATTTATGGCAGTTGTCAGTGATCCTTTCAGAACTTTTAGGAAACTAAGGCATGTTTGGAAACTAATTTGGCCTATAGGGAACAGAATATGAATAGGATTTGCACAGGATATGAAAGCACATCTTGCTAAGCCATATATTTGAACATGATGTATCTGAAAATAGCTCCCACAGCTTGATCCACTGATTCAGAAAACTTTTATAACGGGAAAGAAACTGAAAATGCTGCCCACTGACATGATTATCCTCCTCATCTACTGTGTTTCTTACTCATCTGTCACCATGAGGTTCCTGGGCAGGTACAATAAGTAAAATAAAGTTAATATTTAAAAAGTTAAAACCTAATACAGTAAAAATAATAGGGTGGGTTCTAAAATATGTATCTCAGGACTCAAAGGCCAGGGTAAAGATGTGCATATGGCAAAACCTATATGCTGAAGGTGCCCAGTGCATAGCTGTCAACTTTTCCCTTTTTTTAAGGGGAATTCCCTTATTCCAAATAGGATTCCTCACAAGAAAAGGGAAAAGTTGACAGCTATGGCCCAGTGAGACTGTGGGGGAAGGCACTCCAGAGTTTTAGGGGCTGCCACAGAGAATGCCCTCTCCTGGACTGGTGTCTGCTAAAATTCTGAGGAAACTGGAGCTACCAAGAGGGCCTCCCTTGCCAATCTTAACAAGCTGAGAGGGATGACCTTATTATCATTCAGATGATAAGAAATAACAGGAGTTGATTAAGGAAAAGCAACTTTCAAATATGTGGGGAAAATCAGAATATAAATAAAGAAGTGAACGGCTTTTATGGCTGATGCTAAATTTCAGAAATCAGCACCCAGGTTCTACATGTAGAACACATACTATAACAACTTCGTTTGTATCCACAAATGCATCTATTGATGCATATTTCCTGAGGGAAGCAGTCAGGGCCAGTGCAAGAGACTGTGCCACCTGAGCCTCTGCAGCAACTGCTGCTGCCCCTCTCGCACTCCTTCCCGCCTAACTTTTCTTTTATGGTGGTGAGGTTTTCTGCCTCCATCTCCTACCTACCTACCTACCTGCCTGCCTGCCTTGGTCTCAGAGGTGGTTTGCTGCAGTGACCAAAATTTCTCCTAAACATTTTTTAGAAGTTTAAAGTTATAGTAACATTAAGCTCCACACAGACTCCAATTTAGGCAGCTGTTTTAGCAGCGAGCCATGGCAGTGACGCACAGCCACCGCACACAGAATGGCTCACTTGGACTGAGGACCCCCTTGTCCCTTCCTAGAATGATGTAGGGAGGGGAAGCGCCTTGCCAGATGTGGTGGCAGGAATAGTAGCAGAGCTGGCTAGCAGGTGCATATGGCGGATACAGGGGTGCACCAATTTGCTGACCACCTATATCTCCAAGTGAGACAACTGATCCAGTTTGCTTAATGGGAGGGCAAGCTCTGACAACAGCTGGTTATTCAGCAAGCACACCAATAATCTGAATGCTGAAATATTTCTTGAGGTTCTGAGTTATGCTTGGTATATTATTGTGAAAATACTTTATGAACTGCGAGCAGGTATTTTGATTGCTTATTGATGGAGCCTGATAGTACAGACAGGAACTTGACCTAGAAATATCGTATTTATGATATAGCACAGTAATAAAGGTTTCAGAAAGTAAATGTGATTGAAATATTCATTGCAGCATTGAATCACTTGTGCCAGAATGGAAAAATACATTAGGGCAGATTCCTAGATGAACTGGATTAATATTGAAAGCCATTCTTCATATTAACCTCTCTGATTAGGCCATTTATTAATCTTCTCAAATAATTTATTAAAAGCATCTGCAAAAGCTGACCTGCTGCCAGCATGTGTCCTCCATACTATAACAATGTTTAGCCATAAAAGGAGATCCTGCTCTGGGCAGTGGGTCACCATCAGCAAGAAAACTCTTGAAGGGGTGACACCAAAAGAGTTTCCTCGACAGCTGAAGACCACCTCTTTGCCTAGGCCTTTGGAAGGGGGGTGAGGATATACCAGCTAGTTTGATCTATTTTTATCACCTGCTTTAAAGTATGTTGTGACGATGGTTGTTTCAATGCTTGTGATTATGTCAGTGATTTTGTACAGATGTTTCATTTTATTCGAATGAAGAATGCACCCAGCCCTCAGACCATTGGGTGAAGGGTGGCTTTATAAACCACGTAAATGAATTAAGAAGATAAATTCTATAAGCAGTAGAGGAAGATAGAAGCATGGCCATCTCCATTGGCTTTGATCAGTCAGGGATCAGCTCCATTTTGCTTGCTCTCTCCCTCAACTCTCTTCTAGCAGCATTTCTCCCAGCTGCAGCACAGAGAAAGCTTGGGAAATAGGGCTTACTCCATTGGCTTTGCTGAAAAACTAGCTGCCTTTGGTTTCTCCTGTCCCTCAGCTCTTTCCATTCCAGCTGGCCATTACACTTGACAACAGCTCGTGTGTAAGGAGAGCTTTCATTTCACCCTAGGTGCAGGTTTGCAGTAGGAATCTCTAGTATTACTGTCAGAAATGTGTTGCTTTTAGCTGATGCCTTTCTTAGGTGCATTGGCTTTTATATGGTATTATGGTACATCATGTGTTTACCTCTGTTGTAAGTCACTATGTGTACCTATGGTGCGTGGAAAGGTAGATTGCAAATATTACAAATACGCAAAAATTCAAAAACAAACATAGATGGTACACACTCTCACCCCTTCAGGTAAGCAGCATTCTCTATACGATCTTTGCTTGAATACTTGAACATTCCCAATGCATTTTATGACACAGCAGTGTAATATGTTTCTTTATAGTGCCATCTTAATGATTTGGCGCTCTTCTTGACAACAATTCTGGTTATACTAATTTGACTGATTGGCTTGGCAAGTCTTAGTTTCATAGCTAACTGAAGGGAAAGCAGCTTAATGTCTTTGAGGCATGTCTAACAATGATCACACAGGTACCACAGGTTTCCACTGAAGTGCCAAATCTGTATCTGCATCCTCTCCTCCCCCTAAATCTGCTCTAGGGGGTTCCCGAAATAAGGTCCAGCAAATATGTCAGTTTCAGTTTCTCTCAGTTTCCATTTCTCCAGTCTTAAAGTTCAGTCCTCCCCTTTTCCACATCAGTTTGCATAAAAAATCCTTATGAAAGTTCATCAGCATTTTAGCGTGACTTTAATATAATATACATATTTTAATGCAATTTCCCCTAATATAGACATTTTTTGCAAAGCAATTTACCCTAATATATTTCTATATGCTATTTTCACTGTTTCATGTTATATTTCACCATTATGTGTTATATTTCGCCTTGCCCAAATAGACACGTGTTCCACTTGTGCACAGATCATGGTTTGGAAGCCAATAACTTTCAAAGGGACTGAGTATGTATGACTGACTGCCCATTCTGAAGTATAGAGAACTGCAGTTATGGAACTTTAGGCTTGAACTTTCCTGTATTCTATTTTCTTGGGGAACTGGGAGCTAGACAAACCACAGGGTGAACCATGCTACATGTTTAATGGCATTCTCTATGCTTTATCAGTATCTATGACAAGCAACTTGTACAACTGTCACCACGAAACCATGACTTCAGTAGATGGGTCATAGGCATTATGTGGCTTGCTGCATTAAAATGACAGGGAGTCCTGGATTTTCTAGGTG
Source organism: Podarcis liolepis (assembly GCF_965112155.1). Taxonomy (NCBI): domain Eukaryota; kingdom Metazoa; phylum Chordata; class Lepidosauria; order Squamata; family Lacertidae; genus Podarcis; species Podarcis liolepis. Next base: position 71,735,237 of record NC_139555.1, read on the forward strand.
AATTTACAAAGATACATATATGCAGTGCAGCAACAAATTACTCAGTTGTATGAAGTTTCTATCTCCCCTTCTTGAATGAATCATAGCTTTCATTTTCTGATGTGTCACCGACAAGGTGGGCTGCGTTTATGTGATCATAGTAGTACAAATCTTAGAGCTGAAATGAATTTGTAGTCAAAACTTCTCCTCAAACTTTTCTTCTGTGGATTTTGATGAATAATGTTCTATGGATAAGTGAATATTTGGTGCCTGTTTGATGTTCAGCACCATCATTTGACATCCAAACATTTTGTCGTAGCAACCAACATTTGCCAGTATGTGACAACTCCCATACAGTAGTAGTTACTTTTGAACTGTAGCTAACACCTAGCAGTTAGTCTTTGACTGAAATTGGCAGCTTGCAGCAGAACTTAGGCCATTTTATATCAACATGATGTACCCATCAAAACAGGCGATTTTCAGATTTTATTGCCAAATTTTAATTTTGAAATTCATTGGCAAATTTTGGGACCAAGGGTGGTATCCAGCTAAATATCTACAGTGATGCAACAACTTTTAGGTGCACAGTAGAACTTCCCCATCCTCTCCTCTCCCCATGTTCCCCCTCCAGTCAGCTTTGGGTTTTCCCCAACCTATTTATTTGAACTTGTGCCTTTCAGTGATGTGCAGCCATTATTATTAGCATTAATTGAATTTATAACCTGCTCTTTCTGAAGGAGCCTGGGGTCATCTCTACCAAACTGGTTTTAACCTATTCTCCACTAGTAAGAAGGATGCATCATTTTTGAGACTTGGGATTGATTCCCGCACAGAGCCAGACTATCAGACTCAGTAATATACTTCCAGATGACCTAGAAACCTGAAGTTGTGTGTGCAGCACATACAGTCCACGACATCCTGATCTTGAATAATGTACCAAATTTTCAGATGTCTGAAAATGGGACATATTGTCAATAGTCAAAACTCAAAACATGACAGGTAACCTTTGTATTGTTTTAGAGTTTATAGAGCTGGGGTTATTTTAAGTTGTGAATCAATGCTGTACTTTTACTTTTATACTTCATTATTTTTACATTGTATACTCTATTGTTAGGTACTATCTTGTGGTAGGAAAAAATGGTCTATATATATTTGAAATAATAGCTGGCACTCCTAACACAAAGTAAAGGAAGCTAGGAAATGCTACTGAACACGGTCTGGAAAAGTAATAGTAGCACATAAGCTTACCTGCCAAGTGTGTATGGCTAAAGCCCAAGGGAAACAAGCTCATTTCTCTGTCTGTACTGCTTGTTTTTCTCATAGACTCTCCTCTCCAGATACGAGGAGGGAACCTAGGAAGGTGCCTTATACTGAATCAGACCACTGGTCCATCTAGTTCAATATTTTCTACAGTGTCTGACAGCAGCTATCCAGGGTTTCAGATGCCCTAACTGGAGATGCTAAAGATTGCACCTGAGACCTTCTTTATTCAAAATAAATCCTATACCACCAAACTATGGCCCTTCTCCAGGGAGAAGTCCTTTGAGTTCTGAGCTTACGTAGTCATTTTTAACTTGTGCTTAACTTCCTTTCTTTGAGTACTTTAGAATTGAGGCATTTCTCTCTTTGTACAGTCATGTTTAATGTTTGCTATTCTGTATACTTGGTCACATGTGTTATAGAAGGGTCCTCATGACTATGGCTGGTTTAGTTGTTGTTTAGTCGTTTAGTCGTGTCCGACTCTTCGTGACCCCCTGGACCAGAGCACGCCAGGCACTCCTGTCTTCCACTGCCTCCCGCAGTTTGGTCAGACTCATGTTTGTGGCTTCGAGAACACTGTCCAACCATCTCGTCCTCTGTCGTCCCCTTCTCCTTGTGCCCTCAATCTTTCCCAACATCAGGGTGTTTTCCAGGGAGTCTTCTCTTCTCATGGGGTGGCCAAAGTATTGGAGCCTCAGCTTCATGATCTGTCCTTCCAGTGAGCGCTCAGGGCTGATTTCCTTCAGAATGGAGAGGTTTGATCTTCTTGCAGTCCATGGGACTCTCAAGAGTCTCCTCCAGCACCATAATTCAAAAGCATCAATTCTTTGGCGATCAGCCTTATTTATGGTCCAGCTCTCACTTCCATACATCACTACTGGGAAAACCATGGCTTTAATTATACGGACCTTTGTTGGCAAGGTGATGTCTCTGCTTTTTAAGATGCTGTCTAGGTTTGCCATCGCCTTTCTCCCAAGGAGCAGGTGTCTTTTAATTTCGTGACTGCTGTCACCATCTGCAGTGATCATGGAGCCCAAGAAAGTAAAATCTCTCACTGCCTCCATTTCTTCCCCTTCTATTTGCCATGAGGTGATGGGACCAGTGGCCATGATCTTCGTTTTTTTGATGTTTAGCTTCAGACCATATTTTGCACTCTCCTCTTTCACCCTCATTAAAAGGTTCTTTAATTCCTCTTCACTTTCTGCCATCAAGGTTGTATCATCTGCATATCTGAGGTTGTTGATATTTCTTCCGGCGATCTTAATTCCGGCTTGGGATTCATCTAGCCCAGCCTTTCGCATGATGAATTCTGCATATAAGTTAAATAAGCAGGGAGATAATATACAGCCTTGCCGTACTCCTTTCCCATTTTTGAACAATCAGTTGTTCCATATCCAGTTCTAACTGTACTGTAGCTTCTTGTCCCACATAGAGATTTCTCAGGAAACAGATGAGGTGATCAGGCACTCCCATTTCTTTAAAAACTTGCCATAGTTTGCTGTGGTCGACACAGTCAAAGGCTTTTGCATAGTCAATGAAGCAGAAGTAGATGTCTTTCTGGAACTCTCTAGCTTTCTCCATAATCCAGCGCATGTTTGCAATTTGGTCTCTGGTTCCTCTGCCCCTTCGAAATCCAGCTTGCACTTCTGGGAGTTCTCGGTCCACATACTGCTTAAGCCTGCCTTGTAGAATTTTAAGCATAACCTTGCTTGCTTGCTTGCTTCTTGATGTCTTCTGCTTCTGTTAGGTCCTTTCCACTTTTGTCTTTTATTATGGTAATCTTTGTACGAAATGTTCCTTTCATATCTCCAATTTTCTTGAACAGATCTCTGGTTTTTCCCATTCTGTTGTTTTCCTCTATTTCTTTGCATTGCTCATTTAAGAAGGCCTTCTTGTCTCTCCTTACTATTTTTTGGAAATCTGCATTCAATTTCCTGTATCTTTCACTATCTCCCTCGCATTTTGCTTGCCTTCTCTCCCCCGCTATTTGTAAGGCCTCGTTGGACAGCCACTTTGCTTTCTTGTATTTCCTTTTCGTTGGGATGGTTTTAGTTGCTGCCTCCTGTATAATGTTACGAGCCTCCATCCATAGTTCTTCAGGCACTATGTCCACCAAATCTAAATCCTTAAACCTGTTCCTCACTTCCACTGTGTATTCATAAGGGATTTGACTTAGATTGTATCTTACCGGCCCAGTGGTTTTTCCTACTTTCTTCAGTTTAAGCTTGAATTTTGCTATAAGAAGCTGATGATCTGAGCCACAGTCAGCTCCAGGTCTTGTTTTTGCTGACTGTATAGAGCTTCTCCATCTTTGGCTGCAGAGAATATAATCAATCTGATTTCGATGCTGCCCATCTGGTGATGTCCATGTGTAGAGTCGTCTCTTGTGTTGTTGGAAAAGAGTGTTTGTGATCACCAGCTTGTTCTCTTGGCAGAACTCTATTAGCCTTTGCCCTGCTTCGTTTTGAACTCCAAGGCCAAACTTACCAGTTGTTCCTTTTATCTCTTGACTCCCTACTTTAGCATTCCAATCCCCTATAATGAGAAGAACATCCTTCTTTGGTGTCATTACTATAAGGTGTTTTAAGTCTTCATAGAATTGCTCAATTTCAGTTTCTTCAGCACCAGTGGTTGGTGCATAAACTTGGATTACTGTGATGTTAAAAGGTCTGCCTTGGATTCGTATCGAGATCATTCTATCATTTTTTAGATTGCATCCCAGTACAGCTTTCGCCACTCTTTTGTTGACTTTGAGGGAGACTCCATTTCTTTTACGGGATTCTTGCCCACAGTAGTAGATATGATGGTCATCCGAACTGAATTCGCCCATTCCCGTCCATTTTAGTTCACTGATGCCCAGGATTTCAATATTTATTCTTGCCATCTCATTTTTGACCACATCCAACTTACCAAGGTTCATGGTTCTTACATTCCAGGTTCCTATGCAATATTTTTCTTTACAGCATTGGACTTTCCTTTCGCTTCCAGGCATATCCACAACTGAGTGTCCTTTCGGCTTTGGCCCAGCCGCTTCATCAGCTCTGAATCTACTTGTACTTGTCCTCCGCTCTTCCTCAGTAGCATGTTGGATGCCTTCCGACCTGAGGGGCTCATCTTCCAGCGTCATAACTTTCATATGCCTGTTGTCTTTGTCCATGGAGTTTTCTTGGCAGGGATACTGGAGTGGCTTGCCGGTTCCTGCTCCAGGTGGATCACGTTTGGTCAAAGCTCTCCACTATGACCTGTCCATCTTGGGTGGCCCTTGGGTGGCACGGCATAGCTCATAGCTTCTCTGAGTTATTCAAGCCCCTTCACCACGGCAAGGCAGTGGCTGGTTTTAGTTTTATCCTATTTATTTTAAACTCAGCTGTTGTTTAAAATGATTGTTTATTTTGTGCAAGATCGTTCATAAGTATGTCTGCAAAAAAAAATATAAAAATGAAGCCAAGCCACACTAGACTTGTTGGGTTGTGGGAGTTTTCCTCTCATAGCAGCTTGGGTTTAGATTTCCAATAGCAGTCAGAAACAAGCATCTGTGAGTATTTTGTGTTTTTATCTTGTATTTTTATGCTGTGATAAATAAATACAGTGGTATATCAGTTTAAGAACAGTCCTGTTTAAGAACTATTCGGTTTACAAACTCCGCAAAACCGGAAGTAGTGTCCCGGTTTGCAAACTTTACCTCAGTAAAGTTTAGAACAGAATAGTGGAAGAGCACTGGCGGCGGGAGGCCTCATTAGGGAAAGCACACCTCGGTTTAAGAACAGTTTTGGTTTAAGAACGGACCTGGAACAGATTAAGTTCGTAAACCGAGGTACTACAGTAAATATTTTCCATGTGTGTAAGCAAGTTGAGGCTGAGCCAAAATGAAGTAGGGGAAGTTGTTTTATCCTGTCACCTAGGGCTAGATGGGCAGTCAAACATCTGAAGGTATCACATGGTGACAATGGTGGTTTTAGGGTATATTCCATTAACATGTTGTTTCCTGTGTAGTTACTTTACTTGCTTAATGTACGCTTCCATCCAGTTACCTGTCTTCTTCCTATTTCCACCCCCACCCCTTTAGCTGCATTGGGATATTTGAGCTGAGCCTTAGCATTGACCTGAATAAAGGAAAGAGCCTGTTACATTAATTATATAGTCCCCGAGGAGAATGAATGCAGCAGGATTTTCAAAATGACGCTCTCATCATTTTAACTGTGCGTTTACCTTCCCACATGACAGGGTGATGGCAGGAAATGGCTTGTGTTATGTTCTCAACAGATTTGCCACAGAATCTCAGGGACATCCAAGCATGGCTTCAGCCCTACTCTTTATCTATTTATCCGGATAGTTAAAATGCTCAGTGTACCATTTCTAAATCACAGGAGTATGAAAGAAAGAACAGAAGCCCCGTATCAAAAGGCATAAGCCTATACATATCCATAAATAAACATGACAGGCATCCAGTCCACTGCTGCCTTTTCAGTATGAGAAAACTGAAAGGAGTACGGCAAGCCCTCCGTGGAGGGGAAACAGATACAAACAGATTGTAAGGGAAGACAAACAGGAGGAGAGTATCTGTACTGGATCAACATCCTACAGTCCAGTGTGTTTCCTTGTGAGGCCCACCATATCTTATGAGGTGGATGTGGCTTCCCTTCTGTAGTTCCATATGCCTCACACATCACAGTCAAAGAGCTGGCTTATTCGTTAAAGTGAACATATAAACACACTGTCCCATTGCCTTTTCACTGCTTCCTTAGGATTGCCAGCTCACAATGCTGCAGTAAAGACAGAATCCACAGGTGGAAAATTATCCATCTAACTATTAAAAGGATTGGAGACTCCTCAGGGACTAGACTCAGAAAAAAATAGGCTACCTAACTCCCCAGTCCATAGTCCCACAATCCATTTTCTCAGGCTTCTCTTTTTTCCGTCAAGTTCATGTAGTACTCTCTATTAATTGCACACTTTTCCCATGGTTAAAATACACAAGGGTCCAAAGTGAGCCTTGCAGAATGCCATGCCATGTGCGGAGCAACAGTCTGCCAGAACCATCCTCTGGCCCATCAGGCAAGAGTGGAACTACTGGAAGCTAGTCCAGAAGGATTCTATGGTCATTGGTACTGAATACCTCAGTATGTGGTGTGCCAGAAGGTGTCATATGAAGTCAGATATGTATGAGAGAAATATATGGTTGTAAAATGAAATCTTGAGGTTGGAAAGGGCATGTTAATATTAACATTGGGGACACAAACATCATTATGTTTCTCCACCTCTCCTATAGCCCACCATCCAGCAGACTTAAAAAGCCCTCATTATAGAGAATCATCCTCTTGGTAAAATACAGTTTAGATTCTGCATTTCAGAGCTAAAAATAAAAGAACAAGAGAAGAATTTCAGCTGTTATGCATGCAGCAGATGCACTGCACACAAGGGAGCCATTATGAGTGGAATAAGTGAATGCAATTAACAGCGCTGAAGTGACTAAGCATTCCATATAAAATCACTATGGATCAAAGTGAAGCTACTTGTGCATTTGAAATGGCATCTTTAGCAACAGGAAACACAGTACCAAGTAATTTTTCTTGATTTTAGGACATGGAGGGGGTTCCCTCCCCCATGTATTATTCTGAAAAATTATGCCTTGTCTACTACATGTTTTCAGAGAAAGACATTGCATAGAACCTCATGATTTTAAGCTGTTTCTGTTGAGGGACAAGATGCTGATTTCATATTAATATTATCTCTTTGATCACTGCAGTGTTTCAGTTAGCTTGTTGAGATACATCTTGAACTTGACTTGGTGAAAACATTAAGCAAACATTTGGGTCCCCAACTAATATCCAAACAATAACTTTTGCAAATGCATATATATTGGATGGAGATAAAGCAGTTGTGAAATGCTGCCTTTCTCCATTACAAAGAGAAATCACAGCCTGCCAGACACATGGACATTGATAGCACCTTCCGCAGAAGCAACCACTGTGATGCAGACAAGAAGAACCCAGAAACTGAGAGGCTGCAATGTTCCCCATAGATGGCTATTTGAAAGCTTTTGCTTCTATCTGCAAATAGCCATCCTTTTTAATTATCTATCAAAAGTGGGGAAAGGGTAGTCAGTGTAGTGTAGTGTCCAGGCAGCTTCTTTGGGAGGTTTCCCTGTTGGGGTTTTTCATACTGCTGTGGATATGCTGTAACTGGATGCAGAGCTGATCTGAATCTTAAACTTTGTCATGGTGGTACAGGCAGAGATGGAGGAGGTTGTGGGAAGTATTCTTTGGCTCTCAGTTGAGTTTGATGTATTTTAACACGCACCGTCTCTTTTGTTGCCATAATGCCATGCTGGAAATGCACCAGTGTAATATTATGACAACATATCTCTGCTGTTATGCTGATGTAGGGTCCTTACCTGTATGAAATGTCTAGCATCTGGTGTCATGGGGCACCTCCTCAAATCCTAAACTCCCCAGCTTGCATAAATTGAACACAGAAGAAAAAGCTGATAATTACTTTGTTGTAGTGTTGTCGTTTTTTAGCTGCAAAGCATTCCACAGGCAAAGATATTTTTATATTTTCACAACTTGCTGACACATCACTTTTTGGTGCACTTTTATTAGACCAAATCATGCAAAATTTACACCAATAGAACTGAGTCTTTGCATTCCTATTCCACCCATCCTCATCACAATGTAGGCTTTATTAAGTTTTTGTCTCAGAAGGAGTACACTCTTTACTCAAGACCTATAATGCATCCCATAATGCTTTGATGAACATGATTTATATCTGTTCTTCTGGTTGATGTCCACATAGTTCAGAATCCATAAATACTTCAGGCATGGCACCGTCAGAAATAGCTGTTCTGTCTTAAGATTGTTTGGCTAATTTTGTTTGTTTCTTCTTTTTTACATGGTCTCTGGAGCATTAAATGGCCATCCTCTGCAGCCATTACCCTTCCTTTTGATGATAAAGGCTTTTCTGCACTAAAAAGAATAAGAAAAATAAATATTTGATGTTCATTTTCAGTTGTTAACAATAATAATCATGAATCCAAATAAGCCTAATAAGCCTTGTTTGACCTGACAGCAATCCTGGGAGGCTGGTCAATGTTAATCCCATTTTAGAGATGGTGAATTGAGGCTGCCACACTCTGACTTGCCCAAGGCCTCCTGTCCATGACTGAGTTATAATTTGAACATCTAAGGCTAGGGGAAGGGTTTGCATGCAGAAGGTCCAACATTCATTTCCCCAGCATCTCCAAGTGAGGCTGGGAATGTTGCATGTCTGAAACCCTAGAGAACGGCTGCTAACTAAGCTAGATGGATCAACGGCCTATCTGTCCAAGGTTATAATCTTATGTGAACTGACCTGGGAGTTAGCCCTACTGAATTCAATAGGATTTACATCAGTCCATTATAGCATGGAAGTTTGGGGGTTACAACAAAATCTGCTTTCCTCCACATAATGTAAAGTGGAAATAATTATGTTTAACTCAAAGAGAAGAAATATGTTGCATTCCATAGGAGAGGTATCTTCATGCTGATCTTGAATGAAATGTGGATTTCATTCCTGTTTGTTTGTTTTTTCCATCTTATTTCAGAAAAATGAATGGCTGTGTTTGAACTGCCAAACTCAGAGGCTGCTAGAAGGAAGCCTAGGAGACCCTGCTCCAATGCCACTGCCTGCTCCAAAGCAACAGCCAACTGGATCCCCTCGACACCAACCCGGAGGAATTGGTCAGCAACAGAGAGGAGCTCCTCAGCAACCTGAAATGTCAGCTCCTCACAACAGGCACCTTTCACAAGCAAACCATCTCAGGACTTCAGAACCGAGCAAATTACCAACCACTGTCCAAGACAGAAAGCCTCCTGCTCCATCAGAAGGAAAGCCACTGCCCAAACTACCCGAAGAGCCTCCCAAAGCTTCTGAAAGTCCATTGCCAAAGGGGAAAACTATGGCCACAAAACCAGAAGCGGATATCAAAGATAGCACGACCGTATCCGAGTCTCAGAAAACACGAGAACAGGAGGTAAGCATCGCTCCACTGGACACAATGGTTTAGTTATAAGAGGTTTCTTTTGAGTAGCTGATACCCAACCTAAAAGCCAACAGGAGACAGTTTATTAAAGTGTTTTTAGCTGGCAGTCAGGCAGGGGATGATAGAGACATGGTCTGCTATCCAACAGGCCTCTTCGCACAAATGCACCATATTTGCAGAAGTCTCTCTTGAGGTTTTTTTCCCCCTTGCCAAGATTCGTTCCTCCACTTCATTGCTTGCTATTTTTAAAAACATCCCTGGATTTTCGAAACACTAATGCCTCGAAGCATAACTGGATTGAACATATACTAGTTTCAAAAATGTATGGAGTTAATTTCAAGAGTCTTCTTAATAAATCAATGGAGAAAGCATGATTATTTTTGGGTGACATTATACTTTAACATCAACAACATAGGCCACTGTAACTGTAACAACATAGGCTTTTGTGTGGTAATCAGAAGCACATCACCAGGTGAGGTGGAGATGAAGGTGCTGAGATGGTGGGGAGGTCAGCATAGTGCAAACTCATTGGCAGAGCCAATGTGGTGCTCCTGCTGGTGCGTTTGCATCTACCCACTGCCTCCTCCTCTGCCTCCAAATAAGCCACAGTGGGTCACCTGCCAGAAGCTTGTGTAGTGGCTCTACCCTAGCTGGCAACTTTCTTCCAGTTGTAATGCTTTAGTCCAAATGCAAGAACTGCCTTTCTGGATCAGACCAAGCAGGACATGAAGGTGCTTGTTATTTGTCTCCAGCATCTTTCATAAGTGTACCTCTTATGCACAGAGAGGTTTCACCTATCACAGCACTGTTTGTTTGTGGGACCAAGCACAGTAGGCCAGTGACCCTGCTGGGTGGTTTGTAATAGCAGAAATGATGACAAGACAAGAGTGTTTGTTTATGCACAGTGATTTAAGGCATGTTTTACAGAGAAGACCTTTTAGAGAGTCTTTTTCCTTCCTTCTGACCCTAGTGTAATGCCTCTGCAGCCTTAGGTTCAAACTACATGTTACACTCATATGTATGTAGTTGCATCCTAATAGACCTCTTTATGTTTTAAACACAGCTTTTGTGTGGGTGTGTGGCGGGGGTTATCCAGCAAAAGCCGGTAGGAGTCAAAATGGCTACCTGTGAATAACATTTGCACCTGTGAAGTCAGTGTCTGTTCCTTTTTAATAGCATTCGCTATTGGGTAATAATAGGGGTTACCGAGATCTAGCAGAGTTTAGCAGAGAGAATGAAAGTGCGAGCAGAGGAGGTGGAGTGTTAGGTGCCACCTGCACAGTGTGAGGCTAATTGTGAGATGCTCCAGAGAAAAAACAAAGGTGAAATTGAGTGCTTGAGGGATAAGTGAAAAGCTCTTGCTAGCAGAAGAAGCAGAAAGGTGGAAAGAAGGAAGAGAGAGTGCAGAGGGCAAGGCCCCAATACTCAACATCAAAATGTCATTTTGACGTTTCCTCTTTCCCCTCTCCTGGCTCCTCCCAGGATGGACAGCAAAGATACTTCCCAGAGGACTTTACAGCAAGCTGGTGTTTCTGCTGTTCTTTATACAGACTCTCTTTGCTTCTGTTTTTAATCAATTGTTCACATTGACTAATTTCAGTTTACTACAGCTGAAGGATCTGCCTTCTCAGCCCCCCTGAACTGCAAGTAGGGAGTAAGCATTAGCCTAGATGACATTTAACACTAATTTGGTTAGGGCTTTGTGGGAATCTCCAGTTATGCAATACCAATCCTGCTGCCAATGCTTTGATTGGGGTATTGATTAAAAACAAAGTTTTATTTGTGCCACTGTCCCTTGCCTCAATCCCTTGGGCTTTCTCTGCAAAATTGTCAGCCCCTGAAATTAAACTCCACAGAGTGGTTGCTGCCTCCAGAGACACTGATTAGCTGGTCTTTTGTCCTCTCTTGTTATTTTGTCACCTGGTCTTGGCATCTGAAGTGCAGGAATTAAGATCTTCAGCCTCTTGCTATTCAGGGCATGAATAAAATTCCCTTCTTGATCTCAAATTCTAATTATAAGTTCCACAAGTTCTGTGTGAAGATTTAAAATATTCACTGCTGTATGTGGGATTTCAGTCACCATAAACTTTACTGGAGCCCTGGGAATAAACATAACGCTTAGCTGAACTGCAGCAACATTTCTGAAATGCCCTTTTCGACGCATTTTTGCTGTGAGGAATTTGTAGAAAAGAATGGAGGTGGAGTTTGTGCCACACTATCACAATGCCTTCTTTATCAAACAAAGACAAATGTCCATCAGGTATTTGCATGGGTGGAGCACAAGGTGGAGCAAGACTGCAAAGGAGCAGAAGGGTAAGTATTTTTAGGGGAGGGCAGAATATGGAGCAGGATCCTCACTTTTGCTCTATTTATAGAGGCTGGCAGCCTGCAGGAAGCTGCTGAATTACTGGGGCAGAAGAGGCTCATTATATTTTATCCTAGGCATGAGCAAAGAAACCCTTAAGAGAGAGTGAGCAAAGGTGGGTGGTGTGAAAGGAAGAGGAAAGCTAATATTGAGTGATGCATATTTTTAGTTTTGAAGGAGCCTACTTTTCCAGCTCTTTGGGCAAATGTTTTGTTTGCTTTTGGGAGGAGGTGTCAGATCATGACTGGCTTGTGGCAGGTTTTGCCAAACACCTATTAAAAAAAACCTAACTCTGTAGTTGCTTGAAAAAAGTATATTGCTTCCAAATTACTCTGTAATTCTTTGGCATAAGAAGCCTCAGACTGCCTGCAGTTAGTCAGGATTGTCAAATCCTGTCCTGATTATATCACGGCCCCATTGCCCAAATGTTCTGCACCCTATCCATGAGAATTACATCATTTTTTTTTTAAAAAAAAAAAACCTCCTCTGAAAATTTTTGAATGCAATTTCTCTTTTACCCATTATTTTATGGAGAACGGTTGAAATAAATGCAGGAGAAATTGTAATCACAGGACTAGAACCAACAATGGCAGAATAATTTATTTGCCGCACCAAGAAATTAACAGTGTTGTTAACAGTGCCACATCACTTTATAGTATATTAAAGATATTTAAATAGCCATTAATAGCCATTCTTCCACACCAGAGAATAATGGTCTTTTGACAGCTGGCTGTCAAGTTTGGGATTTTTTTTACAAGTAATATTCTTGACAATTAATCTTCCAGCCCACATTTTCAGAGGTACACACCAAGCAAATATTTGAACAAGTTGAAATAGAGCTGTACACACAAAGTGGGTAGTTGCTGGGGTCACGAACAATGGTGTTCCAAACTTCCCTACAAATGTTCACCAATCTGCAGATTTGTACATGAAAAATAGTCAACTTAGGCATTAATTTTGAAAATAGTGCTTATTAACAACTGTTGGCCATGATAGCTATATGGAAACTCCATGTTCAGAGGTCCTGTATCTCTGAGGACCAGGTGCTGAGGCAATCATACCTGACTTGTGAGCTTTCAGAGGGCCTTCCTGGCTGTTGTTGGTAATATATCACTGGACTAGATAAACCTTGGCCTGATCCAGCAAGGTAATTCTTGCAGTCTTAACTTGTAGGATTTCAAGGTTTGTGCTCCTTCTTATTGCAAAAGGAACACTTATATTTTCACTAGACTTCAGGCTACAAAAAAAATGCTAGAGCATACAACTTTGGAGCCAACCAGCCTGGGGCAAACCAGATGGTCCTTTTTAAAAGGAAAGGAACCAGCCAATAAGACACTGTCATCTTAGCCCCTGGGTTGACAACAAGAGAGCACAGATTTACAAAACTGCAGAGCCAGCTATTTGGATTTTACAAATGTTTTGTTTGTTCCTAGGGACTTGCCGAAATCCAGACCTGTCAGAAGCAAACAGATGCAGTAAGGCTTAGCGTGTTGAAGACTTGGGCTACACTTAGACATAATTTAATTTTTAAAGAAATATCTAAGTGTATAACATGAAATAATAAAGATTTTTTTAAAGAAAGAGATGTAAATTGATCATAATCAGTGCTGTTTTTCTAGAAAAAGAGGTGCTGGAACTCACCATGCCCACCTGAGAGGTTTTGGAACTGAGTTCTGGCGAGTTCTGGCTGGGGGGAAAAGCCCTGATCATAGTTAATGAATGACAATCAGAGCAATCAGAATAATTCTGATTTTCTTAACACAGAGTTGAGGGGAATCACGTTTTCCTAGCAGCAAAATGTTTCAATTTGGGTTCTGGGAAAATATATTGTTTCTCAAAACCAGAAGTGCTTCCTGGAAGAATGACATCTGCAACAAATGACTAAGAGCTGTTCATTTATTAGATTGTAAATGGATTGCGTGAAAGGTCCTGTCCGTCTTGCTTTACTGTCATGAACTTGGCAAGAAGGAATTTTTAATTAAATGCATCATGCAATGATACTTCTTTCATGTTAATTTGCAAGGGTGCCGGATTTTTGTTTCTAAACTTGATAGCTTTCCTTACATTCTTTGACATCTGAGTATTGAGAGAGAGGGTGGGGTGCAAGCTTAAAAATAAATTACCGGTACTTCAGAAGGTTGGCGGTTCTAATCCCCGCGATGGGGTGAGCTCCCGTTGCTTGGTCCCTGCTCCTGCCAACCTAGCAATTCGAAAGCACGTCAAAGTACAAGTAGATAAATAGGTACCACTCCAGCGGGAAGGTAAACAGCGTTTCCGTGCGCTGCTCTGGTTCGCCAGAAGTGGCTTAGTCATGCTGGCCATATGACCTGGAAGCTGTACGCCGGCTCCCTCGGCCAATAAAGTGAGATGAGCGCTGCAACCCCAGAGTCAGTCACGACTGAACCTAATGGTCAGGGGTCCCTTTACCTTTTTACTTGCTTATGACTCCTGAGTTTAGGAGCCCTTCCCTTCTTAATTTTTAAAATTATTATTAAAGTGAGGGATAACACTTTTGTTACTTGCTAAATTGTGGCTATTGTGTTGTAGTTTTTTTCTTCTTCAAATTTTGAGGGTTTTATGTCCCGTCATGATGTCCAAGTTAATTATAGCTCAGGATTTCTGCAAGCCTGTGTGATAAACTGGGTTGTGCTCATAAAAGTCTCTTTTAATGGCATCTAATGGAATTTGTTTTCTCTTCTTTTGTAGGAATCCAGTAAGCCTTATCCACCAGACCTGTCTCGTAGCCCTCAAAGCTTGAGTGACACTGGTTACTCATCTGATGGCATATCCAGTTCCCAGAGTGAGATCACGGGCTTAGTGCAGCAAGAAGGAGAACAACTAAACGAAACCGGAATTGTAGAGCCGAGCCCTCCAAGTCCTTCGGAACTCACTAAGCTGGAAAGCAGCATGCGGCCCTTGCTGGAGTCCAAGGGGCTGGCTCAGGAGCCAACAGACAGAGGTAAAACATACCACGAATTACGAGAGGAGCAGAGGGAAAGGCAGAGGCCACGGTCCCTTTCTATCACCCCGGAAGCCTTTGATTCTGATGAGGAGCTAGAAGATATCATGGAAGAAGATGAAGACTCTCTAGAATGGGAGAACCAGAAGGAGCAGAGGGACAGCATGGAATCTTCAGATGACTTCGGCAGCAAGCTACGCCACGACTATGTGGAAGACAGCAGCGAAGGAGAGTTCTCCATTGTACCAACAAGGCAGAAAAGCAAAGAACCTGCAATGACTGACGAAGAGTTCATGAGAAGGCAACTCCTGGAGATGAGCGCAGAGGAAGATAACTTGGAGGAGGAGGAAGAATACGATCGTGTAAAATATAGCGTTGCAAAAAATGGGCACAAGCCTGACTCGGAGAAAAGCAGGGAGGCCGCCTTATCCAAGAGACGCCTGCCTCACAGCTCCGGCAGCATATATGAGGAGGAAAGAAAAGAGCTGGAAAGTACTGAGGGGGAAGACATGGCTGCATCTCAGGGAGGTTTGCGGCGTTTCAAAACCATTGAATTAAACAGCACTAACAACTATGGCAGAGACATGGAGATCAGCCAAGAGGCAGACATCAGCCTGGACAGAGAACCTGAACTGGAGATGGAAAGCCTGACGGGATCCCCAGAAGACAGGTCAAGAGGCGAATATTCTTCCACCTTGCCAGCAACAACACCCAGTTACACATCAGGAACCTCCCCCACCTCCATCTCTTCCCTGGAGGAGGACAGTGATAGCAGCCCTAGTCGCAGGCAGAGGCTGGAGGAGGTCAAGCAGCAGAGGAAAGCCCGGCATCGCTCCCACGGACCTCTGCTGCCAACCATAGAAGATTCCTCCGAGGAAGAAGAGCTGCGGGAGGAAGAGGAGCTCTTGCGAGAACAGGAAAAAATGCGAGAGGTAGAACAGCAGCGCATCCGAAGCACGGCTCGGAAAACAAAGAGAGATAAAGAAGAGCTGAGGGCACAGAGGAGGAGGGAAAGGTCTAAAACGCCACCCAGCAATCTGTCTCCCATTGAAGATGCATCACCCACCGAGGAACTGCGTCAGGCTGCAGAGATGGAGGAACTGCACAGATCTTCCTGTTCAGAATATTCTCCTTCCATTGACTCTGAGGCAGAGGGGTTTGATGTCATTGCCTCCAAGCTGTACAAGTCTGGCAGTGAGTACAACCTCCCAACATTTATGTCCCTCTATTCTCCAACAGAAAAAACTGCTGGCTCTGGTTACCCCTCCAACAAGCCCCTGAAAAGTGCGGAAGAAGCTTATGAAGAGATGATGAGGAAGGCAGAAATGTTTCAGAAGCAGCAACCGTCCCAGCAAAGCGTCTCCTACAGTAACACCTTCCAGCAAGTAGGCTATCGTGGTTCAGAAGGCCAAAATAATTTTGAATACCAATACATAGATGACTACAGCTATGACGGCCGGAATTTAGACTCCTCTCAAGCAGACTATCAGAACGAACTTTCCAAATCTGGGGCAGTTTATGAAGAAATCCTTCAGACATCACAGAATATCTCCAGGATGCATCAATCCTCTTCTCTGGATTTGACCCTTGAACAGGAAGTAAAGAAGAAAGGGAGAGAAGATGCTTATCAAGAAAAGCAGTTTCTGAATGCAGAGAGTGCTTATGAAAGTGGCCCACTCACTCCTGGGACAAGCCCAACCCAGTTGTCTGCTCCTGTCTCCTTTTCCACCACTGAAAGCAGCGCAGGCAGAATAATCCCTGATGTTCGAGTCACTCAACATTTCGCAAAGGAGAGTCAGGAGCAGCCAAAGCTTCATAGCTCACCCACAGCACCTAGTTCAGTTTCAAAGAGCGTAACAACGCCCTACACATATGCTAAAGGAACTAGCACCGTCACCACTGTTGTTTCCAGTCCTGCAAGTGCACCACGAATCTACAGCTCTCCGACTTCTCTGAGCGGCTCAGATGCACCATCCGTGTCCACTACTAGCCGAAGTTATACTCAAACAAAAGTAACAGCCAGCTATGGTTGTCAAACAGAAAATATTTCCAGGGTCAGGAGCGTTGCAGAGATTAGTGGGCCGTCAGCAAGAGAGAAACTCCAAAGCATGACTGACAAGTCCACTGGACCCATGTCGACACCTAAAACATATTCCTACTTCAAAAGCTCAAGCCCACCACTTTCCCCTTCTTCTCCTACTCAGAGCCCCACTCATTCTGTTCCTAGAGCTGGGGTGCCACCCAGTTCAGGGATGGGGGTTAAATCAACTGCAGAGTTCTCCACCCAAACCCATAGCCCGGTTCTCGCCTACGATGCCCCCACGACTACCGCTATGTCAACCTCTTCTCCAATGGTAGCTCAAGGAACACAAACTCCCTACCGATCGAGTTCCCCTCGCCTTGCTCGGCAACAATCATCACAAGAATCTCCCTTTATGGTCATCACATTAGCAGCGGATGCAGCCATTCAGACCAAGCCGATTGGCGTAAGTTCCTCCATTTCACCAGCCTCCTCTCCAACTCGGCAAGGCCGCCAGCATAGCTACAGTCAAACAGTAATCCATGCAGCGCAACTCCAACAAGAGCAGCTGCAGTCCACTTACACAAAGACCCAATCAGCTTTTGAAAGAGCCTCTGCTCCTAGTGCTGCAATGCAGAAAGTGCAAACAACTGCTGCCGACAGCATGCCTGGTGTGTATAGCTGGGGAACACTGCCTGCAGAGAACATCTCTTTGTGTCGGATATCATCAATACCTGGGACATCCAGAGTAGAACCTGGACCCAGAGCAGTTGGTAGTAATATTGTGGACCTGCGGACTGCAATAAAGTCAGCTCCAATCATTATAACAGACCAAGGGATGGATCTCACATCCCTAGCTACGGAGAGCAGAAAATACTGCCTCACTATGGACCAGTCACCAAGTCGGCAGTCTAGCACCATCCAACCCTTAATTATCAATCTTAATGCCCAGGAACAGCCCCATGCTATCATAAGCACAGCCACCACAGTCAGCATCACTGTTGCATCTTCCATGCTTGTGTCTCAGCCAAAGCATCCTGCGGTCTATGGAGACCCTTTCCAGAACAGAGTGGACTTTGGTCAAGGGACGGGGAGTCCTGTCTGCCTGACACACATTAAGCAGGTAGAACAAGCAGTTCAGACTGGTACCTTCAGAGGAGTTGCAAGCGGCACTGGAATTTCTGCTTCTGCAGGCCGTCCGGAAGCTGCAGGTCCCCAGCAAGCGAAATTTGCAAGATACAATTTGCCCAACCAGATGACATCCTTGATGAAAAAAGATGCCCTGATCACTCAGACCAACAATGCACAGAATATTGTGAGTGCCATTCCCAGACCGTTTCCTCAGGACCAAAGTTCAGAGGTGTATAGAGGGATCCCAGTGGAACTGAAAACTCAGACACCCCCAGTCACCATTGGGACTAAGAAATCCCAGGTTATGATGGTGCAGATGGATGATATTGCAACAGGCCCTGTCACCAAACTCATCAAAGAGGAACCTCCTCCCAATGCCTTGGATCTCACAGGGATGAAGCCTGAAAGTCAAGTAGCATGCTGTGACGTAGTGTACAAATTTCCCTTTGGAGGCAGCTGCACTGGGGCTTTTAACCCTTCTTCCAAGGTGCCAGAGAAAAATGTTGGGGATGCAGGAAGCGCTGACAAACCTAGTGGCCAGTACTATGGCAGCAGAGAACAGGAGGTGGCAGAGGCATATCCTTATCGAGAACAAGCAGCACCAGGGCCTAATCCGTACGAGGAGCACAGGTTCTACCATCATGGCCTGTTTGGGAGACTGTATTCCTCAATGTCAGATACAAACCTTTCTGAAATGGGCTTGAACTATTACCCAGTTAAGGGAGGGCAGCCCTTCAACGCCCCTCCTGGGGATTCCGCTGTGGATCTGACCACCATGAAACCTCCGTACAGCCACAGCTTCACCGAGGGAGGCTACATGGGGCACGGAATGCAGTACGGCTCTTTCTCTGACCTTAGGCAGCCCAGTGACTTGCTGAGCCATTCCTACCCAATGCGGAGATATAGCTCGGCCTCCAATATCTACTCTGACTACAGGTATTCGCTAAGAGGGGACCTGGCAAATTTCCAGGAAGCCAGCCTGGCTCATTATAGCGCCACGACAGCTCGCGAAATCAGCCGAATGTGTGCAGCACTCAACTCTATGGACCAGTATGGTGGCCGGCATACGAACAGCTCAGATCTTCTCCAATATGGACAGTATGGGCCAGGAGGGGGCGGAGGCATCTCGGCCCAGCAGGGTGCCATGAAATCAAACATGATGTACAAGCCAAATTTCCCAGAGTCTGGCCAAGGCTATGGAAACCTAGCCCAGTACAACCTCTCCAGACTTGGAGCTGTCAGACAGGGACTCCCTTCCACGGCCACCGTCCGAGCTGCTGATGGCATGATTTATTCAACCATCAACACACCAATCGCATCAACTCTCCCCATCACTACCCAGCCAGCTTCTGTGCTGCGCCCCATGCTCCGAGGCCTATATAGACCCTATGCCCCAGGCAGTATCACAGCTGTCCCTCTGGCCAGCTTGACCAGAGTGCCTCTAGTTGCTCCCAGGATGCCCCTTGCATCCCAAGGTCTGTATCGTTATCCAGTGCCCAGCAGACTCCCAGCGGCTCCCACATCTTCAGTAATGGAAACACCAATGTATTTGGGGAAGCCTGTTAGCACCACTGCAGCCAGCACTGCTGCCAGTAGCGTAAGCCCAGCACCAGTTTCCAAGCCCTCGGCTCCGACTGCTGTCCCCTTGCAAAGGCCTGAGCAGAAAGGCAGAGAGGAGGCTGCTGCAGTGACTTCTGGGGTGCAGAGTACTGTCAGGGATGCCAGCCAAGGACAGCAGCAGCAACAGCAGCAGCCACCGCCACCGCCGCCTCCTCCACCACCACCACCACCACCAACCCAGAAACAGGCTGAAGCTACCCAGCCCAGCATTGCCAGCAAAGCAGCCACAGAAAGGGAAGAAAAGGAGAAGGAGGAAGAGAGGCAGAGGAAGCAGCAGGAGCACATCCTCCAGATTGAGAGGGAGAGAGTCGAGCTGGAGAAACTGAGGCAGATGAGGCTGCACGAGGAGCTGGAGCGGGAGCGAGTGGAGTTGCAGAGGCACAGAGAGAAGGAGCAGCTGCTGATGCACAGGGAGATCCAGGAGCTGCAATCCATAAAGCACCAGGTCCTGCAACAGCAGCAGGAGGAGCGCCAAGTCCAGTTTGTGCTGCAGCGGGAGCAGCTGGCCCAACAGCGCTTGCAGCTGGAGCAGATCCAGCAATTGCAGCAGCAACTGCAGCACCAACTGGAGGAGCAGAAGAGGCAGAAGAGCACCTTCCCTCCCGTCTGTGACCCATCGGGGAGGCTCCCTCCCCAGGCCGCGTCAGAGATCACCATAGAAATGCAGCGGACCCTTGCTCAAAATGGGCAATACTGGCCACCCATGAACCAAGCATTTATAGCTACTGCGGCCCCAGGGCAAGACGGGCAAGGGCAGCCTCGCTACCCTGGACTCCAGAGGCCTCTCACCAACTCAGCCTCTGAAATGTCCCTGCAGACGGAAGACCAGTGGGAAGCTGGTCGGGGGATCAAGAAGAGGAACTCCATGCCGCGCCTCCGGGATGCTTATGACAAGGAGCCAGGCCACGAGCCATATGTTGCCGTGAAGAAGATCACAGACAGCAGTGTGCAGACGGATGAGGAAGATGGGGAGGAGCGCTTCTATGCATCCCGCCGCCGGCGGACCCGGCGCAGCACCGACTGCAGTGTGCAGACCGACGAGGAAGACAATGGCGAGTGGGAGCAGCCCGTGCGGCGCCGGCGCTCCCGCTTTTCGCGGCACTCAGACTCCAACGCAGAAAGCAAGCCAGACTCTTCGGCCAAAGGCACGGCTAGCATAGCGATCCAGACCATCAGTGACTGCTCTGTGCAAACCGAACCTGACCAGCTCCACCGAGTGTCCCCTTCCATCCACATCACCACCCCTGACCCCAGAGTGGAGATCGTGAAATACATCTCTGCCCCTGAGAAGACCCAGCGAGGAGAGAGCCTGGCTTGCCAGACGGAGCCGGAAGCGCAGCCACAGCCAGGCATCGTGATCCCCCAGCTCACTGTGCCTACGACGATTACGCCTTACTCCTCCAACATCCAGATCGTAAGCACAGGCCCCCTGGATCCCCATTCGGTCCGACAGCAGGCCTTGGGGAAGAAGAAGCCCGACCCACTTGAAATTGGCTACCAATCCCACCTGCCGACAGATTCCTTGTCTCAGCTGGTGTCCCGTCAGCCTCCCAAGTCCCCCCAAGTGCTCTACTCCCCAGTCTCGCCCCTGTCCCCACATCGGCTGCTAGAGTCTTCCTTCACAACCAGCGAGAGGCTCAACAAGGCCCACGTGACCCCGCAGAAGCACTTCACAGCTGACACCACCCAGCGCCAGCAGACCCTACCTCGCCCCATCAAAACCATGCAGCGGTCCTTATCTGACCCCAAGCCCATCAGCCCAACATCAGAGGAGTCTGCAAAAGACAGGTTCTCCTTGTATCAGCACGCGTTGCTTCCTGGTAGCCAGGTAAGATTGCCGCTTGTCTGATAAGTAAGAGAAGTCTGATGATATTTCTGCTTTTCTTTTTAAAGGCCCCCGCTTATCACGTAATCACTGTATGCAGCAGGAATGAAGGAGAGCTGCTTTAAAGTCCCCATGAAGATAAGACACAACAGGCTTATTGGTCACAGCAGGTCCCTCACTCTCCATGTAAAGCTTGTTTTGCAACTTTCTTTACAGACATGCAAGTCAAATGCATGATGCTCTTAATCATGCTCCTCTCCTTCAAGCAGAGTGCCCACATTTTTAAACCCCCAAAATTGCTAAAATAAAATAAAACCATGAAGACACTGAAATAATTATAAAATTGCTTTAAGGATTGGTGAGGTAGTGGACATTGACCAGTAAGTACCCACTGCAGCCAGGAGCATAGGAAGGGGGGTGGTGGGGGCGGTGCATCCCAGATGTCATCCCTGACGGGGGTGACAAAATCCCCCCTGGGCAGATCACCACCACGGCGATTGCCCCCCCCCCCGGGCAGATCGCTGCTGTGCCAATCTGCCCCCCAGGTGGATCGCTGCCATGCCAATCGCCCCTGGGTGCACGGCATGGGTCCGGGTCCCCAAGCAACTAGCTCTGACGCTGACTGCAGCCTGATTTCACTTGACATGCTGAAAATTTCCAGAACCACTTTTTCAGAGTTCATTTCAAGACATTGAAAGGTATATGCATTTTCTATACAGCAAAGGCACTTCCAAACCACCTTCACTATACTTAAAATGATTCCTCTGTCTTAACCTTTAAGAAATGTATTCCCTCTTACTGGATGTTAATGTGTGATTTGTATATAAGGCATGAATATATATACAAAGTCCAGGCTATCTGAAAAACTGTATTCCCTCATACGAACCTGCCCAGGTTCTGAGATCTTTAGGTGAGGCCCTTCTCTTGGTCCTGCCACCCTCACAGTTGTGCTTGGTGGGGATGCGAGAGAGGGCCTTGGGTAATCCCTCCCTGGAGAAGTTATTACGCCTCCCTCCATGTTGTCCTTCCACTGGCAAGTGAATACCTTCTTATTCCAACAGGCTTTTGGGAACTGTCAGCTTTTAATGAAAGGGCAGGTGCTGTTTTTATTATAATTAGCTGTATGTTTTAAATAGATCTCTGATAGATGGATGGGTAGATAGATATTTAATTTCATTAATGTTTAATTGGTTTTTAATTATTGTATTTTTTTTCTATGCTTTTGGCTATTCTTATTTTGTCCGTAAGCCGCCTTGAGTCCCTGTCAGGGAAACAGGCAGGGTATGAATACATTTATTATTATTATACCCCACAGCGTAAAAGAATCCACTGCTACTCCTTATGTTCCCAGTATGATATCAGATACTAGAACATCTTCAGGCAATCTACAGACATCTTAAAGAGGGGACCATCACATCTCACTCATACAACATTGCAGATTGACATCCTGGTCTTCAGGAGCAAAGTCTAGTTTTGAATTGCACAGCATCCTTACTGAATTTGTGCAAGAAATACATAATGAACTCCATTCCTAACATATTTTGTATATAAAGTCTTGTGCTTTTATTATACTTCTCAGCTTTTCCTACCTACCAACTGCAGCAATTCTTCTCATATAGGATTGCATTATGTCTACCCTCTTACAGCAATCTCTTTTGCTTCGTTTTTAATATATGTTTGATACTCTGTGGTGTGGTTCAGTATCAGCAAGATACTGAACACACCCAAGTCCAAAATAGCAAGTGCTCCCTTTTCTGCATCCTAAAAACCCATGCGAGCGGAGAAGCTGTGTGTTCTCTCCTGTGCCATCTAGTGGCAATAAAGAAAAATAGCCTTTTGTGCTTTGGGAAAAACATGTTGTTAGCTGCTAAGGAACTCCTACGTGGCATCTCAGAGGAACTTTCCCTTCATTAGTACATATGAAAACAAGACATCCATGTGGGAATTGTCATGAGATCTTTCGCTTTAGTACCTGCCAGGACAGCTGCGCAAGGGAAAATCGTATCACATTCCCTAAAATGTCCATCAACTCACCTTCGTCAGTCATATCCTTTTCTGCACAGACATAAGAAATCTATATTTTGGAAAGGAGATAAATTGCAATGGAAAGGTGCTTCCAGACATTGGGGGGGGGAAGGTTAATCTAGGAAGCATTCTAATTTTCTGGCTCTAGCAGGCTGTACATCTGTATTCTTGCTCTGTCAAGCTATTGTGGTAGGCAGCACAGGTTTTCCAGATAGTCTTAGCATTACAGTTTGCAGCTGTAAGAAACCAGTACAAGTGCTAACAAATGTTTTCTATTGCAAAGTGGTCCCAGTCAATAAACCTGCTGTTATGTTTTGAACTAATTGCAGTTTTTAAACGACCTTCCAGTGCAGTCCCCAGTACAGCACATTGCAGTAGTTTAAAAAAAGACTGTGCCAAAACAAGAACAGCATATCAAGAACAACTATCTCTGGCTTAGCTTTGTGTCACTGAGACTATTTGGGCCACTATGGATAAGACTAAATCTAATAGCATCCCCAGACTACAGGCCTGATTCTTAAGGGGGAGTGCAACCCCATCCAGAACAGGCAGCATAGCATCTCCCATGGCAGACAGACTAGAATACTGTACATACCACACCCCAAATTTATGGGTGACTTCGCTCAGATGTTAACAGCACGGGGACAGAATGGAACCTGGCAGAACACCAGAGACAGAGCTGCAGTCCCCAGCACCACCTTCTGAAATAGTATGGAAAAAAGTCCCCCCAATCTTGACTTCAGACAGCCTTTCCAGAAACATACCATGATTGATTATATTGATAGCTGCTGAGAGGCCCAGGAAAATTGACAGGGTTTTGCAGTATCCCAACCCTACACCCAGCAGATTTCATTCCTCAGGACAAGCAATGCTATTTCAATGACAAAACCAGGTCAGAAAAAGGATTTGGGTGGGTCCAAAGAATTTGTGTCATCCAAGAATGTCTGCAGTTGCACTTAAGCTTTCGCCTAATGGAAATGTTTGTGACCAGCTAACAGAGGCGGGGAAAGTCTTGTGGAGACAAAGGAGCCTTCTTAGGGAATGACCATGTAACCATTGTCTTCAAGGTAATCAGGATTGCACACACACCCCTCTTTTCATGGAACATTTATCACTTCCTGGAGCCAACTGGTCAAACCCTCTCCTGCTTGATATAGTAAGCAAGATGGTCGTACCTAACAGGTAATTGGCTCTGGTCCTTGTCTCAGAAATTGAAAGTCATTTCATAAAAAAAGGAATAGATGGCACTCTGGATGTATTCATTGCAGATCCACAAGAATGCAGAGTGCAGGTTGCCACAGATGCAAGCAGTTTTATCCTCAGAGTACTTAGTAGATGAGTGATAACAGACATCCAAGGACTTATCCCATCAACTTATGTCCCAGTACCTCCGTTTTCTCCCTCACCTGCATGCTTTAGACTCACACGGTGTCATTTTGAAACACCAGCTGTATTTACTTGGCTTTTTGTGTCTGTAAGTTTGAGTGTTGCATATATCTGAGCAGACACTGAACAGGGCAAAGAGATATCAGTTGGGGACTTTGGGCCTGTGAATCTAATTAGGCCTGCCAGACCATTTTGGCCAAGCCATGCCCACCTGCCCAGCACCTGATGTCATATATATCGCATCAGGTGTGGGGCAGGTAAAAGCGCAATGGGGGTTTGCAAGGCACATTGAAGCCCCAGCTGTTAGGTGGTTGTTGGGGCTTCAAATCACCACCTAGGGATCTCTACAAGCATCGACAATCAACTGGTTGTGGGTGCCTGAAGTGCACAGCGAACAATCAGCTGATTGTTGGGAATCCAAAGCACATCTCTTACAAGCAGCAGGGATTGGCTGCCCTAGGGAAGTCTCCATTGGGAAATCCATAGTGCAGCTGAGGAGACTAGAGGAAACAGCTTGGATTCAAAATGCTGGAGGAAGCACTAAAAAATGAGGATTTATCCCTCTGCAAAGAAAGTGGTTTGGATTCAGAGTCCTTCATCCAGCTCTTTGAATCCAATTTATTTCTTCTGGAGAGAGAGAAATGTTCAGCTTTCAATCCTTCTCTTTCTCTCTCCAGAGGAAACAGCTTGATAAACTTAGGGCTTACATGCTAATTCCTACATGCTTCCCATGTAGGAATTTTGTAGTGTTTGAAGTGCCCTGCAATAGTCATGAAAAGCATTTGACAGTTACACTTCTGGAATGACAACTCTCCAGAATAGGCTTGCATATATGTCAGCCATGAGTTGTATTTGGATTTTTAAGGTGTTTTCTTGCCTGACTTGAAGATACTGCCTCAGTGTGTGAACTGATCATGATGCTCTTAGGCAAATTCTACTGATGAAACGAGTGCTGTTTACATTTTTGATGCAGCATAACATCTTAACATATTCCTCCCTTGTCAGTCTTTGGGAGGTGTCCCTCAGTGCAACTGGAGGATTGCCTAAAGCAATGATATTTAAGTTTTGCCATTATTTCTCCATGTCTACTCTGCACACCTCTCTGCATATCCAGTATTCCATGCTGTAGAATAACCTTTTCTGCAGGAGAATTTCCCCAGCAGGTAGACTTGGACATTTCCATTTGATTAACGTTCCAACAATGAATATTTTAACAGGCTGGACTTGGATTACATCCTTGGTGTGTGCACATACACAGTCATTTACAGATGCACTCTCAGTGCATCTCCCTGTACACAGTGCTAATATCTTCAGTTTCTTGATTAACAGGCTGGGGCCCAGGTTGACAAAAAGCCCTCATTCCCTGAACACCCTCTCTCCAACCCACTTAGCAAAAGATGGAGTCCTCCTGGGTGACAAAAAATACCTGAAGGCTGTATTCTGTATTGCATAACGGTTGCTTTGATTTTGGCATTTTCCTAGAACACTAGCACTAATTACAGCATCAGTAAGGGCACAATAGTTGGTTAGACGAAGGGTCCCTCTAGAAGAGTTTTTGGATTTGATATCCCGCTTTATCACTACCCTTCAGGAGTCTCAAAGCGGCTAACAATCTCCTTTCCCTTCCTCCCCCACAACAAACACTGTGAGGTGAGTGGGGCTGAGAGACTTCAGAGAAGTGTTACTAGCCCAAGGTCACCCAGCAGCTGCGTGTGGAGGAGCGGAGATGCGAACCTGGTTCACCAGATTACGAGTCTACCGTTCTTAACCACTACACCACCCTGGCTCTCTCTGTTAGATGCTTCTAGGAGACCCGCCTGCAGCCTCCCCCATTGCTTCCTCCCTCTGCCCCCAGGAACTGGTATTCAGAGGTTCCATTTATTTACCATGACTGATAGCTGTTGATAGCCTTATCCTCCGTAAACCTGTCTAATCCTCTTTTAAAGTCATCACAACATCTTGCGGCAACAAATTCCATAAGCTCATTACGTGCTGTTTGAAAAAGTACTTTCTTTTGTCTGTCCTGAATCTTATCACCAATTAATGTAAATAGTGACCCTGAATTCTAGTTGGAAAGGGGGGGGGGAATCCCTTTTTTAGTTATTCTCTCTAGACCATTCAAAATGTTTTTATCCAGTACAACTTCTACAATATCCCTCTTGTTCACCTGTAAAAGCCTCAGCTGCTTTAACCTTTCATGGTAGGGAAGGTGCTATACACTCATCATTGTGTGCCCCCTTTCAGCATTTGCTCCAGCTCTACAATATTCTTTACATATTCAAATACGGTTGTATTACAGCTTTGTACCAAGCCATTACAATACTAACCACTTTATTATTTAGAATCTTGTAAACAACCCTTTATATGAAATTTGTTTTTATCACTGATGCCTCACAATGAAGTGATGTTTTCCACCCGGCATATATGTGGGTGGATTTTTTTCTCTCAGTGTTTATCACTTTTCCATTTTCAGTTAACCTAACTTGCCATTTTGTTTTGCCCATTCACTCAGTTTGCGGACACCCTTCAGGACAGGAGTAGGGACTCTGTCAAGAGTTCAACTGTGAGGGAGAGGTCAGCTTGGCCAGCACACTCCCCGCAGGAAGTGCACTAGGGAAGCACCACCCAGCAGGACTGAACTCCCTGCTCATCAGCTGATGAGAGGGGTGTTAAAGCCTGCTATTTTGACTGTATACCAGTTCCCTGTGGGGACCTGGTGGGCACAGCCAATGCAGCATTCAACCTTGCCTATCAGCTGATTGGCATGTGAAAGTGCTTTGGGAGAAATTGGAGGTCAAATTGGACCCCCTGGTAGGCCAAGATAGGCCTGTGGGCTGTAGGATCCCTTTCCCTGCTTAAGGAGCTCTTCTCATTCTACATCAAGCCCCATTCTGATTGATATCATCCAAAAACGTGGCCACCTTATGACTTACTCCTTGGCCTGATGTAAATAAGTTAAATCGCATTGGTTCCTATACATATCCTTGAGGCACTCCACTGCTTACTTCTGTCCATTGTGAATACTGTCAATTTGTTTATTCCTGTCTTATGATGCCTCTTCTTTAACCAATTATCACGAGAGGACCCTGAACAATGGTTAGACTAATAGATTTGTAATTTCCTGATTTTCTGTCAGCTTTAAAAAGTTGATACAGTATTATTTTAAGGAAATCAGTTTTAATGATGTTACCGGAAAAATCTGAGGGCTCCCTTGGACAAAAACAAAGACACCAACCAGGATAACTTGGAGCAAAACAGCAGCCTGTAGGCTTGGCCTTTATTGAACTGTTGCAACAGGGTGTTCCCCTCACTTGCAAGAGAGAGGAAAGACCCAGAAAGATGGTCTGCAAGACCTTATAAAAACTTTTGAAATTCCCATCCTCCAAGTCAAGCCCACCCCCAGAAACATCATGCATACATTACAGAAAGGAGGGGTTGACATCATGCATACATTACAGAAGGGGTTGACATCATGCATACATTACAGAAAGGAGGGGTTGAGGGAGGAGTTGTGGTGGTAACCTGAGTGTCCTGTCACCTGGCTGGTTCCTCCTTTCCCCCTGCCCATGAATCACTTCCAGGAGACAAAGGGAGTTTGCAGTTTCCTGCCCCCAGAGGGAAGATCTGATCATTGTCCTTTGTTTCAGTCCATGCTGAATCCACTACCATATGCAAGTTCTTTGTGATTTTGATTGTCTTCTGTCTGGGATTATCAGGGTTGACATAGCAACTGGGCAGGGCTCCTGTGGATGTGCTGGGATGGTGAAGGGATTATGGCTGACCAGAACCAAGTCACCCCCCTTTGATAGTCCTTGTCATATGGAGTAATATAAAAATGGAACAGTGCAAATCCGATGTATGGTTGATTTTTCTATGAATTTATAACAGAAATGTGGCGTATGTAATGTGTGAGTGTGAGTGTGTGTGAAGTTTGTACAAACAGAATGATTGGGGTGGGGGGGTTCCTGCTACAATGACAAGGGTCATATTTTAATTGGATGACCAACAATTTCATATTGGGTGTGTGGCATCTGGTGACTTTTTTGTGGTCAATTAGCCATAGACCTTCATCTCTTGCCATCTCTAATGAATACTAGTTCCTGTATCTTCCACAGTGAATTCATCCAGCTTCTCAGTAATCTTCCTATTCTCATTCAGCAATTCTTTCACACCACTTTTGTCTTAACAGTCTGACAGCTCCCCAGGCTAGTTTCCTCATTCTAAAGGATCAAAATAAAGCTGTATAGTTTTGAACAATATCTCCCTCAAATTTTATTCACTTGGTTTATTGTCATTTTACATTTGTTTTACCAGAGTTTAAGCTCTTTTTGTTTTCCCAATTTGGACCAGGCAACCATTTTCTAAAAGAAATCTTCTTCCTTTTACTGTTTCCTTGAAGTCTGCTCATTAACTAGGTGGGCATCTTCCTGGCTTTGTTTATTCCTTTCTAACCTGCTGTATAGATTTTATCTGAGCTTCTAGTACAGTATGTTTCATTAGCTTCCAAGTGTTCTGAAGACATCTGACTCTCCCTTTCAACTTCCTTTTAACTAATCCCCTCATTTATTAGGTTTCTTCCGCCAATAACATTATGATTGGCATTCTGGTATTCTGACACTATTCTCATCTTGCTTTTGCCTTCAGGCTTTACACTTGGGACTTCAAGTACTGCAGGATAGTTATTTATTGTTTGATGAACAGCTTGTGTTTGTTAGCTGACAGAATAAAAGATTAGTACCTCTCTGTGTATCAGCTACTAGCTGAGGATGCATAGTGGTAGTGATGTGTAAAATGTTCATGATCTTCAATATTTTCATGCAAAAACTGTCATTTCAAAGGGTCCACAACTTCCCCTTTATTTCCATTTCAAGATTATTTGCATGCTTCTTCCACAGCTCTCCCCCACCACCTCTACTTCAGCTCAGCACTACATGATGTACTTTAATAGGTTAGACACACATGAGAGATGACACATTTTACAAATGATGCAGACTCAAACTCTTGGCAGATTCATTTGACTCCTCCACGCTGTCATTTATCCTGGGTCACTACTGAAATTCTGTTGATTTCACCAGCACTAGACCTACCTCTACAGTATAAACACGTTCTGATTGACATATGCACTGAGAATGTGTGGAACTCACCTAGGTATAGTCTGCTACTGTTTAGGCCACTACAAATTGTATGCAGTAAAAAAGGGAGAAATTTCCCCATTCTTCAGCGTGTGGCTTCAAAGCTGCGGCCTGCTTTATGTGCTGTTCAGTTCTTCTTGGAGCTGCTGCTGCAGGATCTGCCGCAATTGTCTCTCCTTCTCTATTGACATCCTGCAGCTGAGGAGTGAGAGAAATCCCTGAAAATCAGCTGCTTTGACAGGCCAAGATAGCAATGACACTAGGGTCCAAGAATGTTCTTTGTCAGCTCTAGAATCTGGAAGAACTGCTGATACCCACTGATACTTGCTGCCCAAATTTCAGCGGCAGAAATCTCTCTTCTGCAATTGCTGCTGGAGCTGTTGCATGGCTTTTAAAAGACAGTTACCTAAGATGATATAGGAATCCAAATGCTGCTTGTTGTGTTGCTGCAAAATGGACTGTTGAGACATGTCCTCCCAATGCAGGAGTGCAAGGTAGAAGGCTAAATATGGCTGCATTATAAGTGCACTGTAAGTATCACAAGCTACCAATGCATTGAATAGGTGTGAGGCAGAGAGCAGTGGAACTATGTAAGCCTCTCTTCCTTTCTCACAATTTTTCCTTTCCTTCTCATTCTCTGTATCCCTTGTTTCCTCTCTGCTCCCTTTCTCTAAGGGAGTCGAAATACTGGTTAAAAGTGCAATACTTCTAGATGGTTCAGGATATAAAGGAATCACGGGTTAATACCTGCCTTGAAAATCTCAAAACATAGCAAGGCCACGTTAGCCTGATATATACTGAAACTTTATGAAGATCAAGTTATGTCTGGTGCCTGTACAAAGATTTTTGGAAGATGAACAGGTTGGTGAGATCCCAGAAAAATGAAAGTGAGGATCTATCTACACTTTTGTTATTTAAAGTTAATCCTGCTACATCAAAAGGCTGGCATCCCATATCTTATCATTTATCTTTCTGTTTTTCTCCTGCAATGAAGGGTGACTGCTGAAAGCAATAGAGAAGCAAGAAAGTGTGCTTTTGTGAAACTGCACCATTCCTCCAGGGCACAAGTCACCAACCTTTTTGGACTAGTGGGCACATTATGAAATTTCAGAGAGTTCCAGGTCTCACAATGACTGCCATGAAGGCAGGGGTGGCATAACACAAAATTAGATGCCCACCACTGGCAACCTTATTCTTGCCATGGAAAGTCAGCTACGTTCTGCTGGTCCTGATTATGGAGATCCAACACTGACAGATGCTGTTGCTCTCTAATAACAACAGGGAGCATTCCCCAGGAAAAAGCAAAAAATATACTAGGTAGCCACACCACTCTCATTTTACAGAAATCACTTAGAAGGTACCTGCAAATCTTACCCCATAACGTTCTTTCTAAGAAGGCTAGAGACACTTGCCCAGGGACACCACTGGTGACCTAGGGCTAGCAGGCCCTGTGTGGGAAAGCAGCTCTCATTTTTCAGCAATGAGAAACGAAAACTGGCTGCTATGAAAATACTCATGAAATGATCTCTGACTGCCCAAAAGCTAATTGTTAATATTTCTGCTCATCAGAATGTCTTCATGTCAGACAGATGACATTTTGCCTGCAAGGCATCCTTGCCCTCTCTGCTTCACCCAATGGAAACCTGCAGGCTGCATGGCCCTTAGAGACCAATCAGAGATACTGATGGAATAGCTGTTATCCCCTCCTCCAAGATCTACATGATAGCGGTCTCTTTCTAGGGCCCTACTGATCCTGTATAGTCATTTCAAAATATGTTACTTGCATGACCTCAGATACTCTAACACTGCAAAACGTTGTTCTCTAACATTGTTAGGGTCTCATATTTCCACTGGTTATGTAAGATCTGCCAAAGTGGCAAGACCTTTGGGGAGATTTCCTTCCACCTGGATTTTACATACTGTTTGGCTTGGGCTTCCACAAAAGCAAGACCAAAAAAAATAATAATCTCAGGATCATCTGAACTTCAAAGACAGTGGATTTACACCTTCAGACTAAATAAGAGTGCCTTTCCCAGACAGACAAATTTTGCATTATTAGAAACTTGCTTTGCCTGCAAAAGCAGAAATCTTCCCAAGATAATCTAAGCAGAGATTTTTATTTTGACTTTTTTATTTTTTTAAAAAAATCTGTGAACCAGACTGAGTTGATTTTTGTTCTGGCTCATTAGAGAAAAATATTCAAGCTGATTCCTGCTTCTTTCAGAACTCATTTCCTCAATGTCAGTAGCTGTGGTGATTCATATAGTATATAATATTGCCATTAACATCATTATTCAATTTAGCCTTTCCAATATTAAGAAGCAGTCCCCCACACACCTGCCCCAAATCATGAGAATTTGTATACAGTATATTTTAGTTGTACATTTTAGTTTTGAAGATAACCACCCAAAGGCTTCCTGAATTGGATATTCTCAGTGGGTGTTTTTTTGGGGGGAGGGGGTAAAAGAATGAGGCGCCTCTACTCATATAATGATAAAAGTGTTGTGGGTGCCAGCACAAAATGGCTGCCATGTGCTGCAAATGAATAAAATAAAAAGAAGTGCTGGTACTCTATATCCAGTGAGTACTTTAGCAGAAAGAGCCATGGACATGCTAATCTAGGGCGTTGCCAAATTTCAAAACCTCCATAGAAATACAATTTCGTTAACCTAATTTAATTTAATATAATGGAGAGGGTGAAGCATCATTAAGCAGAATCATTACCATATTGGCCCGAATATAAGCCACACTCAAACAGTGGTGTCACAAGCTGGGGGCGGGGGGGGGGGCGGTGCGCCCTGTGTTCCATGTCTGGGGGGGTGACAAAACACCCCCAGGTGTCTTGGCACTTCGCGGGGTGCTTGCCCTGCTGCACCGGCCCGGGCCTGTCAGCACGAGCAGCCATCGCGTCGCCGCAGGCAAATGTGGAGGATCCTCGGCTCATGGCTGCAGCTGCGAGCAGAGGATCCCACCACCGTCCATACGGCTCTCTGGTGGCAGCGGCGGCAAACCGCTACATACAACGCATGCACTGTGTCACACGCATGCGCTGTACATAGCGGTTTGCCACTGGTGCCGCTGGAGCACCGTACAGACACGGTGAGATCCCTCCGCTGCCAGTAGGAGTCGCTCACAGCGAGCTGGGGGGGCCCCTCCCAGACTCCCTCGCTCCCCGGCTCGCCATAAGTGGCTACTACTTTGCTGCTTTACAGCGAGCCGGGGAGAGAGGGAGGGGGACGGATGGGAGCCATGGCTCCTGAGAGGACAAGCTGCGCAGCTTTGCCAGCACCCTGGCAAAGCAGCATAGCTCCCCCCTTCCCCCGATGGCTTGGGGTACCTGGGAGTCGTGGGGGTGGGGACGCAGAGGCATAGGGAGCGGGGGCAGACCACCCCAGGTTTCATCACTGAAGGGGTGACATTTGGTGCCTGCCCGCGACTCCCAAGCCTACCCCAGCTGTCAATGTGTGTGGGGGGGGGTGACAAAATTCCATACTGGGTACCACCTGGGCTTGCTACGCCTCTGTACCCCCTCTGTAAGGGAGTGATATAAGTCACTCCCTTAAAATTCCACAGGTACTCACACCCATTCCATTTTACCATATGTCTGTTTCAGCAACAATATCGTAAAAGCCAGCTTTTGTAAGGTTGTGAATTTAAGCCACACTTTAACTTTTCACGGTTGGAATTTAAAAGAAATAAAACTGCGGCTTGTGTTTGGGCCAATATGGTACATAGAATCATTGAGGATTCTGTGTCAGAGACGGGCAGGAGCATGACAGCTGGGGGAATGTGTGGGAAGAGGAGGCAGGTGGTGGCATAGTTGTCAACTTTCCCCTTTATTTAAGAGAAATTCCCTTATTCCAAATAGGATTCCTCGCAAGAAAAGGGAAAAGTTGACAGCTATGGGTGGTGGTGGGGAGGACCCCTCAGAAGGGGCCAGTGATTTGTGAGGTTCTGAGGAGATCGAGGGGAGTCAGGAGGAAGAAACCGGGGAGTCAGAAGCGGGGAAAGGAGGAAGGAAAAGCTGGAAGAGGTCTCGGAAGCTGACCTTTGAGATCCCCTCTCTCCCCACCTCCACTGTATCTCTGCTCAAGGAGAGGCTTGAAGTGAGGGGAACAACTGGTGCTTGCGTACACCACATCAGGCCAGGGACGCGGACTTATAAAAAATATTGGGGGGGGGGGGGAAAGCTCATGAATAATAAATAAGCTCATGAATATGCAAATAAAGTGGTGCCGCCTCCTCGTGAGCGAATAGGGGAGAGCGTGCTGCGCCTATTAATCAGCTCCGAAGGAAATTGGGTGGAGCTTTTGCTCGGGAGGGAGGGCAGGAGGCATGCAGCCCGACCCTGTGCATTTTGGGCTGGGGGAGGGGCGGCGATGGCGCTCTGCTGGAGGGGCGCCGGAGATTATGGGGGGGCGGAGCCCCCCCAAACGAATTTTTGAGGGGGCTCGGGCCCCCTCAAGCCCCATGGAGTCGGCGCCTATGCATCAGGCAAGGGGTGGGAGGTAAGAAAACAGGAAAGGGCGAGGCCACACTGTTGCTCCAACTCTCCAAGATAGAGTACTGTTCCGCAGAGGTAGATTTCCTGGGCAGCTAGTTAGCAGGAAGGGGTGTGCGTATCCCTTGCACCTTAGCAGCTGATGTAACCAAGTGCCTTGCTAATAAAGAACTAAAATTCCTGTCGCTTGTCCTCATTGGTCTGGCTGCATGTGGCATTCTTGTGACTCAAGTGCTT
Organism: Podarcis liolepis; assembly: GCF_965112155.1. Lineage (NCBI taxonomy): Eukaryota > Metazoa > Chordata > Lepidosauria > Squamata > Lacertidae > Podarcis > Podarcis liolepis. The sequence continues at coordinate 71,769,697 of NC_139555.1, forward strand.
CTGAGTCCTGGTTAGTTTTAACAACCATTAATGTGCAAGGTTACACTTTGTCTCCATCACAAGATTAGAGCCAGTGTGGTGTAGTACAGTGGTACCTCGGGTTACATACGCTTCAGGTTATATATGCTTCAGGTTACAGACTCCGCTAACCCAGAAATAGTACCTCAGGTTAAGAACTTTGCTTCAGGATGAGAACAGAAATCGTGCGGCGACAGCACGGCAGCAGCAGAAGGCCCCATTAGCTAAAGTGGTGCTTCAGGTTAAGAACAGTTTCAGGTTAAGAACGGACCTCCGGAACAAATTAAGTATGTAACCAGAGGTACCACTGTATTTAACAGTGTGGGATTAGGACCTGGGAGACCAGCGTTCAATTCTCCACTAGGCAAAGCTCACTTGGGCCAGTCACTCTCTCTCAGCCTCACCTACCTCAAAGAGGATTGTTGGGGGGGGGGTTAAATGAGGGGGAGAATCATCTATGCTACTTTGAGTTGAAAAGGGTGAGGTAAAATATGAGATATATATAATGGGCCTGCCTTAGAAGATAGGAACCCCAGAAGTGTGGGCCACTGTTGAGTAATACACCCACCTGGTAACTAAAAATGGAAATGTGTTCTTTCACACACATGGTTACCTGCTATCTAAATTAAGCTTCCCATTACCTTCTAGATTTCAACCCTGCAGTCAAACACCCTCATTCGGAAAGTGAAACGGACACTGCCTAGCCCCCCACCGGAAGAAGCTCATCTCCCTCTGGCCAGCCAAGCTCACTCACAGATGTACATGCCGGGCCTCATGCAGAAGGGAGTGGCAGGGCCAGCCATTCAGGTGACGAAGGCCAGCCTCCTCAAAGACATTGACCGCGACTTGAAGCTAGTGGAGCACGAGTCCACAAAGCTGCGGAAGAAACAGGCTGAGCTTGATGAAGAAGAAAAGGAGATTGATGCCAAACTCAAGTACTTGGAACTGGGGATTACGCAGAGAAAAGAGTCTTTGCTGAAGGACCGAAACGTCCGTGACTATCCCTACCTGAGATGCTTGGGGGAAAACAGGGATTATATGTCTGACAGTGAGCTCAACAACCTACGACTCTCTGGCTATGAGAGTCTGACCAGGCCTAGTACTGCCCCTTCCAATCAATACGCTGACTTTTCCAGTGCACAGTACACATCAGCCTCCTCTTATACCCCATATCAGTACTCCTCAGGACAAGCTGCCCCACCAGCCCCAGCCGCATTCCAGCAAGCAAGGTTTCAGCCTCCACACTACCCCTCAGCAAGCAATGTCCCTGCACAGAATGGATTCCAAGCAAGCCAGATGCCGGCCTACCCTTCCCAAACGACATACCAGAGTCACAGCTTTACTCCAAGCACTGGGTATCAGTCTGAACAGGTTCTGCAAAGTCACCAAGGCTTCCGACCACCTTACCAAGCACAGACCACGTATCCCAGTCAGACACCTCAGCCAGCACAGAGCGCTCTTTTCCAGACCCACGCGGACACACACACCACCTCCCAGAAACCGCGGCAGACATCGCTAGCTGACCTTGAGCAGAAGATGCCCACCAATTACGAAGTAATAGGCAACCCCACTGTGGTCATCTCAGCCGCAACTCCAGAAGTGACGTACAGCACCACAACTGTGACCAGCAGCTACGACCAGTACAAGCCGCCAGAAGGAAGGCACCAGGACAGGAGCAGTGTAGCTCAAAGTCCCTCGACCAGCTATTCCTCTGACTCCCTCTACACAAACCTGGAGCAGAACATTCCTCGGAACTATGTAATGATTGATGACATCAGTGAACTAACCAAAGAAAGCACCTCAGCAGAGGGCCAAAAGGGAGATTCGCAGTTGCAGAGCAGCAATGGGCGATATATGAAAGAAAAGAGTGACTTCACAGACACAGATGTCTCCAGCAGGCCTTGTTGCTACCCAAAGGGAGAAGAGTCAGAGGAGGACATGTATGATCACCACGGCCCTGACCATCGTGGGAGAGGCTACCATAGGGGCCCAGAGAGCAATGGGAGGATGTCGGGTAGCTCCGGCTCCTACTACTACGGGGACAGTGATTACAGGCACTCCACTCGCCCAGACAAGCCTGGGTCCACCATGGGAGTGCAGAAGCACTCTTCCAAAAACTTGGCCCCAGCTGTCATCTCTTCCAAACGCAGCAAGCACCGGAAACAAGGTATGGAACAGAAGATCTCAAAATTCTCCCCTATAGAAGAAGCGAGAGATGTGGAATCAGACCTGGCCTCTTACCCAGCAACCACGTCAGTCAGCAGCAGCAGTGTGGCATCCAGAGCAAAGAAGATGCAAGACGACATCACATACGGCCTCAAAAAGAATGTCTATGAACAGCAGAAGTACTACGGTGGGTCTGCCAGGGATACGATGGAAGAAGATGACAGGGCATACAGTGGTGGGCGATCCAGATCGTCTGGTTATGTGTCGGAGAGAATGTCGAGCCGCGAGATCAGGAGCAGGTCCTACGAGAGAGATAGCATGGAGAGGCCTCAGAGAGGCAGTTCCAAACCTTCTTCCCTTAGCATGAGTCAAAGTCGCGGGCGACCTCCAATTCGCACACAAACCTCAGAAGAAGAGAGCCCCATCAGTCCGTTGGGGAAGTCCATGGGCGTATCACGGTCCTCGGGTGGGCCTCTCCCTCAGTCTGCTGGGGACAGCTGCTCTCAGTTCTGCTCCAGTCACTCATTGCCTGATGTACAAGAACATATCAAAGATGTGCCAAGAACCCACTCTTACAAGCATGAGGAAGGTTACATCATGGATGATTCACACTGTGTTGTTTCAGACAGTGAAGGTAATGGCTACCTGTGGTAACTTAACCCCAGAGCATGCCCAAGCGGGTCATATTTGCAAGGACAATACCACAGCCTCCGTTTCCTTGCCAGGTGCCTTTCTCCCGCGTTTTGCTTTCTGTTTTGGTGGTTCTGTGTTAGCATGCTGCACTCTGCATGTCCTACTGGTGCTCTGCTCACTGCTTGTTCAGTGTGATACTGTGCTACGATTCCTGTTTATTTATAGATATCTATTTCCCGAGCGGCTACTGTGGCATATCCTGTGTGCATGCAATCGCTTCCTTGCTTTCTTTTAATCCATTGCATGGCTTCATCCTGGGGTACATTCCCAACTGTGGATGAGGGGATTGACTGTGATTTGTTTTTGGTTTCTGAAGCCTATCACTTGGGTCAGGAGGAGACAGACTGGTTTGATAAGCCGAGGGAACCTCGTTCGGAGAGGATGAGGCATTATGGTGGCCACTCCTCATCCTCCCAAAGGAGGGGTCCAGTTAAGCACACCTATCACGACTATGACGAGCCCCCGGATGAAGACATGTGGCATCACGATGACTACTCTCACCCGCGACACTCCTCTTCCAAAGAACACAGGCACCATGGAGACTACGGGAGGCATTCGTCCTCCTCCCGGCACTCCACCGATGACCTGCCAAAGAGGTCATCCAGGCAACATCCAAGAGATGCTGGCCGCCACGAGTCACGCGGACATGGGCAGCCCTCTTCCCAGAAGAAGGCTCAGCAGGCCGATATAAGAGCGCAGCCAGGTTATCCTTCCAGCTCCTCAGAGTACTCCCAGCAGTCTCGGCAGCCGTCGGGCTACCATCATACCTCAGAGTCCCAAAAATCGCAGAGGCAGGTGCAACATGGGCCGCCATCTCAGCAGCCAAAATCGGAGCCTCTTTCGCACCAACAGCAGCAGCAAGCGAGGCAGCAGCAAGTTGGGCAGCAGCAGCAGCAGCAGCCGTCATCCAGGCAGCAGCAGCCGTCGAGCAGACAGCAGCAGCAGCAGCAGCAAGCAGCTCCCTCGCAACAATCTTCTCAGCAACAGCAACAGCAAGCTAGGGTGCAGCAGCAGCAGCAGCAGCAGCAGCCACCGCCAGCAGGAACCCAAGCCCAGCCCTCCTCACGGCCAGCCCAACAACAGCCTGGCCAAGCCCAGCCAGCAGGCAAACCCCAATCTGCCCTCCAAGCACAACCTGGCACTCACCCAGCGGGACCAGTAAGTACCTATGTGCCTTTGCTCGGGGTCAGTTATGCAGTAGGTCCCTCAGAGCTGACGACAGCTTGTTTTGCCCCATGTCAGGTGAGAGGGCTGGGCTAAGCAATGGCCTGTTCTGCAGTACAGGAGTCGCGCTGGGATTGCCTCACCTTGGAATGTCAAAGCAAGGTGGACTGTGCATTGTACAGTCTAGGTCGCTGTGGAGAATGGAGTCTTCCCAGCAGAGAGGAGGTTCATGGAACTAACAATAGGCTGCAGTAAGTTATAGAGGGGGCAATTCGGACACAGACAAAGAAGAAGGGAGGGAAGAGGCAAGGAAAGGAATGCACTTAAGGGAATTGCCTTTGTATAAGAGCTTTATATGTAGCTTTCTTGATGGAGATCACAGGCAGTACCTCAGGAATCCTAGAGGATGGGGAGTATCTGGTGGAGAATAGGGTGGGTGGATAAGGATTGCTGTGAGACAGCCAGGATGACCTGGCAGTTAAACTCTAGGAAGAAGGCTAAGAGAAAGATCCCAGGAGATGGGCTTCATTTTACCATTATTCGTTCTCATTTGCATTAAATAAATACATAAATCACTGTTTGCTATATTACAGTCTAAAGCAGAGCAGATGGATGCATCCAAACCTACCACAAAAGTGCCACAGGTGGGGAAAGCACCCCAAACACAGCCACTGGGAGCAGCAGCAGGAGGTCAGTATCTCCTTTCCAGCACCTGCAATTGTATGTGTTTTCCTTAAAAAGGGAGGCAGCACCAGTAGTTCAGTAGGCTCAGATCTCTCTGAGGGACGATTAGATTGAAGTCAAAGGGAGTTCCAAGACCAATTACTGTGGGTGGGGGGGATGTCCTACCTGAGATTAAGAAGGCAAATGCTTTAGGTCATTTAGCTATGGCTGGCCCCAGAGTCTAGGCCAGTCAGCGTAGAATTAATTCACTTGAAACTAGTATTCTGTATGTCATAGAAAAGATAAACATAAGTAGAATGCCCAAAAGCAGCTTCCAGCTTCATTCCACATAGGGTACAATAGGTTCGCTTTGCATAGCTGTCAAAAATAAAAGGCTTCCCACTCCTGTCTCATTAACCAATTGGGGAAATGACTGTAAGTTGAGTTCTCTCATCATTCAGCTCCAATTTAAAATACTTTTTTCACCAAGAAGTTTTAGTCGTTTCTTGTGCTTGTCATACTGATATCTCACCAACACATTGTGCATCTTGGTTAACACTCTTAGAAATAGTGTGGCCATCATTTTCTGGTGAAGGCGGTTAGACAGAGATTGGTTATGGCCTATGAATATGGGGCGGGGGGTATATGCAAATTGCCAGTTGGACCTACCCTTGGTGATACGGGAGGATATATATTTAAATAAATGCATATATGCAGCTAAATAAATCCATACAAATCAATTTCTTTCTCTCCAACAGGCATTAAGATAGGTTCCAAACCAGCAGGTGCTCCCACTTCTGCAGGGGCAGCGACTGGACTGCCAGGAGCTGAGGGAGAGAGCGTCTTCTCCAAAATCCTGCCAGGAGGGGCAGCAGAACAAGCAGGCAAATTGACAGAAGGTGAGAGGTTTCAGAGGCATCTTTCTTGGATGCCCCGTGTCAAAGCATGCGGGATTTGCTCCTGGAGACAGCTCACCTGTCTTCATGCTTGCACAGGTGGATTTGTTCAACACTTCCTGCAGGACAAATGGCAGAACTACAGGGCAACTGCTAATTCAGACCACTGGTCCGTCTAGCTCAGTGTTATCTACACTGGCTGGTAGTGTCTCTCTGGGATTTCAGGCAGGAGTCTCCCTCAGGCCTCTCCGGAGCAGGCAGTAATCTGAACCTGGGACCTTCTGCACTCACAGCTGATGCTCCGCTGCTGAGCCACAGCCCTTGTACTAGTTTACGCCTATGTGAGAATACAAGAAATAAGAAGCCAGCAAGAAAAGTAAAAGCTGTGAAGATGAAATCAAAATAAAGAAAATGGGGATTGGGTGGTAGAACACTGAAGGAAAAAGCCACGTTAACATAGCAGGCCATCAACACGGCAGGCCATAAGTGCTCACTTGATGATGAGGATCACTAAGGGCTAAAATAGAATTGCCTTATCCCAGTAGCAGCTTTCCATCAGCTCAGGCCAACCCTTCTGTTGGGAGATCCTTTTTTACTTGAAATGCCAGGAAGTGACTTTCCTTCTACATGCAAAGCACGTAGCCATAGTCCCTTCCTGTGTCACAAACAGAGATGTGGGGACAGAGGGTGATAACGGGACTGGCAATGTGAAGGCTGATAATATGGAGGGGGGGCTCTTGTGAAATAGAAGAAGGGCCCTAAAAACTGAAGATTCAGTGGGAAAGAGGTGAGTGGGGAAAAGATGCAGTCAGTCTTTGGTACCACATATCCTGATGGCATTTATTTCTCTTACCTTTACTCCCATAGCTGTGTCAGCTTTTGGCAAGAAATTCACATCATTTTGGTGAGAGAACATCGCTGGGTGAGTCACTTTTTGTTGTGGTAATAATAATTTATTTCTTGTACCCCACACATCTGACTGGGCTGTCCCAGCCATTCTGGGTGGCTTCCAACAAAGTATATATACACAACCCCCAATGACATTACAGCTGCCAAGCAAAACTCCTGATACATTTCATCTTCTCTGGCCATTGCCATTGAAAGAGGTCCTGGTGTAATTTCCTGTTTAATAGCTTGGTTCAACTTCTGTCCCTCAACAGGCGCCTTTCATTGCTGCAGCACCCTAACATCAGAGCTAACCTATTGCTCTGTTAATCCAAGCGCCCCCTTCAGTTACTCTGACATTTATTTCTGCACATGTATATGATTCTTTCCTAATAGCCATATCTTTTTCTTATGTGTGTCTCTCCATCACCCCAGCAGGAGTTTGGGAGAATAAATGGAGATCTCATCATTGCACTGGAAAAACCTATGAAGAATCCATTGGAATTCAGTCTGCCGCACCAGACTCTGAGTATAACAGTGAGTGTCACCTCATTGCCTCCATTCCTACATTCTTCTGAGGATGTGGATGAGATCAGATACTTGGCTTTCATCAAGGCTCAGTGATGGCCCCCAAGATACAAAGCCCAGAGGAGATATTTCTTTTACCTAGTCATAAGATATCCTGCTTAGCTTATGGCAATTTGCCTGATAGTTTAGGTAAGCCGTGCCACTTCCAGTCAAGAGTATATCCTGTTGCTGCTAAATGTTTGTTTAATGTCCACAGCATGCTACACACTGTACAGACTTAGAGAAAAGAGACAGTCCCCATTCAGACTTCTTACAGTCTGTATTAGGTGGATATAGCTAGTGAGGGCAGGGGAAGGCAGGGACTGACACGGAGGAGGAAATGAAGGTGCAGGTCGGTGTGGCTAGGATGGTTTCAAAGAATCATAGAGTTGGAGGGGATCCTGAGGATCATCTAGTCTAACACCCTGCAATGCAGGAATATGCAGCTGGCCCTTACCAGCATTGGCACCACACTCTTAACCAGGCTTCCTCAACCTCGGCCCTCCCGATGTTTTTTGGCCTACAACTCCCATGATCCCTAGCTAGCAGGACCAGTGGTCAGGGATGATGGGAATTGTAGTCTCAAAACATATGGAGGTCCGAGGTTGAGGGAGCCTGCTCTTAACCATCTGAGTTTGGGAAAGGCCTTGTTAAAGGAATCTCCTTCCTTAGAGGTTTTTAAGCAGAGGTTGGATGGCCATCGGTCATGATGCTTTAGCTGACATTCCTGCATTGGACTAGATGACGCTCAGGGCCCCTTCCAACTCTACACTACGATTCTAAAGAAGAAGGGCTTAAAGGAGGCTGAGGCACTAAATACTCTTACATACAGCGGGAAGATGTTCTAGACACAGAGGACAGCATGTCTGGGGACAGCCGTGGCGGGGGAAAAGAGATGCTAAAGCATGATGGAGCAAAACAGCAGGTCGCCTGCTACAGCAGAGTTGCAGCGCTAACTTCCTTGCAGCAGTGCCTCTGTTGCTTAACCAGGAGCAAGAGGGACTAGGCAAGAGGGAGGCTAGGATGGTGTGGGCTCAACAGTGGGGCTATTCCTTTGCTCCTGCCATGGTAACCATGCCACACCAGCCTCCCCGCCATCTCCTCCTTCCCCTTCTTCCTCCTCACATTAAGCAGCAGTGACACACCTGCCAGGATGTTGCAGCTGCACCCAACTGGGTGAACTCTGCTACTGTGATAGAGGAAGCAAGAAAATTAAGGTGTGGGATAACACGTAGCTGGCACAATGTCATATAACCTCCCTGCAAACAAATCAGTATGGATGCTCCATAAATAACTGGTGTTGTCCTCGCAAACGCTTTGCAAACAAATCAGGATGAATGGCCAGTAAATAGATTGTCTGGAACCAACTGTAGAAATGTGTCCCATTTGTTTGGTGCTTAACTCTGTTGTCTGTAATGGTAAGGCATCAAAATGGCTTTGCTGTGGCATAAAATTTATTCTATCAGCCACAGCCTTAAAGAATTAATCCCCCAGACCAGCAATCCACATGTAAAATGGATAACGGGGAGCATAAGAAGAAGGCATGAGTGAGGATATTTGCTCTTTGCTGCTTATTTTGACTAAGAATTACCGCTTCGCTCAGCACAATATTGCAGTGACTGTTTTGGGGAAAGCAGCTGTTATTAGCAGTCCTCTCACTGCAGGCAGCAGACAACAATCCTTTCTCTTTGCTCTATCAATAGAACACAGCAGCTCATCTGGAAGCGGGAGGGGAAAGAGCCTGTTTTGTGCATTGCTGTGCTAAGTTCCACCAGGAAAGCCAGTGTGCCATATGCAGAACACTCTTACCTTGGGAAGAGTTGAAATGAGGGGAAGAGGCAGAGAGACCCATGGCAGCTCCAGAATGTGGGTAGCAGCACAAGCCTGCATAGGTCCCAGGGCCACAGCCCTGAGCCACAAGCAGAGAGAGAACATTTTTGTCCAGCTGATTCCATCCCCTGGGTGTGCTCAGAGCTTTGCCACTTACAGCACTATCTCCTTTCATGGCCCTGTCTGTGTTTTTGTCCATTTTAGAGAGCTCACTGAAAGGACTGCATGCTTTTTGATTTGAGGGGGAAATTGAACTTATTCCAGCTGAGGTAAGTGGGTAGCTTCTTACACTTGCTGCCTCAGTCTGTACATTGCAGTGTGAGCCAGGTCTGCCCCCGGGTTTGAGTGGAGAGGTGAAAGCAAACAACAAATCTCTTTGGGGAAAGTGCTGGCTCTTTCAATCCTCAGTTTTAGACAACCCCAGTATGAAACGGTTGCATCTCAGTAAGCGTGGGCAGCTGGTGTCATTATGTAAACTGTTCATGCTCTTTGATTGGTGGTCTTTTCTGGCTAGTTCTTTGGGTTGCTTTTGTGCTTTGGTTTTGAGAAATGAGAGAGGCACACTGCAGCCATAAACAGTACAGTACAGCAGAGCTTTCTCGGGTGGTGCTGTGAGTGAATATCCAGAAAGGATCAGGAAAATTTGTGCCAAACCATGGCATGGCAAGAAATTGTGTTTCTGTGAATGACCTCTTGTAAATAGAATATTTCTGATTCTCTCTTTTGTCTCATCAAGCTTTTGAAACCATGGAAAACCACTAGGCTGCGAGATGGAAGGCGGAAAAGATCTTTACGGAGACATTTGCCAGTGGATCCCATAAGAAGCTCCTTGAGGACATCTGAGCCAACTGTCGCAAAAGGCTTTCAGAAGCCGCCTGCTGTCAACTCCACGGTGTTCATCGCATGAGCCCCAAGGGGTGAAGGCAGATGCTTAGTCTGAGAAGATGTACATAAAAGACGTTTACAGAACATGGCCCGGTCCCAGCTTGTCACACAGACTGGCCACTTCCCTGATCTTGGAGGGGATGTCTGGGGCTCCAGAGACTACTCACTGCGGTGGTTCCATTTGTGCCTAAGGTCTAATGTTGGGAGCCATGGCCCTTTCTTGAGATTATACGCAGAGTTTTCTCTCTTACTGAATTTTAACTCTAGAATCTTCATAGGTTTTTCCCACTCTCCAAGATGTGCTTGAGTCGAGGGCTGGGAGCTGGAGGCTCTGCTCTTCACATTCCAGTTTGCCCTGTCGGTCGCTCCGCCTGCACAGTGTTTGTTCCCTCTCATCCTCCCTGCAATGGAAAGCATGGGATGAAGAGAACTTCGACTAGGACCTAACACTGTTTCACCACTGAGATAAGAGGCCATAGGACTCTGAAAGGCAGTGCAAACTGGCTGACTATTGACTGAAGCAAATGCTGGCCAGGCATGTCTATCAGCCACCCCAAAGCCATCCTGAAGCCATTCTAAAGCATTCAAATGGCAGTGCTTTCCGTTGTTAGTGTTGTGCATTGTTTTATGTATGCCTGGGGATTATTTTTATTTCCAAAACAGCCTTAATCATTCCACTTTTATTTATGCGTATACCTCATCAGCACCCAGCAACTGGGGGTTTGGATTTATTTTAAATTTTCTTTTTTTCTTTTTTTTTGTGAGGTTCTTTTTTGTTCTCAGTTTTTGTTTTTTACTTTGTATCGAACATACTGTTTTTCCTCTTTGCTTTGTCCTGCGTTAGCACATGGACTGTTGTCGGTAGAAGCAATAGAGTGCAGAAGGCTACAAAAAAAGAGCACAATCCAGTGTGATGAGATCAGGAGAGCTTGCCTCTGCCATCCTCCTTCCTACTACTACTGTGCAATTCAAGTCCTTCTTAAGCCATTACCAGTGGGCATGCTCAGAACGACAGAGGAGCTCCCTGGGGGCAGGATGTTGCTGAACCTGCTGGTGAGGAGCTCCTGGCACTGTTACCCGCGAGAGCCGAAAGAAAACCCTGTGAAACGGCTCCTCTTTTCCTTTGCTGTAAAGAATCCAGCAAGTGTATGGATGCTCTGGCTCCCATTTGTCTGCGCTGTCTGTTTCCTGCCCGTCTCTCGTCCACACTGAGCATGCTCAAGAGCAACAATTCATTGGTGTGACCCATAGGAGCTTCCATTCACCGTGGGTAACAGCAAAATGATTCTCATGTCTAATGTTCTATGCAATGAAATAACAAAACAAAAAAAGTTTAAAAAAACAACTGTTAATATTTAATAAGTTCAATGTTATGTATAAGGATTTAATTGCAAATGTGCTATTGAGAAACTGGATAGGTATCTTTATATTGAACACCTGTGCGTATGAAGTTTTCAATTAGTGGCATGCTTGACCCATCCGAGGGACACTTTTGCCAAAGGGTAGCCATAGAGCCGGTGACTGTCTCTGTCTGTTGTAGAGCATGGCTTGCTACTTCTCTGCACGGTTTCATCTATTTAGAATGCTTGCCGTTCTTTGCTTGAGGTTTTTTTTCTCTCTCTCTCCAGTTGGTTCATCATCACTTCTGAATGCCATTAGCAGATTTATGCACTTGTTATTGAAGGCCTGTCAGTGACACCATGAAGCATCATTATCCTGCAGAATGTAACACCAGATGTGTCCTGTGGAACTCCATTAACTATTGGTCCTTTGCCACATCCTTCCCTGGAGTAGCCATTAGTGTCCAGTTCAAGGGGCTTCCTGGGCTTTCTTGAGACCTGAAGCACATTCCTCCTGGCCAAAACAATATTAAGCCCAAATTCTATCTTGGTTCGAGAGCACCACAGGCTGGGGGAGGTGTTCCAAGACTCAGTTACCCCAATAAATTCTGCATGGACAATTTGAGCAGTGTGGCATCAGTTAGTGTAAAGAAAGCACCTTATTCCACTCCCCTAAGTTCAGAACCTGGGAAACAGCAGTGATGTCTCCTGTTCCCACAAGCACAATGTCACTGAATAAAGACCTACTAAACGGCAGCTCCTGACAATGGGAGGCTGGCAGCCACTGAGCGGTGCAGTTTAAGCTGAAGTAGGTTCCAGAATAGAGAGCGTTCCAACTCACTTCCGCCATACCAAGCACCCTTGGTACAATGATGGTGCAGGGCCTTTTCCTCCATGGTTAGACTCCAAGGCAGAGCTCTGCAAAAATTGGAACAAAACTGTATGGGCTTTTTCTGACAGAGGAGAAGGGGAAAGGTTCAGAGGCAACTACCTCTGTTACACGAGAGGTTCTTGCAAACACAGAAGTTTGTGACATTTTTAAGAGAACCTGACAGATCAGTGAGTCTAAGGGCCACGTCACCCCTTTTGCAGAGGCAAACCTGGGTACCAACTGGACACTCAGGGAGCAGCAGCTCACCAGGACTCCCTGACTCGTATTCCTGGTCTATTTGATACTTAAAACACACTTGCAAATGTGTTTCACGCTTTCATGCTTTTCTATTTTATGTGAGCGCTTAAAAAAGGAGCGTGCTGAAAAGGGAATGTATGCTGTGGCCCTTAGGCAGCTGGGGGTTGGAATCACATGAGCTCTCTACAGTAATTAATCCAGGTCTACATTATTTTGATATAAGCCTTAATGTTACAAGAGACTCATGTGAACAGCTAGCATATTGTGTGGTTCATTTTCTAACTAAAAAGAAAAGAGGACTGTGACACTATAAGCAAAACTGTAAAGGCAGACATGCTTGCATGGTTCCCATGGAGTGCACTTAGGGAAGACTCACACTTTGCAACATCTTTGGCCAGCAGTGGCCTCTCCTTGTCATCTTAGAGAGCACATTCACACAGCAATTGCCTGTGCTCCTAGTTTGTCACTATGGTGCCCAACTAGAGATCTGGCCAAAAGCCTTAGAAAAGGCAGGTCCCTTTTTGCCTCGGACACCTATGCAATGAGAACCAGTGTCTGCCTGAGGGAGACACAGTCATCCCCACCAGCTGTGTGGATGGATAAAGGGGACCAGGGTCAAAGTCTACAGGGTAGAAGCTACACGGGCAATGCAACTGCACCTGATACCTGAATGGGTCTGGTGCAGACATGATGTTGAGTTGCAAGTCTAAAAATATTAGGAGGAAGGTCTCTTGATGGTAGTTCAGTTGTTTGCTAAGAATCCAGCTTCTCAGTCAAGATGCAGATATACTGCCTATACAACCTTTGGCACCATCTTCCCCTCCTGCTCTGGTACCATTGAGTGACCTCTAAGCCTTAAGTTATTCCTTCCCATGGATTACAATGTGGGGAAAGTTATCATATGTATGTAGACTAGAGGCTGTCTTCTAAAGTAGCCAAGCCAAGGTATTTTACCAGCGTAGAATGCTTTGTAGAACAAAGGCCAATCATTTGATACAGCTGTTGGCTTAGGACGTGGAAATTCATGTAGGAGATAAAGGCAGAGGCCATGCTTTCAAGCTGGCTGCCTCTTGAATTCCTTGCACTGTTGAATTGGTTACTCTAGTAATAAAAGCATACGCAGGTACTTGGGCCCTACCTCACTGTGCTGTCTCATTGGAGGAGACCAGAAAATATCACCTTAGCTTCAGAGAATGCTAGTTGAGTTTTCCATGGGCAAAGAAACTGCACACTCGCCTTGTTGGCAATCACCCATTGTAAAGACCCAGTTTTGGCAGCAGTCTGCATACCTGTTTGGTTCATCTTGGAGTTGTGGCCACCATAGCAGTTATGGAGTTCATGGATCTTTCTGATGATAGACAGACTGGAAACAATTCCAAGTAGAAGGGGTGGCAGCTACTCATAGTGGACCTACATACAGGAAGGAAGGCTTGGTTGGTAAGCATATGTTCTTGGCAGCTGCTTCAGCTAGGATGTCAAGCTGGGGTAGAGACTACCAAAATGGAGATTTGCTTCCAACTTGAGTCAAACAAGGCATTTGGTAGCAACAACTGCAAGTTTCTCCACCCAGCTCCTTCCCCACCACTCAGGCCTCCCCTGTCCCCCCGCCCCCCAAAATATACAAAGGATTACCCACAATGACAAGTGCAAAATCTGAGGATGCTTCTTCAGGGCTCTAGGTTGAATTTGTGTCCCCTACAGGTTTTCTCAACAGTGGCTGCTACAACCTCCCTCCCGCCCTTCCATTGTAAATATTTGTACAGTGTGTAAAATAATAAAACTAAATTTAAAAACTCATGTGGTATGAAGAAAAAAAAGAAAAACAACAACTCACAGGCCCCTTTTCGGGGGCTCCATCTCACCAACCAGCACACCTGCCAACTCTTGCTTTTGTGTACAAAAGATCAACAAACAAAGCCTGGTGTTTGTGACTGGCTCCTTTGGACTGTTCCTCTTCTTGCAAAGCATAGCAGAGTCTTGTAGAGTTGTTGTGGCTGTCACATGACATGTACCTTTCATGCCCTCGTCCTGCCTCCCATGTATCTTGAGTTGTTCCCTTATCTCTTTTTTTATTTTTATTATCTTGGAGGCAGGAGGGGTTCTGTATAAAAATTATTTTAAAAAAATACCAACCACCACCCATCAAACAAAAGAAGTTTACAGTTGTAAGTGCAATGACCTAAATCCTTTATCTGAACATTGTAAATGATGTGTGTGTCCTGCTGTGCTCTGTGAGAACTTGTAGTATTTCAGTGTACCACCTCATGTATTGTGATTCCGTATGGGAAGTTGCCCTACAAGGTATTTCTGTGGAAAACAGAATAAAAGGACTTAATATGATTCACAAGGCTGAGTCCCTGCCTGCTGGGGGCACATAAAGTTAGGGTGGTCCCCCCCCCCGGGGGGGTTACCTAGATTTGAAAGCTGTGTAAACTTTCCTTGCTTCTCAATACACTTCCTTCTAGAGCCTAGTTTTCAGATTGGTGGTACAGCCAGTGCTATTTTTTCTAGAAAAGGAGGTGCTGGAACTCTCTTACAGTGGCAATGGTGCCCACCTCAGAGGTGCCGGAAGAGAGTTCCGCTTAGTTCCGGTTGTGGGAGGGGAAAAGCCCTGGGTACAGCCATATCTGGACAGCACTCCTTCAGACTATGGAAGACAATTCCCGTAGCTGAATGTAACTGAAAATGGCCTGGACACACAGAAAACCACCACTCTGATAAGGCAGTCACTGCCTTATAGATTGCAGCTGTCACAGACCTAGTCAGTACATGAAGCTGCCATGGTCAAATTACTCTGGGTCTTTCCCAATTCTAAAAGGGGAACTGTACCAGCTGGAAAGGGCCATCTATGCACCGGCCATCCAGACCACAGTGTACCAGAATGGAGGTGGTTTTACGTGCCACAGAAAGGTGCACACACACCCATGGCTCCAGATGTCTCAAGAGTCCTTTCAAACACACTCATCTGGCAAGAGATCCAAATACGCGCAGTAGAGGATTTGCTCCCACCCTGACTGTATTCAAAGTATTGCAATCAGCCATCTAGCTGTATGTCCACAGGGTCAATTTGTGTGATCAGTCGCCCTTGGGAGAAAAAAAGGGGGGAGGGAAGAGCACCCAGAATGGTCCTTTGTGTGTACAGTGTGCTTCTCCCTTTGCACTAAATAACATTCCTGCATTGCTGAAAAATCCGAGAGAGAAGGGGGCTGCGGCTGGTGTCTCTTTCTTTTACTGCATCCATAAGCATAATGTTGCAGTGCCAGGCCAACCCAACAAGCAGTATAGATGGATGCCTCAGGCATCAGCAGTCAGCTCTAGGGGAGGGGAGGAGTTACACACAGAGAGAGATATCCAGTGGAGTCCTGACTGATGAAAGCAGGCAGCTTGTACCTGCTGTAGCTGCAGCTGTCACAGATCTAGTCACACCATGAGTGCCCAAAGCCTGCTCCCATAATTCAGAGATTCCCTGCTACATCACATATTCCCAGGGCCTTGATAAGCATCAATGACTTTCTGAGGATCCTGATTGGACTAACTTGCATCTTCATGACAGGTGAGCTCATGAAGTTGCTTCACATTGTCAGACACTGACCCCTGGTCCCACTAGTCCAATACTGTTTACTCTGGCGGACAGCAGTACCCCCACCTGAGTCTCAGGCAAAGGTTTTTGCCAGCTCTGCTAGCAGAGTTCTCTTAACTGGTGATGCCAGGGATTGAAACTGGGATTTCTGCACTTCCATGGAGTGACAGCCCTTCCCGTAAATCCAGACTTGCTGTGCCTAGATTTGCTACTAATCCATTAATCACATCATCCTGCCGCATTCAATAGACAGAGTTCCAGGACTTTCAGACAAATCCTTTAGGACAGGTAGCTGAGATCTGTGCTCCACCAGAAAGGTACCTGGTCTAGCCCCTGCAGATGTCATCTGGGTAGTCAATAGCAGACCCAGATAGAACGTGTTACAGTAGTCTAGGCGTGAAGTCACAAAAGCATATTTGCTAGGTTTGGGTAGCATTAAAAAAGGTATCCCAAAATGTAGCCAGGTGCATCATAAGGCTATGAACCAGAAAAGCTAGTGGAGTCGCAGTCTCCCTTCCCCAATATCTGCTTCCTTCATTGCAGTCTTGCCAAGAGCAATCTTCAGTAGCCTCACATGGATGCAGCCCTTCATTGAAGAATCAAAGTAAGAATGTAAAGGGCTGTATCCTAGCAGACTGATGACACACTGAACACTTCACAATCTCATTTAGCAACTTCATGTGTTTTTTTCAAAAGGTGATATACTTGGTTGGAACCTAATAAGATTCTAGAGCAGGACTCGCCAACACAGTGCCTGCAAAATGTTGGACTATTACTCCCATGAGCCTCAGCGAGCTTGGCCAGTGATCAGGGATGAGGGGAATCATGATTCAACAACACTGCTATCCTAGAGGGGAAATGCCATGAACAGATAGATCTATACCCTACAAACTAGCAGTGAGTGAGACCACTCTAAAGGATACAAATGGCGGCAAGGGGCATCATCAAGTCACTCAAACAATATGAACTATTTGATGAACAATGTGGAAGCCTGCAGAAAGGTTTCATGAGCTCAACAGGTGGAAATGATTTGTTTCCACCTCAAGCTCAAGTTCACTAACAAGGACCACAAATGATACGGTCAAGTTTCAGGGAGGAAAAGGGAAACATTTTTAAAGAGTCTAGAAAAATAAATGGTATTGGGAAACACAGAAGAAACAGAATCAAGGAGCCTTCCTTGGGGAAGGTTTAAAACTAATTCATCACTGGTTAGTAGCTAACATGCTACCTACCTACAGATGATGTTGGGCTATACAGTTCCCAACATCTCTAACCACTGGCCATGCTGGCTGGCAGTGTTGGGAGCTCAAAGTTCAACAATTTTCAGAAGGCACCACTTTGGGAGCCTGGACCCAAGATTGATTCTCTCTCTCTCTCTCTTTTTAACTAGGGACTGAATTACTGTGGGTTTAAGTCTGTCCAGCACTTTCCCAAAATAATCCATTAAAAAAACCATAAAACCACAGCCAAAGGACCCAATTTCTCCCCGTTTCTATGTCTTTGTATGTTTTTAGGCGGGGTTGTGTTATCAAAAAGAACGGCGTCTTTTACTTCTCAGAATTGCTTCTGCTGCTTTTTCAACGCACACACACACAGATAGCTCAAATCGACTTCAGGTACAGACATAGTTCATACCACATCCAAGGTTTTAAACAAGCACATTACATGTCAGGAATAGCATGGAAGAGGATGCCCACCTGCTGCTGTCTCCATCCCTGAGGCTGCAAGGGCTTAAAGCATCAAGGCCTGTCAAAGACATTGCTTCTCTCAGAAAGCCAATTACCCTGCCCCCTCTTCTTCTTTTAACTGTTTATCCCTCTCTCGTCATGTTACCATACCTGGGTCTCTCTCAGCCCACCCACCGCATATGGATGCAGCTCCCACTCAGTGCCTGCAGAGCCATCTGCCACCGAGCGCTTCCTGTTGCAGTTCAGCTGATTAGCAGCACACAGGAAGCGCCAATCTGGAAGGTGTGATTTGCCATTCCACTCCAGTCACCCTGCCGTGGGGGCAGCTTCCCACTCGGCTTTGCAGGGCGAGGTTTTCTCCTGACCCTGAGATATTGGCTGGCTGGATTAGCAGGGAAGCTGCTCCCATAGACCTTAAGCCATTATTAACAAGCTGGAAAGGGTTGTTGCCTGCCTCCAACAGACACTGCCTCCTTCTAGGAGCCCCGTCCATTCACATTTTCAAGCGGCTGCCTGCAGACCCAGGAGCTGCACAGCTTTCCTGTGGGAGTCACATGGCATGTGCTATTCCCCGTTCAAGTACTGGCGCAGGAACATTTAGTCCCACGCAGCCAGAGTTGGCAAGAGCTTGTGCGAGGCACCCCATGTTTGCCAAGAGAGGTGTCTGCATTGATTCCATGGAGTCATGAAAGCGATGTGTGTGCCCTTCTGAGATGAAAGTACAGCGCATGAAGTGACAGCCAAAACCAAGCAAATGACTCCTCCTTTCCAAAGCTGCAGGTGCCGGGTACCCAAGCGGGTTAGATGGATAACTAGATCTGTTGCAAAGGCAAGACGAGAGGAACTGCTCATGAACAATCTTCCACAGTTGAATTATAAATACTTAACCGGGGGGGGGGGGCGGGCTGTGAGGAATTATGGGATGCAGGAGTATCCATAGTTCAAGTGCCATACACACAAAAACCAATGGTCTCACTCTACAAACTTTTGGATCTATTCCATTTTCTGTAACCCCTCCTTCCCTCCGCTGACTGCCAGCAGCCTGCTTGTTTCTCAAAGGACACCCCTTCTGTCAGCTTCCACTTCATGTGGTAAAATCAGCTTATCATAGCACCACAAATAACATAGTGGACCACAGAGCAGCTAGGGCCTTCCCTCTCCCCCTTGACTGCTGTCTAGCAGCATCACTAAGAACAGGATCCAGATGCTCAGTCCT
Organism: Podarcis liolepis; assembly: GCF_965112155.1. Lineage (NCBI taxonomy): Eukaryota > Metazoa > Chordata > Lepidosauria > Squamata > Lacertidae > Podarcis > Podarcis liolepis. Next base: position 71,788,417 of record NC_139555.1, read on the forward strand.
TGGTAGGGCAGTAGAGAACCCAGTGACCTTGCCCTCTTCCCAGTGGCCATGTTCCTTTATGAAAACAGCAGAGCTAAGCAATGCTTCACCATCTGCTGAGCATCACAAGAACAGATACAGCTGAAACAGGCACAACTTTCATTGAGCAACATCAGTGATGGTAAAGGAGCACCCAAGCTGTGGTGTTGTTGTTTTTAAAAACTCTCTCACAGAAACAATTGGAAATGCTGAAGCAGCCCAGGGATTCTTACCAGCACACAGTGCAGAAAACAATGGTAACAAGACAAACTGCAGCTCCGTAATTGCTAAAACACAACCTAAGGGTGAAGGAATTACAAGTGACTTTCACATGCAATGGACACAAATTGGAAGAGGCTTTGATAATTGGCTTGCCACCCTGCCTGTGGAGCTGATAAAATTGTAAATAAGATCCAAGTACAGTTATACTGGCATGAGATTTGGTGTCCAATTCTATTATTCCTGAATGCCTAGTGTGAGCCCCACACTGAACGGCATGTGGGTCTTTACTCGGCTGGACTTTACTCAAACATGCCTGAATGTCACTGTAACTGACCTGGAGGTATCAACCACACCAACCTATGTCACTACTTTTAAAAACAAACCTGTTTTCATTTCCATTAGGGCTGGTGTTTTTTTTAAAAAAAAGTACATTCACAATTCAAGCTAGTAGCAGCAGAAACGCTGAACTTCATTTGACTTTTGCAAAGATAAAATTCAGATTGGAAGTAGTAGGTGGTTGAACAACCCTCATAAAAATGTAGGCTTTTCGTTCCAAGTTCCTGGCAGCCAGATGATTGCAGAAACGGTTTTAAATTTGCTGCCTCTCCCCGCCGCCGCCACCTACACAGAAAATATGAGTCAAATTCATAATAAACACAAGCACGACATTTATTTAGGAAAGTAAAGAAACAATTTAGGATGAGAGGAGAATAAGGAGAAGTATGGGGCTAACGTTGTGGGGTAGCCTATTTTAAGCCACTGTCCTTCAAGCCCCGCCACGAGGATCTTCGCCTGGAACACATTTTTAAGTGATTGCAAATTCACATTAGAGTGGGGAAAAGGGTCGGTTTAGAAAGACAAGAGCACGAACAGGCCGGGTGGTCAGAGACGTCCACGCCAAGCCGAGGCTTTGCCTTGCAACACAGGAAGTCGTGTCTCCAGATAAAAGCGATGACCAGGCTTCCCACTGAGCAGCGCGCGCTGATTTTGACGGGCAGGTCCACAGCCAATGGAAGTAGGCGGGACCGAAAAGGAACAGCCCCACCCACCCTGGAGGTACTGAGCGGAAGGTGACCGAACTTCGAACCTCCGGGACTGGGCGCAGCGGCATAGGAGATGGAACCACCGGTGAGAAACGCGGGGGGAGGGGGGTTCCCCAGGTCCGCCCCCCCAAGAGGATGCGGGGTGGATGCGCTGCGCCCGCCTGAAGCAGCTCCTGGTGCTCGTTGAGCAGACCTTCCCACAATGCTCCGCGCTGTTTCGGGCGGGCGTGTTTGTGTGTTGGGGTTCCCAGCAGCCCCTTCGGAGGGGCACGAACGTGTGAATGGACTCCTTTCTAGCTATCCGCCTAGGATTGTTCCTGGGGGCGGCATACGGGCCGCGCTCCAAGGCTGCTGGCTCCCTTTCTCTCCCCCAACCTCCGCTTTTAACAGCTGCGAGATGAGCACAACTGCAACGTGTGAAACAACTCTTCTCCACAGGCACACCCGGCCAATATGGAGATGTAATTGGGGGTGGGTGGGGAGAATGTGGCAACTCTTCTTGATATCTCCAGTCAAAAGAAAAAGTTTCTTCCTTTCGCAGTACTCCCTCCCTCAAAAAATAAAATAAAATCACGTGCACACAGGGTGGGAACCGTCACAGCTCTAAAACATTTTGTTTTTTAGCGTGTTGACCTGGCATGGTTTAAGAACCCTGAGCGCATGGGTGACTGGATGTGGCATGAATTTAGGTTGCTACAGGGGGAAAGTCTTAAGGTGGCGGCGGAGAGAGGGGTGGATATCTTTATTCTTTGTCACCACACTGTTGTTCCCATATATCAAGTGGGTTGTTAGGGTAAGGTTCCTCACTTGCTTCGGAGGACTGAGTGTATGAAGTAGCTGTTGTAGCAGAGAGAACTGGACTTTGAACTCTTGCACTAAAGGAGACCTGTTGCTTTAGGGCAGGAGTGGCTGACCTGTGGCTCTTGGACACAGTGTGGCAGGTAGATTGGGTGGAGGTGTCCCTCTGCTCAGCTCTGCTGGCCTCCACCTGCACAGTGGCATCAGTCTGCCAGTATGGACCCCCCCCCCCCTGTTCTGCCTGCTGAGCCTACAAGTGTATGGAAGTGTCACTGGCAGGATCCCTGTCAGCAGCTGCCCACACAAAGCCCCAAAATCGGGTGACGCGAAGGCAGGGAAGGGCTGAACCAGCCTGAGATCCATTGCATTGCAAGTCAGCCTCACTGCTGATGGTATCGGACCCAGTCTCCATCCAACTGCTGCACCAGCTCCAGGCATCCCCACACCTTCCACCCTGGCCAGCCGAAACAGCATGGGTGTAGCTAATCTATAAAAACCAGCAAAAATACATAGCTAACTGAGGTTCTGCCCTCCCTAACAAAAATCCTGACTGCGCCCATGGCAGCCATGGCAATCTGATAAACAGCGCTTCTGTCTGCTCAGGGTTTGGACTTTGCAGCCTAAATGATGTTGGACTCTCAACTCCTATCTCTGACCATTGGTCATGTTAGCTGAGGTGGAGTCCAACATCTGGAGGGCCACAGGTTCCCTATCCTTGGTTTAGAAAAAAACACAAAGGGGAGGGGGGAGCAGGAAGGATATAGGAAGAGTTCTTCCTGGACACCTTTCCAAACAAAATTTTGTAGTTGTCAGTGGCCCAGGGTTATTCCCTGATGGCACAAATGAAATGTTAATGAGCAAGGGAGGCAGGGAATGTTTTTACCCTCCTCCTATTTAGCTTCAAATGAGGCAAGGAAGGAAGGGCTACCCCTATACTATCCATATAACCCTCTTTTGCATGGAAGTTGCTGATTCGGGATCCTCACATGCTTGTGAACTTTTCAGATAGAAGGAGTGATAACTGGCCTTTAATTACCATGTGATTGATTGCCTGCCCTGCCTTTCCAAAGTAAATAGTGTGCCAAATGTAGCTATTGAAACTTTGTCCTTCCACAAACCATGTTTCAATTGCTGCAGGCCTAGAGTGTCACACAGTAACTTGGGCTGCTGGGCTGATGAATGTATTGGTAGTTGAAAGAGCACTTTTGCTGCAGTACCTGCAACTTGATATGGAACAGACTTCCTGTTTTTGTCTGTTTCAAAAACAAGTAGACAAGAAACGTCCAGCTCTTGTCTGTTTTGGATTTCAAACTTGGGACAAAACAAGTCTTGTGTGTCACTTTAAAGATTAACTAAGGACCCAAAATGTTCCAGGAGAAAGGACTTATAAGTAATATAGATTGTGTATTGGTTGTGGTGGGGAATGAAAAAGGAAAACTGAGCAGGAGACAGGGAGAAACATACACCCTATATCAGTGTGGCAGCTTAATTTGCTCAGAAGCAGGTTGATGAGCTTCTCTCTCCTATCTACAACAGTGGTGTGATTTTTCCTGTATGCACATCAGTACATCTGCTTAGGTAGGAAAAGAAGTTAGGAGCAGCTGCTACAGCCAACCTTCCTCTAACCTGCAGAAGGTGCAAAGCCAGGACTGTTATGTCTCCAGCTAGCTGTGTGCTCTCTCTCCTTCAACTCACCACAGTGGCCCCACCTTACATGCTTCCTGCCCTCTGTTCCATCTTCTCACCTGGAAGCAGTTGGTACTTGCCATGAGCAAAGGTACTTGTGTTGCTTTTACCTGGAGTTGGTCCCAACTAATTACGCTGCTGCTTTCTTTTTATTGTGCAGTTGTTGAATGACGCAGAGGAGATAGCTGCTTTGTATCGTGAGCTTAGCCAGTTCCCATCTCTTTCCAGTGCCTCTATTGGGCCAGAGGTAACAACTCAATATGGTGGGAAATACTGCAACGTTTACACAGGTAAACCCTCTCCCTCCTAGTTGCCAACATTAGTTGGGACCTGTGTTTATATTGTGATTCACTTTGGGGTGCCTCATGAAAAGCAATGAGTACATTTTTCTTTGCCTTGAACCATCACTCCTGGCAAGATAAACCAGGAGACTAGCTGTCAGCACCAGGGTTTCTGTGGCTTTGACTAGCTGGTTCCTGTGCTTCAGTATCAAACCAACTTTCATCTTCCTCTGATGATCATAAGAAATAAAGCCCAAAGATAGAGCTGTTGGCATTCTTGACCCTGAACCAGGAATGGGCATGATGGGCCTTTTTACATACATTCAATGTATAGGCGACCCTATAACTGGGCAGCTTAATGGGATTTAAAACACACAGAGAGAGACTGAAATTAACAGTAAAACAAACTACAATCCGCATCATTACATAGTCACAAATCACATTAAAACAGGTCCCTGGGTATGGTCTGAATTCACATGAGGTCACCGCTTTACTGAAGCTAAGCAGGCCTGAGTATGGTCAGTGTCTGGATGGGAGACCACCTGCCAACCACGTTGCAAGCCATGACAGAAGAAGGGTGGGATATAAATGTAAGAAAGTAAATAAAATATTTTTTGCAGCAACAAATCAATGTAAAATGGGGGGCAATGGAATAAAATCTGCGGAAGTCAAACTAGGATGAAATCATAACTTTAGACATGGGAAAATAAAGTTATTTGACTGGTGTTGGAAATATATTAAGGTAGGTTAACAGGCAAGTCTCTTGTGTGGGGAGGCTTCTCTTGTCTGCTCCTGGTCTTGCCTGAAATAGTTGGGGGAAGAGGAGGATGGGACAGTGATGTTGGGATTTTTTTGTGGTAGAGGAAGATTGGTTCTTTCTGTGGTAGGCTGGACAGAAACCGAGTTCTCTCCCTCCCTTTACAGAGTGGTCTCAGCGAGACTTGGAAAGAGCTGAAAATATAAAATTCTGCCATCAGTACCTCATCTTCCATGACAGCCACTCCATCGTGTACTCAAGCCCCTCTGGCAATTGCACGGAAATCAAGGGAGAGTAAGTCTCTTGTTTGTTGTGTTTCACCACGCTTTCTGCAGAAACAGCAGATCACTACCCAAAGCCTTGTGCTGAAGGGGGTCTCCCAAGGATCAGCATAGCCTTAACTTCCAGTCCTGGGATACATGTTCTGCACCAAAACAATCCGAATCCTTTAATGAGATCAGACTGCTTTATTTTCAAAATTATTTGAGAGTCCATAATTTTGGACCGAAGGGGCCTCTAAGGCAGCTGACTGAAAATCAGAACACTAAAGCAATGGTTAAGTGCCCTAATCTGCAATATCTAGCACTGTCAGAAGCCACAGAGAAAGACAAAACTGCAAACCTGCCCAGCAGCATATACTTACTGAGCAGGAACTTCTGGAAATTCCCAGTTTTTACTGCTTACTAAAGATAAGCAGACCTTGGTTGGAAGGGATGTTCCACAGCTGTGGCACCACACTTAAAAAGGCTCTCTCTTGTGTCATCCTGCCCTGGGGAAACATGTAAGGCGAGGTAGTTCTTCTAATACATTATATGTATTGCCATATGTTTACTTTATTATCAAATGGCAATGGAGATGATCCACACGACCCATCCATCCCTTTCAATATCCTAGCTTGGTGTGCTTCCAAAGCCTCTTGGGTGTGGTGTTTGTTTGTTTGTTGCCCTTTGCAGCGGCAGGACCCCTTCCTTGGTGTCAGCACTGGCTGTTTCTCCCAGGACAGAGGGGCTGCTCCCTTCAGGCATAGCCAGCATGGCCTGTGATCTGAACTGATGGGGAGTGGGGAGTCCAACAACACCTGGAGGGCCACATGTCCCCTGCTTGTCCTGGAAGGATGGGCACAGTCTGAGCTGCCTTCCTTTCTGGTACCTTTTTTGTCCTGGCCTGTGCCTGACCAAAGCCATCTTTCCTAGGCTAACCATGCTGTTTTCCTTCTTAGGCTGCTCAGTCGGGACTCTCCCAGTGGAGCACAGAAAGCCGTTCTACGAAAGACTAGCAACACCAAAGGCGAAGAGAAACAGTTCCTAGAGGTATATATGGCTGGCTTGAAGAAAGCTGAGAGAAGAGACTTATACCCTGGCTCTCTAATAGGTTTCTCCTGTGTAAGGTAGACCTTCCAGAGATGCTCTGCCCCTTCATTCCCAGAGCAATGTGGCTTCATATGTGGCCCGTTTGCTCAGTGATTCTCAAACTATCCGTCACGCTTCCAACCCGGGAGGCAGTTGTATGGCACTCTGACTTGAGTGGCTTTTCTTCTTTTTGTTTGAAAGGAAAGGGCTCTTTCATGTGGCTCAGAATAGGTCCGGTCTCTGAGAAGACACTGGGTACATAAGCAAAGGGGTTCAGAGACTAAATGTGCCATGTGTCTGCTCCCACAGGTGTGGGAAAAGAACCGCAAGGTGAAGAGCATCGAATTGACAGCCCTGGAGAAGCATGGCCAAGTGTATGAGGACGGTGAGCTTTCCCTGCAGCTCTGTTTCCATTTGTAAGAGACAAGTGAAGAGGATAGCTAGGCCCCAACATTCATCCTTTCCTTACAGCTCGGGAGTGCTGGTGGTGGTAGGGTGTTCTCCGATATCCCTGATATGCACTGATAAGGGGAAGTTGTTTTTGAAAAGGGGACTTGGGAAACTGTCAGGGATCAGTTTGCAGAGAAGGGGGGAGACATCAGAATGTACAGAGAGCCTCCTCTGATGAGCAGCTGTACTTCGTCAGAGTCAGGGGAAGAGAGACTGCCAGGAGACACGGAAGATGAGAGAGAGAGAAGCCCAAAGGCTGCTATAAAAGAGAGAAAAGAGCAGCTTCCGGTGCTTAGTTTTTCACGTAAGGAAAGGAAAAGAAGAGGGGGGTTTCCGAGGCTTTTCTGCTGGAGGGGGAACAGGCGAGAACCACTTCCAGAATCTGCTAGCGATTGAGGCAGACATGCTTTCAAGACCTCTGCACTATACATAAGCTTTTGCACTCAATAAATCCTGTAAAAGACACACTGGAGTCCCAAGCTGTTATCTTCGCAAGCACCCACATATCACCCTGACAGAAACCTAGGAATGCTTCTGGTCATTGCATTTTTGATTGAGTGAAATCTGTTGTCATCTTGTTCCCTGCCCCAGACCAATTTGGCTGCTTGGCCTGGTCACACTCCGAGACGCACCTTCTCTATGTGGCGGAAAAGAAGCGCCCCAAGGCTGAGTCGTTCTTTAAGCCAAAAGCCCCTGAGCTGAGCAGCGAAGAGGAGCTGGCCAAGACAGAGCGACGAGATAAAGCCATTAAGGTAAAATGAACTTCTGCTTTGCCTTGTGTCCTGCGAGCCAGTATTTCAGTTTCTCTTCATCATCACCATATGCCATTTTTTTCCATACTCAAAGCATCTCTGTTCATAAGGCAGTGCACTACCAATTACACTTATACCTGAAATGCAGTAAAGCTAATGCTTGCATCTTGAACAGTTGGCTCTGAGGGAGCAGTTGCCTCCAAGGGTGATGTCCCTGCAGTGGAACTGCGGTGTTTGTAAGCAAATGTGTGTGTGGGCTTCCTCACTCTTCAGGAAGTGGGAAGTACTTGACTGACGCCAAGTTGAAAACCAGTGATGCGGGCCCTGGCAATCTCCCAGGCAGGTGAGACTCCCTTTGCTGTCACTCGAGCTGCCTCTGCATCAGGATCTCTCTTTGCTTTTCCTAGGGAGAGCAGTTTGTGTTCTACGAAGACTGGGGGGAGTCCCTGGTGGCTAAAAGCACCCCTGTGCTGTGTGTATTGGACATTGAGAGCAACAACGTTTCGGTCCTGGAGAGTGTTCCAGAGCACATCTCCCCTGGGCAGGTCAGTACAGGATAAACTGAGGGAGAAGGTGGGCACCCAGTTAAGCCCAGTTGGATAAGGGTATTTTTATTTATTTTAAATACTTGCATTCTGCCTTCTAGCCCCGAGGAGGGGCTCTAAAAGCAACTTACAGAAGATTCCCACAAGTTTGGTATCTGGAACAGAAACAATGTGGAGTCCTCCTCGGTGTTGCCTGTTACCCCCACCCCCAAAAGTGTTATTTGCCAACTCCGATACTATAATAGCTGTTCCAAAATGGCTAGGATATAGTGGGAAGGACTCTGTGCTTGCCAGCCAAGATGCTGCTTTCCTGGAAAGATAATTTCAAAATTATCTTCCAAGACAAGAGCCAGGGGGTGTTCCCCATCCATTTAATTCCTGGTTTCCATGGTACAGTCATACCTCATGTTACGTTTGCTTCATGTTATGTTTTTTCATGTTGCGTCCCGCGGTGACCCGGAAGTGCCAGAAAGGGTTACTTCCGGGTTTCGCCACTTTCGCGTGCGCACAATTGCCAAATTGCGCCACACACCTGCGCAGATACAGCGCTTCAGGTTGCGAACGGGCCTCCAGAATGGATCCCGTTTGCAACCAGAAGTACCACTGTATATATTAGCTGGGTCATTATACATCTGCTGTTGTCTTCCAACCTATCTTAACCCCGCATGCTGGAGATGTGCTAGAGTCACCCGCCTGCCTCTCCACACCTGACATGGCATTCCCTTCTCCCCCAGGCCTTCTGGGCTCCAGGCGACACTGGGGTGGTGTTCACAGGCTGGTGGCACGAGCCCTTCCGCCTAGGGTTGAGGTACTGCACCAATCGTAGGTAAGTTTCCTACCAGGACAAGTAAGAATCCAAATGGGATTGACTATATTAGATAGATGAGGGACCAAATGGGGGAGTGGGCCTACGAACATTCTGGAGTCTTTGGGGTTGGAGGTGCTTTGTATGCCTGCAAAACACACCTGTAGCCAGGGAGGGTGGGGTCTTGTGGCTATGGAGGAGCTTGTGTGGCTTCATGCAGATGAAGTAGGCGCCCAGATTGGACTTGGGCCCTTTTCGATTCTAGAACTTGCCCATTTCCTGTTTGGGAACCACCCTGCTGCCTCATCAGGAAGAAGTCACCTCTTGACCCTGTCCTTTTAAACAGGGGGAGAATTGTTTTTGTTTGTTACTATGTTATGTATTTTTGTGATTTTATATTGTAAACCACCCTGTGATCCTCAGATGAATGTCGGTATAAAAATGTAATTAATAATAGTATTCCTGTTATGTTCCTGTCTGGGTGATGAATGAGACACTAGCTTGCAGAGAGAAGATAGATGTCCCCACCCCCTTAGCCAGTCTCACGTGGTGCTCTTCCATGTAAGCTCCACTTCTGTTTTGTGCTTTTCCTTCCAGATCAGCTATCTTCTATGTGGACCTGACAGGTGGTCGTTGTGGTGAGACATGTTTTCCTGTTGGTTTATCATCATCAGCAGCAGCAGCAGCCATGCAGTGACTTCTCAGTCCTCTCTCTTAATTCACTGTCTCCCTTCCCATTGCAGAGCTGTTATCAGACGACAACAAAGCCATTTGGTCTCCACGCCTGAGCCCAGACCAATGTCGCATTGTGTACCTGGAGAACCCGGCTTCTGGGGCTCACCAACAGTGCAGCCGTCTCTGCATGGTGAGTGTTGCTTTTGAGCCTTGAGTCTTTGCATGAGAGACGAATAAGCTCCTGCCCTCTATATAGACTTCGGAGGTGAAGGCACCAGGAATGCTTCTGAACTGGGCCCAGAGGTAACAGGGGACCAAGATTGAGTTTTCATTTTGAAAAATGTAAATATCTAGCCCTTTCCAGAAAGAAGGTTGTTACAAAGCAAAATGCGGAGTCATCAGTCTAACCCACTGCTTTGTAAGAAATGAGTTGGCTCCTGTCTTTCTGTGCTGCAGCTGAAGGAGTACAGTCACAGTTGTGAATGACTGATGAGCACCGTAGAGAAATATTAGTCACATACACACCAGGGAAAAACAAATTACAGCTTCACAATGTGTTACAGTTCATGAAAATTGAGGTTTTTGCCTGGTTTGGAGTTGGCACTGGGGGAGAGCAGTGTCAGGTAGAAATTCAACAGGTCACATATTTTCTAGGACAGAAACACAATTATGGGGAAAGTTCCAGCTTTTGGCCTTCTGCCTCCCAGACATCTTATTACTTGTGTGTGGCCCCTGATTTATTGTTGGGTCGTCCTCCCTGCCCGCGGAAGAGAATGTCAATTTGTATGTATTTGCATATGGCCCATTTTTTTTGCAAATTGGAGGCCTCTTCTCCAGATAGGGAAGTGGGCCCAATCCCCATGCCGAAAGTCCTTTTGGCAGCTTTGTGAACAAGTCATTGAGCTCTTTGGCCTTTGCCAAACTGTTGTGTGAGAGATCAGGCAAAGCTCTGCATGAGCCTGAGTAAATTCTGCCTTGTTGACAACTATAGTGGGGAATCCATATTTGCTGGCAGGGGTTATGAGGGTTCCTTCTTGGAGAGCTTGGTCAGAGGAATTGAGGCAGAGCTCCTCGGTGAGAGCATAAGGAGAACCAAGGCCTGTCATTGTCCACCCAGAACTATCACATCAGGCCACCTCAGCACCTCCGTGAAGCATGTCTTGATGCTGTAAAATATTTGTGGGGCAGGAAGCTGTGCACTGCCACATCCTTTTTTGATGCCTTTTGATCTCTTTCCCTCCCCAGTACGACTGGTACACAAAGCTCACTTCCGTCGTGGTGGAGATTGTGCCTCGGCAGAGCCAAGGTGTGTATTACAACCGTGCTGGAGCTCCCAGGGGTGTTTGATGGAATCCGATGGAACCCTGTGGGTGCGCCAAGCGTTCCATGAGCAACAACAAGCGAAGCCAAATGTTAGGACTGCTGCATATCACGCACAGTCATGTATCTTGTTCAGAATGGCCAACATTTATCACTGCGTTAACTACAGAAGTGTGGAATGTGAAATCCACCTACAGGGCTGTGGATGGTTTGGGAGAAACAAGGTGATGTTAAGGAGGAACGAAAGGAGGAGATTCTGGGGCAATAGGGAAAAGACTTGAGCATTGGGAAAACATGAAAACCAGCCACAGGCGGCTCATGGCACCTTCTCTATTAGGGTGTCTCTGGAAGCACCCCTTGGAATCTTTCTATACGTGTTGGAAGCCGCCTAGGGTGGCTGGAGCAACCCAGCCAGTGGAGCATAAATAATAAAATTATTATTATTATTATTATTATTATTATTATTATTATTATTATTATTATTATCAGCAGCAGCTTCTTTGCCTGCCTCAAGTTTGGAATCAGCAATGGCAATTAGGTTCTGTGTCTTCAGCAAGTATTTTTCTGCAGAATCTTTTGCCAGTTTTTTTCAGGAATTCAGAATCCACATCTACTTTGCCATTAGAAAAGCAGGCTCAGTCGGCAGATCCTGGCTGTGGAATATCACGGGGACTGGCTGCAAAGAGGGATTGGGGGGCCTTGGAATATATATGAAGAGAGACAGCATCACGGCTGACCTTCTCATTAGGCAGGGTGAAGTCACTTGTTATAGGTGGCAGATTATTATCATTTTTTTTACCCTGAAAGGGCAGGAAATTGACAAGAATTGAAATTATTTTTTATCATTTTTACCACTCTGGGGAATGCCAGTTGGGGGTTTTTTGTTGTTTTTTTTGCCATGGTGTCAGAATTTCATGGGCTATTTCTGACTGGCATCCATGAAAGGGGCTTATCATGTGGCTTCCTGGCCCAGGGGCATCCCTGTGTTTTCCACCGGAAGGGCAGCTGTTGTTTCAGTGAAGGCGCTTTGTCTCTTACAGGTGACTTCACTGGGATCTATAGCACAGCACTGTCAGAGCACTGCTGGGCAGCAGACAGCCAGAGGGTTGTGCTGGACACAATTCAACGTAGCAGGCAGGTAAGAACGAAGCGTAGATCACCTTGAGCTTCAGACTGAAGCCACGGGTAGTTCGGGCAAACTAAGCACAAAGGGTACCTCCAATCGAAGGCTTTATTTGGCAACAGGCAAATTGAATCAGCACATCTAATATCTTTAAACTTCATGGGGCTCTCACATTGATCCATATAACAAAGCAAAGGATTATAGCACTATCTGAACATTTGGCTCTTTCCAAATAGTGTGGTGGAGAAGGGATTGTTGTGCAAATCTTGCAGAACCTTGCTCGTGTGTGTGTGTCTCCCCATTGATAAATTGCAGGACAGCTTGTTGTGTGAGAAGGTGCTTTCTGGATGCAACTGAGAGTAGATCTCTCTCATGCTGTCTTTTCCTCTAGGAGCTGATTGTAGTTGATACAGTGTCAGGCAGTGTGTGCTCTCTGACCAAGGGTAAGTAGCAAACTCGATAACTTGGCCCTAAATACTTAGTTCCTTCCAGTAACTGCAGTCTATGCTGTGTCCTGCCACTGCAATCCTCTGATCTTCTGGCAGAAGTGAGTCCTAATTTGTTTAATCCGTTTGGGGCAAAGCTATTCAAAGAGAACAGACAAGCCATCTTGCAGTCTGTTGTTCAGGGAGTTCTTCAGACCTTTGTCATCAGCTAGCACAGTTGGAGATAATTGTATCTGGTGTCCTCACTTGCTTATCTTTTGCTTTTCTCCACCCTTTTTAGTATCGCACTATACTGCCTTTGTAAGCATTTGGGTGAAAGATGCATCCCAAGCCAATATCTTTATCCTAGTTTCTTAAGGCCCACTGATCATCCAATGTGAACACCCCCATTGTTCTACTGACCTTTGCTTCACATGCACTGCCCCCTTCTCCAACCCCCTCCAAATTTTGCCAACGCTGCGTTCTTAATTTTAGTTCAGGTTCCAGCCGTCAGCAGTTGGAAATTGGGATGCATCCAACAAAGCCAGAACACTTGCAGAATGACTTATGTGTGCACAACAGACCTTTCCCTATCTCCTTACCCCACAACAACCCCCTCCCAGATCTATTCTGGGAGTTTCCCCAAGCCCTGGAGCCAATGGGGGGAGGAGAGTGAGGCGAACCTCCATTGCACAAGCAGGAGGACTTCCCTGGATGCAACCCATTTTGTTGCATATTCTGTCCATTTTAATATATTTTTCCGCATGTCAAGTCAGTTTTTCTCTGCCCCAAAGCTTTGCTCGTATCAGGCCAGCTTGCCCAGGCCTTCAGTGCTCAAATGCAAACATACCAGATCAGAAACAAAGCAGCGAGGGTTGCACACTCCACCTGAGCACAGAATACGGGGGAAGAGAAAAACTTTGTTCTTTTACTAACCTAGGTTCCCGTCTTGGAAGCTGGGCCCTGCTCACTGTCGACCGAGATCTGCTGGTGGCCAGATTCTCCACTCCAAACTGCCCTCCCATGCTTGTAAGTGTCCAGTGGCCAAAGGTTGGGCAGAGGGACCTGGGCTCAGAATTGCTTGTTGCAGTAATTCTAAAATAATACTTCCTTGTGCTTTCTGTCACTTTACATTTTGCTTAGGATTACTCAAATATTAAATAGACCAAGCCTGTAGACTTTGACTTAGGAACTGGCCTGTATCAAATTAATCAGTCGGGGCCCCAAGTGTAAAAAACTTGTTTGGCTGTGATTGCACAAACTTTGTGGCCGGGATGCAATATCATATTAGTTATGTGCTTAACTGATTCTTTTTTGGGGGGAGGGAGGGAATTCTGATGAGGGCAAAATATGAGGCACTGGGCATCATGTTTTGTTGCCCATAGCACAGATTTTTACAGCCAAAGCTGAAACAGCACAGAGGCTGTAGGGTCAAGGATTGTCGGCAGTGCAGTGTGTAATGATTAAGAGCCCAGGGACAGAACACAACGTCGACCCCCTGTCCCCAGTATTTCCATTGGGCTTGCCTCTATTTTTCTTTTCAAATATCAGACGTGTGCTGCTATTTAGCGGACATGCTCTGCTCCTTATGTTCTGGGTGACCTTGTGTGGTCCGAGTAAGAGAGATCTGCTCCAGTGGTGCTGGATTCCTCTATGTCCTCTTGCTGCAGATGGTGGCCTTCCTGCCTCCTGCTGGCAAGGAAGCTGAAGTTAACTGGGTGTGCCTGGAAGAAGCCAGCCCAATTCAAGAAATCTCTTGGGATGTTCGTACCCTGCAGCCTCCTCCAGAACAGGACAACCCCCAGTATGGTGAGGACCCAGAGAAAAAGAATTGGACAGACATTGCCAGAGATCAAGGAATTTAATTCCCTGCTTTGAGCCAGGGAAGAAATTAGGGCATTAAGGTTGTGATATGCAGATTGTGGGAGGAAGTTGACACCACTCACTCACGCTAGATCTGCCATTGCAGGGAGATGGAATTATCCTCCTCTCCTTCCCCTGTGTATTGTTCTGGGAAGTTCTCCTGACCCTCCACAGCAGATTGGAGGGAAGCACAGGGGGGAAGGCCTGTTGCTTGAGTGGGAGCCCTTGCGTTGACTTCTGTGAGTGTACTGGGTTAGTTGAATCTAGGCCTTTGTGCCTGACTTTCACCAGATCTGCAAACTGTGGTCTTTCCTCACAGCAGGCCTCAGTTTTGAAGCCATCCTACTGCGGCCCACTCAGGCGCCAAAGAAGGCCAAGTTTCCATTAGTGGTGTCACCTCATGGTAAGTACTTCGTCTTCATCACTCCCTTCCCCTCATTTAAGGCACAGGGTGATTCCTTCGCCCTTCATCTCACTGGCACTCCCGTCTTCTCCTTTGCAGGAGGCCCACACTCAGTGTTCACCACCAGCTGGATGCTGTACCCAGCACTCCTCTGTCGGATGGGGTTTGCTGTGCTGCTGGGTAAGTGGTGGCCCAGACCATTCTCAGTCACCCAGTGGGCTGGTGGGGTCTCAGTTTATCTTTGAATAGGGCATCACAATTAGGAGACTGGACTGTCAATGGATCCTCTCCCATGACAGTGGTAAATGACTGCAGCGTGGTCCAAATCATTTGGCCTTTTCCTGTCTAGTCCAGTCTGTCTCAGTTGCTCAACAGGTGTGCTAGGGGAGTGACACTGGAGGAGGAATGACAGTAGTCAAGTTCAGGTAGCAAGTAGGGAGAGCTGGAGATTCCTGCCATGGTATCCTCCTTCCATTAGAGGAAGCTATGACGATAGACTGCTCTGC
Organism: Podarcis liolepis; assembly: GCF_965112155.1. Lineage (NCBI taxonomy): Eukaryota > Metazoa > Chordata > Lepidosauria > Squamata > Lacertidae > Podarcis > Podarcis liolepis. The sequence continues at coordinate 71,803,438 of NC_139555.1, forward strand.
CTCCTTTCTTTTAGCAATGCTTTGTGCCACTGGGGAAGTGGTAATTCTGCATTGATTTGTTTTGGATGTTTGTATGTGATGCCAATAAAAGGTTTGATGATGATGATTAGAGGAAGCATCCTCCTGCCCAGTGATTCTGCAGCCTGGTTGAGCAGAGTGACACCTCCTTGGAGAGCAGGAGGCTCAGGTATAGCAAAGAACTGGAGATCTCAATGAGCCTGTTTTTCTCCCTTCCCTAAGTGAATTACCGAGGATCACTAGGCTTTGGCCAGGACAGTGTGGACTCCCTTCCAGGGAAAGTGGGCAGTCAGGATGTCAAGGATGTGCAGGTAGGAGGGTTGCAATCCCCCTTTCCAGGGCAAGCAGGGAGGGGTGGGAAGATGCTGCAGTGCTGTTTCCCCCCCTTTCACCCACCACCTTCTTTGCAGTTCTGTGTGGAACAGGTGCTACAGGAGGAACTGACGGATCCACAGAGAGTGGCTGTGTTTGGTGGCTCCCATGGAGGCTTCCTATCCTGCCATCTCATCGGCCAATACCCTGGCACCTACAAGGCTTGTGTGGCCAGGAATCCCGTGGTCAACGTGGCCTCCATGGTCGGAAGCACTGACATCCCTGACTGGTGCGTACCAAAGGCAGCCTGAGCAGCTGCAGTTTCTCCTTCATGCCTGTGGCTGCTGTAAGGAGGACACAAGAAGGCCCATACACTCCTGCATCCTATTCTCCCAGTGACCAATCAGCTGCTGATGGGAAGCCTGCAAACATGACCCAAGGGCAAGAGCACTCTCCCAAGGTGGTTCCCAACAATTGGTATTCAGAGACGTACCACCTCACAGTGAACACACCCATCGTGGCTAGTAGCTATTGATAGTCTTAACACACACATACCATGAATTAATTGAATTGTCCTTTAAAACCATCCAAGTTGGTGACCATCACTATATTCCACAGTTTTAATTTATTTATTTACTCATTTATAATCTGCACTTTCATAAAATGCACTGGTCCCAATGTACAGGGTTTACCCCACTTGCTGCACCTGTCAGCTGGAAGAACTTTCCGTTTATTCCGGCGCTCTGCTTCCCGTTCCCTCTGTTTTGATACCTGCTGTGCTGCTACTCCTAGGTGCCTGACGGAGGCTGGCTTACCGTATGACCAGACTGCCCTCCCAGATCCCAAGCAAGGGGCAGAGATGCTGCTTTGTTCACCAATGCAATACGTTGACAAGGTACAATACACACAGACCTTCCCTCTCCACATCCATTGGTCCAAGAACTCCATGATTTCGCTACTTTGTTTTCAGAGCTTTGGTTTCTCCAGCTGCCTTGATATCTTTGCCCTTTTCCTCCTTAGGTTCAGACACCTGTTCTTTTAATGATAGGAGAGGAAGATAGACGTGTACCCCCCAAGCAAGGCTTGGAGTATTACCGTGCTCTCAAGGCCAAGGGTGTCCCAACCCGGTAAGCATAATAGGCAAACTTGGCAAATAATGCAAAGGAGCTGGCTGAAAGGAGGCTCTATAGAGACAAAGGGGTGGTGGTCAAGAGGCTAGAAATATATGCGACTGGGTCAGGAGGGGAGAATTGTGTGTGGGCAGAAGGTCTGGCAAGAGAGAGTGGTGTGAAAAATAAACACATTACACCTAATATTTGTGTCTCTCTCTTTCTAGGATGCTGCTTTATCCGGGCAATAACCATTCGCTCTCTGGTGTGGAGGCCGAGGCAGACGGTTTCATGAATATTGCACTCTGGCTGATCCAGCACCTGAAATGATGACTACAGAAGCTGGCCTACTCCTTTTGTAACCCGCTTCCATACTAATAAGCAGCGTGGTCAGCAGACATAATGCAAGGCACTTCAATTCCAAACAGCCACCATAGGGACTGGTTGTTGTCCAGAACTTGAATAAGTACATGGCAGAGGTCACCTTCATCACACACTTTGTCAGATCTTGCCCTCTGATAAGTAGTTCCACCATAGCAAGTGGCTTATTTGGAGGTGTCAGGTGATGGGTACTGATTTTTGAATCTCTGTCTTTAGCCTTAGTCTTTGGGGACAACAGGTGAACTACAAAGACTCCTGCTGCAAAAGTAAATAAAACACACCTGATTGTCTAAGACTGCTCGCTCCTGACTTTTGAGAGGCTGACTTGCAAAGTGTAATTCTTTATAGAGATTGGGAACAACTGGGGCTTGTCAACTACTGAGATGCAAACTTTATTGGAGAGTACTGGATATTTTTTTGAAGAAGAGATAACAGGACTAGCAATTTTTTGACTCAAAGGGAAAAGAGGTAATTCACAAAGAGGATTTATGGAATGTAATGCTCAACTATTGCTTTTGCTCTTCAGAACTCCTCCCATCCAGCTTATAGCTACAGATGTCACCAGGAACTAAATCCCAAACTTATCATAGTGCATATGAACCTCTCATGCTGTGTTGTCTCAGGACAAATTCCTGCTATATCATTTTTCTCTTGTATATACAGGCACTGTTTTCTCTGGTACTTCCTGTTACATTATCATGGAAGCAGACTCTACAGTTGGTCTTTCTCTTGAGTAGAGGGGGAATTCAGGGACCCATTGCCCTATCTGCTGCTGGTTTCTGTTGGGAACTTAGAGGTGGACTATCAATAGCCACCTTAACATTCTTGTTATTTTCATTGGCTTTGTCCCATCCCTTGTCAATTTCCCCCTATTATTATTATTAAAATGTCTATACCACCCGTCATCCAAGGATCACAGGGCAGTTTACAGTATAAAAACCCAAAACATAGTAACAAGCAAAACAACACACGCCAGTTTAAAAGGCCATAGAATGTCTAATTAGCCTTGAATTCTTGAAAATACAAGTATTTTTTCTTTATTTATCTATCCATTTAAGAAACCTTAAATGGAACAGGAGGACATCTGATATTAGTGTACTTGAGTGTATCACTATGTTAGTACTTCCTGGGCTTTGAAGATGCTCAAACTCAGGACAAAAGGGAGAAACTTACTAAGAGGAAGGCACGTTTGACAAACCCTCACCATGATCAACTCCCGCCCGGAAACCTATGTCCCTGCTGTGGAAGGACGTGTGGATCCAGAATTGGCCTCCACAGTCACTTACAGACTCACTGTTAAAACCATGTTTATGGAAGACCATCCTACTTGGCTACGAGTGATTGCCAAAGAAGAAGAATACCTCCATTTGTAAAGCAACCACTTTTGTCATGGGTTGGGAGCCTGTGGCTCTCCCATTGTTGTTGAACTCTTGCTCTGCTCACCCCCATCTATCATGGCCAATAGGTAGGGTGTCCCTGTAGGGGCCAAAGGTTCCTCATTCCTTTAAGATAGCTGCTTTGCATTTGTGCTGGGAGCCAAGTAACCAGATTTTGAATTCCTACTAAATAGAAGATAGTGTAGGATTAATCACGCCACAATTTCCCAGTATTTTTGCCATTTTCATTCCGAGGGCTTGGGTCAGATTAAAATGTATTTTGATTCTCATGCTGTGTTCTGTTGGTTAAATTGTCCACTTAGGCCAGTGAACAGAGCTACAATTTAACTTGAATCTCCTATATTCACAGTCTGCCTCCTGTATCCCACTGCTTTTTCAGCAGTGCTGCATAAGAGTAATTGGTTGCATCCTTTGCGTTCTCCATGGGCTGTAAATGAAAGTGTTGTAACAAATGAAATGTTGCCAAGAGACCGCTGCTGAAAGCCCCACCCTGATCCCATCACCTTCCTTTAGTTCTGCTGCTGCTTCCAGGGGATTGACCTTCCGTTGAGAAAATGTCTTGAGGGAGATGCACACACCAGTATGACTTGTTAAATTGTGCGCAGTTGTGGGTGAGACAGCATGAGCTTATCTGATATATCTAACACCAGGTTCACTCACAACGGGAGACTATAGAATGGAGATTGGGGTCTGGGGCAAGGAGTGAGTTTTATTCACAGTAGCTGGTGTTTCGAGCGTCTGTGTAATTGCGTTCTCGCCACCTGTGCGGTTTCCCTTCCTTCATCACATTGTTTTACTCTCGCCCTTCCAAGCAGCTTGCGGCAGGGCAGCGTGCGTGGTTCTCACGTACCCAGCAACCCTGCAGGTCAGCTGAAGTGAGTGAATGGTTATGAGAAAAAGGAAGAAGCAAAACTTTGTTGTTGTGGTTGCCTTTATTATGGGCAGGGAGGGAGACCCCGATACAGTCAGTTCTCAGTGGCGTCTCACAGGGATCAGAAACAGCGCTGTCGATCCCTCAGCTGTGACAAACACAAGCCTCCCCTTCGCGTGTATCTTTAAGTTTAGTTGCCTGCCTGGAAAAATGGAGCGGCAGGATCGGGGGCAAGAAAGGCCGCCACCCCTTCGGCTGGGCCTTCCCAGCAGGGATTTCCAGGGGGAACCGCGAGCAGAGGCCTGGCTCTGTCCCCGCCTCCTCTCCCCGCCCGGCCAATTGCTGTCGGCACCGCCCGCTTCCCGCCCGTGCGCTGTGCCCGCCCTGCTGCCCCGGGACAAGCGCCTCTCGGGCTGCTTCGGGGAAACTTCCAGGGCGATGGCTTCTAGAGTGGAGCGGGCGGAAGAGGCGGTGAGGCTGCGGAGCAGGGGAGGAGGGCGCTGGGGAAGCAGGTGCCGCCGGGCAAGCGCCTCCATTTGCCCTGAATAACGCCGCCTCTTCTCTCCTTCTAGCCTCCAGCGGGGTCGGGTCCTCTGGGCGCCCTGTACCGGGAGCTGAGCCGGTTTCCCCGCGTGACTTATGCCAGTGTAGGAGTCGGGTTTGCTGCCTGCGGCGGCGCCGCTAAGTGCCTGCCCCTCTACACGGGTGAGCCAGTTGCGCGGGTTAGGCGCTCTCCTCTCCCGGACCCCGCTTCAGAAAAGCCGAGGTTGTGTGGACAAGCCCAGTGGGAGGTCGGGCTGAGCTGTTGATGGGCGGGCAGTTTCCCTCCCCGTTCTCTTTTCGACGGGCATCAGCACTGCTCCATTAAAAACACTGTCACATGGAATTAAAGTAGTGAACAGCATGTTGCAAGTGACTCAAGCCCACACTGGGGAATAGACTATGTTTATAAACCCAGAGAGTCTTCTGCTGGTTTCCTCACTTCCAGAAGTGAAGTTACACAGGGACTTTTCTGTAGTGGCGCCGTCCCAGTGGGAACACCTTCCCTTCAGGTGTCAAGGAAACAAACAACTATCTGACTTTTGGTGCTTTTGGAGTTTGGTTATATATATACCTGGTCCTTTGCTGTTAATTGTTTTAAAAGCAAATATTAATACAGTATGCAGTGCCGTCCGCTTTGGGCATCTCAGACCCCGAGCCAGTTAAACATGAAGTTGCAGTGGCCTTCCATTTGAACTATGTCACAGAGAGAGGTTGACATAAGACAGCCAGGACACCTCTTACTTGGTAGCAGGTGAGAAAAATATTGGATTGCCCCCCTCCCCCCCCCCCGTCTCTTGCCTGTTACACCTCTGGGATTAGAAGTATCATGGCATGGAGGTCAGAAAACTAAGTTGCCTTTTCAACAACCTGCCTCCATTGGGGCCTTGTCTTAGGTCCGGAGGAGAGGAGTTGGCCCAGTCTTTTAGAAACTCTCAGGTGTGTTGTAATCATATGCACTGCAAAAAGCTGACTTCACTGTGTAAGAATAACACCATCCCAACCCATACATCTCAAGTTTGCAGTTACTTCCAAGTTAAAAGATGATGTGTAATTTATAAAAAGAAAAAACATTTATCGCATATGCTGAATGCAAGGGGGGGAGTGGCTGCCCCCTTTTTATATGGTAAAGTAAGAGACTTTATGATGTCAAATTAGGAGCCAAATATTATAAGTAACCTGATTTGAGACTGTGGTTAAAAAAACAATGTGCTATCAGGCCTTGCAGCATCTCATGGCAACTGACAGTTTTCCTGCAGTGAAAGAGATGTTTAGGATGGGTTGTCACTGCCCACTTGCTCTACTGGCAGGAAGTAGAATCCTCCAGGAGGGGCTACCTGAGTGGGCTGGGCAGCCTCTCTCAATATGCTAATATTCAAACCTGAGAACTATGTTACAGGTAGGTAGCCGTGTTGGTCTGCTGTAGTCAAAACAAAATTAAAAAAATCCTTCCAGTAGCACCTTAGAGACCAACTAAGTTTGTTATTGGTATGAGCTTTCGTGTGCGTGCACACTTCTTCAGATATCTGAGAACTATAATCAGTAATGTGGCAACCAAGAGCTGTAAGGGAGGAAAGCTTAATGGGCTGGAAATGAATATAAGAGAGATGGCCATATAGACAAGGGAAATAAGAGAGGGAAACCCCTCTCCAGACTGCAGGATAAGGACCCCTGTTTTAAGTATGCTGACAGTACACATCTTTATACACCTGGCTATGGCTGATCCTAGTACCTACAGTAGCAGAATATTACCACTGGGCAGGCCAACACCCCTTCTCAATGCAGAAAAAGAGCTTAACACAAAGTCCAACACTCTCTTTTCCTTCAGTGGAGGAGGGGAGTCTAGGATGAGTTTGGGTGCAAACTATGTCCCTGTGACCTGATATAACACCTGAAGGAAGCCTTTGCTGACATATATCTGTCGAGAGGCAGCTCTGGTAGAGGTGGCAGCTCCTAAAATCTCCCCTAGGAGAGCCCTGGTCCCAAATGTGGCAGAAGTGTGCTATGATGCTCTGAGCAGCTTTTCTTGGTGTCCTTGCCTTGAACAGAGTCCCCCTAACCCTCCAAAAAAAGTTGCTATCTCAATAGTTCCCATTAGTTTCCTCTGTCACACAGAAAAATAAGTATATTTCCACTTTTGCTGCTCTGCCTGGTGTTGGTGAGAGTGGAAAGTGGGTCTTGAGCATATGTAGGTCCCATGTTAAGATGAAGCTGCAAAGTTGGCCAAGAATCTCACATCCCAATTTGTATCTAATGCTAATGATTTCCAGCTATCTGTAGAATGTCAAGTGCCTGTTCTCAGTTAGAAAAATGTCACTTATGCTGAATTTGCAGCATGAAAGAGGATAACTGCATTATGTGTGACCTCTAACAATGATAAGCAAAAACGTCTCTTGAAATTACCAATTCCAGAAGTCTTTAGTGAGACCCGTTACTCATGCTGTTTACTTGCAATTTCAGTTCTGATGAGCTGCACTTTCCCTAAATGTCTCTAAACACAGTTAACTGTCATCTTTCACAAGATTAATTCTGGTATAACACATTCTCAACTCCTTTATTGCTGGGTGAGGTGCTGTTTCTCCCCGTAGCTCTACAGTCAGTTCTCCATTTCTGAACTCTGGTTGTCTTAATCATGGTGTCTTGGAGCAGAATCATTGTCTCTGTCTTGCTGGCTTTCTGGACTTTGTGCTTCCCACAGATTTCCACATAAAATTCAGAAACAGCAGTACTACACACTGGGATGGGAGATTCCAAGGCTCAGATACCCGGTCTTACCTTCCTCCTTTCCTGCAGAGTGGTGCCAGCCTGACCTGGGGCGCCGTCAGAAGCTGCATTTCAGCCGTCAGTATATCCTGCACCACAATAGCAGAGCAATTGTCTCTGTTACTCCTGTTGGCGTTCCAGCTGAGATCCGGGACCAGTACGTAGAGCATCCAGTTGCCCTTAGCATACCTAACCATGCTCTAGAAATTCAATCCAGACTTGGATTGGGATAACCTGGCACAAGATAAAATATAAACCAGAGTAAGGATAATCAACTTTTCCCAAGGAACCAAGATAGGTTAGAATGGGTTGTTTTCAAGGGGGTGCTTTAAGAGAACATAACTTTTTTTGCCTTGGTGACAAATTGTGCTACCCTATTACTGTCAGCTGTAATAGGCATCAGTTTCCGCAAGTCATAGGCCAAGATCCTTCTTTGTGCAACCTGAAAGTCTTCTACTGGGAGTGATGGGAATCATAGGACTGCATATAAACTATTTAGCTCCTTTCCAGGTTTGAGGGTTTTCCTTAAAGAAGAAGGAAATAAATGGGCTTTAACCAAATGACCTATATTGGTTTACTTGCACAGATTTTAAGCTTTGTTTTAGGGGCAGTTATGCAACAATGAGTGCTCATCCTGACTTGACTTTGGGTTGTTTATATATCATCCTGTCAATTTGCTCGTCCCATACTTTGTGATGTTAGGAAAGTGACAGGGAAATGAATTTCAAAGTCCTTTAGAAAAAAGTGGATTTGTTGCGCTAAGGTAACAGAGTGCTTTAACCTACTTGAATTGTGCACACCTAAAGTTTTGGTGTGTGCTTGAATCCCTCCTGAAAAACACTGATGGCCTTTGGTGGGGGGGGGAGGATGGGAGTAGGGTGTCCTTTGGTTTAAAATGCCTCTCAGAGCTGGCTCTGCTGCTCATGTTGTCCCTCTCTCCTGTGCCACAGACTGCTGATCAGAATGTCACCCACTGGGATGCATAAGGCTGTTTTCACCCATCACTTGGAAATGGGGCAGAAGCAGGAAGTGATAGAGGTAAAATGGTGTGTGTGTGTGTGTGTGACAGTAAAGTGCATGCTAGCTAGCAAATACCCGTCACACCTACAGAGCAAGGATGGTGCTGCAAAGACTTATTAAATGCTTTGTGTAGAAAGAGTAGGAATAGTGTTGCTGCACCCAGGCATGTGTATTTGGAATTTTGTAGGAATATACTTTTACAATGCTGTATACAGCCATCCGCTTGTGGGCTGTTATTATGTGCATTATAAAATATTGTGGTTTTAAAATAAAAAAATAGTAATTTTGGTTTGGAGAATTTGGTGGGCTGAGTGGGTTTTTTTATTATTGCTGGTTCACTGGGGGTGTTTTGTACAAATAACTTTGTATTTTACATTTTAAAATTGATGCTGTTGTATTATTTATTTATATTTTATAATGTAAACTGCTTTGAAAGAGTTATTCTCAGGAAGGCAATCTATAAATATTTTAAATAGAAATAAATAGTCAAAGCTGGTTACTACAGGCCTCTGGATATAACAGAATAACTTGATAATTGCCTTTTTGTTAACTTGAAATCTGAGATTCAGACACGGATGAGAAGGAAGGAAGTCTGCTGTATTATGTGTGAAACATCTAGGGAATCTGCCTTTATGGGGATACATAGACAGACCAAAGGTGAGGGATTACATGCACCGTTCCTTTGGACTGGTATCACTGGGCACATGTCTCTTAAAATCTGGCACTGCCCTCCCTCACCTCTTCAGCTCCCCCATCTTTTTCAGTCCTAGCAGTGGAGTCAGGGAAGAAAGTGGTTATGGTGCTTGAGGAAATGTAGCAGGCCTGTTGATATTGCATGGTAGTGGTGGGCATTGGCCTGTGCTGATTTCTGTTTCTCAGCAGGTCTGGAACAAGAGCGGAAGGGTGAGAAGCATTAATCTCACAGCACTGGATAAACATGGCAGAGTATACACAGATGGTAAGGGCAAAAGAAGTGGGCTTGGCTGTATCCTGCTACTCTGCAGACAAAGCAAGTGATGTTCCCTCAGTCCTGTGTGCCCTGCGCTCTCCCAGCACAACACTTGCTCATGCTTCTTCCTATTAACATCCTCTCTCTAACGCCAAAGGAGAATTTGGTTATCCTACACTATATTCTTTCCTCTTTTACTGCCCTTTCAGGCATCTCTGGGTGGTGTTCTTAAAAGGTCCTCCCTAACTCTCACTGGAACCAGGTTTTCAGATCTTAGTGACAAGGCTAGGCTGAACTGCTTTGGTGAATGTCACACTAGCCATGCACCTAGGTCACAAAGCACACACGCCTTTACATGTTTCTGTCTGTGAAAACGGTCTGAGGTAGAATTCTGGTGAGGCCACATTCATATTTAAATATGCAGCACAATTTGAGACCCGGTCTATGCTACTTGAGATTTCACTGTCTGCTCTACTTGCTTAGCTTGGCCTTTAGATAGCAAATCCTGAGCTCTTTGCATTTTAAGCATCAAACTTCCACAAAAGGAGGAGCTTGCTTTTTAGGCACACATTCTCTTTTTTATATAACAACAGGAGCTGCTGCCTCATACTAGGAGTGCTAATTCCCCTGCAATGGCTTTGGGGAAATATCAGATCAGTCAGTCAACCTGTTACCCATAGTTGTGTGCTCAGCATTATGATCTGCTTCTCTTCCCACTTGCGTTCTGCTTTAGTGAGAGGGGTCAGCCTTTACCCTTGCCTTTAAGGAAGATCATTGCCTATTTTCCTTTCTGACCTTATGCCACCAGAGCAGTTTGGGTGTGTTGCCTGGTCCAGTTCAGAAACACAGATCCTTTATGTCGCTGAGAGAAGACGCCCCAAAAGGCAACCACTTTTCCCTCAAAGCAGGTCCCCCCAAGGAGAGGAGCCAGGTGAAACAAGAAAGGTATCTACTTTTTATTATTCGGCGTTGAGATGTTTATACTGTGCCACATGCTTTACCGTCTTTATTCTGTCATAGAATCAGAATTGTAGAGCTGGAAGGGGCCCCAAGGGTCATCTTGTCCACCCCCTACAATGAAGTAATATCAACTACAGCATCCATAACAGATGCCATCCAACCTCTGCTTAAAAACCTCCAAGGAAGGAGAGTCCACCACCTCTCAAGGGAGTCTATTCAACTGCTGAAGAGCTCTTACTGTCAGAAAGCTCTTTCTGATGTTTAGTTGGAATCTCCTTTCTTGTGACTTGAGTCCATTGGTTTGGCTGCTACCCTTTGGAGCAGGAGAAAAGAAGCTTGCTCCATGTTCATGTGACAGCCCTTTAGACACTTGAAGTTGGCTATCATACCTCCTATCAGTCTCCTCTTATTCAGGCTAAGCACACCCAACTCCCTTAACTGTTCCTCATAAGGCTTGGTTTCCTGATGCTTGATCATCTTGGTCGCCTCCTCTGCACACGTTCCAACTATTAAATATCCTTCTTAAATTGTGGTGCTCCAAACTGGACACAATATTCCAGGTGTTGTCTGACTAAGGCAGAATAGAGTGGTACTATTACTTCCCTTGATCTGGACACTATACTTCTGTTGATGCAGCCTAGAAGAGCATTAGCTTTTTTTTGCTGGTGCATCACACTGTTTGGCTTGTGGTCTACTAAGAACCCTAGATCCTTTTCACATGTACTGCTGGCAAGCCTGATGTCCCTCATTTTATATTTGTGCAGCTGGTGTTCCTGCCTAATTGCAGAACCTTATATTTGTCCCTATTGGAATGAGTTTTGTTCATTTTCTTAGTTTTAACCCAGTTCTCCAGTCTGTTAAATTGGAAAATAGGGACACTTGGATGGTCTGAAATAGTCACATTTGACTTCAAAAGAGGACCAGTGGTCAGGGATGATGGGAGTTGTAGTCCAACAACACTGAGGACTCAAGTTTAAGAAACACTGGCTTAGAGAATAGTTTGTGGATTAAAATTGCAGATAAAGTTGTGCTTATGGAGGCATAACTGCAGAGGTTGTCTGCAGAAAATTCTGGTGAGTGAAAAAAGCCTTTGCATGACATTGAGGCCTATATGTCTTTCTCATGGGAAACTCTATACCTGTATTCCTGAAGGAGCGTTTCCACCCCCAGTGTTCAGCCCACACACGGAGATCAACACCAAGGGCCTTCTGGCTGTTCCCTCACTGCGAGAAGTGAGGTTACAGGGAACCAGGCAGAGGGCCTTCTCAGTAGTGGCGTCCACCCTGTGGAACGCCCTCCCGTCAGATGTCAAGGAAATAAACAACTATCTGACTTTTAGAGGACATATGAAAGCAGCCCTGTTTAGGGAAGCTTTTAATATTTGATGTTTTTTCACATTATTATTATTATTATTATTATTATTATTATTATTATTCTGTTGGGAGCCGTACAGAGTGTCTGGGGAAACTCAGCCAGATGGGCGGGGTGTAAATAATAAATTACTGTTGTTGTTGTTGTTGTTGTTGATTATTATTTGGATCAGGAATCTTCACAAGACCTTCCCCTCTGCTTTTTTTCTAGGAGGAGCACTTTGTATACCATGACAATTGGGGAGAGGCACTGAGTGATAAAAGCTTCCCTGTCTTGTGCGTGGTGAATGTCGAAACCAGTGAAGTTTCAGTGCTAGAGGGCATCCCAGGGCATATCTCACCTGGACAGGTTAGTGCAATGCAGCATGGGAATTTAATGGGACACTCCTCAAGCCACCATGGATTGCAAGCATTTCAGAATAATGAAGCAAGATTTAAATTAATACAATGGGAGGAGGAAGTCTCTGACCCATTTGCTTTATTTGGCTTGCAGAAGAATGCATGAAGTGGACATACTAGGTGTCCTGGGTCCTAGAGGTGGTTCTGAGCTCACAAATTGTATTTCTCTTTATGATTCTTGCACTTTTTGCACCCTTAGCTTTTGAATAGTGTTGAACTGACCAAGGGAATCTGACAGTGGCTTTCCATATCCTCCTAGAAGGCGCTTTTTCAGAGCCAACTTTCCCTCAGCCCAGAAAGAGGCTTCCATGTACAGGCAAAAACAGGCAAACCATCTCCCAACCCATCATGTTGTATGTTGCAGTTGATGATCTGTTTGGTACAGAATGTTGTCACATTCGCTCCCCACTTAAACGTAGAAGTTCACATCCTCTCTGTTTCATGCAAAAAGCACCTTTGCAATGGGTGGAACCATGCATACTGCTAAAATTTTAAAGGTAGAAAGTTGCTGTTTAAATAAATTGGTGCTGGAGTACAGAGGTTTATTCATTTGTGCAACATCAGTTCAAACACTAGAGGCTGGAGCTCAGCGGAAGCCTGCTGGAGAAAATGCTGCTTTCTCAGATCCATCACCTGACCCTTCATCATATGCAGAGGCAGATACATACCTCCCATGCTTTCTGCTTCCAAACACTTGTAACAGTAAAGTAGTCTGCTGCCTGCAGAGCCCTGAAGATTGGAACATCTCCCAGTAAACAGCCTTGTTGAATTTCAGCCGCTGCAGCAGCATTCTGCAAATCTTGCGGGGAGACAGTGGAGACGTAGCTTGGCCCATGGTGCAGCACACCCAGATGTGAATGGCTAATATTTTGCTTTTGCTTCCCTGGCAGGCCCTGTGGTCCCCAGACGACAAAGGTATACTGTTCGTTGGCTGGTGGCACGAGCCCTTCAGACTGGGTTTGAATGCTTGCTCCAACAGAAGGTAGGCAAGGTCTCAGTCACTCTTAAGTGTGAAACCATGGATTCAGCTCTCCAGTTGGCTGTGCCAGGACCAGCCACTGCCTCAGGGAAAATTATGAGGGCAACATTTTCCTCAGTTTAGAGGAAAAAATAAAACAAAAGGGGGGAAAATACATGTCCTGAACAATAATGAGATCTTAGTCGGTGATCTCGGTGATCATTTCTAAAAAGTAGAATCAACAGAAGTGATATTCTTGGGTTTGGAAGGAGCCAAATGGGTTATTTGTTAGTCCAGCTCCACCCCTGTCCTTCCTAAAAGAAGAAGAAGAAGAGTTTGGATTTGATATCCCGCCCTTTCACTCCCCTTCAGGAGTCTCAAAGTGGCTAACAGTCTCGTTTCCCTTCCTCCCCCACAACAAACACTCTGTGAGGTGAGTGGGGCTGAGAGACTTCAGAGAAGTGTGACTAGCCCAAGGTCACCCAGCAGCTGCATGTGGAGGAGCGGAGACACGAACCCGGTTCTCCAGATTACGAGACTACTGCTCTTAACCACTACACCACACTGGCAAGGTGTAGTATAGACTATATCTATATGATTCCTGATGGGTGACAGCCCATATTTTCCTTGGTGAAAACCTCCAAGGAAATGCATTCTGCTTCTCTAAAGTAGCCTGTTCCACAAAAAATATATATACAAATAACCTTGAAGGTTTTCCTAAATCAATGGAAGGTGGAAGGGAAAGCATCAAGATCCTCAGCTTCACTATATTTTAAGTGCAGAGTGTGAAAATTTAATACTACAGTGACTAACATTTAATTCATCATGGGGTGGGTTGCTGAAAAACCTGGTCCCTGTTAGAGACGTCTCATCCATTCCCCTCTCCCTGCCATAGGTCAGCCCTTTTTCTCTTCGATCTCTCTGAAAGTAGCTGTGGTAAGTCATCTTGGAGGCAGCTTATCTCTTGTCTCTCCATGCAGCGCCTTTCCTTCCCATATTCCTCCAACAATGGTGGTGGTGGGGTGTACCTGTAGCTTCTCAGTCACTTGGAGCCCTGGGTGGATTTCCTGACAGTGACAAATGTTTGCACAGTTAGTCAGGGCTATCACATTCAAATATGTCAAGGATTCTTTGTTGTAACTTCACAAATGGAAGCATTTCAGCAAAAACATTTCCTGCCTTAGTACTGCAAAGAAAGAACAATGGTGACTGCCAAATTTACAATCTGTGTGTATGTGCAAGCCAGAAGAGCCCAGTCTTCCATAGAATTCTGCAGCCCAGCAGAATCTCGGTTTTGCAGCTTAGTTTGCCTTTTGTAAAGGAGCTTAAAAATGCCCAGAGATATGGCCTTCTAATGTTTCAGCAATCAGACATGTGATTTGCATGGCCGGATTTAGGTTTGATGAGGCCCTAAGCTACTGAAGGTAATGGTGCCCTTTATATGTCCAGCTGTCCTTTGTCAACAACAAATTGTCACTGTTTTTTGTGTTGAATATATGCTATATGGTAATTTATGGACCTAATAGGTCCATACACAACACAAAACACTGTTGCTGTATGTAGGTTTTATTTTATTTGTTCTTTTATCTTATATTTTGGAAATGTACATCCAGATGTTTTTCTTTAAATTTTTTTTGGGGCCCCCAAGAGAGTGGGGCCCTAAGCTATAGCTTGTTTAGCTTATATGTAAATCTGCCACTGCCTTTACAGGTTACTTGTTTCAAACTTACTTTGCTTTCCAAAGATGTCTATAGTTTCTTCAGTCACTATTGCTCCTTTCTTATATGTTTTATTTTTTTTCAAAATGTGAGTAAAGAAACATCAGAAGAAGCCCCAGAGGTAAATTTACAGAGACTTTTCAGAAAAGGAATTCAGATCGTCCACTGTTATCTCCTGGGGACTTCTGGCCAATTGCCTTTATTAGGTTAAAGTATTCTTTGAATATGTAACTCCACTTCGATGGGTCTGTATGCCCTGATACTGCATTGTGTCTGTGGTTGCAGAGTTGCTGTCCTCAGATTCCGAGGCTCTTTCCTCTCCCCGGCTCAGCCCTGACGGAACTCGCCTGCTATACCTTGAGTGCCCTGTATTTGGGCCCCATCGCCAGTGTCTGAAGCTACAGATGGTAAGTGTGGCACTTCTGATAGGTAGTTGCTTGGAAGAGAAGGGACTGTGGGTGCAGGCAGGTCATAATAGCAAAGGAACTGTGGAATTTGAATAAAAAAATTCCTTCCAGTAGCACCTTAAAGACCAACTAAGTTAGTTCTTGGTATGAGCTTTCGTGTGCATGCACACTTCTTCAGATACACTGAAACAGAAGTTGCCAGATCCTTCTATATAGAGAGAAGGTGGGGAGGGGTATTATTCAGAAGGGTGGTGGGAATGGGAGATTGGCAGATAGCTGAGATGTATGTGGAATTTGAAATGAGTATGCAACAACAACAAAAAACATTTAGAGAGTAGAAAAGCTGAGTTCAACATGGCCTTATTATAAAAAGTTAAAATGATACAGTTCTTAAACACGACTAATTCTGATTGCAGAATTAAAACATTGTAGAATTTAGCATTTATTGAAAGATGCTGGAAGGGAAATTAGCTTGGAATCGACTACTAAAAAGATGCAGAGCAACTGGTCTGTGGGATGCAGTGGAGGAGGAGTGTGAAGTTTGCTGCTTTGTATTCCTCACTTGATTTTTTCCCTCCTGCTTAGCTCAACTGGCAAACTAAGCTCACATCTACAGTGGTGGACGTAGTCAGGACTGCCACATCTGGTAAGTCTCAATTTCAGAGACTGGGCATGCAAAATTAGAGTTGCTTTTTTATCGCCTTGCCTCTTTAGTTCATACATGTCCTACCACCCAGCTCCTGCTACCACATACAAAAAGAATGCTAAGGCTTGCTTTTGTTACCCAAAAATGGAGAGTCCTGCAGTCAGCCATATGCCTCCGTATACACCGTATTCCATGCAGTGTGTTTTTATAATATCTGTTTGATGCTGTTGTCCAACATTTCTCCAAAGCTCCAGACTTCAGCCATGTTTTACTTTAACCATTTTCTCCCTTTTCAGGGTTTTTGGGGATTTACTCAGGGGCACTGCCTCTGCTTTGTTGGGCTGCTGACAACCACAGAGTCCTGCTTAGCACTCCTCAAAGGAGTAGAAAGGTATGCTGAGCCCAGAAGGGAAGACTTTGGGGTGTGAAGATGGTGTGCCAATGAAAGTTTGCAAATCAGTTAATGCTTTCCACCATTCCTGAGAATTTGCAAAATGCATAGGAAGATGTTCAGGTTTATGTAGCATGAATGCAAAACAATTGGCTTTATAGAAAGTGTGTGTGTGTGTGTGTGTGTGTGTGTGTGTGTGTGTGTGTGTTTTCATACATTTGTCTTCCACCAATAACCTCAGAACAGAGCTTTAAGACTCACAACAATCTCTATGATGTAGGTTAGGTTTAAATATTGTCGTGACCTGCTCAGTGAGCTTTGTATTTAAACAGGGATTTGATCTTGGCTTCTCCATGTCCTAATAAAGCACTTTTGCCACTCAGATACACATTTCAGAAATGTAAGAGCCAAGCTTTAATTACAGCTGGGGAACGTGAACCATGTGTACTGAACCTGAAAAGGCTCATAAGGGTGTAAAAAGTATCTGCTGGAAATCAGAGATGAAAAAACTGTGATTGAGAAGCTGGCACACAGGAGTCCTCAAGGCAGCAGTGGCTTTACTTCCCTCACTGCCTTAGACAGACAGGAGCATGGGATCAAACTTGGAACTAATTTACCAGTTCCTGAGCATCCTCCCCAGTTCCTTCCCTGCCTTACCTAGGAACTGAGCCCCTAGTCTTTCTCTAGTCTTGGATTACTTCAGAGGCAGCAAAGGTTGTGTCCTCCAGATGCTGCTGGACTCACATCATCCCTGAATACAGTCATACCTTGGTTCTCGAACAGCTTAGTTGACAAACAAATTGGCTCCCAGACGCCGAAAACCCGGAAGTAAGTGTTCCGGTTTTTGAACGTTTTTCAGAAGCTGAACGTCCGACGCTAATTCCACTTGAGCGCAGGAAGCTCCTGCAGCCAATTGGAAGCTGTGCCTTGGTTTTCAAACAGTTTCAGGAGTCGGATGGATTTCCAGAACGGATTAAGTTCGAGAACCAAGTTTCCACTGTATGCTGGCTGGGGCTGATGGAAGTTGGAGATAACACTATTTGGAGTGTTACATTTCTTCAAGTGGCTACAGCACATTTCCCCCCAGGATTACACAATAGATTTTGGACATACTGTGGTTCCAATCTGCGTCGTTCCTGCCTCAGAAGGATGTTCTCTGCCTTTCTTGTTCTCTGTGCTTTGACTCTCCATCAGGATACAGAACTGGGGGTGCAGAACTGGCCTTAGGACCTTGCTAGTTAGTGCAAAGTTTGATCATGTATCCCTGCCTTTGGTGACTGGGTTAACACATTGTTATTTGGAGGGTTCTTGCACACCCACTGACAGGAGCCTTCGTGGTAGGTGGCCAGTGTTCCAAAAATGGGGAACACTGTATCTTCTCTGAGATGATGTATGAGTCCCCTCTGAGATGATGTATGAGGAGGAAAGTGAGAAAAAGCTTTTTTCCATTATTAAGTTTCCATGGGCTCTTGTAATAGAGCAGCCGCTTTCCCAGCCCTCACTTTCCTTCCTTTATTATCTCTTGCAGGAGCTGCTGGTTGTGGATACCGAGCGGGGGAGTGTGAAGGCTCTTACAGAAGGTACAATCAAATCTTAGCTTGCAAAGTCCAGGGGCCGTATTGTGTTTGCTGAGATCTGTCCCAAAGACCAGGCACGTTAATTGAGAAGTCTCCCATATCCTGTGTTTCTGCCCATTTCCGAGATCTCAGGGAAAAGGAAGGGGCTAGAAGGCTAAAGCCAAGCTCTTCCACTTCCTGTATGCTGGCTTACATTCTCAACAAGAGGCAGCCACTACTAATCCATGCCAGATCTAGTTCCCTTGCTTCATAAGGGGTCTTTTTTTGAGGCAAATGAAGCTAGAATATTGGTGCTAGGCTACTACTTCTGTTCACTATGTACATATTTTCTATATGTGTATAGAACTGACCTCAGCTACATTTCACATCCTTCCTTGCTGGGGCCAACAAGCCTCCTGAGTGTTGCGTGCTTGCTTGTTCTCCTCTAAGGCAACCAGCATTGTGTTACATCTGTAGTTGTAACCCATTAATTCTGTGGCACCTAGATGTTTTCCATTGAGGTTATGATCCCAATCCCACTGAGATTGGATACGAATGTACCCCTGAGATACATCAGTAAAAAGCTCTGGCAGATCCTTCTATGCTGTTCAGAATGAGAAGGAATTCTGTGATCCTATGAGTAGGCTTCTTTGCTTATGCTTCAGCTCCCAGGAGACTCTTTCAGAGAGTTGGGCCTTTCATCACTTCCTCCATTCAGAACATGGTTCCTGTCAGATGCTAGTAGCTGCTCCTTGCTCCCCAGTATTACTTGGGTATGCAACTGCTCATCTAATCTCACCAATAAAACCAGTTCTCCTCTTCCCCCTTCCCTATGTGAACATTTGCATTTTAATATCTTAATATTATTTCATTTTTGAGGATTATGCCCACCCCCTCTCCAGGGAAAGAGCACCCTCCTCCTTTTCTTCTTCTTCTTTGGCGATCACTCATAGCCGAGTAAGATTGTTTTCAATGAACATTGTTTTAACAGTGAGTCCGTAAGTGATTGTGGAGCCTAATTCTGGATCCACACGTCCTACCACACTGGGGACATAGGTTTCCGGGCAGGAGTTGATCATGGTGAAAGTTTCCAAACATGCCTTCCACTTAGCATGTTTCTTCATTTCGTCCTGAGTTTGAGTGTCTTCAAAGCCCATGACACCTTTGGTAAAGGCTGTTCTCCAGCTGCAGCTCTCACAGGCCAGTGTTTACCAGTTGTCAGTGTTTATACTACAGTTTTTTAGATTTGCCTACCTACCTACCCACTCTACAGTGGTACCTCGGGTTAAGTAATTAATTCGTTCTGGAGGTCCGTTCTTAACCTGAAACTGTTCTTAACCTGAAGCACCAGTTTAGCTAATGGGGCCTCCTGCTGCTGCTGCTGCGCCGCCATAGCCCAATTTCTGTTCTTATCCTGAAGCAAAGTTCTTAACCTGAAGCACTATTTCTGGGTTAGCGGAGTGTGTAACCTGAAGTGTATGTAACCTGAAACATATGTAACCTGAAGCGTATGTAACCCGAGGTACCACTGTATTCTCTTCCCCCCCTTAAATAAGCAAATAGCAGTGTAGCAAGGAGACGTTTTCTCTCAAAGCCAGGTACTTTCTTTCCCTCCTCCTTCCCAAGTCATAGCTGAATCCCTGACAGCCCCGATAACTCCTAAGCAGTATTCTCTGTAACCCGTCCTAGGCACTCTAGAAGGTAGCTGGACCCTGCTGGGAATTCAGCAGGATCTCCTGGTGGTGAGCTGCTCATCTCCCAATTGCCCTCCAAGCCTGGTAAGAAACTTACCTTGCAGGTCAAGGTGTGGGCTGCTTCACCCTCCAATCCCCTCCCCATTATTTCTAGGGGAACCTGATAAAATTGGCAGGTGCCGGAGTGAGCTTTCATGTTGTGCTCTTTTTCATAATGCTTGTATGTGAATTTTTAGCGAGGCTGTAACCAAAAAACCCAATGTGAATGTTTCTTTAGTGTGACTATTGAGTTCAAATCACAGATATGCCTCTGTAGCCCTCCAGATGTTGTTGGACTCCAACTCCAGCCAGCATGGCCAGTTATCAGGGATGCTGGGATTTGCACTCCAACAACATGTGGAGGGTCATAGGTTTCCCAGTCCTGATTTTCACACTGGCCTAGTTCACACTGAGCCATGGTTTGTTTGCTAGCAGCAAATCACAATGTGAAACCAAGATTTATTTCTGGCTTATGAGTAATGGTTTAATTTATCTGTGGTTGGTGCTATGTCCAAATTCAGCAGCCTTACTTAACCATGGTTTATTTGGCCACTTCACCCATATGCGCAACAGGCTACAAAGGAATTGAGGGAAGAACAGCCAGAAAACAAACCAAGCTTTAAAAAACTGTGGATTGTTTGCTCGTATGTGAGATGATATGTGGTTTGTTGAACAAATTGTGGCCAGTACAAATTATGGTTTGGCGTTACATTTTAATGTGGTCACTGTATATAGCAACATAGAAACAGTAAGCAATGTCATCTCGGGAATACCTTCAGAAAGAAATCTCATCAACCTTGTGCTTGGAATAAAAGCTCATCCATGGTTTGTGCTAATTATAGTTAAGACACCATGGTTTTGAGCTGCTTGTTTGCTTTAGTTTTCCTTTTGTTCAGCACTCATTTTTCCTTGAAACAATTGGCTCCAGAGGTAGAGTAACATCCATAATTGAAGTTTATGAATTCTGGCAAACTATGGTTTGATATCTTGGTTTGGCAGTTTATCACGAACACTGACTTTTGAAATAATATAAGTTCAGCCATAAAACAAGCCATGATTTGCACTTACAAACCATGGTTTGGCATGCCAGTTGAATACATCCTTAGTGAAACAAACAGTTGTGTAAATTCCCTTGTGGATTGCAACAAATGCAGACTCCATCAAAGATAGATATTTGAGGACAAAGCTAGTGCTATATAGGCTACTTGCAACGCTAAGAGATCTTGTGCAGCACACTGTTTGGTCCTTCAGGTTAAGTAACGAACTATTATACCTGCTTCACAGAAGGTGGGAGTGCTTCCCCCTGCAGGACATGAGCTGGAACTGCAGTGGATGAGTGTGGAGGAAGCCTCTGTACTGCCAGATATGGAATGGAAGATTCTCACAGTACATCCTCCCATGACTGAGGACAATCAGTACAGTAAGGATGCAGGAACAGGGAGCCTCAGGCCAGGCACTTGACTCACTCTCTCTCACACACTGTTGGTTGTGCTTTACTCTGTACTATGCAGTAAGTTTGTCTTAAGTGGGACTAGGTTTGGCTGCCTGGCATAAGTACAGTTTGTAGGGGGGCAGCCTGGCTTATGGGAATGGTCAGGGCTCCTGCATAGTTGAGGTGCATTCTTCGTTAATTTATTTTGTGTGTTGTTTTTTAAATCTAACTAAAGAGTAATCTGAGCTTGGTGTAGAAATGGGGGATAGATTCATCACCTTGCCCTGAGTGCTAGGACAGCAGAGTTAAATAGGATGAATGGAATGAAAGAGTTCAGCATTGGATTCTTCATCCATAGTGTCACTGTAATGTTTGAGCTGCAGAGGAAAATTGGAAAGGACATTGCACTGATGGTCCTTCATATCATAAGTTAAAGTCTTAAGGCAAGCATCCCCAAACTCGGCCCTCCAGATGTTTTGGGACTACAGTTCCCATCATCCCTGACCACTGGACCTGTTAGCTAGGGATGATGGGAGTTGTTGTTCCAAAACATCTGGAGGGCCGAGTTTGGGGATGCCTGTCTTAAGGCCTTCTTTTGCATTTGGGGCCCTGAGCAGGAGGAGGTGCTAGGTGGAGGAGGAGGGGTGCCTGTCAAGCCCTGGGGTTGCAGGTTGACTCCTCCAGGGTAGTGAAGTTTGAAAAATGGCGCTCAGCAGCAAACAGCTAACGTGTGACCTTTTTTGCAGCTGGCCAGGCATTTGAAGCCCTGTTGCTGACTCCTCGGGGGAACAAACGAGGAGAAAAGACATTTCCCCTTATTGTTTCTCCACATGGTAAGTCACCACAGCTCTTTTCTGCTGCCTGCCCTGACAGCTGGCCCCATCCTTCTTTGCTTCCTTCTCATCGTTCTGTTAGGACCCTATCCCAGGTGATCGTTTTACATTTTTCCCTATGAGAGCAGAAATCTGAAGACTGAATTCTGAAATGTAAAGAGGACATTTCCAACCTATTGCCTATTTTCTTATTTCCGAAACATAAACTTCTCAGCTTCTAATTGTGAAGGGGATATATGACAGATCGGTGGTGCCTTGACTTCTCTGAACTCTTTCCCCAAATTGGGAGGTGGCCTTTAAAGCTGACATTCTGTTTCCAGGTGGCCCCCATGCTGTCTTTGATGCTTGTTGGCGTTCTAAAATGGCAAGTCTCTGCCAGTTGGGTTTTGCTGTGCTCATGGGTGAGTGCCAGAAGACCCCTGTCTCACAAACCCACATACACTCCTTGCTGCTACTCCTGAGGGCTTGATGATAGAGTCAGCACAAGCATTTTACTGTGTGTCTAACAATCCAGTGTACAGTTGTATATTGGATGGGAGAAGGATGCCTTGCTGAAAAAGAATAGCCATTTGACTTCTTGAAGGATGTCCTCAAATTTCCAATTTCCTCTCAGCCCTCCCACCTGCCCCCCTTGAGAAAAAAAATGCCGTGAACAAGCCAGGAAGTTATTTCCAGTTCTGCAGAGCTGGGTTAAACAAGCCTTTTTCTGATTCATTCTTACTGCTTAAGAAATGACTCTGCTTGAGAAATACCTCAGCAAGTTTAGTATGCATTGTGACAAAAAGAGGGTGAGATTGTCTTGGTGTGTCCTAGCAGAGGTTGGGAAACAGAACAAGAAATTCCCTGTCAAATGGCCCTGAAGGGGTTCTATGTGTGTGAGAAGACAATGGAGCCTCATTTGACCTAAAGCTAAGGGTATGCAGAGGCAGAATTTTCTGTACTCTGCAACCCAGGCAGTGGCTTGCAATTCAGTTTCTAGGCAGCACTTAAGCCAGTTTCCTGGTTCAAATTTTGTGGCGAACTGTGATTTGCCTGGAAAACAGGAAATCCGCTCTCAAGCCAGACATGTGCCAGGAGTAGAGAAGCACTCAAGCCAAGTGCTTGTTTCCATTCCAACAAATCAGTTTATTGTAATGGCAACATTATGTGTAAACTGGACCAACATGACAACAATATCCAGTAAGTGTGCCATAGGAAATTGAAAGCAGGATATTGTCTTGCATGTGGTTTGTAATAGTTTCATGTTCAGACATAAGTGTTCCCTGCACTGCATGTTCACTGTGCCAAGCACACCTCAGGGGAACAGAAAAGCTCTGAGTGTCCCTTGATGCCACAACCACTCACACTTTGCTTTGCCTTTTTTCTGGGCAGTGAATTACAGGGGTTCTCTGGGCTTTGGGCAAGCCAGCATCGAGTCTCTAATCTCCCATGTGGGAGTGCAAGATGTGGAGGACACACAGGTCAGACTCTTTCCTTTCTTTCCCCATTCCCTGGGGTAAGGCCAAGCTTTGACAATAGAAGAACAAAGGATGATAATGGCACTGAGTATCAGTTTGCCCTGCTTATAATAGCAGGCAACCCATTTCCCCTTTAGCAGCTGGTGGGGCTGCATGGATAGGTGGGGCTCTGTCCCTGTCCTGGCTTCCCAACACCATGGGCTGCTACAGCTTACTGAAGGCTGAGGGGTAAGGAGTTCAGCGCATAGTGGCAGGGTCATTGAATGGGCTCACAGTGCACCATGCTACGGGGTGGGAAGGAGAGGTAATCACAAAGCCCACCTAAAATTATCCATAGGCTCTGCACACATGAAGACTGTTCTGTTCAACCCCTTTTCATCTCAGCAGCTTGTGAGAGGTCATGGCAAAGCCATACCTGCCAGCTTGACTGATGGCATAGATCTTCTTGGTCAAGTGTGAGATATGTTTTTGAACAGCAGAAAACCCCCGGACCTTGAGCCCAGGGGCACTAATGGGTCAGCTCCATGCAGAGACATCTGTAGGCAGTTCTCTGCCAGCATCCCTCAAGAAAGCACCCTCTGCCTTGTGCAATCAGTTGATGTTCACTGAGCTTTGGGGGATGAGGTCAGGAGGGGCTGGGGAATCACATGTGAGAGTGGATAGGATAGGCTACAGGCTCAGGATTGAGGGCTGCCTTCCCCACCCCTGTTGGTTGAGCCTTTTTGGAAAGAGGCTTGCACCAGTCCCTGCAAACATACCTGACTTTGACTTATTTTGGCTCTGGCAGCTGGCAGTGAAATTGGCATTACGGACGGAACCTCTGGACCCAGATAGAATTGCTTTGCTGGGAGGGTCTCATGGTGGCTTTGTCTGCTGCCATTTGATTGCCCGATACCCAGAGATGTACAAAGCCTGTGTAGTCAGAAGCCCTGTCATTAACATGGCCACTCTACTGGGGACCTCTGACATCCCTGACTGGTAAGGAACTTTTTCATTTTTTTCTGCCTTGCCCAAGCCATTTTCATGCACGCATCTCTCTGCCAAGTCCCCTTCCTGTATCAGTTTGAGCCAATCTCCCTAATCCTCACTATTCAGGTTGCATTCACCCTCTCTTCTTCTCTGACCCCATTGCCCCACTCAACAAGGCCACTTCTACAGCTATCTGAAAATAGTTTTTGTTTGGCTCCTTGATAGAGCTCATGATGCTAACGGACTGCATCGTTTCCATAGGAGGTATGCAGTGCTAGGTCTCCCATACTGCTTTGAGAGGATTCCTACTGAGGAAGACCTGACTGCCATGCTGCTCTGCTCCCCTATAATTCATGCTGCAAAGGTAGGAGACAGTTAGTGGAACTGTTCATTGGATGTAGCATGCGTCCCTCTAGGAGGTGCCGTTTTTTGTTGGGTCATCCCCCAGCCCACCCTTTGTGGCATATGTAGGGCTCTGTGTATTGCCCCAGTTTGGCACCAAAACTGTACTGCTGCTTAATTTGCATCTGCATTTGCAGTATATAATTCAGCATCCTGAGAACCATTATGGCTGAAGACAGACTTGACTGTACATGAAAAATGCTTCCTGATATTTGAGCAGCCAGAAGAAAAGCTAAATAGGATTTCTGGAGTGTGTGCATAATCTCATTGTCCTTAATGGCAGCAGGGATGCCCTTGACTATATCTATAAACAGCAGAAGCCAAATAGGCATCTAAGTTCCACTGGCTTCATTTGCATGGTCTATATAGTTGCAGGGTTCTAATTTTCTTGGCACAGCATTTTTATTTTTTACTTTAGTGAAAAGGCAGATTTTGGTACTTGGCTCCAGGCAAGAAGCAGGGCCTTGTTTTTGTTAGTCTCACCCTCCTTCCCCTACAGGTGCACACACCATTATTGATGTATGTGGGTGCCAAGGACCGGCGAGTGTCTCCATACCAAGCTCTGGAATATTACCGTGTGCTGCGAGCCAGAGGTATCCCTGTGCAGTGAGTTCTCATCCTTTGCCTTCCACATATTTGGGTTAGCAATCTTCACACTTTTGCTTGAATGGAATCCCATGCCCGGTAGCTGAGCTATTCTCTCTTCCAGAATGTATTGAAACAATCAGTGTTTGTCTCTCGCAAAGCTAATCCAAATCTGAGAGCATGCATACTTTGAGGAGTGGGTGTGTTCCTTGTGTAATCCTTCTGTTCCCAAAACATGCCAGGACCCTTCTTCCAAGCTTTTCACATTGCATATGCATAACTGCTCTGGTTTCTCCTCACTGTTGTTCCTTATGTTTGGCCAAGGCCTTCTCTTAAATACGGAGAGTGAACACACCAGGGAATTAAGGTTTCTCTATATTTGACTACAGTACACTTGGAATCACTGGCTTGGTGGCTGTTGGTGAAATAGCACCCTCAGTCACTTCCACTTGATGTTCATGAAGCTTCTGAGCCCTTCCTCGGTTTGCTGCCCCATTCATCTTGAGGTGGTGAGAGTGATTACCTTCACACCCTTCTGGGAAAGTGCATGGAATTGAATGGGGAAGCTAGAAGAGTAATGCTTCTCACTTCCTCCTTCAGCTGTATATGCTTAGACTCAGGTCAGTACCTGAGCAGCTGAATAGTAAGCAGAATAACTAAGAGGATAGGAGAGGAAGGAAAGCAATTTGGGAGTCTAGGAGGAGGACAGTGGAGCAACTGGTGGCTGGTGGAGGGAGGAGGCAGAGAGGTGAAAATTGGGTGCTGCAGGAGTCAGTAGAGAAAGAGAATTAAGTTCCAGAGAGCAAAGGCACACACATGTATTTGCAAGTTGGATACAGTAAAATTGATCCTCTTGAAATGACATAATTTATTCTTAAGTATCACCAGCATCATTGTGTATGTCTGCATTGACTGAACCATGAAAACGACAGCTCTGGAACTTTCCAGTCCTGCCATGGCACAAAACCCTGGATCCAAGGCACAGATCATCCTGGGAATTCTAGAGGATCAGCTTTAATTCTACTGGATCTGATTTTTACCCAGACCCCATAGGAAAGCGAAGTCTCTCTCTGTGTGTGTCCGCGCATCTGTTGTGAGGGGAAATGATTTGAGAAGGTGACAAAGAGAAAAGAACAGCCGGAGGGGGTGGTGCTGATGGCATTCTCTCATAATTCCAAATGTTCCCAGAGGACCAAAAAGGTTGGTGACTCCTGAGCTATGCCATCCTTGCTTTCTTTTGCCCATTGTGCCTTGCCTAAATTAGATTTCTTATCAGGAGAAGCAGCAAGCTAACCAGTAGGTGGTGCTGGTGCTTCAGTATCTACCCTTTCAGTCAAAGGGGAGAAATTCCCTCTATGCAAAGCGTACTAGGTTGCAAGGCATCAATACCAAAGGGGGGAAGTAAGGATTGAACTGAGAGAAGATATGGAAGGATAAAAGAAAACATTTCAGAGTTACTTTTCTACAGTGGTGCCTCGCAAGACGAAAATAATCCATTCCGCGAGTCTCTTTGTCTAGCGGTTTTTTCGTCTTGCGAAGCAACCCTATTAGCGGATTAGCGCTATTAGCGGATTAGCGCTATTCGCGGTTTAGCAGATTAGCGGCTATTAAAGGCTTAGCGGCTTAGCGGCTAAAAGGCTATTAGTGGCTTAGCGGCTTAGAAAAAGGGGGGGGAGCGGAAAAAAATCAGAACACTCGCAAGACGTTTTCGTCTTGCGAAGCAAGCCCATATAGGGAAATTCGTCTTGCGAAGCAGCTCAAAACGGAAAACCCTTTCGTCTAGCGCAGTGTTTCCCAACCGGTGTTCCGCGGCACACTAGTGTGCCGTGAGACACCGGCTGGTGTGCCGTGGGAGGAAGGCGGGCGAGTCGGGCGGTGAGAGGCGGCGGCGGCGGCGAGGATCCGCGTCGAGCCGGGGGCGGCTCCGCGGTGGTGGTGCCGAGCGGCGGGGCAGCGCGCGCAAAAGGGAGGAGCGCGAGACAGCGGAGGAGGAGGAGGCCGGCATGTCCGGGCAGCAGCAGCAACAACAGCAGCAGCAACTCCCGCCGCCGCCCCCTCCTCCGCCCGCTATCGCCGCCGCCGCCTCAGCTGCCCTCGCTCTGCTGCCTCCTCCCACCCCGGCAAGGGGGAGGGAAAAAACTTTCGCTTTTGTGCGTCCCTCCCGGCGTGACGCTGCGCGCTGACGTCACGGGGCGGGGCTTTAATGGTGGTGTGCCGCGAGATTTTTTTCCGGCTAACAGGTGTGCCGTTGCCCAAAAACGTTTGGGAAACACTGGTCTAGCGGGTTTTCCGTCTTGCGAGGCATTCGTCTTGCGGAGCACCACTGTATATGTTAGCTGTGTGGAGACATTTTGGTCATAAATAAACAGTATAAGGCAGGGGTGGGACTTGGATGAAACTACATTTTATAATCTGTTCTGTTTTTGCTAACCTGTAAAAAAGGCCATGTACAGCTAAAGGAATTGATTTCATATAGTGGTGTTGCCAGCCCAATGCCCACAGGAACCATGGTGCTTACAAGCAAGGTCCCCAGACTCTGAGCTGCTTCTTTTTTAAAAAATGAATGTCTCTAACCCTCCTAGAAAGAAGTTATGGAACCAGTGTGGTGTAGTGGTTAAGAGCGGTAGTCTCGTAATCTGGGGAACCGGGTTCACGTCTCCGCTCCTCCACATGCAGCTGCTGGGTGACCTTGGGCCAGTCACACTTCTTGAAGTCTCTCAGCCCCACTCACCTCACAGAGTGTTTGTTGTGGGGGAGGAAGGGAAAAGGAGAATGTTAGCCGCTTTGAGACTCCTTAGGATAGTGATAAAGCGGGATATCAAATCCAAACTCCTCCTCCTCCTCCTCCTCCTCCTTCTTCTTCAAACTGGGGAGGTACCCTTCTAAATGATTTCTGTAAAATGAGTGAGGCTGGCTTCTCCTGCCTGTCATTGTTTCTAATTATTGAAGTTAGAGCTGTGATTGATAAGTGAGTTGTTTGAGCACCAGGCAGCAGGAATTGCTGGGGTTCTAAGGAGCTGCTGTGTCCCTCGCCCTTTTAGTGTACCTTTCCTGCTCTGTTTGTCTAGGACAGTGTTTCCCAAACGTTTTTGGGCAACGGCACACCTGCTTACCGGAAAAAAATCTCGCGGCACACCACCATTAAAGCCCCGCCCCGTGACGTCAGCGCGCAGCGTCACGCGGGGGGGGACGCACAAAAGTGAACGTTTTTTTCCTTCCCCTTGCCGGGGTGGGAGGAGGCAGCAGAGCGAGGGCAGCTGAGGCGGCGGCGGCGATAGCGGGCGGAGGAGGAGCCGTCGCCGGGAGTTGCTGCTGCTGCTGTTGCTGCTGCTGCCCGGACATGCCGGCCTCCTCCTCCTCCGCTGTCTCGCGCTCCTCCCTTTTGCGCGAGCTGCCCCGCCGCTCGGCACCACCACCGCGGAGCCGCCCCCGGCTCGCCGCGGATCCTCGCCGCCGCCGCCGCCGCCTCTCGCCGCCCGACTCGCCCGCCTCCCTCCCACGGCACACCAGCCGGTGTCTCACGGCACAGTAGTGTGCCGCGGCACACCGGTTGGGAAACACTGGTCTAGGAGTCCTTGGAGTGCCTGGAATCTCCACTATTTGCCCTACTCTTTTCCCCTATCAACCAGGATGCATTTTTCCTGTGTTGATTTTGTCTAAGATCAGGTTATTTTCTGCAAATATGACTACACAGTAGGCGAAGCTAGGTGTTAAAGAATCCCCTCCTCAAATAGCAAATGCAAAACATTGCAATGAACCTTAAGACATTTCTGTAGGTGTGAGAACTGTTGTCCAGGCACTCGTTTAGAATTAATTGTATAGTTAGCTTAAAGTACAATGGTGTACATGTCTTATTCAGAAGTATTTCTCCTTGTGTTTAATGGGGCTAACTCCCAGGTAAGTAGGTGCAGGATGGCAGTCTAGGCTTTGGTTTAAGATTGGCATGGAATAAAACAGGGTTCTTGATCTGTAACTCCACACTGACTTCCCGTGTTAAATTTGAGGTATTCTGGTAGACAGGGGAGCAACAATGACTGTACACACTAATTTTGTGTTACATTTGTGGCAGCCATTTTGTGACAGGCACCCTCAGCACTCTCAAAATTCAAAATGTGCTAAACTGGTCCAAAGAGGTTGGCAACCCCTGTCTTATATGCTAATTTACTACAAAATCATGGTATGCAAAATATTGGGGAAAGGCTCAGATACCAAACATGACTGAGTGGGAATTGACAATTTATTAATAGGAAGTAATGGGGAAGCTTACAAGTTATATAGGGGTTAATGAAGGGAAGGAAATGATTAAGAGACTTGTTCAGAACTGGAAAAAGATGTATGTTTTTTATTGGTATAATAAGGCACATACTTCAGGAACTTTACATTTTTTTTACTTGACATGCTGTAACAAGAAACAGGTAGTGAAGGGCAAAATCAAAGTATGGATGTACTATATAGCGTGGAAGTGTTGCGTAGCCTAGTTATGTTATTAAACTTGAAATGCATATGCGTTGCATTCCTAAGTAAATTCCAAATGGCAGCTGCAGTACACAGCGGAAACCATAGTTCGTTTTTGGTTGCACTATTATGCCTACAAAGTAGGTTGCAAACTTTCAAATCTTGTATGTTCTTTCTCAGACATAGCTGTTTAAAGGAAATCTTTTTTTAAAGACTGTGTTCCGTTTTATAGCAGAAGAGCCGAAGGGAAACAGAAGGGCGATGGAAAGGGTGGCACAAAGATCACCCCTGTTAGTACAATCAGTTTCCTATATCCACAGGCATCAGAATATAGTACAGTGGTACCTCAGGTTACATACGCTTCAGGATACAGATGCTTCAGGTTACAGACTCCTCTAACCCAGCAATAGTACCTCGGATTAAGAACTTTGCTTCAGGATGAGAACAGAAATCGTGTGGCAGCAGCAGGAGGCCCCATTAGCTAAAGTGGTGCTTCAGGTTAAGAACAGTTCAGGTTAAGAATGGACCTCCAGAACGAATTAAGTTCTTAACCCGAGGTACCACTGTACATGGTCCACAGATAATATAACTGGTGTCCCAGAATATCTATTAACATCTCATCCTGCAGAGCAATATGGTTCGTTCTTACAAAGCCAAGTAGGTTGTGGAACACCCATGATTTAGCAGACCTATTTTCCCATGCCTAGGCTAGGCTGTAGGATCACCTGGAGTAGCCAGAAGATGAAGTGATGTCTGAGCTTTGCCCCAAAGGGGCAGTTCAGACATCATTAGAATTGCTAACAGAAAGCCGCACAAATGCCTTGTGCTTCTACTTTTTCATGTTTTCCAAACATCTCAATATAACAAACCTTTGGCTATCACAGCCTACGACTTACGTCAACCGCGACTAATGGTTTTCTAACTTTCTTTCTGATTTTGCATGTTATTTTAATAGTTATTGCTATAAGATCCAAATCCTAAATAAACTCCTTCCTCCTTCTTAGTCCTTTTTCGCAATAATTCATATAATTCTCCTTACAAAACTTTTTGCAACCCTACAAGCAATGTCAATTGATTGCAATTGTCTTCCAAATATATCATAAATTTCTTCCAATCTTTCAGGAAAGTCTGGTCTTGCTAGTTCTGAATTTTCCCAGTTAATTTTGCCAACTTGGCATAGTCCATCAGTTTCATCTGCCACTCCTCTTTTGTTGGTAGTTCTTGCTTCCATTGCTGGACTAATAGTATTCTTGCTTCAGTTGTTGCATATAAAAACAATTTTTTATCATGCTTGTAAATCTCTGTACGTCATTTTCATTATATTTTCCTTTAAAGCACTGCTGGCAGTGAAATTTATTCCTCTTTCCATAATTTCCCCTAATCTTCTAATTGTATATTATGACCAATATCTTTAGCCCAGTGTATCATAACTGATTTAACTTCTTCATCTTTCAAATGCCACTCCAGTAATAATTTATACATTTTGGATAATATTTTAACTTTGGTATTTAACAGTTCTAATTCAAATCTCGATTTTGTATATCCAAATCCATTTTTCTTTTTATCATCTTTAAACATTTTGTTAATTTGCTGATAATGCAACCAATTATTCACAAAACCTTCAACTTCCTCATAAAGTTTTAATTTCCATTGGTTATCCATCTCCACTATTTGTTCATAGGTGGCCCAATTTTTATTCATTTTTTCCCCCCACACTCATTGTCTCAAAATGCATCTATACTCTTAAAGGTAAAGGTAAAGGGACCCCTGACCATAAGGTCCAGTCATGGACGACTCTGGGGTTGCGGCGCTCATCTCACTTTACTGGCCGAGGGAGCTGGCGTACAGCTTCCGGGTCATGTGGCCAGCAAGAGTAAGCCGCTTCTGGTAAACCAGAGCAGCACATGGAAACGCCGTTTACCTTCCCACCAGAGCAGTACCTACTTATCTACTTGCACTTTGATGTGCTTTTGAATTGCTAGGTTGGCAGGAGCAGGGACTGAGCAATGGGAGCTCACCCCATCGCGGGGATTCAAACCGCCGACCTTCTCGTCAGCAAGTCCTAGGCTCTGTGGTTTAGACCACAGCGCCACCTGCGTACTCTTAAGAGGACTCAATTCCATGAAAGGTTCTGAATGTAGAGCCTGAGCGGAACCAAACTTAATCTCTCTCTCTCTCTCTCTCTCTCTCTCTCTCTCTCACACACACACACACACACACACTCCAAAAGCAAAAAGTTAGTACTATCTAAAAGGTCCAGTCCCTGCTCAACCATACTGATTGTTCAGAATTGTGGACAACAGCAAAGGCTATCCCCAAGTATACAACATGCTTACATATATGTTGACAGGATTTTGTAAAGTTGAATATGATGTAGTGTCACATGTAGGAGTATGCCACTGTTGCTGAAATGTGATTGGAGCATGATGGAACAGAAGTGTAGGCAGAGAATGGGGGGCATTATATGGAGAAGCAACTGCTAGCAGCAGAAGGCAGATAAAAAGTTAAGGACTATGGCGATCACACAGGGTCCCCAGATGTTTAATGGTCTATTGATCCCTGTGCCACCACTGTGCTTGCTTCCCCACTGCCACCAACCCGTTACTCTCGGGTAAAACACTGAGTCCAGACAGTTGTTAAAATTGAATCAAATAAACAAGTTTTTTTTTTATAAACATTAACAAGTTTATGGTTTCTCAGATAATATTCCTGTCAGTATCTTAACTTTAGTTATCTTTACCGGCCTATACCTTCCTAATACCTTCTGACTGATTATCTCAACTGTTTGGCTGACTCCTCTTAACAAATTCTCTCACTCTCTCACATCAGACTCGCCCAACCCATAGACTTATCCTCTCTGTCTCTTCTAACTCCAGACTGTCTTCTCAACCACCCTAACTCTAACTAACTCACTTCCCTTGGGTTCCCATTGGTTAGTCATTTTACAATTAGTTAACCCTTTCCTTGTGAACCCAGTATGATGTCACACACCTAGGAGGGCAAACGCCACAAGGATGCAGTAGGTGGGCACAGCATTTGCTAAAGAAATGATTTTTAAAAGTCCAAAGCAATACATAGAATTATCATGACTATACAAGCATTTCATCTGTTTCTTCTTTTCGTATGTGTCAATTGCTGCAATGTCTGTACAGTGGTACCCCGCAAGACGAACGCCTCGCAAGACGGAAAACCCGCTAGACGAAAGGGTTTTCCGTTTTGGAGGCGCTTCGCAAAACGAATTTCCCTATGGGCTTGCTTCGCAAGACGAAAGCCCATAGGGAAATCTCCGGGGACCTCTTTTAAATGCTAGCGGTGGGGAGCAAAGCCTTTTCCCCCCCTCCGGCCTTCAGAAGAGGTCCTGGAAGGCTGGCGGGGGCCGAAAGGCTTTGCTCCCCAGCGCCAGCATTTTAAAAGCAGTCCGGGATAGCAGGGAAGCGCTTCCTGCTATCCCGGACGGCTTTTGAAGGCAGGAGAGGTCCGCGAAGCCTGGGCGCGTTGCGCGCAGGCTTCGGCATGCCGGCAAGTCTCCGCCAGCAGCGGCAGCGATGCCGCTGCTGGCGGAGACATCCGCGAAGCCTGGGCGCGTTGCGCGCAGGCTTCGGCATGCCGGCAAGTCTCCGCCAGCAGCGGCAGCGATGCCGCTGCTGGCGGAGACATCCGCGAAGCCTGGGCGCGTTGCGCGCAGGCTTCGGCATGCCGGCAAGTCTCCGCCAGCAGCGGCAGCGATGCCGCTGCTGGCGGAGACATCCGCGAAGCCTGGGCGCGTTGCGCGCAGGCTTCGGCATGCCGGCAAGTCTCCGCCAGCAGCGGCAGCGATGCCGCTGCTGGCGGAGAGATCCGCGAAGCCTGGGCGCGTTGCGCGCAGGCTTCGGCCTGCCGGCAAGTCTCCGCCAGCAGCAGCATCGCTGCCGCTGCTGGCGGAGACATCCGCGAAGCCTGGGCGCGTTGCGCGCAGGCTTCTGCATGCCGGCAAGTCTCCGCCAGCAGCGGCAGCGCTGCCGCTGCTGGCGGAAAGGTCCGGGAAGCCTGGGCCGGACAGCTTTTGAAGGCAGGCGGGGGGAGCAAAGACTTTCGCCCCCGCCAGCCTTCAGAAGAGGTCCAGGACCTCTTCTGAAGGCTGGCGGGGGGCAAAAGTCTTTGTCCCCCCTGCCTGCCTTCCCAGGGGCTTTTAAATTGCCCCGGCAGCGGAGAAGTCCTCCGCTGTCTGGGGCGATTTTAAAATGCCGCCCGCCAGCATTTTAAGATCGCCCCTGACAGCGGAGAAGCCCTCCGCTGTCCCGGGGTTTTTTAAAATGCTGGGGGTGGGAAGAAAAGCCCTTGTCCACCCCCCCCCCAGCCTTCAGAAGAGGTCGGGGGACAGACTGTCCCCGGACCTGGTCTGAAGTCGGTTTCCCTAGGAACGCATTAATTGATTTTCAATGCATTCCTATGGGAAACTGTGCATCGCAAGACGAAAAACTCGCAAGAAGAAAAAACTTGCGGAACGAATTAATTTCCTCTTGCGAGGCACCACTGTATTTCAAAAACAATTTTTATTAACAGGCCAATCACATCACATTATCCAAATCACATTAGTTCCAAATTATACAGCCAAATTTTAAATTTTGTTAGGGGTACCCATACATCAAGCTCCACACGAGTCCAAAACTCCGAACGAGTCCAAACATCACTTATATTGCTGCTTTAATTAGACAGTTCTATTCAGTTCAATCCAGATAGTCCTTTATTACTTTCTTTCTCTTCTTGTTGTTATTGTATATTCCTTTCTTTGCGATCTCTGATAATTTTCATAAGCAGATTGAAAACAGGCATCCTCTGTATGGGTTTTGTACTCTCCAAAGATCATATCGCTCAGGGACACTGTTCAACGCTTCCATAAAAAAAATAAAAATTAATCTTTGGTCTGTCCTTTACTTTTCTCAGGCTTGCCAAATAAATCAAATGAATCAGGAGGCTCTGTCAGGTCAAGCTTCCATTCCAACATTCCTTCTCTTTCAAATGATCCTGATTCTCCTCCCCCTGTCCTTCTTTCTCCGGCAAGCCTGTCTTGGCAAGACATAAAATTTTTCCTCTTTCTCACCGTTCACCAATCCTCTCTGCTGTTATAATCCATCCCACACAGTTCTTGAATTCCTGCTTGTGATTAATAAAAACGCAACGATCTTATTTCTATCTGGGGTGAAGGGTTATTAATATCACATCATGCAAAGAAAAAAATGTTTTTTCCTCCACCACCCCCCTTCATTCCAAACATACAGTCTCCTAGTAGTGATTCATCAGAAGATTTACTTATCCATCCGTCACTCCCAGTCACAGAGATCCATTAATCAGCAGTCTTATCTCTCGAACATTACTTGATGTATGTGCTTCAGCTTCATTCCAACTGTATGTTTCCAATTATAATTCCAAGCTGAAGCTAACCAGCACACGCTAATTGGAATCGGCGTCAGGAAGATCTGACTTAACCGAGGGCTCGTGCCAAGTGTTCGGCGCCCCCATCTTTCAGATCAGGGGGTGCATTGTGAACACCGCTGGCAAGGCAGTGCCCCCCCATCTCCTGGGGGGGGGTAGGAAGACTGCATACTTCCCATAGCAGCTCCTTAATTACCTCGTATGGGTCAGAGAGATGTTATTGTCGGCCATCTTCCAACACGCCACCTGGTGGCCCCCCTGTATTTCAAAAACAATTTGTAGATATCCTAATAGTCTGAAAACCTAAAGGTCCACAGTTGTGAGTTTGCATTAACCACAGTTTGAAAACAGTGACCCAGTGTTGTTACCTATGCATCATTTCAAAGATAGAGTATTATATGTTTAAAATGCCATTACAAAGTGTTCAAGATTCACAGGATGATGGGGGGCACTATTGGATTGTTGTTTTTATTAGGTATTTTGTGGTTTTATATCTTGATTTTATTCTGTGAACCGCCCTGAAACCCCCAGGTATAGGGTGGTATATAAATTCTAATAATAATAATAATAATAATAATAATAATAATAATTATAATTATAATTATAATTATAATTATAATTATAATTATAATTATAATTATAATTATAATTATTATTATTAATAGAATCATTCAGTCAACCAGTGCTAGGATAAAGTTCTCTTTAAGGTGGATGAGCTGTTGAGGATCAGATTAAATTTGAGGTTTGCTTGCTTGCTGGCTGGAAACTGTGGGAAGCAAAAGAATGAAGCCACCTGTCACCATACCATAGTCCCAGTCCAGCTTCCCCATGCCCTTCAGTGTCAGCTCTTTACCTTAAAAAAAACAACACACACACCCCAAAAAAAGCAACCTAGGGCAAACTACATGACAATTATGACATTTAAAATACCTGTGATATTTTTTAAGGCTTTGCTCCTGAAAGAATCTGGGTAGCTGCCTGCTTGAGTTTGGGATTAACAAACACCAGGAGGATACCGTGAGCAGAGGGGCACATTAGCTGCACCACTGAACACATTATTGAACCAAATCTCTGTCCTGATTTTTCAAAGTATTGAAATACAAGCAATAGTTGTGCCATGTAAAAAGCGACATAAATGATCAGGAAGGAGAGCACTGTCCCAGCTGCCTTGATATGAGCTTCTGTTTGGCGGCTCCTGAAACTGGCTCCTTTACCTGTCATATTGCAGATATGTCTGCAGAGCGAGGCTACAACCATGATGGAGCAAAGTAAAGTCACAAGAAGGGGACAGCTTGAACCAGTAACTAAAAAGAAGAGTTGTAAAGAACTGCCAGTTTCTATCCATGAGTGTCCTTGAGTCATGTTTGTTACGTTGGCTCTTGTGGTGTTCTGATGTTGCACTGAAATGTTATGAAATGCATAGACAGAAAAGAGCAAGGAGGCAGCTAGAGATACTGCAAGAAGCCAGGGCACCAGGTGTGATATCCTCAGCTTGCACCAAAGGAAGAGGGAGTGGGTGCTGTTCACTATCTTGATGCAATAGAAGACGCAGAACCAGGCAAGGAGCCAGTATCGGAAGAATATGACACAGCTTACAAAGACATGAATCATTCTCATCATTATGTGGTTAAACTCCAACTTTAAGTAGTAAGTGATTATTGCTGGAATCAACAAAACTGCGGCACAGATACTGGACGTTCCCATGGACAGAAGAAGTTGTTCCTTGGCATCGAGGGTCCTGCATTTAGCCCATTCAGCAACCATCACTGCAGTTATAAAGCTATTGGAGAGAAACCCACAGAGGGCCATGTCGATTACAACCACCAGAAAGGCAATGATTTGGGAAGAAGGCATATTTCCGGGTTCTTGCAGATTGCTGTATAGGTAGTCGTTTGCCAGCCAAAGTTGTTGAGTTCAAATGGAGAGTGCAAGTGTGGTAGCAGATCAGCGACATGCTTTTTAATGCATTGGGAACTATGCAAATGAACTGTGTGTCAAACTACCAATTTCCATAATTCTTTTATCTGGGGTAGTGGTGTTGATACTAACTACATAGAAGGTCTTACTGTCACACAACTTTGTATGTATCAGGATTGCTGCTTCAATTTG
Source organism: Podarcis liolepis (assembly GCF_965112155.1). NCBI lineage: Eukaryota > Metazoa > Chordata > Lepidosauria > Squamata > Lacertidae > Podarcis > Podarcis liolepis. The sequence goes on from NC_139555.1 coordinate 71,840,590, forward strand.
GTGTTTATGTGAATAAGAAAGTTAGCCATAGGCAACCCCTTTATGGCCCAGATTTTACTGCTCACTTAAAGAATAAGAGGAGCTGGAAATGCTGCTGTTGAAGCAAGGAATAATCCGCCTCTGTAAACCACATTTGGAAGATGTTAGCTGGCTTGCTTACCCTCAGGGCCCCCTCATTTTGGTTTCCAGGAACTTCACAGCCAATTCTTATATTTGCTCCCAGATCATAAGCAAATTCTCAGGCCACAAACCAAAAGCTTGTTCAGCCCTTGTCAGTGCAGTTTACCTTCCTAGTTCCTAGCTGCTCATCTCCTCACTTTCTCCCCCAAAATATTGTTTCTTCTTCATGAAAAGATGCACAATGGACGAGGCAAGCTAGAAACCAGCATGCGACGGTCATAGTAGCAGGGTTAGCTCAGAGGCCTGTGTTAAAACACTCTCTTACTTTTTTAAGCTTTACCAGAAGCATTTCTACTTATTTGGGACGCGGGTGGCACTGTGGGTTAAACCACAGAACCTAGGAGTTGCCAATCAGAAGGTCGGCGGTTTGAATCCCCACGACGGGGTGAGCTCCCGTTGCTCGATCCCTGCTCCTGCCAACCTAGCAGTTCGAAAGCACATCAAAGTGCAAGTAGATAAATAGGTACCGCTCTGGTGGGAAGATAAACGGCTTTTCCGTGCGCTGCTCTGGTTCGCCAAAAGCAGCTTAGTCATGCTGGCCACATGACCCGGAAGCTGTACGCCGGCTCCCTTGGCTAATAAAGCGAGATGAGCACCGCAACCCCAGAGTCGGCCACGACTGGACCTAATGGTCAGGGGTCCCTTTACCTTTACCTATAGTTGAACTACGGAAGCATAAATTTTGGTGACCAGTTCTCAGCTAACTTACTGAATATGCTGAATGCCTATTGATGCTTAAATCAACCTCAACCCTGCACTGTCCCGTAGGACACGCAAAATGTGAAACAAGCTTTTAATACTATCAGGTGCTTTCATTTCTTCTTTTTAGTTTTCACCAAAGGGCCTCAATACTTGTCATCCTGAGTAAAGAAATTTACAGTGCTCAAGGATGCTGCCCATGCCAAGATCTTAGACTCATACTGAGTCAACAGACACAGTCCAACTCAGTTTATTTATTGGCAGTTTTTATCACCCACCATTCACTGAATGTCTACTTGGAAGTTAATCCTATTACGTTATATGGGCTTATTCTTAGGTGGGCGTACATAGACATCTAGGTAATTGACGTGTTTATCTTTCAGATAACGATAGGCTTTTTTTATTCTTTTGTGCAGGAAGGAGAAACCTATAGCCTCCAGATGTTTCTGAGCTACAGATCCCACCAACTAGCTTTGTTCAGGGGTGATGGGAGGTGTAATTCAGCAATATCTGGAGGTTCACCACACCTGCTTAAAAAGCACTTAGGTTTGTTTACAACTATTTGCCGAAAGTGAAATGTAAATATGGGTCCCTGATAAAGCACAGTGGTAACTATATCCATTCTTTATTTGCATTCCTGTAATTGCCGCTTAGGATTAAGTAGACAAGGTGACAGCAGATCATCTATTAACTATGAAAATAATGTTAGGGAAATGTAATGGATATAATATCCCTATTTACGCTGGATTCATCTATTTCAAAAAAGAGAGCCTTCAATACAATTGAAACCTGGGCTATACAGTTGGTGATACAAAACTGCAGATTTGACAGCAGATATAACCAGCTATTGCGAGAAAATAGGAAATAAGGCAACAGCAACATATCATCTCCACGTAAAGACCCACCCAGTACCTTTAAAAAGAGGCATAAGTTAGCTTATCACCTAAACTACACTCACCTAAGCTTGGAAGGTGTATTAAAAGCTGGAGTGGTAAAAAAAAAAGGAATCTGTGTTAACAGAAGATATCTAAATTTTCTATGACATGCAGGTGTTGTAATAATGAAAAGTCGACATGAACTACAAGAAATGTTGGAATAACTGAACAAAGAATCAAATGAAAAATAAAAATATTTCTTTAGACTCAAAAGCTAAAGTGTTCAGTACAGTGGTACCTCGGGTTAAGAACTTAACCTGAAACTGTTCTTAACCTGAGGTACCACTTTAGCTAATGGGGCCTCCCGCTGCCGCAACACGATTTCTGTTCTCATCCTGAAGCAAAGTTCTGAGGTACTATTTCTGGGTTAGCAGAGTCTGTAACCTGAAGCGTATGTAACCTGAAGCGTATGTAACCCGATGTACCACTGTATGTGCATATTAGCTGTGATGTGTTATGAAGAACTGGACACACAAAGAAACATGAAAATTTTAAGAATAATACAACATGCCACGGGACTCAATGTTAGGAATATCATTAAAAGATCGAAAAACTAATACAGTGGTGCCCCGCAAGACGAATGCCTCGCAAGATGAAAAACTCGCTAGACGAAAAGGTTTTTTGCTTTTGCGTTGCTTCGCTAGACGAATTTCCCTATGGGCTTGCTTCGCAAGACGAAAACGTCTTGCGCTTTTTTCTTAAAGCCGCTTGAAGAGGTGCAGTTGCGACAGACCGTGCCTCGCAAGACGAAAAACATCGCAAGACGAAAAGACTCGCGGAACGAATTATTTTCTTCTTGCGAGGCACCACTGTAATTGGGTACAAGGAAGACTGAAAGTTGTGGTTGTAATGGAAAAGGCCGTGAAGCTAAAGTGGGCAGGTCATGTGTCCAGGGACGATTCAGGCCAATGGAATAAAGCAGTGTTAGTATGGTGACCCTACAGTTTTAAAAGACCACCTATGTTCTCTAAGAAACCAGAACTATTTATTTTAGGCATAATGACATCTGATATTAAAAACAAAATAAGACTGCAGTTCATGTATGCAGTCACCACCGCCAGGAATCTAATAGCCAGAAATTGGAAAAGGGAAACACCACCAACCAAGACAGAATGGCAAGCTAAACTGGTAGAATATCTAATGTTAGCGAAAAAAATGGAACCAGTGAGAGGAGCCTCAGAAAAGGAGGTAGACAAGGAATGGAAAATGGCGAGAGAATATCTCCAAGGATACTGCAATAGTAGAGGCTTTCTGACGTTAGAAGAATGAGTAGCAACATATGGTAGTAATACAAAAAACAATAATGACGAAATTAAATAATGGATATAAGTAGGAAGACAATGTTTGGATCTAATGGTTGCAGCAGGAAGAGTATTACGGACTTAATCAGAAGTATTCACATTTCTTTTTATTTCTATTTGTTCCACTGTATATAGGCATGTTAAATTATATGTAGGTAGCTACGATTAATTGAACTGGAACATAGATTTGAGCAGTTTGTAAACTTAAATGCTACCTTTTTCCTTTATGGGAAATCCTTTGCTATTTGTATTTTCTTTCTGATTATTATTTTCTTTGTTTATAAACTCAATAAAGATAATTTTTAAAAAAGAGCTATGTGATGGTTGGAACATCCAAAACTAACTGCAGAGCTTATGTGGATGCAGGAAGCAAACAACAGAAAGTGATGGAGAAAACTTGAAGAGGGGTATATCCAAAGATCAGTGGAGGTGAGGAACAGGTTTAAGGATTAAAATTCTACAAGGCAGGCTCAAGCAGTATGTGGACTGAGAAGACCCAGAAGTGCAAGCTGGATTTCAAAGGGGCAGAGGTACCAGAGACCAAATCGCAAACGTGCTGGATTATGGAGAAAGCTAGAGAGTTCCAGAAAAACATCTACTTTTGCTTCATTGACTATGCAAAAGCATTTGACTGTGTCGACCAGAGCAAACTATGGCAAGTTCTTAAAGAAATGGGAGTGCCTGATCAGCTCATCTGTCTCCTGAGAAATCTCTATGTGGGACAAAAAGCTATGGAATAGCTTTGATTGGTTCAAAATTGGGAAAAGAGCACGACAAGGCTGTATATTGTCTCCCTCCTTATTTAAGTTATATGTGAAAGGCTGGACTGGATGAATCCCAAGCCGGAATTAAGATTGCCGGAAGAAATATCAACAACCTCAGATATGCTGATGACACAACCTTGATGGCAGAAAGTGAGGAGGAATTAAAGAACCTTTTAATGAGGGTGAAAGAGGAGAGCGCAAAATATGATCTGAAACTCAACATCAAAAACCACGAAGATCATGGCCACTGGTCCCATCACCTCCTGGCAAATCGAAGAGGAAGAAATGGAGGCAGTGAGAGACTTTACTTACTTGGGTTTCATGATCACTGCAGATGGTGACAGCAGTCACGAGATTAAAAGACACCTGCTTCTTGGGAGAAAAGCAATGACAAACCTAGACAGCATCTTAAAAAGCAGAGATATCACCTTGCTGACAAAGGTCTGTATAGTTAAAGCTATGGTGTTCCCAGTAGTGATGTATGGAAGTGAGAGCTGGACCATTCCCCAGAGTTGTTGAGCTTTTGGGGGGAGGGAGGACTGCACAGAGTTTTTTGGCTCCCCCCCCCCATGACTTTTTGTACACGATAAGGATCCCGCGATCTACCAGGATCAGCCCGGGGATCTATCAGTAGATCACTATTTACTGGTTGGACATCCCTGCCATAGAGGTTTTTCCTGACTTATCACAGGGACACCCTCATTCCTCAGAACAAGTTCCAGCTGAACTGAGGTACTTGGTAACAATAAACTTAGAGTTGGAAGGGACCCAGAGGATTGTTTAATCCAACCCTTCATTACAGGATTGGTTGCTGCTTTAATTGATATGTTTATCTGTCAAATTCTGATAGGTTTTTCTTTCATCAGTATCTTTAAAGGCATAAATTTGTTTGCAGCTGTTTACAGAAAGGAAAATGCAAAGATGTGTGCCAGAGATAGCAGAGTGGTAAATATATCCCTTCTGTATTTGCATCCCTGTGATTGCTGGTGAGGATTAAACAGGCTTGAGACAGTGCCTTTGTTTAGATTTATGAAGCTTCTAATTCTTTCATTACCTCTCTGCTTCAGTTGCCCATTGGGATGTAGATAACAACAGAACAGAAGGAAATGCAGACAATTCATTTGACCAATATGGTTCTACATGTCTATACTTTCAAATAGCTGCTCTTTTTTGTATAAGTGAATATGGAAGGTCAATATCCAATCAAATGGCTCTGAACTAAAGCTCATACATCAGTCATAAGGATAATCCCACTGCCCTGCAGATGAATAGATAGGATTGCTAATTTCTTTCTAGTCATTCATATTACTTACTCATTCCGACTAGGCATAAACATTGCTAGCAAGGTACTCAAAAGGGCTGTTGAGATGCCTATAGCAACAAATCGTTCATTTGAAGTTACCCACCAGCTCCTAGTTTTTCTGCTGAAATAGACATCTCAGTAGCCCTTCTGTGTTTTGTGCAGTGCAATTTTGGGGAAGATAGCTGTGGAGTTGGAATGTTCTCGTGGTGACTTTGTTGCCACGTATTTGGTTGATTCCCAGAGATGCCCAAAGCCTATGCAGAAAGCTGCCCTGTCATCAACATGGCCACTTTACTGGGGAACTCCACCCACCTCTAACTGGTAAGGAACTTACCTAGTACAATAGTTCTGCCTTATTAATTGTAGAGTTGGAATGTTTAGTCAGAGTCTTATTTCTTGTTATATGAATCCATTGGTTCAAGTCCTGCCCTCTGGAGCAGGAGTGGGGGGGGGTAGCTTGCTTCATCTTTCATATGACAGCTGTTGAGATATTTGAAGATGGCTAGCATATCACCTCTCAGTCTCCTCTTTTCTAGGCTAAACATACCCAGCTCCCTCAACTGTTCCCAATAAGGCTTAGTTTCCGGACCCCTGATCATCTTGGTTGCCCTCCTCTGCACATGTTCCAGCTTGCCAACATCCTTCTTAAATTGTGCTCAGAACTGGAAACAATACTTCAGGTGTGATCTGACCAAGTCATAATAGAGCGGTACTCTTGACTTCCCTTGATCTGGACAACATACTTCTGCTGATGCAGCCTAGAAGAGTATTAGCTTTTTTTGCTGCTGCATCACACTCTTGACTCATGTTACACTTGTGGTCTTCTAAGACCCCTGGATCCTTTTCACATGTACTACTGGCAAGCCAGGTGTTCCTCATCTTATATGTGTGCAGCTGGTATTCCTGCCTAATTGCAGAACCTTATATTTGTCCCTACTAAAATTCATTGTGTTAGTTTAAGCCCAGTTCTTCAGTGAGTTAAGGTCATACTGAATCCCAATTTTGCTTTTTGTGGCATTAGCTATCCCTCCCAGCTTGGTGTCACCTGTAAATTTGATGAGCATCCCCTCAATCCCTTCATCTAGATCTTTTTATAAAGACATTGAACAACAGCAGACCTAGGACAGAACCCTGTGGCACCCCACTGCTCACTTCTTTTTTGGATGATGAGGAACCATTAGTGAGCATTTTGGGTTCAGTCAGTCAACCAGCTACAGAGGCCTGAGACCTGTGGGTATAGGGTGGTATATAAATCCCATAAATGAAATAAAAATCAACCCAACAGTTACCTTGTCCAGCCTACATTTTACTGCTTCTATACAGGAAATAATAACCAATAATAGCATCATTGATGCAACTCATCAATGCAGTTATCTATGCTAAATATGGAGATGTGTGATAGTAATGGGTTTGGGTTTGATTCAGATGTTTTTCAGAAGCAGGGCTAATTTGCATGGTTTACCTTGGAAAAAATGTTGGGTGATATTTCAGAGTACATTTGGTTTGTCAGGAGACAGATCAACCCTAATGGTAGGCACACTGCTATGATTAGTACTAGATGATCATTTCTTTCCATGTCTGTTGTGATAACTGTCTTCGTATGCAGGGGAAGTCCCTAACTCACTGAGGGTTTGAGACCCATCAACTTCCCTCACCTGGTTTAGCCAACTATTCGAAGCCATTACCAGGATGTGGCCACAGTTGCATGCTGACAGCTTCCAGAAGCCACAAGTGAGAGCTGAGTGCAGGGTGGGGCCCAAACATGGACAAACTACACTAGAAGGAGCACAATGTATTCCCCATCAGAGGTACTACCCCTTCCAGCAACTCCTGAAGCCAAGCTGGTGCCAAACGTATTGCTCTACATTCCTTTAGACTACATCAGCAAGGCTGAGAGAGGATCTTGTTGTCTGGGCAGCCCAGGACCTCCCTACACACTGCTCAGGCTTGCACTTTGGTGCTGCTAACACAATGGTTTGTCTTCACCTCAGAGGCATACTCCATTGACTCTTGGCACTGATGGAATGCCAACAACAATGTCATACCTGAGAACACAGATACAGATAATGAAAGGTCAGCTTCTCTATCTAATTGGCAAAATGGCCAGGTACAAGACAACCAGTTAGTGCCTTGGGTATACCAGGAAGGAGCTCATTGTTAGGGTTGACAGAAGTGTTAGGGTTGTACCGCTTAGGAACATTTAATAGTAGGCAAAGTGGTCTAAACCACTGAGCCTCATGGGCTTGCCGTTCAGAAGGTCGGTGGTTCGAATCCCTGTGACAGGATGAGCTCCCGTTGCTCGGTCCCTGCTCCTACCAACCTAGCAGTTCGAAAGCGCGCCAAAAGTACAAGTAGATTAATAGGTACCACTCCGGCGGAAAGGTAAACGGCATTTCCATGCGCTGCTCTGGTTTCGCCAGAAGCGGCTTAGTCATGCTGGCCACATGACCCGGAAAAACTGTCTGCGGACAAATACCGGCTCCCTCGGCCTGTAAAGCAAGATGAGCGCCGCAACCCCAAGAGTCGTTCGCAACTGGACTTAACTGTCAGGGGTCCCTTTACCTAAAGGGAAATTAAGCAAAAGCTTCTGTACTTGAGTAAGGATTAATTTAGAGAAGGAAGGGAAGAGTCAAGGAAAACATTCAAAGGTATGTTCTCATATGGTATCTGTGTAATGAAGCAAAGAGGTTTTGGTCATCGATATAGAATATAACAGACAAAAATGACACTGTGACAATTTAGATTTTAGAATACATTATATTTATACTAACTTGTACAAATGAGTCCATGGTCTTAATGTCATGTATCATTGTAGCTGCGAGACTGTGTTATGCAGAATAGGTAGGGAAAGGTTTGTGGCAAAGTGGGCGACATAAACGTAGGAATATGCTGTAATAGGAAAGCTTAGGCATTGCATAAGGGTGAAAGGAGGAGGCAAAAAATTAACAGATTTGTTCAGCATTGGAAAACGTTTCTTGATTAGTAGCCAACCCCCCCCCCCTTCTAGTTTTTCCTTGTGAATTTAAGGCTATGTTTTTGGGAGCATCTGCATAGCTGCCTGCTTGAGCTTGGGATTAGCCAAGAGCAGGATGGCACCCTGTGCAGGGGAGTACATTAGGATCACTGTTAGACACACTGAATAAACAGAGGTGATTCTTTCAATCTTTTCAAGTACAATTATGGAATGTGCCACGTAAAAAAAAATGTAAACGATCAGGAGGGAGAGCACTGTCCCAGCTGCCCTGATATGAGCTTTTGTTTGGAGGCTTCGAAGACTGGCTCCTTTACCTGTCATCTTGCAGACATGTGTGTAGAGTGAGGCTACAATCACAATGGAGCACAATAAAACCACAAGAAGGGGACAGCCAGAAGCAGTCATTAAAAAAAAGGCTTGCAGAGAACGAGAAAGTTGGGTTGCTTTCTTTCCTTGAGTCACGTTTGAAGTGTTGGTTGCTATGTTGCTCTGGAGCTGAAAAGAAATATGTGGGATTGTAATCAAGGAAACAAAAACCGAAAAGACTTGGGATCCCACAAGAAGCCAGGGCAGCAGCTGCGATATCCTCAGCTTGCACCAAAGGAAGAGGGTGTGGGTGCTGTTCACTATCTTGATGCAATAGAAGACGCAGAGCCAGGCAGTGAAACAAAATCGGGTGTATGAGACAAAGGTTGCAAAGAAGTAGAATGTTTGAAACACTAAGCCATTGCTTGAGTTGGTTATTAAGAAATTAGTAATGACTGCAATCTCACAGGCAGTGGCAAAGATATTGGACGTACCCAGAGAGAGAAGTAGTTGTTCACAAGTTGCAAGACTCTTGCATTGAGCCCATTCAGTGACCATCACTGCAACTATAAAACCGTTGGAGATGAGCCCACCTAGAACCCAGTCACTTGCAGCCACCAGAAATGCAATGATTTTGGAAGAAAGCATATTTCCAGACCCTTGCAGACTGCTGTACAGGTGGACTGACCAAAGTTCTTGAGTTAATGCAGCGCGCAAGTGTGATGGTAGCAGATCAGCAGCATACTTTTTAATCCATTGGGAACTATGCAAATGAACTGAGCATCAAACTATGTAAATCAATGTGCTACCAAGTTCCACAGGGCTCTTATTTGGGAGAGTGGTGTTGATACAGACTGTATAGAAGGGCTTCCTGTCACACAACCTTTTGTGAATCAGGGATGTTGCTCCATTTTGGGAGTTAGATGAATAAGAAAGTTTGCCACTGGCATCCACTGCTGTGGCCCAGATTTGTCTCTGCAGGGAAAAAGTGTTAGGAGTTTGGGAAATGGCCCTTGAAGCAAGGAAGGAACATCAAGAAATGGTGTTGGAAGATACTCATCGTCTTGCTTACACTCAGACCCTCTTAGTTTTGGTTCTCATGACTTTTTAGCCTATTATCCAACTTCATAAAAAATATTATTTCCACCACAGGAAGCTATCTCATGCCCCAAGCTTAAAAGCTTCATAAAGTATTCACCGGTACATTTTACTATTTTTTGGTGGCTGCTTATTTCTCTGACCCCAATCCAGCTGTTGACATCAATCTGTCATTTTTCTTCTTTATGAACAGATACACAATTCAATGACGCAGTATCAAACTTCAGCAAGTGACAGCAATGGAGTTAGCTCAGAGATCATTTTTCCAGTGCACATGCTGCAATTGCTGCTCTGCTTAAATCAGCTCCAGCTCTCCACTGACACACAGTATACTCATAATGTAGAGCCAGTTTTTAATACTGTCAAATGCTTCTGTTTCTTCTATTTAGTGTAGCCAAAAGACTTCATTGCCTGTACCATTCAAAGTAATGTTTTTGATTGTGCTCAAGGGTGTTGTTGCCATGCTAAACCTCTGAACTTTTAAAGTATATATATGCCTTAAGGGACATAAACAGCCCAAGCTATACATCCTTGAAATTTAATCATACTATATTCAATGGACTTACTCTATGTACAGTGTGCATATGATTACAGCCTTAAATGATAGGTTTATCTGTCAAATAATTATAGGTTTCTGTTTCCTTAGTGTATTAAAAGCATACAGATTTGTTCATTGCTGTTTTCCAGGATGGAAAAAGATTTAGTGTCTTTTACTAAGTCTAGTGGTAACTATTTCTCTTTTCTTGCATCATTATACAGTGGTACCTCGGGTTACAGACGCTTCAGGTTACAGACGCTTCAGGTTACAGACTCCGCTAACCCAGAAATAGTACCTCGGGTTAAGAACTTTGCTTCAGGATAAGAACAGAAATTGTGCAGCAGCATCACGGAGGCAGCAGGAGGCCCCATTAGCTAAAGTGGTACCTCAGGTTAAGAACAGTTTCAGGTTAAGAATGGACCTCCAGAACGAATTAAGTTCTTAACCCGAGGTACCACTGTAATTGCATCTGAGGATCAAATAGGCATAGGACAGAATCTTTTATTAGAGTCATGAAACATTTAATTCTTGCATTGCTTCTGTGCTTCATTTGACCCTTGGGATGTGGATAACAACCTACCTAAAGGGTGGGCGGGGGAGCAAAAAATTCAAACTAGCATGTAATAAATGTGTTGTGCTTAGAACACACAGGAAATGCAATAGCACCATGTTGTTTTGAGACCTTGTTGTACATAAATCAAACTATTCAAAGTAGATAAGAGCACAGTATGATCAGAAATGTCTGACTCCAATAAATAACAACCAACCACATGTTCCTACGAGTCAACAGAGAGCACATAAAAGTGATAGCCTACCCATTCTTTCCACTTGCAGCATGCTGAGTCTGTTTCTTTCCACATGAAGGCTCCATTTAGCTATTCTGATGAATAGCCATTGATAGACCTGTCCTTCATGGTGCATCTAATCCTCTCCTAAGATCCAGGGGGGACAGCTGGTGGCTTTGACGATGGAGCAGGTCATGGCAGACTTCAGAGGGAGATGAGGCTGTGATGGAGACAGGCCTTAGTCTCCTTACAAAGAAGGAGATGGGACTGAAGGGAGGACATAGAAGCTATATATGAGAGTCTTCGCTCATCATAGTCCACAGGAACTTCTAAAATATAATTTTGTGTTGTTCCCTTTGCAGGCTGTTGTGGTACCCAGAAGAGAATCATGCTGTAAGTGGAGTGGAAGCTGAAGCAGATGTCTTTATGAACAGTGCACAGTGGATTATGCATTACCTTTCTAAGGAAGCGGACTCTGAAAGTCAGCAGCCAGCTGAGAAATAAAGGATCTCAAATAATAAAAAGCAGCCAGCCTGTGGAGATACATACCATGCCACATGAAGATTGCCAGATAGAATAGATATGCAGTCAGCAAACTTTTTCAGCAGGGGGCCTGTCCACTGTCCCTCAGACCTTGGGGACTATATTTTTTTTGGGGGGGGGGGCAAGAAAACGAATTCCTATGCACCACAAATAATCCAGAGATGCATTTTAAATAAAAGCACACATTCTACTCATGTAAAAACACCAGGCAGGCCCCACAAATAACCCAGAGATGAATTTTAAATAAAAGCATACATTCTACTCATGTAAAAACATGCTGATTCCCAGACCGTCCGCAGGCCAAATTTAGAAGGCTATTGGGCCGGATCCTGGCCCCGGGCCTTAGTTTGCCTACCCATGGAATAGATTTAGCCTTTGTATGCCTGACAGGAATCCCTTTCCTCTTTCAGTGTATTCTTAAAAGATGCGCTGCTGGTGCCTTGAAAGCAGCCTTGTACAGAGTCAAACCTTTGACCCCTGCAGCCCAGTACTGTCTATGCTGACAGAGAGCAGCTTCCCAGGATGTCAGATTGCAGGCATTTCCAGCCCTATCTGAAGATGCTGAGGATTCAGGCTGGGACCTTCTGCATGGGCAGATGTTCTACCACTGTGCCACGGTGCAGGTCCTTTTCAGAAAATCTGCAGCAAACAGTCAACTGTCTAATTGAACTTGACTCTTGTAGCAAAGCTGACATCTTAAGAATGTGTATTGCTGCTTATAACTACAAGGCAGTGTGGATAGTTCTTACTTATTTACAGGACACCAGATCTTGGAATAATAGGTGCTAAAATAAAAAACTCAACCTTCTTGTTTTTATTGTTATATCTACTAAGCTACACATAACCAAACTGGTCCCTGAGGGAATTAAATGTCATATAAGATTATAGCTTCAAGACTGTGGCATGCAAAATATGTGGGAAACACTGATATACCAACAACAGCTATGTCACAGTGAGAACCCTAAATGTAGGAATATACAGCAATAGCAAAGCTTATGAGTTTTATAAGGATGAAAGAAGGAAGGGCAAAAATTAACAGGTTTCCCCCCCAAGATTGGAAAATGTTTGTTGATTATTGGCATAATAAAGCACATACTTCAGGAGATAATAACACTTTTATATGACAAGATAAAAGAACAAATAGGTTTAAAAGCTAACACATTTAAGCATGTTATGTTATCCTGAGTGGCAAGTACATATATAAATATTTTGGGTGTGGAGATTGTAAAATGTGAGGTTAGAGGGAAATGAAATGTGCAAAACCTCTGACAATGAGAATTACGTATTTAGCAGTTGTAGTTCACAAAACAGTTTTTGATGTCACAGATATTGTTGCATTGGTAAATAAATACAATGTGCTAAGAATTTTCTTTTGCTGTTCCGTCAACAAATATAGCAGTGAAAACTCTTGATGTGTATTGTAATTTAGTGGATTCACATTGCAGTGTACAGTGTACCAGACAGTTAAAATGCATATTGCCATTTTTGATGCCCGATTTTTGTCCATTTCTTATTTTGCATAGAGATTGCCCTGTGTAAAATGCAGAAGGGCATAACTGGCAGATGGCATATATCACATGAAGAGGAGAATCAATCCCTTATGTTGCTGATGGCATTATCAGGCCCGGGAAAGGTACTACACTCTAGTTTGGCCCTAAGAATTTTCTTAAATAATCCTTGTTATTGGTATTTTTCAGCACAGGAATAAGAAACCTGTGTGCCTAACAGAACAACACGGGGGGGGGGACACCCCAAACCAATAACTTAAACACAATGCTCTCTGTGTGGCCAGTGTCAATGTCCTTAAGAATTGTTAAGTCTCTGTTTTTGGAAACGTCCTGGCAGCCGCCTGCTTGAGTTTGGGATTAACCAACACCAGGATGGCAACCTGCACAGGGGATTACATTAGTATCACTGCTACACACACTAAAATAACATACGTGGGTGTGTTTTTTTACCCTGTCCAATTGTAAGCAAGGTCTCTGTCAGGCAAAAAGAGAGCATCAGGAGGGAGAGCACTTTTCCAGCTGCCTTGATGTGAGCTACTGTTTGGGGACTCTGAAAATTCAATCCTTTACCTGTCATCCTGCAGAAATGTCTAAAGCGTGAGGCTACAACCATGATGGAGCAAAGGAAAACCACAAGAAAGGGACAGCCAGAACCAGTAAGGGTGGGAAAGGGCTGAAAAATTCAGTCTGTCTTTCCTGTCACGTTTGTTACATTGTCTGGTATTTTTCTGTGGATTATTTTATAAATATTCTGCACTGCAAATGGGGGGGGGGGGACAGTGAGATGAGATCCCACAAGAAACCTGGTATCCTCTGCTTGCACCAAAGGAAGGAGGAGTGGGTGCTGTTCACTATCTTGATGCAATAGAAGATGCAGAGCCAGGCTGTGAGCCAGAATCGAGAGAATGTGACAAAGGTTTTAAAAACAGAGCATTTGCGGCATTAAGTACTACCTAGTGAAAAATGGAACCATGAAACCTGTATAGCAGACACTGGACATACCCAATGCCGTAGTTGTTCGCTGACAGCAAGGTTCCTGCATTCAGCCCATTCAGTGATGATCACTACAACTATAAAGCCATTGGAGAAGGCCAAGTCCATTACAGCCACCAGAAACGCAATAATCTGGGAGAGAAGGCATATCTCTGGATTCTTGCAGACTGCTAGACTTTCACTAGCATTGAGATGGGGGGTCCAAGTGAGGTAGCAGGTCTATAGTATACTTTCTCAATGGGTTGGGAACTATGTAAATGAACTATGCATCAAACTATGTAAATTCATGGGACTCTTGGTCATGGGACTCTTGGTCGGCCCATTTCCATGGTGCTTCTAGATAGTATAGCGGTGTTGATGACAAACTATATTGAATGGCTTTGTATAAATCGAATTAGTGCTTCATCTTGGTGGTTATGTGGAACAAGAAATTTTGCCCAAGAGAACCCTGTTGGTGGTCTAGATTTTACTGCTCAGGTAAAGAATAGGAGGAACTGGAAATACTGCTGTTGAAACATGGAAGGACCACTCCTGGTGGTTACAATATGGGGTATCATAGGGCACTATTCTATCCCCATTGCTGGGAGCAGCCATTAGGACTTTGGGGGCCAGGTGTGATTTGTATGCTGATCCTCGGCTCTCTTTGTCCAGAAGTTCTGAATCAGGAGAAGCCTTGTGGGCCCTGGGCTGATTCCTTGATACAGACTTGGGATGGATGAGGGGGAATAAGCTTGTTTGTATCCTGGCAAGATGGCTTTGATCTGTGGAACTGTCATGGTTACAGATGCCACATAATATCTGTTCAGTAGCTGTAAGAAATATATCTTTTAATTTGGTAGCACCTAAACTGGAACGCCCTGCCTATTGATATCAGACATATGCCTTTGCTGTGCTCTTTCTGGTGCCTGCTTAAAATGTTCTGTATGTTTTGTGCAGACATACAGAAGTTACAGTCGTACCTCCGTTTACGTAACCCTCTGGTTACGTAAACTTTGGGATGTGCGTGCGGCAAACCTGGAAGTATTTTACCGGGTTTTGCTGTGTGTGCATGCGCAGAAATGGTCCTCAGGTTGTGGAAACCTCGGGATCCGACCGGACCTCCAGAACAGATCCCGCCCGCAACCGGAGGTACCACTGTACATGTGTTTTTCTCTTTTTCGCTACTGTTGAATTTAATTATATTATGACTGCTTTTAAATACATACAGTCATACCTTGGTTGTCAAATGGAATCCGTTCCGGAAGTCCGTTTGACTTCCAAAAGCGTTAGACAACCAAGGCGCGGCTTCCGATTGGCAGCAGGAGCTTCCTGCACTCAATCGGAAGCTGCAGAAGCCGCGTCGGATGTTCAGGTTCCAAAGGACATTTGCAAACCGGAACAGTCACTTCCGGGTTTGTGGCGTTCAGGAGCCAAAACATTTGACTCCCGAGGCATTCCAGAACCAAGGTACGACTGTACTTGTTCTTAAACTTTTTATTGAGAATTTTATTGTTTATATTTTTGTAACCAGTTAGAAGGATTGTGGGTTTTTTTACCGTCAAGGGCACATAAATTTTGTTAAATAAAATAAACAGTAACTCCAGCTCTCCACTGACCCACAGTCTATTCATAACACAGAAAAAGCTGTAATACTGCAAAATGCTTTAGTTTCTTCTGTTAGTTTAGCCAAAAGACCTCATTGCCTGTGTCATTCCAAAGTAACATTTTTCACTTTGCTCAAGATTGTTGTTAATTTCTGAAGTATGTTTTTAAATTAAGGGACACAGACAGCCCTATCCTATGCAACCATGGAATTTAATCCTACTGTATTTAGTGGACTTACTCTAAAGTAAGCGTGCACAGATTGTAGCCCTAATTGATTAGTTTACCTGTCAAAACATGATAGGTTTGGGTTTCTTCAGTGTCTTAAAAAGCATAGAGATTTGCTTGGTGCTGTTTTCCAGATTAGAAAATGGAAATATATGTATTTTATTAAGCAAAGCAGTAACTAATTCCATTCTATATTTGCATCGCTGTATTTGCAACTGAGGATCAAATAGGCAAAGGACAGTACTTTTTATTAGATTTCTGAAACAGCTGGTTCTTGCACTGCCTCTGTGCTTCTGTTGGCCCATGAGATGTGCATAACAATCTTCATAAAGGGCAGGGAGAGAGAGAGAAATCAAACTAATGTGTAAGAAATATGTTGTGTTCTGAGCATGCAAGAACTGCAATCACACAAAATGTTGAGGGGAGACATTTGATGCACAAAAAAGAGCCACAAAAGCTTCTGGTAGTTGGTGTTTAACAACATCTGCAAGTAGTGGATGGTAGGGTAGCTTTTCAGGCATCCAAATTGCCTAGCAAAGTTTGAAATGCTTGTGGTTGATGAAAAAGGAAATTATAAAGGTCTAGCCTTCCTATAGACATGCAATATTCTACTGTTGGTCATCTGTCCCAGATGAGGGCATCATGGAGAAGGGGACCAGTTGCCAAGGGGAAGTGGGAAGAAATCAGAGAACTCCAGGGAGGGAGAAGCTAAATCCATTTCATAGGACACTCTGGATATAGGGAGGGGAAAGTGTGGGACAGAAGTAGATGGAGAAGAAGAAAAGGGGGAATTGAAGGAGGTACAATAGGGCTTCATGATCCACATTAAGCCAGTGTATGGATGGAGTGCCTATTGAACTTAATCTTGCTGGCAAGGTTGACGAATATGAATTTGCATTGCAACTTACGATTTCTGCCATTATCTTCAGCCAAAACAGATTAAATAGTGCTTGCTTGATCGCTTGCTTCTTTCTTTCTTTCTTTCTTTCTTTCTTTCTTTCTTTCTTTCTTTCTTTCTTTGTTTTTCTTTACAGGGTACCTGATTTTGGTATAACAATTTCTAAAGTCAAAATCTGACCTTTGTCATATTACCCTTGTTATATTTTATTAACCTATAAACACACACACACACACACACACACACACACACGGTCCAAGTATAACAGAGGGAATTTAAATTTTATGTGAGTAAAGTTTCAAGACTGGTATGCAAAATGTTTGGAAAAGGCAAGAACCATGACATAGTGAGAATTCAAAACGCAGGAATATGCAGTAATGGCAAAACTTATGAGTTTATACAAATGAAACAAGGGAGGCAAAAAGTAAGAGGCTTATTATTCAAGATAAGCAATTGCTAATGGATTGTTGGCATAATAAAGCACATCAGTAAATAATAAGACTTTTATTTGACATGCTGTAACAAACAAGAACAGTGAAAAGTCGTAAGGCAGAAAATAACAATAGTAATAGTAGTAGTAGTAGTAGTAGTAGTAGTAGTAGTAATTAATAATAATTTATACCCCGCCCATCTGGCTGGGTTTCCCCAGCCACTCTGGGCAGCTTCCAACAAAACCTTAAGATACAATAATTCATAAAATATTAAAAGCTTCCCTAAACATTTTCCCCTCTAGAAAAAATGTATGTACAATTATTCTGAGCTGCAAGGGTGTGTTGACTGTAAAAAGTAAGATCAGAGGACATGAAATGTGTAAAACTTTGGACAGTGATAATTACATGGTTAACAGTGGTAATTTCCAAAACAATTTTTTATGAAGCAGATATCATGGCACCGTTAAGTACAAGGAATGGACAAGGAATTATTTCACTCAGTTCACTCCATAAATGATAGCACTGAAACTCTTGATATATTGTGATTCAATGGTTCATGTCGCAGTGTCCCTTTGAAGTTCCTTTGCTGTATAGGATGGCAACTTTAAGGTTATTTACAGAGTGTCATAAAAGCATTCTGCCAAAGGCTTTTTGAATATTGCCATCTCTGATGTCAGACTTCTGTCCATTTCTTATTTTGCATATAGGCTGGTGTGTTTGTCCTGTGTAGAATGCAGAAAGGAGTTTCTGATGGCGGATATCACGTAAGAAGATTGCAGATATCACACTGGAAGATGAGGAGGTGAACAAACTCCTGATGTTGTGAACAGCATTCTAAGGCTGTGTAATAGTATTGTCAGAGTGAATTTGTAGACAGAGATGGCATCTGCGTCTGCCACAGGGGCTGCTCCCTGGTATACAGATCCCTGGCATAGGTATGTTGTTTCTTGGGAAGAGCTGTTCAAGAGTAGGAGGTGCCTGTAAACATCACGTTCCTTTGTTTTTGTTTTGCTGTTTTCTGATCCAGGTCTCTCCTATGGCAATTCTTAGATGCCTTGACCAATGAGCCTGAAGGGATTTTAATGTTTCATTTTAAGAAAGGAAGTCGCTGACTTAGGGGGAGGAAGCAAGGCTGCTTGTGACTGGGGCAAGGTGGGGCAGGAGTCTTTAACCACTCATCACCCCCCATCCCAATCAGAACCGCAATGGGAGGAAGTCTGCTGTTGGCATCAATAGGCCCTTTCTTCCCATGGCAAATGGCAGGCATGATAGGAGGGGTCAATTCCTGTTTGTGTGCTGGAGAAAACATGCACACTCTACTCCTGACCAGGCTTGGGCCCCCTGAGCTAGCTCTTCACAAAAGGCAACACCTAAGAATGGTTAAGGCTTTCTTCTTGGAAGCATCCTGGCAGCTGCCTGCTTCAGCTTGGGATTCACCAACACCAGGAGGGCAGCCTGCACAGGGGAGTACATTAGTATCATTGTTATACACACTGAAACGGCAACTATATCTTTGTTAATACAGCCAGTTATAAATAAGATCTTTGCCACGTAAAAAGAAATGGAAAGCACCAGCAGGAGGAGGACTGTCCCAGCTGCCTTCGTGTGAGCATCTGTTTGAAGGCTCCTAACATTGGATTCTTTCCCAGTCAGTTTGTAGACGTGTCTGTAGAGTGAGGCTACAACCATGATTGAGCAAGGAAAAACTATCAGGAACGGGCAGACAGCACCAGTAATCAAAAAGAAGATTTTGAAATTACCGGTAGTAGCAAAATCAACCTCTGTCTGGTCTTGCGTCATGTTTGTAATGCTTCCCTGGGGTTTAATATACGCTGCACTCTGCAGTGCAAAGAAGGAAACAAGCAAGGAGATGGCTTGAGATCCCCCAAGAAGCCAAGGTATTATCCGTGATATCCTCAGCTTGCACCAAAGAAAAAGGGAGCAGTTGTTGTTAACGATCTTGAGATAATAGAAGAGGCAGAGGCAGGCAGTAAGCCAGAATCGGGAGAATGTGAGAAAGGTTCCAATGAAGTAGCATATTTGTAATATTAAGGGGCTGTTAAAGTCAGAGATTAAGTAGTACTTAATTAAATATGGAGACAGAACACCCGAGAAGCCGATATTGGACATACCGAGAGACAGAAGAAGTTGTTCTCTAGCATCAAGTTTCCTGCTTTTAGCCCACTCAGTGACTATCACTGCAACAATAAAGCCATTGGAGATGAGCCCACCAATAGCCAGGACAGCTAGAGACGCCAGAAAGGCAATAAGTTGAGGAGAAGGCATCTCTCCGTATCCTTGCAGATTACTGTACCAGGTGGCCTTTCACCGATCCAAAGTCGCCCCACTGAGATGCAGTGTGCAAGTGAGACAGAATATCTGCAGCATCCTTATGAATGACTGGGGAACTATGCAAATGAACTGTGAACCAAATTATAAATTAATGAGACTCTCCGGCTGCTCATTTCCATAATGCCTCTATCTGGCATAGTGGTGTAGACAGAAACTGTATCAGAGGGCTGCCTGTCACTCCACTTTGTATAAATTGGGGGGGGGGCAGCTGCTCCATTTTGCCAGGCCCGTGAATAAGAAAGCTTGCCACAGGTAACCACTTTGCAGTGGCCCAGAGTTTATGTAAAGAATAGGAGGAGCTGGAAATTCCAGCTGGCTTGTTTGTCCTCAGACCCTCCTGCTTCTGGTTCCCAGGCCTCTGCAGCCTTTTCTTTTATTTGATCCCAGATTATAGGCAAATGCTTCTTCCTCAACAGCATGCCCCAAAGTAAAATCTATCTGCAGTTATTTCCAATGAAGTTTTCCTTTCCTTTGCCTGCTGCTAATTTCTTTAACCGCAGTACAGTATTTATTATTTTAAAAACATATCAATGCAAGCTCAAATTGCAGTCTGTAACAACCACAATAGCAGACTTAGCACATAGATCCAGCTGCACTCATTTTTCTATTGCACATTCTGCACTGCTGCACATTCTCCACTCCAGCTCTGCATGAACCCAGTATATTTATAATGTAGAACCTATTTTTAATACTACCCAGTACTTTTGTTTCTTCTGCCTAGTTTTTCCAAAAGACCTTACTGTGTGTGTGATTCAGTTACCATTTTGACTGCACTGTTGCCATGCCAAAGATCTAAACCTTTGGATCTTTAAACAGAGGGACATGTCCAGCCCAATCCTACTATATTCAGTGGCCTTTCTCTAAGGTTAGTGCACCTGCGATTGCATTCCTGATTGGTAGGTTTACTTGCAAATCATGATAGGATTGTGGATTTTTTAGTGTCTTAAAAAGCACAGATTTGCTTGCTGGTCCTGTTTTCCAGAGCGGGAAATGCAAAGATGTGTATTTAATTTAGCACATTGGTAACTGGATCTGTTTGTCTATTTGATCCTCAGCTGTAATTATAGCAATGCAAATACCGGTAGCAAAGGACAGCATCTTTTATTAGGGTCTGTAAAATGTCTAATTCTTGCACCGCATCTGTGCTTCCATCACACTTTGAGCTGTGGATCTCAACCTTCATAAAGGGCAGAGAGAGGAAGAGAAATGCCACGTAACACATTAAGAGAAATGTGGTGCTTTGAGTGATCAAAGTTGGTTCCAGTAATATTTTCAGGCAGGAGCTGACAACATGGGGTAAGACAGCACTGCCTCTCAGGGTCCCTCTAGGTTGCTGCAAGAGAGGGAAGCAAGCTAGCAGAGATCTCAGCGTAGTCCTCCCTGTGGCTTGGGTGCATCAACCTCCTCACCCGAATTGCCTTACTCATCTCTTCTCCCTCTCAGTAATAAGCATGGACCTCGGACTTGGGAAGTGAGGAAAGCAAGACTGCCCAATCCCACCAACAGCTGCTATCTGCAGGACATTAGGTTACCTCTACATTAACCTATTTCACTATTACAGGGATGGGGAACCTGTGGCAGTTCAGATGTTGTTGGACCACAACTCCCATCATCCCTCATTAGGAGGACCAATGGTGAGGGAAGATGGAAATTGTAGTTCAAAAACAGCTGGAGACCCAGGTTTGGGAAACTCTGATCAACCCCCAGCGATGCAGGAATCTTTCACCCAATGAGGGGCTTGAACCCATGATCCTGAGATTAAGAGCCTTATGCTCTACTGACTGAGCTATCTCTAAGGAAATTTATTAAATGAACAGGTGTAAGAAAACAGGACCTACGTTCTATCCTGTTTGCAGTGTGGGCAGGCATGATACAAAGGCAAAACAACCCCAAGACAGGCAAATAGAATTCAAATCCTATAGAGATGTATGATAAAAGTGACTAACAAATTTAATAATAATAATAATAATAAATAACAACAACAATAATAATAATATCATCTTAGGGAGAAAGTAACTTACAGAGATGATACCTTTGATTTTTGAAACATCTAATTCTGACATTGCCTCTGTGCATCAATTGCCCCTCAATATCAGAGAAGCAGCTTCATAAAGGGAAGGGAGGGGGAAGCAAACTAACATAATAAATATGTTGTGTTTGGGGCACACAGGAAATGGTATCATACACAATATTGTGGGGAGACATAGATGCACAGAGGCTGATCCAACCCAATAATAATAACAACAACAACAACAACAACAACAACAACAACAACAACAAATTATTATTTATACCCAGCCCATCTGGCTGGGCTTCCCCAGCCACGCTGGGCGGCTTCCAACCAAATATTAAAATACAGTAATAAATCAGACATTAAAAGCGTCCCTAAACAGGGCTGCCTTCAGATGTCTTCTAAAAGTTTGGTTGTTGTTCTCTTTGAGATCTGGTGGGAGGGCATTCCACAGGGCGGGTGCCACTACCGAGAAGGCCCTCTGCCTGGTTCCCTGTAACTTGGCTTCTTGCAGTGAGGGAACTGCCAGAAGGCCCTCAGTGCTGGACCTCAGTGTCCGGGTAGAACAATGGGGGTGGAGACGCTCCTTCAGGTATACTGGACCAAGGCCATTTAGGGCTTTAAAGGTTAGCACCAACACTTTGAATTGTCTTTGGAAACATACCCAAGAATCAAGAATATAAGTGTGCCATACGATCAAAAATTTCTGACTCCATCATGTAGCAGCCAAGCAGCTGTTCCTAGCAGCCACAGACAGTCCACAAAAGTGATAGCCTACCCATTCTGTCCAGTTAATAGCCATTGGTAGACCTGTCCTTCACTGAAGCATTAATCCCCTTCTGAGATCCAGAGGGAGAGCAGGTGGCTCTGAGGAAGGAGCAGGTCATGGTAGGAACTCAGAGGGAGGTGAAGCTGTGATGGAGACAGACTTTAGTGTCCTTACAAAGAAGAAGATGAGACTGAATGGAGTTCAAGGAAGGAAGGAAGGAAGGGTATGTGGGAGTCTTAACTCATCATAGTCCACAGGAATTGAAAATGTATGAATATGTTGTTTCATAAGGGTGAAAGAAGGGAGGCAATAAAGTAACAGGGTTTTTTTTCAGGATCAGAAAATGTTTATTGCCTCCTGACATAATAAGGTACATACTACAAGATATAATTAGGCTTTTATTTTACATCATGTAAAAACAAATAAGAATGGTGAAGAGACTCAAAGCTAGCACATTTATGCATGTTGTCCTGGAGTTGCCAGAACAAATATACGTCTGGGTGTGGGCAATCGTAAAAAAAACACAAGGTCAGAGGGAAATGAAAAGTGTAAAACTTCAGCCAGTGATAATTACATAGTTAACAGTGGTAATTTCCAAAACCCTTTTTTAAATGTGGATATCATGGCACCGTTAAGCACATGGAATGTGTGAGGAGTTCTTTGTGTCAGTTCAGTTCACAAATGATATCGGTGAAAACTCCTGATGTATTGTAATTCAGTGGTTTCATTTAAAAAATATATATTTATTACTTTTTCAACAATTTAAACACTACAAAAAAATAAACCATACAATACAATACAAAAACACTACATAACACTAACACATTAAACTAACAAAACAAAAACAGTTTAAAACACATCAAACAATTTCAATATCTTATCTTTCATTCACTTATTTCAACGACCTCACACCTCCCTTTTTGTATTCCACTTCTGTTAATTGTTTCAGCAATTCCTTTCCTGTAATTCAGTGGTTTCATGTCTCAGTGTCTCTTTTGAAGTTCCTTTGCTGCAGGATAGCTATTTTCAGGTTATTTACACAGTGTCCTAGGACCTAGAAGGTTTCAGTGTTCCGCCACTTCCTTTTGAATATTGAGATTTCTGACATCAGATTTTTGTCCATTTTGTATCTCATTCCTCCTCTATAGAAAGCAAAAGGGCAGTGCTGGCAGATGATGGCAGACATCATGTTGGATGGTGAGCAGGTGAACAATCCCCTGAGGTTTGGGATGGCATCATTAATCCTGAAACACTTTTCCCAGAGTAAGTCTGTGGACAGCGTCTGCGTTCCCCATCTCCATAGCCCTGTCATGGGCATGTTGTTCTTTGGGAAGAGCTGTTTTGGATCAGGAGATGTCTGTGAGGATGTATAAGTCAACAGCCAAGGCGTGTGAGAGGGAAGTGTCATCCTCCAGACTTGGGTGTCGATAACTGATGAAATGTGTGAGTGATTTCATTTGGGGGCTGTAAGTGGCATCTGCTTTGTCTTGCTGTATTAGATGAGCCTTGTACTTTGAGGAATACCTGGTGTAAGTTGTTCAGCAGCGAGTCCTTATCCCGTGATCCTGAAGAGATGTAGCAGGCTTAATTTTAAGAAAGTAGCTGCCCTGCGGAGTAGGTGGGGAGAGAAGGCTGGCTGTGACTGTGGCAAGGAGGGCAGGGGACTTTAACCATTAATCCTTCCTTTTCCCGATCAGAATCGCAGTGGCAGGATAGCACTGACTGGAACCAAGAGGGGCTTTCCCAGCATTGCAAATAGCAGCCATGATAGGAGCAGGACAATGCTGATTGAAAACATGAGAGCAAACAAAGTGTTACAGTCCTTTCTCCACTTCACACCCTACGCTTGACCAGGCTTGGGGGCCCTGAGCCAGCTCTTTTTACAAAATGCAACATCTAAGAATTATGAAGGCTTTGGTCTTGGAAGCATCCTGGCAGCTGCCTGCTTGAGCTTAGGATTCACTGACACCAGGATGGCAGCCTGCACAGGGGAATATGATATTATAACTGTTATACACACTGAAGTAGCAAATATGCTTTTTCCAGCTTGTCCAGTTATAAACAAGGTCTCTGCCACATAAAAAAAAATGGAAAGAATCAGGAGGAAGAGCACTGTTCCAGCTGCCTTGACGTGGGCTTCTGTTTGAGGGCTCCTAAATTTAGATTCTTTACCTGTCATCTGGCAGACATGCCTACAGAGCGAGGTTACAACCAGGATGGAGCAAAGGAAAACTATAAGAAAGGGACAGACAGTATGACCAATTAGAAGCAAGTCTTCAAGAAAGCAGTCAAGCTTATTCTCTGTCTTCCCTTGTGTCATGTTTGCATTGTTGACTGTTGCATTGCTCATGAGAGAATTGCATTGCTCATTTTGAATTGCAATGAAGGACGCAAGAAACGTGGTGACAAGAGAGCCCCCAAGAAGCCAGGGCACCAGGCGCGATATCCTCAGCTTGCACCACAGGAAGAGGCAGTGTGTGCTGTTCACTATCTTGACGCAATAGAAGACACAGAGCCAGGCAATGACCCAGAGTCGTGAGAATAGGCCAAAGGCTAAAAAGTAGAAATATACGCCAAATATTACGCCGTCGCTGGTTTCAGGCTTTAACCCGTATCTAATTAAAAATGCAGTCAGAGTAAGTGTGAAGAAGATATTGCACGTACCCATGGATAGAATAAGTTGCTCCCTAGCCGCGAGGGTCTTGCATTTAGCCCATTCAATGACTATCACTGCAACTACAAAGCCATTGGAGACGAGCCCACCGAGGGCCAAGTCAATTAAAGCCACCAGAAAGGTAATGATCTGGGAAGAAGGCATCTCTCCGGATCCTTTCAGACTGCGGTACAGGTAAGACTTTCAGCAACCAAAATTGTTGAGCTAAAGTGGAGAGTGTGAGTGAGTTAGCAGGGCTGCGGCATACTTTTAAATAGGCTGGGGACCATGCAAACGAACCATGTGCCGGACTATGTAAATGAATGGGATTTTCAGGCTGCTCCTTTCCTTACTGCTGCTATCTCACATAGTGGTGTTGATACACTATACCAAAGGGCCTCCTGCCAAAGGTGTCT
Organism: Podarcis liolepis; assembly: GCF_965112155.1. NCBI lineage: Eukaryota > Metazoa > Chordata > Lepidosauria > Squamata > Lacertidae > Podarcis > Podarcis liolepis. The sequence continues at coordinate 71,865,856 of NC_139555.1, forward strand.
TGAGTGAGGGTGGTACTCCTTTTGGGTGGTTTTGAGAATAAGAAAGTTAGTGGCCCAGACTCTACTACTCAGACAATAAATAGCAGTAGCTGGAAATTCTGCTGTTGGCACCTGGAAGAAACCACCTTGCCTTCAGACTCTCTTCAGCCCACACTTTTTATTGGTTCCACTTTAAAAGCAAGTTCTGTTTCCTTAACAGTAAGTTAGTTTGCGTCTCCAAACTAAAAGCCTTATGCAGTCCTTTGTAGCTGGTCATTCCTTTCATAGCTGCTCATTTCTCCACCCCCAATACACTATTTCTTCTTTAAAAACAGATGTGAGATTTTCAATACAAGATCAAAATCCAGCATGTGGGAATCAAAATAGCAGTTGTTCAGAGATCCACCACCACTCATTTACTCATTGCACAAGATGCCTTTCTGCTGCTGCTTAAATCCACACCAGCACTACACCCATCCAAAGCTTATTTTATAATGAATGATTTTAGAATGTTGTACTATTTTATTGTTGTTAGCCGCCCTGAGCCCAGCTTCGGCTGGGGAGGACGGGATATAAATAAAAATTATTATTATTATTATTATTATTATTATTATTATTATTATTATTATTATTATTAATGGAGTTTCTAATACTGTCAGATATCTTTTTATTATTTTGCAAAAAGACCTCATTGCCTGTGTCATTCAGATTAACATTTTTGAGTTAAAGGATTAAGATAAAAACAAAGAGGGAAAGGAATTGCTGAATTAATTAATAGAACTGGAATACAAAAAAGGGAGGTGCGAGGAGGTCAGGGAAGTAAGGAAATGAAATGTAAGGTACGGAAAGATTGATGTGTTTGTTTGTTTTTAAATGCTTATTATCTTTTTTCTGTATTTTGTATTTTGTATTTTTTTTATTTCTTTCTTTTCTCTTTTTCTCTTTTTATTTATGTAATCTTTTCTTTGAAACTTTAATAAATATCATATAAAAAAAAAGATTAACATTTTTGACTGTGCTCAAGGTTGTTGCTGCCATGCCAAAGATCTGAACTTTTGAGGAGGTGGAAATCAGTGCTGTTCACAATCTTGATACTATGGAAGACACACAAAGCCAGGCAATTACCCAGAGATGGCAGACATGTATATATATTTGAGTAAACAGACATGTGTACTGCCCAATCCTATTCATGCTTGGAATTTAATCCTAGTACCGTATTTTTCGCTCCATAAGACGCACCAGACCACAAGACGCACCTAGTTTTTGGAGGAGGAAAACAAGAAAAAAAATATTGTGAATCTCAGAAGCCAGAACAGCAAGAGGGATCGCTGCGCAGTGAAAGCAGCAATCCCTTTTGCTGTTCTGGCTTCTGGGATAGCTGCGCAGCCTGCATTCGCTCCTTAAGACGCACAGACATTTCCCCTTACTTTTTAGGAGGGAAAAAGTGAGTCTTATAGAGCAAAAAATACGGTATATTCAATGGGCTTTTTCTAAGGCAAGGGCAGATAAGATTGATCAGTTTACCAGTCAAATCATGATAGGGTTTTGTTTCTTTGGTGTATTAAAAAAGCACACAGATTTGCTTGTTGCTGTTTTCCAAAACAGGAAATGCAAAGATGCGTCTTTTATTTAGCACAGTGGTAACTGTATCTGTTCTCCATCTCTGATGGTTCCTCACCCTCCTGGGGGAAAAGTGACAACTGAGGTGCCACAGGGTTCTGTCCTGGGCCGATTATTGTTGTTCAACATCTTTATGAATGACTTGGAGAAAGGCATTGAGGTGGTGCTCATCAAATCTGCAGAATGACACCAAACTGGGAGGGGAAACTAAAAGACAGAATTTGGATTCAAAATGACCATAACGTATTGGAGAACTGAGTCCAAACTAATACAATGAATTTCAATAGGGACAAATGTAACGTTCTGCCCTTAGGCAAGAAGAGCCAGCTGCACAAATATAAAATGGGGTTGTGGCCTCGAGCCCCACATTGGACTAAAGATTCCTGAATTGCAGGAGGTTGGACTAGATGACCCATGTAGTCCCTTCCAACTCTACAGTTCTATGAATATACAGTATGTGTAAATAACCATATATCATAAAGACACCACAGTCTCCACTGTGCCTCATTAACAAAAGGAAACACAAACCCTGAGTAAGCACCTGGAACCCTGGTAATCTCGCATCACTTGGAGATTAGGGTGGCATGCAACAATATTATTACTATACTATACTATACTATACTATACTATACTATACTATACTTAGAGCCTTTTTTCCATTGGAAAAGTAAGTTACTTTGTTCCCAGGCACTGATAAGGTCAGCCATGCATTGAGCTTCAACAATGTTAGAGCATCATGCTTTGCATTAAGTATTGCCTGTACTCTGTTATTAATAGTTTCAGAGGAACTTTGAACTGTTTGTTCAACTTCGCCCTGTTTGTTGCCCTTCGGAGTCAGGACTTAAAAAGAGGATTTCATTAATGGTTAAAAAAAATTAGATTACACAAAGCCTGAATAATGAAGCTTTCTTTCAGCCAATGAATTTTGACAAAAAGGAATGAATTATTACTATTAATTTATTACAAAGTTCTTTTTTAATGACATAATAATAATACCAACAATATGGAAACTTATTTTGTAACAAGAAAGACAGACAGATGGAAGTTCTTAGGAAACCCAGTGCCTTGCTTAGTGGGGGATGCAGTGACATGGAGCCTGCGGTGTGGCCTCAGCCTATATGACAGTCCCTGGGAAGGAGAGAGGGAACCTTCCTTCAAAGAGATGGGAAAGTGTGTAAAAGAGCTACTGCAATGGGGTTGCCGCTGGAGAGAGAATGACACCAATATTATTTGTTCAAACCTTCTGAAAGTGTGTGTTTCTGTATGGAAGGTACATAACCAATGTAGAAGCCTGACTCGAAATGATTTTTAAATTAAATATCCTGGGATAGCTCAGGTTGTAGAGCATGAGACTCTGAATCTCAGGGTTGTGTGTTTGAGTCCCACATTGGGCAAAAAGATTCCTGCTTTGCAGGAGGTGGACTAGATGATCCTTGCAGTCCCTTCTGACTCTACAATTCTGTGATACATGGGATTGTGTTGCATTCAAACAAATTACTACTCTATAGGTTTGGTGGTGTTTTGTTCTATTGATATACCCGTGATTCCATGATGACAGCTATTCCTGTAGAAGGAGAAGAAAAGTGTGTCTGGGTTATGGCAGCATTTGTTTCAAAAGCATCGCCTGTGTGTTCCAAAAGGGCAGGCTCAGGACAATGTTCCCCCAAAGTTCACAGCCTGGCTTGGAAAATGTCCTCCCATTTGGCAACACTGATCCTTATTAAAGGACCTCAAGGATGGTGATTGTGGAGGAAGGAAGGCTTCATGATGAGTTGGTTCCAGCCACACAGCTCAGCTCAACTTCATTACTTTGTTGATCCAGTCAACATAAAGGGAGACACGGATGAAGGTGGCAGGCTTCTCTTTGTGAGCGCAAACGCGGTTGGGGGTGATCACACCTTCCAACACCCAGCAGTCATGAGTCAAGCAAGCCAAGGGGCCTCCAAAGTCACGCTGCAGGTGTGTAGCAGAGAACAAAAGACAAATTCAGTTCAAACAAAACATGGCTCAGTGCCTGTAGGGCAGAGCAACACCATCAAGGCACAAGAGGTGGTTTTTCTTCTTCCTAGAATTTGCTCAAGTATTTATGTCTCCCCTTTCCCTGTCATGAGTTCCTTTATTTGTGGATCCCCTCATCCACTTCTTCCCTCAGAGGACTGTTTCCTGGTACTGATCTTAACCTTTCTAGCCTTTTCCTAACCCTGTCTTCCTTCCCTCTCTGCAGGTCCCTCCTTCTCTTGGGAATCTACATGAGAAGCAGGAGGAGGATATGTGTCTCACCTCACATATCAGGGCACTCAAAGCAGCTCAGTTCAGCCCCTCACATACCCTGCCTTGCTTACCTCACAGGCTCCCACAGGTACGTTCAAGGGTGCCGTGCACAATTCACTCTCCTTCACACGGCCTCGAAGAGCCACATTGCAGTCTTGGTTGCTCATGATTGGCAGCTTGGCCACATTGAGGACATTTTCATTACCAGTTCCTGCATGGGGAGCAGAATCAGAGGCTTAGGACCAACGGTTGGGGATCGCCCTGAGGGTGAGGGCAGTACCCTCCCCAAAAAAACTTTGTTTATGGCTTGCAACCTGGGTGGGTGGGGGGGGGTATGAAAGGAAAATTAGTGTGGAAGGAAAATTATTGGTTGCCTGTTTGGCTTCAGACCTATGATAATGGTGGGTATAAGGCTCCTGTTAGTGAGAGCTAGTCTAGGAGTCTCTGAACTACCCCAAGTGAGAGATGGGGGCAGGCTCCCTGGATGCTTGAAGAGTCTCTCAGAACCACGCTATGGGATGCAGGTATATTATACAATACTTATTGTTTCTGTGTTTGGCAATAGTCTAATTTTAAGGTGTTAACCTAATTTTAACTTTTGTATTGTTTTATACAATGTTGACTTTTTGTACTTATTTATTTGATATTATGGTTGTTTCTAATAATATTCTTAGAACTGTTATTGCTCATTTGATATGCTGTGAGCCACTCTGGGCACAGTCTCCTGGAAAAGTGGCATACAAATCAACAAATGGTGGTGAGGATGAACAGGCTTAGGCAACCTCCTGTATAGCTGGACCATGTCATGAGGGGCACACACTGTGAGGCAGGGTCAGTGAGTGGGTCCAGCATGCATCAAAGCTTTTTATTTGACTGGGGAACATAAGCTCTGTAGCTGATTTGGCAGAAGGAAGGAAAGTGAGAATAGATGGAATTAGAGAGTAGCCACTAAAGAAGTTCTTGGCAAATTGGAAGGGTGAGTGGCTGCCAGACCATGATTCTGTTTAGAGAATTGAAATGTGTGGTGTGTGGGGTTGCCTTTCAGAAAAGTTCAGAAACTACAGTTGGCCCAATATAAGACTACAATATTTCTAACTGGGACTGAGTGATTCAGTCATATTACTCCAGAATTTTGTTAGCTGCGCTAGTTCTCAGTCCATTTTCAGTCCCAATTCAAAGTGCCAGTATTAACCTTCAAAGTGCTGAATGGCTTAGGACCAGGTCGGATCAAAGATGGCCTCCTTCCACATTTATATACCTGGACCTTGAATGTTCTTCAGTGGCCTTTCTTCAGGTGCCCCCACCAAGTGAAGCAAGATGGCAGACTGCCTGGGCGAGGGGACTCCACAATGGTAGCACTCGGTTGTGAAAGTGCCCTTCTCAAAGAGACTCACCTGGTACCTTTGATATGATAAGTTAAGCACCAGATAAACACTTAAAACAAATTCCCAAATCTGTGGTTTTAGTGTCCTGAACCACTATTTATGTGCTGTATATTTTAATTATCTGCTTCTATTCTTATTTTAATATTGTTATGCTGCGCACTCTTGTTTCAATGATACAAAATAAAAGAGAAAAATAAAAAACAGAGTCACCCAGATAACAATCGTACTGAGTGGCCTTGTATAACCCTAGTAAATAAATAAAAAAATCATCTACCCACCAATTGTTCCCCAGTACCCTTTTTCTGAGACTGTACCTCTGGTGTCTCCCCATCCTGCAATCTCACATACGGTGTTCGCAGGCACAATGTAACGCTCAGGGGGAAGACAGATCAGTGCCACACGCTGATTCAGAATTGCTGGCCTTCAGGAAGGAAGAAAGAGGCTATAAAACCACCAATATTCAAATAAGAGAGCCAAGATAATGTCACTACAAGTTGCTGGCTGTGCCAGCGTCATGCCTGTGGCTGACTGCTCATACAACTGCATCGCTTACCGTACTTTTCCATGTATAAACTAGGTTTTTTTACTTTAAAATAAGGTTAAACATCTGGGGGCGTCTTCTACACAGATAGTGAATGTGCCCATTTTCTAAATTTGGGGTCCCCAAAAGTAGGGGGCATCTTATACATGGGGGCCTCTTATACATGGGAAAATACAGTGTGGCAATAGCTGCCACACATAACTATCAGCAGGGAGTAGATCCTATAAGAGATGTCGTTGGGCTCCAACTCCCATTAGCCACAGCTAGCATGACCAATGGTCAGGGATGCTGGGAACTACAGTCTGACCACTTCTGGAGGGCCATTCCTGGGTCAGGTCCATTCTGATTTAGGTTGGTTCAGTTTCTGAGTTAGGAGGATATTCAAAAGTTATCAGTAGAGGCAAAGTAGGGTTGGCTAGCCTTTCAAGAGGGGTGATGTAAGTAAGATTCCTACTACTGGCAAGGGCTGTTGATGACCAGTGAAGTCCCTTCTGTTGTGTTTCCATTATTGCATGGCATAAGAGCTTTGAGATATGGAGACAACCACACAACTCACTGAAATCCACTACAGGTGAGAATTACAATCCCATTTCCCTGGAACTCCCCAGGGAAGAGGAGTCTCAAAATTTGGCTTCCAGGAGGACATCACGGTTGCTAGGCCCAGGAAAAGGAGGTGCCTGTCAATCAGGCAGAGGAGAAACAACATCCTCAAAACCTAAAACTGATGCTGAATTTAGCCTTGTCTTGGATATCCTGTGCCACCTGTTAAGCACTCCTGTTGAAATCCATCCATCACATCACTTTATCTTTCTCATCTGCCAACTCCCTCTTGCATATATCACTGCCCTCACAGACTGCTCCCCTGAAAGCTATAGTTCTCCACAGAATGAACCACAGGAGTAGAATTCTAGCTGAAGAACAGAAGATGGTGTCCCAACTTCCAAGGTGGTAGGAGGCACTCTACACTTGAACCATCATTTAGTGTTATGCACCTAGGCCAAGAGGCAAGCCAAACAAAAAAATATATTGGCGTCTACTATAATAATAATAACAGTGTGTGTGTATATATCTTTTGATGTAATAATAAAAAATTATCTGTTTTCTGTTAACCTAACACAAAAAGGAGCATAGGAAGCTGCCTTATACTGAACCAGACCTTTGGCCTATGTAGCTCAGTTCTGTCTGCTTCGACTGGCAATGGGGTTCCAGACTGGAGTCATCCCAGCCCTATAGGGAGATGTCTGGGATTGAACCATGCATGCAGAACAGATGGCCCATCACTAAGCTATGGCCCTGCCCCTATTTAAAATAAAGGTTAAATGCCAAGACCCCAAGATAAGAACAACTAAGCAGGCTGGTCCCCCGACCCCAGATTGGGCTGTGGAATTGCACTGGCAGGTATGGAACACCCTCAGTCTTCCATGCACTGCTCAGTCCCACCTCATTCTGCTAAATGTGTGCATTTATGGGGGGTGACGGTCATCATTCCCTTTCCAAGACTTGAAGGTTTCACAGCATCCAGTTGGACTATCCAATGTCAATGAGGGTGGTCTTCTCAAGAACCAATGTACGCATATTCAAGAATGTGCAAGTGCAATGGGTAAATAGGATCCATCCACATCTTCAGACAGAGCTGGGGAACCTGAGGCCCTAGAACGATATCCAGGCCTCTCTATCTGGCCTCAAAACTCTCTGCAGTTCACACACACACACTCATTGGCCCTGCATCACACCACAGGTGTTTTTGCCTGCCTAGAATGTGTCATTGAATTTTGAGGGTGCCTCTTGCTTGTCTGGATAGATGTGTGTAGAAAGTAGATGGCCGTACAAAGATAGAATTTACATTTGTTGCTCTGCCCACTTTTGCCTCTGGAACTGTTTGCCATTGGCACATTGCCTGGAAAGGGATGCAGGCTGAAAAACATTCCCCACCCCTGTTTTAGGATACAAAACATGGAAGCCACATCCATTCTGTAGTAGACACAGAGCCCATCTCCAAAAGGCACTCACCTCTCCAGTTTCAGCATCACCAGAAGAGACTCGGAGGGGCCACACACAATCTTGGAGATGGGAATGGCCTGTTTGTCAGGGTCGTTGGGACCAGGGTTCCTAAAGAGTGTCCCAAGCCAGACTTGATAACCAGACAAGTCAGCTTCACTGCCAATAAGAGGAACACAGTTATCATAGGGGTCCAAAGACTGCAATCCTAAGTGGCAGCTTCCCTACTTGAGCTCCTTTATAAGTGTGTTATGACTGCACAAAGGAGAGGGCTTCTTTGGTGTTAGCATCCCAACTCTGGAACATCCTCCTCAGATAGGCTTGACTGGCTATGACATTACAGTCGTACTTTGGCTCCCGAACACCCTGGGAGTCGAACATTCTGGCTCCCGAATGACCAAGAACCAGAAGTGAGTGTTCTGGTTTTCAAACTTTTTTTGGAAGCCAAACGTCCGGTGCAGCTTCCACTATTGTTTCCGACACGCCTGAGCAATCAGGAACCAATCGGATGCCACACCTTAGTTTCCTAACTTTTCAGTAGTTGAATGGACTTGCGGAACGGATGCTCTTGTCTTTCCAGACATTTTACATTTGTTTATAGTTTACTTTTTGGTTTTAGCTGTTGCTAACAGAGGTCACAGCAAAAGCATATTAAGACAAGCCATACTTTTTTAAAAAAAATGCAGTTTGCAGCTTCCTCCTTTGAAAGCGAACGTGAAATGGATTTACATTTCCTGAATGCAACTCTGGGACAGGAACTGAAGCTGCTGTTGACTGAGTGCTTTAAATGAGCTGTGCTAGCTCAGCTTCTGCAAACCACGTGCCCTTTGGATATTTTGGACTACAACTTTCCTCAGCCCTAGCCAGCATGGCTGACTGGAGTTGTAGTCCAAATCATCAAGAGTTGGGGAAAGCTGAGCTAGGGTGTTTCTTTACCCATGGCATCCCCCCTCCCCCCACCTTTGCAGAGGCTATTTCCATCTAGGATAAATGACTGGCCAACAGTCAATGGTTTCAGCAAGGTGGCCGCTCAGCAATTTCCTGTGCAGTATCAGGAATTAGGCTCTGCCACAAAACAACAGTACAGTGGTACCTCGGGTTAAGAACTTAATTCATTCCGGAGGTCCATTCTTAACCTGAAACTGTTCTTAACCTGAGGTACCACTTTAATGGGGCCTCCCGCCACCGCCGCGTGATTTCTGTTCTCATCCTGAAACAAAGTTCTTAACCTGAGGTACTATTTCTGGGTTAGTGGAGTCTGTAACCTGAAGCGTCTGTAACCTGAGGTACCAGAAGGGGCACCAGAAGGAGATAGCGCAGGAAACCTCAGAGGAAAGCCAGATAAAATGCTTACCAGGAAGAGAAGCACTGGCGTGTGCTAATGACCCACTGCTCATTCACCAATGATCCTCCACAGAAGTGGACTAATTCCCTGTAAGACATATAATACAAAAAAAACCAACGATCAGCTTGCCAGCCTGTTGCTGAGAACTTTCCCTTTTGCAGTGCTTTCATTGCTTGGAACACACAGTGAGAGCTGAGTAACGAAGACGAAGGATAAATGAAATTAGGCGGTATCACAGGGCTGAAATCTCCCCTCGAAGCCATTGGATTACTGAGGTGGCTCTTTTCCCATCAGCGCTTCCTGCTGGACAGATTCACTCTGATTTCTTCCCTATGGCAGAGGTGTCCAGACCATTGAAAACTTTTCATCTTCCTTATGGAACTCTACCACCAGCATTCGTATATTTCTCACCGATTGCGGATGCTGACCGTCCAAGGCGAATTCCCAGGTCGCCCGCCCACAATCCGAGCCCGAAGCTGCACTCGTTCGTCCCTCCTGCCACATTGGTCAAAGACCACGTTATCTGCAACCAGGAATGTGAGAGCGAAGTCAGGCACAACGCTCTCAGTGGTGAAAAGCAAAACAAGAGACTTCAGCTTCCAAAGCTTGTTGGCAAAGTCCAGGTTCCCCAGCCCAGCTGCACTCCCTTCTCATCAGAACTGCCTCCTTCCCAACTGTCACAGGCATCAGGCACAGGAGACTTACCCGGGTTCAGCAAGTTGGACAGCTTATTGTCACCGGCTAAAAAGAGGAAACATAGGGCTGGTTTACATGTGCAAACACAACACTTGCTTTCTGTACACCATTTGATTACTATATACTTCAGGGCTGGTGAACCTGCAGGCCAAATCTATCCTGCCAAGTCTCTGCAGGTGGCTGCCAGCCCTCAGTAAAACTGGATGCCCCATCTCAACTCTATGCAAGAAAAGGGCAATTTTAATCTACTCATACTCAGGAACAGACCACACTCATCCCCATCACAGCACTGGGCTGAGAGAAGAAGTTAAATTTCTCCTTGCTGCTGTTTGTTGCAATGGGATGATTTGTCCAGCACAGCACTAAGCTGTGGGAAGAAGTTTAATGCTGATCAACTCCATAATGGAGAAATTGTCCTGCTTCAATGCTAAACTGAGAAGAATGGTGTAACTGTCTCCTCTCAGCCCAGTGCTGTTAACAGGGTGATTTTAATCTCCAACCACATGCAATCTTCTACCACATGTGATAATTTTTGCATGTTTTGGAATGCTGAAACAGAGCAACAGTGTGCTTTACACCTTTCCAGGCCCTCTTCAAAATAGGTGTAGGGGGTCAAGCTGGGGTTTAAAATATGAAATACAGAATGTGTGTGTCAAATGTTATTCCAATATCAAAATGCCCAAGGGGGTTGCTGTGTTGCACACAAACCTACAAACTAACCAATACAGAACAGGCAAGGTAAGCCAAAGGCTTCCCTCCATAGAGTGCACAAAACAGCTGGCAGGGGACGCAAGTTGCCCACTATTGGTAGAACTGCCTGGGAGTGACCAGGACAGGGGGGTCCTGTTCATCATGACATTGGCCTAACTCTCAAAATTGGCTCAGAGACTCACCACATGGCTTAATAGCACAGTAATCAAACTGAGTTTTCTGATCCATGGTGTAGCACCAGGGGCCATGGCTGTCATTGTCAGGGTTGCGGCAATAATTTTCTTCAAGATGCACAGTGGGGAACATGACAGGGAAGACCCTAGGAGAAAGAACGGGCAACCATCCCTTCAGCACATGAACACTTGACTGCCTCTTGTTCCCTAAATCCCCAAGGCCTATCTGGAAGAATTCCTTGTCATGCAACAGATACCCCACTTTCAGTTATTTGTTGTGGTTGATTCAGACATTTGGGAGCACCTGCATTGAGCAGGTATTTGCATTTCCCAGCATACAAATGACAATATTTATATTGTCGGGGTGTGTGCAATTTTTCCCCCCACAGCTAGTGATACCATCTTAAATGTAATTGCAGGAGCAACATAACATAATGTGCACTAGGCAGAAGGGGTTAATTTTTGTATGTTTTCTTATTTTCTTTAGAATAAAAGCCAAGCTAAGCCACTCATATGTGGAAGCACTGACTCAGGTAGTTATCCACAATTTTTAAAGTGATAAACACTGGCAAGTCTACAACATCCCACTCCAATATCCCATTTTGTGGAGCTTCTCATTTTATTTTATTTTTCAAATTTAGTTCTTTGAGGGCTGTGTGCTCCTTTCTCCAGTGCTAGTACAGATTCCCCCCACAATAAGACAATCCCTCTTCCTCACTGTTGCTACACAGGGATGTGGTATGGTGCCGAGTGTACTGATTCTGTACCAATACAGTGCTGGCAGGTTCAGGTAACCTGAAACATTAAAAATGACAAAGACGTGCACTTTATTTTACTCTATTCTATCCCCCCCCATTTATTTTGGGGGTGTACAGGGCTTACAGGTTTTGGGAAAGGAATTGATGGCTAGGCCCCAAAATCCGGGGGGGGGGGGCAGGCTCTTTACCTTCAGAACTCATATGGATGAGGGCAGAAATTTTCATTAGGACAGACCATCACATACTCACTGTGGTTTGTGAGGTGACTGCTCTTTCCACTTCTGGCAAGTGATTCCCTTCCGGGTTTTACTAACGGTGCCTCGATATTCGACTCCATTTCCATGGTAACAGTCTGTGAGGACAAATGACCCACCTGAGTGCCATTGCCTACTATACACTTCAATATCATCTCTAACACAGGAAACCGTAAGGATATAAAAACAGCCTGGTGGATCAGGGCAATTATCCAGCTTGTCCAGCCTCCTGTTCTCACAGAGGGTAACCAGATGCCTATGAGGAGCCAAGGAAGCCATCCCTGTTGTTGTTGTTGCTGTTGAACCACCCTGAACAATTAATCAGCAAACCTGGCAACCTCACAGTTTACCTGCTAACTCTAGGTCATTTATGAACAAGATAAAAAGCACAGGTCTGGATACTGATCTTGGAGGGACACCACTTTCTCCATTGGAAGAACTTTTCCATAATTCCCACTCACTGCTTCCTGTTTCTGAACCAGTTATTGATCCACAAGAAGACCTCTAAAAAGGAGACTCAGCGTCACGGGCCCCGGTGCCGTTGCTTTGCGAAAGTCAATTGCAACTGAGAGTCAAGTGTCAGCTGGACCACTTCTATCTGTTTGCTTCTTGGCATTTCCAAAGAACTCAAAAAGGTTTGTGAGGCAGGACTTAGCCTTGCAGAGGCCATGTTGGTTTGACTTCAGCAAGACTTGCTCTTTTATATAGTTAAGTGATTCTATGCTTGGTAGCTGTAAACTTGGAAACCTGCATTGCAGCTCTGTCAAACCCTCCAATACCAAATCACATACAAAAGCTTTTTTATGGTGCCATAATATAATATAATATAATATAATATAATATAATATAATATAATATAATATAATATAATATAATATAATATAATAATTATAATATTTTATATTATATTGGCACTACCCAGACTTGAATAGAAAGAGAAAAGAAAGAATCGCTGTTGAAAGGATCCCACTCGATCCCAGCTCATCATACCAGTCCATCCAGCTCTCACCTTCTGTCTGCACATCCTCAGCACAGCGTTTGATTTGCAAGCAAAAGGCTGTCCTCATGTTGGGGAGGCTAGTGAAACACCAAGGGGCCTCTGAGCCATCCGGATTCCGGCAATAATTCTCCTTAAGGCCCCTAGAGATCGCAAGACAGAATATCAGCAGCTTCCTCACCTGCCCACAGAAGCACCAAAAGACTCCTATCTGGGCTCAACTTGCACCTGGAACTTCTGGGAACTGGGCAAATTCAAGAATCCCTCCATGCTGCTGAATAAGGACCTACTTGCACTCATATTTCTCAGGCAGGAAATGGTGACGGTGAGGCATCTGAGAGTCCCAGCGTTGGCAGGGGATTCCTGTTGCAGTGATGTTCACTTTGCCTCGATAGTCTTCTCCTTTCATTCTGAAGCAGCTGGTTGTAGACGGGAGGTGTCGGCGCTTCTCTACTTCCAGGGGTGGAAAAAGGAAATCAAAGCCACAATTACGTATTTCAAAAACCAATTTTACCACACCAATATAGTAGCATACATCATAAATAAGAGAAAAAACATAGCTACAAAACCACTTCTAAGCACACGTCAAAGGTCTTGTGAGACAAAATTTCAAGTTACTCATTGGGGGGAGGGTTGTAGCTGAAGGTTCAAAACTGATATTTTATGTACGTGCTTACATTCTGGGTGTTTTTTAAATTAATGATGATCAGTTTCAGAATTGATTTTTAGACTTTCAAGACAGCATTTTACAGACTTCACAGCAAAATGCAGATTTGTGTGCATCACCAGTTTTGGGAGTGGAAGTTTTGGGGTCAGAGGTTGCGTGCATCAGGTAGATGCTGAGGTGAAGATAAATGGGAATTTTTCACCTTGGGCACCTGTGCATATTTAACCACCTATAGCTGAGTCCCTGCTAAGTGAATTTAGGATTGTTCAGTGTGAGTTTCTACGGACATTTGCACACTCCCCTTGGAAACAAACATATCATTGCCAAAGCTCATTGTCACTGGCGCTTGTGTGGACCTTGGGTTAAGGTGGGCCCAATCTTCTCTATCGAACTGAAAGGGAAAGAGGTGTCTGTTGCTAAATGGCTGCTCTGCCCTCTCCTCCCTTTTCATTCCACAAGAACATGTTGTACTCCCTGTCCTCTCACATCAGCAGGTGAAACAAGCCCAAAATTTATTGGCTCTCAAATCACTAATAACAGTGGTGGGGACAATGCCACCTCAAAGGGCGAGCAGAAGAGGGAAACCCAGCAGGCAGTTGTCAACCTGCTGAATTTTTCTTAGGAACAGATTTCACTCAGTAGCATACCCTTCAAGACAATACTCTCCCTATTGTTGCTATCAGGTGAACCCTGAAATCAGGGGTGAAGGAAGAGGGGTGCGGTGGGAGCGGGTTGCCCTGGGTGTCACCACTGAGGGGGGTGACAAAATGCCAGGCGGCACTCACCGCTGGGCCTGCAGCGCGCCTGAGCCTCTCCTGGGAATGACGCGGTGGCTTGGGCGCCCGCAGGCTACACACTACCCCAAGCGGTCCACCTGCCGCCTCCCCCTCAGCTGTAGGATGGCTGAGTGGGAGGAGGCAGGCAGACTCCTTGGAGGCCCCACAGAGTGTCCTGCCTTGGCTGGCCCCGCTCCTGGATGCAGGGCACACGCGTCACCCCAGGCGCCCAATCGGCTTGCTCCACCACTGCCTGAAATCTCAGGAGGACTTACTGCATTTCCGAATGTGGCAATATTCTCGCTCCTTAGTTGGATCTGTTGTGTAACACCAAGGACGCTCGGAACTGTCAGGATTACGGCAGTAATTGTCATCTAGGTCTTTATCGGGGTATCTTTAAGCAGCAGGAGAAAGAAGAAGGATGTGTGTGAAACCATGTGCACATTGTTTCTATTTACACTTGCTCCTATAGCAAACCTTGATTTGCACCTCCTGCAGGAAGATAACAAGGCAGCTCCTGCTTCTGTCTCGGCCTGTCCTATTTGAATATGTCCCATCCGATATGCGCACATTTCACTGGATGTCAGGACTGGATATCCCCCATTCTGAACAAAGGAGAGATGCAAATAGCTTCTCCTTCTCAACAAGCACCACAGTGGCTGGTGTAGGCACCTTTTTCCATTGTTGGGGGGGGGCATGCCCACACCTTTTCCTCTGCTCTTTTAAATGTGGGAACCATTTTGTGCTATGCAGACACTCTACAAAGCAGCCATTTTGCGACCAACAATATTTTCTCAAAATTCCAAATGCGCCCACTAGCCAATTTCTGTTACGGGCAATAATAGCCTAGTAGTTCACTGTAAGGCACCAACGTAGCTTGGGGCAGATTCATAACTGTCAACATTTCCCTTTTTTTAAAGGGAAATTCCCTTATTCTGAATAGGATTCCTCGCAAGAAAAGGGAAAAGTTGACAGCTATGGGCAGATTCCCACGTCTGCCAAAATGCTCCATAATGAGGAGCTCCCCAGTCACTTTATGATGTGAAATGTCCCTACCCTGCCCGTTAATATGTTTCCCAAGGACTGGAACTTAGTACTTGTTTGGCTGGTATGGGTGCCTGTGAGGGTGCTGCAGGTCCCATCGTTGGCACTCTCTGCCAGACTCAGTGTGATCCACGAAGCCACGATAGTCCTCCCCGTTACATGACAGACATGCCGCTGCAATTCAAAGACAGACAGAGAGAGTCACTGCAAAATGAAGCTGCTCAAGCCTCACCTGACACCTCAGCTGGAAAGGTGAGGAGAGGACACATTCTGTAAAAGTTACTGGCATGAGCAAACCCCATAAGACATGAGCAGATGAGCAAAACCTGAGCAAGCAAAGTTTGCCCCAGGGAGCTGGTTTGAGGTGTCCTGAAAGGGCAGTGAAATATACTCGGAGTCGCGTAGTGATTTCATGCTCTTTATTGCAGCTCGTAAACAGTGAATGAATTTCCACCCCAAACCTCAGGCCTTATATACATTATTTGCACAATGGGTCCCGTGTGATTGGCTGACTCTGCTTCCCTCCTGGAGCCTGATTGGGCTGCTCCTGCAGGCCAATTGGTGGTTGCATTCTAGGTTCCTACTGACCTAATAGGCTGATTAACTTCCTCCTGAGGCCTGATTGGGCTGGTCCTGCAGGCCAATCAGGTTGTTGTATTCTAGGATCCTACCTGCCTATTGTTCTAGGATCCAAGCTCAGTACATAACAGGCAGCGAAAGTGATTGGTAAGTTCTTTAATTTATTACAGCTGTATTTTTATTTTTCGTTTAGTTTCAGGAAAAGGGAAAAGTACTTGTGGGGTTTTCTGCCTCAAGTGCCACCCACGGCTCTTAGGCATGTTGACTTGATCTGTTGCTCCACCTTAGGCAGCAAAATGTCTTGGGCTAGCCTTGTCAGCAAGCACCGATACCAATGCAAGGCAATGTGAACGTACACATAGAAAGAGAAGACACCAGGCAACTTGAGCAGACGCCAAACAAGCAAGATCAGACGGAGACAAGAAATGAGACTCCTGAGACCTAAGCAGATATCAGACAACACAAGCAAAGCAAGCTGACAAGAGCCAGCATGCAGTGAGATGAGAGAGGACACCAGACTGGACATAGGTTGATAACCATCAGCGCCATCTCATACAAATAAACACGCAGAGACTCCAGGCAATGCCAGACATCAGACACAAGCAGGTCTCAGTATCATTGCACCATATTTAACCTTGACGCTTCTTGCATGTTGCTTCAAAATCTGCAGCAGATACCGTACAGCTAGCAAGACTAAATTTCAAAGGGGGAATTCACGGTCATCTTCAGTTATAGACAATCAAATTAAAATAACTGGGTAGTGTCCAACTAAGGTTTATGCAGAACAGGCGCATTAAAATTAATGGACCTAGCTTAGTCATGATCATTGATTTCAGGAGGTCCACTTTTGAGTAAAATACAACCCATCGTTTGCACAATCACAGCAAGCTGGTGCTGGCCCAGAAAATATGCCCCCCTAATCCACAATATTGTGTTCCCACATGGCAATCATGGGGCTCAGCATAAAGGGGGAACAAAAGTCCAGACTAGCTGTTTTCATTACTGACTCTGAGGAATTCTACCTACCGCTGGGTGAGTGCTAGTCAGAGACAAGATATTGGGCTAGTTCATGGAATTAATTAAAAATGACGTTGGAAGAGGCATCACTTGATTTGAGAATTCAACTGGCTTCTTTCACCTGAAAGGCTATAATATTGGGTCTATTTTTCCAAAATTATTGGAGCATTGAACCTGGCAATACCAGTGCTTCAAATGACATTTTTGTCCTTGAGATGTTTGAAACTGAAACCTCAGTAGTGCAAATGCATATTTGCCAATAATTGTAACTTTGTGAATAATTATGTGAGATTAGTCAGTGGCTCAGCGAGTGAGTGGTATGCAGGTTTCTCAAGCCAATCTACATACCATTTTCACATTTCTTGATGCCACAGCTTTGGTGCCGGGTTGTAGGGTCAGTTGTGTAGCACCAAGGGCCATGCTCATCATCATCAGGATTCCGGCAATAATTTTCTTCCAATCCATTATATCGTGATGGGGAAAACCTTATAGAACAGAGGCAGAACTGTCAGGCTCAGGCAAATGTTCCAAACCGAAAGGATCCTTTTAGCAATTAATCTAGAACTCTCTGCAAAAATCAACCCTCGGTTTTATTCAAACAGAAACTTCAATTTTGAAGCCACAATTAATTAAAACAAAAGTTAAAATACAGTTGAACAAGTAATTATTCAAACAAGTAATTAAAATATGGTTTGCTCTGACAACAGTCCAGCAATCAGCACAGTCAATCCATTCACTTTCAAAGGCTTGTTTGAATATGAAGGTCTTAACAAACAACTCCCATCATCCCTGATCATCATGCTGCCTAGGACTGATGGGAGATGGAGTCCAACAACATATGGAGGGCCACAGGTTCCCTACTCCTGCTCCTGGTCCTGGTCCTGCAATGTTCAACAATGGACATTTCTTAACTCATCCAACACACACACAAGCACTGGGAAATAATAATAATAATAATAATAATAATAATAATAATAATAATAATAATATTTTTATACTCCACCCATCTGTCCGGATTTCCCCAGCCACTCTGGCTGGCTCCCAGCATAATAATAATAATAATAATAATAATAATAATAATAATAATAATAATAATGCGACAAAACATCAAACGTTAAAAACTTCCCTAAACAGGGCTGCCTTCAGATGTCTTCTAAAAGTCAGATAGTTGTTTAGTTCCTTGACATCTGATGGGAGGGCGTTCCCACAGGGTCGGCGCCACTACCAAAGGGTACAGTGGGACCATGTTCTCACTATTTACACTGCACCTGTATTATGTTGTTGTTTTAGGGATTTATATTTCACTCTTACTTCGTCCCTCATAAAGATTTACCTGTGGTCGTGCGGAGTCTTTTTGCCCCAATGTTGACAGGTTTTCCCCTTCTCAGTCACCGACTGGTTCCCTCTGTAGCTTGTCCCATTTCCCATGATGCAGCGCCTTATGTAACCTGTGGAAGGGAGAGATGATAAGTGATGGAGATACTCATAAAGCTCATGCACGAAGGCACAGGACATCTGAGCACAGCAGGGCAGTATAACTGGACTTCTGTCCTTTGATAAATTCCAAGGTGGCATGACACAAGCGGATTAGCATAGAGCAAACGTTAGTTGCCCCCTCTTTTTCCCATACTCCACAAAAACAAGTGGGGGGCTCTTAATAGGTATCTTAACTCTCAGCCCCCACCCTGGCCTGCTCCTTGCTGCCCACGGTCATCTCCCTCTTGACCTGCTTAAGTGAGTGCTCTCACTTACAGCTCACCCAATCATTGAACAACTTTTATTCTCCAAATTGCAGCAGAGTCATTTCTCTGTCTTGAAATAAACACATCTGTTGACTGAGGGCCACTTCAGAACATACTTCCATTGCACATTTGTGATGATTCCTCACATTCCCTTTCCTTGCAAAGTTCAAGTCTGCGCCATCCTACCTTTTTTCTGGTAGAGGTCATAGTGGACATTCCTCTGCAACTGAGTGTGGGGTGTATTCTGGGTGAAATTCAGCAGCTGGCATCGATTACTGTGCAAGTTGTAGTGGAAGGCTCTGGAGGAGCAACACAACCGCAGAATAGTCATTGGCCCAGAAAAGCAATCAGAGTATCCCATGTCCTATTTTGGCATTTGCTTCCATATACAACAGATTCCCAGTTACCCTAGCTTCTGCTTTCCATTGTTATTTGAATTCTATCTGGGCCGCCTCCTCACACCTCTGCTAATAATAAGCATATAAGTCTTACTGTGTTCATAAATTATTTCGGCAGTCCTGGCAGCAACTATGTATGGTAAGTCAATATTATTCCTATATTCCAGCTGTGAAGGTAGAGATGCTGAAGCTGAGATAGCAGCTTCCTGTAGGCCACCAAGGCTAGATAAACCAAAGACCTAGATTTTAATTTTGTTACATTTCTATCCTGCCTCCCCACCCCGACCACCACGGAACCTAAGGCAGTCTACCTGTGATTCTCAAGTGGCCTCCCCATGCAGGCACTGACCACCAGACCCAGACCTGCTTAGCTTTAGCAAGGTGATAAGGTGATGCGTGCCTTCAGACCATCTCCTGGGACCAAAGGCAGGTCCTTCTGTTCATCCCGGTGTGATTCTGTAGCTCCTGTGCCCTTGTGCACCCAGTGTTCTGGCTTAGCCTCTTACCTGCAGTCAAGCCACAAGACACAACCCCGTGCACACTCTTCTAAGGCCTTGGGCTGCTCCACCCTCTGGTAGGACAAATGGACTAGCTTAGTCGCTTTTAGTTTCTGGAAGTCATTCAGAGGAGAACGCTGGCCTGGAAAGACATTTTTAAAATGCACATTGCTCTGGCCCCTTGAAAAGAACCGAGAATCCAACCAGCTTCAGAAGATGCAGGGCACAATCCAGAGAAACAAGCAAGCAAGCAAGCAGGGCTCCTAACACTTAAGATGTGATCTTCTAGCAGTTTGTGAAGCCAAGGAGTAAGGGACAGTTTTGGAGCTGGGGATGGAGAAATCTGTCAGTTTTGGTTTCTTTCCATTTCTCATTTTTTCCCAGTCTTAAATTCTGTTCTCCTCATTTACACATTGCTTTGCATTTTTTTTTAAAAAAAGAAAAATCATCTGCTAATTTCTCATAATATACACAGTTTTGGAAAGCAATTTCTCCTGATGTAATATTAATGTTATTTTTCATTAATATGTGTGTGGGGGGGGTTGCACATTTTAGTTGAGTACATTTTTTTTTGCATGCATTAGCTATAGAACTGCATTGCCAAATTCAGACCCACTGAATGTTGGTGATGAATCTGTCAAAGGCTCTTGAGCCCCGCCAAGGGAGAGAGGGAGGCAGAGACACTGCCTAGAAGTTGGGCCAGATTCAACTCAGTTGTTGCTCTAGCCGGAACCAGTGCAACAAGTCCCACCAGCACTATGGGGCTGTTCCCCTCTCTCCTCCCTCCATGTGCCTCCACGCCCCCTCCAAATCAGCTCTGGGAGGTGAGGGAGTCTGGAGAAGCCCCAAAGCAGGGCATGGAGGAAGGAGAGGAGAGATTGTTCTATCTAGCAAACAGAAATACCTGCACAGATGAAACAACCACCTTAGCACAATTTTGAGTTCCACCCATTGTGTTTGCTCTTAGCAATTGCTTCTTGCTTGCTTATCTAGAGCTCTGAGGGGACATGAGAGATTGGGATAGCAAGAGTTGGGAGGAAGGCAAGCCAGTTCTCTTCCTCACTCTGCTCAGATTGTGTGCTTCAACAGGACTAGAGGCTCTTCCAGACAGCCTGCTTTTTGAACATCCATTCCAATTCACATGCACAAAGCTTACACTGTGGTTAATGTTTACTGCGCATTTGTTTTTGATTTGCTCATGGGGAATTATACAACCACACGTGCAGAATTCACCATTTGCTTGCAGTGTTTATAAGTCTTCCTGTTAATCAAGTGTTTGTCCCACGTTTTCTCATCACTTTCCAAACCACAAGGGATTTGTCACACTAGAGCACTTTAATCCACTGTAACCATGCAAACCTAAATTTCCAGTATAGAACTGAATCCGTCCCATAAAATACTGACAGTTCGGAGGTGGCCCAGAGTGGAAGCCCCTCACCAGGAATTCTTACCCACCTCTAGTCAGCATATACTCAGAAATGGGAGAGAAGTTTCTTACCTGTGCTGAAGGTACAGCTCAACAGAAGGACCAGAGCACCCACGGCCTGCATGATTCCCACCGGCAGCACCAGCCTTCCCAGCTTGGCTAAATGGATCTGCCAGCTGGGCTGTGCACACAGGACTATCCCAGCAGGAAGCAAAGGCACAGAGCCCCCCTGCCCCACTAGCCAAATATTTACCCAGAGCTCACGTGTCAGGAATAATTCTGGAGGAGGGAGAGGTTTAGAGGGCCTGGGGTACAGTTGCTCATGGGAGACTTATCTGAGTGGACCTCCTTAAGTACCTCTCCACTCTTTCTTTCCCAGCTCCTTCAACCAGTGGGGTGGCCCCTTCCCCAGGTCCCAGCTGACACAAAACACTCAGAATATTTTGTTTTTAAAAAATCAGTATGATGCAATGTCAAGTTAGGAAATTGCTCCCACCCAGTCCGAGCTGGCCCTGACTCAGGAGCCTTCCCTTTCCTGTAAGTGGCCTGATGGGTGCTACGCCCCACATTCTCAGAAACCTTCCCCAGTGAACAAGCCCCAACGGAGGAAAAAGCTAAAAAAAGGAAAGAAAGAAAGAAAGAAAGAAAGAAAGAAAGAAAGAAAGAAGAAACAGCCAGCACAGAGTGAAGAGCAAGAGCCTATGGAGACTATTTGCAGGGTTATAACTGGAACTTCAAGCCGAGGGCAGCCACATCCACAAAGGGATAGAAGAAGGCACTTCAGAAGAGCAGAATCCCTAAAGGACTGGGCAACAGAGCAAAAGAGAGACTTACAAGGAAGTGCACAGCCTGGGGGCAGAGAATGAGGATGTGCACCTTAAATGGATCAAAGCTCTAGGTTCTTTAGGCCGTATCTGAAGAAAAGCAGTACCTGCTGCTTTCTGCCTGCTTTGCAGCTTTAAAGGCATGTGGCCAGGAAACCAAGGTCCACTGGGAAACTGTTGTTTACACACCCACACACCCACATCATGCCAAAGTGGAGACCAACTTGGTCCCATCCCTTGGCCAGAGAGGGAGCAGCTGCAGGGAGCTTGCTTCAACCTTACATGCTAGAAGAAAGCTCTTATTCAAACTTATTTGAAATAACACTTATAAGAAATAGTGTCTGAATTTAGTTTTTTTCCTTGTCCTGCCCGATCCCTTTTCCTTTTGGGCTGTGTCTTTTAGACTGAAAGTTCAAGGGTGTGGACTGTCTTCTTATGATTGTTGTAAGCTGCTCTAAGAGCCCTTTAAAAAAAGAAGAAGAGCAAAGTAAAAATACTTTTTAAAACAAACAAGCGAATGGGGGCGCTGCCAAGATAATGTGTGGCTATTTACACAGTCTAGGAACAGAGAAGTTATTGCTGAGAATATGTTGATTTGGAAAATAGATATCCCAACCAATTTTGCATACACATTAATCAAAACAAGGGCAATTCCAAATTAGATTTAAGCCACCTTTTCCTCCTGACAAGGAGAAATTCAATAGGTAACACTTTCTCCAATAGTAACAGGGCATGCACCTGTTCAGTTTCTTTCCATTATGCAGCAGTACAACGTTGAAAGGCACTGTCAATGTCACACCTGAGGTACACCCTGACAGCATGTTCCTAAGCGTATTTGCTTACAAGTTCTACTGAGTTCAATGAGACACTCTAGTTAGAAAATGTGTTTGGGGTTACACCCTAACAGCTAGATCTTATCATGCACACATGGGATACTTCCAGAAAGGGCTTCGTACAGATTTCTGGGAATATGGGAACACCATTTAGGTTGCCAACTATTTAGTTCATTTTTATATGTTTACCATCATGACAGACACTGGATGCTATGCATCTGGCACTGAACTGTGTTGAATTGTCTAAACAATCAGGCCTGGTTTTTCTCAGTGTGTGATTGGCACACTAGCTTTCATGCACTTCTGACCCCAGGGATGGACACTGCTTGCCATTCACACCAATGGGCAGAGCTTCACACAGAATGCACATGGGCTGTGGTTTTTGTCTCTCCCCTCCGAAAGCCCTGCCCTTTATTTCTGTACCCATACACATGCATCTTTAAATATGCAATTCACCGGAAATACACAATAGCAAATGTTACTAGTCCTTAGTTATCATGCTTCACAATAGGCTTGTACTTTCAAGGGATGCAGGGTGGAGGGGGGGGGCAATATCCATTTATTTTTTTTAAAAAACAACACTGAGGTTTTGTGAAAGAGTGGCATTTACCTACATCAATCTGGAATTTGATTTGGTGGAGCTGAAGTAGGAGGTGGAAACGCACAACTGCAATGAAATATTGAAATCATTAGCACACTCACACCATTCATTTAAAGCACATGGCTTCCCCCCAAAGAATCCTGAGAATTGTAGTTTATCCCTTGTAGAACTACAATTCCCAGCAACCTTAACAAACCAGAGTTTCCAGGATTATTTGGGGGAAGCAGTGTGCTTTAAAAGTTTAAATGTATTGTGGGATTGTGACCTATCATAATGAGGTCTTGCGCAAGATCACTGGATTATTGTACGTCTGGTGTATGTACTGTGATGACAGACTCCAAGGTAATCCTGCACATTGTGAAGGTCTTGAGAGGATAGCTCCTCCGAAGCAGGTTGTTTGAATCCAGGCATGCTTTCAGCATGTGGCAATAGGTGGATACAAGTGTCTTTTGTTTGGCATTGGAAACAAACCCTGTGCCCAGGTAAGGAGCAAAACAGAAGTACAGACCACCTGCCAGAAACATCCCCACACTTGTGACAAACCACCCACCATGAAACAAAAGAAATGATGACTTTTCACACCAGCGGTGACTGTGGATGTGTAACAGGTGATAAATATTTATTGGATTTTCCATGGTAAAGGGAACCCCAGATTTGTTCACATATCTGCCGTTTTGATGACACCGGACACCGCAAAGATGTTCGTGTACCAGTTCCACAGCAAACTCTTGTCTGGAAGCACCCAAACTTGAAAAGACCCACTAAATTCAACGGAGCGCCCTTTCACATAACATGGCAGCTGAAAAGAAATCCCCCGAGGGTTGTCAGTATGGGCGTAGGAGGGGCAGACTTGAGAATGGTGCTTACCAGTGGTGAATAAAAAGGGAAGGATTCTGCAACAATTTTAGTAAATCCGGAGGAGAGCTGCTGCTGGACGTGGGGGCATCGGAAGAGAGGCCACGGAGCAGGCTGGAACAGTCACAGAAATATAATTAAACACATGCATATTCGGAAAGGCTGAAGAGTGCGGTGGACCTGAATTGACAGCAGCCTTCTAGTAGCATCTTTACTAAAAGGTGTGGCAGGAAGGGAAGGTGCTGAAATTTTCAGAAAGGAAACGAAGCGGCGCCACCCACCAGAAGGCGACCACGACGAGTACTATTGCCATTAGTGGGCGTGCGACTCCTGCCGCAGCGGACATCTCTCTTTCGGGTGGAGCAACGCAAATTCTTGCAGCTCCTCCACGCCGAGGCTGTGCTCCGATTTCTGCAGCCAGCCTGCTCTGTAATGCCACTGCATCCTCCTGAGGGCAGGACAAAATGCTCCTCCTTTGCAATGCCGGTCATTTTAGTTAATGAAACTAAAGTTACGGTGACAAAATGGGACTTGAGGAAATCCACGCCTCGGTCTCCAAGTGCATCTCTCTCCCTCCCTCCCGTCGCCGGGTTAGGAAGAAACCCGTCCTGAAGTTCTGCATAATAAAGTTGTGGAATTTAATCCGCCTCCGCCCTCGCGCCATTTCCCCGCTAGAGAGCGCGAGCACCAATACATTCCAGCGCCTAACTCTGCACGAGCCGCGCGGGCGACGCCGAAGCCACAGGTCCAGCCCAGGCGCCGAAACGTAGACCGCAGGCTTCTGGGAGTCGTAGTATGTTTGGGCCCTGCCAAGCGTTGCTAGTGCGCGCCTTGATCCCGTGGGACTACACTTCCCAGCAAGCTCCTGCAGGGGGTGGGGTCAAGCCGCGCGGAGCATCATGGGGCTCGTAGTCCAGCAGTTGCGCTGTCACAAAGCTCGCTGGCTCAGAAAGGCGGGCCTGCCAGGACTCCAGCTCCCAGAGGACACGGCGGCGGCGGCACCGGCACCCGCTCGGAGGGAGGAGGAGGAGCGGGAAGAGGGCGAGTGATCTATCCAGAGAAGGAAGATGGTGGAGCAAGCGGCGTGGTTCCCTCGTCAGGCAGCAACCGGCCCCGTCAACCCGCAGCAGCGCAGAGATTCCTCCGGGCCCCGAATCGCCTCCTGATAACCGCCTGCCCGCCCAGCCCGGCCATGCCCCGCTCACGCCGGGGCGACGGAGCCCGCCGGGGCGGCCGAGGTGAGCGCGGGGAGTCGGGGGCTGCTTCTCGCCCTCCCTCCGGCCGGGGTTTGGCCGGGAGGTGGGGTGGCGGACGCGGGAGTCACTCTGCTTAGGAGGAATAGAAATCCGGATCAGGCGCTTGGTCCGCGCGCTCTTCTGCTTCGCCCGGGGATCCCGGACAGCTGTTGCGCCGCGTGTCCGGAGGAGGTTGGCGCGCGTTCGCTTGCGGGGCAGATCTCCACCTCCTCTGCTGCCCATCTCTCTCTTCCGCAGGGCGGAGGGGCCCGGGGGTTGATGTGGGAACGGGGTACGAGGAGGGCTCAGTAGGCAGCTGCCCAGGCAGCCTTCACGCCTCGACTAGAGAAGCGGGAGCCGCCCGAGCGGAGCTTCTCCAATGAAGGCATTTCAAAGGGGGCGGGGGGCTCTCGGCCCCACTGAGGAGTCCGGGTGGTCTCCGGGCTCATTGGGAGCACAGCTGTCCCCAACCCCTCACCACGTGGCCTTTGAGAGAAGCCGCCCGGCTTTTCTGTTTCCTCGTTCTCCAGTTGCACATCCCGTCCCAAGGCGCCTTTCCCTTTCTCACTTCCTGCTGCCGCGCTTCACTTCAGAGCGGAGTGCCAAAAGGGCTTTAGTCCGACGCGTAAAACCATGGCGGTGTTTCCGAAAGTGACACGTGTATCCCAGTCTCATGTGCATGCATTCCCCTGCGTGCGAGGCGAAGCACATGCGTTCAGGCTTCCTGTTTTGCCCTGCTGTGGAAGTGCTTCTGAAACTCCCGAAGTGGCTTTGGCCTTTGCTGCTAGGCTTCACAGAGGCATCTGGTTGTCCACTCTGGGTAGCATGAGATTGTCCTTTATGGGACTTTGGTATGATCTACAGGGCTGCCTATAACAGTTGAGCAATGGAAAACAATAAGCCACAAATTAAGCCTTCCAGATAAGAGGATGGTGGAAAGAAACACAGCTTGACAGAAGTAACTGCATGTTCCTATAGCATACATTTGTTGTGAAATGCTTATTCCATATCTTCTGGTTGCCGCTTTCCAACCCCGGAGCAGTTCCTGGGGCAAATAGGGATGCATCTGATTAATCCTTATGATAAACTGATTGCAGTTTGCTGATTTCTTTGGCCAGTTAGTAAGAAAGAATGCCCTTGCTTAGGATTTGTTGCTTTTATATAGCATAGCTTGGCTACTTGCAAGCAACAGTTCAGGCATGTGGGCTCACCCTTCTCTCCATTTGCATGCTCATCTAGCTTGTCTTACAGTTGGATGCTGAGCTTTTCCTGTTTGTTCAGTGATAGAAGTCAAAGAGTTAGATCACTGCTGTTGCAGTCTTAGTTCTTACTGAGGTCGTAAACCTGTTTTGTGGTCCATACCACTTCAGGTGGGTGAGATCCCATAATTTACCCCCCCCCCCATCAGGGGTTGCCAGCGTGATGCCTACCTATCCTGGCAATGGTGCTCTTGAGATCTTCCCCTGGTGCACCTCTCTCTTATAGCCCCATGGATGGGTCATGAGATGGATGAAGCTGCTGCCAGTCAGTGTAGATCAGGCATAGGCAGACTCGGCCCTCCAGATGTTTTGGGACGACAGCTCACATCATCCCTAGCTAACAGGACCAGTGGACAGGGATGATGGGAATTGTCGTCTCAAAATATCTGGAGGGCCGAGTTTGCCTATGCCTGGTGTAGATAATATTGAGCCAGATGGACAGCTGGCCTGACTCTGTATATAAGGCAGCTTCCTATGTACCTACTTCCAAGCTTGTGTCTTTTCAAGGCTCAGATTAATTCTACTCAATCTGATTTTTACCCTTGTAAAAGCAAAGTGTGCATTTGCACTCTTTTTGTCTGGGGGGAGATCAGAGAAGTGACTTTGGGGTGGTGCCTATTGCATGTGCTCAAAAATCCAAATGTGCCCAAGGGCTTTAAAAAGTTAGTGACCCCAGACATGTAAGACAGTTCTCTGTACATAGAAAATAAGGGAGAATTTTTTAAAATTCCTCTGCATAGAGGGGCCTTCAGTCTGGTGGCAGCATGAAATAGTGCAGCCCTGGCATAGTTTTCGTATCTCGGAAACATCTAGGCTACAGAGAGTGATGGTTGAACTTTCTAGCTTCCAAGTCCATAAAGAAGCTAACCATATGTTATATACCTTGGTGTAAATGTCTTATCAGATGCTTTGCTTTCTTATAACAACCATTTGATGACTGTGTTCTTTGAAGTGTTTATTTAAAGCAAATAATAGGCTCAAACTCAGGGTCAAACTCTCCCAAAGCAGCTTCCGGCACAAAAAATTCCAATGTGTAGTCGATAATCTGTTACTTAGATGCAATAACATTACCAAATTAGTGTTACTGTTGGTCATTCAAATCACAAACATTTCCAGTAAAAATTATGAAATCAGATAAGCAGCTTAAAATTAATTCCTCTGTTTAAGAAAGATAGAGAGAAGGCAGCTTTAAACAACTGGCTCTTAAGAGCCTCCAGTGATGGAACCTTACATTGCTCAGCTAGAAAATAATTTTACAGCCATGGGCCGCCACTGAGTAGTTCCTATTTACTGCTACACATGAAACTGGAACAACCTTGAGAAGTGAAGCTCTGCTTTAAGCAATCTAAGCTGTTTGTGTCCAGACATCTTCAAGTTATAAGGTGTAATAGAGCAAATACGGGAGAGTGTGCAATCATAGAAGGTATGCATTACGGTAGCTTTATTATCCTGTGTGAAATTCTTCAAAGTCTGTAGACACCTGGATTGACTGTATCTCACGCTGGTCAACCCCTGTGTAAAATTATAATCCTTGGCTGGAATTACCCGCTGTGTGACTTTTTTGTACCTTCTGGTATAGCCCAGGCCAGTGTATGGCTCAGTGGGCTAAGCAGCATTGCTAATCATCTAGGCAAAATTTCTGTTGCGTATAACACAATAAAGTGAAATTATCTAGCGGAGTCTTTCTGGAGGGTTGGAAACAATTACATTTGTGGACGGGTGGCTTTGCATTGTGCTTTTTTCTTTTTGTTTTAAAGGCACACTGCTGCTTTAAAAATTGCCTACAATGTGGTGGGGGGTGGAGGAGGGAGAAAGAAACAGCACTTTGTGACCTTTACAGGTGTACTGAACAAATTTGTTTGCCCCTAAGAACACACAGCTGTAAGTGTCCCAGTCCTTTTATGTTTACTTTTTGACATCAGCAGCGGGAGAAGCACCTGCTTCTTACCTGTGTGCTGTGGAACTCTCTGGGAATCAGCATCTGTCTTTCAGCTTGACTGTGGTATCATCTGGAAAGCGTGCAATGCTCTCTCGACAGATATAAGCTGATGCTGCTTATGTAACAGTCTGGAAGCATGTGTATCCTGGGTGCTGCCATGTTCAAGTAGGTCTTTTTAGAATGTTATTATGGAGGCAGTGCTGGAAGCATGTGTTGTGGTTCTAGAAACCTTTTGGAAATTGAAGCCTTTTTGTACTGTGGCAGTCGACAATAGCCTGGCCACAGTTATCTATGCTTGAGTAGCATCTTTGGCTTGGCTACTGTCTTGCCTTGTTTGTGGGGTAAAAGAACTCTCGGAAGGCTGATTTGGTTTAAAATACAGCAGATAGGCTGCTGTCTGGCATGGACTAAGTGAAACAGATCTCAGGCTTCCTTACGTTTTCAGCCATAATTGAAACTGTTCTTTTCTCCCCTTGTTTCTAAGAGGACAAGCCTTTTCTGTGGTGGCTGTCTGCATGTGGGTTGCCTGTCCTAGGTCTGTACAGTGGTACCTCAGGTTAAGTACTTAATTCGTTCCGGAGGTCCGTACTTAACCTGAAACTGTTCTTAACCTGTAGCACCGTTTTAGCTAATGGGGCCTCCTGCTGCTGCCGCGCCGCTGGAGCCCGATTTCTGTTCTCATCCTGAAGCAAAGTTCTTAACCTGAAGCACTATTTCTGGGTTATCTGAGTCTTTAACCTGAAGCGTACGTAACCTGAAGTGTATGTATCCAGAGGTACCACTGTATGCCCAACACCCAGTGTTGTGTTTTAAGCACCAGGTAAAAACATTTTAATGCACCTAGGTATTTTAGTTCAGTGTGTGGATAGTGCTCTTTATTTCACTGGCTGCCCCTCTTTGAATTACAGTATTTTAGTTGAGTGGGCTGTATGGTGAGATGTACTCTATGCTTTCTATTTAAGAGGTCTGTGACAGTATCCTGAAAAGAAAGCCAATTCCCTTACAGAAATGTCCTCATTTAGAAACCACCATTTTGTCTCTTCTTGTATTTTGTCAAGTACGCCTTTTACACTGGAGCTGCCTCCCAAACTCATCTCAGTAAGTTTCCCTCCCACTCTCCAAATGTTGTTGTGACTTTTCCTCACAGGCTTCCTTGCCGGTTCTAATCCCTTTTTTAGCCTCCCTCTCTCTGCCTCTAGAGATGCTGGATTCCCATCAGCTCCATCCTGCATTGCCAGTAGCCAGGAATGGTTGGGAGTTGCAGTCCAGCAATACCTGAAGGCCTGCAGTCCCTCAACCCTGCTCTATTTAACACCCATGTATTGCTTTACAGAAGACATTTGCTATAGGCAAGGGCAAGGCACAGTGGGTGCTAAGCATTTTTACATCCTGTTGATTTCAGTGGGAGAGTTAAGCATATGCTGGATTCTGTCCTGTGAGTCTTAACCTGTTTTATTTGCATAGTCTATCTTTCTCTCCTGAGCTTGTAAGTCTTTGCCACTTAAGAATCCTGGCCTTTTGCTTTCCAATGGGCTGCTCTTGACAGGAGTACACCAGAGGCCTAGTCAAGGCAAATACCACATGCCCAAGAGTGCGGTGAAGGAAAAGAGTGCTAGAGACATGATCTACACTAGAACCTAACTACATGCCATGTTATGCATGTGATTAGTAATCACGGGGTTTGTGTTTAAAAATTAAATAGTAGGGAGAGGTAGGCACCAGGATCAGCACAAAGCAAAGGGAAATGCAAGCTCTTCTTCCCCAGCCAACAGTCTCTGTGAAATTCCCAACCCCAGTGCAGTAGTTAGCATTGGGAAAGTCGAGGCAGCAGTGCTGGTACACTAGAAAAATCCGCAAACCAGTAAGAAGACAATTCCTTTATTAGGACTCACAAAATAGTGAGGTGGCTTTTAAGTGATGCAGAACTCCTCAGCAGGCTGGGTGTTAAGCAAAGCAGATGGGGATGGGAGGAAGGGAGGGAGGGAAAGCTGGCTTGATGTCTGAAGCCACAGCTGCCTTTAATCACACTTCTGAAGGCGGAAGTCCTGTGCTGTAGTAGATTTGAGGCTTAATTGGATTAGGCTGCACTAGGTGGCATGAAGGTGTTGGTGAGGACTGCCCTGACATGCCTTCAGGAGCCACCCCAACCCCCAAATGGTGCAAAGCCACTCTCTCCTTGCAGCTGGGCAAAACTCAATGTACTGTTCTTTTGGCATCTGTGGAGCAAAGCGTTTGTAGCCTCTCTGAATAAACACAACCTCAGCCGGATGAGTATGTTAAAGTTCACACATGCATCTCTCCCCCTCTTGCTAGTTTTGCTGGTAAATTATTGTTTTTGCGAGGAACACCGTGTGAGACGAAAACCTTTGCCCTGTTGTCTGTTTTGGGGCTGGAGTGCCTGCATTCCTTATTGGCAGCTATTGCTTATTGCATTCCGTATTGGCAACTCCTTATTGGAGTTGGCGGTGCAGAATGCTTGCTCCAGCCTCCCTTCCTGGGTGCCACCATGCTGCTCTGTTCATTGTGGGGCCCAGCTGTGTACTCAGCAATCTGCTTTCATCTGGCTGGTGCCACCAGTGCAGCCCTCTCCTTGTATGGGGCTTTGAGCCAGAAGCCTCTTAACCCTTGAGTGGCTGCTCCTTTGATGTCACGCCTGCTCAGCAAGCAATGCCTGCTGCTTTGGGTGATGATTCAGTAGTGTTTAGCATCCCAGCTATTTTGCAGTATAGCCAGCTCCTAGGGAGCAGGTGTCAAATTCCCTTTCCTCCTCTCTCTCTCTCTGCTCTGTTCTGCCATAGCCCTAAAGCAGGGGTCAGCAAACTTTTTCAGCAGGGGGCCGGTCCATTGTCCCTCAGACCTTGTGGGGGGCCGGACTATATGTTACCATGATTATGACCCGCATTTTCGGCAAAAACCCTTATTGGGACCAACCCCAACGTTGCCCAAATGTGACTTTTTTGAGGGGGGTTCCCTCATACACCCACGCTGCTTCCTTTGTGTTTTATGCGTTGACAGTTATAATTTCTCTCATAAGGTGGGGTGGGGGGCTGAGGTAATCGCAACATTCCTGTCAGCCCTGGAGAGTGTTTGCGCATGTGTGGGTGAAGGGAAAAACCGTTGGCTACGCTTAGTCAGGCCGGTGCCACTCAAACAAAAATGTTCTTTTCCCCACATGAAGGAAGATGAGGCGGTGGCCTTTCCATGGCTCGCACTGTGTAGCTAATAAGTGGCCTCCCCAGCAGAGCGCAGAACTGCTTTGGAGTGCAGCCGCCCAGGTGCTCCCCGCTTCCTTTGGTGGGGAGCACCGCCGCCACAGACACTGGCGGGCATTGCTCCCGAGGCGCCTCTGAGCCCCTGCTGCCGCAACTGCCCTTCCTGAGGTCAGTCGCCGGCAGCTCCATGGTGGAAATCCAAACTGTGGCTCCTTTTCCCTCTTCCCCACCCCATAAGAAAATATTGCGCGCGACGGACAGAGAAGGGGCTTGTCTCAAGCAGCCACCCACCTCACTTTTGACCCCCAAGCCTGGCTGCATCGCAGAAACCATTGTGCGCGTGTGCTGTGCCGGCTGCCTGGATTCCTGGACCATCCGCGGGCCGGATCTAGAAGGCCTGATCTGGCCCACGGACCTTAGTTTGCCGAACCATGCCCTAAAGCCTCAGTCCTTGTCCTTTTCTAGCCTTGTATTTTTCAGTCTTTGGCATTTCCACGACTCTGCTGTTTTTAATAGGAGATAGCAAACAGATTTGGTCTCTTGTGCAACCCAAAAGCCAGGATGTCCTAACACATTTCATCAGGCACCGCAGTCCTTTTCTACAAACGTGACGTCTGAAACAAGGCTGTCGAATTGTTCTGAGCTGTTTGACTGAGCCATTGTCTGCCAGCTGTAACAATAGCCTCGCTTTTCTGTACAGTTCTGCTTTGGGTTTGCTTTCTGTGCTTTAAAAATAAACAAATTAAAAGCTTGTAGCTCATTTGACACTATCATGGCAGCATCTTCGTTGTTCCATGCTAATCCCCACCAACACATTTGGGCTGCATCCAGCCTAATGGATCACAGTTTCTGCGAGCATAGCAGGGGAAGGACGGGTGGCCCAGCGTAGCAGCTTGGCTGCCTTCCAAGGCTGCTTCCTCCTTGGCTTCTGCTTGGGGCTAGCTGAGGTGACAGAGTTCTCTCAGGCGGCTCAGCTGCTCCAGGGTGCCCTGCCTAGGATCCTTTGCACCTGTCCATCAGGGTAAGGCAACTGCTGCGATCTGTGGGCAGACGCGGCCCTTGAAGTCATTCTGCTGCAGCAGGAATGAAATTAACGCGGTTGTTGGTCCAGTCTGGTGTGATTTTGATTAGCTGCTGATACAGTTCAACAGTTGGGAGTGTGAACTTGGGACCTGTGAAGCATCTGCTAGAATCCAAGTTTATTCAAGGCCACACTCAGTGGCACTGAGTCGTCATTCCCTTTGCCATGAGTCTGTCAGGAGTGTTGAATGACAGTGATGAAGATGGGGGGTGGACAGGAAGTTTAGAAGCATAATAAAGTAATTTGCACACAAATCATAAATAGCAACAGTGATAGTGTAGACCACCTTTCCCCAATCTGGTGCCCTCTTGAGGTTTTGGACTACAACTCCCATCATCCCTAGCTAAGACAGCCTGTGGTCAGAATAATGGGAGTTGTAGTTGGCAACAGCTAGAGAGTACCAGGTTGTGTAGACATTGAATTTTCAGCATGTTTCCCCTCCCCCTTGGGACTGAGGTGGTTTGATGGTGGATTTTGACATATATAACTGTCACCTCAAGCTTCCTACATAGCTATAATTTCTGGTCCCATATAGATTGCTTGTAAGCGTGCGTCAGGTCCAGCTTTTCTCTGTCCTGTACAGTGGTACCTTGGGTTAAGTACTTAATTCATTCTGGAGGTCCGTTCTTAACCTGAAACTGTTCTTAACCTGAAGCACCACTTTAGCTAATGGGGCCTCCTGCTGCTGCCGCGCCGCCGGAGCACGATTTCTGTTCTCATCCTGAAGCAAAGTTCTTAACCTGAAGCACTATTTCTGGGTTAGCAGAGTGTGTAACCTGAAGCGTATGTAACCCGAGGTACCACTGTATTTCTGTCTGCAAATCTGGAGTCCCCAGTTGGTTACCCAATCCCTTCCCCAATTTAAGACTAGACAGAATCATAGAATCCTAGAGCTGGAAGGAACCACAAGGGTCATCTAGTCCAGCCCCCTGCAATGCAGGAATCATTTGCCTAACATGGGGTTCAAACTCATGCTCCTGAGATTAAGAGTCTCATGCTCTACCGATTTAGCAATCCCAGCTAATAGCTGCCTGAGACTATTCTGTGCCATTTCTTTACCTGCCTACTATTGGGGGGGGGGGTTTGGGAAGTTCCTCCTCCAGTTATTGAAGAATTGAGATCCCTGGTCAGACTTGCAGAAGAGATGAGGATTAATTTTATTTGCAGATTACAAGGTCATGCCAAACCCTGGGTGAAATGAGCCCCTGTATTAACCCCTCTATGCTTCTAAGTCATTTGGATCAATCTGAATTTAATCATGCATTTTATGAAGTTGTGCTCTGTGCGTATTGATTGTGGCAGTGCTAGGTTGTTTTGGTTTTGCAATTTTATCATAGCCTATGGGTGAAACAAATAAACTAATAGACTGAAGCTGTGCTATTATGTTTTTGCCTTCACCACAATACTCCATTTTCTTAACCACTTGCTTCACAACTTGGCTACTTCTGTTTAATTCTCTCTGAAAACAATCAACTATGAATTTACCCAAGCGTCTTTTCCTGGTAGCTTTAAATAGTTCTTGAATGGATCCGACTCAACTTATTTCTTTGGGCGCTGAAAAATCATTTGACAAAATATATTGGCGGTTTTTATTTGTCACTTTGTAAAAATTTGGATTTCCTCAGGAATTTATGAAGTGAATTAGAATTTTATACCTCCCTCCTAAATTGTATGAACAAATGGTTCCTTCAGATCCAGATTTTAACCATATGGGGATTAATGGCTGAATAACAAAAGTGGACTTTGAGTCCTTATGGTGGCTAAGAAACTTATACTTTTTTGCTATCCACCATCTATTACACAATGGCTTAGAGACCTTACTTCCTTGGTTACATATTTGATATAGGCGCCAATCTCATGCAGATACCTATCTGGACATATTGAACACTTATATTAACTAGCATGTCTATTTTAAAATCTATGTACTGATGGCCATTGTATTTGCAATGGGAACATATGGCCATTTGTTAATAGTATATTTTTATTTTCTCTTTTTTCAGTAGTTTGCTTATTTTTTCCTTTCTCTTTTCTGTTCCTTGTTAAAGCTGCAAGCAAATAAAATAATTTTTTTAAAGCTCTGGTCCCTTAAAGTCAGAAAGGGTTAAAAGGGGGGCCCCTTCATCCCCTTCCATATGGTTCTGATTATCTCCTGGTCCAGGCCTTGAACATTTATCAGTAGGGTGTGCCGAAGCTGACAGTGCTGACTTTAACCAAAGGCAGTAGCCGGCTTATAGCTATCCAGGGATGTCAAGGGATTGGGCAACTAGTCTTGCTTTAGGTGAGTGGGAAAACAGGGTTGTCCACCCTTCCTTTCCTGACAGGTGACTGCAGTTTTTCTGCAGCAGAACTGCCCTAGCTTGCTTTACCATTAAGGCTTATGCAGTACAGTCTTGGACAGTATCATTGTTCAGTGGAGCTTGTGAGGTTGAGGTTTCATAGAAGCATCTTGGACTTGTTCTTTACAACAGAAAGAAGCATAGCTGGTTAAAATGAAGGTGCCATTTTGCTTGTTGTTTAGAAAAAAAGTTCGGAAACCAGAACACTCACTTCCGGTTTTCGATCGTTCAGGAGCTGGAACATTCGACTCCCAAGGCGTTCGGGAGCCAAGGTTCGACTGTGATCCTAGCACATGGTTAGAAAGTTGTTTCTGCAGAAGTGCAAAGTAAAAGAAATGGTTATCTATATGGGTTCCATGGCATTGTCTTGCCAAATGGTGAAGATTAGACAAGGGCCATAACTTAGTGGTAATTATATGTCTCAGGTTCAATCCTTGGCATCTCCTAATAATAATAATAATCTGGGCTGCTCACAACAGAATATTAAAAACACGATAAAACATCAGACATTAAAAACTTCCCTAAACAGGGCTGCCTTCAGGTGTCTTTTAAAAGTCAGATAGTTGTTTATTGACATCTGATGGGATGGCGTTCTAAAGGGCAGGAGCCACTACCGAGAAGGCCCTCTGTCTGGTTCTCTGTAACCTCACTTCTCGCAGTGAGGTTAGAAAGCCCTCAGAGCTGGACCTCAGTTTCCAGCTGGGAAAGATTTCTGTCTGAAACCCTGGAGAGCAGCTGCCGATCAGTGCAGACAACACTGAGCTAGATAGGACAATGGTCTGACATGGTATATTGCCGCTTTCTGTGCTCCTGCTTTCCAAGATTTCTGATTAGGTGTAGAAGTGTGGGAAATACTGTATTTTTTGCTCTATAAGACTCACTTTTTCCCTCCTAAAAAGTAAGGGGAAATGTCTGTGCGTCTTAAGGAGTGAATGTAGGCTGCGCAGCTATCCCAGAAGCCAGAACAGCAAAAGGGATTGCTGCTTTCACTGTGCAGCGATCCCTCTTGCTGTTCTGGCTTCTGAGATTCACAATATTTTTTTTCTTGTTTTCCTCCTCCAAAAACTAGGTGCGTCTTGTGGTCTGGTGCGTCTTGTGGAGCGAAAAATACGGTATCTCATCTACTTTGAGTGGGCACTTAGCTTGTTAAGTGGCGGATTTCATACCATGGTAAATTCCTTCTTTGCAAATAGTCATCTGTAACCCCCCTCGGTCACAGGTAGGGAAAAGGAAGGCCCTGTCTCATGTTCCACATTCTTCAGATAGGGTGCATTCTAGGGAAACACAGTGTGCATCCTGTAAGTCATACAGGTGAACGTCTCACTTGTTCTGACCTTTTCTCCTCTCTTCCTCCTAGGAGCTCACCGGATTGCAAAGATGGAGTCTCAGGCCAGTGATGACGATGCAGCCAGTGAAGTGCTGAGTCACTACAGCAGCGCCAGTGAGACGACCAGTGTGACTGAAGAAGTGACAGGTGAGGGTGGGCAGAAGTTAGAGACGGAAACCCTGGCCTTCTGTGTGTTGAGCAAAACTTTAGATTTTGTAAACACTACTTTCAAACCTCAGGAAGCTCCACACAACATAGTGGTTTTTCTTCCTGGAATGTTTTTTTCACCCTTCAGAATTTAGAGGGATGTGTGTGATAATTTTTGGGGTATGGGGTGGGGAGTCATTGAGAAGGAAGACTTGCTGCTCTACAAAAAAGATTGGGGACAGGAGAATACGTGAGCTTTTTAGCAAAACTTCCACCACATGTTCAGGTTTGTTAGAATCTCCTCCAGGTCATAAGACAGGGAAAGGTGACA
Organism: Podarcis liolepis; assembly: GCF_965112155.1. NCBI lineage: Eukaryota > Metazoa > Chordata > Lepidosauria > Squamata > Lacertidae > Podarcis > Podarcis liolepis. The sequence continues at coordinate 71,902,710 of NC_139555.1, forward strand.
AAATTTGGTTATTTTGGGTTGCAAATTACATTAGCAGATAACATCTGCAGACGAATTCACAAGCTTGCAAAAAAAAGGGGGGAAAAGAAAAACCACCTCACACAACAAACTGGTATGTAGAGTGTCTTAGAATCAAAATAAAGAGTTTTAGGATGCTGTAATGGATGTGATATACCCCACCATGTGACCACATAAAAGGCACACTTCCAGAGACATTGCTTTGTATGAATTTTTTTCCACCGAGTTGGTACTCAGAGTGGCTTTCAACAAAGCAATTAAAAGCATGGATGGTTTAAAAAAATGGTTGCAGGTGTGGTGTTGTTGTTGTTGTTTGCTGTTACTAAAACTTCATTAATTACAGTATAATTCCATTTGAGCTGATACAGTTAAATCTGCTGCCAGGACAATTCATAACTCAAGACTGGTCAAAAGCCTGTTGAGCAAGCGTCTCAAACAAAAAACCTGTTGAAATGCTACGATAAAGAATCCACTAGCAGTTCTGCCAGCACTGTTCAGACTTTCAACCCTTGTTCCCCTTTCTTTAGGGGTACAAGATCTTCAGGCTGTGGGTTTGGATGGTCCAATCTTACTTTAACGCTTTCCTCCCCTGCTCTCATTTTTTCTGTTTTTCCGCAGGAGGTGAAGCAGTGGATGAGCAGGCGCAGCAAGAGGAGGTGGAAGATAAACTGAAGGAGTGCATTGACAATGTGATGGACAAGAGGTGTGAGGCTCATCGGCTTATTCCATGCCCCCCTGAGGATGCTCAGTCCTCCCTGGATTGTTGTTGTTTTTCCCCCACCCCTTTAAAGTTTTCCCTCCCAAAAGTTACTTTTAATTCTGGAAAGTAGTTCTGATTCCTCCAAGCCTGCTCATACGTACAGAAACATAACACTCATCACTTGGGCTGCCTAAGAGAACTGTGTTCCCTGTTAGCATTTAGACTGCTTCAGTGGCAAGCTGCCAACCGGGATAGGCTGGGTGCAGCTCCATTGAGAAGAACTTGGCAGAAGTGCACACAGCGCTTGGCACTTCTCACTACAACCATATGAATTACCGCTGCCCTTCTGGCCATGCTGCCTCGATTATTCAGAGTCAACTTCTGAACTGGGGTGGTGGTCTGCACAGTTCGCAGAACATCATTGACTTAGCCTGCGTTCTGATCTCTGTCACACCATGGAATTATTAGGAGGTGCACACTGGGATATATCATGTATACTTCTGGTGTATTTCCTGATATGCAGAAGCGGTTGGTTCTGAGCCGCAGAGCTATGTACACACTGCCCTCCCCCAGTCAAAAAAAGGTATGTCTCTTGTGCAGGTCAGAGTGCATACTGTGTACCTGTTAACTTCACACTGAATCAGTAGGAATATTGTAGCAGGTGAAGAATTTGCTGAACTGTTCAGAAAGATGAAGTAAATCTGAGCGAGCTGACTTTATTTGGCACTGAACTTGGATTATTGTGAGGCTCTTGCATGGCTCTTGTTATGACTCCCATCTCTCTCTTTCTGACATCTTTCCAGTGCCAAGACACGGCAGGTTGCTCTAGAGAGCCTGCGACTGGCCTTCTCCTCCAAGACGCTCTTTGACTTCCTGTTGGAACGCAGGCTCACCGTGACAGACTCCTTAGAGAAGTGCCTGAAGAAAGGTGGGTCTCTGCAACCTTTAGTACAGCACCATTATTTAATACAGACAGAGTTGATCCAGCCTAACCAAAGCACTTCCAAGTCCCATTTGGTTTCAGCAGGAGAAATGAGCACCTGCTTTAATTAAATCTCTCCCACCGAAAACAACTGGGCATGAAAGTGGTTTGGGTGGATTGTGTTGGCAGTTTCATACTTTTCTAAATAAGGTAACTTCTGGTCATTTTTATTGTCCTTTTGTAATTTGATACTTCTGTCAAGCATAAAGATTGTGAAGTTACCATATTTGATGAATAATAATAATAATAATAATAATTTATTATTTATACCCCTCTCATCTGGCTGGACTTCCCCAGCCACTCTGAGCGGCTAATGTAAACATTTCCACATAAGTTTTCATATATCGTTAACAACCACCTTATAAGATAGGCTAGTGTGATAATCTCCTTGTTACTAGTACGAGCAGAGGGCGACTGCAACTCGCCCCAGGTTTACTGTGAATTTTGAACCAAGGCTTCCTGGCTCTCTCACAAAATGAGGCATGTTAGTGCTGCCGTTCTCCCATCCGTGAAGGACTGGTAGGTTTCTGTGACATCTCCATGTTATATGGCAAAGGGATAGAGCTTTACTTCTCTATGTTCATTTTAACAACTTGCGTGCTTCTTGCCTGCCCTCTTGATGTTGCCTTTGAAATACCCTCTGCATCAGAGATGGTGAGTCATTACAACCCTCCCAGATATTGGGCTACAACTCCCATCAGCCTCAGCCAACATGGCCGATGGTCAGGGATGATAGGAATTGTAGTCAGACAACATCTGGAGGGCCGCAGCATCTTTGTCCCAGTTCTATATCCTGTAGGCAACCTTTTGCCTTTAAAACCACTTTGGAATATTGTGAGACAGTACTGCGCCAGGGCGGAAATGATGCCGCTTCTGGTGCTCTGTGCCCCCGCAATTCTAAGTTTCATAACTGTCCCGTGTTCCCTGTTTTCTTGCACATGACTAGTGCTGTTTTGAATATTTTGCATGAGAGGGAAAGGCAGCTTATTCTCTTCCTCCTCTCAGGTAAAGGGGAGGAGCAGTCCCTTGCTGCTACTGTCCTTACACTACTGTGCCTTCAGATGGGCTCGGGGCCCGAGGGGGAGGAGGTGTTCCGCAGCCTGAAGCCCCTCCTCACCACCATCCTCACAGACTCCTCAGCCAGCCCAATTGCTCGGCAAAGTGTGAGTAGCACTTCTTTTTTTCTGCCTCGGAGGAAATCTTGTGGGAGGGAGATGCTACTGGGCACTCTGGGAAATGGTTTCTTAAAATGGCTACTTGGAATGGCTTTGACGTTGCCTTGTCCTGTCTTCCTTTTTCTCTTCCGTCTCCCCCGGTAGTGTGCCACTGCTCTTGGGATGTGCTGCTACATCGCTGCTGCAGACATGGAGGTAACTTACACTAATTCTTTAACTTGACAGGCGGTAGCCAGCGAAGCAAGAACCTAGATCTCCCTCCCCTCCTGTATGGGGTGGTGTAGTAGTAGCCAGGCAGGGTCAGCAAACTTTTTCAGCAGGGGGCCGGTCCACTGTCCCTCAGATCTTGTGGAGGGCCGGACTATATTTTTTGGGGGCGGATGACCGAATTCCTATGCCCCACAAATAACCCAGAAATGCATTTTAAATAAAAGGACACATTCTACTCATGTAAAAACATGCTGATTCCCTGACCGTCCATGGGCCGGATTTAGGCGATTGGGCCGGATCCAGCCCCCGGGCCTTAGTTTGTCTACTCATGACTAGAGTGTCTTTGAATACTGATCCTTGGAGTTTGTCAGGTCTAGATTAGTTGTAAGAGTGCCCGACTCCACCTTGCTCTCAAATTGTTTCAGAGAGTATTTGTTACTTTCTGAAAAGTGGTTAGCCTAGTATTGATCCCCTTAAGTGTTTTAGGGAAGCCATTCATTTTGCATTGAGAAACAGCCCCTTGACTAGAGATTCCTTGCATAACTCAGTCTATTGAGACTCTTCCATAGTCCCTTCTGATTAAATAGCTCCTGGTTTTTCCACCCACGGTTTTTATCCCATGCTGCTTCTCTGGTGTACCACTTAGCTATTGCTTTTGTAGTTACACAGAGGACTGGCTACCTCACTACAGGTAGAGCCAATTCCTTTTGGATCAGCCCAGAGAGGTGGGACTAAGGTGAGCTGCTCTCTGCATTAGGACATGGTCATAGCTGGACTTACCTATTCAAGTTGAAACTGGTGATTTAAGGCTTCATTCACCAAAATGGACTCATTCTTCATGCACAGGAATACTTAACAGATTTACAAGGGGAAAGCACATACTGTAAGTGCTTTGAGGTGTGCGTTTCATTTCTAGAATAAAAGAGAACAAGAATAAGCACTTTGGGTGTCATAGAACTTTAGGGCTGCAGTTGACCCAACTTTCCTGCATTGGCAAACCTGGCTCCCTCAGAGTTGATTGCCAGCGAAATGTGAACCCAGATTATGTGCCACCCTGAAGCCCCAGCATAGTTCACCCAGAAACTTAGATACTCTTCTGGTTTATTGTATCCTTTTTAGTTTCTCTTATTGTTTCTGTGAGAACTGACTGATCACTTCCCACCCCTTCCAGGACTTGGTTTCCTGTCTTGCCTGCCTAGAAGGCATCTTTGGCAGTTCCTGCAGCACGGATGCCAGCTTGGTGCCCTCTCAGCACAGTCCTCTGCTCCAGACCTTGCATTGCAATGCACTCCAGTCATGGTCTCTGCTCCTCACCATCTGCCCAAGCACCCAGATCAAGAAGATTCTGGACAAGTGAGTGTTGAGATTGAGTGCAGGGTAAGAGGTGGGGAAGTAGCTTGATGATCAGAATGGGGAAAGGGTGGCTTATTCTGTGGTTAGCCATCTTATTCTGCCTCCACTGTTGGAGGTGCAGTCAGCTTCTGACGGCCAGTTGCTGGGAATCAGAAGCAGAGACGGTGCTGTTCCGCTCTGGTCTTCTTTGCGGGCTTCCCATGGGCATCTGGTTGGCCACTGTGAGACTAGATGGGCCACTTGCCTGATCAAGCAGGGCTGTTCTTACATTCTTACCTTGTGCTCTCCTTCTACAGTCACTTACCCAAGTTGCCTCTGATGCTGTCCAGTGATAACGTCAACCTTCGGATTGTGGCAGGTGAAACGATTGCACTGCTCTTTGAACTGGCTCGAGACATGGAGGTAGGATATAGCACTTCCTGATACTTGCATGCACACATGTGAGGTCCCTCTTCTGCTCGTGACCATGCAATATTGGAGGCAATATTGCACTGAACGCCAGCTTCTAGGGAGCAGAAAGGTCTGCTGCCTTCGTATTGCAGAGCCCTGTTATTGCCCATTGTGAGAAACAGGTTGCCCAACTAGATAGGCCTTTGGTCTGGTCCAGCAAGGCTCATCTTGGGTTCTTGTGGCCCCTGAGACCTTTGCCAATTAGCAGGGGTGTGGTGGGTGGGGACTTAAGAAGATCCCTTCTGGATCAGGTCAATGGCTTATCTACTCCAGCCTCCTGTTCCCACAGTAGCCAACCAGATGCATATGGGAAGCCTGCAAGCTGGTTGGAAGACCCAGTGAAGAAAATAATAGTCTTGACAGCAATTCCAAATCTTATCAACTTCCAAGTTGCATTCCCTGTGTGCACACGAACACACACACGCTCTCTTAGTATCTTAGGATATGATAATCATTTGAAGCAAACCCTGTGATCTCCTTTAGCTTTGTGTTGATAAAAGACTGCCTTAGAAAATTTAATCTTGAGTAAAATGCTGTCCCACTCAAAATTTGTGAGTAAATATGAGGAAAGGGTGGATCGGTCTACTTTGTTGTCTTTGTCCATTTTGCACATATTCATGAGTTGTTTCATATGGTTTCTGCAGCCACCTTTTTATTGCAAAACACTCCTTTTATCCTAAAATACACATTTTCTAAATGTATGTCAGCACATTGTTGCTGTTTTTTTAAACTGAGCGTTGAATTGCAAAATTCATGTGTGAAATCCAAATTGAAAACTAATTTCCAATCTACACATTAGTCCAGGAAGTCAGGTTGGCTTGCAGTGGAATTCACAGGAATTGAATTCCTCAGATGTAGGGATCTGAGGCATAGGATCCTGTTCCTTAAATGAATGTGGACCGATAAAAGACTGATAAAAGTACATGCCTGGACAGCAGGTGCCGGGAGCCCCATTTCAGGCCACAGAGAGTTTCCCGAAGGAGTTGTGAGATGCAGATACAAAAAGTAAAACTAGGGAAAGAGCTGCAGCCTCTCTATCCTTTTGCACCTCTCGCTGCCTTTTGGGTGGCCTGCAAGTTGAAGCTTCTGCTTGACACCGTTCATCTTTTTTGTTGTTGTCCATAGGAGGATTTCTTTTATGAAGACACTGACCTGCTCTGCACAAAACTGAAAGCCCTGGCCACAGACAGCAACAAGTACAGAGCCAAGACCGACCGGCGCAAGCAGCGCTCCATCTTCCGCGATGTGCTGCATTTCATTGAGGTGCCTTGCCCGGCTCATGCCGCCCTTGCCTAGTTCAGAAGAGGGCTCCTCCCTCCGCATTGCTTCAACCCTTAGATTTCCCAGAAGAACAAGGCACAGGGACTTGAGGGCCTTTATAGAATTGTGCTCCTTTAACTCCATCTTTGTGATGCACAGGCTGCTACTATTCTGAGGAAAAATGCACTCCGTGCATGTTTAAGAGCCATTCTCATCTTTTTTTGCCCCCATAATGTTCCATGTGTTCCAATCTTATGACCTGGTGTTCAAAATCTGTCTCAGATGAAAGCTCTGGGCTTACCCTCACGTTCCTGGAAAGGGAGGAAGGGAGCGTGTCAGTAGAGGGTTTTCTCTGTGAGCACTTAGGGCAGCTCTGCTGTCCTGCTTTCCAGGACATAGTATCCATGAAACTCTCTGTGGTAGGCACTGGGGTAGTGTGGTGCTTGCATGAAATGCCTGTGAGTGGCTTTCTTCTGCTGTGAGGTAGCGTCCATGAAGCTGCCACTTTTCAGCAGTAAGAGAGACAACATGGTGCTGAGCTTTGCTCGTGAGATGTGGGGTGAGATGAACTTCCGCTCTCTCTTTCTCTACGGAGTCTCCAGCTGCCTTTTCTTCCCTGCTCCAGAATGGGGAGTGCCATGAGGAGACGATCAAGTTTGGACTGGAGTGTATGTATGTGGACAGCTGGGCAAGGAGGAGAACATACAATGCCTTCAAAGAGGCTCTTGGCTCTGGGGTCAGGCACCACCTTCAGGTAAGGGCAGAAGAGTCCACGTGGGGCTCCTAAGGTTTATTCCTTGCCTTTGTGCTGGTCTACCGGGGCTGCTGCTCTCTCGGCTCCAAGAATTTCCACTAAATGGGTGTTGTCGTCTTGCCCACAGAACAATGAGCTCCTGCGTGAGATATTTGAGCTGGGGCCCCCGCTAGTGCTGGATGCTGCAGCTATTAAAGCCAGCAAGATATCGCGTTTTGAGAAGGTACGTCAGCGGTGCTCCTAGTATTTCTGCTGCCATTGGCTCCCTCACTTTGCTTTGTTAAGTTTCGGTGTTATTTTCTTCTCTGCAACATCAGCAAACCTGTGTGCATCTTTCCCCACCAATGGCAGCTTGCCATAGACAGCCTATTTCCTAGTAACAACCTTTAGGTTATGTGACCACTCTGGCCCTCTAGAGAAATGTGCAGTGGCATAGCCAGATTATGGCTGAAATGCAAGTCTTCAGATGGTGTGGAGGTGACATGTAGAAACCAGTAAATGTGTGTGTTTTAGGCAGGGGGCGAGGGGTGTGTGTGTGTGTATGTAATATAATAAAACCAGGTGCTGGGGGCAAAGGAGAGGGGGTTCTTGCCGTGCCTGTGAATGCCCCTGAGGCATAGCCAGCAACTTCTGCAGACACAGTGTTGGACTACATGTCTCTTTTGGTCTGATTTGGCAGAGTTTTTCTGATATTCCCTCAGCTAATTTCCCCCTCTGTCTCTCTTTCTTTTCTCTTTCTGCATCCCCACAGCACCTCTACAACTCGGCTGCTTTCAAGGCCCGGACGAAAGCAAGGAGCCGTGTTCGAGATAAGCGAGCCGACGTCCTTTGAGGGAGGCTTGTTTCCTCCTCCTCTTGCTGCTGCCGCTGCTGCTGCCGCCTTCCATACAAGCCAATGCGCTACAGACCTGGAACACTGTGAACCTTGTGGGTGGAGGGAGAGCCTGGGGCAAAGGAGCCCTGTTGCCTTCTCTCTTTACGAAAGCTGGGCTTGTGCCATGCCCCCCTCTGCTCCCCCACCATTGTCTGGGGGCTTTTATATATGTACAGAATAATATTTAAATGTCTTGTCTCGAATGTTTGAATCGTGGCGGGATGGCAATGGGCAGGTGCCATTTTTATTTTTTTAACCAAAAAAAAAATATCTAAGCGAGGTTGGGTAGTGGGGAGGCTTATTTTTCCTCCCCACTGCTTTTTTAAGCCAGTGATTCTTTTTTTAAAAAGCCCCATCTTTCCCCCTGTCTCTGATGCGGAACACATCCTGCAGTTGCCGTTGCAGTGTGTGCAGTGAAATCAAGGACTAGATCTTCCCACCCCCTTCCGCGGTGAGAACTTCCAGTGAGGTACCCAGTGCAGGAGGCTGGCTTAGTTGTAAGGCTAAAGGCTGCAGTTGTCCAGGATGGAGGTGGCGAAAGTACCGGCTTGAGGTTTGGTGCCTTGGGTTCTTCCCCTCCGGTGTTGAAGATACTTTGCCTTTGGGTTGAATGAAATGTACACTAGAAATCAGTGTGGTTGTTTATTAAAGGCTGGGCTGACAGCACCATGAAAGGGGCTGTACCTCTTCTCTGCTCATGCAGCTGCTATTTTTTGCAGCCTCTCTCTGACACCCATCACTGTCTTTAACTCTGTTCTCTCACGTGATTATAATGCTCAGTTTTACTCCGCACTTGCATGGCTGCTGCTTCTCTTTTCTTCTTCTTTGATGGCAGAATGAAAAGCCAACAAAAGCCTCAGGGCAAAGAAAGGGCCCGTCCTCTGGCCACCCTGGCAAAGCTCCTCATAGTGGGGCATGTTCCCCTGTTGTAGGAGAAGAGTCCTGTGGCTTATTTGGCTGGTGTAAAGTTGGTGTGTGGTGCTTTGCCCTGCTCAGTGGGCCCTCCTGCCTTCAGAAAGCTGAATTCTGTGAGCATATATTGCATAATTTATTTTAAGTCTGCTATGTGGTGGTGAGCTATACAGGGGCCCCGTTACTTTGACAGCTGCAATTCTTGCTATCCCTCATCATTTTTTTCAAGGCATGGTCTACGTGCTTCCTCTTTTGTGCAGCTGTAAAGACTGATATCCAGATTAATATATAATAGGAGTGATCTGGACCAGCTAGTTGTATTATGCTTCCATTGATTTCAGCGCGGCTTAGGTGAAACTAACTTAGTTTGCATCAGATCCTGTATAAATGTATACTATCCTTGTGCTCTCTCATTCATTCACATACAACTACATATTCTTAGGAGGTTGAATTCTATGCCTAAAGTTAGTCTGTGTTTCTGCAGTGCTCACTTGCACAGAATCCTAGCCTTGCACTTGAGTACCAGGAAATCAGCAAATGGAGGAATCTGGCAGTATGAAGAACTGCCGCTCACCGTTTTGCTTCCCTCATTTGGCTTCTCTGTAATGTATTTTGGGGGATTTTGACATCACAAATAGGATAAGGGTGTGTGTGTGTGTGTGTGTGTGTATAAAGCTTCAAACCTTTGCTGTCCAGACTGGAGACATAGCACATCATCGTCACAGAGCAGAGTTAATGGAAAGTACGCTTTTTCTCCTGGTACCTTGCTCTATTGATCTCTGAAACACATTGCCTCACTTTCATAGTGTTGCCAGCAGAAAATGCCCATGTTGGCCTATTTGGCTTTAAATCGAGAGAAGATATTAAACATAAAGTGGTAGGTGAAAAGCCATATTCCTATTGACATGACCTCATCAGCAGTGGTGTATGGGCATAGAACTTATGTCTGGGGGTTGAAAAGTTGCAAGCTTCATAGATATTTGCAGAATTAATCAGGGGTGTCCTGTTGTGCGTCCTGCAGCTCAGGAGTTGTGCTGTGCCTTTCCTTCCCATACATACTCAGACTCCAGCTGAGTTGTGCAGATCTGTACAATGAATGCATGCATTATTATTATTTATTAGGTTTGTTAGTCGCTTGCGATCTGAAGGTCTCCAAGTGACTTACAGTACTTACCATGTGATATGTACCCCCATATCGCAAGGCATATTGAGTAGTTCCTCCCAGAAAGCAATTGCTCAAGAGGATTTGCCCTTGCCTAGTGCCAAACTGAAGGGTTGTCCTAACTCTTGTGTTTGGGCCACCAGGAATTCTGCTGCTGGCTTCCTGCCATTCTTTTTACTCCAGGTTCAGTTGTGAACTTTGGGGCTGGTGCATCAAAGCAGGGAGTCTACATGTCTGCATTGCTATGACTGTAGTTAGAATCAGAGTGTAGAATTCGGATAATTTCAGCTATCCCTTTTTGTTTTAAAATAAAATCTAGCTTCCTTGAAGAACAGACTGGGACCATATACCCATTTTTTTCCTTCAGAAACGGTCTTGAAAAACGAGTATCCGGAATCCTGTGCACTGTCGAGTGGGGGGGGGCAGGAATTAGGCGCTAATTAAGGAAAGGACAGGCTCATATGTCACATTTACATGTAATTGTTCAACAAAAGCAAGGTATTGTGGCCGCAGAGAGGTTTGACATAGGTAGTTCAAGCTGCTTCCGTTTTAGCAGCCTGAGAGAACACAAGGGTTTCCTTCTGCTCTGCCAGTGTGGTGTAGTGGTTAAGAGCGGTAGTCTCGTAATCTGGGGAACCGGGTTCGCGTCTCCGCTCCTCCACATGCAGCTGCTGGGTGACTTTGGGCCAGTCATACTTCTTTGAAGTCTCTCAGCCCCACTCACCTCACAGTGTTTGTTGTGGGGGAGGAAGGGAAAGGAGAATGTTAGCCGCTTTGAGACTCCTTAAAGGGAGTGAAAGTCGGGATATCAAATCCAAACTCTTCTTCTTCTTCTACTGCTCCAAGCCTAGTTTGTAGGCCGACGGTCCCTCTTCACCAGATAGAGCCTGGGCAGATTTTAGTGCTGATCAGTTGAAGAGAGAAGCACAGCTTGGCAAAGGAAGCCTGTGAGTTTCGTCGTCATTTATTAAAACATTTCTGCAAAGGTGCCCCATGGGCAACAATTAAGAGGTGGGTATAAAGTAGAGCAACATAGTGCAAATAAGGTGCTGAAAATAGTTCTCAAAAGTGTATCTGAGGCGCTAAGGAAAGGCCCTCTGCATCAGTCTCTTCCTGTCTGTCCCTCCTCTCTTCAGGCAGATGCCAGTCCTGCAGCCAGTGCTGCCCATAGGGCACATCAACCTCAGCAGCACCCCACCAGTGAGTTGGGGGAGGTTGCTTAAAGGTTTGCATAGTCTAGACCAACACATGTCCATCCTCAACGTGCCAAGCAGTGAGTCAATTTTCCCATCCGGCTCCCCAAAGAAAATGTTTGCGGGGGGGTTAAAAGGTAGGACTCTCTCAGGTTTGAAATCCTGAATCGCTGGCATTTAGCTGCCTCCATAGCTGTAGGCTCACAGCTCTCATTTCTCGGATGGCCTCCTCCTGGGACTCCAGCCACTGGGCAAGGACACGCAGTGACTCACGCTGCAAGACTGCAGAGAGGAGAAGCAGAAACCACGTGACTAAACAGCCTCTCTGTTTTATTTTTTGGAGAAATGTATCGCAGGCACTGTAACTTTCACCATTTTGACACTCATTTTCAAGAGCAGTTTACCACCAGGCACATCAGACTTGTACGTTGCCTTGCTAAGAGCGGACTGAGGAGCTCTTCTGCCAATATAAATTGTCTGAAATATTTTACAGACAGAATGTTGATGAAGCAGCACTATGGGAGCCGTCACCAGAACGGTGAGGGAGCAAACTCGTTCTCTGGTGGAGTTTGAGGGACCCCATTACATAGAGAGGATTCCCCCAAATCCAGAGGACAATCCTAATGCTGAAGATTACATACCTTGGTTTATATTATTCTTGGACCTCAATAACTCAATACCATACTTCCCGTTCAGGCGATCTGTAAACGGCCCTAATATCCTCAGATGAAGGGCGGTATATAAATTTAATAGTAAAATAATAAATAATTCCGGTGACAGACTCCTTCATCAAAGCAATGGCTGAAGAGCCATGCTGTAGTTGTTTTCCTGCATAAGCAGAGGGCTGGACTACATGGTCTTTTGAGGTGCCATCAAGGGACCCCAAGAGTCCTCTCGTCCAACCCCCTGTAAATTCTAAGGCCCACTAGCTATGGGGCAGCAGTCCTCTGGTAACTAAAGGGTGGTTTGGAAAAACTTCCTATTGCATTGGTCAAGAGTACTTCACATTGGACTTCAGCACAATCTGTTTCAGTCTGGGGATGTCCTTAGGTCACATCTGTGGCAGACCCTTCGCAAAATGTAAGCTGAGGTATAGCTTCCTGGAAAGCTGGATGTGAGGACAATAAGTTCACAACAGTTGCATCCTTAGAAGTGGATGGGTGAGAATTCAAGTGCTCAAGGGGAACAGACTGGATTCTGTACTCCACAAAGTAATGGCTCAGGATCTGTGGTGTATATATGCATTTGGAAGTTTGACAGAAAGTGCTGAGGATTCCACAGAATGGGGTACCGTTTGAGCTACTGTTTTAAGCCTATGTTTCTCAGTGGATGCCCAAATAACTTACCTGTTTTATGGTACTTTCTCCTGCATTGCCCAGAAGAACCACTATGGGGCATGATAGGTCCTCAGTTTCCTACCACCCACATTTCATCTTGCATACGGTCTGTTACCTGGGACTGGCCAGATGGAAGTCCTTGGGTCCCACAGAGCCACCCTCATCCCTGGCCCCCATGGTGGTAGGTACCAATTCCCACCAGGAACGCCTTATTGTCAAGAACGGCCCACCAGACCCCGAACCTACCACTCAGATACACGGCCAGTGTGGCTAGGCCGAGGCTGGCCACTACGAGCACCCCGAGGAGAGCAAAGAAGCTTGCAGGGCAACATGTCGGACCGAAGCAAGGGCAGCAGGTGAACGCAGGGAGGAGATGGAGATTCTGGACGGGTAGAAAGGACGTGTCCTCTTCGTTTGGGAAAGTGAAATGTTTGGAGGACGTGCTGTGAGGTGTCCATGGGCTGTTGGGCTGAGATGGGCTGCCCCCTGGAAAAGAAGGGGAGAGAGAGAGAGGAATGAGCAGGAGTGGGGAAGCAGCCACTGTTGATTTATATTAGGCTGGTGGGGGGAGGGCTCATGTCTAGGGCCTCAAACTGCCCCCTTAGGCATCTGGCTGACACAGGGCTTTCCCCAGGCCACATAGGTCCCTCAAGTTATTTTATCTTGTGTCCTTGAACTCTTGGCGATGCCTTGCTTACCTGGATCAAAGGACAGAGAGAGTTGTGTGAGAGGAGGTGTCGAATCCTGACTCGGCCCCAGACACACTGATCAGATGTTTGGAAGCTGTGGCTGGATGGTTACGTGGGAGCCGGTTGAAGTTAAATCCTTCGAAGACAGAGGTCCTTTGGCTGGGAAGGGACGATATGGGATTGGGGGGGCAACTCCCATCTCTTGCGGGGGTGCAATTAGTGCCAGCACCGTCCGTTAAGAGTTTGGGTGTAATCTTCGACACCTCCCTTTCCATGGAGGTGCAGATTGCAGCTACAGCAAAGGCAGCATTTTTTCATCTCCACCAAGCTAAGCAGTTTGCTCCTTACCTCTCTCACCCTGACCTAGCCACTGTGATCCACGCAACGGTCACCTCCAGACTGGATTATTGTAACTCGCTCTACGTGGACTGCCCTTGAGACTGACCCAGAAACTCCAGCGGGTGCAGAATGCCGCGGCGAGACTCCTTACGGGGTCCTCGCTGCGAGATCACATTCACCCGGTGCTATACCAGCTGCACTGGCTCCCGGTGGGGTACAGGATCAGGTTTAAGGTGCTGGTTTTAACCTTTAAAGCCCTATACGGCCTAGGACCCTCGTACCTACGGGTCCGCCTCTCCTGGTATGTCCCACAGAGGAACTTACGGTCTTCAAATAAAAACATCTTGAAGGTCCCAGGCCACAGAGAGGTTAGGCTGGCCTCAACTAGAGCCAGGGCTTTTTCGGCTGTGGCTCCAATCTGGTGGAACGCTCTGTCACAAGAGACTAGGGCCCTGCGGGACTTGACATCTTTCCGCAGGGCCTGCAAGACAGAGCTGTTCCGCCAATCCTTTGGCCAGGGCACAGCCTGACTCCCTCCTTTGGCAATCTTCACAGAACTCTACCCAATGGTTGCCATCAATTTGATTTGAAGTAATTTTTTAATGAAATGATTTTAAAATGTTGTCTTATTTTATTGTTGTTAGCCGCCCTGAGCCCGGCTTCGGCTGGGGAGGGCGGGATATAAATAAAATTTATTATTATTATTATTATCCTCTGACTTCTCAAGACTGGAATATAGCCTGCTTTACACAAGTAAGAGTCGCATCCACTGCTCTGCCCACTTCTGCCTCAGCCATTCTCACCCTGCTCACCTCCTGCTGGTTGCCCATGAGGAAATGTGGCCTTTGGGCTAAAAAAGTTTTCCCACCCATATTAGCCGATGTAATAGCCCAGCGCTACCTCAGCTCACAGTGTCCTATTTTCATGGGGAAAGCTCACTACTGGTCTAGGGTCTTCTTCCTACTGGTGTTTAGTTACTCTGGGCACACATGAGGTTGCTTGAGTTCAACTCAGGGTGCTGGGTACTACATACCTTCTGAGACCCTGCCGCTCTCACGTCCGCCAGATGCATAATGCAGGTCACTGATGGACTCTACCGCATGCAAGTTTATTTCTGCCATGCCATTTTCAATGAGTTCCCTATCGGAGGAAGCAGCATCCTTCGCCATGGTGTCTGCACAGGAAAGAGTGGTTTGGCGTATGAGAGGTGGAAGAGCGTCACTGCTGTTTTTTTCAGTAAGGAAGAAGGCTTTCCTAGAAAAGACCTGATGCTCTGCTAGTGCAGGAGGATAAGAGCCTCCCTTCCCCCACTCTCCACTCTCCATTCACTCTCTCCACCATCCCACCAAGTCTTTTGGTAGATACCAAAGAAGCCGCTCCCCGTAATCTGTTCTCTTAACAACTGTCATTTTTCTAGAGCTGCTCTAGTCATTTTTCTAGAGCTCCCGTGTGCCTTCTGTTGTTACACTTGCTGGTATGTTTGATGCGACGGCTCTGCCTTTAGCCATATTGTGTGAGATGAGGCCCTGAGAGACAGTAACTAGCAAAGATTTACATCCCCCACCCACTTGGGTTCTTGTGAGCCTGAGACCATCTTCCATTACCAATTGGCTGAGACAGGTGAAACCCCCCCCCCGACTTTAATACTTCAGATTCTGCCACTTAAGAGAATATGCACCACTTACCCTTGCTGTGTTTCTGCCCTTTCCCCATTTAAACTTCTTAGCAGCACATCCAGGGACAGGATTTCCAGTGCCTCTTTAGCAGGGATGGAATCCTGGACAGTCTCTGCTGTCCTATGTAATAAGCCCCTGTACCTTAATATAACCACTGGCCTCTTCCCATGGCCTGATTGTACACATACCATATGACCCAGAGGCTCATTTGTCAAGCTGCAGAAACTTCAAGCCTGAGCTGTATATGTTGCTGCTACTGCTACCTGGCTGTCATTCCTTGCCTTTCGAGAAGCAGATTTATGCTTTTGCATATAGATCTTCCTAGTTACTGACTTTTTATTCATTTGCTTGTGTTACTTTCTTTGTGCTTTCCCAAACTCTTTAATGGTGACACAGGTAAACATTCAACAGGTGAAGCCTATCAGAGAATTGTAGACTTGGAAGGGACTATGAAGATAATCTCTAGTCCAGCCCATTGCAACGCATAAATCTTTTGCCCAATGTGGAGCTTGAATCCACAACCATGAGATTAAGAGTCTCATGCTCTACCAACTGGAGATATAGACAACTTTGCCTGGGGAACAACTGCCTGTTAAATAGTAGCTGAAAGAACAACACTCTGCCAGGGTGGGGAGAGGACTAAGTTGGCAACCTTATCCTTAGCAGGAATGCTTTCCTGATTACAGAAGTGTTGCCAGCTAGGTCTTGGCTCAAATTTACAGGCACTTTGGGATCGTATCTTTCAAGGACACAAAGGACATGACGACCTAATTACACTTAGCACAGCAGTGTCACCTTTTCCCAGAGAGGGAAAATACGTTTAATTACAGGATAAGACAGAAATTCAACATGTGACATTCTCTCTGATTCTCTGTTGGAATAAAAAGGCCACAGTTGTGGAATTTCTGTTTGCTGACCATCTGTTAAAGGCACAGTAGCAGCACTGGAAAAGTTCTTACACTTCCACATGTTTACTCAAAATTAGTTGTGCTGAGATTACATGTCTGAAATTAGTTTTTTTTTGGGGGGGGGCCATTTTTAAGCACGTTTTATAGGTGAAGTAGGTGGGCTGTACACTACGCAAGTGCCTAGACAAAGAAAATGCCATGTTAATTAATCAAAATAAAAGAGGTTAATTGTAGAATTGTAAAAGGCTACCATAAAAATGCTTTGGTTGAGTGGAGAAGAATGGTCCTTTCAATAAAAACATTGGGTGTGGGCCAAATTGCTACATGATGTTAATTGCTATAACACGGCCCTTAGATTGTGTTAGGGAGCAAACAACCATGTTAATTGATAATATGAATACGGTTGTAAAATGGAGTGGTTATTATAATCAGGGTGAATGACTATAAGAACTGAACTGAGTGTTGAAATGGGAGGCATTCCTATGAAAGTTAGACACGTAGACATAATTGCATAGCAGGAGGGGCCAGGCTACATTGCCTGATCTTGCCTGTAATATCTCACATCCCACCAACCCAGATCCCTATGTCCATGAGTTGAAAGCAGACATCTGCAGAGGGGTGCCTAGTCACACACAGTTGAACATTTATTTATTTAATAGCATTTATGTACTACTTGGCTGTAAACAGAGCCTCTAGTCTAAGTGGTTTACAAAAAATAAAATTCTAAGGTTGTCAATAAAAGACAAGTTAAAAACGGGTATTTTGAAAATTCAAAATATAATTTTGGACTACATCTCCCAACATTCCAAGTTAGCGGGACCGGTAGTCAGAGTTGGGCATGTGATGGCAAGAGGGACACTTCATCCCTATATGTGGAGATTTTCTGAATAGTGCTTTGGTTGTGTCAGAATCAAAGAATATAAAGCATTTAGCTGTGGATTATACTTCAGTGTGACTTGGATTGTGATATATATTTTCCAAGTTGTCATGGCAGGGTATTGGGGAAAGTTGGCAATTAGCAATAATGGTGCCTCAGATTAACCTCATTGGCTACGATACTGCCACTGCTCAAAGCTAATGGGACTCACCTCAGCAGTAAAAAACTAGTGCCTATGTCTGGGCTGTACCACTTCTGAATGCAAGGGGCATAGAATCACAGAACCATAGAGACGGAAGGTACCCTGAGGGTCATCTAGTCCAACCCCTTGCAATGTAGGAATCTCCGCGAAAGCATTTGTGACATGATGCACATCCTCAGTGTGTGCATGTCTGCATCATATGTGTGCTCGTTCCCTTCCATACAGAAAGACTTCCTGAAAAAGGTAAAACTAGATGTGAGGGAGAAGGGCTCCTTTTCACTGACATAACTAGCTTTCTGTGTGGAGGAAGGCTTGCCCCCTCCCGACCACAGATGTGTCTTCTGCCATGTGAAAACTGGGCCCACTTGCTGCTCTATTTGCTAGACTGTGCAGAAAGATTCTGGTGGGATGTTGCAAGCTCCCCTTTTTAAGCAGTTAACTTACATCTCAGCCTCCGGAAGTATTTTTCTCTTTGAACATCAATTCCTTTGCTTTTAAAAGTAGTTTGTAACAAGTTTATTTGACTGATGTTCAAATGTTCATCTGGTTCCCATTGAACTTAGAGGATGTTTCTGATTCCGACAAGGAGACACATTCACATCTGAGAGCGATGTTCTCATACAATCAAGCTCAGCTAGAGCTAGATGGGGTCCATTAACTATCCAGCTACATTTTGAGGGCCCATCATATTTCCTGCAGCAATCGAGTTAAACAGGATCTTAAAATGTAACTTTGGCCTTTCTCCAATGTCCCCTTCAGTTGCCAGTTCCATATTACCCATGTATCATTTCCACAGTGTGGAATGCAAGGAATACCAAGACGCAGAACAAAGCTTTTGTTCCTAACTACAATTTAGGGCAGTCTTGCTTTCAACATTTCAATCATCATGCAACAATGTGTTTGAATAGGCACGCAAAGAACTATTTTAGGGCGACATCTGTCTTCACTGTAGCTGAGTGAGCAGGAAGCAACTTTTAATTGCTTTAATTTGCATTGCATTGAGAAGGAATTGTCTGTGTGAATCAGGTCCTATTGTCCTCTATTGGCAACTCAAGGGCAGGTCATCTTGTAAAACACCACAACTGTATTATTTTGAAACCCTATGTGGTCTGTATATTCTGCTGCGTGGGCAGAGTCCTATAGCTGAAGCAGGTTTTATTGCTGAAGCAACAGAGGCAACACGCCACAAGGGTGACTCCTACCCCTAGGTTATAGTAGTAAATAGGCCCACATGGTTGGGTAAAAGTGGAATCTTGACTGAAGCAGCAAATGGGACTGCGGTGAGTAAATGGTATGAGGGAGGCTTAGTGTTGGGGCTTGCACCGGGCTCTTCAATAAGCAGCCACTGCCTCTGAGTCAGGAGCCGGTCACTCTGACTGGACGGCACATGACAGGCTTCCATGACTTGGACCGAAGGCAGCAGGAGTGACTCAGCCATGTCTGAAGAAGTGTGCATGCACACAAAAACTCATACCAGTAACAAATTTAGTTGGTCTCTAAGGTGCTACTGGAAGGAATTTTTAAAATTTTGTTTCAGCCATGTCTGAGAGAGTTAGCAAGCGTGGGGAGAGCTGTGGCTTAAATCTCAACCAAATAGGCTTGCACCTAGATAATTTTCATCCCTCTTGCCTGTGCCAGGATCAGGCTCTTATGGACAATGTGTTTCATTCTTTTGAACCTGTTCAGCTACAGCAATATGCTCTCAAACCTCTGCTTTGAATTTCTCAGACCTGCACCAACTACAGCCACCAGCCAGGAAAAGCTCAGGTCCTTTGACAACAATTCCCCCACAACCCCCACATAAAGTCGAGAGCAGCCAAAATTCTCTCTCATTTCCAGCTGCCACCCTCATTGCTCACTGGGCCGGCGGCAGTGACAGACGAGCTGTCCTCTGTCCTTTGAACATCGTGACATGGCTTGAGACCCAGGCCTCCTGTCGCCAGGAAGGCAAGAGAATCAGATCTCCTGGTCGAGTTTTGCAGCCTGGCCCTCCAAAGAGGTGCTAGAGTCACGTCTCAATGACTAGAAGATTAACCCTACTTCAACACGCTCTCTACAACTCACTCTCTCTCCCCCCTCCCCAAAACCCCCAGACCATACCTTCTCCAGTGTCACTGGACATCCCCAGAACCAGAGTCCTCTGTGTGTGGCTGTTGCAGAAGCTGTGAGGGGCCTGTGTGCAGATCCCCCTGGGACCTGGTGGGGAAGTAAACACAGGCTTCTGCCTGTCATATCAGCTGCTCAAGCTTAAAATAGGAATAAGTGGAGCCCAAGGAGGAGCTATAGATAGAGACCAAACAGAGGGGCTGGAGAGGATACAGTGGGGGCTTATGTTAAGTGAGTGCTGGGAAAAGAAAGAGCAGGCAGGCTGGCAGAATGCAGAAAGGCTACTGTGTTGGGGAGAGAGACAACTGTGGCAGGAAGGCAACAGTTTCCTAAGAACAACAAAGGTAGGATGAAGGAGTCAGTATGGAGGAGGGGGAAAGCACAGAACCCTTATTTTATTTATTTAGTTACTGGCTCTTCCTGTCTCCATATTATTAGATCAGGCTGAGAGTGAGGGACTGGCCCAAGGTCCCTCACTCAGCTTCATGGCCGAGTGAGGATTTGAACTCAAGCCCTAGCCCAACATTCCAACCACGGCTCTTAGGTTAGCGAAATGGAAAATCAGATTATTCTCCCTCCTGAACAGAGATCTCCCCACCACCACCAAATTGGTAACAGAAAGCAGCTAAGCGGCATCATTGCAAATGTTTTATCCGATTTTAAAACGCCTGAACTAGTACACTTCAGTGTGAGTCAGTGAACGGTGCAAGACTGAGATTTTTGCCCAGGGAGCCAAACTTATATATTTCCATATGTAATTTTGTACAGATTCTACCTACTTAGAACCAGAAGAAACATCTTCAGGTAACTTTTCTCCTTGTTTTAAACAAAAACAAGTGTGAAAACAAATGTATCCCACAAATATATAAAAAAACCCCACTGTCATGCATTCACAGTTTGCCCTTTGATATTTGAATCCGTATTTGTTGTCTCGCCATTTATCTGATACTTAAAATTTGCTGGCTGACACTGTATAGTGGATGATATTCAATAATTATGCACAACACTACAAAAGCCTTGAACAATTCCAGTCCCAGAGCAAAAACAAGAAGAGTGGTATGACTTGATCTCGCTGTACAGTAGCTTGCCATTTTCCCAGTTAATGATCAACCCTAAAACATCCAGATAAGCCCATTCAGTCATATGGAAACATATTGTGTAGCCTTTCAGGCACAACCAACCAGAAAATGCTCTTTTAAACTAATGACTGTTCCTATCAAGTTGGGCTTGCCCCCAAAACAAGCATGGTTGAATGCTGATATCATTTAGCATTTCACAGACAGAATTTATATTTAAAAATCCAAAGCTCCTAAACTAAGAATCCTGGAAGGAGATAAAGCAGAAAACGAAACTTACATTGCTTTTATGGTTATTTAAAGAACCACAAAGAATTGCTTTGAAGATGCTTTTATTGAAGTTATGTTTAATCCATTTTTAGCCCATTAAACCTTCATACCATTATTCTAACACCATCCTTAACTTTCCCCTTTAGCTACTTGAAGATTAGAAGGGAAGGGGCAACAATGAGTGTGGCCTGTCTTGTGAAGAAATGCATTAATGGAGCTGGGACGCTAGTATCTATAATTATTCTTGGAAGCTGTTGGATGTCTTGTTTTGGACGAAGCACTGAAACCCTTCTCTCTTGATGCAATGCCAGCCTGGGCTGAGATGTGATCTTACTGGGTTCTTTTTAATTCGTGGAATTAGCCATAATAGCTGAATTGAACTCAGCATTGAAACCTACCACGTTCCGGGGTAGCGTGCTTGTGAATATCTCATGGTAGCAAAAGTACAAACAACTGGGTTGGTGGGTTGATGTCTTGCTCTGTTTGTGGGATTATTGGAAGCATGTTTGGCAAAGGATGCGGGACTCCACTGAGTCTTCTAACCTTCATTTTTTATGAAGTTAAGATTTAGTGACACCAATACTTGGAATTGCTGAGACAGAAAAAAAGAAACTTGTGGTTTATTTAAGGAGCCAAAAACCCAGCACAGATGCATTCAAAAGCTAGGCAACTGGACCAGAGCCTCCCAGGAAATTCTGGGAGAATTCACAAAGTCAGAGGGAAGAATTCAACATAGTACCATGGCAATCATTCTACCAGTGCAAGCATTGCAGCTTGGCCAACACAGCAATTTTCCTCTCCTCCCCCACTCCCTGCATGGTTCTGGGTTCTCATCACCCTCCAAGCCAATTGGGGGAGGGGGTGGCACATGGGGGAAGAGAGGGGAAAGCCCCAAAGCACTAGCAGAAACCCTTGTGCAGGGCTTCTGCTAGCAGGTCTCATTAGGTGAATCTGGTGCAGGATGTTTTGGTCTCACGTAGGGTAGACTAACATACCGGCAGACACACACTTCAGCATATAAACATATGCAGCTGCCTTATATTGGTCCATCTTGCCCCACACTTTAATTGGCAGTAGGTCCCCATGGTCTCTGGCAGATGTCATTTCCAGCCCTGATAGCACCTTAAACAGGAGACACTGGAGAATGAGTCTTGGTCCTCTTATGCATGCTTCCAGGGCTACTCTTTTGATGGAGGAGCTGCTATTGTATCACACTGCAGGCTAACTGTCCTTTTGCTTACAGTAGTCTTTTCTCCATCTGTGGCAAAGTCCTGATGGGGAAGAGGGAAGACTTGTTGGTGCTCACAACACTTTTTAAAGGCTAACAGCCAAATTGAGGGGCAATAAATAGGGCTCAGCATCTAAATAATTTTAGTTCAGTTGGACTTAATACCACCCACCACCACCCCGGCAAAAAAAGGATGCAAGAGGGTCAGAGTTGTGTCACACCTGCTGACAAGCCTTCCCCTATCTAGTGCCTTCCAAATAGTTTGGCTATAGTTCTCATCCTTGACCACTGGTGATGCTGCCTGGAGCTGATGGGAGTTGCAAAGGTAAAGGTACCCCTGCCCGTACGGGCCAGTCTTGCCAGACTCTAGGGTTGTGCACTCCTCTCACTCTATAGGCCGGGAGCCAGCGCTGTCTGCAGACACTTCCGGGTCACGTGGCCAGCGTGACAAGCTGCATCTGGCAAGCCAGCGCAGCACACGGAACGCCGTTTACCTTCCCGCTGGTAAGCGGTCCCTATTTATCTACTTGCACCCAGGGGTGCTTTCGAACTGCTAGGTTGGCAGGCGCTGGGACCGAACGATGGGAGCACACCCCGCCGCGGGGATTCGAACCGCCGACCATGTGATCGGCAAGTCCTAGGCGCTGAGGTTTTACCCACAGCGCCACCCGTGTCCCTGATGGGAGTTGTAGTCCAAAATATTTGGGAGGCACCAGATTGGGGAAGGTAGTTCTTGACCAAGAGCCTCGTGGACACTATCCAATAGGTACCCATAATACTCACACATCTCCCCATTGCCCTGCATTCACCATCACGGTAATGGCACTGCCCTGCGTCTGATAAAAGGCAGTTAGCTCACCCAAGTATTGCAATCTGGGAAAGCGCAATATCCTTGTAGCAGTAGCACAGGTGAGAGGAAATGAACCCGAATCTTGCATAATAGTTGTTCAGCTAAGTGTGCTAAAAAAACAGACTGAGGGAGAAAAGTGAATGAGAGAAGCCTTCCAACTCACTTGCTTTCTCATAGCTTTTACTGAAGTTGGGGGGGGGGAGAGACGAGAGTGGTTATGAAAAGGTAGTTACGACACCAAGTTCCAGACATCTGTCTCCTTTAAGTTGTAGTGCTAACAAGTGTAGGAAGGGTGTGCAAGGATCACTTTCATGGTGGTAGTGAATGCTTCCATTTCCCAGCATTCCACCTGCCAGATCACATATGAACTCTGAAGGTATAAGGTATAAGGTGCTCTCATGCTACAGCTCTTTAGGGTTTCCAAGTATGTCTTTATTTTACTAGGTGTTTTTGGCTACAGTTTCAAAACCCAACAATGCCTAAGCCCTTACTTTAGGCTTACACCTGAGATCATTTTCAAATTATAGTGCACCATCAAAGAAGGAAAAAGTGTGTGTCTGCTGTTTGCCTACATCCAGACCCCCTCTGTTTCAAAAATGGAGGAGTCACCCAGTCGAGAAATGTCTAGAACAGATATCATCAAAACTGCCCTTGGAGTAAAGTGCTGGATCTGCAAAGATGTGTTATTGGAATTCTGTATTTTCATTGTAAATGGAAGGAGGACAGATGTTTGACTTCACAACAACATTGCTGACATACCCTGCATGAAATATATTGTAATACTGTTGAGCTCGACTACAATCCGGTCCTAGGACAGGCTCCAGCCACAGCGGTGTCTCACACGAGGCTCCAGTCCACTGAGGATAGCAGTGACACTGAAATTGTTCCCATGCGAACATGTCTTGATCTGGAAAATCTGTCATTGAGGACTCCTCTTCCCACTGCTGTGGGTCCAGGTGGAGGAAGGCTTCCAGTTCGCTGGGGTCCTGTCTCACGCAACGTCCATGCCCGTGGCACAGCTCGCGGCTGCACATGTGCGCTGCCGTGGTTACGTTGACGATATATGGGCCCAGCGTTGTGGTGATGTAATGCTTGAGGCTCCTGCAGCTCTCCTAGAAGATGGAAAGCTAGGATTACAGTTCAGAACATTCTAGGGATTGGACCCATCGGCACTGAGGATGGGAGCTTCCAGCCATTTCCAACCACATGGGCAGGTGAGCATGGTCATCAGTCAAGGTATCAAGAAAACTGGGAGAAGAGTGGGAGAAACAAGTTATCCTATCCCCACCAAAGCTGGAAAATAGGGGAATAGCTGCTGGGCTACCGATGAGGTGGGCAAAGAGGGTATCTCTTTTCTCTCTCAGGCTGATTCTCAACTTAGGAAGTACAGTGGTACCTCGGGTTAAGTACTTAATTCGTTCCGGAGGTCCGTTCTTAACCTGAAACTGTTCTTAACCTGAAGCACCACTTTAGCCTATGGGGCCTCGTGCTGCCACTGCGCTGCCAGAGCACGATTTCTGTTCTCATCCTGAAGCAAAGTTCTTAACCCGAGGTACTATTTCTGGGTTAGCAGAGTCTGTAACCTGAAGCGTATGTAACCTGAAGCGTATGTAACCCGAGGTACCACTGTATATCCTAGGAAGAGGGCCTTCTTGGCCATGGCATCCCACTGACTGAATGCTTTCCCCACGGAGGCTGGCACCTGTTTTGGTGCCTGGTAAATAGCTTTTTATTTCCTTTAAATAATAAAAGTTTTAATATAATTGTTTAAATCTGCTGCATGATTGTTTCACGGTTGATGGTTGTATTTGAATACATTATAGATATTCTCAGGAAATGTTGGAATTGTGAAGCATATAAAGGCAGTTCATGAATTAATAGATGGATGGGACATGGTTGCAGAGATACTCACCGGTGACTGGGAATAGGAGAGGTCACCCCAGAGCACAACCCCAGCGGCCCCAAGGGCTGCACTCTCTCCAATTGTATACACCAGGTCAGCCTGAATGGAGAAAATGAGAGAATTGTTAGCACTGGGCAGCTTTCTGCATGAGAAGTGCAACGTATCACTTTGGTGATATTAACACATTGCATTAGGCAGGTTTTCTGGCTAATTACAATGGATAGATTTTCACTGAATTTTTCTGGCCCAATTAAGTTCTCTGGTCAAACATGAGTTGTAGTTTCTGTAATGCTTCAAAAGTCTGACCAATTTGCTTAACCAGACACCACAGGAATGTGGATTGTGAAGCCCTTTTTGTGCATCATTTTATTCTATGTTTATGCAGCATTTTCCACCAGCTATTGCTCACCTACACTTTCTCCTCCCTAAATCCAGAAATTCCAGTTAATCAGCAGCTTCTAGCCCATTGGCCAAATTTGGTCCAGGATGGCCTGCAAGGCTAATTCCCCCATACCTGACATGGGGCTGGATCACCTGTGCGACTGCGTGCCTTACAGGGTTTGTGATCATACAGCCAATTCCTGTGGAAAGCAAGGTTGAAGTCATCACCCATCAGTGATGGGCAGTGAGCTCAGGCCTACCAGACTGTCTGTTACCAAGTTCCCCATGAGGAACATAGTTATGAGATGATTGACAAATGGGTTGCTCCACCCACCTATCCAAGTTGGCACACAGAACTGGGGAAAGATGAGGGTGTGCCTAGCCGGGCCAAAAGGATTCCCCATCCTTGACAACACCTTTCTATTAAAGCAGTTAATTAGTTGCTTCCTGTTCACTCACAGCTGGCTGCAGCATTAATGAAGTGCCTCAATTAATTAGCTACTGTGACTGCACTTTTATATATATAATTTTAATCGTAGGTTTATTGTAGCTGTGAGAGACAGAATAACAACAGGGGATCAAATACTTTTCCCCTTCACTGTATGGTGGCAGCTAATATTCCCCACAGAAGGAAGTTTCCAGCTAGGTAAGAGATCTGCACCTCAGTCCTAGCTGTATTTACTCAGAGGTAAGTCCTACTAAATTCAGCGGGGCTTACTCCCAGGTTAAGTGGGTTTAGGATTGAAGCCTTAACCTTTATTCACTTCTACCATTGATGAAGAGTGCCTGGGCCTATTTTACGCAGTTGGCACTTCTCAATTCTTACCTCAGTCAGGTACCGTGGAGAATGTCTGTAGGAGACTCTGGAATACGCGATCACAGGGAGAGGCTGCTTCACGCCAAACTGTGCCACACGAAATGCTTCTTTGAGGCGGTGGTGAACATAACTCTGGTGGTAAGATGTTGGGAGTTTTGGTGAGAGGTAGATACTGGGATAGAGGGCAGATGAAACCTTCCAGAGCCACATGAGATGATCATTCCACTGGACCTCTGTGGGGTTGCAATGGCCGGTGTAGTTCTCTTCGTTCTCCCAGTTGTAATTGAAACAGTCAGGGAACCCATAGAAGCCCCAGAATCCCTGTGGCCTCAGAGACTTCCCCATTTCTAGAGTTCTCTCCATGAAGGCCCGAGCTGCCTGTTCAAACTCTATCTCCGCAACATAGGATTGCTCCGTGAGGGGTTCATCAGGCCTTCTGTTCCTTGCCCATTTTTTAGAGGCCACCCTATACACGTTCTTGGGGCCCCAGTTCCGCCTCCAGAGAGGCCGCCACTCCTCCCAGTCCACCACAGCCAGTCCCTGGAAATCAGGCTTCAGGCTTTCCAAAACATCTCTTGAGACTGTCTCCAGGTGCTTCTTCAGATCGACGTTCTGAGGTATCCCTCCATTGTGCCATTTGCCATCTGGGGAGATGTAGGGATAGAGCCCAAACTTGTTCTTGTAAAAAATGGTTATGTTCTGGCCACGAAAAGCATTGTCCTTGTTCTCCACAATGCCATAGGCTTCCAGAGGCAGGGTGATCCCAAAATGCTCTCGACACTTAGCTGTGGGCAAGTTCCACACCACCACAAATGGCTCCTGCTGGAAAACAGAGCTGGCCGTTGTCTGCTCCCAGCTGTACCCTCTCAGGCACTGGATGACCCCAAGGAAGAAGATGATGCGGACTGAAATGGTTCTGCCCAGGATCATGGTGGGTGTAAGGAGCCAATGTCTCTTCTGGAGCCCCTCCTGCTTTGTTTACAAATGTGCACCCTGGCAGGGAGAGGGGAAAGACAGAGTAAGATCTTCCCCCTGAATTTAAATATCTGACACACAGGGCCAGGGCAGTGTAGCAGTTAGGCTCAGATTATGGCTAGGGACAGCCAGGTTCAAATCCACTTACCAAGGTGACATGATGCGCCAAGGTAAGCAAGGCAGTTTTGAATCCATGCTCCTCATAAATCACTGGGTGGCTTTGGAAATCATTTCCCCCCTGCCCCGGGGGGGGGGGGGTAGGCGGGACTGGCCCCCTCAGGTTGGATCCAGAACTGGCCCACCCTCCATAGGCCACTTTGACAGGTGTACAAGAATGCTATTCAGCAATTACCTGGAACCATATGATGTGAAGTGATTAAAATTTAAACCTGCAGCTGCAAACTTAAGATTGCGCTCTTCATTTTTCCTTCTGAATTGGGCACAGGGGCTGCACCTGCTATCATATGACATCAGGTAATGGACAGGTGACCATGGTTTGGGCCAAACCACCATACAAGGAGGCCTAACAAGGTCTCACAGACTTTACAGGGAAGAGGCAACCATGCCAGTCACCTGGAGCTCCTTCAGAAAATGCAG
Source organism: Podarcis liolepis (assembly GCF_965112155.1). Lineage (NCBI taxonomy): Eukaryota > Metazoa > Chordata > Lepidosauria > Squamata > Lacertidae > Podarcis > Podarcis liolepis. The sequence goes on from NC_139555.1 coordinate 71,929,984, forward strand.
AACATAAATATAATTACCGTATTTTTCGCTCTATAAGACGCACCAGACCATAAGACGCACCTAGTTTTTGGAGGAGGAAAACAAGAAAAAAATATTCTGAATCTCAGAAGCCAGAACAGCAAGAGGGATCACTGCGACCCCTATTACTGTTCTGGCTTCTGGGATAGCTGCACAGCCTGCATTCGCTCCAGAAGACGCACACACATTTCCCCTTACTTTTTAGGAGGGAAAAAGTGAGTCTTATAGAGCAAAAAATACGGTAATTCAACTAGCCTCACAATATTTTTTATTGTATTTTAAACCTGGGAATCTGGGCTTGACATGGATTCCAAATGGGATTGCTTACCTTGAATATCAAGGTATCTTGGGGTAAGTGTCTTATGTGTCTAAGCTTTAAGGGAGATAAATTCAAGAGCTAAACCCAAGGAAAGGGAAAGGCTGAACACCAGGAAGCGGAGAGCTGGCTGTACTGGCTGATGTGTAAACTTACCTAAAGTCACCTTACTTGGGAACAGAAGCTGTTTGGATTACACAGGCATCTATGCTGCCAGGTATTTTTCCACAATGGAGAAGCCCAAAACACCAACTGGGCTGCTTCCATTTTTTGGTTTTGTTTTGTTTGCTCTGTGTCATCCCCCCCCCCCCCGCTTCATTTCCCACTCTAACACTGCACTACAGAGGATTAGAATAATACCTAAGAAACTGCATGCCAGGATCCTTCCCTAGTTGAACTACTGACTAGCTAGCCAGCCTCTGAACTAGAGACAAGCTAATGAATTAATAGGACATATTGTCTGAGCCAGCCTGTCCAATGAATCAGGTGTGGCTTAGGATCAGAACCACATGGCCACTCTGAAGCCAACAGGTCATCTTGCACAAACCCCCAGCCCACCCCCTCCCTGCAAAGGAACACCAGGTTCAAACTCAAACTTTATTAGACAAGCCAATTCGATGACTGGTTTTGCAATCATCTTGGGACTAGATAAGCATACTGCCATGCCATCATCTTGGGATCAGGTAAGCATTCTGCTTCCTGAGTCGGCATGGAAAACCCCAGCCATCATCTCTCTGTGTTGCAATATTTCCTTTTAGTGGAACAGGTGTGGTAAAATGTCCTTTCTCCTAGCCTCTTTCCTGCCATGATGTGCGCTCTGATCTTCATGTTACTGGTAATGCATAGAAATCATAGCATTATTTTCCTTTCTCCATCTTTTCCTCTAACCGCAGTTTGGTGTAAAGCTATTGCTAGATGTCTCAAGAGTTTTGAATTTACTAAGGATATTTGGATTCACTTAAGTGTGTAAAGTGTTCCTTATTGCAGAAAAGATCTATGCAAATCTACACACAAATTGAAGTGCCCAGTGCACAGAAGGGGTGAAACATTAAAAAGGGTCTCTTGCGCCCTTGGCAAGGAGCTGTATTGATGTCCTCCCCCTGAAAAACCCACTTTACCGCAATAGCCGCATTATTTGTCTAAAATCACCCCCTCTACTCCAGTATCTCAATATTTTCTGAGGTGATTCTGTCATCCAGGCAATCTGCCTCTCGCGACTTTTGACCCACACAACTAACTCTCTTGGTCAGAGCAATCTGGGGAGATTTTTGCAGGGGCCAGTTTCACCATCCCATATGTGCACCCCTGGGCATACAAGCTAAGAATTATCGTATTGAGTGAGCTGTCAGAAATAGCCTCACATGCTCAGAGATGGGACTCGACAACCAGGAATTGGACATTGCTGTACAGCAAAATCACACTCCAGGGTTGAAAAAGCCCCTTTGCATAATTAAAATATTAATATGTAAAATGGGAAGTGCTGGAGTCAAATCCTTACCCTTAAAACTCTTAAATCACTAAGGTATAGATGCTGGTTTTGGTTACTCAGTAATGTGAGAACAAGACTCTCACATGCTTATTTCATGTTATTTCAAAGCTCAGCTCTAACGCTGAAAACAGATTTTTGGGCTTTGTGCAGTTCAAAAGAACTCATTTGTCATTTCCACCATTTCCTTCTCAGCAGGCATGCTGATTTGCATAATTCACCAGCTTTTATAACCTCGACTCAGGAGTGATGTATTAATGAACCAAGTGTGTACAGCAATATGGATTAAAGAATATATGAAGATAATGTTAGCCTAGGAGTAGAAGCAAGAGTCGCCATTCATGGGGAAGAAGATTTGAAGATTAGTATGTTACAACTGCAACAATTTGATCAAGGCTAGGGCGTGCATTATTCTGGTTTTTTAAAATTACATATTGCTGAAGTTGGTGAATATAAAAGCACCAATCATAGCCCAGCCAACTTCCCACCAGAAAAATCTGTTTATTGAGGCATTTTGTATGGGAGAGTCGGATAGGAAAAGTAGAAACAAACCAAATTATACAGTCTCACCATCCAAACAATACCAAAACATTTTGATGTGCTAATCTACATGCAGGAAAACATCCTGCTTCCCTCTACTATGAAGTCTTAAGAGCAGACAGCTGGCAACAGGGATCACTTTACTGAATCCTCCCTCCCATTATTAGTAGGCTCATTATTAGTAGGCTGTTTCCTGCACACTGAAAAGTGGAATAAATTGCAACAATGGGCTTACAAATAGCACAAGTAACATAAGAATAATATTTGTCACCTTGAGCTCCTTCAGGCGGAAGAGAGGGAAGTAAACTGAATAAATAATTGTGCTTACTCCACAAGCTTGCAGTCCACTCTTCTCATTCCACAGGACATCTGAGCCAGAAGTGCTGATGTGACCAGCCCAGCTGCATTGTTAGTACCCAAATTTGATGACATCATCACCTACTGCACCCCATTTCTATCTGGGGCGGCTATATCATGGCAGAACGAGTTACTCGGTAGAACTGAGCCAGACTCAAAACAATTGCTACCTGTATGGTTGCCTCAGGGCAGCCACCTCATGGCGGCATGGTTAGAAAGCTGATTCTGCTCTTCTGGTAAAAGATCCCTAATCAAGTGTCATGGTTAACTAAATGGTGTTTTGTTGACTTACGTTACACCAGAAGGTTAAAAATATATATATATATAACAAAAAATCATTTTTCCTTGCCTGATTGTTCAGACAACTTGGTAGGTTTAAATCTACAGGTTTTCATAGAAGTAAACAAGAACTCAAATTGGTTTGCAGTTTGTCAAGTTCATTGTGGAAGGCAGCAAGTGTGGGAGGAAGAAGAACATGTAATAGCTGCTAATATGTAGTTACACAGGCCAATTCACGTGCTTCAGAGTCTGATGACTTGGACTGACCTTTTTAAAATGCAGCTTGTTGTGTTGTGACTTTTTTTAAAAAATCCACACTTATTTAACTTGTTTTTCACCTGAAACCAATCGGTCCCAACAATAATAAAACAATAAACTGAAATAATTCAGAAGCATAACACACACAACCCCCAAACCAATCCCTAAAAAGAAAACAATATTAACATTATTTACAACTAAAAAGCAACCCCAAACATATAAGCCTAATTATATTCCATCACATATTTCTCATATTCTGGGATGTAGGCGATTGTTTTAACCTGGCACCAAAGACATGAGTTAGTACCAGGAGGGTTTCAATGGGGAAAGCATTACATAGATAGGAGTGCCCTCTCCCTAATTGCCACCTTTTGAACCTGTCTTTAGGGGACACTCAGAGAAGAGCCTCAGATGATGCTCGCAGGGTCTGGATATGTTAGTTTTTGGAGCAATCTCCTTATCAGTCTTCTGTGTATGGTGCTTAAAGCATGAGTCTTTCCCAGCTACATCAGTGATGTGTACTTTTACAGGAGATGGGTTCGAAAGAGCAAAGGTGTGAAGCCAAGAGAGACTCTGGTCTGTAATCTGCAGTGCTATATAGTCCATGTTGCTATTTCAGCCTGTGCTCAAGTCTCATACAATCAGATCAGCATACACAAACTGGACTGAATTCAGATAGATCAACCATGTTTTGGCCAGATGTGAACTGAACTAGCTGAACTAGCTATGTGGCCAATTCTGTGCATGTGCAACAGCCATCATAGTGAACGGTTTGTGTGAACAGGCCCAGCAAAGGGTTTAAGAAGCAGAGCTGAACCTGCTTTATCTGTCAGGCAATCAAGGGTATCCCTTCCCCTTAGGAATTAGAATCAGACAATTGGCCTATGAAGCTCAGTGTTGTCCATCTCTAGACTGGCAGTGGCTCTCCTGGATCTGCATGCAAATAATGAACCCTACTATTGAGTTGCTGTCCTTTTCCATTGCTTCATGCCACATAAATCACCTATAATGAGCAGAGCAGGATGAAACACTGAAGGCATAATACTTGTGGCACCGTCAATTTCTTTGGCAGAAAATGTCAGATTCCACAACACCTTCACAGAAGAGGAACAATCCCTACATACAAAAGAGAGGTGTCCAGAGCATATATTTGTGATTTTATTTGTATGATCAGAGGAACTTTGTATAAGTTTTTTTGGGGGGGGACGACGACTTCATTTTCCTTTGAGGGACCAGAATTCTGAACTGCCCTGAGACCTGCAGGTATAGGGCAGTATATAAATTTAATTAATAGTAGTCGTAGTAGTAGGTACAGAGGAAAACAACCCAAGGTGACCAGACTTTTGAAAATAAAATGTGGGAATCCTGCAAACCACACAGATCTATTGTCTCTTCCAAGAAACAAGGGACAAAGCTACTGGTGTGGTTTCAAGCATTATTATTGGAAAAAATATAAGCAGGCTTCTTCACGTGTACCGTATTTTTCACCCTATAGGACGCACTTTTTCCCCTCCAAAAATGAAGGGGAAATCTGGGTGCGTCCTATGGGGTGAATGCAGGCTTTCACTGAAGCCTGGGGAGCGAGAGGGGTCGGTGCGCACCAACCCCTCTCGCTCTCCAGGCTTCAGGTACACCTCCGCAGCCTAGGCAGCCCTGCGGGAGTTCCCCGCAGGGCTCCCCACGCTGCGGACAGCAGCCTGCCGCCCAGCGGCGGGGCACCCTGAAGCAGGGCGCCCTGCACGCCGGACAGACATCGGCCAGCCCCACAAGCTCAGGGGACAGCAGGGAGGCGCAGCGCCGCCATCCCGCTGTTCCTCGACCTGGTTCAGTTTCCCCGACCTGCTTTTGGGGGGAAAATAAAGGAAAAAAATTTTCCCTTTATTTCCCCCCAAAAAACTAGGTGCGTCCTATGGGACGAAAAATACAGTACTTAAATGAAAATGCTTCATAGGAAAATGTATTGAACAATGTAGATGGTAATACACAAGCTGGCAGCTGTGTTGCATTGTACCTGCAATGCCATTTGTGCAGTTTCGGGTGAGGGATTGCAAGAGTCAATACTTGGTATGAGTTGGAGATTTTTTTCAGTTAATGGAAACCTCAGCATACAATGCACAATTCAGAAATGAAAGCATCTGTGATCAAGCACCCAATAGCCTGCATGTGGAATTGTTGTTTGATAACGGACACATAAAAGTTGCACTCTCTCCTCCAGCAGCCTTTTCTCAGCTGCATCCACAGGACTGCTGTTCCAAGGCTGGAAAGGAGGAAATTCCAAATGGGCTTGGGCTCTGCATTCTTAAGAAGGAATTGTCAAGATTTTGAAGTCGTAAATGTAAAGAAATAATAATAATAATAATAATAATAACAATAATAATAATAATAATAAATTATTTATATACAGTAGAAGTTTGAAGTTGCATCAGACTGAGACGTATTAAATTTCTGTGATAAAATAGTTTCATGGTTTACAAAGTCTTTAATTACTCTTACTGTATTATGCTATTGTGACTATAGGACATGGGATGTAATTCTCCACAAAATTGTGGCATTTATTGTGTAGCTTTGGGCTCCATGGAACAGACGTCACACTTTTGACTGCCCCCCTCAATGGAGAATGTATTTTATAACAGCAAGAGCTGAGAGAGCCTAGTTTAGAAGAAAGAGCAAGTATGCTTCCTACAAGCACACTCAAGGCGAAAGAGTATTAGGGCCATCTCATGCACTACAGTTTTAACATGTGTCTGCAAATGATTTCAACCTTACCTGCAAAAAATGTGGCATCTGCACATGACCAACACATGTCTGCAAAGGCACACAATTAATATATAGAGGGATGTTCCTAACATGTAAAGGGTGAAACTGCCTTAGAAGTGGGATACTGCCTTGAGCAAAATTTAACTATGGCAAGATGGCATACAAATAATTGATGATGATAAATTACTGAAATGAAATGAAACCACAGGCTTAAGAACAAATAGTCACAGAAGGAACAGTGAGCACCTTCACTTAAACACACACAATTGGGTGGCAGGCTAGAGAGAGACTTGACTTTCCTAGAAGTTTTTAACACGTGCCCTTCACTGTAGGAACCCGATCCTGTAACGCCAAATTGTTGGGCCTCATAGTGGTTGCTCAAGAGTGAGAGAAAAGTACTACACATTGGGTAGAATTCAACGTTTTGCTAAAGAAATTGTTCCATCAGGCAAACACAAATGTCCTGACAGAGCAATCTCCCTTCTCCCCCCGCCCCTGTATGCTGTGCTGTGGTTATCCTGCCCCCGCCCCCATTGATTTAAGAACATGGGTTGAGGGAGGAGAACCCCATTATGCTAGCAGGTCTCATTGAGCTGGCTTCCAGTAGCACAGCTATTTAGCAGAATCCAGCCCACCATCAGGGACACTCATTTCACCGGGCTCATTTTAACTGTGATCATTACCTCAACTATTAAGAGGATAGCATCATGGCAGTTAAATGAGGCTATGAAGTTGATCTCTGCCTCAGACCAAGTCATTAACCTGACGATTAAAAAACACCTTTGCAATCAGGCAAGCATTCTATTACAAACATATTTCTGGAATGCAGGCTTCCCAGAACAGACCAAGAGGCCAAAGAATGATACAGGTTTCAAATTAGAATCGTGTGCGTTTGTGAAGGACAGGCCTGCTCTGCCATTATCCTACCAAAACACGTCTTTCTCTTGGTTTTATCTAATCTTTGTGGGGACACTGTTGCCTCCAACAGATGCCTAGTCCTACTGAACTGACTTCTGTAAGCATTAATTCCATGGGCTCTGAAATACACCTATCTGTGCATCCGCTGCAGAGTCAGAGGAGACGGTTCAGATATTTCAGAGATGCTTTATTGATAAAATGACATCAAACTTGAAGGCAAGGCAATTTACGATACACAGCTCAGCACAGGCCCACTCAGCTATGGCAACCATCACTGGAAGACAATGGGGGACAGTGGATGGCCTTGAAAGTGTATCCAAAATAGATCATTGTCTAAGCAAACTTCACATTTTTATGGCATGAAAATGGGCTCGTCTGAAAAGAGTTCTGATAAAAACAACCATGGAAGATAGAATCTATTGGCTTTGTTTGTGTTAGAATAGTTCTCTCACAGCCCATCTCACTGGATCTGAAGCTGAGCTTTTCTTCTCAGCATCTCTGCTCCTTCACTTCATCTTCATCACACTTGCACAGGCACATGGTGAAAGGGTCAGATGTCCTTCTCCATCCAGAATATGGGCCGCCCCTTCAGGTCCCGATATGGCGTTTCTAGAAACAGCTGGTTCTGGGCTTTGTCCCCCGATGGGCCAGAAGAGGCAGATTTGCAGGAATCAGGATGGCCTGCCGAAAGGGCCATGGGCGGAGGTGGAGGAAGAGGAGGTGGGGGAGGGGGAGGAAGGTTTGCAGCAAAAAGAGGCACAGTGGCTGATTGCGAGGGTGGAAGAGAAGCATTCATGGCCTGGGAAGAGGAACTGTGGGAAGCTACAGAAGCTGACAGGTGGGGAGGGGGAGAAATGGTGGTGGTTGCTGGCGGATAAGAATGAACAGGAAGCAATGGAGGTGATGGGGGAGGAGAAGCCGCTGAGCAAACGGCGAATGAGGAAAGGTGTGCTGAAGGTGGCAATGGAGGAAGGCTTGCTCCGCATCTCCTGCTACAAGATGCACTTGGCTCACGCTTCCCAGGCCCTGTGGGAAGTTCCTTGTCCTGCTGAAGGGGAGAGAAGCTCTCCAGAAACTCCATAGGTACAAGGGAACTCGCGAATCCTGCACACTGAACTGGCTTGGACAAGCTGTAACCCAGGTGGGCGTAGAATTGCTGCTTGTCGTGGGTGGTGAGGTGCAGGCGCCTATAGCTGTGGGACTTGGCGTACTGCTCAACAGCTTCCATCAGCTTCCTGCCATAGCCCTTTCCCCGGAGGGCCTTGGCAACAACCACCGTCTCCACAAACAAGCTCTTGGGCTGGCCAACCACACGGGACAGCCTGGCATGCCCCAGGAGTTGGCACTGACTCTTGGCCGTCTTCCCTTCCGCGGTGTCTTCCACAGACCTCTGGGTCCTAATCAGCACCAGGCACAGGGGGAAGCTGTTGCTGGATCTCTGCAGGGAGTGGATGCGGGAGGTCCTGCTCCTTTTCCACTCTTCATTGATGAGGTCGGCACAGGCCTCTAGCAGATCGGGCCTCTGGTGAAGGGGCACCGCTGTGAGCATCTCTGAAACAGACCCCATTCTTCTCACCACCAGAGGACCAAGCGGCGAAACGTTACATGGGACACAGGGAGCTTGACTCACTCCTGAAAGCACAAACACAATGAAGTGTGTTTGCAGTGCACAATCAGTTCCAAGAGACCTACTAACCCTTTCGCAGGGAAACCTCACCTTGCCAGGATCAAACCCAAGCGGAAGGATGATTACATCCTCTGTAATCATCCCATAAAGCAAAGGGCTGCAGATGCCAAGACAGCCTTAGCTCTTGGTCTTACCAAGGTACAGATAGCCAAGGCAGTGTGATCCTAATGTTGTAGCCCATGACTCCCAACATCCCTATTGGCTATGCTGGCTGCAGCTGATGAAAGGTTGTAGTCCAACAACATTAGGAGGGCATTGCATTGGCTATCCTTCGACTTGGTCTTTTACCAAGTGCCGGTTTGGGGCATGCGTAACAAGACATCGAGTCTGCATCCTCTGCTACAGTGCTGGAGAAACTGTGGCTCCCCAGCTCCCACAGTTCCTGAAGACTGGCCATGCTGGCTTTGGCTGATCAGAGTTGGGAGTCCAGCAACATTTGGAAGGCCACAAGTTTCCCAATCCAGTTCTACTATAAAAACATCTGGGAATCAGTGTAGACTATAAGCCAATTCCTATAAATGCTTGTTTGAAACTCAGCTTTTATTTTTCCCTTGGGGACTGAAAAGGATTCAGTCATACAGAAATATGGTGTACAGTGGTACCTCGCAAGACGAATGCCTTGCAAGACTAAAAACGCGCAAGACGAAAGAGTTTTCCGTTTTTTTAGTCGTTCCGCAACACAAATTTCCCTATGGGCTTGCTTCGCAAGACGAAACGTCTTGCGAGTTCTTGCGAGTTTGTTTCCTTTTTCTTAAAGCCACTAAGCCGTTAATAGCCGCTAAGCCGCTAATAGCCGTGCTTCGCAAGACGAAAAAACCGCAAGACGAAGAGACTCGCGGAACGGATTAATTTCGTCTTGCCAGGCACCACTGTACACCCTCCCAAGGTACAGAAGTATGTAACATGGTTCACTTACTATATTCATGTAAGTGCAGTCTGGCTGAATGCAACTCATCCCTTGTCCATTGGAAGGCCCACTCAAGCTCTATGAGTTTCTAAACTGCCAACATGTTCCCACATTTAATTCACAATTATGGGAGTATGTTCTGTACTCTATGAGATGACAATGGCCATGGAGATTCCTGGGCAGCCAGACTGCAGACAGATACGACTTCTTAAGCTATGTGTGAAGAGCAACCCACTTTAGAAGAAAACTCAGGTTCTGTTTGGCTTCTTTACCCTTCTTACAACAGTCCAGTTGGGACCTTGATTCAAGAGTGGTTTAAAATTGAAGGTACTCTGATATAGCTTAGGTACTCGGTGGCTTCTTTCATGACAGTCACACCTCCTCTCAAGAGATGGTACCTAAATATGCAACATAGGTTGTCTTCTTTTTGCATCTGCCTACACTGCAGATCATTCAAGTGAATATTTGCATAGAATGTGCATCGACCAATAACATGCCCAAACTGTGAAAGGCTGTTTACTTTAAAAAAAAAAAAATCCAGCAGAATCTTCCACACAAAATGGAAGCAATGATTCCAAGGACCACCTTACATCACCACCTTTGTCTCATCTGGAGCACGTGGGAACTGGCCAAGCAAGTGTTTCCACATGTCTCCATAATGCAATGTGCCACTTCCTCCAAAATCTCCCAGAAGGGGACTCAGCTATAGGTTTGGCAAATTGCAAGCAGGTGGTATGTTGAAACGTTCCCCTAACCAGTCCAGAATGTCACAGATGAGCCTCAAATGGTTTCAAGAACCAGCCCACAGTCAGAGTTCAAACACTGTATGAATCTCATTGTCCTTTGGTTGGCGCATGAATTTGCAGAGAGGCAGCTGTGTTGAGCAGGACCCTGACCCCCCAGTGAATGTTAGCAAGTCTAGTCACAACTCCATCCTTCTCTATATATTTTTGGAGGTGGTGGTGGGGTATATACAAGTGCAAGGGGTATAGTAACAGAGCACACACTTTGCATAAAATAGTTCCCAAGTTCAACTCAGGAATCTTCATAGATGGGGCTGGTAAAGACCACTGCCTGAAACCCTGGAAAGTTGAGAATATAGAAAATACTGAGTCAGACAGCAATGATATGAAGGTATCTTCGTGTGTTCATGTGACAGAGGGAAGGTGGGCTTCCATTTACAGTTTTGTCCCCTTAACTCTTCATCTCTCTGATGTTTCAGACAGCACAGAGAATTCTCTCCAGGCTGCCTGGGAGGAAATGGAGGAGACTGCGGAGAGAAAAATGTTCTCATTCATTCTTTCCCCCTCACTCTTTCTTCTTTGGCTCTCCATACCTTCCATACGGTGAGACTCAACGTTATCATATAGACTCTCACTAAACCCGTGAGGCAGCCTCCAAATGGGAGCCACACTGGAAGATGAAAAAAACACCCAAGAGACAACAATAAAAAATCATCCTTTCACAACCCTTTATGAAGTAGCTTATGAAATTATACCATGCAGCCACTGCACTCAGGTTATGAAATAGGAACAGAACATGCCCTCCGAAAGGTGGGCTGAGGAGATTCTCATGACAGGGACATTAGCTGGGAGCAAATCCTAGAGCCACGTAAGCAGAGGGAACTCTAGGGTATTGCTTTAGAGCCTTAGCATCATCCAGTTACTGCAGCATTGAGTTTAGAGAATGCTATTTTGACAATACTGTGTTGCATCTGCAGACATGCACAGTTAAGTCCTCACGATTGCTTATGTCGGCTCTCATTTACCCGCAAACAGCAGATGACTCAGTTCCCTCTCAGAGGCTAGATGTAGCCCCCCTCACACAAGTTTTCAACACAGCCCGTGCTACCTTTTCTGCAAAGGTGCTCTGTGACATTACTGGAAAAGCCGTATGTTTGGGGAAGGAAGTGTCTCGTACAAAGAGTTTTCTCAATAAAGCCTAAGAACACCACAACTTGTGCCTCCAGTTACTGGAAAGGACTGCTCCTCAAGACAAAATTTGGTTGTGCACCAAAAAGAATTAATGTACATCTTTTCAAAGTTGTTGCAGCCCACTCAAGTCACAGGAGTGCATTCCCACCAGGGCAGAGAATCAGTCCAATGGTCTAAAACTATTTCAATCACCTCTCACAAACATCAATTACTCATGCTTATTACTAATTATGCATACTAAGTACGTAGGCACTTTTCCAGGTGCTTCACATGAATTCCACTGAAGTAACCCTTACAACAGCCTTGTAAGGTAGACCAGTTTTATTATCCGAGCATCACAGATTGGGGGCGTATGGGGGGTGGCTGAGGCTGAGAAAGCAATGGCCTGCCTAAGGCCACCTAATGAGTTCGTGATTGAAATAAAGATTGATGTAAAATTACTGCTGAACTCTTTTGATAGGCTGATACTAACGTTTTGCTAATGCACTGCTGTCTTCGTTATTTTCTTCTATATCTTAAGCCATTTGGGGAAGCTCTTGAGGGAAAGGGACATACAAATAAACTGAGGTGATGATTGGTAAGGCGAGGTTTTCACTGGTTTGCCAACCACAGCTTGTTCTCTAACCATGCACTATGCCAGCTTCCACCGCCTTTGCCATCCTGTTGCCCTCCAGATGTTTTAGGCTGTGATTCTCATCAGCCCCACACAGCATGGCCTCATTGGCTGGGGCTAGCAGGCGTTGCGATCGAAAACATCTGCAGGGCACTAGATTGGTGAAGGCAGCGGCAGAGCATATGCCTGCACTGCCTAGGGCAGGCCCGCTCCCAAGGGGGGCAGGGTGTGCTCCTGAGGGGGGCAGAGGGGTGCCCTTCCAGGCGTGGGATAGTTGCTTGGGTGCAGGGAGTGACGTGTGCGCCCTGCAGCTGGGGTCAGAGCGAGCCACTCACAGGGGTGGAGCAAACCGCCCATGGTAGACATTCAGCGCGCTGCCCACCCCGACTCCCAAGCCTCCCCCAAGCTGTCAGAACAAAGGGGGAAGGGGGGAATACCACCATCAAAGCGGCACAGCTCCCCCCCTTCCGCTGATGGCTCAGGGTAGGCTTAGGCGTTGCAGATTTGCGGCGCACCAAATGTCACCCCCCTCAGCGAAGATACCCGGGGCAGTCCGCCCCCACCGCACTCCCCTTCCTCCGCCCCTGGGTGAAGGCTGCCTTCAAGCAACAGATATGCACACACAAAAATACCTCTAAGTTTGCTCAGGGCTACCTTTGTCACCTGTGACCATTGCCAACGTGGGGATAGACTGCTAAAGGGAACCTGAATTTACGTTCTCGCCCATGTAGTTTCTGCATCCACATTACAAACTGATTTAAGCACCAGGTGTTCAACTGCTTTGGGAGCTTGCTCAGCACCAGGTGTCCAAGAATACACAGAAAAGGCACTTGTCATAAGCCCCCCTGGAGGGAAGAGCCCCGAGGTATGGTGTGAAGGCACATGAGCCTATCACCTGGCTGGAGCTAAACAGGCTGCCACGTTGCCTGGATGAGTGACTGCCTGTGAACCAGGCACAGACAGTGGTACCTCGGGTTAAGTACCGTATTTTTTGCACCATAACACTCACTTTTTTCCTCCTAGAAAGTAAGGGGAAAGTCTGTGCGTATTATGGAGGGAATGCCTACGGGTGGCATGCCTACGGATTTTCCTCCTCTAAAAACTACGTGCGTGTTATGGTCGGGTGCGTGTTATAGAGCGAAAAATACGGTACTTAATTCGTTCTGGAGGTCTGTACTTAACCTGAAACTGTTCTTAACCTGAAGCACCACTTTTGCTAATGGGGCCTCCTGTTGCTGCCACACCACTGGAGCACAATTCCTGTTCTCATCCTAAAGCAAAGTTCTTAACCCGAGGTAATATTTCTGGGTTAGTGGAGTCTGTAACCTGAAGCGTCTGTAACTTGAAGTATATGTAACCCGAGGTTCCACTGTACTGCCTTGAATTCCATGCCTAAATTAATGACACAGAGGTCAGAAAATAAATAAAAATCATACAGCCTGCCTTGTGTGCACTATACAAGACTCCCTTGAAGAAGAGATGAGAAAAGTAATTAACACACCATACGTGAATGACCTCTGTTGCATCACTCACGGACCGTTTTGGAAAGCACTCTAGCAGAGAACAGGGCAATCAGAAAATAGCATACCCCTAGGTAGACTAATAAGCCCTACTTGCGCTAAATTCCATGTTACCAGCAGGCCTGCAAGTTCTGGTCCAAGTAGCTTTTCTGACAAAAACCTCTATATCCAAGGCACGCACTGCTACAGGGGATTTCTTGTTTTCAAGGATCCTGGCTCTGGAAATAAGCCGGCAGTGTCATCACAACACTTCACTAGCAATACCACCCAAAAATGCCACACAGTGTTTCCTTTTTTCATTTCTAAGCATCCTGCTGCTAACTTGGGCACTAGGATTCCCTAACCCTCCTGCTAAAATCAACAACACACTCTACACATCCTGGAGGAAGAGAAGAAGAGGCTGAACAAATTCCATTCATCCACACCTACTCCCAGCTCTACTAGAGCAGCACTAGATGAAAATCGCTCCTTGCGTGAGGTGAAGATTCTATCCATCTCAACAATAGCCAGGAGAGCATCCCTCATTCCTCAGGTTCTACCGTTGCCTCTCAGAACATGACAGTATGACCCATATGATACTCTGGTCTTAAATTTTCATAATTCTGAACAGGCACCAAACCCACACACTTTATATCCCATCCATCCCAGTTTTATATTGCCTGTTCCTCTAGTACAGCTGTCTGAGCACAGTATACATGTTTGCTACAGGATCCCTTCATAACAGGATGAGAAACCCATGGCTCTCCAGGCGTTGTTGGACTTCATCTCCCATCAGCCCCAGCCCGCCTTGCCATTGGTCAGGATTGATGGGAGCTGTAGTCCAGCTAGACTTGGAGAGCCACAGGCTCCCCTCCCCTGCTCTACAATAAGACCACCAGCAGAAGAAAAGAAGTGTCAAATACCTGTGGCAAATGGGAGCTGCCTGAAGTGCCGCTTCCCTCCTTTGGAGATTCTGCTTGCAATGCTAAGGCTCAAGGGAAACCGTCTACTTTCGCAAGAGCATGACAGGAAGCTACACATGCGCCTGCAGCTCATTTCTTCTTTTAAAGAGTGAGCTGTCTGTTTACTTGACACCCAGGTCTTGGAATGTAATTTGTGTGCTGAGTAGCCCAGCCCAGCCCTGACAGGAGCCAAAGGCTGGCACCCATCCAAACAACAACAACAACAAAGCAGCAGACACAGACTTCGTCTATGGGGTTCCCAAACAGATGCCTTCAACCACTACAGCTCCTAGGTCCAAGTGTAGGCTGAAGTATCAAAGAACTCCATTTTGGGGTGGTGGTGGTGGGGAGAAATGGACTCATTTAGATTCTGAGAATCCAGCCCCTAATAAACATCCAGCCAACTCACTTTGGCAACAGAATTCTATCATGAGTAGAAAGGAAAGGGAGCAGGGCTAGCAACCATCCGACAGCAAAGAAAGCAGGTGGGCAAGGAAGGCAAACTAGACTTGCTGCTTACCGTGCCTTAACTCCTCCCCAATAGTTCCATCTCCACACATCACAAAATGAGGCTGCTGAGCCTTTGTACAGTGGTACCTCGTGTTACAGATGCTTCAGGTTACAGACTCCGCTAACCCAGAAATAGTACCTTGGGTTAAGAACTTTGCTTCAGGGTGAGAACAGAAATCGTGCTCTGGAAGCGCAGCGGCAGCAGGAGGCGACATTAGCTAAAGTGGTGCTTCAGGTTAAGAACAGTTCCAGGTTAAGAACAGACCTCCAGAACGAATTAAGTTCTTAACTCCACAGCAGGGATGGAGGGGGGGGGCTTGAGGCCCTCCAGAGGTTGGACTCCAACTCCCATCAGCCCCTGCCAGTGTGGCCAATGGTCAGGGATGAAGGGATTCGGAGTCCAACAATATCTAAGGTAAAGGTAAAGGGACCCCAGACCATTAGTTCCAGTCGTGACCGACTCTGGGGTTGCGGCACTCATCTCGCTTTATTGGCCAAGGGAGCCGGCGTACAGCTTCCAGGTCATGTGGCCAGCATGACTAAGCCACTTCTGGCGAACCAGAGCAGCACACGGAAATGCCGTTTACCTTCCTGCCAGAGTGGTACCTATTTATCTACTTGCACTTTGACGTGCATTTGAACTGCTAGGTTGACAGGAGCTGGGACAGAGCAACGGGAGCTCACCCCGTCGTGGGGATTCGAACCGCCGACCTTCTGATCGGCAAGTCCTAGGCTCTGTGGTTTAACCCACAGTGCCACCCGCGTCCCGGGTGCAATATCTATATCTATCTATCTATCTATCATCTATCAGCAATATCTAGAGGACCACAAATTCCCCACCTCTGATTTCAGTTCTCTATGCCCTCTTGCCACAGCACAAAACCCCTTTTGCTAGTACAGGTACTTTACCTTCTTGATTAGAGGCATGTTTCCAAGCTGTTATAACTACACACCAGTTCTATGAACATATAAACTTTGGCTTATTCAATGTCAACAGTGGATTGATCTACAGAGCCAAACGGAGCTTATGTTTCTAGAGTAATAGATGGAAACCAGGCCTACTGGGGTGGGGTGAGGAGGCCAGGGAATCCACTGGGCAGAACTAGGGCATTGCCATGAAGACATTCATCCTGCCCGGTCTCCAGAAAGGACAGGAAGGATGTTGTTTACAAGGTCTCAAAGCACAGAGGCTTGTTCTCCTGTGCTGTCTTCCAGTGTCAACACATAGTGCAACACAAGGAGGAAACAAACCTGCTCTGTGTCTCAGGTAATTTTGGGACGTACCTGCTACCAACAAACACTCCTTGGTAAAAGGTCACAAAACTCATGAAACTGGGGACAAGACAAGGTGGTTAGACTGTCCACAGGCAATGCGGTGGTCTGTTTCCTACCACTATTAATGTACCCAACACAGCTTTTCCTGCAATGGAATTAAAAATACTAATTAAGTTTCAAATTCCCTTCCATATCCTGACTTCTGGAAAACAGTCATATTCCTTTTGGGGACACAGAAAACATTCATATATTCATAGAGCTCTGAATAACTGGAACTGCTGTTTACCCACTGTCAGATGGGAAACATAACCAAGCAAAAGGGTTAATGGACAATGGACAAAAGGCACTGACAGCACAATCCTATACATGCCTACTCAGAAGTAAATTCATTGAGCAATGGGGTTTACTCCCAAGAAATTGGGTACAAGAATGTAGTCTTAAAGGCAGTCATAATGAAGACCCCTTTCAGTGCTTTCCATGGGGCTGAGTTACAACGAACTTCTGTCATCCAAGTTGGTGGCTATCACTATACCTAGGGGGCTCAAATTCCATAGTTTAAAGATGCGTGTCCAGTGTTCAAAATTCACATGCGACCAAGTGAAGATGTCCACTTGATTGGTATCACAGTAGGCTACCCTCTTCTACAAGGGAGGCTCGCCTGGCGCCTTCATTACATATTTTTAGGCACTAGGCAAAAAAGTTTCTCTTCAACCAGGCGTTCAGCTGATTAACATTCTATGGCTTTTTATAAGTGTTGTGGAAAGTTGGGAGTTCATTGGTTTGCTTTTATATGGCATTTTCATTTTTTCTTTTACTGTTGTGAACCACCCTTGGATCTTTAGATGGAAGGGTGGTGTACAAATTTAACACATAATAATCATACAATCATATAAATGTAGTGTTGGAAGGGACCTAATAATAAAAAGCTTTTGTACTGGTGCACTTATGAGTCCTTCTCACATATTATTTTTTTTTTTCTGATTATGCAAGCAGTTCACATGCACTTCATCCAAAGCACTGGGCAGTGGAGAATCAGAACTAGGTCTCCGCAAGAGAGAAACAGTTCAAGTGCTGGATGATTGTACCTGTCATGTGTGGTTGGGTTAGTCTCAAGAGATGGCTTGGCCCTCTTTAGTAAAACTGGGATCTGGCAGCCAACAACACATCCTTTCCCATGGGTGAACGGATGCATCAGTGTTGTTTATGGGATTTCCATCCCCAACCCTCTCTACTGGTTATTCTGCCCAAGAGTCACGCTGCAAAAACCACTGTCTAGACCCAAAAGAGAGGACAGTCAATAGATCACAGTTAAAATTACCAAAGCGCAGGGAAACCCTAATAAAACATTTTCAGCCACAGGAAGAGTCGAGACCAAAGGTCACTTCTATAAACAACTTAATGCTGAGGAAAGGTGAGTTCATGCCAGTGCTTCTAACATCCCACTTATTTCCAAATGAATGCCTGGTCTTCCTCAAGGCCTTAGCATGCACTGCCTTAATTTTTTTTTTTTAAATGACCTACATGAACTAAACTCCGATTCATTCACACATGCAGTCGAATCCTATGCATGCTTAGTCAGAATATTGCCGAGTAAGTATATAGGATTGCTGCCTCTCAGGTGTACATCTATAAAGAGAACTGAAATGCGCACTGGTTCTCAATCTCCTCCTAGTGAAAGGATCACAAAAACTCAAATAAAAAGCCGCCTACACATTACAGGGTTTAGGGATGGGTTCACTGCTGAGAGGCAGAGGTACTGGTTAATAAAAGGCTGGTGCCCAAAGCAATATCCTCCAGCCCTGCCTAAGGCAAATCCAAGGATGAGAGAGGAGGCAGTGTGCCTTGCACTTGCAACACATATGGTACTCCTCTCTCCTGAGACTCATTATTATAATTCAAGGATGCTACAGCCCCTCTAGGGCAATATGGATTGATTACAAGAGTGACCCATTTCAGTAATGGGGCGGGTGGGTTAGATATTAGGGAGGAAGCACTTCAGTTGCCTTGCCCCGTGTGCACCTGCGGGAATATTCTGTTTCAGTTCCCTGGGGAATCCACCTTTGAACTCTGAGCGGATGTGCAGTAGCTCTGCAACCTCAGCTGAGGTCGATGGTCAGCCCTGCTGCATCCCTTCCCTTTCGCTCTTTCTGCTCCAAGCAACTGCCGGCAGCCCCTTCTCTGGCTCCTAGTCCGGGGGAGTGGCGTCCCCCGTCCGCCTCCCCTAGGGCAGAATCGCAGCTCGAAAGAGCTTTCCAAGAAGCGGCGCGAGGTGTCAGCAAAGTTCCTGCCAGCGCGCTAGAAACCCGCCGCCTCCCACCGATCTAAGGGGCGGCCAGCCGGGGAAGGCGCTCCCTTCCTTAAAAGCAGGCCTTTCCTCTCCGGGGGCCGCTCTCCAGGAGGCACCCCCTAAGGAGAAGCGGGCATCTAATATTATTTCACCCTTTCCTTTCTTTCTTTCTCGCTCACTCACTCGTGCCTGCGCGCAAATACTGGGCTAAGAAACACTTGCAAGTCTTTAACTTGAGTCACTAAGCTGGATCCCAGGAGCGAGGGAGGGACGGGTGCCCTCGCCCGCTTCCCGCAGAAGCCTCTCCTCCTTGCCAGAAGAGGTCCAAGCCCTTTTATGGACACAGCCTCCTGCTTCCTCCGAGATGCCCCAGGACAGACGCCGCCGGGCCGGTCCCCCACCCCCCGCTCGTAGGGGCCACCCTAAAATCGGGCACGCGATTCTGCCCCCCCCCACGCCCCGAGAGAATGTGGGGTGTCGCCCCGTGGAGAGCCCTGCCTCCCGCTGGAGGGGATTTCAACCGGGCGTAACCCCCCCCCGGCACCACCTCTTCCGACCCGGGCGCATCCCCGGCTGTGCAATGATGGCGAGCCCGGCTCCGCGAGCGCTTTAAGCGGGGACGGGGCGGGAAGAGATACTGACATGCTAGCGAACGGCAGGGGCTCTCAGTCGCGCGCTCAGCTCTCCCCGCTTCCTCCGGCTTCGCAGAGCAGAACTACCCCACTTTCGCCCTCGCTCCTCCCTTTACGCATAAGTCGAGGAGAGGCGGGAAAGAAAGACGCCCAGCTTCTTCTTCTGGAGGCCACAGCGCCGTGTAGCGGCTAGGAAATTTCTTCCTCAGGAGAGCCTCCCGCTCCCGCTCCCACCCCCAACATCGCGTCTTGGCTTTTTCAACCGCCCGTCTGGAAGCATGTGTGCATTCGGAAGACGCGCGTGCTTCATGAAGGGGAGATTAATGCATATTGTGCGCGTGGAATCCCCAGAAGAGATGAAATTCGACTGTCCGCTATGCAGTTGGAGACACCATTTGAAACCCTTGTTTTGCTTGGAAGAGGCCTCTGTTTAATTTAGCCGACTTAATAGATTTAGTTGCAGATGGGTAGCCGTGTTGGTCTGCCATAGTCAAAATAAAAAAATTCCTTCCTGTAGCACCTTAAAGACCAACTAAGTTAGTTCTTGGTATAAGCTTTCGTGTGCATGCACACTTCTTCAGATACACATCTGTGTATCTGAAGAAGTGTGCATGCACACGAAAGCTTATACCAAGAACTAACTTAGTTGGTCTTTAAGGTGCTACAGGAAGGAATTTTTTTATTTTAATAGATTTAGTAAGCATACGTTAGTAAAATTAGGTACAACATAAATATTATTACTTAGTTTTTAGTTTTTCTTACAGAATAAGAAAATCATGGCAGGATGTAGAGAACGTTTCCTGAAGGATCAGTTACACCATTTCTGTTTTCCTTCATGATACAGGCTTCAATCCTATGCAAACTCACCTGGTAGTAAGCCCCACTTAACTCAAGGGAGCAGACATTTACAGCATTGCATTGTTTTTCAGCTACATACTGGATTAGCATATTAGCATATATTTTTATGTGGCAGACAATAGGTAGTTTAGTTTACTGTATGTCCTTTCCCAAACTCAGTTCTTAAGGATGGGAAGACCTGTTGTCATTGGTTCCCAGGGGTAGTGTAGACGTGCATGCTTTTACTCAGATCCTCAGGATTTCAGAAAAATTTCAGAAGAATTTGCATTTCCACAGTAGGACATCCAGGAGGGGCCTGCTGTCACTCTACCTCCATTAATGAATGCCTGGTACTTCACTTCGTACAAGAGGTGCATTTTCAGAAGAACAAACACTTCCAGGAACTTTCCCATCACAAGTCATTTGAGAATGGGCTGCCCATATAAGTAATGCAAGAGTGGCTAATCCTAGTTGGGGGGCCTGATCTACTTCTACAAGCAAATGTTTCTGACTCCCCATGACCATACTGATTTTAGGCATAGCAGCAAAAATAGACACAACACTGGGATGGGGAAAACCAAGAGCATAACCTTGATGGGGGTGCAGTTGCTGCTTCCCAGTAATTAGATCTAATTAGGCCATTACCCCTCCTCTCAGCTGATCTGCATGGATTAGCTAAGGAGGGGAGGCTGCGGGTGTGTCTTGTGGGTGCATGCATGCAAGAGTGGCCACACTCACCACTGGTATGTGGCCTATGGAAGGCTGGCCAAGGGCGAATGTGGCCCTCATATCCAAAAAGTGTTGGGAGGGGTGAGGAAGGTGCAGCATGTGCCCATTTGCAGATGTATTTATGTCAATCTGCTGTCCTAATTTGGCCTTCCCCAACCTGATGCCCCCTAGATGTTTTGAACTACAACTCCCATCATCCCCAGCCAGCCCATGATCTAAAACATCTGGAGCGCACCAGCTTGAGGAAGGTTGTCCTTGTGAAGGAGGAGGGATGTTTGGGAGCAAATCACGTTTCTTATTCAACTGCAACACAACAGCCTTGCTGTGTTGCCAGTGGGTCTTATTCTCTGGTAGCTGCCTGCCGCCACCACCTTCCCACTTACTCTTGCAGCCCAGACCTGGGATGCACCAAAACAATTGCTTTTCAAAAGGTCCCGAGCCACTGCACCTGGCATCCCTTGGTTCACAAACTGCTAGGGAAATCAGGGCTAGCTTCCAGCTGCCTTATCCTGGTCCAAGCTCAAAGCAACTTGATTGTTTCCCTGGGAGACCACTCCTAACTTCCTCAAACCCAAGAACTCTGAGACCAAGGGCACTGTGCATGTCCCAGACATTTCCCTTGTAACTTACTCAGAGTGTAAAGACAGCCCACTCTCCCTGAGCCCTTCCCAGATCTCAGAAGAGCATGCTGGTCTCTTACACTCTGATCCTAAACTTTCAGTAGCATAAATTCCAAGCATCTCTAGGCATATGGTTACGGTGGAACCTAGGTAGACAAAATAACCTTCCACCTCCACTCCTTCATGGTCTCCTGAGAAAGTCAGATGCCAATATAAGACACATGGGGATTCTAAAATTCTGAGGCTGGGAATAACACACACTTCAGTGGTCAGCTTAGGAAACTTTATTAAATCTTTATAAAAGGTAAAGGAAAAGCAGGCAGAAGGTCGAAACAGAATACAAAATAAACCAGGACACTGTGGCTCTAAAACTTGACTAATCCTAGCCTAGCCATTACAATATGATTCTAATTTACTTATGAGTAGACAACAAAGATGATCAGCCTTGCATAAAGTCCAGTCTGAATCCCGGATGGTAGGAGGGAACGCAGAGGCGCTAAGCTTTCTTAAAGGTTCTTCTTGTCTTCTTGAGGGAGTGACTTCTGACAACTGCTGACCAAGGGGGCCAATGTTGAGGCAGCTGTAGTCTCTCAGGTAGGCGTCTTAGGTACCCTCTTTGAAAGTGAAGAGAATTGGCAGGAGATACTTGACAAATTGGCTTAGAGAAATGGTGGGGGCAGTTCAGGGCCTTTCTTCACAGTCCTAACAACTAACAAGTTTAAGAGTAATTTTAGGTTTCCTGCTTAAAACACAAAGTCTATTCCTGAAGACAACCAGGAGGGCTCTTGGAGAGCCAAAGTAGTATGTGAGATAGGACAGAGTGTTGCAAAATATTGCAATGGCAGGCCAGCAATGTATCTAATAGGCATTTAACGGTTTAATTTAAACACATGCACACTGGTCTATCGATACACGTGCGCATTGTTAGTTTTTTATAAGGACAAGCAGTGTCCTATAGTACAGCCATGCCTGAAAAGCATTCCCTCTCTGAGTCTTTTTCTGAGTAGATTGCATATTTCAGGAGAAAGCCAAGTATGTGCTTCTGGGGAAAGTATGTATAAGCACATGTTGACCAGAAGGTACATGTGGAGATCCTCTCATAAGTGTGTAGTGGTGAGGGAAGAGAGAGAGAGAAGAGATTTTTAGATCCCTAAGGAGTACGGGCTGGTGCAATGTGCCTTTCCTGCAGCTTTCCTTGCCAATTACCGTATTTTTCGCTCCATAAGCACTTTTTTCCTCCTAAAAAGGGGAGTGAATGCCTACGGACGGCAGCGGGATCCCGCTGCAGTTGCGAGCGGAGGATCCATGGCTCCCCTTCCTTCCCTCCTCTGAGGCTCACTTTAAAGCAGCAAAGCCGACAGGAGCTGCCCACTTTGCTGCTTTAAATAGTTTAGTACAACATTTGATTGAGATTCCCCCCCCCCCCATGTTTTCCTCCTCTAAAAACTAGGTGCGTCTTATGGTCGGGTGCGTCTTATGGAGCGAAAAATACGGTAAGTGCCTGTGCAAACAGATAAGGTGCCTCTCTCTCTTAGGTTGACTTTTTCTCACACCGTGAGCCTTCCCAGCCGCTGTAACATTGGCATGCGAATTCTTTGGCCATCTGGACTTGCTCCTTCGCTGACATCTGACCCCTGACAACAAAGCGTGGCTCTTCCGAATGCCTCTGAATAGAGAAGCTGGCAGGAGTGAGGTGCAGAAAAGCATCGAGGTGCCCGTCTTGCCGCACACAGCGGCCGTTCTTTGAACACAAAATCTGGCTACACAGCCTGGTGCTGCTGGTCACGTTTACAATGTACGGACCAAGGACAGTGTCCACGTACTTCTTCACATCGAGGCAGGCTTCCTGAAAGGGGCAAAACCAAGTCCAGGGGAAGAAAGTTAGCATTTTCCCATTCTAAGTGGGCAACAGCCAAGTTCCTTCAACACATCCCTGCTGCTGTAGGACCAAACCTTTAAGAGCACGAATGGGAGGATTCCTCCTGCCACTGCCTGATCTCCAAGCCCCATCTTCAGTCCCCCATGAGTTACTCACAAAGCGAGACCAACATCAACACACACCTAATCACAGAACTAACAAAATTAGCCACTTGCCTTCATACCTTAATCTGTATTTTCATTTTTTAACGGTGTCTTATGTTTTTAACCTTGTATACCACCCTGATAATTTGTGATATGGCAGTGCAGACTTTTATAAATATAAATAAAGAAGCCTGGCTGGCTAGCTGACTTGATGATGCAAAAGGACTACCACTAACCCCATTCAAGCTAATAACTGCATCCTACCCCAGAGCTTCTCCTTCAACCTATATATTTGTGAATATAAAAAGTTTTGCAAAGAGGCAGTAAGGTTCCAGGGCACATTCAGGACTGCCCCCTTCAACATAGACTCGCCTGTCTAAATTGGGGCTTCCCATCATTTGGTAAAGGAGGAGAAAAGCAAGTCAAAAAATAAGGATGCTTCACCTCTCTCTTAAGGGACTTGCAAATCTGAGCACCTCATAGTCACAGATTTATTCACAACCACAAGGCAGCTACTGTAACACACAGGTTGATGTACAAAAGCAGAGAGAGATGTATGTACTGCTTGGTTGTAAGAAAACAAAACAAAACTCTGCTCCATAGCTACAGGATCCTGCTGCTGTCCCTTGACTGGTTCACTTATTTGGCCTCATTTTTATCCCACGCTTCCTCAAGGAGCCCAGGGTAACACATAAAGTTCTTCCGCCCTCCCCCAATTTATCCTCACAAGAACCCTGCAAGGTAAGTTAGGCCAAGATACTGTGACTGGCTCCAAGACCCCCCAGCAACTTCCATGGCTGAATGAGGATCTGAACCTGGGACTCGACAGTCAGGCTCCCGACACTCCAACCACTGAACCACACTGGCTCCCACTCCCAATCCTGCTCCTCTGCGTCACTCACCTCAGAGTTATTGTCATTTGTGCTCCCCCACAAGATGACCCCAGCAGCACCTTGAGAAGCACTCTCACCAATGGTGTGGACCAGGTCCTCCTGCAGAACAAGCAGAGCAAAAACAGTGAGTTCACCAGCAGTCTCTTCTCTGACATCTGGATTTGCACGCCCATCATTGGGTCCTTCTTGGTCCATTAAAACCAGAGGTGAGGAAACAGTGACTTCTTGAACTCTAGCTCCCATTAGCCCTGGCCAGGATGGCAATGGGTGATGGGGAGTTATAGTTGAGCCACATGTTCCCCACCCCTCCTTTAGACAGCAGCAACACCCCAGCAACACTCTGGGATTCTTGGCCATACTTAGGATTATGTATTAGGAAAGGAATCAGGAAATGATCAGTGATTAAACATTTAGCCTGCTGCCTTTAACAAAGTGTTTAAAAAATAAACCTTTTTTTTGGGGGGGGGGGAGATCTAACTCCTTCTCCTCAGTGGCTCCTTTGTTAATTGACCTTTGTGTGGATGACCTTCAAATCCATCTGCTTTTATCGGATCACTTGTCTCAAGATATCTTTCTGATCTGACACTTCCTCGTGGACATGCCAGCGTTATTATTACATGCCCCTGTCTCCCAGGCATGCAATGCTTTTCTTAGTCATCTTCAAATTCCTCCAGAGTCAAGTCATTGCCCAGTGCTGATGCTCCTTCCTCTTCAACATTCTTAGAAACCACCTGATTCCTCCTCTCATCCATGCTCTGGTCACATCCTGCCTTCGCTGCCTACAAATCCTGCTGCTCTTCACTCTCTGGTCCTCTCTCCATTTCAGCAAATTCAGAAAGCCTCAGCTAAAACGATCCCTCTCTCTAAAGATCCTGTAGCAAAATTATTTGGATATGTAAAGTATAGTGTACTAGAAAATGATTTAGAGATGGTGATTACTTTGCTAACAGCAGCCAGGCTCACAATATGACAGAGCCATCCACTGGCACATTTAGTTAATTGGATAGGCAACGAGAACACAAATCCATTGAGAAGGGAAGTTTGTTTGTCTCTTATCGGAACAACAAAATGCAGGATTCAGCAAAAACCTATACTTGCCACTGGTTTAATCTCTTGGGATATGTTATTTATTATTTTTTATTTAATAAATGTAAACACCTCTTGATTATTTAAAAAAAAACCTCAAAGCAGTTTACAAAATTGGAAGTACAGATCAGGAAATTTAAATACGAGAAGAAGAAATGCATTGTACAGCAATATGCTTAGTATGCTCAGCAGGAAGAGGGAATCATATGTTTTTAATTATGTGAATATTTCTTAGTATACGATATTTATACTGGCCTGTTTTCACACTGACTTTGCTCTGTGCAGGCATGGGGAGGGGGAGCAGAAGTGTTTTTCAGAGCTTGCTTGCAAGGAGATGCTCACTATGTGGAGACACTGTGAGAGGAGCCTGGGCTTTGCAGTCACCACCCACCCCAAACCTTCCCTATGAAAGGGGCACAAGGTGAGAAAAGGGTAGAAGAAGCAGTGGGAGGGGGAGCAATGGTGTCTTGAAAAAGCCTGATCCGAAATGAAGCTCTGGCTCATTTCCCTGCTGCTCCCTACTAAGTATATGGAAGAACCTCTCCCCCTCTGTTGTGTCACCATGGCAGTGTTTCATCTCTTCCTTTAAATTCATTCTTAAAATAGCTTCCCTCTGCAAAGGCTCTCCTGGGCTCCCCTAGATTCACTTGTTCCATGCCTATCACTAGCTAACTCCTCTACAGCCTTCCTTCCAAAACATCCTCACCCCACCTCCCTACACCCCAAATCAAAGCTTATTTTCTCCTTAGTCCTGCCCATTACTGACAAACTAAAGTCTGCTGGGCAGGGACTGTGCTAGTTTGAAGTTTTGCAGTACATTTTCATTACTGACACAACATCAACATTTACCGTATTTTTTTTTTAAAAAAACCCTGATTTTCTTAAAAGAAATCTGAAATAGGAATAGTTTGATATTTTTCTTTCATAATATTTACTTATAAAATGGGGGGAAATTAAAATACATAACAACATTCGAAAACACAAGAATTTTCAACATTGGCTTATTGAAAAACAAGAGCCTTCATAACATTTCTGACCAAAAATAAAAGTGTGACATATACCAGAAACAGTTGCAAAAGGGAGAACAACAACAGCGTTTTTGCTTAACCAGGAGAAATGTTATGAACATCTAAATGCTGGGGTAAGTGTTTTTCTCAAAATGAAATATTAGAATATTAATATTAGAAATATTTGACATGGCTACCGCTCATTCCCAGGAAAATCACTGTAGCAGATTCTTAATGGCAACTGCACACACTGAAGCCAAGATTCTCCAAGCATCCCAACAGAGAAGTATCTCCCACTTCCATGTTGTGTTTTCAGGTTAAGTACTTATTGGCAAAGATTGATCGTATTCTCCACTGGGACATCTGGGAAAGCTTACCTGTGACAGGAAGCTCTGTGTCTGTGTGAACTGATATTCAATGGAAGCATAAGGCAAGACTGGGATGCTTCCATTCCCCGTCTGGTTCACTATCCTGAATGCCTCTTGGACTCGATGACGGACATACTCAAGAGTCTTGTTGAGGAATCTGAGCTCTTTGGGAAGATAAATGCTGGGATAGAGAGCTCGGCTTTGGTTCCACAGCCACTGCAATTCATCATTCCTCTGCTTCTCAATCTCTGGACATTCTCCGGTGTAATCGGTGCTTTTGTATGCATTGTTATAGCAGTCAGGGAAGCCATAGAAGCCCCAGAAACCCTCCGGCCTCAGGGTTCGGCCAAGCGCCAAAGTCAGCTCCATGAATGCCTGACTCATTTGCTCGAATTCTCGCTTAGCTTCCCTAGCCACCTTATCAGCAGGCCAGTCGGGGTGCTGCTCCTTCACCAGCTCTATGGATTTATTCTGGTAGATCTGCATGGAGTCCCAGTTGCGAACCCACAAGGGACGCCAGCTCTCCCAGTCCACAACCGCCAGACCTTTGAAACCTGCCTCCGAAATTGTTTTTTCAATATCTTGCCCAGTCTTCCAAAGATGACTATTGAGGCTGGCGTTTTGGGGGGTGCCCCCGTTGACTGCTGTGCCGTTCTCAGTGTAGTAGGGATAATATCCTAACCTGTTGCTGTAGAAAAGGGTAATGTCGCTCCCTGTGAATGATTCGTTCTGGTTGGCAACCACATCAAAAATCCCCAAGTCAAGGGATACTCTGTATTTCTCTTCACATTCTTGACTGGGAGCATTCCAGACGGTGATGAATGGGTGATCCAGTATTACAGGGCCTCCACCAGCCATTTGACGGCTCCAAGCCACTGAGAAAACATCCAGCAAGCAGACCCACAGTGTCAAGTATGCTGTAATAACTGCCATTTTGAAGCCGATTTCCTAAGATACCTTTGGAAATTGCTCTAGGCTTTCACCTCCTTTTCAGCACCACCTGCTTCTGGCAGAATAATGTCCCTTCCAGCAAATGGGGCAGTAACCTCAGCAGAGAGGCAGCAGGGAGAGAAGTTATCAGAGTCAGCAGTTTGCTCTTCTTACCCCATCTCTCAAGAGGAAGAAGCTATAACAGAGGAGAGCTTGTTGGTCTTCATAATTTTCCTCCTCTGTTTCCAGATTATTCCAGAAGCAAACCAAGCAAAAAATACACATCAGAGTCCTACAATGGAAATGTTGCTGGGACTGACCTTTGGTCTTTGCTTATCCAGTGACTTTGATAAACATTTTGATAAGGTTGGCAGAGTGGACAAAGGGATCCTTATCCCTTGGACTGCCAGTCCTTTGGTTAGCTAATGTCTCTGTTTCCATCCTCAAGCAGAATCATGTTCCTCCTCTTCTGGATCATTGCAGGGTCATTCTACAGAGGCGGCCCTCACAATGAGGAGGCTGGATGTGTGCAAATAGACAGGACCCTCTGAATGCAGGTTAAATCTCCTATGGTGAAAAAGGGAAGCATCAAGGCAAAACAGGGATCAAATAATAGTACTGATGTAGCACATTTCAAGTGTTCAGAGCATTTCAACAAAACATTACCTCAGAAATCCTAACTGCAGCCCTGAAAGGTATTACTTTCTCAGCACCCGTAACAAATTACAGTTTCCAGAATCTTTTGTGGGCAACCATTAATGTTTGAAGTGGCATGAGAGTGCTTTAAATGTATGGAGCGAGCGATGGTGGTCTTGTTTCAGTATCAGCAATGGGAGAGCTTCCTCCAGCACACCTGGGGATAGCAGCATAATTACAGGGATGCAAAACAAGCCACATGACATAGGTCAGGGGTGCCCAAACTTTTTTCAAAGAGGGCCAGATCTGATGAAGTGAGGGCCGACCAAAGTTGTTGATCTTTTTTTTAGGATTTGACTCCAAGAAATAAACTGCCACAGGGGCTGGATTAGGCCCCCTATACAGACTTTGGACATGCCTGGCATACGTATGTAACTCTTTCCCCCAGCGGAAGGGCACAGCCAGAGGGCGTAAGAGAAAGGGCTGTAGAGCCGCCACCATTGGCCCCTCTTCTTTGCATGTGTCTATTGAGGCAATCAGCTCTCTCTGCCTAAAAATACAGTCAGCTCTGAGGAGGAGCTTTGAGCCATTAGTTGCGTTGTAAGAGTCAATAATGTTGCCACAGACTCTATAATCAAACAGTTCTGAAAGCCACCCACCCGCTTCAAATAGCAATCTGAAATAAACATTTGGGGGGGGGCGGCGGAAAATCACATCATTTTCTACAGATGCTAGGTGGACATCTTACTACTTGTTTGCATAAAGTACAGGACTGACAGGAAAAGTAAGTACAGGTGACTGAGAAAGAATAGGTATGTAGGAGTGGATAGTTAAGAATGTATTTCATCCTAATATTGCACCCCTAGTTGCCATTCTTTGAAAGCATTTCCCCTCCTTGGTACTTAGGAGGCTGTTCAAGCACTTAATCCCATTCACTTTAGCAAGACCAAGTCATGTGAGATCATTTGAGCCTGCCAGTCATTAACAATCACTGACCACCAGTGACAGAGCTGGATCACAGGGGGAAGAGAGTAGGTAGGAAGAAAAGAAGCTCCCAGGACAACACCACTACAATATGGGATTCTACAAACTGTTGTAGAGTAATAAATTCTGGAAGAGCTGCAGCAAAAACCAGAGTCTTGTGGAACTTTATGAGATGTAATCAAGCAAAGCATTGACATTCCCTCGCCCCAACCCCGCCCATATCACTGCAGACAGGTGCTATGGTGGCCTTTTTCTATGCACTCTAATTCTGAGCTTAAGGAATCTAATTTAGATGCCAATTAGATCAAAGTGATGCATCAGCAATTTCCTTATTTTTATTTATAGATGCGCAGGGGGGCTTTGCAAAGTATTTCAGGCTTTCAGCAACAAGGCTCAAATGTAAACTTTGTCATAGAATAAAGGCTGGGGAATGGAAACTCACTGATGTTGTATAACTCTTAAAATCTAAGTACCATGAGTAATCTAGCCCTGAACTGTGTAATCAGACAGACAGTTTTTTCCAAGTTTCATCAGAATTCTTTCCCCCTCCCCTTGTTAGCTGGAGAAACTGGTGACTGAAGCCAGAATTAAAAGTGCGGTTTTTGAAATAAAATAAAAATTAAAGCAGATTTTTAAAAATGATTGCTAAACCATTCCCCTCTTGAATTATGAAACAACACATTGTTTCATGCAGAGCAAGACAAGAGGTCTTGCAGAATTCCGAATTCATTGGCAGACGCTTGGAGCAACCGGCCAGAAATTTTGGGTGGGAGTGTTTCATTACCGTGAAGGCGGTCGGCTCCCGCGAAGAAGAGGGGATGGGAATTAATCGCC
This sequence comes from Podarcis liolepis, assembly GCF_965112155.1. NCBI lineage: Eukaryota > Metazoa > Chordata > Lepidosauria > Squamata > Lacertidae > Podarcis > Podarcis liolepis. The sequence continues at coordinate 71,960,165 of NC_139555.1, forward strand.
AGGAAACGTGCGAGGAAAAAATTCCGCACATTAAAAAAAGGAGAGAGACTTACCGGCTCCTGGGGAAGCGGAATACTCCCCAACCCCGCCCCTTTCCCAAACTTTCGGCCAATGGGGATGGAGAGAGGGGACGTCACTTCCAATACAGGACGCAGGGGGCGCGTGGGTGCTCGCCAGCTTCAGACGCGTTCATGGGTGGGATTTAAAGGCGCGTTTTTGCGGGAGGGGAAAGGAAAGTTGGCGGGGACAGGCGGGGTGGATGAGGAAGAAAGGGTAGGAGACCCGGGGTACGGCGAGGGTGTTGCTCGAAGCGTTTCTCGTGATGCCCTTGTTGTAAATCTAGCAGGCAAATCCGACTATTATGCTGCACCCCCATGGAGACCGCGAAAGTGAAGGATTCAGAATTCCGACGCAACCACTGTACACGTGTAAAGTTATATTGCCGTACGAGGCTTCCGCGCCGCCCGTTTCTGTTTTCCAGGAAAAGGGTCGAGAGGGAAATCGTTCTCTTTTTCTCTCCCGGGCGCGCTGTTTTGGAGGTCGGGGCCATGTGGGGGGCGCTGATCGGCAGAGGGCAGCAGCGATCCCATGCCTGCAACCCGGGAGGGCGAGGCGCAAGGCGGGGGAACAAATCCCTCTTTCCTTCGGAGTCTGGTTTCTATTATGCAGCCTGTCCCGCTTGCTTGGGCTCCGAGGAGGGGGCGGAAGGGGTTTCGGCGAAAGGAAACAATTAAGCTCTGCAGCTTCTGGAGGCAAAAGCCCGGGCTGTGCAGCTGTGGATCGTAGAGGCTTAACTCTTCCCTCTCCAGGACGGGCAGCAGAAGAGTGGCCGGCTGGGGTTTAGCCTCGCCAAACTGGGTCTTTAGCAAAAAAAATACTACGCACAGGAGCATCACGGGGTATTCAAAAGATCCAAGCCCAGATATTTATTTTTTTAAAAAAATCCGTGTGTTAATTTATAAGCAATTACTGTATATGCAAACCTAGAAATTAATAGAATTTAAAATTTCACAAAGGCAAGCCAATGACTTTCCCGTTCAGATCTCTCACCTGCACCGATAGCTGCTCGACGGGAGCTTGGATGGGGCAGAGCAATCGAAAGTGAGCAATTCAAAGAGGCAGCATTTGAAAGTGATAAAAGACGCAGGCTTTGGGGAGAGTGACCTGATGGGTACTGTGCTGTGTTTGAAGCCACAAATATTAGACTAACTTCAGTTAACACACCTAGGGCTAACTATATATATTTTCTAATCCCCGAGAAACTTCTGTTCTACTCTAACAAGCTGTGTGATAGGCAGGAGTCCAACAGGCACAGCTTCCTCCTGCATTGTGATAAATGATGGGAGTTGGGGGAAAGCGGCACCTGTTCTTTTCCTCTTCCTAATGTAGCAGTTAGTTACAAGAGCCCTGGCGGGTGAGGTCGAGGCAGGGGCGCCGACTTATAAAAAATATTGGGGGGGCCCATACCGGGGTCCTGCCGCTGGTTCGCTCGGGTAGCCGGGAGAACGCAGTTCGAGGTGGCGGTGTTGGGGAGAGACCCTCGCTCAGGGCGCCACTAGACTTGGCGGCCGGCGGCCTATCTGGGGGGTTTTGGAGCGTATTTCGGCGGAGCGATTGGGGAGGAGGGGGCTTGTTGCCGGATTCTTCAGCTGAGCCGGAGATCCGCTGCTGGGGGTCCCTGGGCCGAGTTGTGAGCACGGCCTGCTGAAGGGAGATCCAGCCGATTGCGCGACGGGGACGGCCGGGGCTCTCCGGCTAGGGCGCGCGGCTGGCTGGCTGGCGAGGGAGCAGGTGGGGAGGAGGCGGGGGTCCTCACTCTCTTAGGAAACGCACCCGTGCGCCCGATTGCCACGAAGTCCGAAGGGTGCGTGTGTGGAATTAAAAAGCAAAAACGAGATACGGGCAGGGCAGGCAAAGAGTTTTCTGCAAGAGGATGGAGGGCAGGTTGAAGAGAAAATCACTCAGGATGAGGCAGTCAAATCAGCCATGATAAAATGGGCTCAGGATATTGGGTATAACATCATGTTTGAGGACTGGGAAAGGTTATGGACCACCGGAATGAAATTCACGGCATGTAATGCCTTGAAGGAAAATATTATGAAAATGATTTATAGGTGGTACATGACCCCAGTCAAGCTTGCAAAAATATATCACCTGTCTGATAATAAATGTTGGAAATGTAAGGAGGCTGAAGGGACATTCTTTCACCTCTGGTGGACTTGTCCAAAAGTGAAGGCCTTCTGGGAAATGATCTATAATGAGTTAAAAAAGGTATTTAAGTATACCTTTCCTAAGAAACCAGAGGCCTTCCTCTTGGGCATTGTTGGCCAGAAAGTGTTAAAGAAGGATAGAACTTTCTTTATGTATGCAACTACAGCAGCAAGAATACTTATCGCAAAATATTGGAAGACACAAGATTTGCCCACACTGGAAGAGTGGCAGACGCAATTGATGGACTACATGGAACTGGCTGAAATGACTGGCAGAATCCGAGATTTGGGAGAAGAAACAACGGAAGAGGACTGGAAAAAATTTAAGGACTATTTACAAAAACAATATAAGTTGTATGAATGTTAAAAATTTACACGATTCGGAAACTATAGCTTCAGCAATTAGATTTGGGAAACAGGAAATTATATTTTAAGTAAGAAAAGGTCAAAATCTAAGGTAATACTGTGTTTAATTTAAGATATAAGTAACTGATGAAAAGTATGTTAAATTTAGAGGTATAGTATTTGAAAAGTACAAAATAAGGTACGAAACAAGGTAATAATTTGCTGATATCTTTATTATAAAGAATGCAGGGTAAGGGAGATGCGAGGAAGTCCAGTTAGTTATATAAAAAATGTGTTGAATGGTTGGTTTTCTTTTCTTCTTTTTCTTTTTTTTCTTTTTCTTGTTCTTTTACTTTTTTCTTCAGTGTATGTTTCTAACTTTGTATTTGAAAACTTAATAAAATATTTATAAAAAAAGAAGAAGAGAAAATCCTTTCGCTTTTCTGGGGCGCAGGGAAGTCTCAGAGCCGGAGGTTGGGGAAGGGACCCCCTTTGCTCTGCCCTCTTCTCCCGTCTTAGATTCGCATGGGGGTCCCCGCCCGAGCTTGCCTGGCCACCGGGCCACACAAGGGCCGCGCTCTACGCGGCGCACCTTGCTAGCCGCGCAGCTGTCCTCCGCGGCTGCGGAGCGGCCCGGTGCCCAGCCCCTCTGGGCGCCCGCTGCGCTGCCAATGACAAGCGGGCGACGTCGCGGGCGGGGAAGGCGTCGCTTTCTTTCCCGATCCTGCATCCTCCCAGTCTTCCAGCCCTTTTTTGGGTTGGAAGCTCATCTCGCTCGCCCTTCTCCTTTCTTCACCCTGCGCGCAATTTTCCTCCCTCGTCTCCCTCCCCATTTCTCCTTCCTGACTGACTGACTGACTGACTGACGGGCTCGGGCTCAGGCTCGGGCTCGGGCTCCGGGTCGGGCTCGGGCTCGGGCTCGGGCAGCCACAGCGTCGGCGGTGTTGGCGATCGGCGGCGCGGGGGGATGGCCCTCCCGGGGGAGCCGGCGCTGCTCAATGGGGTTGCCAAGGAGACAGGCCGGCCGCCCCCCTCCCCCGGCCCGGCGCCCCCCGCCGCGCCGGTGCCCGTTATTGAGCTGGTGCGCGCCGGGCACCCTATAAAAGCCGCGGACGCGCCCACCGCCGCCCAAAATTATTGGGGGGGCTGAGCCCCCCCAAACGAATTATTGAGGGGGCTCGGGCCCCCTCAGGCCCCATGGAGTCAGCGCCTATGGGTCGAGGAGAAGTAGCAACTTGAGCCTAAGCTTTGAGATGGTCTTTCCTGCCGCTGGAGGCTTAATTTGAGGCAGACTGCCCTGGAAATTTTTCAACAGCTGGACTCAGCCTTCAGTTACACAAAATAAATGCAGTACCTTTCGACATATACAGAGCGTTCCCTGTCGCTACAATCCACCAATTTCATCTGGGCTATCAAAGAACAGGTCCTCCCAAAGCAATAATTTAGGTACAATCTCTTGCAGTTTTAAAACAAAAGGGTTGTTCTGTGCACAATTGAAAGGCACTCTGCATATTCTCAGAGCCACATTGCCATAATCCTTTAAAAGAGTGTTCCCAAAAGAAGGACAAGAGTTTTTGAACACTAAATACAGTATAGTAAAGGTAAAGGGACCCCTGACTATTAGGACCAGTCATGACTGACTCTGGGGTTGCGGCGCTCATCTCGCTTTATTGGCCGAGGGAGTACAGTTTCCGGGTCATGTGGCCAGCATGACTAAGCCGCTTCTGGCAAACCAGAGCAGCGTACGGTAACACCGCAGGAGTGGTACCTATTTATCTACTTGCACTTTGACGTGCTTTCGAACTGCTAGGTTGGCAGGAGCCCATTGCGGGGATTCGAACCGCCAGCCTTCTGATCGGCTAGTCCTAGGCTCTGTGGCTTAACCCACAGCGCCACCCGAATCCCTCACTAATTCAACCTTCCTCAGCCTGGCACCCTCCAAATATTTTGGGCTACAGTTGCCCATCACCCCTGACCATTTACCATATTGAGTGGTGTGGATGAGAGTTGGAGGCCACTGAGTTCCCCACCCCGGCTTTAGACACTGCCTGTTTCTCAGCATCAGCTTCTAATTATTAGCAAAGGGGAACAACTGATTCAATCCAGCTAATTATTGTCCAGTTGGCTCAGTTATGCTGTGAAGAGCTGACCTCAATTACCAGAACTAATTCAGTCTTGCAAAGTGGATTTCTTTCTTTTGTCCAGTTCCCTAAAACATGTCAGTTTAAATTAGAATTTGCCATCCTAACTGGGAGATGAAGCAGTCCTGTAAACAACTACTCACCCCAGTAAAATGTGACACAAGTTATACAATAGAGAAAGATAGTTTCCCCAAAGCATCCTGGTAACCTACTCTGGGAACTGTGGTTCTGTGGGGGGAAATCACACCCCCCCCCCCCGTGTCCTGAACAAGCTACCCTTATTCTCAGAAAGATTTGGGCAAAAGTCCTGGGAACTGTAGGTTGCTCAGGGCACCTGATCATCACCCTCCTTGCAGGGCACTGGAATAGAATGACACCGCCCGATGCCACCTTGGAGTGTGACTTCAAAGGTACGTCTTGCGGCTGTGAGGATGTCAGCACTTCCAGGTGCTAGATGCGCAGCACCAACCCCCCAAGTATTTCACTTCCTGTCCTTTTATATTCCAGGATCACCGCATCGCACGGATACTATCTGTTCCACCTTGTGTGATGGGCGGGATTGAAAAATAATTTGAACAAAAATTGGGATAGGAGCCCTGTCACCCCCAGCCACCTCAGGTCCCAGGCAAAAGTGAAGCAAGCAATAAGCTGTTTGATTTCCTTTTGGCCAAAGTCCCAGCTGCAGCCACCTGAGTACCAACATCTGCGTGCTGCTCTGTTACCAACATTCCCTGGCAGCATGATGGCAGTTTCCATGCACAGTCTTGAGTCTCTGATGAGTTGTGGGGTGGGCAAGGGGGGCATTTCAAACTTCCAATATTTTTATGTAAAGGGTCATAGCATTTTCATCTGATCCATTTGGGCTTGCAGTACATGTGTCCGTGGCACAACTGCGGTAATAGAAGGGACTGAGCAATCATAACAACATTCGGTGGGGGAAACGTGTCCACACAACAGCAGTGTAGCTTTGCAGCAAACGATAAATGAATATGCATTTATTCTACCACCCCACCCCACCCCCCAAAACCCCCAGCTGAGTATGTGGGAAAGATCCCTAGACTGTGGCAACAGGAGTCACCAGTAGATGTCTCCCTCATTCTTGTCCTAGATTGTGCAATTCAGAACTGTTCTAGTGAGAATGATGAAACTGAGCTTTGGGAAAGGCGATAGTTGTTGGATTTATGAGAACAACTTTCTGTAAATTCTTTGTTCAAACAAACCCCACAAATTAGGCAGAATGGTGACCCTATTGTGTTTCCACAGCTGGCCTACACAGATTCTCCTGGTGGGGAAAGTGACAGAAAATTGAACTGCAGGGATCAGTTCCTGACATCTTTCAAGATACAGTGGTACCTTGGGTTACAAACACCTCGGGTTACAGACTCCGCTAACCCAGAGTAGTACCTCGGGTTAAGAACTTTACCTCAGGATGAGAACAGAAATTGCATGCCATCAGTGCAGCAGCAGCGGGAGGCCCCATTAGCTAAAGTGGTACCTCAGGTTAAGAACGGTCTCAGGTTAAGAACGGACCTCCGGAACAAATTAAGTTTGTAACCAGAGGTACCACTGTACCACTGTATGGGGTTCGGTGGGAAGAGCAGACTCTCTTCTACAGCTCGCTGCAAACATTCCAGTCAGCCCCTGCAATAAAGCAAAGGGCCTTGGAATCCTTGCCTTTCTGAAATGATAAACGTTATGGTGGGTGAAGAGCAATCTCCCTTGATGAGACAGAGCTTGAAAATGGAGGTGGGTGGAAGGAGGGGAGCGGCGAACATTCTTGGCAAGCGCATCAGAGGAAAAAAGAAAGCAAACACTCTACGTGGGGTTCAGTTTCTCTCCAGGCCTCCTACTCTGTTGGTCTCTGCGCTTTCCAGACAAATTTTAATAAACACACTTTCACTGCTAAACTCACAGTAGTGCCCGTCCAATGTCAACAATAGTATAGTATTCTGTTCCCATTAAATAGGGAGAGAGGGTCATGGTAGCTTTCTTACCAGTTTTTAGGGATGGGAAGAACAGCCTCTCTCCTGCCTGACACTTTAAAAAGAAAACAGGAAGGATGTGTGCTGGAGTTCACACCCTGTACTAAGTTAAGTTTCCACTTCTTAATAACTGAGAATAACTGAGAACCTACAAAGGGCAAATGGGAATGGTGGCATTTTACCACTTTTAAAGAAATATATGTTTCAGTGGTGTGGTTGCATGGAATGCAGCTTCTGCATCAAATTGCAAGGTGGGATGGACTGAGCAGGAAAGGGTATTACTTTTCTCAGTGACAGAGTAACATGTCTCTGCAGCAAGCATAGAGGAAAGACATCTGGATCCCACACAAAAAATGAGAAACCACTATATTTACACTTCTCCCTAGGCCTAAATAGGCTCCAGGACTCCTGTTTTCTAAGGCAGCCCATAAGCTCTCTGCAAAATCTTTTTAAACATTTTAAACAACTCTTACAGCCTGCTCCTAGGAATCTTTACTCCAAAGGAAGTTCCGCTAAGTTCAGAGGGGTTTACTGCAAAGTAAGTTTATACAGGGTTGCAGCCTTGTATATTGGATTGCAGCTGCAATCGAGGGAGGCATATCTGTAGAAAACTAACCCACTCACCCCCAATCTGCCCCCAAGAAGTTTAAAACCATGTAGGTAGTGCTTCTACCTTCAAGTGTAATTTGGAATCAGTTTTACAACCTGCTAAAGAAGACAGACTGTATGTTGCCTGGAACTAGATATGAGGGAGGGAGGTGGCTGTTGTGCACATTACCTACTAACCTAGTGATGTGGTCTCTCTGTGTCTATCTCCCACACATTGCACCCCAACCCCCAGACACCACTACCTTTCTCCCCAGTTTGCACTCAGAAAGACTCCCTCCAGCACCCATTCTGCCACTTACCCAGTGTTGCCTCGTGTATGACATTTTAGGGGTCTTCCATTGGGGCACGAGGAGACCTTTTGCACTTTCATATGAATGATTGGATCCCTAATAACATGAACTGCAAGACTGCTCAACTATCTATAAGGATCAAGCACACTCAGTAGCACACTAGACATTGATTTGGAGGTGGACTCTTAGAAGGCCCTTCACACCTGTTTCTTTTTAAGAAAGGTGGGGGGGAGAAATCTCCAGATATGCAGCTTCATGTAATGCCCCCCTACCCAGTGCAGCCCTAATGTGGGTGCATACCCTCCAACATTTCTCCAATGGAAATAGGGATGTCCCATTCTATAATGATAATTTTACTATTTATACGCCACACATCTTATTGGGTTGCCTCAACCACTCTGGGCAGCTTCCAACATACATAAAAACATACTAAAACATTAAACATTTTAAAAAAACCTTCCCTATACAGGATTGCCTTCAGACAGCTCAGGGGTTGGATAACTCCATACCCTCCAACATTTATCTGGTTGCTCACTGTGAGAACAGGGTGCTGGACCAGATAGATGGACCTTCAGCCTGATGCAGCAGGGATCATATTATGTTCCTAAACAAGGATGTGAGTGGGGTAGTGGGTGAGAAGGAAAGATTTCTTTGCTTTACTGCTGGGTGATCTGCTTTGCTCTGCATAAAGAGTCCTGGTTGGGTTTCCCATCCCCCTGCCCAGTAGCAATGCCTATGCAAGAGGCCCCCTCTTCCCCTCGCTTCCTTCTCTGTTGTTCTGTGGTTAGGATTAGCCACACAAAGCCCTTTTTCAGTACCAGACTTGAGGCTGTGAGTGGCCACAGCAGCGAAGGCTGATGATTATTTAGTGGCATTAGCATGATGAAAGCGGAGAGGGCGATTCCAATGGCCCACAGAGAAAGCATTTCATTCACCTCCCATAGCTATTGACATCAGCATGAGAACAAGGGGGTGAAATTTGCCATTGTGCTATCAGGGGTGCCAGTGGTTTGATCTCTAGCTCTCAGAAAACTCAAGGCAATGGATGGGAACCATCAGCTCTCGCTCATCTTCAAGGACCTCTAAACCAGGGATGGATGAGCCGTGGCCTTTCAGGTATCCAGGTGTCCATTGGCCAGGGTTAACAAGTGTTTAGGTCCTAGAATATCTGGAAGGCCACAAATTTCCTAACCATGCTATCACTTCTTCCCACCTCACAGGATGATGGTGATGCTGCCATGTATGCCCTTCTCTCAAACACCCCCCCCCCCAAGAAAGAGGCTGCTACTTCTGCTCCCTCCTCCCAAGGCAGCACTGCCACACCTCATGGTGGGTAACTGAAGTATCTCTGAGGAGACTGAATCAAAGCGCCTTTTGAAAATTTCCACCACCTGAAGTTCTTTGTCATCATCCACTGAGCAAAACTAAGAGACGGCTCTCTTAATGACCAGGCCAGGAAGCTTTTAACAACAAATACAGTGGTACCTCAGGTTACAGACGCTTCAGGCTACAGACACTTCAGGTTACAGACTCTGCTAACCCAGAAATAGTACCTCGGGTTAAGAACTTTGCTTCAGGATGAGAACAGAAATCATGCGGTGGCAGTGGGAGGCCCCATTAGCTAAAGTGGTACCTCAGGTTAAGAACAGTTTCAGGTTAAGAACGGACCTCCGGAACGAATTAAGTTCTTAACCTGAGGTACCACTGTGATTAACCCACACACACCCCAGCAAGAGAGCTTGGGGGCTGGGGTAGGAGGTCTTCTGGCTCACACTTAAAAATACCCAGGATTGTATCCACGCTGGGTTTGAGAAACTGTTCTGAAGTACAGGGATTGGAATTTATTTTAAATGATCATGTTATACAGAGGATTGGCCACAGAACAAATCTTCAGGAATCGGCACATTGCGGATTTTGTAAAAGTGCACTGAACACATTTGTTTTGTGTTAGTCCTTTGAAACAGAATGACACATCTTCTAGCTACATAATTGTGACCTATAATTTTGTAATTCATGATATATATATCTATATCTGTCATGCTTAGCCACTGTTCTCTCTTTCAAAGATTGACGGTTAAAATGACTAGTTAAAGAATGATAAAAGCTGGGAGTTTTCTGTTTTTTCAATGCATACCTATGGGCAAAGTGTGGATGGCAATTCTCGTTTAAGTAACTGAGTACCAAATCAGGGGTTATCATTAAGAATTCTAGATCCATAAATCCAGAGTAAGAATTAGGAATTTGTGTAGGTGCATAGACTCGCTGGTTCCCTACAAAGTGTTAAAACAGTAAGCATTCGCACACCACATCCCCAAGCATTTCACATGGCTTTTAGTAACCTTTCTCCAAGTGTCTCTGCTCAAGAATTTGGCATGGCCTTAAACAAAAGACAACTAGTTTCTGCCTGACTACGACAAGTAGAGGTGGAACTTGACAGCACAAAGCATATTCCAGACTCAGAGAGGGAACCGTGCAATCAATGTGACAAAAGAGAGAATAAAACAGGGGAAATGCTTTCTGTTCCAGTGTCTTGAATATATGGAAATGTGTGTGGGGAAAGCCATGAAAGGCTTGAGAAAGGGAGCACATCAAAAAGCAAGAAGAGGAAGGGAGAAAACATGTCCGATCCTGGGAAAAAGATTTAGAGAAGGGAAAGAAATGGCAGCCTGCCATCAGATCAGCCGTGGGCTGGTATATACTCTGGGGAAATCAGACACAAGGACCTGCCAAGGCTTGCATTGGTTGTGGCTTCCGAAAGAAACTACAGATAACTGCCCACATAAGCAGCACTGGCAATTGTTGTGCAACACTCTGCCCTCCTAGGGAGATAGGAACTGAGCTTTGATTTGTTGGCTCCCTTTGTGGCACTAGGGGGCGCTCTCCTACTGAACGGAAAGCAGGACGACGTTCAGCACTGACCCTCGCACAGTAGATGTTTTAACAGGGACCCCCAAGGGAGCGATATTCCGTGTTTTTCCAAAGCTACGATGGAGAAATTGTGCACTCCTGGTTTTCAGGCAAAGGGTGGGGAACAGACCAACCTCCCTCATCCCCCAGCTCACACATTTGTCTAAAGAAACAAGTGGACTAGATTTGCCTCTCTGGACAAAGCGTCCTCGTGCATACTCTCACAAATATTATCACCCACTTTGATTTTTTTAAAAAAATAAAAGTTTCTAGCATTAATAGGACATGAGATGAGACAAAGTGTACAGACACTCTTCTCATTTTTTGGGGGGGAGGGAATTAGCTTGCTCCCTCATTTCAGCATTTTACTTTGTGCCCACCCCCAGAAAAATTCCTATGCTATGTTATAGGTCCTGTTTTCCCTTTCCCAAATAGCAGTCTAATCGGATGCTTAATTGCCCCAGTTATCTGAACCGTATCTGTGGAGATTAATCTTACGCAGGGGTCAGCAAACTTTTTCAGCAGGAGGCCAGTCCACTGTCCCTCAGACCTTGTGGGGGGCCAGAGTACATTTTTTGGGGGGGGGGGATGAACGAATTCCTATGCCCCACAAATAACCCAGAGATGCATTTTAAATAAAAGGACACATTCTACTCATGTAAAAACACGCTGATTCCCGGACCATCTGCTGGCCGGATTGAGAAGGCGATTGGGCCAGATCCAGCCCCCGGGCCTTAGTTTGCCTACCCATGATCTTATGCCTTTTTTCAAGCACCTACTTGCCCTTTATGCTCTTAGGTATATGGCATCACGTTTTATGAGGCTCCTGGGGGCAATGAGATAAAGACCTCAAAGGACAAAAAAACAAACAAATGAAGAGCTGTGTACCTCCTTGCTCCCACAGATTGTCTCTAATCAAAATGTGTGTGTGCAGTGAACAGCAGCACCCCTGGCTGAACTCAGCTAGCAGAGGAATGCTCATATTTATAGCACTGGACATGTACACACCTCTTAATCCTGTGATTTAAAGCTGGCTTGTGCCTCTTCTCACAATTAAAAAAACATTCTCCAAGGAAATGCAAGAACCACAGCCCACCCCAGAGTCATCTTGCATTCTTCTGTGCCCAGGGACTGTTCACTTTTGTGGACAAGATGTCATTATTTCTGGAAGTCTTAAGGTGGGAGTTTTAGGTAGGGTGGCAAGTCCAGTGCACTTTCCAGTTCACCTAGAAGAGCATGTGGACAACACACACTATGTTTCTACACCAGGGATGGTGAACCTGTGCCCTTCCAGATTTTGCTGGATCCCAACAACCAGCCTGAGGCAACATGGCCAGTGGCCAGGCATAAGGCTGACTTACAGTAGGCAGAAAAACTAGCCTACCAAGAGCCACCCCAGAGGAGAGCATGCAGCCACAGGGAGATGCCTGCTCTCAAGAGAACCATCTTAGGCGCCGTAGCAAGAGGCATTTTATGTGCAAGAGGATCAGTGAAGTTTTTCCTTCACCATGAAACAAATAATATCCACTCACATCAGGAATTTCATTTCAATAAACCCCATGCCCTTGGCAGAAGATGACCTGCAGCCCAACCCCTGGGCAGAAAGCAGGGAGGAGTTGTAGCTCAGAGTTACACAACAGGCGCTGGAGGCTCCAGGGTCAGATCATAGCATTTCGCAGCTCAATCGCTTAACTGGATGTATTGCTGGAAAACGTTTTGGTAAACAGAACAAAGAGGTTGGCTGCTGCCAACTGCTTGACAATACGAGTGGGTTAATAGTACTGGGCAAAATAACCCACTGACCTGTTTCAGTACGAGGCAGCTCCCTGTGTTCTCAACACCAATTTGATCACAGGCAGCTGAAGGGCAGATAAGAAAACAGGCTGCAAGTTTGACGCAGCTCTACCTGCCTGTTCCCCAAGTCAGCCCAAGGTGCCTCTTAGCTGCCTTCCAAAACAGCAGCAATCCCCCCTCACAGAAGACAACCCCATGAAGCACCACAATTTGGTTCGGTATTTCCAAGCTTGTTTTCTACAGATCCCCAGCCTCTTCCATCGCTTTTAGAGATGAACAAGTCAGGATCAGCCAAGAAACAAGCAGCCAAAGAAAAACTAGATACACTCCTAATATCAGGGGTGGGAAAGCTCAACCAGCCCAAAGACCAGGTTGCTCTGTCTTTCATCCAGCGAAGCAAGAGGTATCATCAGAGTTCAAAGAAAAGGCAGGTGAAAACAACAGAGGGTGCAGAGCACAACCAGTGGGAGAGGAAGGCCTAGGGGGAGGGGGTGTGGCTTGGGGGTGAGCCCTGTATGGCAAACAGAGAAGGTCCTCCATCGACTGTAAGAGAAGCAAGGAGAAACAGGGCAGTTTTGGGAGAAAAGGAACACAATGGCAGTCAGGCCCCGCCCCTGCCTGCAGCCTCGCCCTCTCCTGTGCAGGACACATGACCCTGACAGAGACACCCAGTGTTCCTTCCACTTTGGCAACTGCTTGGCTTTGCCAGCCAAAACTCGTTGACTTAATTACAAGGAGCAGGAAGTCCGGACAAGGAGAGGCAGCCCCTTGCTGCTCCAGTAGAGACAAAGAGCAACACTGGGAAGGAGAGCTGAAGGCGAGGCTGGCAGATGGCATCTGTACAAACAGCAGAAGGGGAGAGGGGGTGCAGCCGCAGCAGCAACAGGCCTCTTTCATTGGGGGTCTCCAGACTCTCTGGCCGCACCCGAAACGGGAAGAGCTGAGGGAATTGTTAAGACAAGTAAGAATGATCTGGTTCAGGCGCAGCTACTCAGGGATGGTCACAGGAGGATGACCAGCACTGGCCAGAGCCACAATACTGTGATGAGAAGGACAAAGCCACACACGATGGGGGGAGGTGTTAATGAAAAGCCGGCCAACGTTTTATTGGGGTCTGAAGGCAAATACCACTCACAGCTGGAGCCTCCTTATTGGCAAGGAGGAATGGCATGAAGGGCCCCTCGGGGCAACGAAGCAAGCTCCCAACACACAATGCAGAACGCCAATTACGTTTTCTCGGTGTGTCTTTAATTCTGAGGTAAAACTTTTTTGGTTTTCCTGTAACGGATGCAGGGCACCAACTCAGCACCGGCCACACCCGGATCGGGGGCATGGCACTCCCCCACCCCATGGCTGCCCTTCTCAGAGCAATACAAATGTTGTTTGCCCGCCCACCCAGTCGGTCAGCAAAGGGCATTTTCGCCACCAGAGCCTTTTCTACTCTCTAGGTTAAACCCCACTGGCTGGGCAATGCTTTCTCTCCTTCTCTATCGGCTATCCTAAAGAGGCATGTTTTAAACAGCAGCAATTTTCTCCTCACTACAGCAGCTCCACCAAACCCATCACACCTCTCCTGAGGCCTAAGCAGGCTCCAGGACTCCCATGTTCTAACCGTGCCCCCCTCCCTCCTTACAACAGAAGAGCCAAGCACCCCTCTCCCTAACCCTCTCCCAAAAGAATGCCGAATGTGGGCACCCATTCCTCCCTCCCCCAGGCTACCCTTCGACAACTTTCCCCACCCTCAAATTCCTGCTTCTGTTTGGGTAGCTAACCCAAGGCACCAAATCGACTCCTGTGTCGGAGATACTTCTGGACAGCAAGGGAAAGGCAGGAGAGGCGAGGCCTCATGGCAGCCCCCTACCTTTGCCAGTCCTCGCCTCCAGTCACCCATCTGCCTGTGCACAGAAATACTGTCAGTGGGGGGAAGGTCCTTTTTCACTTTTTTGCCCCTTAAAGGGCCAGTGGCACAGATGGGAGAGGTAGGACAGTCTCTTAAATAGTAGGTCTGCTACATCACTGCTAAAGAAATATATATATATAAAAACAAGAGGCTGGCGGCTCTTATTTCTCCCTTTCCACCTATCACCACTGCCTGCTGCACCAGGAACTAGTTTGCGGCCGCAGAGATTCCAGTTGGAGGCAGCCTAGTGCAAGCAGGCCAGCAGACAGAGAGTTATCAGCAACTGGAGTCCCAGGTTACTGCGAAGATAGGGGCCGCCCCCAGGAGGGTTCAGCTGCTCCTTGCATCCTTTCCCGTGCCATCCCTGGTAACAGTGGCACTGGAAGTGGGCCTTGAGGAAGGCAGTGTCATCCTGAGAGAAGTTCCCCGTGGCCTCAAACAGCCTCTTGCCCTGCCCGGGAGCGTTGCGGTGGATCTCGAAGCTGGCTGGGTTGAGATGCAAGAAGACGTCAGTGTTGCTGAAAATGCGCCGGCAGCGCCCGTGGCCGCTGCACAGAGTGTGGCTGCAGAGTTCTGCAGCTGTGGTCACGTTGACGATGTAACGGCCAAGGCCTTCCTCTATGTAGTTTTTAATCAGCTGGCACGTTTCCTGCAGAGGAGAGGATTCAAAATTAGCAACAGGAACTGGGAGACCAGCAGCTACAGCCAGGTGGTGGGATTTCGCTCTTATTGAATCCCTGATGCAAGAAGGTCCAATGGAAGCATCTATCCATCCATCCTGCAATCCAGCAGTTTAGATTTCTGAGTCAAAATTCATATCTGAGAGTAAATTCCATTTATTTCCATGGAGCTTACTTCTTGGTAAGCATGCATAGGGTTTCTGCCTTGGTCAATATTTTTCCCTTTCCTAAACCCTAATAATACATTACTTATGTGTGGAGCATTTCTGTGCGGACCCATGCTTCCAAGTGCTGAAACCCAGGTCTACAACCACCTCAGCTTGCACCTGACTTCGTCTACAGAGAAAATTCAGAGCATGAGCACCTGCTTGTGCAAAGGGGCTGCATGCAGTCAGGACATCCAGTCATGGAGGAAGAAGGTCCGATGGAGGAGGCCAAAAGCCCAGCCCCCTCTGCTGACATGCCCTACATATGAATAATGCATGAACAGATGGGGCTCTATTTGGTAATGGGAATTTATCACTTCCCTCTTTCAATAGGATGACTGAAAAGACTTAAGACATCAGATCCGGATGACACAATCCCCATAGTAGTCTGTACGGTTGCTTCACATCCTTGCAGGAAACTTGGAAGAACTGTTCCCAGCACTGCTTTGCTAAACACGGTGCTTGAAGGCCACTATAAAGGCAGTGTTGACAGCTCAATATGGCTACCCGCAGCTGTTAGGGTGTAGGCTAGGACTTTCACAGCGCAAGGAGGCCTTCCTCAAGACCGAAAGGCTCGAGTTGTGTACAGCCTCAATCTCTCCTATTTACACTGAAAGCAGTTATTGCCCATTATTTACTCTGGACACCAAAGGGAGTATCTCTCTATGGTTCCATCTCTTTAGGAAATGATGCATATGCTTGGTATCAACCCTGGAATGGCAACTAGTTGAATTCAATACAAGGAAGTGCTATGAAGGCCTTTGGTGGGGACCATGCCCCCTTGGACAAAGTAGCAAAGCTCCAAGGAAGAGTGTCTTTGTACCCCTCAAAGCAAAGCGCCATTAGTAGTCAAAAGCCACCCTTCTCCCTCTAGTACCAGGTGGTCGTTGGATTGACAGTATCTATCTATCTATCTATCTATCTATCTATCTATCTATCTATCTATGCATGTATGTGCATGTATGTATTGGTTAAAACAATAAATGGTGCAGCATGTAACAGGCAACACCGGATCTGGGATTGAAAATAAAGCAATGGCAGTAAAGAGAAACAATACCAGCCATAATACAATAAAAGCTAGATCTTTTCAGAGAGACATGAAATAGCCACTCCCTTGGGAGTCATGAGTTGCCAGGGGACTACAATTTGCACTTGACCTATTAATAAAGCTTAGAGGGAAACAAAATTCTGTCAAATTTATCATGTCTTGCCATGCCTCTTATTACTCTGTGGTAGTATGTTAGATGTCTAGAAAGTCCATTTGTCCCACACCTGAGGCCAGTGGCGTAGCGTGGGTTGTCAGCACCCGGGGCAAGGCAAGTAATTTGCGCCCCCTAACCCATGGATTTGCGCCCCCTAACCCGTGGATTTGCGCCCCCTAACCCTAACCCCCAGATGTTGCGCCCGGTGCAGCCAGCCCCCCCTGCACCCCCCACGCTACGCCACTGCCTGAGACCACCAGTGTTCCCTAGAGGGCCTTTCTAGGGTTTTCCGGCAACTTCCAGGTGTTGCCAGTATCTTTTTCAACACATGCCTCTTCCCCCGACAGCCCACCAAAAAGAGGCTGCGCTGATGCTGAGCTGCTAAACTGAACAAATTGCAGAAGTAGCTCCACTAAGAGAGCTGCCTGCTGAATTAAGACAGGACCCGACATGCTCTTGGCAGAAGTAAGATCGAAGAGCCGTTTTATCTGAAAGAAGCTCCAACTAGGCTTGTCTCTCTGGGGCTGGTGCGGAAACATACATACCCGACTTTTAGTGTTCTCTGCATCTCCCCAGAAGATCGTACCAGCTACCCCCAGAGCAGCACTCTCCCCGATGGTGGAGATCAAGTCTTTCTGGAAAGAAACATCCAGGTAGTTCCACAGTTAGTACAGATACAGAATATTAGGAGATTAGTAGGATACTCTCTAGCTCAAGAATGGATAGAAGCTGTTCCGGTTGCTGTATTATGACTGTTCCTTATTATATAGTAAAAGGGGGTGCCTTTTAACACCAGTTTCAGCATTATGGTGGAGAGATACGCACAAAATACACACTGTCAGATAAAAGCAACATTTCAGATTGATGAAAAGAGGTGAAAGCCTTGCCTGGCCAACATGTGGGAGGGAGTTTCTTGTTGGTGCTGTGGAGGAAATGGATGGGGGACTGCCTGCCCCCCTGCCCTTGAAGGCTTCGTTCCCATGGAAGTAAGGTAAAGGTAAAAAGGTAAAGAACCCCTGGACGGTTAAGTCCAGTCAAAGGCAACTTTGGGGTTGCGGCGCTCATCTCACATTCAGGCCGAGGGAGCCAGCGTTTGACCACAGACAGCTTTCCGTGTCATATGGCCAGTATGACTAAACCGCTTCTGGTGCAACAGAACACTGTAACGAAAACTAGGGTGCATGGAAACGCTGCTTACCTTTCTGCTGCAGCAGTACCTATTTATCTACTCACACTGGTGTGCTTTCAAACGGCTAGGTTGGCAGGAGCTGGGACATTGCACCAGGAGCTCACCCCGTTGCGGGGATTTGAACCACCAACCTTCTGACTGGCAAGCCCAAGAGGCTCAGTGGTTTAGACTACAGTGCCACCCGTGTTCCATGGAAGTAATCTGTTAGGGCCACACACTTGCAGTGGGCAGGGCCAAAACCTTTCTACACGCAATCTCTCAAGAATCTGAAGATACAGAAAGAGTGTAAGGTGGTAAATTATCTTAAGTTAAAATCATCGCCACCTCTTACATTTGCCATCCGTCAATGCACATGCACTACACACCAAAACAGGTGTCACCTGGTGTTGGTAGGCCAGAAAGTTCCACGAAGGATTGGGAATGCCCCGCCACCCGAAAATCTGGAGAGCGGCTGCCAGTTCATGAAGGTAGTACTGAGCCAGACTGAACAATGGTCTGATAGTAGACAGAACAATGGTAAAGCACAGCCCCAATTACATGAAGGATTTACTTTCATTCAATGAGCACTTCCCAATGCAACATGGGCAAGATCAGGACACAGTGAGACATGCACAAGGTCCTTGGAGGCAGGGCTCGTCCCCATCCTCACTTTCAGCATCGACATTTTCAGGCAGATGTGTGAACATGCCTCCGGTAGAGTACAGACAACCAGGACAAATCACGCTACACCAAATGCAGAGATCATCCTCAGACCTGAAGGGGTTGGGTGAGGAGTGGAACTGCTAATTGTATTCTATGGATGAATAGTTAGGCATGTGTGGTTAAAGCTGCCATTTTATTATCAATGACTGTTGCCAAGCAAGAAGGAGCAACAACTCCTTTTTAAAAATATAAAGCTTGGGCGTTACTACCCCTTGCCTAAACATGTCTGAAGTTTGTCATTTTAATTAGCGTTTCACTTACACTGCTTACTTTCAAAGCACCCTCTAGTTAATCTGAATGATTCCTAAGTAGCAGGGATAAAAACCTCCATTCACTAACTTCCACTCTATCCATGGGCAAAGTCAGCCACATAACGAGCAAGGGTTGCATTTTTGAGGCTCTAGAACTCACCACTGGCCACAGATTATTATTTTTTTCCAAAATGCTCAGCTGTAAAGTTGCTCTTGCCTTTGGTTAGAGGTAGAGCATGAAACCAAGTTAGGATCTCAAAGAGAGAAAGACCCAAGGTGCATGCAGGTATCATGCCCACCTCTGCTTCTCCAAACAGCGGATCTGCAAGGTGCAACTGCTGACATAGGTGCCAACTCTCTGGGGCCCTGGGTGCCCGAGTACCCACAAAATTCCCCTTGAAGGGGCCGGGTACCCACAAATTTGAATGCCAGGGCCATGCACATTGCATGGCACCCATGGCCCCGGGCACCCACAGTTGCGGGGCCAAGCTGGCACTCCTGATTGCTGAAGTCCAGTTGTGTAAGTGCAGCTGAAAATTCTGTTTTGGAAACTTCCCCCACCCCAGCCAAGGCAAGATAGAAGCAGTCCAGTCTTAAAACTCATTACAGAGCCCAGTGATGTGCAAGGTCAGAAACTCTGGAAGGAAATCCCCCACCCTGAAGCTTAAATGCGTTTCCTATTGTAAGTAGCAAACTCAGAAGTGACGGGTCTCTTTATGGTAGTCCCAGCCACACACCTTCTAAGATTATACAACAATCTTATAATGATAAAATAACAATAACTGGGGATGTGCTGCAATAAAACACTTTCCAGCTAAATCTACTGTTTTCTGTACACATACTTGGGAAATGATTTGGAGTGCCCCAATATCTTTCAGAGTAACTTATGTTGTGTTTTTCATAATGTCTCATTACATGTAACATAACTTGTACACCATGGGTAGACAAACTAAGGCCTGGGGGCCGGATCCGGCCCAATTGCCTTCTAAATATAGCCCACGGATGGCCCGGGAATCAGCATGTTTTTACATGAGTAGAATGCATCCTTTTATTTAAAATGCATCTTTGGGTTATTTGTGGGGCATAGGAATTCGTTCATTATTTCCCCCCCCCCCCCAAATATAGTCCAACCCCCCACAAGGTCTGAGGGACAGTGGACCAGCCCCCTGCTGAAAAAGTTTGCTGACCCCTGTTGTACAATGCTTAGCTTTGGAGCATAGTGGCTAAAAAAGCTTCCCTTTCATGCTGATCATGTGGCTTAAGGTCACTGGAGACTCTGCTGCAGAAACAGTAATGAGCCTTTGATTCCCCCCACCCCAAGGCCCCACATCACTAACACTACATTGCTGCCTGCTGCTTCCTGTAGGTCCAGCTAGGATAGGGAAGTTTTTTCCTATATGAGGGAAACAGAAATCATACTGCAATAGATTACAGATTACGATACAGTTACAGGGACCAACTATCCCAGAAAGCTTTCACTCCCAAGTTGTGTGGGCCAAGGCAGAAGACAGAAGATAGCACATTTTTGCCTATGGACAAGCCAGTCACATCAATCCTGACACTACTAGCCTCAGTGGTGCTCAGACCTTGGGGGCATCTGCATGATCCTGCTGCTTCTTACAGTGCCTGGTAGCCTCAGAAGTTACCTTGGGAAACTGCAGGAAGCAGAAGCAATGCAGCTTGGCTTTCAGCACAGATCTACACTCCAAAGGCTGTGGCACCATGGCAAAGGACTACTCTGAAGTTGGCATGCCTGGATGCTCTTCAAGCCAACAGAACTTGGGTCAATAGACTACATCCCCTTACCAACCCTGTGTGCTTCAGTGCGCCAGAACTAAGCCCACCCACAGGAACAATTTGGAGTGCAACTTCCGACTTCTCCAGCTCAGTGGTCCCCAATGGCTCCCTATTCTTTAGGAAAGCCCTTGGCAAAATGCCAGACTAATGATTCTTTCTAGGAGAATTAAATGCCCATAAAGAACAGCACTTTCTTGCAGCAGTGCTGCCACAGCCATACAACTGATGAGGGAGACAGACAGAAGCAGCTGCCTCCTTCCCTCCTCAGCCCCACCCTAGACTTCTTAAGTTTCCATTACACATCAAGTCAATTTGCTTAGGACCAAGATAAAGGAGAAGTCCTTTCCCACCTCCCATTGTACAGCAAATCCACAGGAACCACAGCTCACAGATGCTTCCTGGGAGCAGTCGCAGCCCACAAAACTTTGGTTGGAGACCTAATTAAAGCTTCTGATAAGCAGCCTTTATCTGATCATGCTTATCAGTTATTACCACAAACTAATGCATCTCAGTTATTGCTATAACAGGTCTGAACAACGTTTGACCCAGGAAGGCAAAAGCAGCTCACCAGCTAGGTATTGGTGGCCAGCTAAGTGCCAAGTAGCCTCCCACCCTAGCCCCATTGTTTCAGTCTCAGGCAGACAGCACACCAGAAAGTTTATTACACCCCTGGAGAGTGCCATACATTGCTGGTGGATTACCTTTTGGGAGGGTGGATCACAAGCTGGGCTGACCTGTCCTTCAGACTGCTCCTCTACATGGGACAGAAATCCAACCCCAATGGCCCTGGATTCTTGGCTACTTCCCAATTCCAACAGAGTAACATTTGCCAGATAGGAAAGGCTTTCTTACCTCGCTTAGGACATTCTGTGTGCGTATATAGGTGGGCCTGGTGTAGACAAAGACCGGTAGGCTATAGTTATCATGGTGCTGCTGGGAGATGCGAAGGGCCTCTCCTACCCGAGACCTCACAAACTTGCGGCCATTTGTGTGGTTAGCCAGCACCTGCTCCAGGTAGATGGAAGGGTAAAGGGCAGTGCTCTCCTTCCAAAGCCAGAAAAGATGGTCGTTGCGTGACTTCTCCACATCTGGGCAGCACCCTGTGTAGCTGTCCTGGTTCTTACTGTAGTCGTGGTTGTAGCAGTCGGGGAAGAGGTAGAAGCCCCACAGCTGCCGGGGGCGATAGTACTTGGCGTATCTCAAGGTCTCGCTCATAAACTCACGGGCATACGACTCAAATTCATACTGAGCCTCCTTCTTCACCTGGTCCTCCAGCAGGTGAGGCTGCCGAGCCTTCACAAGTAAACGGGAGACATTGCGGTAGATGTCTTTCGACTGCCAGTTCCGGACCCAGATGGGTCTCCACTCTTCCCAGTCGATCACAGCCAACCCCTCCTTTGTCTCAGTGCGGATGTATTTCCTAATACTAGATTCCAGTTGGTTCCGATGCTGCTGTAAATTGCTGTTTTGGGGGACACCCCCATTCACAGCCTTCCCCCCATCATAGTAGGGATAGAGGCCCAGGCGCTCTTTATAGAAAATGGTCAAGTTCTGGTCCACAAAAAGTTCATTGGTCGAGGCATGAACGTCAAAGATGCTGAGATCTGGCTGGACACCATAGCGAGGCTTGCATTCCTCGGTTGGCGCATTCCAAGCAACAATGAAAGGCCTGCGGGTGAGAATGGGGGTGAAGGCGGGCTTCTCTTCGTCCTGCCCAGGGGCGCCAGCCACAACCAGGAACACAAACCAAGTCACTTCCAGCACAGAGCTTCCCTGCATCCTCTCCAAGTGGTTTGGGGACAAGGTGGTGGCAGGTTACAGGCAGAGCAAAGGCCTGCAAAAGAAGACACAAGAAGAGCAGAGAAATGTGTGGTTATGCTAAAGTAAGGAAAAAGAATTACACTTTTTGACCACGCGCAAGCTCCTTGGTACAACAGGATAAGCTAAAGGCGGCCATTTGAAATGCTTCTTTGGAAACAAAGGAAAAAATTCCTCAACCAGAACTTTTATCTCTATCAGTAAAACTCCTCCCTCCACTAGTTTTTATCGTACTCAGAAGGTGGGAGCTAATTGGGAATTGAAACACACACACACACACACCAGAGAGCTGGCCTAATCCGGTATACAATGACTGTGGCAGTGTTCAGAATTTAGCTATTATTGTTATGATCCCAACCTACTTTAAAAAAAAACCTGTGGCATCTCAACAGGCAACATGCTTTTATTTTCCAACTTTCGTACCAGTTCCCAGAGCTCCGTCTGCAATCTGGCGTAACCCACCATCTGCTACAGGACTGAGAGTTGGAAAAGTCTACAGAGTCTAGCAAAAGCATGGCAGGCACAATCAAATAAACAGCAGCGGAGAGCAGAGCAAAACCTGGCAGAGAGGTTCTCAGAGCCTCAAGAATCAGCATGCAGGGACACATGTGTCCAGAAAACCAGCCGCCTGTTTATTTAGTGGCTTCAGGCCTGCCAGCACTGAGAGATACTTCCTAGACAGGGCAGTTCTTAAGGAGAACCTTCCTGCTTTCTTTTCCCTGAAGGCCCGTCATCAGCATAACCCTAGACTAACTGGTGGACCTAGAGGGAGAAAGGGCCATTATACAAGCATACAGATTGTACAAAAGCACCATTGGCCTCAGGAGGAAAATGGGGCAAGTAAACAGAGAAGTTAGCCCATCCCAACCCTGGCAGCAGAAGCTTTTCACTAAGGAAGCCAAGCAAGTGAGACCTCAGCTTTGATGACCCTTATCACTACTGCTGAAAGAGAGTCCAAGAGCTACTTTGAAAGAACTGCATTTAAAGCCTTCCCCAGCAAAGGATGGTCCTCCAATATCAGAACACTTTCTTAAATTTATACCAAAATGCCTACCTTCCTAACATGAAATTCAGTATTGTCCCTTTCAACACATCAACAAAATCAACACCATTTTAATATTTTTTTTAAAAGAAAGTCATCCTCTGTTTGCAAAATTTTGCTTCCCCATTATACACTCTTAACATCTTCCTGATGAGAAACAACATAGCTTCTAAAGTTCTGGGGGTCCCCCCCCCCCACAGAAAAGTTCACAAGGTGAACTATTTGGTTAGAAAGAAAGAATCCCTATCAAATAGCATTTGAGAGGAAAGAGTTGTGGGGAAATGTGGATTTCAGCAACTGAACTAACAGAGTCACTTTTGGAAGAAAAGAAGAAGAAACCGTTTCAAAGACTGTTACTGCAGCAATCGGACAACGCTAGAAGAACAGGCAGCAGCAAAAAGTGGAAAAACTTAGCTAGAAAAGAAAAGAAAATCAAGACCCAAGTAGTTACTGAAGCCGGGTCAGCAGAACAGATGGAAGAGCACTTCCACGTGCTAACGCAAACACCAAGTCAAATATTCCGAGTTCCGAGCGAGCGTGATCTTTCCAGCAAAAAAATCTGCCCACTAAAAAGCAAGTAGCTTGAAACCGTGATGTTCAGCCAAAATGCAAACCAGAATCACTCGCCACAAAATATTCAAGCGGTGCACATAGGAAGGGGCCGGAAGAAATAAGTTCAAGCGAGAGAGAAAAAGATATTTTCCATTCACTGGCTCGGCTTCCTCAAAAGGGCATTTCATCAACTAGGAGGCTTGCCAAACCAAGCAGGGAAAGCGATCTGCAGTCTTGCAGAAAAACTTGCCCCTGCACAGATGCGCTAGGGGACCCGAGAGAGGAACAGCTAAGCAGAAAGAAAGTACTTTAGGAAAAACCACACTAAACACACACACACACCTCCTTCTCCTCCTCTCCGATTCCCTGCTCAACTTCAGACACTCCTTGCCAGCCAACTCTAAGCCAGCCCTGAGGGCTCCTCGAACCGCATCTCCATTGTCCTACGGTCCTGGGGCTGGGGGCGGGGAAGCTCTCTGGGTCCCCCGCTGTGCGAACTCACCTGGGTACTTAACTTATCACCCCCCTTGCCAGCTTAAGCAATATATCCTCCTGGGCGCAGAGCAGCCTCTACTTAAAGGGCACATGAGCCCAGTACCACCCACCCGCTTCTCCGGCAAGTCCGCTTCTCCCTTAAAAGATCAGAGCGAGGGACAGCCCATTGCCGATTTCAGGAAAGGGGGAGAAGGGGCACACCATGGAACAAGCCTTCTGCGGACTTTTGCGCGAGCAGCAAGAGCCGAGAAAGACGTTTGAGAGCTGATATCCTTGCACACTTTGGTT
This sequence comes from Podarcis liolepis, assembly GCF_965112155.1. Lineage (NCBI taxonomy): Eukaryota > Metazoa > Chordata > Lepidosauria > Squamata > Lacertidae > Podarcis > Podarcis liolepis. The sequence continues at coordinate 71,984,565 of NC_139555.1, forward strand.
TTGCAACGCTCGTGTGCAAATGGCGTTGTTTCCGCCGCCCCCTCAGTACTGTGCGGTGTGAGTGCTCCCCCGCCTAGCGGAGCCACTTGGTACAATCCAGCTGCTTTCCGTATGCCAAGTGTGGCTTTGCCTCTTAAAGGGAAGCGAACATCTCGGCAGTCGGGTGGAATGTAATATGGTAGTAGGCGAGGTGCCAGCAAGTTCGCAGACCCCGGTGAGCAAAGGCGGTTGCAGTCACCCCCCCCCACCGGCCACCCCCAGCCTCTACAGGAAAAGGCGATGGGTTTATGGAGGAGTGGGGCTTGAGTTGCCAGCCACTCAGAGCTCTTCTTCGCAAGGGGTTGCTCACTCGGGATAAGGAAGGCCAACTTGGCTCCGCGACTGAGGGTGCCCAGGGCATGGGTGCCATGCAGTGTGCATGGCCCTGGCACTGAAATTTGTGGGTGCCGAGCCCCTTCATGGGGAATTTTGTGGGTACTCAGGCATCCACCCAGGGCCCCTGGGAGTTGGCACCTATGCTTGGGACTTTATTCAAAGTAGAAATTGCCAGGGCTCAGCCCTGGAATTCATTTCCAGCACAGTACCAGAAACCTGGGAGGAGTGCCCCTTGGCATGCGCAGAGTGCCCTTCCTTCAAAACTCAACACACTCACAGCAACCCCACACCGTGCATATCATTAGAAAATTAAGCTCCTCGATCAAAGGGTGCAACAATTTATATCAAGCTCAGCCAGCATAGTGCCCTTGATATGTTGTTGGACTACAACTCCCATCAGATTCGGCAAGTTCGTGCGGCCAATGATCAGGCATGGCAGGAGTTGTAGTCCAACGTCGGGAGAGCACCATGTTGGCTGCCCCTGGTTCATATCATATACACTTACATGAAAGGTTTAGAGTGCAGCAAGCTTTACATACATCGTGTGTACAGCAGCCCGGCAAGGTACATCTGTTATACAGTATTATCCTCATTTTTGCATATCACAGACTGAAGAGACTGAGAGATGGTCTTGGGGAGGAGAGATTTGAGTTGGGGACTTTTCTGATTCTGAGCTTGCTTGCAGGAATTGTGCCACACTAATTCTAGGCAGGCCTGAACCCCATCACCCCTCTTTTTAGCAATTAAGTGCTGGGAATGTTGTAGGCAACCAGTGCTTTCTTCATTTTATCTATGTGCCCACCAATATCTCCTGAAGCTGCCCCCTTTATTCCATCCCATCAGAGTCCCTGTTCATTTCTGCCTTACTTTCTCTGCTGAATAAAGTGTTTTTCTTTCTTTCTATGTAGTTTCAGAACAATGGCAAGGGACAGTATTTTATATGATCAAAATTGTTTGTTTGTTTTAAACCATCTTTCCTGTTTGCATGGCTTGGCATAGACAATTAAGCCTCAGCCCTTCCCCAAAACCGCCGCGATAATGAAATGGAGGTGGGATAGGACTGGAGTTCATGAGAAAACTTCCTGAGAAGGAGAAACTGTAAAGGAGGGTAATGGAGACTCCTGGCTGGCTATTACTGAGCTTCATTAATCCAAAATTCTGGGGTTCATAGTTAATGAAGTTCTATTTCTGGCCTCCCAAGGAGCCTTGAGCTACAACTGTTCTATCAGAGCTTTTGCCCCAAACAAGAATTTCTGAAGGCCAAACAACTTGTGGGCACCCCCCTTCCCACACCATCCCTCTCAGTGGCAATTGGTATAAGGATTGACTTGGGAGCACTGGCTCTATTATCAAGACCACAAAGCGGTTGTTATGTCCAGAGCTTGGAATCCCTCAGAGCAGTCATTTGATTATAGACTGCAGATAAGCATCTGCCGCAGGAGCAATCTGCCTTTCACTGAACAGCCATTGTCTTGTGAAGGAGAGTCTTCTTCCCAGGAATGTGCCTGTCGGCCTCGCTGGGTGGCTCCCAGTATCCTGGCAACAGGGGGCATCATGCCAATGCAGGATGCTGCCATTGCAAACAATTAGCACATCCCTACTGGCCAGTGCTCTGGAGCGTTTCCAAAGTGCCACTAGAAATTGGGAGAAAATGCAGCTCTTGAGAGCTAAGATGCCAAATAGTTGGGTTTTGTTCAACAATGAAGTTTGGCTCCTTTCCCCACATGCTGTCACCAGAACACACACTTCACCAGGAAGCATACCCAGAAGTCAATGGAGAGTGTCTCATTTTGGAAGCCCAGGAAAAATGCTGCAAGTGACACCAGCCTGATCAGACCCAAGAGCATTCTGTGCTCCCAGTGTGTTGACTGGTTTTTTACTGGCACAAATATTAACATCTGGGAGTGTGGACCAGAGAAGGACTGAGCAGCCTGGTGGCTGGCACCATCCTGTGCCTTATCTACTCTTCTCTTCCTGGCCAGTAAGAGTGTTCATTATCTGACTGCTTCAAGTTGATAGTATGACTAGGTGTGTAGGGGTTTTGTTTTTGTTTTTCTTTTAATCTGCTTGCAGGATGAGTATTTTTGTGGAACCCACTGTGTTGAATGAGTGATTACAGCTGGGAGCGTGATGGTGGACCCAGAACGTATCTCAGGTTTGACTCATAAGTACTGACGAGGCTGTGTGTGGTGGGGTTAATCCTGAAGTAACAACATAAAGCAGGATTGCTACCTTGGGAAGTGATAAAGGACACTGTCAGTTAGGAATAGGAATTATTGGCCAGTGGCCAGGTCCTGTGGGAGAAACAGGCCTGTGGCCTGAGTGAAGGTAAGCCTGGTTCTGTTGGGGTTCCCCTGAGTGGGTATGGAAAACAGATTCTGGCTTGCAGTGTGGGTCATGTTTGTTACTACTGGTCCTTCATTTGCTATCTTTGACCCTAATCCCTTGCTGCACACACTTTAATTGGGTGATGGTGTGAAGATATGTCTTGGGTGGGTATGTGGCAGGGAGCTACTATGATACTACCTCAGTTTTGGTGGTTGTGAGCAGGGTGAGCTACAGTTTAAGTGGAGAGGCTGATGATCATCTGGGGAAATGGCTGGTCTCTATGCCCTTTTTCTGACATCTCCACTGCTTTAGGTTGCTTATCTGCTGAGTGTCCTGGTCTTGTGCAGCTTCTGCTGCTGTGTCAATCATCTTGCTTCCTAACAGGCTTCCTGAGCAAACTGGCAGAGGAGGCCTCTACCATGGCCAATAGTTCTGGGTGACTTTAACATCTACACAAATGTTGCTATTGGGCCAGTTTGTGACTTTGTGACCTTTGTGGTAACCATGGGCTTTCTTAAATGGTTGTTGGGCTGAAAGATCAAGCAAGACACATCCTGATTCCCAATATAGTATTTGCTCAGTGGTGTGAGGCAATGGACTGTAAGGGTATGTGGGACTTCCGGTCGGTGCCAGCGCTTAATGGCGGTCCTAGCTCCGAGCTCCGGAGAAGGACTGCTTCGCAAGTTCGGGTCTTACCCGCTACGGCAAGCGGGGGACCCCTAAAATCCCAGGCGCTGAAGCCTGAGAACAAGGAGACTCGGTGGGCACCTTTGCGCCCCCCGGTACCGTGAAAGAGCCTTTTTAAAGGCTACGGATCGACATCGGGAGAGAGCGCGGTGCTGAGAGTCGCTACCCAGCCTGCGAAGTGAAGCCGCGTCGCCATAAGCGGAGAGCGCCGATTCCTTCCTGAAAAGAAAATTTGGACTGAATTCCCGTGAGTAAGAGCTGAAAAATAATCGGGACCCTTTAAATTTTGAAAATTGGACTAAAAACGGGGGAGATCTAAACAAAGGAAGTCTGCCTCCCCCCGACTGCATGAAAGCGAAAGCAACGGAACTTTAAACTTGCATCCGTTTAGACCCGCTTTTTAATCAGCTAAACCGGACATTTGGACCTTTGATCTCCCCTCTAGCTAGCAGGGCAGAGGGGAGGTGAATTGGATTAATAACTGCATGAAATATTGGAAGAAAAAAACCTCTGCCGTCTCACCTATCTGAAAGTAAGAAACGGTCTGCCTTTTTAGCACACTGAACTGACTTTTTCCTGTGAAGCGATACTTTGATACAAAGTTTCCACAGTGCCTGGTTACTGTGTAATACAAGAAGAAATAGTATAAATTGGACAACTGTGGCAGTTTAAAGTAACAAGTTTCTAGCAATACTGACTTTGACTGTGTAAATCTTTTGTTTTATATCCTGGACAATTCCCCTTGTTTTTGTATTTGGAATTTTGCTCTATGGCCATTTTGATTTGCTCCCTCTAGAGGATAAAGTAAAGTTCAGCACAGCCTGATAGTGGAATTTTCCAAGGGAGAACAAATCCCGTGGGAATTGACCTTGACATGAGTGGCTCACAAGAAGAGATAGTCACAAGAGCCAAGACCAAGCAACATCAACAACAACAACAGCTGCAGCAGCAACAGGTAAAGAAAAGAGGTTCAATTTCAGGCACAACAGCCGGATCAGCAGGAACAACAGGACAAGATAAAGGACCAGCCGTCTCTATGGAAGCTGTGACAGATGCTCTGCTTAAGATAAACCAAACTCTGGAGTCTTTGACAAAACAGACTACAGAGAACACACTAAAATTAACAGAAATTTCAGCAAGATTGAACCAGAATACAGAATCTATAAACAAATTGGTTGAAGAAAACGCCACTACGCGCCAAATTGCGGAAGACGCTAAGGCCACGGCGGGAGAGACACAGGAGAAATTAGAGCCGATCGCCAAGAAGGTCCATGAGCATGATGCAACTTTGGCCTTGTGGGAGTTACAGAGGAAAGAGAGGAACTTAAAATTAAGACTGATTCCGGAGAATGAAAGAGACAACCTTGTGGAATATCTGACACGGGAGTTTGCGGATTGCTGGGACCTTGAGGAAGACGAATTCAAAATTACGACTGCCTTTAGATTGGGTAAAAAGCAAGACAGAAAGACCCCGAGAGACTGTTTGATTACACTCAGATCCAAGGAGGAAAGAGATAAAATACTAAGACTACACTTTGAAAAGGCCTTGCAAATTGGAAATTCAGCTGCACAGATCTTTAAAGACATCCCAAAATACATTTTGGACTTAAGAAATTTCTACAAGGACTTAGTTCTTTTGTTAAAGAAAAATTCTATCCGCTTCAGGTGGGAATTCCCACAAGGACTGTCATTCGACTACAAGTTAAGGAAGGTGAAAATAAAGACAATTCAAGACAAAGACAATTTTTTGGCAAGATACCAGGAGGACCTACAGAAGGGGACTGTGGATGTACTTGCAGAACAGAGGAGAGCATTGGATATCCTGAATCTCTCGATTGGACAAAATCTACCACCATCAGAAGAAGAGCAACAACTTGGAGCTGTTGGAGGTGCCCTAGGAAAATAGCAAGATGGCGTTGCAATTCCTTAGTTGGAATTGTAATGGGCTCAATGGGCCCTTGAAGAGAAGACAAGTATTTCACATATTGAATAGAGAACATTTGGACTTGATATGCCTACAAGAAACTCACATAACCAGAGCCCATAGGAGACTACTTATAAATAAAAGGCTAGGACAAGAATTTATCTCATCAGACAAAGTTAAGAAGAGAGGAGTTGTAATATATGTCAAGGAAAAATGGGCTCCAAAAATGATATTCAAGGACGAACAAGGGAGATATCTGGCAGTGGAGATACAAATACAAGGAGAAAAATTTCTAGTGGTTGGAATCTATGCACCAAATGAAGGCAAATCTGACTTCTTTAAGAGACTCCATGAAACCCTTACTGACTATTTGGATTACAATATGATCATCATGGGAGACATGAATGGCGTGGTCTCCACCAACATGGACAAGGCACAAAGACTAACAGTTAGCAAGGAAGGGAGACTCCCTAAGACTTTTTTCGAAATGACAGAAAATATGGACTTGATAGATATATGGAGAACAAGGAACCCTCTGGAGAGAGAGGGAACTTTCTTCTCCCAAGCAATGATGACCTGGACCAGAATCGATCAAATCTGGGTTACTAGTGGAATGGCCCCAAAGATTAAGAAGGTGGAAATCTGCCCAAAAACTTGCTCCGACCATAATGCCGTGAAGATGGAGATGAAACTTACAATAACTGGTCAATTTAGATGGAGAATGAATGACACCCTCTTTCGAGACAAGGAGATTCTCACGAAGGCCCAAAAGACCCTAAAAGATTATTTTGAAATAAATCTGAGGACCGACGTGGAGAAAAGAGTGATTTGGGACGCAAGTAAAGCAGTTATGAGAGGATTTTTGATTCAACAAAATTCAATAAAGAGGAAAAAACAAAATGAGAAAAAAGAGAAGATTTTGGAAATGATAAAGGAAGGAGAGAGAAAATTAAGAACAAAACCAAAATCTCAGGACATTCTAAGAGAAATCAAACTATATCAAACACAATATATGGAATTGATGAACCAAGAGATTGAATGGAAGATAAAGCAAATGAAGCAAAAGACCTTTGAATCAGCAAATAAATGTGGCAAACTTCTGGCATGGCAACTGAAGAAAAGGCAGAAACTAAATACAGTTACAAGCCTAGAGGTGGATGGAAAGAATATATCTAAACCTAATGAAATTAGAAACTGCTTTCTAAGTTATTTCAAAAAACTCTACACTCAAGGCCCGCAAAATGAAGAAGATATAGATAAATTCCTTGGAAAATATGGATTACAAAAAATCTCTCATCAAAGTAAGATGGATTTGAACCAGAGAATCTCAGAACAAGAGATAGAGGCTGCCATTCAGAATATGCAACTGGGCAAATCTCCGGGACCAGATGGACTGACTTCTAGATACTACAAATCGTTGAAGGAATGGTTGACTCAACCATTAAGAGAAGTGTGTAATGAGATTCTTGAGGGAAAAAGGGCGCCTGAATCGTGGAAAGAGGCATATATTTCACTCATACCAAAGTCAGAGACTGAAAAGACCCAACTCAAGAACTACCGCCCAATATCACTCCTTAATGTGGATTACAAAATTTTTGCAGACATTTTAGCAAAAAGATTTAAAAGAGTTTTGATGGAGAAGATTCATAAGGACCAAGCAGGCTTTCTCCCTAAAAGACACCTGGCAGACAATGTAAGGAATGTAATAGACATTCTGGAAAAGCTAGAGGTGAATATAAACACTAAAGCAGTATTGATCTTTGTGGATGCGGAGAAAGCCTTTGACAATATTTCTTGGAGTTTTATGAAGAAGAATCTTCATGGGATGGGGGTAGGCTGGGGTTTTGAGAATGGTATGGCTGCAATATATTCTGAACAAAAAGCTAAATTGATTGTAAACAATGTTGTGACTGAGGAACTTAAGATAGAAAAAGGAACACGACAGGGGTGCCCGATTTCCCCATTACTTTTTATTTCAGTTCTGGAGGTGTTGCTGAACATGATAAGAAATGACCAGCAGGTCAAAGGTGTGCAGGTCGGAGCTAAACATTATAAGTTAAGAGCGTTCGCAGATGACCTAGTATTGACTTTGCAAGAGCCAAACACTAGTACGAAAAAGGTATTAGAAATAATACAACAGTTTGGCCAGGTAGCTGGATTTAAGTTGAACAAGCAAAAAACCAAAGTTTTAGGGAAAAACCTAACAGATATGGAAAAGGAGAAATTTCAAGAGGAAACAGGTTTGACTGTGGTCAAGAAGGTTAAATATCTAGGGGTTTACTTAACATCTAAGAATCAGAATTTGTATAAGGACAACTATGAAAAATGTTGGTCAGAAATCAAAAAAGATTTAGAAATATGGTCAAATTTGAAACTGTCAATGTTAGGCCGAATTGCAGTAATCAAAATGAATGTATTGCCTAGAATGTTATTTCTGTTTCAGACCTTGCAGATTATTGATAAGATGGAATGTTTTAAGAGGTGGCACAAAGACATTTCGAAATTTGTCTGGCAGGGCAAAAAGCCCCGAATTAAATTTAAAATACTGACAGATGCTAAAGAAAGAGGGGGTTTTGCCCTGCCGGACCTAAAACTGTACTATGAGGCAGCAGCTTTTTGCTGGCTCAGAGAATGGATGCTCCTCGAGAACACGGACATCTTGGATCTGGAAGGTTTCAATAACGCTTTTGGTTGGCATGCATATCTTTGGTATGATAAAGTTAACAGTGCCTTTAAAAATCACATTGTCAGAAAAGCATTGTTTAATGTTTGGATAAGATATAAAGATCTATTGGAAAACAAAACCCCTAGATGGGTGTCACCAGTGGAGGCTAAAGCAGTGAAGAAACTCAATATGGAGGTCGGATGGCCGAAGTATTGGGAAATTTTAGAACAGGATGGAGATAAGTTTAAACTACAAAGTCAGGAGAAATTGAAGCATAAAGTAGAAAATTGGTTCCAATATCGCCAAATAATGGAATTTTTTAAACAGGACAGGAAAGTCGGTTTCCAGGTGGAAAAATCAAAATTAGAAACCGAACTGTTAGAATCCAATACTAAGAATTTATCTAAAATGTACAACTTGTTGTTGAAATGGAACACACAGGATGAAACAGTTAAATCGGCTATGATTAAGTGGGCTCAGGATGTTGGACATAACATTATGTCAGCTGACTGGGAATGGTTATGGAACACCGGTATAAAATTTACGGCATGTAATGCCTTAAAGGAAAACATTATGAAAATGGTATACAGGTGGTACATGACCCCAGTCAAGCTAGCAAAAATCTATCATTTGCCCGATAACAAATGTTGGAAGTGTAAAGAGACTGAAGGTACCTTTTATCACCTTTGGTGGACATGCCCGAAGATTAAGACCTTCTGGGAAATGATCTATAATGAAATGAAAAAGGTACTTAAATGTACCTTTCCTAAAAAACCGGAGGCCTTTCTCTTGGGCATTGTCGGCCAACTGGTGACAAAGAAAGATAGAGCTTTTTTTATGTATGCCACAGCAGCAGCAAGAATACTCATCGCAAAGTATTGGAAGACACAAGATTTACCCACTTTGGAAGAATGGCAGATGAAAGTGATGGACTATATGACACTGGCCGAGATGACAGGCAGAATCCGTGATCAACGAAAAGAGACGGTGGAAGAAGAATGGAGAAAATTTAAAAGCTATCTTAAGGACTACTATAAACTTAATGAATGCTAAAATGTCGTGGTTTTCAGAAACAAAGGGGTACAGGGATATAAGGTTAGACTATAAAAGAGGACTAAGATGATAGAGATTGGAAAGTAACAATTGGGAGTTGCTAGCTGAACTATGGACATTGGGATGCAGAGAGGGGGGGTATGGGGAAGTCCAAGAAAAGAGGTTTATGAAAATATGTTTGAAACTATACGTGTATGTTTGTCATTTTTAGTGTTTGTCTGTTTTTCTTAAAAATTTTGTAAAACCAATAAAAATTTTATAAAAAAAAAAAAAAGGACTGTAAGGGTATGTGTGAAATGTATTCCTTTGTCATGGATGGGCCACCATGTAGTGAAGTTAGATTGGTGGGGGCAATTCCTCCCTGCAGCTATGGTGGGTCTGCTCAAATGGTCTGTCCTCAAAGACTGAGGAGAGTCACTTTACTATGGAGAGACTTTGACTCCACAGTAGTTTCAGTTTCAGTGGAAGTGTCCAATGACACAACCTTCGATGCGTTGTAGAATCACTTTCAGACGATGTGGACACATGGCTTGCAGCTTTCCTTTATACCTGACTATGTGCCTTCTTGCCCCCTGCTCCTCTTGGCTTATTAAATCTAGCAGAATAAATTTAACTGGTTGGGTTTAGAGTGTGGTAAGCTCTTCTTGGGGATTTTTCTTTTTTGATTATGCAGTCTATGCATTTTGTTGGATAATATTGTCTCCCGAGACAGAGGGATGCCAACCAATTGCTTGGGACGTCCTAGAGTCAAAATGTATGTATGTATGTATATGTGTGTGTGTGGGGGGGGGTGCTTTTTAAAAGAATTATTCCAGTTCAGTTTCCATCTGAAATAAAAAAGATCCCTAAATCAACAGAAATCTCTATGAGAAACATTTAGGGCTTTTTAGTTTAGAGAAAAGGGAAGTAAGAGGGGTCATGATAGCAGCGCATAAGGCCGGGCATGCTGTGGACAAACTGGATTGCAAAAAAACATTTTCTCCTCTTTCGTAACACTGGAACTCATGAACATTCTGTGAAGCTGGGAGTGGAAGATTCAGGACAGAAAAATGTACTTCTTCACAGAGCGCCTAACCATACTATGGAATTCACTCCCACAGGAGGCAGAGATGACCACCAACTTAGATTATTTTAAAAGAGGATTAGACAAATTTATGGAGGGTAAGGCTATCAATGGCTGCTGGGCACAATAGTTACGTTCTCCCATCACTGTTGGGGAACAGTAAGCCTCCGAATGACAGTTGCTGGGAATCACAAATAGGGAGCGCTTGGGTCCTACTTTGGGGATTTCCATAGGCATTTGGTTGGCCAGGATGCTGAACTAGATGGGCCGCCACCGACCTGAACCAACAGGCTCTTCTTATGTTCAGGCACTGGATGCTGCTGAAGAGAGGAAGTATGTGAGATTTGCAGCAAGCAATCCTATGCATAGCAGTGAGGCTGTGTGCAGGCCAGGTTAATGGCACAGGATTAGGAAAATAGGAAGCTGCCTTATACTCAGTCAGACCATTGGTCCATCTAGCTCAGTACTGTCTACTGTGTACTACTCAGTACTGTCTACCTGCGGCCTTCTCCTTGAAAGGTAGACGTTTTTCCCCTGAGCTATGGCCCTTCACCTGCTAAGGAAACAGGCGGCAAACAACCATGCTTCATTGTCAGGTGCATTGCATCATATTGGCACAACCAGAGAGAGGACCCACTGATTTTTGCTTACCACATCCCTTACACTGTTCTCAGCCTCCCGTCAGATTGTGAGGGGGACTTCTCTGTGCTAATTAACCTCTGAGATTCTTTGTGGCAGTTGACTTGTTCACAATTGCCACCTTCCATGGGAAGAACAGGACTGTTACACAGTTCAAGGACATTTCTGGGTGTGTGGGTGTGTGTGACTGGAGATACTGTATAGCCAGTCTGTCAGAAAAGCAGCCTTTTTGTTGCTAGGTTTCACACCACTGCAGGAAAATCCAGCTTTTTATTTGGAGCAGCCAGATAACGCCAGGGAATGTCTGTTTCCTTCCTGCACAGGAAGTTCCTCCACCCAGGCATCATGTTAGAGGAAACCCCTGAGGGGGTTTGCCACTGACAGGCTCAATTTTGTACGTCAAAGCTATACTTTCGCCACACACGAAAAAACAAACTGCATCACCAGGTGTGGCCAAGAAAACAGTGTGATGTCCAGAACTATGACAATGCTAATAAGGTTTCCAGGTTCCTAGATCCCAACAGGATACAGAGACATTTCTGCAAAGAGGCACTGGAAATTTCTACCACCTGTCCCTCTGGCAGTGCTTCTGCACCTGTAACAGTGCGCTGGTACTTAGCGATAATGCCTTTAATTTTGAGGTTCCTCAATGTGGTGCTCATGGCACTCCTGTTGGTCAAGAGGCAGTGAGAGTGGTTAACTTTTTTTTCCTTTGAAAAGTAGATACATCTGAAGGAGGAGGTTTGGACAAGTGACTTTCTTTCCCACTGCTGCATTAAACCTTATGCTTTTCGAAATTCTGCTGAATTAATTTGACTTTTTCAGAGATTCCTTGGAAAAGCAGAGCGGGCATGTGCACAACTTCATTCTCCCTGTTTGTGTTGTGACTGATCCAGGGGACAGAAGTGATCAGAGGGGTGGCATCCACAGCACACACTCAAAAATTCTAATGTGCCCATGGGCTTTTTAAAAAAGTTGGCAACTCCTGCCTTAAAATTCAGTAGTAGAAATTCTGTTTTTTAAAAAGCATACTGGGAAATGTGTGTGTTGCAGGTACACACTCATGGTTGTAAGTGGGACGGTAAACCAAACACAAACAGGAAGAACTGCTGATCAGTAAAAATAAAGGAAAACTCAGACCTGGAACCTCACATAAACTGGTGTTTGAATTCTTTCCTTCTGACTTCTCTGTTTATAATCATCCCCACCACCCCAGTGTGTGTGTGTGTGTGTGTGTGTGTGTGTGTGTGTGTGTCTGATGGTGAATTCTTATGCCATAATAAATATGTTGGACCCACAAGACCCATTGCTGTTTTTGCTGTCAACAGGGTAATATGGTGACCCCTCTAGAAATCTTTGTAAGAATCCCTAAGCTGAGAGATCTTGCAAAGTGTGCTTGCCGGTTGAGAGGCCTCAGTTGGACACCACAGGCTGCCTAACCAGTGTTGCTGTCCCAGCCACCCCCCAGCCACCTGTTCAGTCCGACCCCCAGTTCCTCTGCCTTTTTCCAAAGCAGATCCGAGATGGGGGAGGGGAAACAAAGGGCAGCCCATCTGCAATCTGATCCCAGCTCCCCCTTCCCCCTCTCCCCTCTAGGAGTGGGGGCCCTGGCTAGATGGCTCCTCAAAGGACTGAGTCCTTTCCACTTCTTCAGAGGATAAAATTCCCAGTGGGAGGGAGAGGCTGGATGAATGCACTTGGGCAAGGCTGCAAATCTCTCCAGATAAAGGAGTTGCCACAGCCTGCCCTCACAATGGGGCTCTCAAAGGGGGTGGCTAGACTGGGAAGGAGCACAGAAGTTCGTCCCCACACAAAAGAGCTGGATGGCTCAAAATCCTGGCTGATTAGCACTGAGGAAAGAGGTGGAAGAGGAGATTTTTGTTATCGGACTGGACCTCTGCAGATCTGGGATTTAGAAATGCCACATCATCTTGGAAAGGCTGTTTTCACATGTAACACTTACCAATCCTTCTTTTCTTTTTGCATTTCCCATGCATAAAATTTGAATGTAAAAACTGGCTGTCTTCTGTTTTCATTAACATGCAAGGCAACACATTACTATCTCTGAATGTGCCCTCAGTTTAAGTGATATTTGGATACTCTCTCTTACTCACACTACCCAAGGAAGCTGTTCTTCTCCACCTCTTAAGGTCTCTGGGGAAGAAAATCTAGTGTTATGTTTACAGTGGTACCTCAGGTTAAGTACTTAATTTGTTCCGTAGGTCCGTACTTAACCTGAAACTGTTCTTAACCTGAAGCACCACTTTAGCTAATGGGGCCTCCTGCTGCTGCCGTGCCGCCGCAGCATGATTTCTGTTCTCATCCTGAAGCAAAGTTCTTAACCTGAAGCACTATTTCTGGATTAGCGGAGTCTGTAACCTGAAGCATATGTAACCTGAGGTACCACTGTAATTAGTTTTATTTAAACATATACCTAGAAAAAGGGCTGACCATGTATTACTCTTCAGTGACACCCAAAGCTAGTTATATCATTTAATATAACATTTGCATTTACTACACATGTTTGTTTTTAAATGCAAGTAGCATCAGTTGGGGAGAACTGATAAATATCAGAATCACAGTGGCAAGGGAGGGGAGGAGCTTAACCCTTTCTTCCCCTATTGTGGTCCTGAAGTGAACCCCTCTGGCTTCTCTGAGGCTTCAAGCCTATCTGCACATGCCAGGGAATAAATCCTATTGAACTTTTTGATGCATAGGATTGCATTGTGAAAATGTTATTTGTATGGAGAGTCAGTGTGCTGTCATAGAGTGTTGAACTATTACATGGGCGACCAGAGTTCAAATCCCCACTAAGCCATGAGGCTTACCAAGTGATCTTGGGTCAGTCACTATCTAACCCACCTCACAAGGTTGTTGTGCGGATAAAACGGGGAGTGGAGACCCATGTACACCACCTTGAGGAAAAGGTGGTATATAAATGTAATAAAATAAATAATAAATTTGTATGGAGAGGACCCCCCTCCCCATTAGCACCAGATGGAAAGTTCTTCCCAATGCAAATAGCACTTTCAGAGGAAGGTTTTCCTCCACAACCACATCAGAGAGTGGAAGTATGTAAGTTCTCCCTCTATATCTGCTGCAACCCCAACAATTATCATCTTCCCACAAGCTGATATTTGCATTAAAAACAACAACAACCTGCATCTTAAAGGCAAATAAAATTTTAACTTGATATCTAGTTTTTCCCTCCCTTTGCCTCATAGTAGGGCTGGCCATGCCTTTAAGAGAGAGCCTTTCTGTACAAATAAAAGGTCTCATTGAGGGTATGCACCATTCCTGGCTGTAGGCAGAGGCTTACATGGCTGGATTTCTCAACATACACCTTACATGTAGAAGACTGGGCAAGACCACACCAGCCTGATATCTCATTATCTATAGCTAGGTTTGTTGTAGTTTTTAAATTGTTTGGACAGAGCCGTAGCTAGTGGGGGTGTGAAATGTAGCCAGGATTTTGCCCTGGGTGAAGCCTCTAGAGGGGTGCTATTGATGCTCCTAGCCTGTGTGAATGTGTATGCAAATATGCATGTGAGGGGGGCCAAACTGTTTTTTTGGGGTGAAATAAAGCCTGGTTTGGAGGAGCAATTAATCATCTGAGCAAGCACATACAGATGGAAGAGTTTCATCCCACATGTTTAATACCTCAGGGAGAACTAAACCCAAGTATGCCCTAGGCCCAGCTTTTGCTTCGGACACCTAAAACTTCTTTTTTTAAAGTCTCTGTTGTGATATCTTCTTGCAATATGTGGAAGGAGGGTACATACTCAGGCTGCAAAATGCTGACAATGCTTCAGTTCATTCTTCCCTTTCTTAACAAATAATGATAATCTGAGCAGGGAAACATTCCTGCTCAGGAAAATTAGGAAGCTTACACAGCCTCCAAAGCATTAAAACAAAACGAAGTCTCAACAAAAGGGTCACAGAATAGCAAGACACTGCTGTGTTTGTGTGTGTGTGTGGCGTAGAATAGTCTTACTGACCACATGAGCTCTCTGTTCCCACAGAGCAATTGTTGAACAGGGACACCAAAGAATTGAAAATAGAAAATGGGATGCCCCAAATGGTGTGTTCATTGAAGCATGGTGGGGCCTAGAATTTGTCTCTGTCATGAGTGCCATGGGGGTGTCATGGAGGCATCTGCAGAGGAATGGGAGTTGGAGCTGGAGGACCCTGGCGAGGGTCCTAGCAAGATGTGGGTGGTGGAATCAGGACCTACCCGAGCCCAGGGAGGGGTCTAGCTGAAATCGGGATCCAGGGAAGAGGCTGTGAGCTCATCCACACATCTGCTTGGCCTGTATTTTGCCCTGTGAAAATCCTGCTGAGCCTTGTAACCTGTACCAATGTACCAATCTGAGTTGAGCATGATAGTCTTTGGCAGAACTGGGAGTTTGAGTTCTTCATCTGGCAGTGAGGGCCAGGACAGTCTCATATACATCAAACATTTAAAGCACATTTCCCCTCTCAACTGTAGTTTGTTAAAGGTGCTGGGAATTGTAACTCTGTGTGTGTGTGTGGGGGGGTAAACTACAGTTCCCATGATTCTTTTATTTCGGCGGGGGGAGAGCATTATTTAAATGTGTGGTGTGCATGCAGCCACAGCCCACAGGGAAACCTGAATGGAGATAATAAATACATTATCTGAGGGAAGTACTACATTTCCTCTTGAGAAAACATTGTGGCCTGTATGATAAAGCAGTATCTCTGAAACAGAAAAACAGCCTTTGGAGGGTATATGAACTATGTGAAACCAAAGAGAAATGTGCAGTAATTGCACAGGGAAGTGGAAGGACCCTTAATCGCATCCTTTTGGCCCAATCTTTTGAGATCACTGATTCCAGGAGGTCAGCCCAAGACATTTTTTGCTGCCTGAGGTGAAGGACAAATTCTCCATCTCTCCCATTCCAGAAGCTGATCATATGACCAGTTGAATCTTCCTTCAGCACTCGCAACTGGGCAACACTATTCACAGCATCCAATGACAGCAGGATAGCTCTGGGGTATGCGTGTGCAGAGCAGGTTCTGTCCTCCAACACCTCACCACCTTTCCCTGACCACGGACATCTGCTCCCTAAGGTGGCTGTGTCTCCCTCACTTTCCCTTAGTCACTTGAGCCGTTAAAAAACCCCAACAACCTCAGTTTTCCTCCCATCCGTACAGCCTGAGTAACTTGCACTAGGTACACCAGGATTAATCACCAGAACTTGTTTTCAGTACTACATCTGAATCCTGGAACATGTAAAATAAGAAAGAGCTTTTGGGTTTCTGCAGGGCTCACTCTCCTAATCCCTGAGTGGCTACAGCTTGCCCCTTCTGGCATTTGGGAGAAGCTGTGTGTGTCTCCTGATCATGGGTCAGGGAGAAGGCTTGGCTTACCTTCTCATTCAAATCTTTTTTTCCCTACAACTCCAGGCAGGCCTCAGCCCCAGGATCTCTCATTTCTGAGATCAACTGCTGCAGGCAGCACATATCATGCTGTCAGTTTTCCTCTCATCTCAATGTAAATGGTCAGTTCTCTACTGTGCCCTCACCCGACTGTAGGAAGACAGGAAGCTGCCTTATACTGAATCAGGCTATTGGTCCATCTAGGTCAATATTGTCTACACTGACTGGCAGCAGCTCTCCAGGGTTTCATGCCGGGAATGGAGTCTGGGATGTTTCATATGCCAAGCAGATGACCTAAGGCTAGTTCCCCAAGGGAAGGAGGCTTGTAGGGACATTGTAACTTCCCCCGACCCCTCAGATGTGTGGTCTTTGCTGCCTGTGACTGGTGGCAGCCCCTGAGGCTGCACTACACAATAAAACTGCCCTTCGCCTCTCTCTGCTTCGAACAAACAAGCCTCAGCATGTTGAGGAGATAACACACAGTTCCATCTGACTTCTTGACAGCACAGGAAACCCACATGCGCCCGAGCCGAAGGAAAATCCCAAAGAAACGCAGGAAGCCAGGCTCATAACAGGCAGGAAATACGAGAACACTTGCTGACATTCCAGAACAGGGAGTGAAACAGTGCCTGTTAATCCCCGAAGCCAGCACTCTGGGCCCCCTGAGCTGTTCCTTAATGTCCATTCACACAACAACCCCCGCATTGACTCCTGCTGGAAATGTAATTCTGTTTAGCACGTTTTGTACATTCCTCTGATTGCTTTCAGGCATTTCAGGTGGTCCGTTAAAGGACTCCGGGGGGCGTGGCCCTGTCCGAAGCCTATGGAGGTGAGGGCCAAAGGCACGCCCCAGAGCGGTGACCCGGGGGAGCTCTTAGTCGACGTGCCTCGGCGGGAGACTCCCCCGATTTAGTGTTAACCCTTCCCCGTGTCTCCAGCAAATGGGCTGGAGCCGGATAGTCGTTAGGACCAATGCCTAAGCCAATGCCTCTCATTCCTGAATTCAATAAAGTTGTGGCCTAATTCGCCCATTTAACCTTAAACTATGGTGTCTCGTGTCTTTATTTATCCTGGTGGGGGGCGGGAACTCGCCACGCAATGTCCATTCACACAACAACCCCCGCATTGACTCCTGCTGGAAATGTAATTCTGTTTAGCACGTTTTGTACATTCCTCTGATTGCTTTCAGGCATTTCATGGTGGGTGTAAATGAGGCTGATAATAGTCTCTGGGCCAACAGGTATCTCAGATAGGAGAAACCATGTTTTTTAAGCGATAACCATCTCATCACCTGTGTGTCTGTTGTATTCTTTATATCACCTTCTACTATGGATTATACTGATGGTCTCTAAACCACTATTCTTCAACCATGGGCCCCCAGATGCAGCTGGACTACAACTTCCATAATCCTTGACTATTGACTAAGATGGCAGGGGATGATGGGGGCTATAGTCCAACAGCATCTGGGAACCCACAGTTGAAGAACATAGCTCTGCACCTTATGTTTGCACCAGACCCTTGGCATGTTGGAGACCCAGTTCTCATTGAGGTGGTAAGTCTCTTACTGGACCTTACCACTTCAGACAAGAGGCAATAACTGGCATTATTTAATGCTATCTGAGGCAAGCCCCCCTTTTAAGGCCCACCCCCCACTAGCTGTCAGACATAAGGGTTTAAAACTAGCGTTCTGACAACCATGGAGAACTATGACTCTTCAGATGTTGTTGGACTTCCAACCAACTTAGCCAAAAGTCAGGGATGATGTGTGTTGTTGTCCAACATCTGGAGGGCCATCCCTGGTTTAAATGGTAAGAGAGATGATTTACATTAGAGGCTAGAACAATGGCCCAGATAAGATAAGGAACTGAAATGTTTTCACTGGCCATTAGAAATAATCTAGACAAGTATACAGTCATCTGGCAGACATGTTTTAGGTCTGCTTCATATACTAATGTGATGAGTGGGATTCAAGTATTCTTAACAAATAACTAAATTAAAAGTAAATGTAGATTCTAGATGTGTGTCAAACATATATGCAATGTAAGGGAACCAAAATTGGCTGTGGTAGGAATATTTCACAGCAAAATGTTTCTGTAATCATCCATTGTATGTAATATGTGAGGTGTACCTTATCTGTATGGAAGAGCTGGAGAATCCCAGGCCTGGGAAGCTATCTTTTTCATTTTCTTCAGATCAATTTTGTTTATAGGCTGTCACAATGAAGGAGGGCGAAAGGCAGGAAAGCTGCTCACTAGTTGGAGTTTATAGGCCACTTGGACTAGAAGCTACCTGGATTAGTAATCTGGCCATTTCAGACCAGCTAAAGTCTCCTAGTTGTCTTTGACAGCTGACGCACATTGAACACTTTGCAATAATCATAGTGCACTAGTTATATTTTCTTCACTAGTCTTCCCCAATTATTTTCTGAATATTCAAGGTATTCTGTTGTCCTTGACAAAGTCCCAAAGCAATGTTTAAATGTCATTTTTTTAATAATTAGGCACACTGTTTGTTGCTGTCCGCAGATGCTCCCTATTGGTTCTCAAAGGCTACCATGACCAGATCAAGGAACAATTAAAGAAGCTTTCAGAAAGAGTTGGATCTATGTAAGCCCAGGATCCAGACTTTAACAATGGAATGCTGTAAATGCTTGAGACAACATACAGTAGCTATTTGTTTTTGTTTGCTTATTAAAAAAGATATTCCCACCAGATTAAAAATGGGCTGTTTTACAATCACCGAATCAGAGAATCATAGAGTTGGAAGGGACCCTGAGGGTCATCTGGACAAATTAAAACAGTAATCCAGTTACAGTTTTAAAACATACATTTCAATGTACATCTAAATAATGTTTTATGGTATTTATGAGGTGAATCTCAAGGGAGAATTGATTCCAGCATTAAGACTTTCTCAAAAAAGACTCTACCTGGAGCCACTAAAGAAAACAGAAGCAAGGCTTCTTTGTGTGACCTCAGAAACTGAAAGAACTGAATCTTTCCCTAAATAATGTAATGTTGAAATAAAAAAATTCCTTCCAGTAGCACCTTAAAGACCAACTAAGTTAGTTCTTGGTATGAGCTTTCGTGAGCATGCACACTTCTTCAGATACCAATATTCTTCAGGTATCTGAAGAAGTGTGCATGCACACGAAAGCTCATACCAAGAACTAACTTAGTTGGTCTTTAAGGTGCTACTGGAAGGAATTTTTTTATTTTGACTATGGCAGACCAACACGGCTACCTATCTGTAAATGTAATGTTGGGTCATCTTAACTCTCCTTTTAATATCCATTAAATGGAGATTGACTTTATCAATGCAGAAAGCTCTCTCCTTTTTCCATTGTAATAGTCTATGAGAATCCTTTTCATTCAGACAGATGCTCTTCTGCTCTCTATAATTTCTCACTACTGTACCCTGTACTTTTATCTCAAGCGGTAATATTTACCCACTAGCTAAAAGTAGCCCAGTCAAGCACACTTGCTTACTTTTAAAAGAGCTGCAGCAACTGGTTAAACTCTTTGAGCAGAGCACAGGCACCATTGTGGGGCTTTTGTCTGAAAGTATATACTATTAAGTCTCAGCTGTAAATATTCTGAGGCAGGTACCTTTGATAACTATTTGCTGCCTTTCCACGACACTCAAAGTCAGCTGCCTGGGGCCTAACAAACGGGTGAAGACTTTGTGCAAGAACAGGAAATTCAGAGAAGCAAGAGTGCCAGATAAGACATAGCAGACATAAAAGACCGTGATGTAAGAACCAAGGCCATGCAGAAGAACACTTTGGAAATAAAAAAATTCCTTCCAGTAGCACCTTAGAGACCAGCTAAGTTTGTTATTGGTATGAGCTTTCGTGTGCATGCACACTTCTTCAGATACGAAAGCTCATACCAATAACAAACTTAGTTGGTCTCTAAGGTGCTACTGGAAGGAATTTTTTTATTTTGTTTCGACTACGGCAGACCAACACGGCTACCTACCTGCAACTAGAACTTTGGAAATAGGCCTAGAACACTTTTATTTTTTTAGATGGCAGGAAACTGAGATGGTGGGCCCTGGGTGCCACCCTTTTAGCTCATGTCTTCATCCAGCTTTGAAGCAAGCATTGCTCCTGCTTGTACTGAGTAGAAGAAAAAACAACTCAGGGCAGAAGTTCCTTAAGCCAACTCAGGACACCACACTGCAGTTTCTCCATATCCTGAATATGCATTTAACGGCCTCTTAATAATAATAAATTGCCTTGTAGACATTTTTTTCGTTGCTTCAGTGTTGCATCATCAAGAACTTGTTTCCATGCAAAGGGCGGAAAAATATATTTATATAATTAGCTTTCTTTATTAGGTTTAGCCACTGGAAAAAGAACCCAAGCCAGAGTAATAGGGACGTTCTTGCCAGGTCTCCACAGAACACCAAAACTGCTCCAAGAACAAGTCTGAGAGCCTCTGTTTGAGCTGCTCAGCCTCAACCTCAAAGGGACAATGGATTTCTCAGCAGATACCCTAGACATTCTCTTGCAAACCTCTAACTTAGACATTTCTTGCAGCTCATTATTGCAAGCCACTCGTGCATCACTCTACACCAATGATGACAGACCCCTGCTACCGTTTAAATAAGCATTTTTCTGTCATTAAAGAGAAATGAGTCAAAGGCCTGGAATATGCTTCTGCCAGAGGTTAGTGATTCTCCTTCAACTTCCTTCTGCCTCTCATTCACCCATGGGAGTGCAAACAAGTCAGAAGCTGAAGTGAATCAAGGTACTGTTATTTTAAAATAACTCCTGGCATAAAATGGATCCTATTGGCGCATCTATATCCCCACCATCACTGCCAATCTCCCACGTCCTGTTCACCACATCAGCAAGCCAGTGCAGTTGCAATACTTCTGCAGCGCTTGGAAATATCGGGTCAGTACTTACAATTGACCTTGCAATTCCAGTGATCTCAGTTTGAAGGTAAGGACACATCTCAGTATCCTGAGAGCAGGATTTCCTCTGCTTGTCAAAATGCTGATGGTGATGCCAGAAGACCTGAGTCAGCATTTGAGCCTCGGTTCCTTCCTGCCCCAAAGATGCAACTCTGCAGTGTTTTTCAGGATCACGAGGAGATTAAAAGGAAATGAAGTCTTCCAGAGTGTTCCTGACTATAGTTACCTACTTGGCTATAGATTCACACAAGGAATCACAGCAGTACAGGGGCAGTGAATCCTCACTGCAGCTGGAAGGGGGGAATGGGGAATAGTCCAGGAGAAGAAAATCACAGAATCACTCATGCAGAAAAGTTGGAGAGTGGATTTATTTACTTTTTTAAAGAGAGTGGGAGGGGTAGGTTCAGTATTCTTCAAGATACGGCACCACCCTCCCTACCCACAACACCACTTGCAGCAGGTTACGCCGCTCTGTTGCAAGGTGACCTGCAATCCTGTAAACCCCTATTCTTAATCTTGAAGGGAAATATTCCATCTCAAGGCTGAATGTATGAATTTGCCTATGTGGGCATTCATGCATCAAGAGCCTATTCTCTTCACTCTTGGAAATCAAAGAGTAATGTGGGAGAGACTGGGTCTTTCATTTTTAATCCAGGAAGGAGGGTTTGGGATTTGGAGCCTAGTCCTAGATATCCAGGGACGCGGGTAGTGCTGTGGGTTAAACCACAGAGCCTAGGACTTGCCGATCAGAAGGTCGGCGGTTCGAATCCCTGCGACGGGGTGAGCTCCCGTTGCTCGGTCCCTGCTCCTGCCAACCTAGCAGTTCAAAAGCACGTCAAAGTGCAAGTAGATAAATTGGTACCACTCCGGTGGGAAGGTAAACGGCATTTCTGTGCGTTGCTCTGGTTCGCCAGAAGCGGCTTAGTCATGCTGGTCACATGACCGGGAAGCTGTACGCCGGCTCCCTCGACCAATAAAGCGAGATGAGCGCCACAACCCCAGAGTTGGTCACGACTGGACCTAATGGTTGGGGGTCCCTTTACCTTTACCTTACCTAGATATCCAACAAGGAATGAGGCATGGAATATGGCTTACATCTCTTGTTAAATTGGGATCCTACAGAGGATGTCACGCTGGGTTGCACTGAGTACAGGAAACATTGGGTTAAGGCCAACTAAAGTTTTACTACCTGAGGTGGTCCTGTCCATTAATTTTGATGGCTCTGCTCTATGACTAACACTGGATACGACTCATGATTTACAGCAGCACATCCCATTCTCTGGAGGGCTCAGAAAAAAACAAACACAGATGAGAACATTCCAGAATTTGTGCTGACATAAAGATCCTTCTGACGCAGAACAGGATGCCCAACTAGTACACTGCTGAGCACCAGCAGGTTGTGCTGCTTTATACTGAGAGGACTAAAGGCTCTAAGGCCGGTGTGGAGAACCTTTGGCCCTCCAGATATTGCTGAACTACAACTCCCTGGCTGAGGCTGATGGAAACTGCAGTTCGGCAACATACAGAGGGCCAGAGATTTCCCATTACACTTAAAAGAAACTTAAAATACAACCCTATGCCTGTTTACTCTGAAGTAAGTCACACTGGGGTCCCCTTGTGAATACAGTGGTACCTCGGGTTACATATGCTTCAGGTTACATACGCTTCAGGTTACAGACTCCGCTAACCCAGAAATATTACCTCGGGTTAAGAACTTTGCTTCAGGATGAGAACAGAAATCGTGCAGCGGTGGCAGCAGGAGGCCCCCATTAGCTAAAGTGGTTCTTCAGGTTAGGAACAGTTTCAGGTTAAGAATGGACCTCCGGAACGAATTAAGTACTTAACCCGAGGTACCACTGTATCTTGTTCCATGCCACCCCCAATCTCCAAGAGCGGTGGAAGAGGCTCCAGAGATTCCAGGCACTTAGCCAGGGATCACGTTTCCTTTTGGAAACGAGGCAAAGCAGAGACTGTGGTGTCTTTATGGTATATGGTTCATTTACACACATATATAACCTGAGCCTGTGGTGGAAGGGCTCACAGCATTAACACTCCTCTAGGGTTTTGCTTCTCCCATGGCTGTGGCCTTGGATCCAAACAGAAATCTGCCATGGCTCTCTGAGGCTTTGCTCCAGTTTGCTGCGTTTTATAGACTGGCACTATTTTCTGCCACATCCCAGCCAACTGCAATCCTAAACTCAACCCTGCTTCGTGTATCTTTCTGTGAAAGGAGGGGCTCACACCCACTTGGCACAGATTGTTTGCTTTGTTAATCGCCCGTTACCTTCCTTTCGTTATCCATAATGGCTCTTCTCCCATGCAATTTCCTGAATGGGAAACTGGTTTGGCCTGCATTTTAACACTTTGCTAAATCCAGCATCTGGACGTTAAGCCTCAATTAAACTCCAGTACCTACTAGAACAAGGAATTTAGGGGGGTCGAGGCACCCACAAACACACGACAATATTTAGGGATGCAGCATCAACATATCATTTTTGGATCCAAAATATTAGAATTTTGTGTAGACATGGTGACATGGTGTCTCTACAGGGAAAGGAAAGAAAAAGCCTCAGGTATGGTACTGGGCATAGCTTACACTGAAGATCTTGACCCCATTGGCTTGTATAGGAAGTGCTGCTGTGAAGAGCAAGACCCGGGCTGGCATCTCAAGAACCTGGATCAGCAGAGGAGGGAACTGGCAACAGAGCACAGCTATCTGGAGCAGTACTGGGGTTTTGCTGCATGGTTCAAAGGCAGGTTTGTCTTCTGGGTTTGGCAGGGCAGGGGAAGGGACTGTTCCAGGAAGGGCTGAGTTAGGGATTTTCCACTAGGAGCTGGAGAAAGATTTCCTTCATATATCTCTTTTGTACATGATTTGCCGGGATCCAAAGAACCACATAACTCGTCCTGCACACTTGTGAGAGGCTTTCTCAAACTGCAGTGGCCCCCCTCCCCATGCCCATGTCCCCTGGCAGGCAATGTTCAAGACTGACAAGACTCTAGAAAGCAGCCTGAGATATGGCAACAGGGTCTGCAGTTCAAAGAAAGACAGGCAAAGGTCAAAAGAATTTGAGAGGAGGCCTGCTGCATCAGCCCAAAGTCTTTTATCTAGACCTTCTTCCTGTTTCTCACAGCAGACAATGGGGAGCCCGCAAGTAGATAGTGAGGGCAAGAAAACTCTTCCACAGCTATTTCCTTGCAATTGGCGTTTAGAGGCATGCTGTCATTGATCCTGGAGGTATCATATAACCATCATGACTATTAGCCATTGATCATCCATGTATTTATCTAATCCTGTGCTTGAATTACAGGGAGGGGGGGGTGGAATTCCAGCCGCCTTGCCCTTTTTTGACAGCTATTGTTTTTGGAACTTGACCTGTGGGGGAGGGAGCATAATGAGGCTAAAAAAAGAGGTGCATGGCTAGGTAAAAACCTGTGGATTTCATTCAGAGCTCCATACATCCATACCCACTATATATCAACCATATGAGTGCCGATGGGAGCCAGTTATTCCTTTACACCTTTTAAGTTCCAAGGGTTTCCACTGGGTTTGAGACAGGCCCTTTGGCAGGCCAGGCCTTTGGATGGCACAGCAGACGAAGGAAGAACAGGGAGGCGGGAGGATGCAGCGCTACAGAAAGAACATCTAAAGTGCAAGGGCAACTGCCCTACATTTGGACCGAGCTCGATGCCAGAGTCCCTGAATGGCAGGACGGTTCTGGGGACGGGAGTTGTATTCAGGAAAGGAAACAGCCAGTGAGTCACCCCTCCAGAAGGTTCAAGGAGGAATAGAAGGAACAGCTGTTCAAACTCCGCTCCATGCCAGCTCTGTGGGTAATGCGGAGAGACAGCACTGGACAACATATACTCAAACAAGGCATGGAGCCAAAGAGTCAAAGATCTGCTGGGACAGTATCGCAACACATTTATTAGGACCCACTAAATTTTAAAATGTGAAATGTAAGCTTTAGAGTTACACAAAACTTTTCCTCAAACTGAATTTTATTTTATTCTTTTTTTAAAAAAAAAACACAAGACATTTTTTACAGGAAGATAGAAAGCATGTTGTTAAGTCCTGGCTTTCAATTTGTTTTGGTTTGTCTTGTTTATTTTGGAGTATTTAGACTGTACCAAAAAAAAATCAAAAGTTATCAAGGCAGCTTCCAATACAGTAAAATAGACAATTCTATAGACAACACTAGAGCGAGGCAAAGGTATATATAAATTTCTCCTCTTAGTTCTCTGATGTTCCAGCAAGTGCCAGTCTGCAGCAGTTGAATCCAGAGGCAGAGCAAGCTGCTCTGGTACCCGGAGCGGTGCACATGCTGTGCACCTGGGGGGGCGGGGCTAGTTGGGGGCGGTGCAACAATGTCACCCCCCCCCCCAGGGATGACACCTGGAGCAGACCACACCCCCTTCCTCCACCAATGGTTGAATCTCCTGCCCAGAAACTGACTTGAAGCAGCCAGGTGTGTGTTAGTCCCTTGCAGGTCAGGGCTTCCTCACTACTTTCTGTTGTCTTTTATAGACCAGCCCCTGGGCTCTGGAAGCAGGTGTTGGAGGAGCAAAGGTGTTAGATGCCTCCTCTCAGTCCTCAGAGGTTCCAGCTGCTGCTGGGACTGTTGAAGGTTATGGAGGAACTTACTGAACTGTGTTGTTCTCATATGACATTCTTCTTTTATCAGCAGAATCTCACCTGTGTGCATCATCCAAGGCAAGCAATCGTAGACAATGACTGTGAAGACATTGTAAGGGTTGATAATTCCCTGACGTTGTGGCTGGAGCAGGAAAGGCTCCCAAGAGATAATGCCCCTTTCTTTGAGAACCTATTATGCAGGTCTTCTAAGTTTCCTACTTTCCTCTGCTGCTGAAAGATTGATTCCGGCACGTAGTCAGGAAGTGACATTTTTGCCTTCCCATCCACAAAGGACAGAACAGAACAGAACAGAACACAAAGAAGACAATGAAACACTCCCAACTCACTGCGCCCTCAACATCCCACCCCTCAAAACGGGTCAACAGGAAATTTTCCTGCAACACTGCCTGCAAAATGCTTCTCAGCTCAAAGCAAATCTCTCATCTGCCCCTAAAATGGTTTGATTTTTATTCCTTTCATCATGGTGTCCTCAACTGTGCTGAATGTCCCACTGCCACCCAAGAAACCCTACTTTATTTTCAAATAATTTCTTCATATAAGCAGGGATGTTTAAGTCATATGATGCTGCCTTTTAAGAGGTAAATGTGTCTTTTTATCTACCTTTTTGTAGATACCAGTCTGAATCTGAAATGCAATTGACATCTTCCAGATATTGTTTTCCTTGTTTGTTTAATTTGCAGATCGCTTCCTGCAAATTACACTTTTTTGAAGCTTGGCTCTTACAAGTAGGTTGTTTAGGAAACAGTTATTAAAGAAAGACAAACCACTATATAGTACTTGGAATAGATAGATTGGGATAGAAGAAAACTGAGCGCTCACAGGTAATTTGCAGGAGCTATCAGTATATGCCAGAGCTTACTTGGTGGCAGTGAAGGCATGCTGTGCTGCCTCCATTGCATCCTCACTATGCCATTCAAGAGAGGTTTTCCAGGTAGTACTGAGCCAATTGCATTCTGGCCCAAAGGAGCTGGTAGAACCAACAGTAGCTCATTGTGACCTGTTTGCAAAACATTTTGAGGCTAAAATCACTTGTCTCTGCCGGGACCTTGATTCCACTGTTACAGCAGATGAGTCTCAAGAGGTGTCCAGAACACTGGCTGGTGCTGTTGTGTTGGATGAATTCATGTTAGTAAGGCATGGACAAAGTGCTTGACTTGGTCCGAATACCTGTGCTCTTGCCCCTCATGGCTGATAAAAACTTGCAAGGAAGATACTGATGGGCTGGGAGGTGGTTACCGTATTTTTCGGACTATAGGACGCACTTTTTCCCCTCCAAAAATGAAGGGGAAATGTGTGTGCGTCCTATGGTGCGAATGCAGGCTTTTGCTGAAGCCTGGAGAGCGAGAGGGGTCCGTGCGCACCGACCCCTCTCGCTCTCCAGGCTTCAGGAAGCTATCCCAAGTCTTGCAAGCCCGGCGGGATGTCCCGCGGGCTCGCAAGGCTTGCGGGCAGCAGCCTGCACCCAAAAGCTGGGGACAGCGGGGAGGCGCAGAGCCGCCACCCCGCTATTCCCCGACCTGATCTGGAGGCTGGCGGGGGGAGAAGCAAGCCTGCTTCTCCCCCCCCCCAGCCCCACAAGCTCGGGGGATAGGGGGATGGCGAAGCGCCGCCATCCCGCTATTCCCCGACCTGATCTGGAGGCTGGGGGTGGGAGAAGCAAGCCTGCTTCTCCCCCCCCCATCCCCACAACCTCCAGATCAGGTCGGGGAATAGCGGGATGGCAGCGCTCCGCCATCCCGCTATTCCCCGACCTGATCTGGAGGCTGGGGGTGGGAGAAGCAAGCCTGCTGCTCCCCCCCACCAGCCCCACAACCTCCAGGCTTCAGGAGAGCCCCACCGCCAGCCCCACAAGCTCGGGGGACAGCGGGAGAGGCGCAGCGCGCCCTTCCCGCTGTCCCCCGACTTGTCTAGAAGGCTGGCGGGGGGAGAAGCCTGCTCCTCCCCGTCGCCAGCCCCGCAAACTCGGGGGACAGCGGGAGAGGCGCAGCGCGCCTTTGCCGCTGTCCCCCGACTTGTCTAGAAGTCTGGCGGGGGGAGAAGCCTGCTCCTCCCCGTCGCCAGCCCCGCAAACTCGGGAGACAGCGGCAGGGGCGCAGCGCGCCCTTCCCGCTGTCCCCCGACTTGGTTAGAAGGCTGGCCCAGCCCCGCAAACTCGGGGGACAGCGGGAGAGGCGCAGCGCGCCATCCTGCTGTCTCCTGACATGGTTTGGAGGCTGGCGGAAGGCTTCCTCCTCCCCCAGCCCCGCAAGCTCCCAGAGCGATGCCAAAGCTGCGCGCAGCTTCGGCATGGCTCTGGGTCCCGTTCTGGGGGAGGGGGAAGCTCGGGCTTCCCCGCCCCAGCCCCGCGCCTGGCGGGGGGGGGGGGATAAATTTTTTTTGCCTTTATTTCCCCCCCCCCAAATCTAGGTGCGTCCTATGGACCGGTGCGTCCAATAGTCCGAAAAATACGGTAATCCCTCCTTGTGATCCCTAGGGTGGTCCCTGCCTGCTTAAAGGAGGTAGTAGTGACAACCACTTCTTAAGAAACCCTCCCTGGACTCAGAAAATATAAATAACTACCAGCCAGTCAGCCACTAATCTTCCCTTCTTGGGCAAGGTCCTCAGGTGGGTGGTGACAGGCCAGATCCAGACATGCTTGGATGAAACCGATTCTCTAGCTCAATATTAATCTGAGTTAATGCCCTGTTTTGGCACAGAAACTGCCTGGATCACCCTGCATGATTACCTCTTTCAGGAGAGAGACAAGGGAATGTACCTCGATTAATTCTCCTTGATTTCTCTGTTGCTTTCGATGCAGGTTTTTCAACCCCTTTACAGTCTGCTTTGCAACTCGTATGGCAGCAGCTTTAAGCCTATCCACCTTATTTATGACCTTTGAATCCCCGTCCTTCCCCCCTCATTTTATTCTCTGAACAGCTATATAAGGCAACACAGGTTGAGAGGTAGTGACAGGATTTGAACATAGGACTCCCTGATCCAACTGAGCATCATTCTAGCCACTAAATACCAGTCGTGCCTTCAACAAGGGGCAGGGGTGGACATAGGTTGAGGCCTTGGATTTGCTAGTAGCTATTGACGTAGGTGTGATGTCATACTTATCCAATGAGCAAGTGCAACTTTTAGAAGTTTAAAAAACTTAGATGGTGAAGTAAAGATAGCCAGAAGAGAAGCATCAGGGAGAGTCGGGGAAGGAAGGAAATGAGCAGATGGGGAGCAGGACTGCTGCCAGGGGAACCCTGGCTTGACTTTTATTGTTCAGGGGTCATCACAGATGGAATAACCAGAAAGGGGAAAATAACGTAAGTTGAACAAATTGGAGATTGGTTGGGAAAACAGATCTTTGCCTGGCAAGTTCCAGCACTGCCCCTGCCCACCCTTCCCCTCCTGATCATGGATATTCCACTTCTCATTTCTTCCACTACTCTCCCTTTACAGGGTCCTGGGTTAGCTTCCCAATGCTCAATCCACATTGAGAAGTGTAGGGAGGGGGTGAGCAATAATTAATAACCTGAGCAAGGAATTCTAGCAAGTGTGCAAACTAGGAATAGGGGCAAACTAAGCTTTTATAGTCACATGTGTGACTATACTTGGCAAGGTATAGTCACTTCAAAACAAGATATCTGTATTAGGCAGCACAAATTACAGTTGTACCTTGGATTTCGAACAGCTTAGTTCTCAAATGTTTTGTCTCCCAAGCGTCACAAACCTGGAAGTGACTGTTCCGGTTTGCGAACTATTTTTGGAAGTCAAACGTCCGACGGGGCTTCTGTGGCTTCTGATTGGCTGCAGGAGCTTCCTGCAACCAATCAGAAACCATGCTTTGGTTTCCAAACATTTTGGAAGTCGAGCAGACTTCTGGAACAGATTCCATTCAGCTTCCAAGGCGCGACTGTACTGACTCAGGCTGCCGGGCTCCTCTTGGTATTCCTACAGCTTCAAACCCTCCTGCAGGAACAGGCTCCATGGTTTTTAAATAAACAGTGGGATCCTCAGAGTAAAAGCAAATCCCACTTTTGCAAACTGATCTTCCTATCAGTGTTTTCAGGGTGGACTTTGGTCTTTCAAATTTCAGTGGTGCCCCATGCGAGGCCAAAACTCAGCGCCCCCTGCTCTTCACCTTCCGTTCTGCTCCATTCACTACATCATAGTTGTGACACCCTGCTGCTCTCCTTAGGCTCGGCATCCAGAGTGGCGGAACCAGTCGCGCTGTCCTAAATCCACTCCCGGTGTCTTGTCAGTATGCATTAAAACATATTCCTGGATTCGCAAAGAATTTTAGAGTTGGACGGGATCACAAGGGTAATCTAGTCCAACCCCCTGTGAAGCAGGAATATTTTTGCCCAACGTGGGTCTTGAACTCTCAATCCCCATGCTCTACCAACTGAGCTATCTGCGTGATGAAGAAACAGAACCTACGCAGTTCGGCTTTCAATCACTCCCACTGATTTTTATGGACAAAATTGGCTTGCCATTTCAGAAAGTTAGAAGTGCAAAAGCTGCACTGGAGTGTTGAGGGACACTCAACCAGTACAGCTCACACTTCATTTGTGTCCTAAAGCGCACTCTTCCTGCAAGGGGTGTGTGTGTGTGTGAGAGTGTTTCAGTTAGGGGCTATCCAGTGATAGTTAACCTGCTTACCAACCATCCTTGACACAGGGACTCCACACTCTGTGTGTGTGTGTGTGTGTGTGTGTGTGTGTGTGTGTGTGTGTGTCTATGCACACACTGTGACTTTGTGAGCAAGAGCATATGCTGCACTTCCCTATGGATCTTTCCCATACACAGGCTCTCCCTCTAAATACATGCCCAACACATTCATTGCTCCATTAACACCACTCAAACAGGCTAGTTCCTGTGTGAGAGAATGGTCCAAAATATTGGCTTAATATATGCTCAGAAAAGTCATGGCCAACAGTCTCTCTGCAAAGATAATATGTATATAACTAGCTACAGTGGCGTAGCGTGGGGGGTGCAGGGGGGCCCGGCCGCACCGGGTGCAACATCTGGGGGGGCGCGCTCGCACTCGCAGCTCTCTGCCTCTACCGGGTTAGGGGGCACAAATTACTTGCCTTGCCCCGGGTGCTGACAACCCACGCTACGCCACTGACTAGCGATGAGACCATTTCCCTGAGCCATCCCTTTGAAAACCAGAATAGTATACACAAAGGGGGAGCAAAATCTCAGGAGAGTTTGTAAAGGAAACAGGTGTGTGGCCCTCAAAAGGAGTCTGGAAATGTATTTGAGAAAAGACAGGAGGAGGGGAGACTTCCTGGGTTATGAGAGGTTTTTACAGTTGCTACTGAGACAGAGCAGTGGCGAGAATAAGGGATTCAGCACTGGCCGCTGCAGTAGCCAGACATTTTGGATGGGTTCCAAGAAAAAAGGATCAGAAGCACGCAGGGCCTTGGCGGGACTGACTTAAAAGGCAAGAATGGGAATGTGCACAATGCTTCTGGAACAATGGCTGAAGGGCCGAAAGGTTGCGTGGGTTGGGGGAGGGTGGCTGGATGCAAGAGCCTTCTGGGTGTAAATGCCACAGAAGCAGGGGAAGTGCAGAAGGGAGAGGCTTGAGCTGGATGTGACATGGAGAGGAAAAATAGAAGCTCAGTCACAGGAAGAACTAGCTGAACAATGAAACCCAGGAGGCAGCGGAGGCAACGCCACCCCACAGGAAAGGCAGGGTGGGGTGGGGAGTGACAGCACCCCTCCAGCACAAGGAATGTTAAACATGATTGTTGCAGAACACTGGCCCAGGACTGAAGCCTCATTATACCAAATTCGTAATAAATAGAGCCTCTCTGTCCAAAGAACCAAGACAAAGGGTAACAAAGTACACTCTCCAGTCAGCCCAAGGGACCAAGGGCCACTGGGAGTCTGCACCCCTTGCCTCCCACAAAGAACAGAACAGCAACTGGGTGTGTTAAAGAGCAATAAAGCTTGGGGTACCCCTGCAAAAGGCGCTTACATAAACCCCAAGTTTCCCAGAATACATTCCCAAAGGCATCATAAAAACATAATAATTATGTCAGAGAAAGAAGTGTTGGTGGCAGGTAGAAATCTGAGCCTCAGACATACCGCTGTCACTCAAGGCAGTGATTAAGCATCTGTCTTTAATCCCGCAAAGAAAGCATTTACATTTCCCTTTGTTATTTTTAATCAGCACCCTATATTCAATATCTATGATTTTAGGTAGCGGGGCAGGAAAAGAGCATTCTCTGCCGAAAATAATGAAGAGTCACGGCCAACCAAAGTAGACAAAATTGGCCAAGATGGAGCACCCAACAACATAAGGCAGCTTCACTCACTCAGCACTGGGGACATCAGAAAATTGCAGCTCTCTGTGACTTCTCTAACCACATTTTATTCCTCTCCAGCTCTGCCGTTATTCTATAAAACAGTTTAACTGTCCATAAGGACATGTTTTTTGTGCTCGTTTCCTAATAAGCTTTGCATCAATAATATTATAACACTATAACCACCACCACCAAACCTAAAACAATATAACAGCCACCATCATAGTATGATTGTCCTTTCAATATAAACTCCTTTCTGGTAGCCACGCAAGATCTTGTGCTAGAATCTCTGGAGCAACTTGGCCTTGATTTACCATTATCCTGAGCTATTCTATTCTCTCTTGGGAGTAGACATCCTCTCTTTTGTGATTCCACATACATGCCACCCACTCTGAAGCCTGATAGAAATGATAAGGCTCTGAAGTTGACAAGTCTTTCTTTTATACCAAGCAGGGTCTACGCTAAGGGCATGGCACACAGCCAGGTGAAATCCATCATGCTACTTTCAGAGTTTATCTCTGAATAGCATATGCATACTTGATTGGAGCCAACTTGGTAGGAACAGTAATTAAGTAGCTTTTCACATTACCAGGGCAGTGGTGTGTTTTTTGGGTACAATCCATAGTTATTTGTTTTTTTCATTTGCTGCACAGACTGTCTTCTCAAGGCTGTAAACTAGTTGTACGGTTACAGGCAGCTCCCCATTTATGTGGTGGTGATATTCCAAGGCACCACAAGTTTAAGTGAAATTGTGTATATTAGGGTTGTCATATTTTAAACAGCTGTCATGGGCTGCCATATGTCCGGATTTTCCTGGACATTTGGCTGATTTCCGCCCGGACACTGCTAGAGACAGCTGTATTCCAGATATGTCTGGGAAATCCTGTACACATGGCAACCGTAAGGCCTGCAAACACCACAATCACTCTCCCAAACCTCCTTGCTCAAACCTCAACTCTCCACAGGCCTCAAAGGTCAGTGCAAGGGCTCCTGGGATTGTTAGGAGCAGTTTCTGCACCATTATTTCCCGTATTCATGCTCTTTTAGGACCATTTTTGTCCCTTTTCATGTCAGTTCCAGGTTTGCGGTGATGCGTGTGTGCGCAGTTGCACGTGCCTCAAACGCGTGTGAATGTGGAGTTGTTTGCACTGCATTTTCACTCAAACCGATACTTGGGAAAACATCATACTTCTTCCAAAAGAAAATCTGGTCCTCTGGTTATGTAGCACGTGATTGCTTGACCCATCACAATTATGTAACATTTGCTGCTGAAAATTTTATAAAATTATGCTCACAGAGATAGGCAAAGAATAGTTTAACAATAACAAGTCTATTTGTCTAGAGTTTTCCCCTAAACCACTCCCTCTGTACAACAACTCCGTTTACACTTAGGTTCCTGTCATATATCATAATTACAAAACCATGCCATCTATTGTTTGGTTTTTGGAAGGAACAACACTGCTCAAGCACATTATTGTACGATTTTGAGAGTGTGTTTTGGTGTCTTTTTATTTTAAGTGTTGCGACTCATTGAAGTCAGAAGGACCATTCTCCCTCCTCTCTTTCTGTGCCATCAGAGCCTGTTACAACCAGAAGCAGGATTAGAATTAGAAAGCTTTCTCTACTGGGGGTGGGGGTGGCTAGACGCCAAATGAAGACTGACACAATCCAGGTTCCAATTCCCACCCATTCCTCAAACTTAGTAGATGACATAGTGCCAGCTGCTTTTTCCCAGCCTAACCAACGACACAGTGTTGTTGCCATGCCCTCAAACACATTGGGGCAAAAAACCGAGATGCTGTCCTCCAAGACCATGCTCCCATGCGAGATCCTTCCCCCCTAATAATAATAATAATAATAATAATAATAATAATAATAATAATAATTTAATTATACCCCGCCCATCTGGCTGGGTTTCCCCAGTGGCAAGATTGCAGTACCCCAAATGGCTGCTGTGCTCTTGCATGAAAAGAAAACAGGATGTCCTGGTTTTCCCGGGACAGTAGTGTGGTATGTTGTTGGAAGGATAAAATAGGTAGAGGGTGAAACCAGACACGGAGGGGGAAATTTGCAAGCCACCTTCAGCCCCTAATGGAAGAGTGGGATTAAAAATGTAATAAAATAAATACATGGACGGCATGGAGCTCTACCCCGATATGTTTCTGTTGATGGGATTTACTTATATTCAGGATTACTGCATATTTTGTGTCAAAAAAGATTTTTCCTTTAATTCAAATTGGATAGCAGAGTATGTGTACATGCAAACACTGTGCTCAGTTGCTGGAGTAATCTGGAGTTACTGCTTTGCAAGTATATTAATGCAGTGCAGTCCTAATCCTGTGGCCTACGGAGGCCAGAAGATGGAGCTATGAAGCATGTGGGTGGATAGGTCAGCTTAACTTCAAGGAAGCAGAGTAAATGGACTTCTGCTCACTTTTAACCCTGTCCTAACTACTATCCCTTTAGCTATGATTCCCAAATTATATCTAATGCTGCTACATAATATCTCAGCAGTAAGCGCCCCATACATTATGACAAAACACAGGGCTATCAAATTCTAGGGAACATTGAGAGTGGCAAGGGCTGAGAGATGTCATTGGGGCAATAGGTTTCACAGCAATGAATTATTTTTCTGACACGCCCCCCCCCCAGCAGCTTCAGATTTGTCTCCAAGTGACCCTTTCATCAGTGCCATTTATCTGATCCAGTGATGACTCTACACCAGCTGGTCTCAGTTCAGGGCAAACCATCTGCCCTTCTTTGTTACTCTCCAGGCTCAAAATATGACCTTGCACTGCAGAGGCAACATATTTCAGAGCCCAGTTAGCCACTTCCTCTGATCTCACAGCATAGCATGTGCCCTTTGGGACTGAATAACCTTTTGTAACCGGGGAAGACCAAAAGTGCATCATCGCTGAAGTGAGGGTTGGGGGATAGGCAGGAAGGGAGAGAAGGGGGTTTTTCATTCTTCAAAGCAGGAGACCTGCCAAATCTTTCCCATCTCTCTAGACCCCAGCTAAGGGGGAGAGATTTTGAAATTTATTTAATGGTTCCTGGAAAGCCTTGCCCTTTCACCTTGGCAAGCCCTGCAGTGGCCTTTTAAGTGTTTAAAAGGCCTTGGGGGTAAAGACAGCTACAAACTTCAGGAGTCTAAAGCCAATAAGCCTTTGTTTAATTACTGAAGCAAAGAAAGCATTTTGGAATGAGTGTGAAGAATTCCTTCCATATCCAAACTGATATATGTCACATTATTTATGCTGGGCTAATGCACTAACTGTCACAACTAAAAATAAAATCTATTTGACTTTGCATTGTGTCATTATGTCTTAAGGCAACGGTTCCCAATTAGGGGAACCACTAATAGGCGGGTCCTCAGCCCCATTCTGTGCCTCCCTCCCAACTAAATTTTTGCCGTTTTTGCATATTAGGGGCTACCCCACATTTTGTTCTAAAAACTGCTTTGCAGAGGTTTAACCAGAGAGTTATCAACATTTTCAAAAGTAGGGGGCCGGGGCTTAGGTTTTGAAAACAGGGGGTCCTCAGTAATTAGCTAACTGGGAACCACTGTCTTAAGGGAAATGAGCCAAGCAAGTTGCAAGTCAGTGTTTTACCTGAGCTTCTGCCTCTGAAAACCTAGGATGGATAGGACCTATCTAGCCAACCTGTATACAGTATAGGAAAATAATCATATCCCTAGGGCACATAAGAGTGAAAGCACCTTCACTGCCAGGCAGTGCATTGTGGAGAGCTACTTACTGAGGAGATGAACACAATGAATCTGAAATTTTACACACTAAAGGTATCTGTTTGACTCTATAGTTGTAACTGAAATGTACTGGTGCTGACCTGGCTTGGGAAATAGGTTGGTTTGGGCTAAATAGCAACAGGCTTCTACTTACACAGCTACGTGAACATCAAGTATACATAATCTGAAGGAGAGATGAGCATCTTCAAACACTCTGGGGCACATTGGTAGGCACAGATTGAGGAGCACTGGTAGGTGAGGCTCCTTGGTGTGTTTCCTCTGTGTCTGATGGATGCACATCTCCTATTTCTACACCCAAGCATCCAATCCCCCCACTGTACATATGAGCTCACACAGCCATGGGCTGAGTTCATTGGAGTCTTCTCTTTCTTGCTCCAAAGACAGAACTTGCTGTGGGTCTAGATCATGATTCCTGGATGCTCAAGAAAAGCACCCAGGCCTCAGAATCTATCTCAGATCTTGTTGTCATGAAGTCCATTTTCTAAAAGCTTCAGACAGAAAAGGTTTGGCAAAGTGGTATGTTTGGGGCCAATATATGTAAGAAAATGCATATAATTCAAACATTATCAGCTACAAGAACACAAAAGGAAGTGTGAATAGAGCTGTCACTTGATTAAATAAATCTTACTCAAGCAGGAGTTTTAACCCCTCAATTAAATCTGCATATATTTACATGTAAATAGTTCTGAAGAAAGAAGACCCTTTGTTTTTAGATAATGCATTTATATGTCCCAGCAGGCATGTGAAAGGAATTCCTCTTAAAAGTGTTTTGTCACCCATGGACTTGTAAATGGTGCATTAAGTTATATACTTTTAAATAACAACCAGGGTCACCTTTTCAACTGATCAAAATAAATTAAAATAAGAAATTAAGATAAACATTGCATCTCTATAGAGCAGGGATGTCCAACCAGCAATCTACAGGTTGATCGAGGGATGTCCCTGGTTGATCCTGGAACCCTGATAGCCCCCTCCCCCCAAAAGCTCAACAACTCTGGTCAAGCCAATGGGTAGATCACTGCCAGTTTTTTTTATATAATCAGGTAGGTAGCTGTGTTGGTCTGACGCAGTCAAAATATATACAAAAATTGTCCAGTAGCACCTTAGAGATCAACTAAGTTTATTCTTGGTACAGTGGTACCTCATGTTAAGTACTTAATTCGTTCTGGAGGTCTGTTCTTAACCTGAAACTGTTCTTAACCTGAAGCACCACTTTAGCCAATGGGGCCTCCAGCTGCCACTGCGCCGCCGGAGCACGATTTCTGTTCTCATCCTGAAGAAAAGTTCTTAACCCGAGGTAATATTTCTGGGTTAGCGGAGTCTGTAACCTGAAGCGTATGTAACCCGAGGTACCACTGTATAAGTTTTTGTGTGCATGCACACTTCTTCTGATAGGTTTTTTTTTATAGTGGGAGTAGATTGCAGTCTCTTGGAAATTGGATGTGCCTGCTATAGAGCAGTGTTTCCCAACCTTTTTTGGGCAAAGGCACACTTGTTTCATGAAAAAAATCTCGAGGCACACCACCATTACAGCCCCGTGACGTCAGCGCGCAGCGTCACGCCGGGAGGGACGCACGAAAGTGTAAGTTTCAATTTTTTTTCCTCCCCCTTGCCTTCCTTCTGTGCCAACCGCCAAAAAGCCAAGAATCGCGGGACCGCCGGCGGAGGGGGGGAGGGCGAGCGGAGGCAGCGGCGAGCCCCGTTCCTCCCCATCCGCCCCATTCCGTGCAAGGAGCGCGAACAGGTGTGAGAAGGGGGTCAAACCTGCGGGTCGGCGCCGGGGAACCTCCAAGCTTTGGGGGTGGGGGGGAGGAGGCAGCAAAGCGAGGCAGGAAGGAGAGCGCGGCTTGGCGAAGTACTCGGCGGCGAAGGCCAGCAGGTCCGGCGGCCGGTGCCGCAGCACCTCCACCGTGTAGCCCTGCAGCAGCTCAGTCAGACCCGGCGGGATCTCGATGCTCATCTTGTAGCCGAGGCGCGCGGGAGACTCAACGGACGGGCCCGGGAGAGAGAGAGAGAGACACGACGGAGAGAGAGCGGGAGTCCCTGCTCGCCGTTGCCGCCGCTACAACTACTGTGGTGGTTGGTCGTGGTCGCCACCGCCGCCCACCTCTATCTATCTCTCCCCCTCAGCTTTCTACACGGGCCTGGAGCCGGAGGTGGGGGGTGGCCGCCGCCGCTTTCTCCGCCTCCACGTCCTGCCTCCTCCTCCTC
This sequence comes from Podarcis liolepis, assembly GCF_965112155.1. Classification (NCBI taxonomy): domain Eukaryota; kingdom Metazoa; phylum Chordata; class Lepidosauria; order Squamata; family Lacertidae; genus Podarcis; species Podarcis liolepis. Next base: position 72,022,546 of record NC_139555.1, read on the forward strand.
GAGCCCTCCGTCAGCCCTGAGGGAACCGCCGCGCTCGCGCCGCCGCTCTCTGACACGCGAGAAAGAGAAAGGAATGGAGCGGCGGGGTAGTCGGGGGAAGGAGGGGCCGGAACGGAAGCGTGAGGCGAGCTGCGCATGCCCAGCAGGAAGCGGCAGAGAGTGCCACAGAGAGAGAGAGAGAAGCAAGGGAGGGCGAGGAGTGGGCGGGAACACGCTTCATGCGTCACAATAACGGACAAGGGGCGCTCGAGGGATAGATTAGGACCTAATTTGACTTTTACAAAAAAAAAAAAAAATCTTTTTAATTTTTCCCACGGCACACCAGGCAACATCTCGCGGCACACTAGTGTGCCGCGGAACAGTGGTTGGGAAACACTGATCTAGAGGAAACCTGTGTGGTGCAGTGGCTATTGTGGTGGACTGGGACAGGAGAGACCAGGGTTCAAATCCCCTCTCAGCCATGAAGCTCCCTGGTTTACTTTGGACCAGTCACTGTCTTTCAGCCTAACGTACCTTACAGGGTCATTGTGAGGATATAATAGGAAGGGGACGGGCGGATAATAAATGCCACTTTGAACAGCTTGGCGGAAAGATGAGTCACTAATGTATTAGTAATGGTGCTGATAGAGGAGTGCTGTTAAGCTTACTCATAGTAAATCATAGCAAATGTTTTGAAGTTAGACTGTCCTCTTAAACTGACTTTGCACAAACATTGCTTTCTATATTGTCAAGAAACAAGTGCTGTCTGCTTGAAGAAGAATCCTCTTTAAATGTAAACGCTTGCGCAAAAATATTCAAGTAATGATAATAAAAAGGAGTTCTGACTTTTGTCTCTTTGGCTCACACCAAAATAAGGAACATTTTGCTGGGCTACTGAAACCTAAATAGGCCTCTGGCTAATGATTAATGACCCAGCAGAATGGAAGCAACCTCAACAAACCAAGTCGAGGTGCCGGGCAAAAAGCTTTCCATCACCACTGCAGTAACTTAGAAGGCACTTCAGTTTTTTTACAAGAGCTCTCTCCTGATCATCACCGCGTTTTGCTCTTGAGAGCCCACAACTTGATTATAGAGCTGCCATGGCCACAGCAGCCAGAAACTGATGGGTTTGGTTAGCAGAAGCTGGTCATATTACACAATTCCAAGGAAACCTCTCAGCAGAGGGTGAAATACCACAGGACACAGCAAAGTTGGAACAAATCGCTCATTGTCTAGGCTAAATGGGGGCCAAGCCACAATCCTCACTCCTTCCCATAACCCAGAAATTAAACTAAAAATCCTAACAGCGGCCAGGGCTGTTTGAAGTGGGAAGGGGACACTCAAAGCAGCTGAAGACTGCCCCCTTATGGGCAGCAGCAGCATTTGAGCATAACACGCTGCCATTTCAAATGTTTAATTTTTCATGCTTGCAGACGCTTTCACAAATCATCTCCCCGAAGGGATTTATTAAAAGCACAGACATCCCATAAGCATGGAAACTGCACACATCCTTGTGCAGTTGATGGGTGACAAATGAATACGCAGCTGCTTTTCTGTATGTACTTGGAATAGGCAAGTGCATTTGCCACACATGATGAACTATATGGAAGATTCGGTTTCCTATACGGAGTTCACATTCCCAGAGGAAGTGTCTCATAAAACAGATTGGCATACTAGCTTGTAAGTGTATCCATCTGTCAGACTGACATGACGAAGATGAACCATAGGAAACAACACATAATACTGGGAGCAGTTCTAAGTTAGCATGCTGCTTACTGTCATAATGTGATACCAAGTCTAAGGAACCCTTACTGGAATAGGTCAGATGCTGCTCTAGGAACCCTCATGATTAAGGTGTGAGATACAATAGAAAGAGAGTTTGGAATTACATTCCTATTTGTCAAGATCCAGGAATATGTGTGGTTTCATTGTGTGAAAGCAACTAGTGGCGGGAATTTACCAAATGAATGGCCAAAGGGCACTCTGGTCCACAGGCTTGCATTTAATGTAGCTTTCAAGTCACAATTTATTACTTCCGGCCTTTCAGAATTTTAGTTAATCATTAGCACTGGCTTGGTTAGTTTCAAGATATTGAACTGCTACCCTCTGGTTCATTTATAGGAGCAGCTTTGACAGACAGATGCTCTATAGGTGTCTCCAGATTTAGCATCTTCTGTGATGTAATCAGTCATAGGAATTAAATAATCCAGCATAAATACTTATCAGTGCAAAAACAAAAGAAGTGGTAGAGTCTACACTGCTGCAGCTTATCTGATACATTACACTTCCTGGCCTGAGAACACAGCAGTTCCAATTACCCACTACCCTCACAGCTAAAAACATGAACATCTGATGAATTGCAGGTCTTAACTTTCATTGTCAATGTTAACTTCTACCCCTATCTCTTAGGCTCTTAGTAGGCACCTAAAATATTTGTGTGTGTATCAGACATCCATTCCTCATAGTTTTAACATGACTCATTATTTTTCTCTTCCCATTTCAAAATCACAATTTCAGAGTGCATAGTTGAAACCCTTATTTAAAATTGTTAAGGCCTTTTGTTTAAGTACTGACGAATTTCTATCTAGCTGTATTTCAGCATTTCATGGTTTTCAATTTCAGTATGTCTACAGAGATATTTACTGCCATTTTATGGATGTTATGGGCCCATCATTGATATAATAGTATTTATTGATTTTCACCATACCTACTCTTATTCGGATTCTAATGGTACAAACTATTGTACACTACCATGAATAAAGTGTTGAATTTGTCCACATATTACAATTCCAAGCAATTACCTTCTACAGCAGTAGATTGAAAGACCTTGAAACCAGATAATCTCTTTGAATTCCATCAATAATAAGATTGCCTCCATATTTCAACAGATCATATTGATTATATTGCATATAATATGTGCCTAAGAACTTCCAGAAGGGTATTTGCCTGTTGCAACAGACACAAAGAATCCTGTGGCATCTTAAAGACTAACAAATTTATTGTGACATTAGCTTTTGTAGACTACTAGACTCTAATCTACATACTTGTCACATAACTCTTTTTACTGTATGCCTACCATTACATCCTACAGACAAGTTTAGATCAAACAGACAGATATATCTATGAACTGTTTAGGTTGACAAGTTACTTTATTTTGGGTGGTGGGACTCAATTTTCTGCAAACCACTGAGAGCAACTGCAGACTGCAGCAATCAGCAAGTGATAGCCAAGGTTTGTAAATGGACTTCAATTAATCAATGTTTTGGTATAATCAATTGATAATAATTACTTTCTATAGAAAATCATTCCAACTGAGATCTGTAATTAGTTACTCCAAGTCAGGGAAGGAAAATTGTTTGGCCCTCATTTTTAAGCAAACTGACCTAATTTGCACCTCACAAACAAATACACTTATTGGAACATAATAATCCCTTCAGATTTCCCATTTCTCTGGGATACAGTTCTCAACTCAAGAAATGTACTAAAATGTGTAAAAAAAAATTTAAGAGTAAATACATTCAGAAATGTGTACATTGAGATAAAAACATTTTAAAATGAATTTTTGGAGTTAAAGCCACAGATGTGCAGATTTAGAATGGGTTTATGGGTGAAAAATTGAGACACCAGAAATAAGATCGATTTGTCCATCAGTACTCCAAATGGAATGACTGTAGGTGGACATTTGTATTTGGAATGAGAGTAGCAGCAGCTGCACTTGGCTTTGCAGCCTTATGAAAGGGCAGCACAGTTGTGTAAAGCTTGATAAGGAGATAAGCTTAAATTTGCAGAGATGCTGTAGGAGGACTAAGCTACCGCTGGCTGCTCTATTTACAAACTGAGTTCTAAGCATAACTCAATGGCTTGAACTTAAGCTCCAAAACAGTCAAGAGACAATGTTAGAAAAATCAGTTCATAGTCTGAAATGCATTTAGGCCACAAGCCACAAAACTAACCATTTAAGAATGCTGGTTTTCAGAAAAATAAGGTCAAGCATTAGGCAAGATTAGCAGGGTGCCTTAAGGTAGCTTGCTTAGCAGAGCAGCACAAAGAGAGAAGAGATTTACTTTCATTTAGAATCAAAAGGGCCTACCAGTTCCTTCATTTTAATGGGTGATGATCCACTACCAATTGACAATCAGAAACAGAAAGTAAAGTTCTGGGACTTACAAATAATTTTATTGAAATTTAACAAAATTCAACAAATGCACTTCAAGGCAGAGAAACAAACCATAAATATTTTACACATTTGCCTTCAGGGTTCCTATCCGTATGCTATAGGAGCAGGAAGTGTAGTGCTAGTGGGTTCGGGTCTTCTACACAACCACATATGCACAGAAGAGTAATAAAAAAGGAAATAGAACTTTTTGCTTGTTCCAACAATAGTGATAATATATATATATTTTATTTACACCAACTTTCACATTATCAGCATCCTGTATAAAGCCGTCTTCCCGAGCCTGACAACAGCTGCCACTCTCAAGAGAAATGGGGCTGCCAGAAAGCACAATGAGAGGGACAGGATCGGTATAAAATCCAGGAAGTCTTAACTGCACAGCTACAGTCTCAGTGGGCAAGCCAGCCTTTTAGAGAAATGGATTGAAAGCAGCTGGCGGTAGCTCCAGGGAGTCTGCTACATCTTAGGAGAAATTTCAAGCTAGGCAGAAATGAAGCTTTCTCTGGGTACAGGCTCCATTTAGGTTCCAGTAGGAGGGAGGTCCCCAGCAGGATGGATATAAGCACTAGAAGTGGCGAGGGAAATGAAAGCCAACATTGCAGTTCTTTTCTGACCACAGGGTATTTGCTTGCTCAAAACCAAGACAGCTAATGAAATAACATAAATTGGGTATTTTAGGAAATTGCAAAGGGTGTCACCACCGAGCCTTTCACTCCCAGTATCTCATGACTATCAAGTCCCATGTAACAGAGAAAAATCTCTATGTAACAGAGAAAACTCTCTAGTATGAAGATGCAACAAACAACCCTCACATACAGCAAAGTGCTTCTTCTGAACTAGCTGTGGGGCAAAACTTCTAAACAGCAGGCTTGATTATCTGTTGTCAACTATACTGTTCAAGAATAAGGAAGTCTCCTCCCACTGATTTCAGCCTGCAACTCGCAAAGCACAATAATGCAGAGGCAGAGCTTTGCTTTCCAACAAACACACCTCTTGTTTTGGTAGTGGACACTCCCTTCCCCAATGAAGGATAAAGATGCCAGCTTTCCATCATTACCCAAATGAGATCCAACCAAAAGATAAGTGACATGTGAAGATGGAGGATGGAAATATGACACGGGGCCAATGCCAGCAGCTTATGCTCTTACCCTTTTATGGTTAACTGTATAGTTCTACACCTGTATAGTAATACACAAGTTCTGCATGGAAGAGCAGCTGCAACTCAGGAAGCCACCGTGCACTAAGGAACAATCCTAACATACAACCCTCGACATACAGTTGAAAGGGCGACAGCGAGGCAAATGTGACAGTCACTGAATAGAGAGCTCAGTCAACATTGCCACTTAAACTCCACCCTGTTTCTAACCTGGTTTGTAGTGCTTAAAAAGGATTCCCATGTAGGTGCAGAGATGACACAAACTTATTGATGCTGCTGGCAGGCACAGCTTTGCACCAGCAAATTTAAACTAAACATTGAGGTAGCAAATGCCTGAAGTGCTCAGAAAGGCAATGACATGCTCCGGGAAGGAAAATGTGCTGTGCAATGAACCAACTCTTGCAGCTAACTCGCCCACAATTCGGTTTTAAAGCTTTATATAAATTCTGAGATCTGGCAGAAAAGGCAGGCATTGCATATGAAACGGTCTTCAAAAGATAAAGAGTGCCTCTGACAGGGTTTTGCCTGTTCAGTTTTCAGCAGCAGGTAGCTCTAAATCTTAGAAGCAAAAACTTGGGAAGGAGAGGCAGGTGTACCACTTCAGCACATATAGCAGTGGTAGTCAAGTCAAGTTTGGGAAGTGGCCCTACAAACCAAACATTTCACATTCATACATTGGGGGAAAGGGTAGAGCCCTCCCAACACACATAGCCTTCCTTTAAAGTGTGCTGCATTCTCCCATATCAGGCAATACCTGGCCCAATCCAAAGAGTCAAGGAGACTGTCAAAGGAAGATCACAGTACATTATTGTTTTGTTTTTTTTCCTTTGGAGGAAAGGAGCAGGGGAAGCATACAATCAGGTTGGTAAACATTTTGATCAAAGCAACGTAAGTTGCCTTAGTGCCAGCAGCAAAACCTAAGGATTAAAAGGACAGTGTTACCTATTTCTGTTTTAACTGAGAGAGAGAGAAATGTCAGCAGTAAGAATGGAGTGGGGAGGGAAATGGCAATCTGCCTTGCACTCTCCACTTTTTACTCAGAGTAGACCCACTGAAATTAATTACCATGACCAATTCACCATGGTCTATTAATTTTAATGGGAATACTCCCATGTAAAAGCCAGTTGAATACACCCCAGTCACAAGATGCAGATTCACAAGAAGGAAGTCTACTTTGGAACGAAACCAGAACCTGTCGACAAACGCCTTCTAAGAGGTGGCCTGTTTGGTAAGGCTCCACAGGAAAACTGCAAGCTCAGATGCTGCTGCTGCCAACAGCCTCTACTGATGTGCCACAGCATAGGAAGAAGTCAGTGGAATTTTCCAAGCAGTGAAGTTGAAAAAGACACTGCCTGCAAAGGAAATAGTGCAACTCACTAGGAAGATATTAGAGAGAGGGGGAGCAAGGCTTGCACATCAGTCTATTTCAATAGGGAACCCTGCCTTGGACAACTCTGTTAGGTACAGCTCTGTTATCATCCTCCACCCCTCCAAGTACAGTACAGCATTAGATTATTCAGTTATGTTACGTTGAGGAAAGGGGTGGAGAAGCACAAGCTGCTTACTGCTCACCTTTACTCTCATATACAGCATATAAACAGAAACTTCGTTGTCAGCATTTAAAGAATACTGATGGGGAACTCAGAAAGCAGGCCACCTGGTCAGAAAAAGGTGCAGGTCGGTTCTCCGTGGTCTCAAGACACTTGGAATCTGTTGCCACCTAAGGCTGATAAAGGGATTTTACTCAATTCAGCAAGGGGGATTTTTTTGAGCAGGTCACTAAACAAGGCCAAACATCTCACGTGACACAGGTCCTACCAACACACATTCCTAGCCAATGCTATTCCTGATTATACGATCCCATGATGCCGTCAGTGCCGTAGCCGTTGCCGCCTCATCCTAGCAGACAAGCTTCAAAGCTAACCATGCGTCTGTGCTCTTGATCCATCACTCTGAAGGGAGACGTGGCTGCCTAGCTTGGTTTACGTGAGGTACAGTAAAACTGGGCAAGTAAGGTGCCTTGATAGCACACACTGACAGTTCACACTGCCCTCCATGGCTCAGACCTCACAGATGATAACAGGGAAGTCCACATGTATCCGAGGGTGCTCCAGTTTCACTATGCCCTGTAAAGAGAAAGATGCAACAAGGATGAGATAATGCCACTTGGAAATCAGGCTAAAAATGATGTGAATAAAGGGACATGGTGCCAGTTGAGTTAATACAGTTCCTTGCTTAATGACTTCTGGCCCAAAAGCCATACCAAAGCAACTGGGCTATTTGTGTTAGGTCATGGGTATGAACTCTACCTAGAAACTAGACAGGAACAAATTGAGATAAAGGATCAGAAAACTGCATGAGCTGGAAATGTACGGCCAGTTACTTCAATACCTCAAGGACCGTCTCCCTCCGTGTGAACTGACCTGGACCCTGCAATCATCACCTGAGGTTTTCTTTGTGTGCTCCCTCCACAAGGGGCTCAGAGGGCAGCAACGTGAGAATGCAGCCTTTTCTGCAGTGGCTCCCCATTTTTGGAATGCTCTCCCTGGGAAGGTTCGCCTGGCACCTTCAATACATATCTTCAGTCGCCAGGCAAAAACATTTCTCTTTAAGCAGGCCTTTGGCCAATTAAACATTCTATGGCCTTTTAAATGTGTTTGTGAGAAGGAAGTTAATGTTTTTTGCTTTATTAGGTATTTATGTTCAACTCTTGCCCACCATGCCATTTTCCAATGGAACCTCCTTTCCACTGCAAAGTTATTAGGTCCCTATATAGGTTTTGTCCTGTAGGTTAAATAGCAGCTGGGGAGGGGGGAAGAGGAGAGATTTGAACAGAAAAGCATTCAGGGGAGATTTTTTTAATAACCCCCCCTTCTCAGAATCATGGCATTTACTCAATTTAACCTGCCACCAATCATCTTTCATGCTGCTATCTACTTTGGCCTTAAGTAATTCAGATGTTTTCCATTCTTGCTGAATGCTAATGGAATGGAGAAAGTCGCCAAGCTTCCAATGGACTAGAAAGTAAACTCATCTGATTAAAGCAAGGCTAATAAGTGAGTTTATATGAATTTGGCCAAGTGAAAAAACTTGGATAATCACATCTTGGATTAACAAATGGAGATGCTAACAAGCTTCATATATCTGCCTTGTCCCTCTATATGCACAAGCAGACAAACAAGCCAAGAAGCTGCAGTAAACCATAGCTTACAGATAGGTCAGGAGATGAAGGTTTAAAGTTGGCTTCACTGGAAATCATTAATCAACACTTCCCAGTTTGGACATTTAACAGGAAGCTATGTTTAACAATGGCCTGCTGGCTTGTTTGCCTCCTTGCATGAAGGAGGAACAAAGCAGATTTGTGCAAACATGCAAACGCTTGTTCATATCTCAGTTTATTAAGTCAAGATGTGGTAATCTAGGACACGCTGGCTGCATTCAGATTCTTCCAACAATAAATTGATTGGAAGGTATGCTACCTCCAAGTACTGCCTCATAAAACTAACTGGTCATGCATTAGTGGTATTTGACAAACTTGGTCCAGCACTTCTCAAGAGAATTATACGCCACAAGCAATATTGAGAGCCACAGCGCAGAAGTGAAAATATTTCATCACTACCTTTACTTGAAAAATGGCAAATGCAAGATGTTATGGAAGCCTCTAGAAGTCCATAATATAAAAGCATTAGCAAAGAACACCCCCCCCCCAAGATGCTTATAGAAACAGTAGCCACAGGAAGGTTTTTATAGTTAATGGCTATAAATAGCACCAGATAACCAGACTTGTATTTTCAATTGAACTATATGCATACCCAACAACGTTCCCTGGTGTGCTAGCTACAAGACAGAATCAAGCTGCTCAATAGGTCCACAATCAGGATGGATAGAAGAGTAACCTTTTGTCAAGGCAAAATCAAACCCAGGTTATGACAGCCATAACTGACCCTCCACACTTCCCATACTTGGGTACATCTACAGTGAAGTTTTTACACTTACTGCTTTACAAACAGTTACCTTTTTCCTTATCTTCGGGATTGTAGTGCTCAACAAAAGGTGTCAGAAGCTCTTGAGATAGGCACAGAATCATAGAACTGAAGAGTTGGAAGGGACCCCGAGGGTCATCTAGTCCAACCCCCTGCAATGCAGGAATCTCAGATAAAGCATCCAAGACAGATGACCATCCAATTTCTGCTTTAAAACCTCCAAGGAAGCAGTGTCCACATACAGGACAGACAACAGAAGAACAAGCCTTCTTTATCCTTCTCTTCTCAAGTGCTGGATCATCATTAAGAGTTTCATTCAAGTGAGCCCAGAACCAACAGAACTTTACACATCATGTTTCCAGCATGAAATTCTACCATATACCAACCAGTGGCATCTACAATTTTACCAAGTCATCACAAGCCATATTACTTTCTGACTAAAATTTGAGGCAGCACTGCCTTGCCTTCTCTGTAATGATAGGGAACCTTGTGACTCCCAAGAATCTGAATTTTTGTTGTTGATGCAAAACACTGTCCATTACAACTGCAGCTTTCTTATCCACTAGTAGCTGTTATTTTCTCCTCTGCTCATTTACACAGCTATAGTCACCAGTATTTTGCACTGGTTTTAACCAGAAGCAGTTCCACAAGCCTCCCAACACATCAGTTCATGTTCAGCAAGGCTTGCCTTTTTAGCCTCCTCTCATTCTCACGGTAAACTGATCAGGCAAACTTTACCCATGATTTCAGCAAGGGCTGAGACTCAATGAGCTACTTTAGACATACCCAATGAAATGTTTGATTTTTCCTATTCCAACAGCAGATACTCCCTCAAGCCATTTGAAACACAAATTCAAACTCTTGGGACCACAGTGCACAGTTCCATGGATCTAGGCCATGTGTGTTTACTACTATGAAGGGATCTTACAAGAACAACATTCGTACCTAACAGCAGTATTAATATCTATTTGGGCCACCTACACAGGTGTGGATGTACAGTAATTCATCCTAAGAATTAGTGCCCCAAGGTTGTGGAACCGCTTCCCTAAGGAAGAATGGAGCTGCTCTCTCTTCTCCTAAATCCAGACAGGGTACAAATTTCACCTATGTTGCAAATCATATGCCTGCTAATTTATGCTATGATATGTAATATTATTAAAAACCCGGATTGCTTTGTCTTAAATTATTTTGGTTCAATATGATTAATGTATTTGATCTAAGCTGCCATGAGGTTGCAAAAAAGCAGGATAAAATCATTTCAAACAATAATGAAATATTTATTATGTTCCCATCATTCATTACGAAATCCTCAATAACCTAATATAGAATGTTATGAAAGTGCTCATATTTACTACAATCCAGTTCCAGAAATGAGGCATCTGGGTCTTTTATCACTAGCTCAAAAGAGAGAAATTCAAAGTGGCTGATGTTCTTTCAAGAATGTGACAGTTGCTGAATACAAGAACTTGAACGAGCATTTTAAAATTAGGTTGTTTTGTCACCGTTAAAAAAAAAATCCCAGGGAAGGTTGACAAAGACTCTTAGAACTGCATCTGTAGTGATTTCAAGATGGCCAATACAGAAGCAACCATTGTTGCTGGACATGATGAAGGCTGGTACTTAGTGTCCCCACAATCAATCAAATCCAGTATTCCAGAAGACAATACAGTGGTACCTTGGGTTAAAAACTTAATTCATTCTGGAGGTCCGTTCTCAACCTGAAACTGTTCTTAACCTGAGGTACCACTTTAGCTAATGGGGCCTCCTGCTGCCACTGTGCAATTTCTGTTCTCATCCTGAAGCAAAGTTCTTAACCCGAGGTACTATTTCTGGGTTAGTGGAGTCTGTAAGCTGAAGCGTCTGTAACCCGAGGTACTACTGTACAGTGGTGCCCCGCAAGACGAATGCCTCGCAAGACGGAAAACTCGCTAGACGAAAGAGTTTTCCATTTTGGAGGTGCTTCGCAAAACGAATTTCCTATGGGCTTGCTTTGCAAGACGACAATGTCTTGTGAGTTCCTGCTGGTTTTTTCCCCTTTTCCTCCCCTTTTTCTAAGCCGCTAAGCCGCTTATCAGCTGATCCGATCAGCAGATAAGCCGCTAATAGCGCTAATCCGCTAATCCTTCAATGGGCTTGCTTCGCAAGATGAAAAAACCGCTAGACGAAGAGAATCACAGAACGGATTCTTTTCGTCTTGCGAGGCACCACTGTACTATAAAGATGGCAAGGTAGAAAACCACTTCTATGAAAATTCAAAGGAATCACATGTGAATGACCAACGTGTGGGCCTCCATATCTCTATGGCTCCCATCATGCCTGACCACTGGCTGGGGTTGATGGGAATCCAGAAATAGCTGGAAGGCAGCAGGTTAGCTACCCTTGGTATAAACTCAGAGACTCTCTTGTTGCTCAGTATCCTCAAGTGTTAGCTTGAAACCACTTTGCAACAGCTCCCTTTTACTTCTGATTGTGTTACCTGAGGTATCAGGTTCTTGTGGATTCTTTTCAGCTTGGCACGCTTTCTCCCATTTTTGGTGACTATTGTCTCCTCATAAAACTCATGGGCAAGGTCACCATCCTCATCGTAATACATAGAGCTGCGAAGAAATGAAAAACATTTAGAAAAAGCTTCAGACAGAAGAAGCAAAAGCAGCTGCTTTTCAAATCTGCGGCTGAGAGCTAGTAGCAAGCCAGCTAGCTGGCAGCTGTTGCTGCCACCCATTTGCTTAGCTCCTCATCCCTTGCACTACAGTAAGGAGAAGGTTAATTGTGAGGGGAAATTCTGCACGATGGTTGTCTAAAAGGAGCAGAAACCATACTACTACTAATCAACCTACTCTCCCAACCAGTATTAGCACAGGTTGCCCACCCTTGCACTAATAGTTTACACAGAACAAATGAACTTTTTCACAAAACTCACAGTGAACGCAGTCCCATCAAACAGATGGCAATTCTTGAGATCATATTCCATCCCAGTAATAACATAAAAAGCTGTGTTCTATCAAGTAAGACCATCTAGCTCAATATTATCTACAATGACGGGCATCAACTTTCCAAGGCTTCTGGTAGAGATCTTCCCGAGCCCTACCTGGAGATCTTAGGAATTGACTCTGGGTCCTTCTGTATGCAAAACAGATGCTCTAACACAGTAACATTTCAAGGTATGTGCAGACACATATTGAAGACTACCTTACAAACCTGATTAATTTTTGCCAAGAGTAAAAAGAGAAACACTTGGTGGAACAATTGAAGTGACAAGATGTCAGATTCTCCTCAGGGAGACAGCATTTGATTTAAAACAAGTTTATATCATGGCAAAACCAAAGCGTAGAAAAGTGTCATGCTTGTATTTAAGCAGAATGGGCATTTAACTAGAATTAATCATAATTAACCATAATGATTGATTTCTTAACATATTTATTGGAGGTAAGATGCTGACAGAATTGGATAACCACTTCTGCTACATAAATGCCAACAGCTCCTGACCAGCAACAGAATGGTTAAAACGGTATTTCTGCCACTTTTAAACAACTGCCCAAAGCTTATGAAACTGGAATTCTGTCAAGTCTAAATTTGAACATTCCTCACTAACATACTCAACTGCTTCAGCAAAGCAGTGTTCAGAATTCAGTAACTTTTTCATTTCTTTGCTGTATTGCCACATTCATAGCAGACTGTATGAAAATCCACAGGAATTCTCAGGATACATTGAGGGGGGGGGAGGAATGAGAAAATAGAAAATAGCAAAAATGTGCAACTCAAAATGAAAATGACACCTTTGTTTCCGTGATATAGAAATTTTGCAGCCAGTCTGCCAACAAAGGCATTTGATTCAACATCTGGCCAGTTGCCTAGCTAAAATGGAAATACAGATGCCAGTCATTACTTTGGAAGAAGGCAGGCATTCTGGCACAGCTGAAAATTTACTAATTTAAGAGCTGGCAAGGGAACAATAGTGCAAAAGGACCTAATGGAGGCACTATTTCCCAGCCACTAGAATGCGCTTGTCACATTTCTTGCTATGCTAGTGAGTTTACAAGCTCGGAATAAATCTAGGCTTATCCCCACAAACTGGTCCAAAAAACTTTCTAAATTTCTCAAAAAACACCTAGGTGGTTTTACAGAATGGTTTGTTGTTGCCAAATACTTCAGGCTGCAATTCAACATCTACATAAAAACAGTATGAGGTGAGCTCTGGAACAAAGAGGTGCTATAAAGCAAATGTCAGGCACCAAGGAAAACAGAGCGTTAGACAGTCTTATCTAAATCCAGGAGGCATGCACAAGGAGATACTATTACCTGGAAGCCAATATTCAGTAGCTGAACATTGCCCCTACCTCCATGCACCATGATGGCGCGCAGAAAACAAAATCTCGCCCTTTGCCCGGCAAACTCTTCGGGCACCACAACCTTAGAGAGACCAGCTGAAGGCCGGCAAAGCCCTTTAACTACCGAACTTGCAACACGCGCCCACGAGGCTTTCTGCAAGGGGGAGGGAAAGAGCGAGGAGGAAGACTCCGGACACCACTGCGGGTGGGGGGGAGCTGCAAGCGGCACATGCTAGGCACCCATGGGCACAAGGGAGGCTTCAGAAAGCGGCCCCAGAAGCGCCAGGCGGAGCCTCTCCCGCGGGAAAGAAAAACCCGCTTTCCCTGGCATAAGGTCAGCGCCGCATCTCCGTCCACTGGATGAGGCAGAGACTGGGATGGGGCGGACGCAAGGCGAAGGAACCAGCCTGGCCAGTCCCTGCGTCGCACCGGGGTCAGAGGTTAGGAAAGCGGACGAGCACCGGGGAGGGTTGAGATGGAGCCCCGCCGCCGCCTCTGCAAGGTCTACGACCAGGTGAGGGCGGCCTCCCTCCCTCGCTTTCCCGCGGCTCCCTCGGCAGCAGCCGGCTTTGCTCTTACCCGCGGCGGGTGAAGACGAAGGGGGTGGCCGAGCAGAGTCCCCGCGCCCGGGACAGAGCCTGGTCCCCGCCCGGCCCCTCGGAGCCGCCCGGCCCGCCCGAGCCGAAGGGCCAGAGGCCCCGGGACTTGGAGCCGCTGGCGCCCATGGCTCAGAGCGGCCGCATGGCCGGGAAAGGGGAGCGGAGGGAGGGAGAGGAGCCTGCCGGTGCCTCCGGGGAGGCTGCTGGCAACGGCACCTTCCCCGCACCGGAAAGCTCCGCCCCTCTCCCGGCGACGCAACTTCCAGTTCCGCCGCCTCCGGAAGTCCGCTTCCAAAAGAAGGTCGAAAGCGCCGCTCTGTAGCGGGGCCGCGGCGTGACGCAATTTCCGCTCCCCTGTGGAGGTGGGAGCGGGCTGCCTGTGTAGGGCGAGAGTGGGTGGGGGAAGCAGGATCCATATTCTCAATAGGACGATTGAGACCGACAGCTATAATACTTCCATCAGAGTCCAGCGCTCAAAACTACACTTCCAACACATCTCTAAGCAAGTGGCAATAGGATTGCTGGCCTCCATTAATGCAAATGCTGCTACAAGCATACTGATGCAAGTAGCGAGATCAGTATGTGAGTTGGTTTCCAAACAAATTACCTTTCTGGTAAAAAGAAACTGTCATTCAAGAAATTCAGATTACCTATATTAAATTATTTTAACAAAGAAATACCCAAATTTGCAGTCCTACTTATTTGTAGCTTCAATGGGCTCACTGGTACACTTCCAATTTCTGTTATGTATGACTTTATGCTGCAATGCTGAAAAAACTTAAGTCAACGGGACTTATTTCTAACTAACATGTTTATGAACAGGTGCAGTGTGATGCAATGTTTGGGGAAAGGTGAAGCCAAAAATGACTTAAAAGTCCATAGCATTTGCATATCCAAGCCAATTTCTATTCCCATAACAATACAAACTGCATCCATGAAAATATATTTAAGGCTGAGATATAAACAAAATTGTCTTCCACTCTCTCTCTCTCTTCAGTTACTAGGGCCGCACTGAAAATTCACCTCTTTTAATCTTCAGGCCGAAAGTGTATTTCAGAGGCGGAATGTATCTCTCATACCCTAAGTTCTGCAAAAATTCCTATTCACTGGCATTTTCCCCCTTGATCTTTTACATCTCCCTCTCTTACACTGGGTTGTCAGCTTGATAATATGAACCACACAAGGAAACCAACCTGAAATGGGAACCACATAATGAACTGGATGTCATTTTGGAAGCAGTAATGCTTTTGAATACCAACTAGTTGCTGGAAACCACAAGAGGGGAGAGTACTCTTGAGCACAAATCCTGCTTGTGGGTTTCTCAGTGATCTGGTTGGCCACTGTCAGAAGATGCTGGGCTAGATGGGCCATTGGCCTCATCCAGCAGGCTCCTATGACGTTCATACACTATATAGCCTGATTTGGCTATGACATCACTAGTAAGGACAAACAAATCCAGTTCAGAATTGTTCTTGAATTGGGTAACTCTTTTAAGTCCTTTCACAGCATACATTTTCCTGTTGTTGAAAACGGAGATGTATTGAAGTGCTCTGTGAGAATCACATGCACAATGACCCATGCTTTGGCTATAAAAATCTAGTTCACAAGTTATTGGGACTGAAAAATAATTTTGCCAGCAGGATGGTGCCCAACCCACAAGCTTGACAAAGAGCAACCCATTAAGTACAGAGGAACTGTATGGCCACAATTTGACAAGGGAAAAAACCGTGTCTTTGCAGCACTGAGGTATGGATGACACTGTCTCTGGTCCTTAGAGAGTCTTTGATATTCTAGGGTTTATGTGCAGTCTGCTGTGACTTCAGCAGACCACTTTGGTAGCCAGCAGCCACACAAGATTTTTGTTTTGCAGATGATATTTGTTAAGTACAGTACACTATCTTGCCTAGGCCTGGACTACAAGGTATGAAAAAGAAATAGTTTTATTGTTTTTCGAATGTGTCTTTTTATATTTTATCTTATTGTACCTTTGGCTATGAAGTGTTTATAAATCTGCAAAATGAAATAAATAATATGAAATGGCTTGTGGATCCCAATGTACCTGACAACATTATTGGAAGTAGGCACCAAGGTAGTTGTGGGAGATATAATAGGCTTATTAACCAATAAATACATGGATTTACAGAACTGCATCAATATCTTCTGCATGTGATGTCCTGTGGGGTCTTGAGGGCTCAACAACTCTCTGTTCTAAGGAAGGCATTCTGTTTAGGGGTCACCTATTCTGCTTCAATTCCAGAGATAATAGTCACCTTAATACAAACTAGGGACGCGGGTGGTACTGTGGTCTAAACCACTGAGCCTAGGGCTTGCCGATCAGGTCAGCGGTTCGAATCCCCGCAATGGGGTGAGCTCCCGTTGCTCAGTCCTAGCTCCTGCCAACCTAGCAGTTTGAAAGCATGTCAAAGTGCAAGTAGATAAAAAAGGTACTGCTCTGGCAGGAAGGTAAACGGCATTTCTGTGCGCTGCGCTGGTTTCGCCAGAAGCAGCTTAGTCATGCTGGCCACATGACTTGGAAAAACTGTCTGCAGACAAACATCGGCTCCCTCGGCCAGTAAAGCGAGATGAGCACCACAACCCCAAGAGTCGTTTGTTACTGGACTTAACTGTCAGGGGTCCTTTACCTTTAAATACAAACTGCTTCTTGCTTTGAAATATAGTTTAGGTATCAGAAGGGGCAATCAGCAACAGAAAATGTTTTGAAAAGTAAGGATTGCATTTTAGAGATTCTCTCATTGGCATCTACACCAAACTGAAACCATCCTAGGATGCTGTAATTCAAAGCTGTGGTGGACCCTGACTTGACCCTAATCTATCATATATCTACATTTTGATTTCATACCAACTGTTGGATGTCCTTGTTGAAATCTGAGAGATGGGTGGCAAAGGGCCAGAGTTAGGAGCACAGAACAGGAGTACAGTCTTGGTGGGAGAACTGCATTTTCCACTTATACTTCTCTAGTTTATTGACTGTGGAATGACCTTATTGTCCCAACATAATAGTAGTTCTCAAACATATATTACACCACGCATTTCTCACCCCTGAATCTTTTATTGAATTGTATACAAGCAGCACCATTCATAACTTGAGCCCCCAAGGTTTTTAATCCATTGGATTCTCAAGACAGATAACAAGACAGTCCTGATTTGAAAAACTACTCTTCAGAAGGGTCGGCCAAGACTGGGAGGTCCATTTTCCTTTGGATACCTGGTCTGGAGAGTGTTTCAGAGTGTTTCAGACTTTAAAAAGAACAAAACACTTATTGCAGTACAAATACCCCCTCCACCAATGTTCAACTACTACACACAGACAGTTTTATTTCCTGCCAGGTCGTGCCCAAGTCAAGGTTGCCTTTCAAGACATACACCAATGCCTCTCATGCATGTCTATGAGAGATTGCAACATATAAAGGAGGGTGGCCAAAGCTATGGTTGCCTTCAGCAGAAGAGAAATCTGAATCCTGATGATGTTACATCCCTGGTTTTCAGATTTTTAATAACTAGAGACAAATTCTGTCTGGGCAATAAAAAGTGTCTCTCTGTTCCTTCTTCCATGGGTTATTTGGGGGTCCTCGATCACTGCTCTTACCATACTATTCTATATTATATTGTTTTTTATAGTCATTTTTTCTGAGGAATCAACCATAGTCCAAATATCATTTCTAGATACTATTTTTATTGCAATTATGGTGCATTTTGGTTTGCATGTCCTTTCCTATGTATCAGAAAAATAATCAGGAACTCTGCCTTTTCTTTGGGTTCGGCTAATCAGAGTTTCCTTTGGCATTTTTTGATTCTGGTTCAATTACTCTTGACTCCTATTCAGATCCATCTGAGATGGGAGTCAACAGACTTTTTCTTCATTGTTTTTTATGACCACACTCTGAGCAAAGATCATATAGGCAGGTAGTTCTATTCTGCTAGCAGTCTTACTGTTATATGAATCAGTATCAATCTCAACAAATAAAGACATGATTGAACATATAGATCAATCCATGGGCCTTCAAAGTTTGATTCCGATAGAAATACAAAAATTGTATTTTGAAGCAAGGTGCTTGCTAAGGCCACCTCCCTTCTTGGAAATACATAAGAGTTTGAGGCCACTTTGATTTATTTTGCTTATGTTAAATCTCAAGTGATCTTTGCACCAAGTCCACATAACCCTCATTTGGACACACTGTAGGTATAAAAGTGGCATTAGCATCCTGGCACTTTGAAAGTAGCTGCTGTAGCAAGGCTACTCAAATTCTCATCTTCAAACACATCCCACAGGCACTTCCTTACTTCCCCAACTGATCCCATTGCATCATGCATGCAACATCTGTATTAACCACTCACTCCATGGAGAGCACACACACATGCACCAGTCACGGGCTCACAAACCCCTGTTGTCCCTTCCCACCCTACGCCCCTCCAGAGATACATTCAACCCACACAATCGCAGGATCGCTTCACTCGTAGTCTTCTTGGCTTCACCACTTCTCTGCATCTGGCATCTTATATTTACTGGAGTGCTGGGTCTGGGATGGAGCACCTCGTCAACCTGGTGTGCGGGCGGCCAGAGCCTCTTGCATCTTTTGGCGGCAATGGGAATATTTCTGCAGGATTTGTCGAATATGCTCTTCCTCTTCACGCTGCAAGATACGCAGGAAGTTCTGTAGCTCAGGCATACTAAAGGCATCCCACTGCAGAAAAATGTGAAAAGGAAGTAGTGACCACAGTGCTGATGGCACCTGTATTAGTATTACAGTCATGAGCTCAGTGGTACTCCAGGTAGAAGCACAGCTTTACTGGTAAGGAGGGAACCTAGACTTGTGGCAAGAGGTGCAAGAGGTCAATGATGAATGCATGTAGAACAAGGCAGAAAAATAGCCAGAGTGTGTATAAGGGTGGTATATCTGGATTTCACAACGCTCCAAGATTCAGGAACAATACTGAAACAGGACTGCACAGATAACCAGCATTTTCAAGATTTCAGGAAAGATTTTAACCTAAAGTAAGCATTTGTTATTGCAAATGCTAAGACATCCCTATGAACAGGGTAGAACAGATCCATTTGTAATTCATTTTCCCATGTTATACACTCTTGACCGTGGGAATTAATTAATCAACAGTGTCTATGAGTAGTTCAGGAACTATGTTCTACCACATTATTCCATTATGTGAGATTTTTTCTACCATGAACATCACCTTTAACAGCTCTGCTCTGCAATCAATCTTGTTCTACAATTAAGTCCCTGGGTCATTTTCAATGGGGCAATAAAGTGTCATCAAGCCACGATGATTGAATTTTTAAATCATGCTCTAGAGAATATTCTTTTTTTTACTGAAGGTTCAGCCCTTAACTTAAAAACCCCTCAAGCTCCCATCTATTAGAATGCATCATGTGTCAACATGAAACAAGAACAGATAGCATGTATGCTGCTGCTTTTGTTCATACTTATAAATTAGCCGTAGTTTTTTTCTGAAATACATTAAATCAAAAGGTGTTATGATCCCCAGCATTAATTGGCATCCAGTTCACCATGTTTGACTTCAAGTTTTTCCAACCATAAAACTCAACTATTTGATTGGGGGAAAGGCTGGAATAATTTAATTCAGTTTAAATGCTCTGTTTGAACCAAAGCTTTGCTCAAAAGGGCCTTTTTTTACTGGAACACATGTAAATATTTTAAGGGATGACAAATAGCACATATTGCATCCCTACACACCCCAATTTTTTAAAAAAGAAAAATAATGTAGCACTGGCAGCTGTTACTAATTTTTGCAAACCCACAGAGCTGTGCACCATGTATGTTCAAGGTACAACTTCCTGACAGAGTACAAATTTGTATCCACTGATTATGTTAAAGAATACATTTTTAGAAATGTAATGTTTTCTGCAAGAAAAATAATTGTGGTGAAAAAGTTTCTACTCTGTATCACTAGTTAAAGCCAACCACACAACTGGAACTAGGAGCATGAGTGCCCTTCTTTTATCTACTGAGATAAAGATAAGTTAACTTGATAGCAAATATTATAGGCTTTGTCAGTTCTGCATAACTTGACATGGAACCTCAGACAAACATAAACACAAATACTCACATTGACTTCTCCAGTTTCATTTTCCTTCAGGACAAAGCTCAGTGCTTTTTCACTAGGACCAGCTAGTAGCCGGAGACGCAGGGGCTGCTCCTCATCAGAAAGCTTGCGGAGATATACTGACACACAAGAACATTAGAAGTGGAATTAAATGAAGAACTCAATCACCCTGACTCTGTATAACAGTCACCTGGACAAATCAGATTGGCCCTTGTTTACTTTAAGCCGTCTATTTTTTGCCAGCAGAGGGTGCTGTTAATCTACTAGTTTTCCATTTCCATTTCTTTTAGTAAGCAGTGCTGCAGGGAACAGGTCAGGAAAGGCAATGTAAGGAAGATTCAGCTTTTCTTCCTTCCAGCCTGCCTCAGTCAGCAGCAACATAAAATGATGAGACACACTCTAATACAGACCTATAATTAACAATAATGAGAATACAGTCTTATATAAAGCTTCTCTGCTACATCAGCAGAAACTTCAAAAATGAAGTCAGAACTATATTTAGAATCTTCAGTAGAAAGTGAACAAACTTGCTCTGTATGATTTACAGACTGCTTTCTCTCAACCTCTTCTTATTCTAGGACTAATTGCTAAGATTACATCACTTGGCTTCAGACAATGTATTAATAAATCAGCTTCACAAGTAAGGGCCCACAAAATTTTACTAGCCTCTTTGCTCATTAACACTTATGTTAGTTGTTCACTGCACTCTAACAACCTGAGCAAAGAAATGAACTTCTTCCCATCTGATAAAACCTTCCTTTCCTGGCCAACTGGAACCAATTTTTATTTGCTGCAGGTTACTAGGCAAGCTGCTGTTTAGAAGTCTGCAATATGTTACATGTTGGCTTCTCAAAAAACTGGGAAGGGGGAGATCAGGTACCTTGGTCATCCTTTTCTGTTCTCTCAAAGAGGGCAAACTTGCGGGGATTGTCAACTACCATGAATTTCTTCAGCAGAGCTTCAATGACCTCACTGGCACGTGTACAAGAAATTAAATGCAGGTGCTTGATTGTGTCCTTGGGTAGGTAGAATGAGGTGCGCCGCTTTACTGCCTGGCTGCGTGAGGAGCACTTCCTGGTGTCCTGGATAGAGGGCGCCTTCTTATTGGCAGGTACTGAGACAGGCCGTATCAGCTTTAATTGCACCTTGATGAAACCAGTATAGGAACCATCTTTGTTCTGTAGGAGCAGAAGTACAGTAAGCATTGCATGAGGGTCACATGGTTGTAAAAGTAAGAATAAAAACAGGCTACAAGTCAGTGTCTCTGAGGGGCAAAGAAGCCAAAGTTAAATCTCACAAACCTTGGAATGAACAGGGTTTTTCTACAAATACAGGATGCCATCAAAACAGGGATGGAATATGCTTGCGATGATTGCTATACAGTAGTTTTCATTTTAAGGATTACAATGATGGGACAGCAAATGCAGACATAGGCCTCCGAAGCTCAGCTACCAAGTTATACAGGTAAAACTGCCAACCTAGCAGTTCAAACGTATACCAGCGCAAGTAAATAAATAGATACCGCTGCGGCTGGAAGGTAAATGATGTTTCCATGCACTCTGGTTTCCATCACTGTGTCCCGTTGTGGCAGAAGTGGTTTAGTCATGCTGGCCACATGACTTGAAAAAACTGTCTGCAGACAAATGCCAGCTCCCTCGGCCTGAAAGTGGAGATGAGCACTGCACCCCACAGTCAAATTCAACTGGACTTAACCATTCAACGGTCCTTTACCTTTTAACCTTACTAAGTTATACAAGGACTAAGAATTATATGTCTCCTGAAACTTACCAAGCTCATGAAGAGGTTGCTGTTGATCTGACTGTTGTATTCTTTTATCCTTTGCTCAATCTCAGTTTGGGACAGAACTGGCTTGTCCCAGTCGATCTGTTCATCCTGCAGAAGAGCAGGTAATCTGGAATTAGTTTTCAATGCAATCCCACAAATATAGTTCATTTCCCTTCATGGGAAGGTAAACCAACGTTTGTTTAGATACAAGTGATCAAGTAGTGCAGTGGATCAGACCTTGTATAAATTATGGAGGTGGTGTCAAGAGAAATTACAAGTCTCAGGTGAAGCTTTCTACATGCCAGTCCTCACCACTCCTTAGCTTGCTTTGGGGTTGAATGAACTCATTATACCAAGAAACAAAAACTTCCTGATTTCCATTCTCAGCTTTGAATGGTAGATTACAAAATACTTGTGTGCAAACAAATCATATGTGGGTGTGAGAAGAGGTTGATAATCACATCATGCCTGCTTGGTGTTACACCACCCCAGAAACATGACTGTACATTGGCCCCATGATTAATATGCAACACCCAAGGATCAGAATTCTCTTACCATTAAAAAGGCTACAAAGTAGACTTATGCTGTACCTGCAAACTGCAGCATCTAACCACACCCTGAATTCCCAGAAGCTGCAAGGATAGGTATTCAGAACAATAGGGGTTACCAGTGTGGCACACCTGTGCCTGCAAGGGCCTTTCTTGTACCCACTGGGTCCCCTCCTGCACTGAAATGAAGGCATGAAAGAAGTATTCTTGCAGACAATGAAACCCCCCTCCTTTGAATAATAGAATGCCGTATCCGCTGGCTTTCACAGTGTTGCAAAAATAATTTTTGATTTTTGGTAGGACACATACAGGGTTGCCTGTCATGAAGAGAAGCCACCATACAAAAAGTCTGCTTCAGTACACCAAAAAGGCAACCACCCTTCTTGTGAAGCACTTGCTTTACTAATGCAGAGACCAGGGTTCTCTATTTAGAGCCAAACATCTACTCTCAAACATGCAGAAACGGAAGCAACACTTTTCAAAACATTTACTTCAAACTGAATTATGGAGAATTACATTGAGATACAGTTTCACCTCAAGGATCTAGCTCTACCTCAAATAGGTACTTTGGCATTATGCACCATGGTGGTAATTCCAAATGGTTTCCACGTAAAGTAAACCCACTATGGTTTACGTTGCTAATACATGGAACAGGCATCCGACTGAGATTAAAAGGTAATGGGGCTCTCAGAACAAAAAGGATCAACAGAGCCAGCTTCTTAAAAGACATTAACTCCTGACATTAGTAACTTAATACAGTATAGCCCTCAACCCACTGAAAGTCAGGAATCTGTGTAATAAAAAGTTTGCTTTAATATGTACATTGTAGCTCCTCTATAGAAGAGAAACTTCCTTCTACAGTACCTCTAGAATTACATGCTCAAAATGAGCACCCTTCTACATACACACCCACAACCAGTTTCTCTTTCAAATTTTCAGAAGAAGCGAATTGCTCATGGTTGCATCAGCCTCTTTTCCTGTTGACATCACTCTTTTTGGTGGGGGGAGGGAGATTGTAGGGAATTCCAGATGAGCTCACCAAAAACCAATCAGAAATCTCCAGGGATTACTGGGAGCCACTTCCTTTCCCACTGAATGAGTAACCACATGAGCAAAAGGAAATGGGAGAGATCAGCTCCTATTCTCCTAGGGTCTCATTCACAGAGGAGACCTATGAATAAAGCAATATGCAATCCTCTACACTGTATACATATAATACAAATCATTTTAGCTGGAGACATGGGAGCCAAGCAATAATAATGCATTTGTGAGGCACTGACAATGTTTGTTATATGACCTTATATACTACTTCTAAAAAAATAAACCAGGACATCTTTTATTGATAAAGATGTATATTCATAAAAATACTGTTAATTAGAAAATGAACACAAACATCACAATAGCAAGAAAAGGAAGCATGAAGATAAAATTATCAAAAGCAGTTCTAAGATTTCATCATATCTTAACAGCCTGAGAAAAGCCTGGTGCTTCAAAAATAAGTTAAGGCACCAGGTAAGAGGCTCTCATTACTACTAGTCTAACCTCATTTGGTGGTGTGACCCTAAGGAAGGTGTCCAAGGTAGATCACAGCACACAGGCACGTTGGTGGGGTCATATATTGTTGGCAACCTGGGCCCATGTTGTGTGGAGTTTTGGAAGTAAAGCACCATCTCTTTGAATCATGTACAGAAATTAACCATGAGCCAGTGCTGGTCTTTAAGCAATAGCATGCCCTTCACATGGCCCGTTAGCAATCTTGTGGCTCTATTTTGAAATAGCTTGATAATACTTAAGCCACAGGAATAACTCCCAGGAATTAGTTCTCCCTTTGAAATTTAAGTAGTTTGAGAGATTGTTTGCAAAGGAAAATAGACTGGCATTTTTTGGGCACACCTCATGTAAATATGTGCCAAATTCAGCATTACAATTTAGAGTTGTACGGGTAATACTTGCAGAAGAATGGTACTTGGCCTAGAAAACCTGGCTGTGCGATAGCTCAAGACATTACAACTTGCCTGCCTACTGGCAGGTCCATCTAGAGACAACTTATTTTACCATTTAGCTGAAATGGAAAAATCCTTCTGATTTCCAATGTTTAAAACAGAGGTGGGGAACCTCTAGCCCATGAGCCAAATTTGGCCTGGCAGAGGTCCCAATTTCATTTTCCCAAACCATGGCCACTTGCCCCACATCTGACATCATATGTGATGTCAAGTGTGGGGCAGGTAGAGATGCAGCTGATCCCTGCAGAACAGCTGCATTGATTGAGTGACTAAGTTCCCATGGGAAACTTGACTGCACAGCAAATTCCTGCAGAAAGCAGCTTTGCCAGCTATATGTTTGGCGCTGGCGAGCGCAGGGCTGGCAAAACCCCTTGCACTGCAGTTCCCAAATGCCTGACATCCTGCTAACATTTTAAAAACGTGTGATGGACTTTGACAGGTGGATGGGACATCCTGCATACCAATCATCTGGTGCTATAATGACTTCAAGTGATTTACAGATGGCTTGTTCTGCCCAGGGGGTAGGGAGTGATAGGAATCTGGGCCAAAAAGGTTTCCCACCCCTGGATTTAAACCATGAACTTTCAGCTCCAAGCATCCCATTCTCTGTTGACAGGTAGTTGTTGCCCAGGCACTTTTAGCTGGCTCTTTCCATTAATTTTCTTACTCCTAAAGCAATGTCACATACCACTAAGCCATATTAACAGGTGTGGTGAAACAAAGTCCATTTCTGTGCCATATAAAACTAGTGAGCACTGTGAATTACAGAATAATGTATTGCCACTTGGTTCACACAATGCATGGCTTGCAAAACAACAATGTACCCTCTAAATCTAGATGAGTTCAAAGTACAGGGCAGATATTCATCGGCACTATAATTTTTTTCTGTCAATTTAATTTTGCTTTGTTTCTATCCATGCTTTTTATATGGCTTCTATAGCTATTATAGGTAGTATATTACAGAGTAGTAGAGGAGGTGCTTGCAGTCTTCTCTGTTTCAACTGCCCTTCTTTGCCTGCCAAGGCAAACTACCAACTGCCTTTGGAAAGGATACCAGGAAAGTGAGTAAGAAAGGTGAAATGAAGTCTGCCCCTGCTTCAGCTGGAGTCATCCACTACTAGGTGCCCTGTGGGAAGGATCCTTATGGCTTGGTATTTGTTAATTTTGATTACTGTGTGTGCGTGTTAATATGCATTGATGGTACTTGTAAATAATTTTGGAAGGATTTGTATCCTGAAAAGTGTAATATAAATAAGTGTAACAATAAGAGAGATGGGGCGCCTCCTTTCCCAAGCAGAATCAAGAACAGAATCAGTGCCATGCTACAAGTTTGCCTCACAACACAATCTGTATGACTTACTTCTTCAAGAGAGTCCTGGGGAGATACTCTACTTACATGGTTGAAATCATCTGCCTAGTCAGCATACTCATTTATGTAGTATTCATATTTTACAAGCATTTTAAAAGCTTCCAACCCATCCCCACAACCCATTTTATGGCTGAAGAACCAAGGTCAAGAGTTACTTTTCCAAGATCAGAGCTTTCCAAACTATGTGTCACAGTGTGTAGGTGTGTCACGCAAATGCTCCCCATGCTCCTCCCAGGGCTGGTACCCTTTATCTTTACATTGCTAGTAAAACTGGATTACTGTGTCACGAAATTATGCATGTCTAAAAAGTGTGTTACCAACATGAAAGGTTTGAAAAGCTCTCATATAGATGAATCCTTCAGAGCTAAATTGTTTATCATATCCCTTCAACAACAACAGGATTTGCCATACTAGCTATATAACAAGATTTGCAGCACATTCAGCTTAAGGGCAACATGCTATTCCCTCTGTTATTGTGATTCTACTTAACAGACTCTAGAAAACTTCCACATTAGCTCTTTTTCTGACATAAAAAATGTAAAGGTAAAGGACCCCTGACAGTTAAGTCCAGTCGCAGAGAACTCTGGGGTTGGGGCACTCATCTTGTTTTACAGGTCAAGGGAGCAGGTGTTTGTCTGCAGACAGTTTTTCCGGGTCATGTGAACAGCACGACTAAGCTGCTTCTGGTGCAACGGAACACTGAAACCAGAGCAGCGCACGAAAACGCCGTTTACCTTCCCACCGGAGCGGTACCTATTTATCTACTTGTACTTTTAGTTGTGCTTTCGAACTGCTAGGTTGACATAAGGCGGTATCAAAAGGATAGAACAGATTAAATAGAACTACAGTACTAATTATCCTAAGCCCTCTACATGTTCTTGAATTCTCCCAATCAACTCTTCCGCTGTCTTATACCAACTGTTACATCCCACAGCAGCAGGAAAAACATTTACGTTCACACTAAGTCCCAAGGAACAATATTGGGATTTTAATTATTTTATTTTATATTTACCAGGGAATGGGAAATAGCCAGCAAATTATTTGATCTAGCTTCCTCTCCAACAAGGAGATGTTTCCTAGGAAGTAAACAATGCCACCCTCTTCTTGCTGCTCATCAGTTAACTAGGCACAAGATTAGAGTAGCAGTGAGTTCTACAGAAAAAAAATCTCTGTTTAAACCTGCCATGCACCACTCTACAGGAGCTTACATGCAAACTGACAAATCCAGTAAAGCCTGGATTGTGGGAAGCTGAGCGTATTGGGGTGGGGAGCATTTCCTACGAAATTAGTTTTGACCCAAGGAACAAAATGTGAAGTTGCTGTATCCTGTGGAAAAGAGCAAGAGGAAATCTGCAAGGGTGGAACAAACAAAGGGGAAGATGGCTCTAGATAGGATGGGAAGGGCAGCTCCTGCTCCCCCAACACACACAAGGTAAACAAGTCAAATTTGGGACACAGGCATCCTGTTTACAACACATAGAGCCATCTCTAGGACTCAATCCTATTATACAATTTAGAGTATACAATTTTTTAAGTGAAGGTACTAATGATGTGCAAATGCCATAAATCACAGCGGGGATACTGCAACTGAAGCAATCCAGAATTAGCTACCTCAGAGTTGCTTAACAATCATTATATTATATATAAACATGAGCCAACACTGTCTAATGGGCAGTGTTACCTCAGACCTAGCGTGCTCAGGCACAGATACCAAGAACAGACCATGTCCTGTGGGACAACTTCCAAATCAGATTCCTTCCATTTTGACTATTTGACACTTCAGTTAGTCTAAAATGCAGCTGCCAGACTTCTAAGTGGGACCGACTCAGAGGAACCCAGCTTGAAACAGCTACACTAAAGGCAGATTCATTTCCAAGCACAATTCAAAATGCAAGTTCTGCTTACTTTTAAAGCACTATGATTTGTGACCTGTGGGCACCTTAAGTACCACTTTATATTAAAATGTGCCCATGCACTGAAGTCTTTGCCACAGAATATTATAAGGTTGATGATAACCAAAGAGAAGGTATTCTCAGCTATTGCACCATTATCTTTGGAATGTTATCCCCAGAGAAGCTGTCCCACATGTTCTTGTGGGAATAAATTAAGTAAGGATTATAAAATTTAAAAGCACCAAAGATATAATAGGATGATTCTATCACAAGGAAATTGGGCCCTTTGTATAGCCTAACTGCAATTGTATTTTCAAAAACATATGCTCTTGCTGCAGTAAGTCTCTCTGGCAACCAAGTGGTGAGCAATGCTGAAATTAAAGTCATAATTTAAAATTAATTTCAAGTCTGTAGCCATCAACGGTACTTGTGAGCCTACTGACAATGCAATTTTTTTAAATCCTAGAAGCCTCAGAAGTCAATTGTCTAGAATTTTTCTGGAACTAATTATTAACTTTTATGAATATAAAAGATATATAAGTATTGAGAGTTCTCCTGCTGCACTCTGCTTGGTATTATGACTCATTAGATAAGATTTGCTACCACCTGCATACTTCCGTTTAAGATTAGACCCTTTCCAAAGCACATGATTTAGAAAGACACTAATTCATGGACTTGATTGTGCCATATGTTAAAGCGCCTGAATAGCTTACTTTATGCTATCATCATTATCAGTTCTGACCTCAGGAGTGCTCTCATATGAGTAAAGAAGAAACCACAACCTCAGAAGTACTTAACAGAACATAAACCCCCAGTGTGAGTGATGCAGGACTGCTAGGTTGTGGCATTCTTTGCTGAAACAGGGCACAGTATGAAGACGAAATGCCCTGCAAAGACTGAACCCCCCCCCCCCCGAGTACCTACTCACTAACACTAGAAACTTAGCTCAGGATAGCTGCTGGATTCCAGTCCAATATGGACTCTTAGCTGCATTGCTGTGGCCAGGGTTGTTTTGTTTTTGCTGTGCTTTTCTTAGAGCAGTTTTGTGGCATATGTGGCTTTTATGTAAAGAAAAACCAACAACGAAGATGGCCTGTGCACTCAGTGACTCAGTCCACATGTGAACAGGAAAAGAAGGGAGCCGGCGAGAGGAAGAGACAAAACCTCAAGTAAAAAAAAAAAAGGGGGGGGGACTTGCATTGGTCAAGGGATTTAAGGTTTAGAACTAAAGGATGACTGCTATTCTCCACACTTCTCTAGTGTCCTCATGGTTCAACAGATTTTCATAAAAAGTGCCAGCAACATAAAATCCATGCCAATTCCAGGGTTCTGCCCCTGTTGATACCACAGTGTTGAGCAAAGAATCATGGGGCTTAATTCCTACTAAAATAAGCAGCATAAGAAGACGCCTGTTGGGTCATACCAAATGTCTATCTAGAAGACTAAAGAACATTTCCAGTTGTGCATTCATCCCCTGTCAAGCTGCACTTTTGGGGCTCACTGCAGGGTTTCTAAACTCATCTTGTCTATCCTGTGGAGGTCAGAAAGATACATATATTCCCCCTGGACCTGAGTGGAAACTCACCAGTGGAACTTTACAATACTGTACCAAACTTCACACCAAGGCTATGGAAGGGTAAAGGGCCTTCAGTCCCCATTAGACCTTGCAAACCACATCATGCTTAACACATATTAATGGGTTTGTAGTTGTTAATTTCACATCACAGGTCTGAGGGGTTGTTAGATCAGTATCTTGGATCATCTGCCAACTCCCACATGCCTTTCCATTCCTCCCTCCTACCATTCTCTTCACATGATGCAGACTAACTGTATTTCAACCCTGCTTTATCATACTTAATCAGAGGTGACTAACATTTCCTAATCAACAATGCACCCCAAGATGCCTACAGCTTCTATTTTGTCTTCATCATCTGTTGGTCATGCTCATGAAAACCTCAAGAAGAAGAGCTTATTTAACTGTTGATCTCACTGACTCATTTCTCACCATCCAAGTAACTCAAGAAAACGCCACTCAGACCTAAGACAGAATGAAAACAGCACCTCATCTACAAAAGAACACTTTATATTTGGGCTCTACACCCCTCTATGTAAGGCTCTGAGTAGTTGTCACCCTGCAGACAACAGGCCCAGACTCTTTGGATGCAACTTGCACCTAGGTGTCCACCCCCACACCTGCTTTGAATCCTCAGGCAGGCTCAGCTGCTCCTGGTTACACAATAATAACTAGGCTGCCTTTTTTCTTGGCATACTGGAAACGAGCATCTGGTAGCATGAAGGCAAGGCTAGAAAGAGAAAATGCTTTGAAGGAACTGATTTTTCTGCAACACCCCTCCTCCATAGTAATAAAAGAGAGCCACTCTTAATATGGTGCCAGTCTGCATCTTCATAGTGCTAATGTCTTTAAGGGAAATTTAACAAGAACACTCACTTCTTTGTTAGGCAGTCATATGTATACTTCATCCTATCAGAGACTTGTCTAAAGGCTAAGTGCATTTCAACATCACAAAATTGCTTGTATCTTTTTATACAAAGCAAGATATCAGGCTACTAAAATTAGCTTTAAGGAATTAAGAACTTGTTTTTCTGGTTCTGGGATCTCTCTTATTTAGATCTCTGGACAATGCTCTTTGCCAGATGAAACAAGCAGGTTCCCATTTCAGATATTGTCCCAAACAACTTATTGGCATGGATTTGATAAATAAGCTACATTTCAGTTCCCCAGCATGCACTGCCAGTAACAAGGTCAAGGTTTTTTTGACTGATTCCTTGCTTAAGCTGGGATGCTCAGTCTAAAATGTGTGAGACACCACATATTTTGATCCAAACACTCAAGAGAATAAGAAAGCAGCTCTAAAAGCAGTTCCCTGATAACTAGACCAAAGCTAGAGGAATCATTTTTGTTACTCTCATTTGGTGGCAGCACATAAAGGATATTGTCATCACAAGCAAAACTCATCATACTTTAACCCACATGAGTGAAAAGTTTATAACCAATTGGCTATGTTGGTCTTTGCACCGATACACACACTAGGGCTTGGCCCATGTAAAATTAAAATGGATGATAGCTATTTCCGCTGTCTTGTCATCGCATTGTAGCACCATGTGGTAATCTCATCTTGTCCCCAAGTGACCATTCATTCATTATTCTCAAATGAAGCTTGTTAAACTGCCATGACGCCGGATGTAGACCCCTTTTAAGACATAATCCCACACCTGTCATTACTATTAGTCCTCCTCCTAAAAGGACTCTTTTCCCATGATATCTGGGGCAACCACATGAAAGAGAAGAACAATTTTGCTAGCATGGAATGGCAAAAAACCCAAGCTCACCCCTTTTCAATTTGTTGTCATACACATGCTAATATGGTGGAAAATACAAGTAGTCAGAAAAAGAGAGAAACAATACACTCATCCAGGAAGGACAAACTGCATAGTACCATCAAAGGCAGTGCCAACCTACACCTCTGTGTATTCATGTTGCTCTCATCCCATACTGTACTAAAGAGATCCAGTGCCCTCTCAGTGAAGCTCTGCCTACATCAACACTCTACATAAGCACTTTCTCCTTTCCTTGCTCAAAAGTAAGTTTGTGCTCAGGTTTGGAGCCCCACCCTACAAATAACATAATTGTGGTCCCTGCTGTTCACCGCAATCCCTGGACCCATAAACCAGCTACCTACCCAAATGCTACTGCATGCAACCTAAATCGCCCCCCCTCCCCCAACTGTCCTGTACTCTCGACTATGTCTTTGGCTCCTAAACAGTGAACAGACATAACTGGTTCCGTTTTCGAGCTAACTTCAGGGAGACAGAAAAATGAAGGGATTTCTCCTGCTCGGTTCCTCCCAACCCTCCAGCCTGCTCTCCAGGGAAGTTCCAAACAGGAACTCATTCTCACTGTTATTAACCGCTGCTGGTTTCGCGTTTGACCAAAGGTACCTTTCACCCGCTTTCGGTTTATGGAAAACCTTATGGTTGCTTTTTGGGGGGGGGGGGTGCGAGACAGACACAGAAGTGGGCTGGTCGGAAATGCTATGCCTTTCTTCCTTCCTCTCCCCCCGCCAACCCCTATGGATTTGGGAGCTTGGGAAGGAGATCCTAACACCGCGTGGGATTCCATCCCGTCCACACAGCGAGATGTAAGCTGGGATAGAGCGCGGCGCATTTTGCATTAGAGCCGCCTGGAGACTGACGGGGGGGGGGGCTTGCCTCACCTTCTTCTCCTTGTGGGGCTTTCGGATGAAGGAGGTTCGGGCTGTGAAGTACTGCTCTAGCTCGGAGTCCGAGTCCTCTTGGCTGCAGTAGCCGCTGCTGGTGGTGCTGCTCCAGGTCATCTCGAAGGACGGGGTGGTGCCCGCCGCGTCACCCTCGCCCATGCCCAGCTTAGGCTTCTCCTCCACTTCCTCTCGCTCCCTTTGCTTCTTCACGAGAAGACCCGAAGATCCCCGCCCCGCCGCCGCCACACACCAGCGGACCAAACAAACCCAAGCCGTCTGCGTGCCCAAGAAACCCGGCAGAGCTGGGGAGGAGCAGCGCGGCTTCTCTTCGTAGAAACTGCCTCCTGACGGGAGGAGGGAACGATAATAAACGCCTCAACAGCGCCTAGAAGGGGCAGCCCGCGTCCGTTGGTCGCCTGCGAACCCCTCTTTCAAGCACTGAAGCCACGCCGGCCGAGAGCCGCCTTATGGAAGTTCCCCGCCTTCTGCCGGGCGAGGGCTGCTCGAGCGGCAACAGACTCCCGAGCTCCCTTTGGAGGCGGAGACGCCTCCTCTCCCTCCCTCTCCTGGCAGCCGTTGGGATTGAAACGTATACAGCCCCCGCACGCGCGCGCCTCATTGGACGGAGGGAGGGGACGCTGACGTGGGAGAAGCCCCCCTTCCCATCGCGGGCGAAAAGCTCGGCCCCGCCCTTTCCCTCTTCTGCGGGAGCGGCCCGTGCAGTGATTTCATCCCCAAGCCAGCCACGCGGGAAGTGGAGTCACGCTTACTGGCTTTCCTCTCCCCGCTCGGCGCGCCTTTCAAGTCCTCCCGGAATAGCAACACCCTAGAGCCGCCCTCAACTTAACCTTCGGCAGCCCCCCCAATAAAAAACCCCAAAAAAGAAAAGTTTCAAGGGTTGCGGTATGCATTCCCGGCAATTCCTTCCAAGTATACTGTATATAGTGTTAGGATAGGCAGGTTTGGTCGGCTGTATTTGTAAACCTACTCGGACGTAGGTCCCGCAGAAATATTTTAAGAATTGGGTTGTTTATTTAAAAGGCAAAAACGCAGTTTCCTGTTTGGTTGGGTTGCTCCACTTTGGGGGGGGGGGCGCGCGCGCAGGGACAGGGATGTGCAGCTGCCAGAGATTCTGCATGTAAGCCTCACGCAAATCTCTAGACTTGGAAGAATAAAACTTATTGGATTTCTGCCTTGTGGGCAGCTATCAGGGCACAGAAATTTGATATAGTAAGAGATGGCTGTCACAAAGACTTTGGAGTGAAGTGTTCCTATTAGTTCTAGACAGGACTAGAACTAAAAGGACAATTATAAAGACTACAGTGACTACCTATCTTCTTTCAAAGGCATGGGCAAATAAAAAGGTCTTCAAATTCCACCGGAACATGGCCAGGGAAGAAGACTGTCTGATCTCCTCCAGCAGGGAGTCCCAGAGACAGGTTGCTTTACAGAGAAAGTCCTCTCTGACATTGGACTTCCATGCTACCTTCATAGTATATGAGAATGACCTCTCCTCTGATTGTAAACTGCACATTGGATTATCTAAAGTAAGGTATTCCTTCAAGGATTTGTGACGGGTACAACAATATCTGGAGGGCCACAGATTCTCCACTTCAAGACACAGAGAAAGGCAGAAATTCAATCACATGTTCCTTATACTAGCCAGATTAGAAATATTCTAAATTTCCCAGAGTCACGTGTGCAGACATCACTACAGTCACACGTAGAGAACATATCTGTTATGTATTGAGTTTAGCAGAATTCTAAAAAACAAAGTACAAGCCTATGGCCTCCACCTAGGAACTTTCTCAGATCATTTTCACTACAGAAGAGCTCTCAGGTTGATGGGGCACTGCCTCATAACATATTTAGTATATGAGTTAATCTAGTCTTGTTTAACTTTATTTTTGATCCTTTAATCTTTGTTGCTTAAAGTATTTAGTTCTGTAAGTCTGGTAATCTCTCGCCACCCCTTTGCTGTTCTAGACCTAAACAGATAGCATGAATAGCACACCTCCAGGCATTTCTGGTCATAACGTATAAATGAGGGAGGGAAATCTCTTAACAATATATGTTAAGACACCTTTGTCAAATTACAAGAAAGAAGATTCTGACTAAACATCAGGGAGAACTTTCTGATGGTAAGAGCTGCTCAACAGTGGAATGGTTTCCCTTGGAAGATGGTGGATTCTCCTTCATTGGAGGTTATTAAGCAGAGGCTGGATTGCCATCTGTCATGGATGCTTTAGTTGAGATTCCTGCAAGGAGTTGGACTAGATGAATCTCAAGGTCCTTTCCAACTCTATGATTGTATTAAGAGGTCAACGAGATGGAAGAACATTGAAGAGATGCCACTTTGAGCCAAAAATCAGGGATTCCTCCCCCACCCAATTCCCTTGTACATGCACGCCTGTCTGTTTCTGTCTGTCCTGGGAGTAGCTTGCAAAAGCTGTTGCTAAGCAATGTGGTTCCATGGCAGAAGTGTTTAGTCCAGCACGTGGCAAAATGTTAATTGGCAACGAGCAATGCCAGCTGGGCTGATGGCCTTGCATCTCTAAGTACCTGCCCTTTCAGCCCTCCCTGCCCCTGGGACATGTTAGCAGCATCTAGCCCCAGCTGCAGCAAGCAGCTCTGCCAATAACAGGATGGAATTGGATCTGTCAGAACCATGATGAAATCTGTGGACCCCTCCCTTCTTCTGCTAAATCTTGTCTTGTTTTGAAAATGCAAGCTGATGGCTGCATTTATCGAGAGGCACCAGAGGCTTCCCACATATGGCAGCAGCAAAATTCTCTTAAGCAGGTAAGACAGCCAGGGATAAACCTTCCATAATTTATAATATGCCTAGTGCTATGCTAAATATGAGTGAAGATAAGAGAAAACCTAGCCATGTGAAGGAACAGAAGTGAGTGTAGGGAGCTCCTGAACACCTTAGGATTTTCACACTTGTATACTGCATCAAAAATCCACTCTGTGTGTGTGTCTCTTCCTGCCTCATTACAGGCAGCTGCAATCTGAAGGGTAATCTGCAACATGTTTAGTTATCAGTTGAAAACCATCAAAAAGGACCCCTGATTTTAATAAGCTTGTCTGCAAACACTATCCTTTCAGACATATTCCTATATACATTTTGGGGAGCACCAGACAAATATCGCACCAAGTCTGGCAAATCTATGAGTCCCAAGAACAAAAGGTATTAATAGAAGACAGGTGGGGAACTTCAGGCCCGGGGGCCAAATACAGGACCCCTGGAAATCTCACTTGGCCACATTTAGTGCCACATACCATGCCCTTCACTGGCACTGCTCTGCATCCTCCTTGCGTGCTTTTGCTAGGCTAGAATGTGTCCTTGCAGTGTAATAATGCACCTTGCTTGTCTGGATGGAGAGGGGTGTGCCCGTGCCTGAATTTTGCATGGCTGGAATGGAGCCTACTGTACAATGGAGAAGTCACATTTATTGCTCCACTGACTTCTTGCTGCTAAGCCCTGTCTACCAGCGGTGCACAGCCCCTGGGAAGCTGCACAGGAGGGAATGCAGCCCTTGAGCCAAAAGAAGTTCCTCACCCACTATAAAAACAAAGGAAGTATAGTTTGTAGTTCTGGCTATTCCAGCCTCAAAATGACATCTAGTGTGTTAATTTGGTACAAAAGTTACAAATGAACATAAAAACCGCCTTGCCAAGTCAGCAAATAGTGTCTCCCCTACCCCCAAACTACGGTTCCTAGTACCAAGGCCAGCCAAGTTATTCTTGAACTTCTCCATCTCTCCAACATACATACATACATACATACATACATACATGTTTGCTGCTCTTTCATGACACCCCATATCAGCTGCCTATGACAGTCACCTCATAATGCCTAATGGTTGGGCTGGCACAATTTGCGTGAGCATTCAAGTTCTTGTAAAGGAGTGTTTCCGGCTATTCCAGATGTATTTTCTTCAGTGCAAAGAAGCTCTTTGCATTATTACAGCCCCATGTATGATAGGGTTGCCATATTCCAAAGACCAAAAATCCGGATCCCCCACCACATTCGGAGGACCCCACCTCCACCCCGCATCTCCATTGCTCACCCCCTCCCCTCCGCTGACCCCTTCTCTGCCCCCCTGCTCGCCCCCTCATTCCATCCCTTCTCGTACCTTCCCTGTCTTTGGCCTCCTGCTCTCTTTTCACCTGGGCACTCCTCCTGGAAAGCCAGGCCGGCCTTCTCCAGGCTGCAGTTGGCCTTTGCCACCTCTGGAAAAGCAGTACAGGCAGGCCTTCCACAGGCTGTGGCTGGCCTCCACTGCCTCTGGAGAAGTGGTGCAGGCCAGGTGCTTCAGTGGCCGCGGGGCCTGCAGGGGCTCCAGCCTGGAGGCCGCTAAGGAGAGTCGTAAACATGGCCGCCAGAAGTAACAGCGCCATGGCTACCCCTTCCTTTTGTGACAGCACAGCTGCTCAGCCAGTGCCCTCAGCGCACCAAAAACAAAAAACACAACTCCAGACTTTTTTTAAAATTAAAAAATCATCCTGGACAGTGATCTCACCCTTGAAATCCCAGGCATGCCCTGGAAATTCCGGACGTATGGCAACCCTAGTATATGACTCACAGCTATTTTCTTACCACATTGGTGTCTTTTTCTACTGTCTGCTCGTTGCCTTCATTCTGTTCACTGTCTTCATATCTGGGGCCACTGCAGTCTAGCCGGATAAGGGTGCGGCATCGGTAATGACAGATGAACTTACAGTCTAAGGAAAATAAAAAGAAGACAATCCATAAGGCAAGGGGGGGACAAAGCTCAGGAAATAAAGGAACCCACAGGTTTAGTCTGCACAAAGAAACGCACCACATGTCAGATCTCCAGTGTGTGTGGGAGAGCAAATAGGCTATTGCTGCACATCACATAACTTTTGCAGGTATGATTAAGCAGGAAGGGGTGGGAGGAGATGGTACTCAAATCTCAGTAGCAATATGTCAAATAGGTCTCAAACTGCTCAGGATCTCCTTTTTCCTAATTCTCAGGAAAAGGCTTACTCTAAGGACTGAAATACATTGTGAGATAGGCTAGTACAGTGGTACTTCGAATGCCAAACATAATCCGTTCCGGAAGACTGTTCGATTTCC
This sequence comes from Podarcis liolepis, assembly GCF_965112155.1. Taxonomy (NCBI): domain Eukaryota; kingdom Metazoa; phylum Chordata; class Lepidosauria; order Squamata; family Lacertidae; genus Podarcis; species Podarcis liolepis. Next base: position 72,059,806 of record NC_139555.1, read on the forward strand.
GAAACTTTCGACAACCGAAGCGCAAAGGGCGGTCTGCAAAGTTAATGGAGAAAATTGAAAAAAAACTCAGCAGAAGCCGTTTGACTTCTGAGGTGCGTTCGAAAACTGAAGTGTTTGACTTCTAATACGCTCGAAAACTGAGGTACCACTGTATTTAAGGCAGGCTTCTATCTTGCCTTTCTTCTCCCCTCACCCCACAAAAGGAAAGCTTATCTAACCTTTGCCTAATCACACCAGAATCACAGTCAACACTCCATTTTTACTATCTCTAGAATCTTCATTTTAAACTTCTCTGTCTTTTGCGCTTAATATGCAATGCTGGCCTCTTATCTCCAGGGCATTGCTTTAATGCATAGCCATTGTAGCCTCTTGGCAGAAAGACAGACCAGAAAATTACCCCTCCCCTCCCCACTCTCTTCAAAGGAAGAGGCATGAAAGAGCCTCTGTCCCAAGGCATCACCTTTCCCTGGCAGCCACTCTGCCGCCTGCCAGAATAAAGGCCTCATTTTAAGAGGCAGCCTGCACTGATTATTTTCTGCTTGGATGGACTGAATCTGCTGCATAGGATATGTGCTCACGTGAGAGGAATGCTTAATGCCACTCACATAGTGTCGAGGCACAATGTCGCCCTCAGCATAGGGAGTGCCCTGCTCCCCTAGGCCTCAGACAATCTGGATGGCCTTGTACTGGGCAAAACAGAAAGATAACAGAACAGCCACACAAATGGCCTTCTCCAAGTCCCCCTTTTTTCTTGTGGCCTCATCAGGCAACACAAGCAAAAAATGGTAGAAGGATTAGGGGTTTTAAATATGCTTTCTAAGTATGCTGCCTTAAAAAAAAAAGAAAGTAAAAAAGACGCCAGCACACACATTTGCAAGATGTCTTCAGTTATAACATGGAAAGACACTTTTCAGAGAAGATACATGTTCAGCAACACTATGGAAACAGACTAGGAAAAAATATGGCAGAAATTTCTGGAAATCAAACAAAGCATGCTCATATATTTATTGCGAGAATGCATGTCCTCAGAAATATTTCCAGTCTCTGCCTGGGGACTTAAAAAAACCCTGATTTCTTTATGTTGTAATAAGAGACAGCATTGTAAATGCAAAACCTTTCTGTATCTGCAATTTAAGCAGGACTTGATTAATGATTATGCTATGTGTAGATTGGAGCCTTTTGTCTGCTGTAATTATCAGATGTCGTTTTCATGCAGAAACAGCACAGCTTTTACTAAACAGATGAGCACCATCCAAATTTCATTCCTGCAGCAAGCACCTTTTGTTACAGAGGAACTGTGCTTTCCAAGCATTCAAACACTCAATCAAGTTGCTGGAGAAATGCAATTATTTCTCTAGAAAGAACGCAAAACACCTCTACAGTCCAGACAACTGGTTTATTGAGCAATCTTCCTGATTTTCTTATTACACAAAGCTCACATGGAGGTCAGATTAGTATATCTGGTCTTTATTGAACATTCATTCCGATTTGTTTGCAGGACAGTTGTACAACAAGTATTCATCCTCCATTCATCCTGATTTGCTTGTGGGTGTTTATACATCTTCTTTTTAATTATTAACCCATCCCATACTTTTCAATCCCTTCACTTTCCAAACTGCAAAAAGCCATTCTTTTTCCGACTGGATTTGCTCTAATAGGGCAGGGCTGGTGAATTATTGGCCCTCCAGAAGTTGCTGAACTACAACCCCCAAGAGCCCCAGCAAGCATGACTAAGGACCAGGGATGATGGCAGTTGTGGAATTTAGTACTGTATTTAGGCAAATCACTCTGGAGTCCATTACTCTCTCCAGAGTCCATAACCAAGCATCATGCACTCATTTTTAGACTGACTATCTGTCAGCTGTTGAGTACATATGCCTGTTTAACTACCTCAGTATATCTAATGCTGCTTTTATCTGTGGAGCAGTAACTGGGCAGATTTATTCTTTGATGAATCACTAAAATGGCAGAGATCAAAAGCAGGAAAATAACTGGCTCCACCTAAAATCATAAAGATTAGTGAATGAATATCTTTCTCACCTACATATTTTGCAAAACCCATCTTTATTTTCCACAATTTATAGCAGCACATATTCTTATTGCACAACAGTAAACTCTTAGGTTTTATACATTCTGCCCACTGAAAATAGAACTGTGGTTCTGTTTTGGCTCTAAGATAGTGAAGAAAATAATGAAAAGTGAAAGCAATCTGTGTCTTCAAGTCTTTTAGGCCAGAAGGCAAATATAATTTAATGAGTTTAGACCAAGCATGACTTTAGGGCCTTGACCCAAAGTCTCAGCATCAAGCAGTGGGCCTGCCACTAGCCACAAACATCGCAGGGCTGAGGACAGAGAAGAAGAACAAGACAAAACCACAGAGAAATTGTAATTCTATCTCAGGGTTCTAGCAGTTGCCAATTGTCTTGCACCAGTGCAAGTACTGAGCAGCAGAAAGCAGTCCTTTTACAGGCAAGTATAAGAGTTGTCACCATGATTTTTCAATTTTTTTTAAATGAAGCTCCTCAGCAGAAGAAATGCCTATAGCAATTGCATTATTCTAATACAGTAAAGCCCAATTCCACACTGCAAACTGTTAGATTTATTTCTGATTTGTCTCTTTGCCTGTTCTTTTCCAGGGAAAATAACTTAAACACTCTGACACCCTCTAGTGACATCTGCTCTGCTTTACAGGCATTAGGAGAATACACTTCCATTATCCTACTTGTACCCGTTCATTAAGGTGCACTATTTTATTCTGGATTAATTACTCTGGAATAATTTCTCTCAATACTGTACATATCTTTAACTGCAATCAGTAATGGATTAGACTTAAAATGAAACACTAACACCAGAGTTCTAATTTATATGGGAGCAATTAATGCCAAACTGTTAATCCTACCTGAATTCTAGAATCAAAACTGCTCTTGACTGAAGGACTGCCTTATACAATTAGGATGTAGTACTCCAAAGTATTCCATGCCATCACTATTCTTGCATGAATTTGTCTCTAGCCCTCTGCATCTCATATCAATTGTTGTTTTTAACAAAAGCAATCAAGGTTAGCAAAGGTGCAAGAAAAAAATAAGTGCTCAAAGTGTAACAATTCTCTTTTTAGTTCCAATTTATATGACAATTTGTAGGATGCGACAAGTTTGTTACAGGAGTTATCCTTGCTAAGTCTACTAAACATTATTCAGCATTAACAGTGTGCTAGACGTTATACAAAACTGTTAGTTAACAGGCAAACTTGCAGGGTTAGTGTCAATTATGGGAGGACCAAATGTAAGGACACAAGGCAGAGAACATGGTAGCAATTTGAGAAACTGGCTGGAACAAACAGGGTAAAACAAATGAAGTTCTCAGGGTGTATGGCAGCCAGAGACAAAGATACAGACAAAGGTAGGCTCAGGGATACAAAGTCTGCTATGAGGCACAGTTAAGGAGCTCTTTGCAAATCACACCCACTGAGTTTAGAGCAGCCACATCCTTTCAGCTACAGTTGCTGAAAGGATGGGAACACTGAGGGTAGGCCAATCAAATTACTCTCAGCCATTCTTTGAGCTTGGTACAGACTAAGTTTGGAAGCAAGTCCAAGTCCTAAGAAGACTGCACATATGATACTGTTCCTGCTCAGAAGACTTACTATGTACAATAGATTAACAAGACAGAAGCTATGCCATCTTTTTTTTCCTGGAATGAGCCTCTCTGCCGGCAACAGCTGCTTATCAGGTAGAAATTCAACAGGGACAGCCTTCCCAGCCCTTGATGCTCCACAAACATGCACAAACTGTGGGAAGGAAGGGCTGAGTTTTTCACATATTCACATAGGCTGTCACTAAAATAAGCAGCCACAAATCAGGATCATCTGGGTCCTGGCCTATCAGAACAAGAGAAATAAAACAGCTGTTGTCCAGCATCCTGCAGGCACACACACAAACACAATACTGTACAGTAGTACCTCGGGTTACATATGCTTCAGGTTACAGACTCCACTAACCCAGAAATAGTACCTCGGGTTAAGAACTTTGCTTCAGGATGAGAACAGAAATCGTGCTCCGGCGGTGCGGCAGCAGCAGGAGGCCCCATTAGCTAAAGTGGTGCTTCAGGTTAAGAACAGTTTCAGGTGAAGAACGGACCTCCGGAATGAATTAAGTACTTAACCCGAGGTTTGCATGCCCCAGTGAAAGGTGTAGCAGAGCTTTCCCTGGCTTTCAGTGACACACATGCAACTTTGGTGCACAATTCAGCACTGCTATCACACAATTATCCTTTTGGAAAAGGGGGTTGGCAGGAATTCCAATCCATTGGAATAAAGGAAGCTGGTGAACCTAGCTGATTTCAAAGACCCAGTTTTCTTTTTGACACGGAGCATCCTTTTACAGGCAGCATCAGTAGTCACCCCTTAGCAATAAATCAACTCTGGCACTATAAGCCAGCAGAGGAAATGGAATACACATGCAATTGACAAGAACACCAAAGGTCTCCCAAGCACCCAGTAGCCTTCTCTCAGAATCCAACCCAACCAAACAGGACTTCACTGCTGGACTTAAAAATAGGGGATTTAAGTGAATAATATTGGATATGGCCATGCCACACCTGCTTTCATGAACATACACATACTCCCACATGCATTTTCTCAACATGGAATGATTCAGTGGCAGAGAGGAAGGAGAAACAGATACTGAGTCATCTCTGACCCAAGCAAACCTCATTCAGTTAACCTAGTTTCCCTACATGTCCTCTGATAAACAATATGCAATAGCTTTAAGGAGATCCCCCAGGGTTCTACTTGTTGATTGCCTAGTGCTAGGCCCCAGGCCATTGGAGAAGTTTCTAAATTCATAGTTTCAATTATGCCACAAGAACTGATGGCTTTCCTTGGCTGGATGCTGTCCTTAACAGTCATAATTTGGGACCATAACCCCTTTGGTCTTCTTCAGCCCCCCAATTGGGAACAACTGTGACAGCATGTTCATTCACATATTTATGTTCGTTATCACCCATGGTGATGCTTATAGTTAAACATCCACAGTGGATCATTTCACATCAACACAAACAATATTTTCATTGTGGGAGTTATTGTGTTTAGCTGCAAATAATCAGATGATGGTGACACACACACACACACACACACGTGAACCAGCTTCAAGTCCATGTAGAACAATGTTTCAGAAACAAGTGAAAGAATTGTGGAAGCCCTTTTCATGCATGGGAAAATGCAGGCTGCTGGTGTCTGAGACCTCTAATCATTCCCACCCTCTTACTCTTTTTTTAGTCCATCTTGTGCCCCTTTAAAGAAGAATTCTGAGAGTCTTAAAAACTACTCCTGCTCTTCAGAGTACATGTGAGAATTTATATAGCCGGAGCTTAGATGGTACCACCACAATATGATGATTGTGGGCTGCTGATTAGACTGTAGCAAACATTCATTTGGGATGTTCTGAGTTGCTCTTAAACAGAGGTAGTTCTGGCCTGTGTTAATCAGTAACAAATGAAGAAAGAGAAGGGGACTCCAATTTCTCCTATGGTCTGCACATACCTACTCCTAAATCAAAATATGATCCAGATAATCAAAATGGTAGAAAAGAATGAGCATGTTGCTTGGCATTACTGAATTAGATTTTGATTCATTTAGTTACTGTTAAGCAAGCACTGCTGCAGTATAACAGACATTGATAGAGCCATCACTCACGATGGCATGCACATTTTACACACTGTAAATCTGTGTAGGACTTCACATGCTCAAATGGCATGGGAATACAATATGGGAGACATTCACTAGCATAGAACACTGTCTAAGATCATATCCAAACCATATATTTAAAGCACATGGCTTCCTCAAAGAATATTGGGAACTGTAGTTCACCCTTCACAGAGCTACAATTCCCAACACCCTCAAGAAACTATAGATCCCAGTTTTATTTGGGGAAACCATATACTTCAAATGCATGGTGTGGGTGTGACCTCAGGGTCTCCTTTAAGCTCCACCATTTGCTTAAAGCTGCAATTCTGTGCATACTTTCACCCAAATCCAAACAAGCTACCAGAATAATTATGTATGTTTCTTTAGCCCCAATTCCTCCAAAACTTAAAAACTTCCCAAAGCAAACCGTTCTCAAGCAGCACTCGGGCCAATACAAAACACGTCCTTTACCTATCCTTTCCCTCTGTGTGCCATAGGCTTGTCGCCTTTCTTATTAAAGAGCTCTACTAACTTTCAATAGCTGCAGGACAAGCAGTATACAGCTTCTTTCATTGCAGTGACAGAAGTGATGGGGAAGCTATCCCAGTTGAATTTCTACCTGTAACGGAAGCCAGACAGGACTACATCATCCTGGACTACTTAGTTTACTTTTATTAATCCTGTTTCTCTTCCATTTCTTTTCAAATTTATGCTCCCTGAACCGAACGCTACCGTGCCCTCCTGCTTCTCCCAGAACCTCCTGCGAGGATGCAAAGCGGCCTGGCAAATGCCGCCACGTGCGGCTGGAGGCCGGTACTCACGGATGCACTGCAGACGCTTCTTGTACACGCCCCAGATGAATTCCCCGCACAGATCACACCAGGTCGACTGGCTTTGCGCGCAGGGCTTGAAGACATGCCCCTCGCCTAGCTCCTCGGTCAGTTTGGGGTCGCTCTGGCCGCCCAGGAGTCGGATCTGGCGTACGCGGCTCAAGATCTCGGGCACTTTCCCCGGAGAAATCCTCAGGGCGTTGGCCCGCTCCAGCCGGACGGGGCGTTCAGACGTGCCTCGCGGGCCCCGCGTCAGGTCGAGCTGCTTCTCCAGCCTCAAGTTCTTCAGCTCGATCATCTCCTGGTCCATCGGCCGGTTCATGGCCACTACATAGGCTGAGGATGCAAAGCGGGAAAGGGGCCCTGCAAACACATCTCACAAGGGGCCCAGAAACATCCCCGTCTCGCCCGCGTTCCTCGGGGGTCCCTGTGCTGTTCGGAGCAACCCGCACTCCTCTCTCGACCCCTTTCCCAGTCTGTCAAAAGTTCACTTCTTGTCTGTTTTCTCTTCCTCTCCGCCTGTCTTCTCCCCCGCCCCTTTTCACCCCTTAGCTTTAAAGCAGCAGCCAGAAAAAGTCACAGGCGATCTTTGTTGGGAAGATTAGAGCTCAGTAAGAGCCTCCCGCCCCCACGAGCGGGCGGGCAGCTTTCTTGGCTCCACAGCATCAGCCTCCTTTGGTTCTACAATCGTGCTCCATAAGAGAGGAAGCTGGGGAGAGTTGCGTTAGTTTAGGTCCTGCCTCTGAAGTGCTACCAGTTGCTGGCTTGCTCTTTCTTTTTTTGTTGAACAAGCAAGAGGAAAGGTCCCAGCTCCCCTCCCCTTCATGCATTTCCTCCTTACTAGGAGGGCGGGGGGGGGGGGAGAGAAGAGACCAACAGGCGGCGCCTAGTCCTGCACGCCTTGAAGTTGTCGCTCGTCTTGCTTTCCGCCCCCCGCTTCTCCCGCATTAAGGCACCTCCGGAGTAAGACCGAAGAAGCGCAGCAGGTTTGAGGGAAGCGGCAGCCGGACACGCTGCCAACTCCCCGACAGCTGCGCGGCATCATTTCGTGGGACAGGCTGTGTGTGGTTGGGGGGGGGGATATGCAGGGGGAGCCAAAAAGGCGGGAGAGAAAGACACAGCTGTGAGGGAGTGGGGGAGAATTGGCGCGGGAGTTTTAAGACTCCAGAGCATGGGTAGGCAAACTAAGGCCCGGGGGCCGGATCCGGCCCAATTGCCTTTTAAATCCAGCCCGCTGACGGTCCGGGAATCGGCGTGTTTTTATACATGAGTAGAATGTGTCCTTTTATTTAAAATGCATCTCTGGGTTATTTGTGGGCCTGCCTGGTGTTTTTACCTGAGTAGAATATGTGCTTTTATTTAAAATGCAACTCTGGGTTATTTGTGGGGCATAGGAATTCGTCGTCGTCCCCCAAATATAGTCCGGCCCCCCACAAGGTCTGAGGGACAGTGGACCAGCCCCCCCTGCTGCAAAAGTTTGCGGACCCCTGCTCCAGAGAGTCTCCACGCTGAGGGTTTCAGCAAAGCCGTCCCTCATAATCCCAAACGCTGCGTCAGAGAAAAAAAGGAGACCCCTCCAGCGGAGCTCCTGCTCCCCACGGCTCCTTAAGGACCTCGAGCAAATCGCCTCCCCTCCTCGCCCGCTCTGGGTCCTCCGCCTGCGCTCACAGCGAGGTTCCCGGGCTCGCGCTCTGCTTCTGCAGCTGTGTTTCTATAGCGATGCTGCTGCTGCTGCTACTTTTGAAGCGGGCAACCGCAGCGCTTCGAGAGGCCGGCGCCTGACGTCAAAGTCTGGGGAGATGGAGGAGCGCACGGCGGGAGACGGCGCGGCTCCGTCTGAGCGGCAGCAAAGCGCTCACCTACCCTCAAAGGGAGGCTTCTGCGACCGGGGTTAATCTCTTCGGGTTATCAGAAGCTGGCAAGAGCAAAAGGAGCTCTTCCCCAAGGAGTGGCACCCAAGGGCGGCCGTTTGCTAGGGCGTCAAAATAGGGAAGGGGCCTCTGTCACTCAGACAACCACCATTTTCACTAGGCCTGGAACACCAAGAAAGGATGAAAGAATGCTGAATTTGCACATCCCTCCTCTACTAGGTGTGGGCTGCCTTGCCTGAGGGCCCATTAAATCTCGAGGCTGACGCTGTTGCCATTTATTTTTCTGAGGAGGGAATCATAGAATCATAGAGTTGGAAGAGACCACAAGGGCCATCGAGTCCAACCCCCTGCCAAGCAGGAAACACCATCAGAGCACTCCTGACATGGTTGTCAAGCCTCTGCTTAAAGACCTCCAAAGTAGGAGACTCCACCACACTCCTTGGCAGCAAATTCCACTGTCGAACAGCTCTTACTGTGAGGAAGTTCTTCCTAATGTTTAGGTGGGATCTTCTTTCTTGTAGTTTGGATCCATTGCTCCGTGTCCGCTTCTCTGGAGCAGCAGAAAACAACCTTTCTCCCTCTATATGACATCCTTTTATATATTTGAACATGGCTATCATATCACCCCTTAACCTCCTCTTCTCCAGGCTAAACATACCCAGCTCCCTTAGCCATTCCTCATAAGGCATCGTTTCCAGGCCTTTGACCATTTTGGTTGCCCTCCTCTGGACACGTTCCAGTTTGTCAGTGTCCTTCTTGAATTGTGGTGCCCAGAACTGGACACAGTACTCCAGGTGAGGTCTGACCAGAACAGAATACAGTGGCACTATTTCTTCCCTTGATCTAGATCAGTGTTTCCCAACCTTTTTTGGGCAAAGGCACACTTGTTTCATGAAAAAAATCTCGAGGCACACCACCATTACAGCCCCGTGACGTCAGTGCGCAGCGTCACGCCGGGAGGGACGCACGAAAGTGTAAGTTTCAAATTTTTTCCCTCCCCCTTGCCTTCCTTCTGTGCCAAACGCCAAAAAGCCAAGAATCGCGGGACCGCTGGCGGAGGGGGGGAGGGTGAGCGGAGGCAGCGGCGAGCCCCGTTCCTCCCCATCCGCCCCATTCCGTGCAAGGAGCGCAAACAGGTGTGAGAAGGGGGTCAAACCTGCGGGTCGGCGCCGGGGAACCTCCAAGCTTTGGGGGTGGGGGGGGAGGAGGCAGCAAAGCGAGCCAGGAAGGAGAGCGCGGCTTGGCTGGGTGAGCTTTGGCAGGGGCAGGGAATGAAGAGCCGCGAGGCGGGTGCTGCGGACGGAGGCGCTGCCCGCCGAGCTCGCAGGCAGCCAGGCAGGCAGACGGCGAGAGCCCCGTGCTGGGCGGCTTCTCCTTGCCGCCGCCGCCCCGCCTCTCGCCGCCCGACTCGCCCGCCTCCCTCCAGGCAACATCTCGCGGCACACCAGGCAACATCTCGCGGCACACTAGTGTGCCGCGGAACAGTGGTTGAAAAACACTGATCTAGATGCTATACTCCTATTGATGCAGCCCAGAATTGCATTGGCTTTTTTAGCTGCCGCGTCACACTGTTGGCTCATGTCAAGTTTGTGGTCAACCAAGACCAACCAAGGGAGCATGGGTGTAGCCAATTTTTTTGTGGGGGGGGAAAGACTTTTGTTAGGGGGGACAGAACCCACGTGAATGATCTGTTAAGTATTTCTGTTGTTTTTCTTGATCTGGGGGCAAGTGCCCCCCTGCCCCCCCCTATGCTCATGGGACAGAGAATCTTAGACCTTTAAAAAGCTATTTAATCTAATTTTATGAGGGAAAAGGAAAGATTTATCTGTATAGGGATACAAGATTACAATGCACACATTCCATATGCAATAAATACCCCACAATTATTCATTCAATAAGTCTGGTGAGCATGTACCATTTGTTCTTTGAACAGAGTCTATTATTTATCCATTCTAGCTATCTCAAGATATTAAAAATAAGCGATTCCTTTGTTCTTTTACAGAAGGCACTGCAACACATTTCCAGTGCCAAGCAAAACATAGTTTGCAGTTTTAAAAATATGCAACAGACTTAGTTTAAACGAGCTGCTATACCAGCCTTAATGAAATCAAAATGTTAGAGCATTCCCCTCATTCCTGCTGCATAATGTCTCAGCACTAGATCACCTCCTTGAGACCTCTAATTGGTTTGGATATTGCTAAATGTTGGTTCTAACCAAGTAAAGCATAAACTTAGCAAGGAAACCAACTCCTATACTCAGTATACACATCAAGTACTGCTTATACTCGCATTTTTATGAAATCTGTCTGACCAGCCTCCTGTTGGCCTGCATAATTTGCTATTCTTGGCTTAAGTAATTGCTTACCTGTTTCTTCATGTAACTTACTGTGTAAATGTTCACAGCTGTGTTTTCATTATTGCATAATCTAATTTAGAGGGTATTGTTTTTTTGTCCTTGTTTGTGAGGGCCTCCCTACCCACTTACTGCCCCCTCGGACAAACTAACTGTCAACACTTGGATGTTGGTGATGGGGCAAACAGCCACATTCTCAGAGAAGTAGCCACCTGGAAACATTGTGCTTTTGCTGTTCACATTCTACATTCTACAGTTAGGGATCATAAGCAATGCATGGAGATTGTGGACATCATCTGCATTTCCTTCCCCAGTGCTTCCTGCCTGGGAAGTTCCACAGTGTAAACAGAGCCTAATCATTTGTCTTTGCATAACAAAAATGTTTTTTCTTGTTTGTAGTCATAATACTTTGGACTTCCTTAAGTCTTTAGGGTCTAGATATACAACTTCTTGTAAACTTTCTGAAGACAGGACTGCACTGCACCCCACTGTGATGGTCATACTATATCCCTAAGCAAGGTTACTAAGGATGCTGCTGTTTTGTTTTGGGTGAACTAATTCAGTGAGTATCTTCAGCCTGCTTTTAGTGTGATTCTTCACCATTTGTCAGTAAATGATTGATTGATGTACCCCACCCATCTGACTGGATTGCCCCAGCAGCTCTGGTCAGTTTCCAACAAATATAAAAGCAAAATAATAATATCAAATACAAAAAACTTCCCTATACAGGGCTGCCTGCAGATGTCTTCTAAAAGTTGTATAGTTACGGTATTTATCTCCTTTACATCTGATGGGAGGACATTACACAGAGTGGGCGCCACTACCGAGAAGGCACTCTGCCTGGTTCCCGGTAACTTCACTTCTATCAGTGAGGGGACCTCCAGAAGGCCTTCAGAGCTAAATCTCAGTGTCCGGGGTAAACATATTTGCCAAAATGATGCAAGTGAAGGTGGCATTTGTAAAGAAGAATTTACAGTTTCTCATCCACATATGTTCTCAAAGGCTGCCCTTCTCTTCAAAATGATTTGTTCTGGTTTGTTTTGGCTGTGGCAAATGTTTAATAACAACCTCCCTGGCAGTCCCCACATCTGCATTTTCCTTTGGAGGAAATCACAGAATTGGGACAATTAAGTTTTCCACATGACATGGAGTTTCACCAGGTTTATGGCAACACAGAAAGTCCCCAGAACTCAGCTGCTTCCCCACTTTGCTTGTTCATAGTGAGATGTGTGAGTTATATTGTGGAACAGATGGGGAAGGTGAAACAGAGAAAATAATTGGCTTTGTCTTCCTGCTTATTCTGAGAACAGAGTTAAGAGGCCACAGATCTGGGCTGGCATTGCAGACAACCAAACTAGTGGTTGATATTTACTGTGGTCCTTCCCCATTTCATGAAGTACCTCTCCATTAGCATTGCACTGGGCTTCAGATGCATCCAGAACCAGAAGGAACAATCTCCTGTTGAACCTCTGGAGTGCTCAGAAGCAGCAAGGCACCTACATAGCACTGAATGGCTGAAGGGCTGTTGCAGCAATGTACTGCTACCAGGTGTAAATGATGGCATGGCTTTTCCTGAGTGGCCTCTTGATGGATGAAATCACTAGCTGATCTTTATACTACTGGCACAAAGCCCTTGGCAGGTTTCCTGCTGAAGGCTGGCTGCATCGAAAGTCCATAGTAGATTGTTGCTAGTGGTTGCTGTGGAACCATATTGTTTGGTTTGCTTATTTTCCTAAAATCATCTCTCAGTTTGGAATGGAAAAAACAAGTCAATGAGAACATTACAGGCCTCTTGCTTGCTCTAGGGAGCTGGATCTTGAACTTTTGCAAGAAATATCCATGGGAATAAATCCAAAAATATTATTGAAAAGAGTCTAGAAATGGGTCTATTTTTGTCATTTCCTGGGAGTAAACATCTGCCAGAGAAATGTTAAACAGCAGACTTTGTAGTAATTTGGCTGGGTTTTTTTTAACCTTGGAAGATCCAGTCTTTTTCTTGCTACCTCTTATAGTTGGGATTATTTTCTTTTAAAATATCCATCCATCTTTGTCGCTCACATTCAAGCTACGTTTTTTTTGAAGTCCAGAGATCTTCCCATAATCAAAACTGTAATAATAGGCAACTGAATGACTTATGTTACATTGTGTATTAAAATTGCAACTTAAAGTTGTGAACTTAAAAGGAATAGCAATCCTTTTACTACATTGCATAAACATAGGAAATGGATGTAAATCCAATATGCAGATATGTTTTCTCTCCTGAGTTCCCACTTCTGTCATCTTATCAAAATATTTGAGTTTAAATACACCTTCAAGGCTCCAAAATATAAATTTGGGGCCATCCATTAAAGTTGAACGTTTGAAGATTCAGAAAAGACAAACGATAGTATTTATTTGCACAGCCCATAATTAATCTATAAAAATTGCTCCCACTAATAATATAATGGCCATCAAGTTAGATAGCTTTAAAAGTGTATTAGACAAATGCATGGAGGATAATAATAATAATAATAATAATAATAATAATAATAATAATAATAATAAATTTATTATTTATACCCCGCCCATCTGGCTGGGTTTCCCCAGCCACTCTGGGCGGCTTCCAAAAGAATATTAAAATACTATGATACATCAAACATTAAAAGCTTCCCTAAACAGGGCTGCCTTCAGATGTCTTCTAAAAGTCTGGTAGTTGTTGTTCTCTTTGACATCTGGTGGGAGGGCGTTCCACAGGGAGGGCGCCACTACTGAGAAGGCCCTCTGCCTGGTTCCCTGTAACTTGGCTTCTCGCAGTGAGGGAACCGCCAGAAGGCCCTCAGTGCTAGACCTCAGTGTCCGGGTAGAACGATGGAGGTGGAGACGCTCCTTCAGGTATACTGGACCGAGGCCGTTTAGGGCTTTAAAGGTCAGCACCAACACTTTGAATTGTGCTCGGAAACGTACTGGGAGCCAATGTAGGTCTTTCAAGACCGGTGTTATATGGTCTCGGCGGCCGTTCCCAGTCACCAGTCTGGCTGCTGCATTCTGGATTAGTTGTAGTTTCCGGGTCACCTTCAAAGGTAGCCCCACGTAGAGCGCATTGCAGTAGTCCAAGCGGGAGATAACCAGAGCATGCACCACTCTGGCGAAGCAGTCCGCGGGCAGATAGGGTCTCAGCCTACATACCAGATGGAGCTGGTACACAGCTGCCCTGGACACAGATTTAACCTGTGCCTCCATGGACAGCTGGGAGTCCAAAATGACTCCCAGGCTGCGCACCTGGTCCTTCAGGGGCACGGTTACCCCATTCAGGACCAGGGAATCCCCCACACCCGCCCGCCTCCTGTCCCCCAGAAACAGTACTTCTGTCTTGTCAGGATTCAATCTCAATCTGTTTGCCGCCATCCAACCTCCAACCGCCTCCAGACACTCACACAGGACTGTCACCGCCCTCACTGGTTCTGATTTGAAAGAAAGGTAGAGCTGGGTATCATTTGCATACTGATGAACACCCAGCCCAAACCCCCTGATGATCTCTCCCAGCGGCTGCATGTAGATGTTGAAAAGCATGGGGGAGAGGACAGAACCCTGAGGCACCCCACAAGTGAGAGCCCAGGGGTCTGAACACTCATCCCCCACCACCACTTTCTGAACACGGCCCAGGAGGAAGGAGCGGAACCACTGTATGACAGTGCCCCCAGCTCCCAGCCCCTCTAGACGGTCCAGAAGGATGTTATGGTCGATGGTATCAAACGCCGCTGAGAGATCCAGCAGAACTAGGAAACAGCTCTCACCTTTCTCCCTAGCCCGCCGGAGATCATCAACCAGTGCGACCAAGGCAGTTTCAGTCCCGTGATGAGGCCTGAATCCCGATTGGAAGGGATCCAAATGGTCCGCTTCTTCCAGGCATGCCTGGAGTTGTTCAGCAACCACTCGCTCAATCACCTTGCCCAAGAATGGAAGATTTGAGACTGGGCGATAGTTGGCCATCGTGGCCGCATCTAAAGATGGTTTTTTAAGAAGCGGTTTAATAACCGCCTCTTTCAGCGGGTCTGGGAAGGCTCCCTCACGGAGGGAAGCATTCACCACCCCATGAAGCCCATCGCCCAGCCCTTCCCGGCTAGCTTTTATAAGCAGGATGGGCAAGGATCAAGGAGACAGGTGGTTGGTTTCACTCGTCCAAGCAGCCTGTCCACATCCTCGGAGGTAACAGATTGGAATTGATCCCACGCAATTTGACTAGACAGGACTCTAGCACTCTCCCGCCCCGGCCCTGCTCCCACGGTGGCGTCTACCTCTTCCCGAATCTGAGCGACTTTATCTGCAAAAAACTTTGCAAAATCATTGCAGGAGATCATGTGGCCCGTACTGGGCCCCGATGTAGCAGGTGGTTCCGCTAAATTGCGGACCACCTGAAAAAGTCTCCTGCTGCTGTTTTCTGCAGATGCAATAGAGGCGGCGAAGAAAGCCTTCTTCGCCGTCGCTACCGCCACTTGGTAGGCTCGACACTGAGCTCTAACCTGTGTCCGGTCAGCTTCAGAATGGGTCATCCGCCACTGGCGCTCTAGCCGTCTCAACGATTGTTTCATTGCCCTCAGATCCGTGGAAAACCACGGGGCTGTCCGGGCTCCATGCAATCGGAGAGGGCGCTTCGGAGCCAAACAGTCAATAGCCCTGGTTAACTCCACATTCCAGCGGGCCACCAGGGAATCAGCTGAAAGGCCATCAACATGGGATAAAGCATCCCCTACCACTCTCTGGAAACCATTTGGATCCATTAAGTGGCGGGGGCGGACCATCCGAATCGGTCCCACCTCCCTGCAGAGGGGAAGGGTCGCGGAGAAGTCAAGTTGCACCAGGAAGTGGTCTGACCATGGCACTTCTTTCGTTTCGCTTTTACTTAGTGTCAGAACACCAACATCCATGGAGGTAAACACCAGGTCCAAGGCATGTCCGCGGCTATGGGTTGGGCCAAACTTATTCAGGGACAGCCCCATGGAGGCCATGCTTTCCACGAAGTCCCGAGCGGCCCCTTGTAAGGTCGTGTCGGCATGGATATTAAAATCCCCTAGGACAACCAAACTAGGTGTCTCCAGGAGAACATCCGCCACGACCTGAAGCAGCTCGGGCAGGGAATCCTTGGTGCAGCGGGGAGGTCGGTACACCAAAAGGAATCCTGTACTGCCCCTATTGCCTAACTTCCAGAACATGTACTCAGAGAACTGGGTCTTCCCAATAGGACGCCTGGTGCAAACTAATGACTTCCTAAAAATCACTGCAACCAGCCCTCCCCGCCCACAAGGCCTGGGTTGCTGTGCGTAAGAGAAACCTGGTGGACAAGCAGAGGCAAGAACAGTCCCATCTGCTTCATTCAACCAGGTCTCTGTCACACATGCCAGGTCAAATCCTCCATCCATGATCAAGTCATGGATGGCAGTGGTCTTATGAATCATCGACCTGGCATTGCACAGCAGCACCTTCAGGCTATGTGGGTATCCCTTGCTGATTCTAGTATCCGTCCGGACAGGACCAGACCCGGAGGCAGGGATAGTCCTCAGACAACGACTAAACCTGCCTCCTCTGTAATGACATGGTCTGGTCTTAGCGTAACTCCTCCTCCTACCCGTGATCACTGAGATCGGTTGTCCCAGTGCATCCCCCTCTGTGGAACATACCCCAGCCATTTTGTTGGCTGGGACCCACTCCCCGGCAGCCCTGACCCTTCCCCTTAAGAACAAAATAAGACCTTAAAACAATAAAAAACCCCAGAAAACAAAAAACAATACAAATGAAAAACTATAAAAATTACAAATCCATTAAAATCAAACAAATTCCCAACTAAACATCCATCCCACCCCCATCCCCGGATATACAAAAGAATAAAAGGAAAAGGAACATATTAAAAAGAACTCTGCGCCCCTCCGGATCCCCCTGGGCCGCAGCAGCAGTGACAGCAACCGTCCCTGTGAGTCCTTCAGGCCCCGCCCTGGGCCAGGTGGTGAGTGGCAGGAAGGAGCAGGGCCCTCAGACACTCACACAGGAGAATCCTCCTGGGCAGCAGAGCGCAGCAGTCCCTGTGAGTCCTTCAGGCTTTGTTTTGCCTCCAATGCTGGAGGTAGTGTGTCTCTGAACACCATATGCTGGGTATAACAAGCAGGGAGAGTGCTGTTGTACTCAGGTCAGTGCTGCAGGCTTCCTATAGGCAATTGGTGGGCTACTGTGAGAACAGGATGCTTGATCCAGCAAGACTTTTCTTGTGTTCGGACTCCCCAGACAAACTGGGTTGCTAGTAGCTGGATTCACATTGAGGCCTTAATTCCATATGTGAGTGCTACTTTTGTTTATTCAGTCATGGGCAGGGAGATTGCAACTTGAAAATTCAGGGCCAATATGTTAACGTGTTAATTGGCTTACTAATACCAGGATGTCTGTATTATCAACAATTACCACTATCAGTTATGTAACTGATTATGTCACTGTACTTTCTGCCTTTCATGTTTTTCTTACTTCATTGCTTAAAATTCACCTCTGAGCCTTTTGTTTGTATGTACATCATAGATAACACAAACCTTTTCACTTTGAGGAAAAGGTGTACAAATCAACTATGTTGACAGCAGTGATATTGCCACTGTTCCAAGAATAAAAAGTGATATGTGAAATCTCTTGTTATTTCCATTCCAACATCTGCCAAGCCAACCCACTCCCATATCTCAGCTAGGAAGGACCTAGACTTTAAAACATGAACAAAACTGATGAAACATTTCCCCCTCTTGTAGATTGTCTCCTTCCTTCCTTCTAGCTGGTCAATCAGTTAAAAGCTCATTTACAAGACAATAACCTCTGATTTGCTATTCTTTAGTTTCCTAGAACAAGAAATGTTTGCAGGATATGTGATATGGAAGCAAAGCGGAAATTGATAAAGGAATAGATTTATATTATACATAATATTATGTACATGCACATATGCCGCTGCATATTCCCTTGCCAGAAAACAGCACTTGTTGTTTACACAGATGATATCCTCTAAAGACCAGAGATTGTTTCATAATTGTACAATGAGTGGTTATCCTGGTTATTTTAATGTACAAAACCAAGGCCTGGAAAAACAATTAGCCAATTCCCCAAGGTCAAATCTAAAACCTTACAATTACCAAATGAGTACATTCTCCTCTGTTTCTCTGAAGAATGTAGTTGTGTGTGTGTGTGCTTGTGAAGGAAGAGCAGTTGTTCTAGCCTTCTTTTAACTTTACTTTCTCCAGAAGCTGTGACTTTTACCACATACAAAAAGCAGCTGAGTCTTGGACTATAGAATGAAGGGAGGAGTTTAATGGTCAACTACTTTGCTCCCCACTACAGTAAAACACAATCCCACTTCAACTAAAATCTAGAATTAGATAGGAATTTCTAAAGTAAGCCTTAGGTTTAGTAAATGCCTGTGCACAGCCTGCCTAGCTCAAGAAGTAAACCATATTTAAAATGCAAAACTTTACATGTCTGCTCAGAAGTAAGCCTCACTGAGTTCAGTGGTGCTTACTCCCAGCTTAGATGGTCTAGGACTGCAGCCTTATAAAACCAGGGACAGCTGGGATACTTATGGACAGCTAATGGTGAAAACAGTACTAGAAATGTGGGAGATTAAGATATATTATTATTTTTGCAAAAGCTAGCTGAGACACAGCTGGCTCCTGTTTATTTTTGTCACTGGAAGACATCAAAGAAATGTTGAAATAAAAACATTATCATGTTGGTCATAGGTCTGGTTCTTGAACTCATGACTGATTAGAACAATGAACATCAACTTCCATAGTGCCTGGTGTAAAAGAAGTATCTTCTCAGAGATAACAAGTGCTGTAGGAATTTTATAAATCTTGAGCAGCAACCTTTATTATCATTTCAGCTTGATTTTTCCTTACAAGACCAACTATCAAGAAGCATACCTGAATTCATATCATTTATTTATCTGGACTGGATGGCCTAAAATTGGAAAAGGCCATTTAAACGTAATTCTTAGTATATCTTTTAAGTTTAGCTAAACCAGTAATTCACCTCCAATGTTAAACTGCATCTGATAAGCTCAATCTTGTCACTAATAAGCCTTCATTAAAAAAACCCTTTCATCTTCTTTTTGCAGGTACAATTCTCTAGGCAGGATGACTGTGATATAATGAAAACCAGGCAAAATGGGCACTGTGGTCAAGGAACCATGAAATAGCACTTGTTTGCCATATGTGTGTTATACCATGATGCTAGTCTTCATCTTCATGGGCAAAGAGCACAGCTGAATGCACAGAATCAGAGTTAATGACCCAAAATATCATCTAGTCCAACCACTGACCTGAAACTATAAACTCATCAGTCCTTCCCAGACTACAATCCATCTGTAGTCCCAATGTGCTAGAATTATATGTGTGATGTTTGCAGAGCAAGCATGATGCAAGCAAACAGAGCCAAGCCACACACTATGAGGTAAGACAGTGTCCCTAGTCAGTGTATGTGTAATTGCTCTTTCCAAAGAACTGCCAAATGAACAATACAATAAATATATGTATTTTATGCAGATGCCAGCTCATTTTACATATAAGGGTTTGACTGGATCCACTCTTTACACTAAAAGGAATGGGCAGAGGAAGTTTGAAACCCACCCTCTACCACCTTACCTAGCTTTGATCCACTTCCTGAAGCAATTGTCTTCCGGCATGGCTCACCTCTGGTATCAGAACAGGATTAAGGAAAGCTTGTTTAAAGCAATGGAGGGCAGCAAGGTAACACATGGTAGGGGCCATTTCTGCTCCCCACACTGTGTGCTCTTTTTTCTGTAACAATAGGCCCCAGCCACCTTTTTATTTGCATAAAGGACAAACACTTGCACAACTATTCCAGCATGTCTAATTTAGCCCTGAAGCCCCTGGTGAATATAAGCAAAATGGATAAAATGATCAGTTTCCAAGGGGAAAGGACAACAGTGATGGTGGGTATTGATAGGATTCTTTGGCAAGCTCTGAATAACTAACTTTAAATATTGAAAATATCAAAGCCAAGACTTCCTTGATACGTTTAAACAAAACTTTCATTCACTACCTTGGGACTTCTTGCCTGAGGGTATCAATTACACATAGCATCACACTCCCAAATGTTCTCACATGGCAGACATTAGTTTAATTTTTAACAACAAAACAAGGATTAAATAACAGAATCAACTTTCTCAGTAAAGATGTCATGTGTTGTATTCTCAATTCTGAAACCGTGCAGCTCAGCAAAACTGAAATTGTTTAATTAACCACATCCTTTCCCTGTCTCCTCCCTTGGTTTAGCACTCAATGCTTCTGAAGCAACCAGATGGAACAGTTGGTAACACTGCCTGTTGGCCCTCTTCATTCTTTTCGTCCCATAGTACAAAAGACACATATGCTATTTTGAGACTTCAAAATATTTCTAAATGCTGGGATCTTGGTCCATATAGAGTGCAGCTATTAAAGTATTTGACATAAATTGGGATCAAACAACATGTTATATGTAAATGTGTATAACTTAGTCCTTACAAACACTACCCCATGAGGTGAAAGCTACAAGTGGGGGCAGGAATTTTGAACAGGGTATAATATAGAAAAGCACCCATTCTGATCTGTTGCTTCTCATTACCCCCTTCAGAAGCAGCTTCTATCCAAAAACAGCCCTTGGGCTACAGTTTGTATGCAATGTATATTTTGCTAAACAATTAAATTTAGTTGTTTCAAACAAGATGTAGAATGAACTGTCTCTGGACTGAGATTCAAGTATTCAGGATATAGCTATAATTTCAAAACTAAATTAAAATTACTGAGATCTAATAGGAACTTTGTAAATTGTAAGAATGCTCTCTCTCTCTCTCTCTCTGTGAATGTGTCTATACACTCCACAGTGCTGAAAAATGGGTTGAATTTGAACAAGATATTTCATGCTCTTTAGATCGTTTTACTTATCTCTGAAAAGCAGCACAGGGAAGTCTGATCAGGAGAGTATCCAACATTATAGAATGGCATATGAAAAACAATCCAAAAAAGATGAGTGCCTTTTGGGTTTAATGACGATCTTCCATAAAGGCTTAAAAAAATAGGCTCAGGTTTTCATTCTCAAAGCAGGTATATAGGAATCAGTGACTGAATTGGTTCATGGAGAGAAAACAATTTGAGTCAGCTCCATCATTTCTGCTGTTAACTGTAGCAGGGAATCTAGTTAATTTCAGTGCCATGGGACTGGGCAGGCTCCTCATCTAAGCCAGTATGCAAAACGATTCCACAGACTTAAAAATTCTAGATGACAAAGTAAAGAAGCAATTCTAGCACAACTTAAATTCAGCCCTTCCAAATTCCTAGGGAGTCACTCTAGCTCTCTGTCACTAGTACAGGAACAGTCCAATATGCATGCATCACCTTCACAATCCAGGAGACAAGCAGCAGTGGTATTTTAAGATTAAATTGGCATAGGGGACAGAAGCTAAACCAGGGTGTTTCTCTACTCAGTGGGTTCAGTCTTTTCTTGTGCAATCTCTCCTAGTGTACAAGAATTTTGTTCCTCTAGGCTAGGCTGTATTTTTCTGAAAGTTTGTTAAATCTAAGTGGCTTCCTGTGTATGTTGTTAATAGGAGGATATTTTCTAATCTCAAACTCTAAAATTTAGCCTATTTGTCAAAGCAGGAACTGGAGCAAACTCCTCTACCCATCGGAATTACTTGGAAGGAGTTGTCTGCACTTGTACATCTTCCTGCATTTTCTTCAAATTATCAGCCATCAAGTTGCAAGCTTTCTTGTGCTTCTGCCAGTGCTGTACCTGACACTCTCTGCAAAGGGGAGAGTGAAAAAAGAAAGGATTTTAGAAAAAAATAATAGGTAGCTCAGGATTCAGAATGGAATATGGATATATAAATTTGTTAACTGCAAGATTGAAGCCTCCCTGATACCTTTAGCAGCTTGCCATTCTACTTGAGGTACTGCCTCTTGATTTCTATGATCTCCTTTGTGGAATTTTAGTAAATTGAAATGTTCATTATTGTGTTTTGTTATTTTAGTTTTGTTTGTATGGGTATACTAGAATGAATTTAAGAAAAGTGGTGCTGTATATGTCTTAAATCAGCATTTTGCCTCGAGTAACTGTTTATATAATGCAGTGGTTAAAAATCTGTTTTTAAACTGTGATTTGAATGCAGAAGCGGAAACTGTAATTGGTGTTGTATAAACTATATACTGTAACACAAGTTCACTTTGGAGTGGGGCACCAATTTGTGATTTTTACCCACATATTTGAGAGTGGGACACTGATTTGTGCTTTCTTACCCACATATGGATAAACAGGAATTCTGTTATCCCCTATATATCCTTCTGTAGCCAGCACAATGTGTATTTTTGCTTTCCTATATTTTTAAGGAAGTATAGCATTGTGGCTAAAAATACAGGCTTTGATGTGTTTGTTAGTCCTGGATTCAAATCTCTCATCAGCTATAAACTCTCTGGGTAGCCTTAAACAAGCTACTATTGCTCAGCTTCTCATCTTCATATGCAATATGGAAATAATAATACTGCCCATAGCTTACAAGGTTGTTGGGAAAAATGACTTGGATAATATCATGAAAAGTGCTATGGGTTCTTAGAAAAAAGCACTATATAAATTTCAAGTTTTAATATTACTAATAATTCTTCCCCTATTCTGCTTTATGGACAAAACTGGCTGGGGAAAATCCAGTGCAGATTCATAAAGAATAATTTTCTTCATCTGAGCTGTGTTTTCCACTAACCCTTGTTTGGAAATTAAGTGTCAGAGCAATGAGAGGTAACCTTGAAATATGACATTGAGAAAAACATATCTTCTGACTCAGTTAGAAAGCAAAGGGCAGCCTCAGTCTGCACAACTCCTCTTTATAATGGGCATGAATGATACACATGAGAGTTGCTATGGTATATTGCAAGAGGTATGATCAGCCCTATAAGATGTGAGGAATGATTAGCTCATGTCATTTAGGATATGCCTAATCTAATGAGTGTCTTATTGTTAAAGCACTATTAGATGAGAGAGTGGATACAAAATGAGGAACGTCGTAGCATGGATCTGAAATATATTTCATATAATTTCATATATTTCTGTAAGGAAAACAGAACTGAAATGGAGGGATCTTCCTCTAATGGAAGTTTAAGAGTCTGCACTGTGGACTCAGTAGGAGTAGTAAACTATCTCAGAATAGCTTATACAGAGGGCATATCAAATGTCTGCTGAAGAAAGATTGTTTGAGATAGTCAATGTTCCTATTAATAAGATTAATCAAGGCTATAAGAAAAAAGTTTATTTAATTTTGGAACTATGATTTAAATATTGATTAATACTGTGTATTTTTTGCATAAGAAAATGCTTACAAAGGAAGATGCAAATAAGATGCAAAGACTCATACGGAACAGTATAATCACTAAGTTGCAGAGCTCAGGTTGCAGTAATGTTAGTAAATACTACTAGATTTCACAACAAATGAGCCAGAAAAGCAAGATTGTAGTCTAGGTAAAAGCCGGTAAGGTGTCCTATAGTATTCAAAACACAGGCTTTAAAATTAATGGCTTTTGCTCTGAGGAGTATCTCTGAAGCTTTTGCCTACATATGAGCTACCGAAAAAAAGGGCTCAGTATTGCACAGCAACTGTCTTATGTTAGGTGTACTTACCTTTTGCAATACCATTCATTCCGGCAACGAGAGCAGCGTTTTGCTGCCTCAGAGCCACACATCCCACACTTGGGTTTCTCTGGGATCAGGGCTTCCATCACATCCAGGTTGTATGTTTTTGCCCATCTGATTTAAGACAGAAAGCAGGCTTCAGAAATTCCTTCAAGCAACAGCAGATAATTCCAACAGTTACTTAGTCTTTGTCATCTGCTACAGGATAGAGCCTTTACATCTAAGACTGATATAACATTCCGCGGACTGTCAAGTGGTATTGTAAGGTAGCTGATAGCTAGTTGAATTTAGTGCAATATGAGAACAAAAATAAATAAATAAATGGATTCACAATCTTGATTTAAAACAGTGTCATAAACACTTCATACAACTGCAGGCTGGACACAATGACATCACCACATAATGGAAAAGCCTCTTCCCAAAGGCTTCCTTACACCTGGAGTACTGAACTAGAATTCAGACACTAGCAAGTTAGAGATAATTAGAAATACTTAAACACGTTCAGAAATGAAATGAAATAAATTTAGGAAAGTTTGGATGGATCATATTTGTGGACCCATTTCCTAATTCTAAGAAAGCTTTCTTGTGCTTTGGACACTGCTTACTGAAAAAAGGCAATATAAAAGATAACTATAACACAGTCCTAGAGCAACAGTACTTAGATGTGGTGCCTTGGTCCTGTAAGGCAAGTATGTGGCAAGGAGCCAAATCCCTTTGGCAAAAAAACAAATCTGACTCAGAAGTGTTTCACATGATCTGCTATGGCCTGTTAACATGCAAGAGGCTCTTATAGGTTTGAACTCCAGCTGTTTTTGCTTTGGTCTCCTTGGATGATGCACAGCTTAAATTCCTGCTTGGCAACTCCAAAGGCCTGAATACCCACCTGAGGTGGATGTAAGGTCTGAACAGGGACACGGGTGGCACTGTGGTCTAAACCACTGAGCCTCTTGGGCTTGCTGATCAGAAGGTCAGCAGTTCGAATCAGCACAGCGACGGGGTGAGCTTCCGTTGCTTTGTTCTAGCTTCTGCCAACTTAGCAGTTCGAAAACATACCAGTGCAAGTAGATAAAGAGGTACCGCTGTGGCAGGAAGGTAAGTGGCATTTCCGTGTGCTTTGGCTTCCGTCACGGTGTTCCATTACACCAGAAGCGGTTTAGTCATGCTGGCTGCATAACCTGGAAAGTTGTCTGTGGACAAACTGGCTCCTTTGGCCTGAAAGCGAGATGAGTGCCGCACCCCATAGTTGCCTTTGACTGGACTTAAGCGTCCAGGGGTCCTTTACCTTTAAGTTCTGAACAACTCCAAACCGAGCACTCAATCTAAAGGACGCCTTCTTCATGACATTATGTTACATGAATATAAGTTCACGTGTGAAGAGGCCAAAGACTTTCTAATTTTACTATAGGAAGTCAAATTTCATCCGGGGGTTCCTAAACCTAGTTGAATTGGGAAAGCTGAATGTTTGTTATTCAGCATGTGAGCTTTTAGATTCTGTGCATCCAGCTGGCTAAAACAAAGACTCGCCATAACATAAGCTTTGATATAGTATGAATCTGAGCATAGTAAAATTTTACCTGCAAGCCTGGCTTTTCAGTTCCTCCTCTGAAGGGCTAAACATGTTGTTTACCTGGTGCTTGGCAATTGCTTGCCATTTTCCAGAGTTCTTACTGACAATGTTTTCCCATATTACAGGAACCTGTTAGGACAGCGAAAGAAAGAAAGAAAGAAAGAAAGAAAGAAAGAAAGAAAGAAAGAAAGGTGAATCCATCTAAAGCAAGGGATTTGAGAGCAGTAATAATTCCTGAAGCTCAGTAGAGTGCAAGCACATTTGGAAGCGATAAGCATCTATTTATATAAAAGAAAAAAGCAGGATTTCTGTCTAGGTTTAACTGATTAAAGGGAAAGTCTAACAATAGAGTTGAATGGGGAGACTTCTGAAGGAATATTGAACAGTTTTATGTAACAGTGGACAAACGCGAAATAGAAGAAATTTCAGTATAATTCTTTTAAGAAATTGCAGCCTCTTCTAGACAGATTTGAATTAAGCTTAACAGCATGAGCAATTCCTGGCCTGCTTGTCCTCTACCTATTTTTTTTTAATAAAAAAACCTTTCTGTTTGATTATCTCCCAAATCCTTGCTTCCCCATGCTAGAATCCGCTTTACTGCTAGGGCACAACTAGCAATCAGTTTCCTGCATGTTGGTTACATGAACTAGAAATGAGGGAAGTCTTGCTTAGAAAAGAAGCATTGATGGAAAAAACAGACTTGTTCCATTTAGCTATTAAACTCTCTGTGTGTGTATCTGATGTTGTTATTATTTTGGAGGGGAGTGAACCCTGTCTGTCCCACTGACGATTACATATTTATAATATAATTTGTAGTGTTCTGGTCTTCAGAAAATACAATACCAGAACGCTCCAGGATTCAGTAGGAGGCCCCAAATACTATAAGTTGAAGGTGGATATTGAGGCATGAGCCTAGAATGTGGAACTACCGGTAGTAGTTTTCAAAAAATCTGCCACATGGCTAAAAGCTTACTTAAAATAGAACTTTCTGTAATCTGTCAGTTCCCTGAAAAGAAACACCCAGGCGTGGGCTTTCAAATATGAGAGAAAAATCTGGCAAAGGGCAAGTGTGATGAAGTTCAGCTCTACAGGAAAAGCTGATGTTTCAATAGAGTTGATGCCCCTACCGAGTAAAAATAGCAGTGCAGGGACTGAGAGTCAAAGACTGCTCTGTGGAGAGACAAGATGGAAAAAAGCCTCTTCATAATTGCTTGGCATAAAGACAGTGGGTGAGTTCATGGCTCATTGGGAAGTTTGCCTTGCCAGGGTGTGTACAGCATAGCTGTAGTCCCGTCCACCCCCGCCACCACCAAAAGTCTCTCAGAATGCCAATTCTCAGTTACTGGTACCAATGTAAACTAAGAGAAGGGCAGGGCTGTAGCTCATTGGTAGAGCATTTGCTTTGCATGCAGAAGGTCACAGGTTCAACTCCCAGCATCTCCGGCTTTTCTGCCTGAAACCCTGAAGAGCTGCTGCCTATCAGTGCAGACAGCACTGAGCTAAATGGGCCAATGGTGTGACTAAGATAGCTTCCTATGTCCCTAAGAATCAATAGACTAGAGCTGCTCAAGAATTAAGAATTCACACACAAACACACTGGATTCAGCTTTTCTGGGACCCATTGCACACCTTTATATTATTGAGGAGTAACTTCACATGCTTTCATGCTCTCTTTTTCTGTGGCTTTCTCCTAGATTAATTTCCTACATGTTTGCCTATTTAGAATAATGTTACCTATCCATATCCTTGCTTAAGGAATTTCTATGCTCAAAGGCTGTAATTCTGATGATGGTAAACAATCCTGTTCCTAAATTCATAGCTGCTTTTGATATTTTATTGCTCTTAAGTTATCCTTAGAATAAGCTATAATGCCAAATCATCTAATTCCAAAGTTCTCTAAATATGACTTTTTATTTTGCTGCTGTGTGTATAGATGGGTTCTCCTTTGTGCAGCAAACCTTGTCTGAACTGTATGCAGCTAACATAAAACAAAGTTAAGTAGTATAGTTTTTCTTGCATTTCTCTTTTCAGCATAGGAGTTCCACATGACCATGCCTGGGGCTGAACTTTATTATACTGGATTGGTATATTTCACCTAATCAACCTGCAACATACTTTGGGATTGGAAAACGCTACAGTCAAACTTGTTGGAAACCATCAAAACGAAAATATGAAAATACAAACAGTATAGAAGTATGCTGCTAAAGCAAACACAGAAACCTTATATGTTGTGTATTTATCTCCATCCATCAACAAATAACAGTTTTTCTTATTATTCAAAAAGGAAACTCTGAATAATTCCTTTAATAAATCTATCTCTGAGAGAATTATGAAGAGAGCAACAGAGCACATATTGAACAATGTTTTCCACACCTTCCTTGCCACAGATACACAATGATTTACAAGTATTGTGGCATATTTTCCGCTCAAATATGCTGTGGGCATAAATCTGAAATATCAAAGCTGCAAATGCCTTCAAAAATCCAATGATAATGAAGGAAAATTGAAGTGCAAGAATAAAAAAGTTGGCTAGAAGGAGATGGTTTTGGATATACCTGCTCTAATATGAGGTCCTTCTTGGGTGGAACAGGGTCTGTCACAGCAAGATGGCTCAGGAATCTTTGCAGCTCGAGCAGATTGGGGAATTGGTCAATGAGGACATCGGTCAGGAAGGCACGGAGCTAAACAGAGATGATCACAAGATTTAAAAAGTTAAGAATAAGCCATATGCTGAGTAAAAGGTTCTGCATGAACAACTGACACCTCTATACTTTCTCTCTCAGATCTGTCTCAGATCTCAGAGCTGGTTAAGTAAAACAATGCATTTCAAATTACCCAATCTCTACTGCTCAACAAAAAACTGGAAGCAACAATACAAGGAGGCAGAAATTTGCTACACTTGGAACAGCAAGGAAGCCATCGGTTGCAACTATTATAATTACTGCAGAGAAAGATATAAACAAGTAGCCCTCCAGCTCCCATATTAAGCAGGTGTGAGTGAGCCACCAGAAGGCCCTTGGAGCTAGATCTCAGTGTCTAGGCTAAAGGATGGGGGCAGAGACACTCCTTCAGGTATACAGGACTGAGGCCGTTTAGGACTTTAAAAGTCCATACCAATATAATTTCTATACAGAATGCAGTACCAGTGTCCTAAGCAAATTTATCTTCTTACTTTTCAATGGCTTTGATTTTTTGAAAACCACTCTGCCTAAAAAGGCCCTTCCAGTAGCACCTTAAAGACCAACTAAGTTAGTTCTTGGTATGAGCTTTCGTGTGCATGCACACTTCTTCAGATACACATGCACACGAAAGCTCATACCAAGAACTAACTTAGTTGGTCTTTAAGGTGCTACTGGAAGGAATTTTTTTATTTTGACTATGGCAGACCAACACGGCTACCTATCTGTAACTAAAAAGGCCCTGAGAGTGACTTACAGATCACTAAAAAGAAGGAAAATATGTGGGAGGATGAAATAAACTAAGTTACAAGTTTTTCTAATGATCAGCCCGGGTGGAAATGTTCAAGGAAAGAAGGCATCAAAAGTTGCTGGTCTCTCAGCTGCATGGATGGAGTGGCCCTGCATCCTCTGTTGCAGCAGATGGAATGTGATGGAATATTATTATTATTATTAATAAAATTTGTATATCACCCTTCATCCAAAGTTCACAGGGCAGTTCACAAAAGAACCAAAATGATAACACAAAATACATAATAAAACAAAAACAAAGCAATATCCCCACGCCCAACACATGTAAAAGGCCAGAGAATGTGCCTTATTGGCACAAAGCTCATTTATATGAGTAATGTCTTGCAGCCGAAATGCACTTGTTGTTGACTGCTTTCTGGAAAATATGGAAATGGCCGAATAACTAATTTAATTTAAGGCAAATCTATGCATACTTACTCCCAAGTCCCATGGGATCAAATAGAATTTAATTCCAAGTACACATATACAGAATCCCTCTGTAGTGTTGTAACAAATGTTTATGTTGTAGCAAAATTTGCAGTGTTGTAACAAAATTTGTGTGTCACCAAATTCTCAATATTTTTAGATAATAAAGGAATTTAAATTTATCAAACAAAAGCTACCACATACTGTTAGAAGAAAAGGGCATTTTCAATGTTTCCTTTAGAACAAAACATCCCACTCCCAAAATAAATAAGTGTCCCACAGATAAAATTTGTCATCTGTTGACTAATTAATTTAAAATTAACTAATATTAATTTGCCAGTTAGCTCAATTAAGGCTTGCAGGCCCTACTTTACTCCCAGTTGTGATGGATTAGCTGATGAAAAATCAGTAATTTTTAATCCTGGTTCCTGCAACATTGTTTAAAGCTAGAATAGTATATCTGAATATGCCAGACTAAACATTATGAGAATCATGCACTTGTAGTCTGTGTCCTCTGTAGTCCTCTACCTTCAGGAGCTGGCCTTTGTTAAAATCATTGAAGTTGTACTTGCGCTGACATTCTGGGCTAAGGAGCAGGTTATAGAGAGCAATCCAGACTTGCCCATCCAACTTAGTCATCTTTACATGGTCTTCATAGGGCACCTCATACCATGCACCATTCTCATACTTTTTCAGCTTCCCTGGGAAAAATGATAAATAGTGATAATAAAGAAAAGGACATTTTTTTAAATCATAAGTAACATTTAAATATGATAAATATAAATCTAGTAGGCAAAAATCTCCAGGCCAAGATGGATGAAAAGCTGCTTATGCAAATGTATAATTTGCACACTTTCTTATGTCCAGTTTGTTTCTTTATCCCTAGATTTAGTCCTTCAAGGGCATAACGAGCAGGCTGTTTTTCTGGTCCTGCAACCCTATTAGGATAGCAAGAAGCCTCTCTATTAGGGTTCTCTTTTGCAGAACTGAAGCTACAGAATTATGTTTCCTTAACTATTGTTTGCATCTGTCTGTCTCAGGAGACAATGGAAGAGTCAGCCTTCAAGAGTAAAGTTAAACTGTTGGAGAGTTACAAGAGCCTGCCATGGCTGCAGAGACCGATGCAGGAGAGACATATTTTGTTGCAGCTGGGGCAGATGAAGGCATCCGGTTTTGCTGCCACAGGTACACCATGGCATTTCTTCTAAATCAGTGCCCTAGTGGTATTCTTATACATCTCTTGTACATACATGCTTTCTTCTATCATGACTGTGGTCTACTGCCTGGTTAGCTGTATATTCAGATGACAGTCTACTTCTTGGCATGACAGACTGAGGTGCCTGCTCATAAATACACAAGGGTGAGTAGGCACCTGTGAACAGTCATGTTTGTCCTTCACAGTTCTGCTTATCTTTAGAGGTAGAAAAAGCAGTACAGGAACCGAAAGGGACAACAAGAGATAGCTAGGCTCAAATAAAAAGGAAACAAACAAACTAAAACAGAGGGGCTATGGTAAGGATAGTTTTGAATTTCCACAACTGGTTACAGAGCATGGGTTGAGGTGCAGCCTGTACCATATATTAATTACAAAAAATGATGAATCATGCAAAAATTAGTTGAAGACATAGCCATCAGAAGTAATGGATGATAAGCTACAAATACATTTACGGGGCAGAATAGTTATAAAAGGGGAACCCTGAGTTTTATGGAGAAGAGTGTTAGTCTATCCTGATGTTCTAGTCTCAGTTTACAAACAACAGAGAACCCAACCAAGAGGAACCCTTAATACCCAAGGCTATAGGAGATATTATCAAAAGGAACAAGGTCATGTGATTATTTTTTGAAAGGAACAATCCCTAACCCATAACACACACCTTCATCACGGCAGCTCCATGGAGAATGCTCTACCAACTCTACTAAGAGACATGGAAAGTTGTGGGTATTCAGAATTCTTGTCGCAGCACTCACTGGCAAACTGACAAAACATAAGGATATATTGAAGATGCCAGTTTTATGCAATCGAGAAGCTAAGTGTTTTCGTCAAGGTTCACAAAACTAAAATTAATATGAAAAATTTAAGTGACAAAAATTAAGACCTCAGTTGGTAACCATGCTAGGATGCTTACAATGAATCATCAGCAGTGAAGAATACACACCAGCAAGCAGTGCTAAAATCCTATCACCATACTTACAGCAAAACTAATATACTCCAACACTTCAGTGAGTAATACTTCAAGTGATTAACAGCACTACACAATGAGCATATATAAATGTTTACTCCTATTCAGGTAAGGATGTCATCAAGACTTCACTGGTTGTATTCAAAGCAATTTAAGTCAATATTCAACTTAAATCAAAATTCAGCTTCTCATTATATTACAAGTTATGACTAACCCATAGGTACCAACTCCCTGGGGCCCTGGGTGCCCAAGCACCCACAAAATTTGGTGCCAGGGCCATGCACACTGCATGGCACCCACAGCCCTGGGCACCCATGGGGCTAAGGTGGCACTCCTGAACTAACCCATAAATGAACCTTCCATGGGAATATAGAAAATCTTTACCCCTTCTCCCAGGCGTTTACCTCAGTTCTTCCATGAAAACTGAACATACCTCTCTAGTAGACCGGTAATGAAACGGAACACAGAAAGCGCTTTCAGTGAGATCTCAAACTCCATCTCCTCAGCTTGTTTCTTTAGTTCCTGGAAGCAGCAAAATTCACACAAAGAGCTATATCTAAGGCTCAAACACTATAGTGATGCTGCCAGGTGCTGGTGGGGAAATCTGAACCTTTTGAAGTTCTCTCCATATTCAGCAAATGACACTTAGTCATGGCACCATCTCAAGCAGTACCTGGGCCAGAGGTGAAGTTGCAGAGGTGCTGGACCCAGGCCCCAGCAGTGAACTTTAATTCCCTGCATCATAATTCCTAGAGATAACATTCCCTGGCCCCAGTCTTTCTGAAACACTGCTCCATAGTAGCTGCTCCCTCATTCAGGCAATACACCAGACAGGAATCAAGAGAGAAATGTTGGAGTGTTAAGTTTGAGGCTAGAAAACTACATCTTTAAAGCTTTCTACCCCTTGAGGTGGAGCCTAGGATGGGTAGCTAAACACAAGGGGAGGGGGTTAAGGGTTGGGAACCAGGAGCCTGTGGGAACAAGCTGCCTGCACTCTGTCCAGGGTACTAAAGAACCTGTATCTACCGGTAATTGCACCTCTTCTCTGGTCTGGCTTCTTGATACTGCATTGGAAATGTGGCTATTACCTATGCTACATAATCTCAAGCTGGTTCTGCTTCCTTACAACTCTTCAGTGAATACAGCCTTACCAGGACTGGAGAAAATAAAAAAAAATCCTTCCAGTAGCACCTTAAAGACCAACTAAGTTAGTTCTTGGTATGAGCTTTCGTGTGCATGCACACTTCTTCAGATACACTGAAACAGAAGTTGCCAGATCCTTCTATATAGTGAGAAGGTGGGGAGGGGTATTACTCCCCACCTTCTCACTATATAGAAGGATCTGGCAACTTCTGTTTCAGTGTATCTGAAGAAGTGTGCATGCACACGAAAGCTCATACCAAGAACTAACTTAGTTGGTCTTTAAGGTGATACTGGAAGGAATTTTTTTATTTTGACTATGGCAGACCAACACGGCTACCTATCTGTAACAGGACTGGACAGTTTATGAAGTAGTTGTGTCCAAAATCAGAAGGCGAAGGGTTTGCAGGGAGATGACAGCTACAAGGTAAGCTGGTGGAAGGATTGCATATTCCTTTACTTAGTGTCTGAGACACTATTAACTCACAGCAAGTAAAACTCTTGAGTGTTCTGCATTATCTTCCCAAGCTTAATACAATGCTAGACAGGGAGACACAACTGGTCAGACTCTACCATGTCACAAAACAATGATGATGGAAGCATGGAGATAGAGGAAGCTAGCTGAAACTCAACAAGAACAAACTGCATTCCTTCAATGAATAAAGCTTGTTAGACAAGTAGTAAATAAAACTCATTTTCACTTAGAACGTTACCACATGCCTAGTAAAGGGGGAACTCATTATTTAGAATAGCTTTATTACTCAGAACAGTGATTTATGGCCTTTTGGTTCTGAAAAAGTAGTGGGAATAACTGCAGAGAGCAGCTATGGTTATGGAAACTAACAGAGAATGTTTCAGAGCTTTGCAGACATTATTTTTTTCCTGGTCCTACCATGATGCAAACTGAGACCGGCCATTTCAGAAAGGACATTTGTGAGATCAAAGGGTAGCAAATGATCTGTTTTTTAATTAAATATTTTATGGTGTGGAGGCACCACATGAATTTTCCATCTTGGGAATTAAAGGGTGGAATTCCACATTGCCTTATGATGAACATTCAGTTTGTGCAAGCATTTCAGCTTGACACATGGAATGACCCCCCCTCCCCCATGAGCTGTTCTAGTGGTTCTCTGACACCATCCCCCCCCCCCCCCCGGCAAGAGGTATGCAAGGGAGAGGGCTGAAAGCCCCATTGCACAAGCAGAATTCTTTTCACAGGGTTTCCGCTGATGGAGCTGGTTAGGAGAATCGCACCAAAATCCCATCAAAAAGTTTTTCTTTTACCCAAAGAGGCCATCTAGAAGTGGGAGGTTGCAACTTTTACCAACCTGCATTGATGAAGGATTGGCAAGATCCTCTGACTGAAGCTTTTGTTCAACTGGGATTTTCCCACTGGCACTTCGAGCTGCTAATAGGGTCAGCTTCCTATGGCTGTAATCTATCAAGTCCAGAATGGTATCCTCTGCTGATTCACAGATTTCCTGCACAATAATAGAAATGCTAAATTCTGCAGAAAGAATGGAAACAATATTCCAAAATGAAGGCAACTCATCACTTAAAAAGTGGCTTTGGTTGCACTCTAGTGTATAAGTTCTCTACAGTGTGTCTCTGAAAAAACATAGCTGTCAATGAGTTAGGCCTAATTTCCAGTACCTGGATTAAATGAGTTTCTTCCTTATCCAAGATACCTTCTTGCCTGACCATGCATGTCTAATAGCTAGGATAAGAAGCCATTTGGTTTATTCTGTTGGGAGCTAAAATGTTGTTTAGTGAAAAGCAAGAGAATACTGAATTACACTGTTGCAACCAGTTTAGCAAAAGAAATGTACTAGAAGAGAGTCAAAGGGATATTCCACAATAGGTCAGGTAAGAAAAGATAGGATACTTGACTAGGGATGAAGTAAAAAGTCTGGGGCAAATATTTGGTTTCTGAGGGGCACTTGCCTGCACTTCAGATTGGTAGGGGTAAAGGTTGTAATGTCTGGTCCCAGATGGGCCAGTGGAAATTTACTTCTGCCAATCTGGGGAGCAGCAGACCTGCAACGTGAAGTCACATAAAATCTTACACAGATTGGCAAATCAATGACATTGTTACTTGTAGCTCATGCAGAAGCCCTAGGTGACCCTACTCCACTCTAAAATAATCTGTAGTAGAGGAATAAGAAAGAATAAAAAAGCCCAGATCAACAATTATCCCCTGGACCATATTACCACACTGAGAAATCTCCACTTAGTGAATTATCATGATTCATCCGCAGTGACCTAAATTATCATGATGATATTTTTGTCCATAATCTTTGCTCGTAACAGTCTAAATTTGCTGCCTACCTTGTGAAAAAACACTGTCTCCAACAGGTTAATAATTGAAGCTTCATGACGTAGCTGAGGTGGAAGAATAAAGCATAAATTATCAAAATGCCATTTACTGGAGACATTAGTAATGTCAAAAAACAAGAGAATATGTTGTAAGAAATAGAATTCCACTTTTGTGTCATCTTAGTGATGTGAGAACGTAGTCTGTGGGACAATTGCCACATATCAGATTAAGATTTAAAAGATTTAATGTGTGTGTGTGTGTGTGGTGGTGGTGGGGAAACCATCTTTAGAAATTGCAGTTGATTACACTGAACCTTGGCTTGTAGGATTGTTATGATCAGAACAGGGTATTACATACTGAAATAAAAACTGATTTTCTGTATTCAGGATAATAGGTACTAAAGTGAGGTGATACCATCTTGAAAGGGACAATTTATTTTGATGTTTTGGAAGCTCTAGCTTTAACGAAATAATTAGCTTTCTGAGAAATTTAGCTTAAAATTTATTGTACATTAATAGTACATATAATAATAATAATAATAATAATAATAATAATAATAATAATAATTTATTATTTGTACCCCGCCCATCTGGCTGGGTTTCCCCAGCCACTCTGGGCGGCTTCCACAGAAACAAAAAAACACTAAAATATCATACATTAAAAGCTTCCCTGAATAGGGCTGCCTTAAGATGTTTTCTGAATGTCAGGTAGTTGTCCATCACCTTGACATCCGATGGGAGGGCATTCCACAGGGGATCTCCTAATAGTGATAATTCTGGGATGTGTCAGACTAATTTAGCTAGCTGAAGCATCATTGTGTGATACTTTCTTACAGATACAGTGGTGCCTCACAAGACGAAAAGAATCCGTTCTGTGATTCTCTTCGTCTAGCGGTTTTTTCGTCTTGCGAAGCAAGCCCATTGACGGATTAGCGCTATTAGCGGCTTTTAGCGGCTTATCTGCTGATCGGATCAGCTGATAAGCGGCTTAGCAGCTTAGAAAAAGGGGGGGAAAGGGAAAAAAACCAGCAGGAACTCGCAAGACATTGTCGTCTTGCGAAGCAAGCCCATAGGAAATTCATTTTGCGAAGCACCTCCAAAACGGAAAACTCTTTCGTCTAGCGAGTTTTCCGTCTTGTGAGGCATTCGTCTTGCGGGGCACCACTGTATTGTGCAGTATAAGTAGCATAGTATTATGAAATATTCTACCTATAACCCTTTTAAAACTTACCACTAAGTATATGGGAAATGTGCTTTTTGGTCTGAAATCCTCCAGTCTGCAAAGTATAGGGAATACCTTATGCTTCCAGATTTCCACAGTGATTAATTCCTCAATCAGAACTGGGATCTAAACAGGAAAAAACAAATAATCAGGAATGAGTGAGATGTTTCCAGCTTAAATATGAGGTCTGTAAGGCCTGAATCAAACAAGAAAATTTCAGGGCTTGTGATATGTCTCTCTGATGTTCAAACAGCTTACTGCAGGCAGAATAAATTCTCTCACTTTACACACTGCTGTTCACAGGGCAGACAAAAAACCATTAGCTGTGACTATGAAAGAAGGTGCACACAGTCTTTCTTATGGAACACTGAAAGCCAGTGTGGTGTAGCAGTTAGAACTGCCCTGACATATATAAATCTAATAAATAATAATAATTAGTGTCGGACCAGGACCTGGCAGACCACAGTTCAAATCCCCACTCAGCCATGAAGCTCACTGGGTGATCTTGGGCCAGTCATTCACTCTCAGCCTAACCAACCTCACAGGGTTGTTGAAAACATATTTACCTGGCACTAAGTCCCATCTCAAGGGACATGGGTGGCGCTGTGGTCTAAACCACAGAGCCTAGGGCTTGCTGAAGGTTGGTGGTTCAAATCCCTGTGATGGGGTGAGCTCCTGTTGCTCTGTCCCTGCTCCTGCCAACCTAGCAGTTTGAAAGCATGTCCAAGTGCAAGTAGATAAATAGGTACCGCTCCGACGAGAAGGTAAAAGGCATTTCTGTGCCCTGCTCTGGTTCACCAGAAGTGGCTTAGTCATGCTGGCCACATGACCCGGAAGCTGTATGCCGGAGTTGTCCGCAACTGGACCTAATGGTCAGGGGTCCCTTTACCTTTAAGTCCCATCTCAGACTCAACAATTGGTTGTCTGCTCAGTTGTCAATGACTCATGACAGGACCTTGTCATTATTGGTTTCCCCATTTGTGGAATATCCCCCTTAGTGATATGTCTCTCTCTATTGTTATTAACTTTCAGGAATAATTTGAAAACATTCCTATTTACCCAGGCATTTGCCTGCTGAAGAATATGATTCCAGGCAACCATAAGATCACCGAATGAACTAATGCTTTTAACTGTAATAGCTCTTAGAGCATTTTAAACCTGTAACTGCTCTTAGATAGTTTAACTGTAATTGGTTTTTTAAAAAGAATTTTTAGTTGTTTAGAATGTTTTTCATTTAAAATTGTTGATGTGTTTGCCTCCCTGGGCTCCTTTGGGAGGAAGGGCAGGATATAAATTCAATAATTAATTTGTTAAAAATCTCACTTAGGATTGTGGCCTTAGAGTGCATAGTCAAAATCATTAAATGCAGCTTGAGTTAGCTCCTAATACCATAACCACCATCACGTAGTCACAAAGAGTGCTGAAGAAGTAATTTTTTCTACCCTGTCAAGTAAGTTTGGAGAGAAAATATAATAATCATCATTTATGGTTGTGACCACGGTCGGGCTAGTAGTTACGTAATTTATGTGGGATATGTGTATAAACTTGAGTAGCCCTTTGAGCAACCTTACCTAAGTACTAAATAAAACAAAGTTCAACTTTGTTCATGGGAACATAGATTTTGTCAGATACCAATGCTTCTCTTATTGGTCCACAGTTGAATGCATCATACCTTGCCATTGTTCACCAGAAGCTCAGTAAGGAGTTGCTCATGCCCAGCAGAAGCACTCAGTATTGCCTGCATGTTAAGCTTCTCAATGTGCTCATGTTGCCTTATCCACCTAGGAGAGTAGGGTGAGAGTAGTTAGCACCAGTCCCCCATTTCTTCTCTGCAACCACCGCTAACAACAATTTCTTCTGGCTATCAGCCACTCTTTTCATATTTTATTGCACTGGATTATACTTCACAAGTGTATCTGATCTGATGACATCCCTAATTTGAAAATGCTGTTAGCATCCAGTGTCCTCGAAAAGAATTAACTGCCTCTTATCCTTTCACTCCATTGCATCAGTCTTCATCTGATGGGATAGCATGTGCCTCCCCTCTTCTCCCCATCCCAACTTCAGGGCACTTCAGGGTGCAGTGGCGGTTCTACATAGGCAGTGTGGCAGGGGGGTTACGGTGTTGGGAGAAGAGGGTTCAAATCCCCACGCAGCCTTGAAGCTCACTGAGCAACCTCAGCTTCTCTGTCGGCCTAACCTACCTTGCAGGCTTGTTGTGCGGGGTTAAGTGAGGTGGGGGATAACCATGTAGGCCACCTTGAGCTCCTTGGAGAGAAAAGGTGAAATACAAATGCAATAATAAAGAGATAAATAATCTCTTGCTGCCCACGTGGCTCCTGTGCCCATGACTGGATTTCGGTTTGATGAGGCCCTAAGCTACTGAAGGTAATGGTGCCCTTTATATGTCCAGCTGTCCTTTTGTCAACAACAAATTGTCACTGTTTTTTGTGTTGAATATATGCTATATGGTAATTTATGGACCTAATAGGTATCTGAAGCCATTTGCACATATTGCCATGCAATCAGTCCATGCAGAATGTGGGTACCCTAAATATAGAAATGAGCAAACAAGTGATATTTTAGGGAGCATGCTAGCAGGCAGGGCCCATGATTTATATTACAGAAGCCTACACAACACAAAACACTGTTGCTGTATGTAGGTTTTGTTTTATTTGTTTGTTATCTCATATTTTGGAGATGTACATCCAGTGGTTTTTTCCTTTAATTTTTTTGGGGGGCCCAAGAGAGTGGAGCACTAAGCCATAGCTTGTTTAGCATATACAGTACGTAAATCCGGCACTGCCTGTGCCTTTATTTCCCCACCTGTAGCAGGATAACAGGATATAAGGGATCCACAGCTTTTTAAAAACAGCTGGGACAGGCACAAATCCCACAGGTGAAGCGAAGTGCGGTGGCTTTGCCTGTAAGATTCCTGCCTGCCATCCAACTGCTACAGACACTCGTCCCCGCAAAGGGGC
This sequence comes from Podarcis liolepis, assembly GCF_965112155.1. Taxonomy (NCBI): domain Eukaryota; kingdom Metazoa; phylum Chordata; class Lepidosauria; order Squamata; family Lacertidae; genus Podarcis; species Podarcis liolepis. Next base: position 72,098,511 of record NC_139555.1, read on the forward strand.
TCAGCCTCCCTGCTTCGGCCTGCTCGACTCTGAGGCTCCTTCCCACAGCGAGGCGCTATTTCCCACGGACACCCCCTTCCCTCCGGCTCGGCCTCCTCCTCGTACCCGTAGTTTCCGATATCCCGCAGCTGGAAATTCCTTAGCGACTCCACCAACGCTTCGGTTTCGCCGGGCAGCAGGACGGTGGGAAGCGCCTCCTCCATCGTGGCTTCGAGGGAGACGCCAGGCCCCACGCCGTCGCCATGGAAACGAGCGCGGGCTGCCGCTGAAGCAATAGCACCAGCGACCTCTAGTGGAGGGACTTGGCACTGCGGCCCACCGACATATTCCTGCTGCGGATCCATAATGGGCCTCCGCAGTCACTTTCGGACACATCGTTAAGACCACCGCGTTCACGGAAGACCATCTTAGTCGGCCACGAGTGATTGCTAAAGGAGAAAGACAGACCTGGCATCTAACCCTCGTGCCGTGGGAATGCAGTGCCGCAGAAGACAGAATCGGGATTCGATATGACCCCATCAGATTTCTATATGTATGATGATGATGATGATGATGATACTTTTTTAATTATACCTCGCATTTCCCAGTTCAGAAAACCGGGCTCAGGGCGGCTAACAACAAATTTAAAACACTTAATTGATCTAGTTGAGGTTCCTGCATTGCAGGGGGTTGGACTAGATGACCACCGGGATCCCTTCCAACTCCACAATTCTATGATTTTATGAAGTTTCCCCTAACTATTGGCCATGTTGGTTGGGGATTGTGGTAGTTAGGAGTCCAATAACATTTGGAGGGCTGTATGTTCCCTTCCCTACTCTGGTTAGAGGAAACTATACACTGGACAGTGTTGGTCCTAGCCTGAGGAGACCACATTCATATCCCCACTTGGCCATGGCGCTTGATGTGTGATCATTATAAATCTTGCCAGAACTGAATCTGCCCTTCTTCACTCACACCTAAGTTGGGGAGGGAAGGCTAAACCTAATCCATCACATGGACTTCTAGAAAGCAGGTGAGTAGTAGTAATAGCAGCACCAAGACTGAAAGTAAGGCTCTATTTAAAGTATAACTTAGATCCATAACCTTTTTCCTTTCTTAAATATCAGGGAAGGTAAATATGGGAGATGGTTAACAGAATGCCTTCATCAATCATTACCCACAACCATCTTAGAGGCATGGCGGTTGGGTTAAGAGAATTCAGTAAAAGGAATACACTGCTCCAATATCAAAATACACGTCATCTAATAAACCCAGAGGTTTGGGATACACAAGTGGCAAATGATTTAATAAGAAGGGTAATTAAATATTAAATTGGAGACACCCAAGTAACCAAACCATTTCTATTTCATTGCAAGTGTCAAATATTTGTGTCCCCTATCTACTGCTTCTACACTTAAATTCTTAATTGCACAGAAACATGATTTGGTTCCACATTAGCTTTATAAGTTGCCCATTGTTCCTCCTCATTACCAGTAATACACAGGAAGGACTCAAAGCAATTGGGACAGGAACAAGGGTAATGCAATTATAATTATCTTTCTGTTTTATTTGTACAAGTCTGTTACAGAACTTTTTCCTTCAATACTTTACACAAGGAAAGGAATTATGCGATTTCTTGCTACTACAGGATAATACTGCCAGATTAATAACAACCAGCATTTCAGCCTTGTAAACACACATCCATAACGCCATGGGTAGCTGGGAACAGGTTTAAGCAGTCACCTGCCCCACTGCTCAACTTCATAGCATTGCAAAACTTGATTTAATTATTTTTTTAAACGAAAATGGAACTCCCGAAATTTCTTGATATACATCTGTGTGTTTTGCCCAGACAAATATGATATTCGCTAAAATGTGTATCTTCACTAAACAATCCAAAGAAATCCAAGTCCATCCAGCTCACTTGTTCCAGGCACCAATGGTGCATCATGCCACACAAGTTGAGCTATGTTGCTTTTAATGATTTCTGAAGAAATCATGAGCAGTCCCAGGCAGCACAGTAGTAAACAGGACATGATGAATAATCGCCCCCCTTTTTGGAGACTCATTTCCAGCAAACAATTATATTGGGGTCATTCTCCAGCCTTTCATCCAGCTCCCGATAGCTCATCCCTAAGGAGGAAACACAAAATACTGGTGAATGAGGATATAAAGTACTACTAATAGGACTCCATGGTGACAGATATATGAAAGTCCTTTTGAAGGTATGGGACCCCCTATCAGCCACAATTTTTTCAGCTGCCACTGACAGATCCTACTCCAAAACAAAAATCTAAAAGAATTTTGGAGTCAAGCCTGTTGGTAATAGCCTGCGGGAGGCTCTTAAGAGTCCAGTTCATTTACAACACAGCTATGGCAGCCTGATGAGGAATAGTAACTGGGCAAGATTTAGGGGCATTACTATTTCATATGTGTATACATATATACTGTGGGTATCCCTAATTCATTCTTTTGGTACACTCTTTGGTGCACCATGCTCTTTTCATGGTGGTGCCAAATCTGAATTGGAGGCATGCTAAGCGACATTGTTCCAGTTGTTCTACCCCTCATTTGTCTGACCACAGGGAAGAACAAGGAGAGCCTGAATAATCCTTGTCCCAGATGCATGCTGAATAATTTTTGTTCCTGTACCAGATTTGAGTTTGATTTTATTCTGAGAACCCCTTTTAAGCTGCACTGACAACCTCTCAGGGCTATATAAATACTCTAAGTAAATAAATAGTTCTAGGCATGTTGTGAAGCCATGCATTTCAACAGGCTTTTGCAGTGCAAGTTTTATCACTTGGGTGCTTTAGTCACTTTTACTATTGCCTACTTCATTGCTATGTTATGTTGTTTTTTTCTCCGATTTGCTGCTTGGTAGACTGTAAGCTATGTGCAGTTTCACTGCTGGGTGGATAAATATAGACGGATAATTCCTTACCTGTTTTACAGCAGATTTCATCATAGCTATGACAACCTGTGTACAGTCTGGCTGGATGACTTCTTTCATCCCGGGCTACTTTCACAGGATACTTCTGGAGCCGTCGAATAAGGCCCTTCATCAAGCCAAACTGGACGAGCTTCCTGAAAGAGAGAACTAAAACATTCAAGGAAAGGACATAGATTTATTAGATAAATTAAAGTTCTTTATATAGTCAAAGTTTGTGTAAATGGCATGATGTCCAAAACATGAATTCTCTGAGGACTAAACAGGAGTGCTCTCTCTCAGCTCTTTCACAATGGAGTTACTTGTGGTCAAAATTAGAATTAACAAAAATATTAAAGGGATATATTTCAGAAATGAAGAAAAAAATATGCAGATGATACAGTTTAAACTCTTAACAGTACTCATGGATTTGCGTCTAATAGGCAAACAAACCTGTTTGCGATTTAGGCATTAAAGTAACAGAGCAGATGCAATATTTATATCAGAAAACGTATTAAGCCCTATTTAAAGAATGTAAAACTTTGCTGTTAGGATGGCAAAAATTATATTTGTTCTTTTCAAGAACAATCCCTATGATCTCTGCAGGAGATCTAGAAAAGTCTCCGAGAATGAGTAAGTGGCTCATTCTGTTACTTGCTATAGTGAGCATTACTTTTTGTATTTTTGTAATTGGCAGAGTAAGCAGTGTTCTGATTATAGTGGAAAAGGTGAGGGTGCTTAAGGTATTTCATGAGCCCTACCCTCTGATTCTTTCCAATTTTATCCAAATCATGGTCTCCTCTTTTAGCCATCTGAAAACAGTAGCTAAGGAGGGTACAGCAAGGTAGTATGACTTGAAGAGTCATTCCTATGTGTGAAAATAATATAAAACAAGCCAGCCTCCAACCTTTCATCCACTCTCTGGAGCTGTAGGGTGTAGCGGCAAATGAGGTCTCGTACAGTTGTGCCAGGGCTCAGCCCACAGTAGAGCTGGAAAATGTCTCTCAAACTGGCTCGCTTGTGACCTATCCAAAAATTATACAAGAAAATGTATTGAAACATCTGGTGATCACACTTAAGTATATCCTAATTAAATACACCCAGCTAAATGTATTTCAAATATCATTTGCAACTGGAGGACACTCATGATCAATATATACCAATATATGACAAAAAGCATAACAGAAAATATGAAATGTACTAAGTGAAGCCAAATAACTACAGGGGCTACAAATAACCCACAAAATATCCAGCCAGGACGGATGCAAATTCATAAATGCTGCCAAATGTAGTCTACTGAACTGCCAGTGTTAACAATTAAATAGATCTATATAGCAGAACATCTCAGGAAGGGGCCTCGTTGTACAAATAAGTGTTTCTTTATGCTAAAGTGCCAGAAGTATATTAACAGAAGAAAGAGCTGGGATGCTGCTGGATGAGGATAACTACAAGATTGTGACTGATAACTCCAGACTACAGAAATCCTTATGCACTTCCATACCTGGTTTTGTGACATAAGAGAGGCATTCATCTTGAAGACATTTGTCATCCACCAGATCCTGGACTTTAGGTGTGGTACAATATACATTTGAGTACTGAGGAAGAAAGTGAGAAATCTCAGTACTTAAATCATTTCGGTTCCCATTGGAATTCATAACGATTGCTTGACAAACCCATCCCATCAGTAGTACACAGTGTCAAATAATGAACATGCCTGGGCTGAAGGATGTGAAAATTAAGATTACTTAGGAAAATTGCATAAAGCAAACAAGGGAAACTTTCTAATGCAGAATAGGCTATACAGTGGAACCTCTACTCACGTCCACAATCCGTTCCGAAGGCCTGTCCTTATGGTGAAATGGGGCGCCGTTGTGCGCAGGCGCGGGCGGCGATTGCCCACTTCTGCACATGCACGAATGGCAATCACCGCTCCTGCACATGCGTGGACAGCAGCAAACTTGCCGGTTACTTCCGGGTTTGCCGTGGTTGCAACTTGGAACGTCTGCGAGTGGAGGCGGTTGTAAGTAGAGGTTCTACTGTATGTGCATTTATGAACTAGACATCCCATTGCTTAAAATCAACTCAATCACTTACCCATTAAACTCACCTGAAGTATGGAAACTAGAGTCACTACTCCATAGTATCTGAAAAACATGACAGCCATTAGAAATAAACCCATGCTAAAACTTCATGCACCAAAAGAGTGCAAAAGTATACAGTAGTGCAAATAATATACTTGATATAATTTCCATACAGATCCTATAGTAATACTGAAGACATTAGGACAGGATAGACGCTTAACATGCAGGAAATGTGTTAGCTTTAGCTAACATAGTGTTAAGTGCATCCTGCAAAATTTCTGTAACCCTAAAAATAACACTTACTTTCTAAGACAGGCACTGGGATTTCTGCTTGGCTGGTATTCACTATGCTTCTTTACATGAAAGACACGCCCCCATCACAGACAAGAGCGGGAAAGGCACAAGTTTGCACAGTGCAGTCACAAGTAGTGACTTGCATGTGTGAAAAATATTTGTGAGACTCCAAAATATGTGTGACTCTAAATGCTGCACCCTAAAGGACATCAGTTCATTATCTAAAGTTAATTGACACCAGGCACAGGATTCTTCAAATTTCCACATTTTACACTTCATGCCTACACACACACACACACTTTTCAAGTTCGGAGTAAAACATTTAGTGTCTAGTTTAGCTCTGAATCCAGGCTTTGTTTGTTTGACTTTTTGCTTTGGATGATTGTGCTTGAATTGCAGACAAAGTAAAAGGTGGTAGAGCAAAGAGAGAGCTAAAAGAAGTGGAGGACAGGAAAACAACAGGGTTGAAATCTACTGAATCTAAAAATCCCAACTGGTTTGCAATCAAGCTAATGCCCTGTTTTCCCTTTGGCACCTGGTACTTACAAGAGGTTCTGGACAGCAATTCGAACCAAATTGAGCTCCACGTCTGCCTCAGCTGAGATTTTCTGAACATGCCGAAAACCATCAATGTATGGCAAGATCTTTGAAGAGAGCATATGCATATAATGCAAGGCTAAGCAGGGATGTACATGCACAAGCACACTTTTCACACAACTAGGAAGACAAGGCTGGATCATCTCAGAATTGACATGAATGTAGAAGGCTCAAGTGACATCTGAACTCAAAAAATCTTCACTTTCAGTATCCAGGTCAGAACCAGGGAAAGCAGTAAGGTAACAGTATTAAACGTGTGTGAACATTAAGTATTTAAGAATGTTTGCCTGCATCTCATTACCCCTTTTCCTTTATAAACCAGCATTTCCCAAACTTTATTGACACCATGATGAGCTTATAAAGTTGTCACTGACCTCAACCCAAATTCTTAGGAATGTACGTGAAATAGCAATACATAATCAACATTTGTTAATCATAAGTCACCACTACTAGGAATAAAAAAACAAAAACAAATCTCTGATTAAATACAGAGATTCCTCACTGGCAAGGGAGGTGCACTCTGTACATGCCCATGCCCTTTACTTCTGAATCTTAAGAGTTCTTAATTATTCCCCTCCCCACTATACCTCAAACTTCTTTTTGACCCCTAGGTCTTCATTCATCCCCTGCACATCAACCATGGGGTAATGCTGCTTTAAACTGACCAAAGGTAAAGGTAAAGATAAAGGACCCCGACAGTTAAGTCCAGTCACAGATGAATCTCGGGTTACGGAGCTCATCTCACTTTACAGGCCAAGGGAGCTGGCATTTGTCCACAGGCAGTTTTTCTGGGTCATGTGTCCAGCATGACTAAGCCGCTTCCGGCGCCACGGGACACCAAAACCAGAGCAGCGCACGGAAACGCCGTTTACCTTACTGCCGGAGCGGTACGTATTTATCTACTTGCACTTTTTGGTGTGCTTTCGAACTGCTAGGTTGGCAGGAGCAGGGACCGAGCAATGGGAGCTCACCCCGTCGTGGGGATTTGAACCACTGACCTTCTGATCAGCAAGCCCAAGAGGCTCAGTGGTTTAGACCACAACGCCACTCGCGTCCCCTTAGAGGACTTTTTCCTAAGGTGTACTATACGAGAGAAGTGCGTTCCTGTCCACCCTCCAGGCAACATGACAAAAGGAAGCAATTATTAAAGTAGAAGTAACACAAACCCAACTATACAAGTTCATTTCAGCAGTATTTGAAGTCATCTGTGACTAGTGTTTCAGATTCTACAAAGTTTGATATTGGAGGCTCCTCTCATTGTTAAATTCTGGGGAATAACCTTCTCATGTGTACCATTCAGTGCTCATTGAGAAAAATGAATAAGTAAGTATAAGAGTAACAAGTTAAAGGGAAAGAAAAACAGGCACACCTTACAGAAACACATTTCTTCTCAGAAGACTTGCACAGGATCAGGCTGCCTAAAAATCACATATTTCTTGTGATAATTTGCTGATTGACTTTAATGGCCAGCCTCTCCCACAAAATTCTATGGCCAGGCAAGGTTAATTAGCTGGGGTGGGGACGGGGACTGTGAAGATGCCTTTGCTACCATCACACTACTGTATTAAACAAGACAATTGTGGGTACCAACCTGCTGAGTGGTGAGATCCCACTGGGAATTGAAGAAGTCATCCTTGTCTTGGGTGAAGACAGGAACGTCATATTCCTGCACAATGGGGGGATCTGGGCGTTGCTCAATCACTTTCAGGTGAATGGTGTTTGATTCATCTGTATGAAGGAGCAAAAGAGGACAGAGCTAGGGACTTCTGAAGATGTTTTGCTGCCTGAAGCAAAGTACAAAATGGTTCCACCCACCCCAATCTATGTACAGAAGTTCATTGAGCTGGCAGCTGAATCTTAACACTGGTTGACAGGACAGCTGCAATTGGAACACATGGACCTCTGCACTGCACTCTGATGCTGTGACTTTTTAAATATAGCACAACTGGGGTGGTTCTACCCTGAGAGCATACAAATTAGAACAATGTTCCTGAGCCACTCCCGGCTCTTTTGGGATGATGGCAGAATATAAGTTTAATGAAATAAATGATTAAGAAATGTAAACCAAAACATCTTAGCTAAATCTTTTGAAGTCTGAACTTGAGTTTGTTGCTTGGTTCCCAACTGCAAAGTCATCAGATGGTGGGAACAAAAGGGTCCCTAGAAGCAGACAGGATTGCATGCCTGAAACAGGAAGCGGGAGCCTGATGAAATTAGAACAATGAGCTAATCCAGATTAATTGAACAATGACAACCAACAACTTCTCTTTTTTTGCACTCTTGGTCATGAGAGCCAGACAACAGCTGACAGGAAAATAAAGGCGTCTGAACATCAGAAATAATTAATCTATGACAGGAAGAACTTGCTTGAAAGTCCAACTTTTAATGGACATTTCTGCCATTCTCTTGAAGCTAACAAAAACTAAACTCAAGGGAATCAATATAGGATTTAATATTCATATACCACCCTTTCCTGAAATACACCACATTCTACAGCAACTGGACTACTTCTATCTTTCAATAACTGGAGGAAAAAAGAGAGAGAGCAACACAACTCTAAGTGCTCTCCTGCTCTGAAAGTGCCACACTTCCATCTTTCCCTGCATTTCCTCCAAGAATCACTTGCAAGCTTGCAACTTAACATGCAATTTGAAAAGGAGCATTTGCTGCTACTTTTTTGTTGACAGTTACCTATAGGAAGAGTGCATTTGCCAGTGGCATTTAGTTCCTCAAGTAGGATGGTCATGATGGGTATCAACTTCTGTTTGCTCTCATCAGTGGAAATGAAGCCACTCTCAAGCTAGGAAAGAGCAAAGTCGATGATTAGCCCCAACCAAAATGCAACTTTAAATATACCAAGAGAAGCAGAGGTAGTAGTTTGTGCTGAAAGTATCCCATACTAAATAAAAATATTTCATGGGGAATGTGCATGTATATATGTGTGTGTATGTAAACAAACACACCCCCACACACCTTTTTATACAATAATGGGAGAAACTTCCCCATTAGTGCAACTGCAGGATAGGTAACAATCCTGCAGCAGTTGTGTGATATTGGTATAAACTTAACAAAGTGGTACAAATGTAATAAGGTGGATAGGAAGATATTCCTGCTTCTAAAGCAGCAGCCCTGAAACAAGAGAAAAGGCTATATGCTTCTTGAAGCAAACAGGCAAATAAACAGGAGATGTGTGCTTTTGAGACTGGTGGCAAGGGAGAAAGTATGTATCATTGAAATTTTTTTTAATTAGAAAAGAACATCAACATGGTAGAACACTGTTGCAAGGAATTAGATAATTGCACAATTTCTTCTCAGAAGATGACAGAAATACTCTTGTGGTAAAGTAGGTAAATATTCACACTTTACCAACCTTAAAGATGATATATAAACTCTTCAAAAGCAACTGCACAGTACCCTAAGAAAGAACAGGGAGAGTGCTCTGCCAGGTCATCAGTGATGTCACAGGTACTCTCCAACAGGTATCTGTGACAGTCACACACATCTATCATAGTAGCACTGGTTGCACGTTTGGGTGGTCCATTTCAGAGTTCAGCAGGTGCAATTCAACAGAAAAAGAAAGAAAACACAACAATAAAACAAAGCAGAGGACACTTTAAATTAAGCTTTCATGTTGCTAAAATATGTGATCTGTACATCCTCTTGTGGAATGGCATATTTGTGTCATGTCTAACCTCTAGAGTGGTAAGATAACCTGCCAGTTTCTTCACTATAGGCTCCAGTGCACAAGTCTTAGCTCTAGCATCACAAACGAAGCCAAGGTTGAAGAGCAAGGCATTCCGGCTGTACTTCTTATGCTCAATGCAAACTGGACAACCAATTAGCTTTTTCCCCATAGCTGTACTGTTGGAAAGAGAGAGAATGTATTTTAATGTTATTGAATATAATATTTTTGTGCTACTTTGGCACAGATGGGCATGATTAAAGGGTAAGGGTGGTCTACAAGACTCATGTGGATTTTTTCTACTTACACAGTGATGAGCTTGTTTTGCAGTTCTGGTTTGGTGATGATATAGACCTGAACTGTATCAAAGAGCTCTCGGGAAATGAAATCCTCTGGTACCTGCAGGGTCAGAAATTAAATCTGCAGATCAGTAGTCGCAAGATGAGATCTATGGACTCCTTTGAAACCTATCTAAACATATTTTTATAAATCAGTTTTCCACTGTCAAGGAAGCACTATGCTGCAGAGAGCGACCCCAGAGAATAGCTGCCACTCAGAGTAGACAGTACTGGGCTCAATGGACAAATAATCCAACATAGCATAAGGCAGCTTTCTGAATGTCCCACAACTATATACTGACCAGTTTCTTTATACCATGATGTCTGGTACCACTAACCTGATATGTTATCTTAGGCCCAAGTGTTGGGTGGAATTCACTGAAAAAGATACACTCAATTCTGCTGCTGACTTCCATAGCGGTAACTGCAAGAGATCAAGTATACACAACTGATGATACTCCCAAGTAAATACCTCATAATTTTAAGAACTGTTATTTGTAATAGGGAGGGAACTCCACAAATCCAGAAAGATGACAGGAAGGGCACGACTTCTTGTAGCTGTTAACCATGTCTCCCTCAGTTATGTACAACATCCCATCATATAGCTCTTATAAGTCTCTGAGGACTTTTATTCATGTTTAAGTTATGCAAGCTTTTCCACATATAAAGGAGCAGTGACAATCAGTGTGATTTCCTGCTGCAGCTAAACTCTCCTTTCCCTCTCCCCTCAGTTCAGGAGGGCTTCCCTGGCTCAGCTCAGGCTGAGCTTTGAACCCCTCACTCTCCTTAGCTCAGTTTTCCTTCTAAATTGTTACACTTCCGGCTGGCAAAAGACACTGGGGGAAAATTGTTCCTGTGTAGGAAACTCCAGGTTCATTGGTAAGTGGGCAGACAAGTAAGAGCTACACTCGCACACACATTTCCCCAGGGAACTCTGCACAAACGGGCGAAACAGCCTGCAAGCGCCCCCTCCCTCCTCCCCAAGTGAACGAAGAACAGCACTGAAGGAAAGGCGCACTCACCGGCGACCGAGAGAAGAGAGCAGCAAGAGCACGCATGCGCACACTATAGTCCCGCGTATGGTCAGAGTCGGGGAGAACGCTTGGCTTTTCTACGCAGGCGCAAAACATCTGGGCGCACAGGCGCGCGCGCGAGAGAGATAGACTAACGTTATGGCGCATGCGCATGCCATCACCGTTTTATCTGGCCTAGTGGCGAGACTGCTGTCCCGGAGATGCGCGCACATAGATTTCTCTGACTCCCGATAAAACGAATGGCAATTCCAAACAAAGGAGCCGTCGAGGAGAACTTGCCCAGGTGGTCACGTGTCTTATCAGGTTGAAGGCTTCATTTGACAGAACTTCGCCCGTGATGGACAGCGAGGCTCAGCCTCTCAGATGCGGAGGATGACAGTCAGGGTAGGCGGGCCCTAGAAGGCCAGTCTCGGCCTTGCCCAATCAGCAGGTGGCGCTTGCTTCCTCTGCTTCTATCGGAGTTCCTGCTCCCTTGCGATGCGGATCATCCGCGAGCAGGTAGGTGAAATCCGCGCTCCCCGGGATCTACTGTTGGATACGGGTGTGTGTGTGTTTGGACTAAGGAACTCGGTGTGTATGCGAACCCAAGGTGGGCGGCGGCGTGGGTCGAGATCTGCCCCCTTCTGCACAGCTGTCGTGGGTGGGGCTGTTCCTGTGACTTGAAGCCTTGCTGGTGATGCCTTTGTGTGACCCGCATCTTCGATCTTGGCAAATCGGCACCTGAAACCCAGAAATCCCAGGGTGGGTAGTGGCGCCCACCCTGTGGAACGCCCTCCCATCAGATGTCAAAGAGATAAATAATTACCTGACATTCAGAAGACATCTTAAGGCAGCCCTGTTCAGGGAAGTTTTTAATATGTAACGCTGTACTGTTTTTAACACTGATTGGGAGCCGCCCAGAGTGGCTGGGGAAACTCAGCCAGATGGGCGGGGTATAAATAATAAATTATTATTATTATTATTATTATTATTATTATTATTATTTTATTATTATCTCCTGCTCCTCAAAATCTCGCTTTCTGAAGAGTTAGGAGGAGGGGCGGGTGCCTTATCCGAGGAGAATGTGCTTTTGGATTAGGGAAGATTGGGTCCTCCCAATGACTATCGAATATATAAATATGTATATAAGCATATATGATATACAATATACCGTATATTAAACGGGGGTCTGAAGGGTCTGTGGGTGTTCCCCCCACCCCTGTAATTTGGCAGACTGGGTATCCTCCCTCCGCAAATGAATAGGGTGGGGGAAGAATCATGAAGCACGCTAAATCTCGCTCTGCCATTCATAGTGCACAGAAAGAGATCCGGATCAGACTCTGCAATAACAGGTTGCTGAGGGGAGATGAATGAGCAATGGCGACTCTACCACATTTTCATACTTAAGACAACAGGATCAGTGTCCTGACACAACATCTGATCTGTGGCAGCAGGTTTAAAAGAAAGGGATGCTGGTGAGAGTGAATATACTGTATTTTCCTCCTGAAGTGGGCTGTGGTTTAATTACTGCTTAAATAAAATACACTAAATTGGATAAGCACAAATGCCATCCGGTTATAAGATCAAGCATAGAGGTGGTAATTTCACTGTTTATGGCTTCCTGGGTTTGAACACTTATTCATACTACTTTGGAAACTACTGAATGAGCTCTCTCTCTCTCTTTTACTCTTTTAAAAGGGAGTGTTCACTCTGACTGACAATATAATTCTCTGTTTGAAAAGAAGTGAATGCATCTCTCATTTGCCTGTGGTCCCTTTGAGTTTAATTTCGGTGTCAATCTCATTTCTTTGTTAATCCTGGGGTGAAACGAGGCTTTATTTCACCCGGGTCAAAGACCCAGTTTGGCAGCCCTCCACATGCATTTGCACACACAGGCTAGGAGCCTCAATGGTGCCACTCTGGAGACACTACTGGGGCAACCCCCCCCCCAATACGTTAACCCTGGTTAACCCTATGATGTCATTCCAGTAAGAAGGTGGATCTGTAGAGGGTGCAAAGGAGAGATTACCAGGGCTTGGACCTTGCTTCAGCTCTCCACTCAGGGTTGCTTCATCTGGGACAAAATTCATGTAGAGAAAGCAGTGCAACCCATGTGTACATAAGATGTTTGCAGTTCTCTTGTATTGCCACATTAAAAAAATATCTGGAACCCCCCCCCCCATTCCGCCACAGGTTTCTGGTGTGTTTAATCAATAATAACTTGGATTAATCAATGATAATCCAGGAAGCAGAATAGGACTATAGTTTACGTATTAAGCTTTGCATGAACCAGGGAGAATCTGTTAGGTGTTTCAGTTGGTGCTGGTGGCTAAATATTTGTTCAAGAGCTCTAACCTTAATTCGGGAATTCCATGAGGAATGTAAAGAAAAATGTGGTTATGCCTTAGCCTGCCAAATGCCTCCACGTTTCAATAACATTACTCCATGGAGCTGCAGTATCAATACTTGCTGTCATAAAATGAAACATGTCTGTGACTCAACAGGCTTTCTTAGCAAACCAGTAATAAGAGTGGTGTAACTCTTGTAGTGCTTTATACTGGCTTTGTAGTTTGCCAGTGTGTCCTAGTTTCTCCCTGGTGAAAGGCGTCTGCCCTGCTGCAACCATGGGAGTGGGAGACTTTTTTTCTACTGCACTAATTCTGGTGAGAAGATGTGCTAAGACAGCACATTTTGTGTACATGCCAGGCAGAATGTGGCATGGGCAAATGTTTCCCTTTAGTACCACACTGTCACAGGTATTGCAGTTACAATGAGGGAGGGAGAAAAAAGAATGGGCATGATGAAGGGGAGAGTTCAGCTGACTTCCTGAAATAGCCCATTGCTATTGCTAATAAATTAAGCAGATGGTGGGGAACAAAGTCTTCTTTTGCAAGCCAGGATTTTTCTTTAGTCTGCCCTTAAGATTCACCAGTGAAAGTTATTGCTGGGCCTTGTGCCATCTTATGACAGATTTTTTGGTGTTAATAGCTTTGCCTGTCTTTTTCTCAGATAACTAACAGAAGTATGAGAAGTATGTTTTCCCCATCAGCACAATAACATTCTATAGTTTCCCCCTCATGTGCTGGGGAAGCTGGTACATGCTGCATACAGAAAAAGGAAGCTGGTAACTGGTGAAGGGTGGAAGGTCAAGATCCTGTCAACTGTGCTGGAGAAGACATGGCTCTGACTGTTGAAACAGAATCGCGAATATACCACTCTCTCAGAGCTGTCTTTGGTGCTACTGCGCACCTTGCCTCACTTGGATTTACCATCTTCGTAGCTGTGGTGGCTAGACCTGGATCAAGTAAGTAGGATGCAATGATAGGTGCATTGTTAAATGTGCTCCAATACCTGTGCATAGGTTTGATTAAAAATTAAGACGTGGGCAGATATACACTCAGTCAAAATTCTGTCTTGAGTGTGAGTAAAGGATGTTAGTCATTTGAAAGTAAGACTTATAGTCCAGCACTTTGTAGAACTGATTTCAGGTGGTTTAGGCCTCACTCTTCATATAGCCAACATGATAGGCTTCTGAATCATCTAAGCTTTCTAGGGCGCTTCTGCTCTTAAATATAATTGTTTTACAGGGCCTAAACTGATAGAAATAGCTTCTGCCTGACATAACACATAGGATGGTGTCTCAGTCCTGCAAGAAACCTGTGCATGCTCCTGATGCACATTTTAATGTTCATCCCCTTCATGGTGTTTTTCCAAACCTTATGTGAATTAGGAGGACCATCCACATGAAGTTTACATGTCTGTGACTACAGTCTTTGATTATTGCCTGGAGAGAGTTTGGCCGGTGCACTTTACTGACGAATAGTGTAGCATTTCTGTTTTTCCATTACAAAATGCAACACATGAGCTCTGTCACAGTAAACCAATCCTTTGCAACATCTCCTGTTACTAACTTTGCACTCCTAGATGTTTTATGAGAATAAACTTTGAGCCTCTCTCTGTTAAATGAGTCTTCTAATGAAATATGATCCTTTAACATAACAAAAGCTTTAGACAAGATCACTAGGCCCATTTTCAGTGATGCCTTAGGTATTTTGGCATAGGGCACTGCATTCCCATTTGCAGTCTCAGCAAAGCACATGCGTTGAACCAAAGGTGAGACTGCGAACGCCATCTTGGTAGTCAAGATGACCCTGAAACTAATTGGTAGTTGTTGCAACAATGAGCTCACCTATATATGCACTTGCTTTGTTACAGACTAATTGGATTGCTTTGATGCTATGCTTATCTGTGGGGCCTGGGATACTGGGTTCTTGGCCCACAGAGGGGAACTATCTGTAAGCCTTAGATCAGGCTTCCTCAAACTCGGCCCTCCAGCTGTTTTTGACCTACAACTCCCATGATCCCTAGCTAGCAGGACCAGTGGTCAGGGATGATGGGAATTGTAGTCTCCAAACATCTGGAGGGCCGAGTTTGAGGAAGCCTGCCTTAGATAGTTTCCAGCTATGTCCTCACATGGATTGATGAGAAGTTCTGGTCAAACAAAAGTATGCCGTCTTTTGTATAAGTAATGCTTAACTTACTAGCACTTTGTGGACAAGTCATGATTGCTTCCTGCTGTGGTGTTCCCCCCATGTCTTGTAATGGCAGTGGGGCTTTGCAGGCTGTGTTGTAAGTTTATACCTTTCTTTAATAAAGCACTAGAACTGGCCATTCTGGTGTCTTTGATTTTCTCTTTTGGTATCTCTGCACCAAACCACTCCCACTGGCCCTCCTTTGGGCTGCAGATCAGAACAACACACCACATTGCTCAAAATATTTGATTTTTTAAAAAGAGGGATATAATCTGTGTTGTGCCAGATTCTAAAAACACTGATCCCTGTTGCACCTACAACCCACAATTTAGTGTAGCATAAGGTTTCGTGACCACAAATTTTATACCACTGTAAATCTGTTCCATCTTTAAGGTACCACAATGCTTATCTTTTTCCTGCTACAAAGTAAATGGCAACCTTTCCAGAATTCATATGCAATTCCACAATGTGTTTGGAGTGCTGTATTGCATTTCTTTCAGCGCTTTTGATTTTGAAGTCATTTTGTTATGTCTGTTTTGGGGAAAGTTTTGCTCTACCCTGAACCTCACGTGAGAAGGAATGACAAAGGGATCCAAATTGAAGTATATAAAAATGTGTGATGGCTTCTCTCCAGCAACAATGATTCTAGTACACTTAGCATTTCCACACAATTGGATTAATTCTAGGATTTAAATGGATGTATCCTATTTCCAGAGCAGGTAGCACATTTTCAGCTGTATGCTAACTGATTGTCTACAGGGACTCACCTTGCTTTTGTTTCTTTCCAGGCTTGTTCTCCTGGCATCCTTTCTTAATGTCTCTTGCGGTAAGCCAGCCACAGGCATTCTTTACAACCATCTTCCTAAATAACTAATTATAACCTTACCTTATCTATTTCGGGCTTTGTTTAGTGGACTGAATAGTCTGAGAAAAGGCTGGAGGCAGCTTATTGTGGAGTAAGATGGAAATTCTGTGCTAAGGAATTGGAAAAGGCAGAGGTGATGCAGTTGCTCCTGCCTGTTGTGGGACTCGAATCCAGAATTCCCTACTGGTAGATAGGATTAAAATATGAGATAATTATCCCTTCCTTTTCTGTGTGCAGCTCACAAAGCTTTTATCTTCTCCTTTGCTGATGAGGATCGCTATAAAATTTGTACCAGCCAGATGGGCGGGTATTATTATTATTATTATTATTATTATTATTATTACCACCTTTAGAAAAGAGATAAGCCTTTCCATGACAGAACAATTTCTTCTCCAGTATTTGGCAGGAATTCCCAAGTTATTACACAAAGTTAAATGTTGGGGGAAAGCAAGGAAGCTTTTGTTCTTGTTAAGCTGGGAATGAGTGCAATTTTACCATTGGCTAAATGTAATGTAACAAACCATAGTGATGTTGTCTTCTTTTGCCTCTCCAGTTTTCTTTCCTGATGACAGAAGCCCTTCTGACTTTCTCTCCAGAGAGCTCCCTCCTCCAGTCCTTCTCCCGGAAGGCCAAGGTCCGCTTCCATTGGGCTTTACAGTTGCTCTCACTCACCTGTGCAGTGTTGGGCTTGGCCATCATCAGCTATAACAAGTACCGCAAGGGGAAAGACCACTTTGTCACCTGGCACGGTTTGACTGGCTTGCTGACTGTGCTGTATGCTACCATGCAGTGCATGGGGGGCCTTGCTCTGCTCTACCCCAAGCTGATGAAGAACTGGACACTGAGCAAACTCAAGCTTTACCACGCCACATCAGGGCTGATTGGTTACATTCTTGGCTGTGCCAGTTTGATGCTGGGTATGTGTTCCTTGTGGTTTACCATATCTGTAACTGGAGTCTCCTGGTATCTGTCCATGCTGTGTCCTATCCTCACCAGCCTGGTTATCATGAACCAAGTGAGCAATGCCTACCTCTATCGCAAAAGAATCCAACCTTAAAAGCCATCCTGAAACAGACAGCTTGTGGGATCTCTGAAGAATTCCTGCATTGTCAGTAAGGAGTCAGGTGGTCTTACAAGGCAGTGGGACTGAAGAATCTCTTTTTACTTGCCTATAGCATCATATGGTATTTTATGTAATTTCTGACTTTTCCCTGTTAAAATCCTGGAGATGCCCATCCTGTTGAACCAGCTTCCTTTTGGTGCCAGTGTCCATGTAGCATTTTCTTTTCTCTGTCAAAATACCTCTGGAAATATGGCCAGTGCTGAGTAAGTAGCCCAGTTGCACTCTGCTGGTGCCTCCCTGTGTAAGAACACCAAGTATTGCTTAGGTCGTTCTTGATTCAGGTAGCTGCTGAAATCCTTCTTTTACACACACACACACACACACACACACACACACACACACCTCGGCTGTTTTAATATACTATCTCTTGGTAAACTGTTTGGGGTTCAGATGTCCTGGTTTGGGTATCAGATTGAACCTTTTAGCACTCTGAATAAGGGAAGGACTGATCTCTCTCTAACACAGTTGTAAAGGCCTGAGTTTCTGTCTAAAAAAATCTGTCCTGACTGTGCAGTGCTCTAAGCTGTATTAGAAATGACAAGGTAATTTGAGCTAGGCAGGATCTAAACATATTACATGCTTTAAAAACAAAGCTGCCTTGTATGGAGACTCTACAACCAGAAAGTGGCATGGGAGGACAGAGGGCCTAACATTTCTCATTTTTTAATGCTCAAGAACACCAGACCACCCGTCTAGCAGGTTTTCTCCCCAGCAGGATTCAAAGTGCATGTTAGCATGTAAGTGTAAATTATTATTACTGCTGCTTTATCTGTTCATAGCCTTGTAGCTAAAGCTCTCAGGGGGATTTACATAAACAGTTTAAAAACCAAACCTGATCAACTATATGTGTTAGACTGGCTAAGTAACTTCACTTCCTGAAATAGTAAAGTGGCTCAGATGTGGATCAATTAGCCATTGGCGTTTTCCAGAGACAATTTGATGTGAAGAGACGGTGGTTGACATGTAGAGCATTTTGTACAACCTGTCTTAGGTCTAGACAAACATTAGGAGATACTTGCCATTTCCTTCCACTGTTATAATATTCTGAGGGCTGCAACTCCTTCACTACCCACCTTCTCTCCTGTTGTTTTTTTTTTTACTCTTAGAAGTCCTGTCATTCCATGTCTGCACCACTCAGTTCAATGTGGCTTAGTCCCCTGCTACTCTGGACTGCACTGCAGGCTTGTTTAACTGTGCTTGCCTTGTGTTTGTGTGAAAGTAGGGGGAAAGGAAGAAATTGCTACTGTGTCCTCCCTTCTATCCCCACTCTGGCTCTCAGTAGTCACTGTGGCCTTTTCTTTGGTCAGCTGCTATAACAGCAGCCATTTTGAGAGCAACTGCTGCCTAGAAAATAACAGGCAAACACTGAGAACCAGGAAGAAGAGGGGCAGCACAGTGATGGATTCTCCTCCTCCTCTTCCCTGGTGGAAAGATGTGAGGCGGGCAAAAGTTTCATGGGCATATGGTATACTGAACTTGAGAAAGGCTTTCAAGAATTGGGTATAACCGAGTCTGTGTTCTCTTCTTTACACTGATGACTTCTGGGTTCCTTCTTTCAGGTTGACGCGTGCACTGTTCATGAGAAAGCTTCACGGGCAAAAGCACAATACTATGTAAGCTTAGGAATTTCTCCTTGAACTTCTGGCCTAGTGGTATAGGTTCTCATAATCTTTTATCCTATACCTGGAATGGTATACCACAAGACCACATTATTACCTGAAACTATTCCTGATAGAGGGAAGCTTACAGCCCGGCAAATGTATTTATGCCCTCTCAAGGTGGAGAAGAAACCTGCTCAGTCCTTTCCCTTCTCGGTGTACAGAATTTCCATTCACTCTTGTGTTATGGTAGATGAATAGTAGCTTCATTTTATGGCTAGGTAAGCAAAAGGGAGCTCTGATGTCCAAAGGTTTCCCACTGATCCAAGCACAGAGGTTAGAATAGTATCTGCATGGCTATCTTCTTTTGTAGCTCTTAGACCAAAACTCCCAGCATTTGATGTCTCATGAGTCACAGTATTTAACATAGACGATCCTGCAAACAGGAACATGGAAGCAGAGTGCTGAAATACAGATAAGCGCTCTTCTTTTTTCAGACTTGGCACAGTTTGCCGATACATGACAAGTTTTGCACAAGTGTAACATGTGTGATCAACACTTGTGTTGATCTACATACAATCTCTGCGTGGAAATGCTTTCTACACTGGAATGTTGAGGCACTCAGAAAAGCTTCTGGATGGGCTGATGGTACTTACTGGTAATCTCTTGCAGTTCCAAGGCAAGGATAAAACCCAGTTGCTTTTTTATCATTAGCTAACAGCTGACTTCCAGATTTGATTTGCTTGCAGCATGTTAAAGTGGCTTCAGCCAAAGTGCACACAAAGGTTCCCACCAGCTGTGGGACTAAATCAAGGAAAGGAGTCTTTGTTTTGCTGGCTGGGAAGAAGAGAGAATAACTGCCTTAGCAAAGAACGAGAAAATGGGCAAAGCTGGGCCCCTTGTTTAATGGGATTGGAAGAAGCACCATGGTTGCAAGGAGATAAGACACTGGCCCTGACCTAGATAAAGTTAATCATGACTAAAGCTCTTTGAAACCTATGAAAGAATGTGACTACCTGAAGTCCCATTGTTTTCATCTTCCAGTGGTTATGTACCTTAGATGTCCTGTGCAGCATCATTTACTTAAACATATAGTTTGCCATAATGTATTATGTAAAAATGCTACATTTTTATGGACTAGAGTACCTGGTTATCTTTTCTATGGAGCCCATGGTCCCCACCTTTTCTTGCGTCTATGCGATACCAGTCCTTTCAGTGACAACTGCGACAGGCATTATGTCAGCAGGAATGCTTCATTTTCACCAGTTACATGGATTGATTTGGCTGAAATATATATTGCTGTTACTGAAACATCAAGCGGTCTGCCAAGTCTGAAACTGCACCAACGAAGATCGTTGTTTGCACTGGACTGTTTGTGATGAGTATATCTGCCAGGCAGGTGTACCCATCAATGAGCTTGATCAAAGAAAGGTAATCAAGAGTTCTCTATTAAATAAAGCTTTTGAACACCTGTAGTGGCTCTGGCATGTTGCCTTTTTATTTGTTTTTGCTCCCTTCTGATCCACTAAGACAAGATATCCTCAAGCAGAGTTCACGAGATACCTAGTATCTGCAGATAACATTGCTCTTTCTTGTTGGCATCACATCAGTTAATAACAATTTTATTATGCCCTAGTCAGACCTCATCTAAAGTACTGTCTACAGTTCTGGGTGCTGCATAGGCAAATTGGAACAGGTTCAGAAGAAGACACCAAAAATGGCTAGTGGGGTAGAAAGCCAGTCTCACGAGGAAGGATTGAAAGAACTGGCATGTTTAATGATAGCACTTTTCAAATACCCAAACGTCCATTACACAGAAGAGGGAAAATACTTGTTCCCTGCAATCCCAGAGGACAGGACTAGATCTAATAAGCAAGGGAGGGCTTATTGCAGCTGAATGTTAGAAAAGCTCTTTTAATGACAGTGAAATCAGTTGCTGAGGTTGATGGGCTCTCCCTCATTGGAAGTCTTCAGGCAAAGGCTGGGCAATCATCTTATGGATGCTGTAGCTCTGGATTTCCAGTGCTGAGCAGGGATTGGCCTAGATGGCCTACAAGACTCCCTCCAACTCTTATGGTACTATGAATGTGTTCACTGAGTTACCAGTAATTGTCATACAGATTATTACCAATAGGTGGCGCTACAACAGTAAGGGATAGCAGAGATTTAACAATTATTTCTTCCCCTGGGTAGAAAAGAGCTGTTCTGGGAAGCCACTGGTGTTGGTAAAATTCTCCAATGCCTTCAGGGTGCACCAGTGTTGTTTCCTAAGTGTGATGTGGCTGAAGGATGATAGTAAAACAACAAGCAGAGCCTAATTGCTATTTGAAAGCATAATTGAATCCAGAGTGATTCCGCAGCTGCTCCTTTAATACTGTGCTAATAGTAAAGCTCCCTGTTCCTCAACTTCCTAAAGGATGAGTTGTTACTGAGGTGAAGTAAACCGCAAGGAGTCAATGGGTAGCTTGAAAAATCCTGTTGGTGCCAAAAATTCTTTCACAGCAGCCCAGAATTTAGTTATGAAACTAACAAGGCCTAGTGAACTTAGTGCTTCCCTCCTGTGATTTCAGATAGCATGTCTTGGCAGCCAGAAAGGATACAATGGATAGAACAGTGACACCTAAAGCTGATGCAGTACCAGCAGTTCAGAAGTCTCCCATAAATTTCTGTAGGACCAAATATTATGAATGGGTATAAAGTTAAATTCCACTTACAAGGCAGGATTGTACGGCTGTAGAGAGAAGAGGTACATTCGACTCCCCTGTTGCAACAGTTTTAGGAAAACTTCCAACTATTGTATACCTCTCCTGATAGTGAGAATTTATAGGTGGATATTTCGCATCAGCAATATTTCTTTTAAACAGAGAGAAAATGAGAAAAAAAAGTTATAAAGGAGGATCTACAGGAATTAGCTCTATGTATCTGTGATTGACATGAATCATTTGGGCTTTAGACCAGTGCTCTACCTAACTTGCAAGGGCCCAGTATGCTCTTCAGAAGAATGACTTAGTACTACACCAAGGCACCTGGCTAGCACAAATCACTGAAGCATCCAACTGGCCTTATTGGGTCATCTAGCCCAGCATTGTTTACTTTGATTGTACTGGCTTTCGACAGCTTGCTATCTCCCTTTTTAAAAAAAAACAACAGGAAAATGCCTTTTACTTCCTAAGTAAGGAAGACCCAGTATATAAGGACTGCAGGTTATCCCTACAGGATTCCTTTCCTGAAAGCTTGGCTGAGTCCACAGAAGACCTTCCACATACATCCCAGGATGCTGCATTCACTATCCTCTGTTGTACTAGAACTCCACCCAATCTATTTACTCACAAAACATCTCCCTAACAGGAATGAGATGTCCAGGTATAGGGCGGTATATAAATTCTAATTTAACAACCCACCACAGGCTATAAAACCTTTCCACATACTGAATGCAAGGTTATGAATTTAAGTAGCGATTCCTTAGAACCTTTGTTAGTACTGTGTCTCCAGTAGCTGGCTATCAATTAGCTTCCGTGCAACAGTGGCTACTGTTAATGCTGTCTGTTGGCACAGGTCCCTGGTATTGTATCCTTGTTCCAGGATGAGACACACGATTTCAAAATTACAAATCATGGTTGTTTGCAAGTTACGACCAACATTTATGGTACAAGGGTTACAGTTAGGATTATCAGGGTGGTGTTGTGAAGCACCCAGTAAAATAACAGAATCATAAAATTGTAGAGTTGGAAGGGACCATTATAATAATACTAATTTATTATTTATACCCCGCCCATCTGGCTGGGTTTCTCCAGCCACTCTAAGGGTCATTTAGTCCAAGCCTTGCAATGCAGGAATTTTTCACCCAACGTGGGGCTCAAACCCACAACCCTGAGATTAAGAGTCTCATGCTATACTGACTGAGCTATTCCAATACATTTCCTGTCAAAACGAAGTGATGCCCAACATCTTTCTGAGATTTAGTACAAAAATCTTATTTTGCAACAGAATCAGAACCTGGCCTAAGAGTATTAAAACACTGTATTTCTCATGCGTCTTGTGTAGAAACAGATTGCAATGGCTTAGAACTCACAGACAGCTGCATTAGTATTCGATATTTTTAGAAGTACCTACCCAAGGAAGTCAGTTACGTCTGCTTGAAAAATTATAAAATTGACCCCATCAAGCCCCCTCAACAATCACCACTTCTTAATGAGCATCACGTTTAGTACTGATAACGTCACACAAGATGAATGTCCTACATGTAAATGCTTCCATGTAGAAAACACTAAGTGAAAGAAGGGATGAAAAGAGAAAGTACAGGTGACTCCCAATTTACATGGGGGTTACATTGCAAGGCGAAATCGTGTATATTTGAAACACCATCGAAAAAGCCTCCAAACACCCTGTTCTACCCCTGCCCCTTTTTGTGATGTTTTCGGGTCACTTCTAGGTTTGGCGCGGTTGCGCACATATTGGATGTGCCTAAAATGGTTGCTTGTGCCTAAAATGGTTGCTGTCTGTATTCCAAATGTGTAACAATAAAATTATCTTTTCTGTCTTTTTATTAATCTACCAAAGCAACACACGAAAAAAGTATACAACTGCCTTTCACAGCAACTTGCCAGGTGAGATTTCCTTTTGGTAAAGGAAATTCATATTGTGTGAAGCAGCTCTTAGTAGAAGTGCCTACTGAGCAGGTCTAAGTACTCAGTTAAAGAGTTTTGCAGAAATCCCCAGTCTTGTCTCTTGAAGCTCCCTGGGCAAACCTGGGCCACTCATTACTGCATCGTGGTACCTTACACGGATGCTGCAGGGGTGAGGAAAAAAACAACATCCTAGACAAAAGCAGGATAGAAATATAAGAAGACTTAGAAGTTACCTGAAAAGATGTCAAAAGTCAAGCCTTCAGAAGTGAAGTGACTGTCCTTCAGTCTTTTATGCCAGTAAAGCTAATCACTTCCCTAAATTGGTTGAAAGCCTTTTCAGCCTTGTGTCTGTGTTCTTCAACTATAAAGCTGTCTTGAGTGAAATCACAAAAGAAGACAAGACCCCAACATTTGGAAACTTCTCCAACTAGGAGGCTTACATGGTCATATACAAAGGAAGGTTTACAAAGCCAATCAAGAAGCATTCTTCAAAAGAACTGTTTATTGATACTGAAATTGTGTTTCATTACCTGGTTGACAAAACCTCGTGGTCCTTTAAAAAAATTATCACAACATTGTCTCACACTCTCTTCCTGTTCTGCTAAGTGTCCCCTCACCCAGTCCTCCAGCTGGGTGAGTTGTACCCTTTGGGATACTTTGGGGTTGGGTGTCAAGGCAAAACAGCTTAGGCCTTGCGAACCCACAAAAAAAAAAGAAAGGGAAGAAAAAGCATCTCATCCCAGAGGAGAGGAAGAGGCTAATAATGATCTAACCAAAGAGAAAAAGCAGGCATCAGAAGAAATGTCAAGGGTCCCACAAAAAGCACCTTTTAAAATCAAACAGAACCAGCAACATATATTCTACTGTAGCAAGGAGTTCATTCCAACATCCTGTGAATGTATGGGCACCCCACCTAAGACAAAGCAGCTTTGTCATTTGAATCACCGCAAAAGGAAAATGAAGAACAACCAAAGGCTAAAGAACAGAAATGAAATTAATTCCCTCTGAGTCCTATGGAAAATCTGAGATAATGCTTTTCCACAAGGTAGTCCACATACTAGTAGCAACCTGCTCTTTATCCCTAAAGCCATCACTGTCAAGAATTCAAGAGGTGGACCGAGTGGCTATGCTGTTATTAAAAAGGCTTTAAGCTGCTGGTTCTGCGAATGCCTAACCCAGCAACTTGTTTTGGCAGAGCTCCTCAGGGCTACCAAATCTGTAAGGAGGGAGGTTTAATACAGCAAAGCATTTGTTTAAAGTGCTTGCTCATTTAATCAACAACAAAGCCAACTCTGAAAGGAAAAGGGGGAGTTGCAGAGTTGTTTTGACAACCAATGCTGCCAAGGTAAAATAAAATCAAGAGGGAAAGTGCTGTGTTGCTTGCTGAGCTTGCTCTGGGATGCCCTGGTGGGCTTATACAGTGGTCTAGCAGTTATAGCTCAAAAACAGGAGCCACGCTGGGCAAGCCAGGGCCCCACACAGGTTGACTGGAACTGCCAGCCAGAAGGAGCCAAACACGCACACACATACATGTGATAATAGCCACAATGGCAGCTACTTCTTGGAGATTTTGCAGGTTGCTTTATTAAGATGAACACTCCTTATTGGGCAGAAGAGATGCGGCTCTCCCTCTGGCCTGCCAATTCTGAGAAATTCTCAATTCCAGGCATCCCTCTGATGACAACAGCCCAAATCCCAGATCTGTGCAAACAGTTTTCACCATGAGTCCTGGGACTTGGCACCAGCCAAGTGTGGCGAACAAACGTTGGAAGGGATGTGTGGTCTCCCTCAGGGCCAGCAGGCACAGTGTTTTGCTTCCTGCAGAACAGGCAGCACTGTGAGGAAGGACATGTGAAGGATCATTAGCAGCTCTGGCATACAGGGACACGTAGAAGAGGAGGGCAGGTGCCTCATGGTCACAACTGAGAGGGGGCATCCTCAAAGGTAATGAGGCTGGACTCCTGGCTGCCTGCTTTCCCTGCAGTGACAGAGTCCCGGCTCTTCTCGGGTAGCAATGGAGTATCAGCCTTGATGTTTTCTTCTTCTTCATCCTCCATGCTGGGCCATGACGACTGATCTTCTACACGCTTCAACCGCTCATTCAGTGCCTTCAGGGCCAGTTGTCTACAGAATGAGAAAATGACCCATAGTGAATGTAGGTTAGTTTGCATATTAAGTGGCATATTTCACGAGAGGGGTATTTTCTAGTGCAAGTCACCAAAGGAGTCCAGAGACCCTCTAAGGCTGGGAAGGCCACAGACACCCTTGGCCAACCCTCCAAGGATAGAAAGCACAACCCCAATCATGTGCATTGAGAGTGGAATTGGAAACGGCTCTGCGAGCAACAGCATGCAATGATGTGCCGTTGCAATCAGGGATTTTGTTGGCATCTGTCTGTCATGAGAGACAATGGAATGTGTCTCTGGGGTGAAGTCAAACTACTGCACACATCGTGCTCCTTCTGGGGCAGCTGGTCCACCTTTGGTCCCCATCCTGCACTCAACTCTCACCTGTGGCTCCTAGAAACTGTCAGCATAAGACAGCGGCCACACCCCAAGAAACCAGATGAGGGTAGCTGATGGGTCTCAAACCCTTAGTGAGTTAGGGACTTCCTTTGCATGCAGAGACAGGCTCCAGCGGATAGAGCGGATGAGTGGTCAAGAAGGCAGTTTCTACACATGCTGTAGAGGGAAGTGATAGGCAGATGGGGCTTGTCAACCTGGGAAGGCAAAACATCTATGAGAAGGAAAACTCTGATTCTAAACCTCTGCTGCCTTGTGGGCTATCTCCAGGAGATGAAAAAGCTCAGGAGTAAACCCTACACAAATCTGGAGGAAGTCCCTAAGACTGTTGGATGGTTCCTCGTATGCCTCTTTCTGGCAACTCCTGCAGCCATGCTGGTACCAAACATTGCTCTGCTTCATTTTGGATCACATCAGGGAGGCCAAGAGGGGGTTGTCGCTGTCTGAGCAGCCCAGGACCACCATACACACTTCCCAGGCTTGAGGCCTGGGGAGGTCACTTCGGTGCTGCTAACACGGCGGTTTTACTTCACCCCTCTTAGGTCCATTCCATTGTTTCTCGATACAGACGGATGCCAACAACAACCATTTTAGAAATGTTGTATTTCCTCATTTTCACCTAAAAACAGCATTCAAGGCTACATTCAGCTATTTTGATAACCTTCAAAGGCATGAGGAACCTGTGACCTCCAGATGTCACTGGCCTCTAAATTCTGTCACCCCGTCCATTAGTCATGCTGTTTGGGGCTGATAGGAGCTGGATTCTACCAGCATATGTACAGCTACGAGTTCTCATATGTACCAGCACTTAACCTTGATATTCAGAGATAACCTTGATATTCAGAGAAGAGGTAGTCTGTTGCTGGGTCCTATCTACTTCTGCCTTTGATACAATCAAATAATTATTTAGATCTGCACCAAATTGCTCATCGTAATCAAATAGTCATCATTCAATTGTTCCAATATGCATGCTGAACACCTAAAAAACAGGGGTGGCTAACCTTGGGCCCTCCAGGGATTGCTGACCTGCAGTGTCCATCATTCCTGAGCATTGGCCATGCTGGCTGGGGGCGCTGATGGAGAGTTTGAGGCCAACAATATTTGGAGCATCCCTATCTTACAGAATATTCCCTTTCATGAGGTGAATATTTTACTAGCACAAAGTGAATACATGTGGACTCTTTGCCTTCCTAGAAGAAAATAGTAAGGGATTTGTCATATCCATTCTGCCTGGAGCTCCTGTGCGAGCAAGGCTTCCTTTGTGCCAAGCAGAGCTCTAAGCATGCCATTGGGACATGTGGGATAAGCTTCTCCTAAGCTGAAGAAAGCTGGCAAGCCTTTAACAGACACAATAGATCTTCTGCATATGTAATTGGGACAATAGTTGGCTCAAATGGGCATTAGCACAGTGTTGTACTAGGTGATTTTAACACCTATATTTTAGGCAATACAGTTAAAAATTACACCTAGCTTTGTTAAAAATGCTTCAGAGCTGAACACTGCTGAAAGCTGTATTAGTGGAACACACTGCACAGTTATATCTACACATATAGCGCTATTAACTGCCTGACAACTTGACTTAATCATTCAATTTGCTCCAGGCATTCAGAGTTCTGCATTTTGATGGTGTAAAGTGCACAATAATGACTTTCATCATCAGATTCTTTCATTTGGAAATGCGAAACTAAGTTAAAAGCAAGAGACATATATAGGTGTGGCAATTACTGAAATTAGTTAGACTACTAAAATTCTGGATTACTACAGTCTTCAAACAGGACTGAAGCAAGAAAAAGTATACATACACTTGTGCATTTTTAAAAATGTATGCCAGTAATCTGTGAAAAGCACAATAAGATTTTAAGTTGGATACTCGCTGGCAGTGTTTAACTAGATAGTTTGCAAAGAAAAGTTTTTGGTTGTTTATGAACCAAAAACAGATCTTATAATTTCTTTTTTAAAGAAACGTTATTGGAGTTAGTGTGACTACAAAAACATGACTACAACTGAACTAAGCTTTAAGTGTCAATATGCAGCACCACTGCAAAGGACAAGCTGGCTGCAATCCTGTGGCGGGACTTACTCCCAGGTAAATGTAGAAACTCAGAACTGCACTGCTAAGCTCTTCAGTTTGACAAAGGAGTAAATTTTATTGTTTTTATTTCAGAAGCAGTGCTATTCTCATACTCCTTAATTACACCTACGTTTACTAGAAGAGCATCTAAATATTCATTAATATACTTATTATAACAATTAAATATTAATAGTCTTGACTTTTTAAAGATTTTTGCTTGTTTTTTTAAACAAGTGTTTGGATGGATTAAATGTTTTTGTATGGATTCTGTGCACAAATAAAAAATTAATGCAACTTCTCTTTATGGGTCTTAACTCTTTAGTGTATTTGCAGTCAGTGTTAGAATTTCTGACACATAAATGTAGGTTACGGGCACCACAATGGAATGTCTAGGCTCCTTTTCCCCAGTTGAATTTATTACTATTATTATTACTTAAATTTCTATACTGGTTTATATTCTAAAGAATGAAATGCAACGCAGTTTACTACACATTACAGTGGTACCTCGGGTTACATACGCTTCAGGTTACATACACCAGGTTACAGACTCCGTTAACCCAGAAATAGTACTTCGGGTTAAGAACTTTGCTTCAGGATGAGAACGGAAATCATGCTCCGGCGGCGCGGCGGCAGCAGGAGGCCCCATAGGCTAAAGTGGTGCTTCAGGTTAAGAACAGTTTCAGGTTAAGAACGGACCTCCGGAACGAATTAAGTACTTAACCCAAGGTACCACTGTACTTAGTATGCCCTTGTGCACTCAGTGATTCAGCAAACAGTACGTGCTGGGCTGTCCCTGCAGGGAACACTTGTGTGGTACAATTCCTTCATGTCACTTCAGATATGTATGCAAACAGATGGGAAACGTGATAGTTTGAGGTCCCAATGTTTAGTTTCCCCCATGTACTTGCGTACTTGACTCCCTTTTACATATTGCAGAAACAACATGGTGCTGTGGAAATGCAGGGGTTGTCTGTAGCAGATTTTAGAAAATCTGAAAATACACCACAAACAGTGTTAGAAACTAGCCAGGCAACAGGTTCATCTTGGCTTGGGTCCACTTGCGACCACGTGGAGATCTCTGGATGCCAGGCTGGTGATTGGGGAAAGCAAAATGTCACTTAGAGAAGAACCTGAAATATTTTCCTTGAAGCTTGAATTTGTTTTATTCTGGATTGTTTTGTTTGATGTTATACAGTGGTACCATGGGTTAAGTACTTAATTCGTTCCGGAGGTCCGTTCTTAACCTGAAGCATCACTTTAGCTAATGGGGCCTCCTGCCGCGCCGTCAGAGCACGATTTCTGTTCTCATCCTGAAGCAAAGTTCTTAACCTGAGGTACTATTTCTGGGTTAGTGGAGTCTGTAACCTGAAGCGTATGTAACCTGAAGCGTATGTAACCTGAGGTACCACTGTACATCAGCCTGCTGACTACAACTGGGCTACTCCTATACAAAGACAGAACAAGCACACTGAGCTTCAAAAAATCTTGAATCCCCAGATTTTGATTTTTTTTAAAGATCCAGATAGGCACAAATGGAGTACCAGCAATATAGAAGACACTTTTAAAATATTGAATTAGATGACTTCCTCCATTTCCTTCTCACCAATGTTCAACAGTGAACATAAGTAGTCTCCAAAAAGTTTTATATTGCAGGAATATTACCTTCTCCGTTCAGCATCCTGAGGATCTGTTCCTGGTAAGCTGATAGTAATAGATGAAGGGGCACCAACATCATAACGTTTCACTGTTTTTCGACAGACTTTCACTTTGACCAAGACGCTGTGCACAAGGTTGGCTAGCAAGCCAACCACTGGTTGTAGGATCTCAGGGAAAAATGTGGCAAATGCAAAGTGGTCTGACATATCACCACGTCCTCGGCTGTGCCTCTGGTAAAAACGGAGATATATCCAACTGGAGAGGACTCCAAAACCATAAGAGGCCAAGACATTGCTTTCGATGAGGGTGGTCAATCTCAGAACTGCCAGGATCAGGAGCAAAAGCATGGGAACAACCTTCATCCGCACCTGAGGTACCTTCAAGACAGTACTGTCACCCATGGTCTGTTTGAGAGCCACCAAGACTCCACCAAGGAAGCCCAGCATGCCATAGATGCGAACGGTAAACAGGTAAGACAGATTGAATGATTCCATATAGGTGAGAAGATAAGCAAAGGCCCCCAAGAGCCCCACTGATACATTCACCACTGCAAAGAAGATCAAGAGCTCCAGGGCTCCCCATAGCGGCTCCAGCAGCCTCCCTGCCACCACTATAGTAGCCAGGCTCACACCTACATCCCAGATGTGTTGTTCCACCACACTGTGGGTTGCTAATGTCCAAATCCAAAAGTTGGGTGGGAAGAGAAACCCAGGCGTCACCCCAAGCCCATACACAGTGTCCACAGCAAAGGAGAGAAAGTAGAGCAAGATGACGATGGCACATATGGACTTCACCACGACACTGGTGCTGGCCAGAGCAGCCAAGAAGTGTTGCCGAGCTACTGGGAGGTATCTGTTCATCTTTATACCCACAAGCCCTGCCCCACGCGTCAGGGTCCGAGGTCCAAGAGTCTTCGCTTTAGGGGCGAGGCGTTAAGGCGTTGGTGGTGGCCCGGAAAACCCCTTCTTTTCTTTAGCACGGATTCGCGGTCGATTCCATCGCCGCCTTCCACGGATCGCCCAAACGGAGGCGACAGCTGATTAAGCCACAGGCCGCTCTGTATGGAGGAGGAGGAGGAAGGAAAGGCGTTCTCTTTTTATCCGGCCTCGTCCCAAATGGGAAAAACCAGCAGCCGCCGCGCCCCACTTTCCTTTGCTTCCGAGCGAGGACCGCTGCACCCTCTCCTCGCAGCACCCTCGCGCGGCCCAGTCGAGGGCGGCCCCCTTAGCGGAGCGGAGCGAGAGAGGCGCTCGCTCCGGAGCTCACGGGACGGCCAAAGCGGAGGCGCAGCTCGCTCCCTCCCGCAGCCGAGCCCCTCGCAAGCCCCATTCAGCCCGCCGGCGGGGGCGGGGGCCGCTCAGGGAAGGCCTCCCTTCGGCCTGCTCGCCGCCGGAAGCCGGAGCCTCGGCCGCTCTGCTTGAGGCCGACTCCCAGGAGCCTTCTCGCCGCCACTTCCCTCTTCCAGGCCAGCACTCCGCTCCTCGGAAGGGCTCCGCTCAGACGCAAACAAACAGCACGGCTGCGCACGCGTGGCTGTTCTATGAGCTGCGCGGGGCACGCCGGGAAATGGAGGCTCGGCCCTCGCGCGCGGCGGGCGCTGGCCGCGGCGAGACGACTACGAATCCCAGCATGCATTGGGATGCGGGGTCTGCGCAGGGAAGCGCGGGAGTGCGAGCGGGGCGGGACAAAGAGGCACCTGAGAGGCGGGGGCTTAGGAGGCGTCCCGGCTGCGAGGAAAGAGCGCGGTGGGGTGGGGCGCGGCTCTTGCGGCCCAAAGCGCAACGGTCGTTGGCGAGCGGATGAGGAAGCTAGTCTCGCCGCTGGGCGGAATGGCGGCGTCACCCGCAGGATCTCCTCCTCCTGTTTGCTTTGCCTCGTCACAGTAACTTGTGCTTGGCAAAGGACCGAAATCATTGGCACGTGCCTGCAGGAATAGGGAGCCCGCCCTCCTGGGTGCGGGGTTGGCGGAGGGGCGCAGCCCTCGCCTCAGCATTTTTAGTCGCAAGTGAAATCCATTCCGTTTGGTTTAATGGCGCCGCCCTGGCGAGTAAAAGGCAGTATGCATTTCGTGGAAAGGGTGAGAACGAGAAACGAAGCCAAAGGTTGCAGGACTTTTTATTAAATGCACAGCTACACAGCTGTGAATTTCCAATGCTTTGCTGGTGAATCCTGCCTTTAGCACGTCTGCG
Organism: Podarcis liolepis; assembly: GCF_965112155.1. NCBI lineage: Eukaryota > Metazoa > Chordata > Lepidosauria > Squamata > Lacertidae > Podarcis > Podarcis liolepis. Next base: position 72,130,608 of record NC_139555.1, read on the forward strand.
CTTCTGAAAAAGTAAAGCTGTGCACACTTGGGAGTCAGCCGAACTGAACTCGCGAAGACATACTGTAGTTCAGTGTAAACCTGCAGAGGATGAAGTTATAAACAGGTTCTGGCTTCAGAGAGGGTTAGTTCAAAGCTCTGATATACCCTTTCTATTTGTCATGAGAAAATTGGGAGGGATTCAGAATGGTGTGGAAAATGAGGCCCAGAATTAATTTTCTGCTGTTACATCCTCTGTGTGATGAAGTTTCCATAGGGATATTCCCCTTTTTAAATAGATGCCCCTTACAGCGACATTTCCATTTGTGGTGGTTATGCAAGGCTCAGCCAAGTACAGTTACGGCCTGCACTTTGTTACATTCAGAGTTTAATTTTGAAAAAAGCTGGGCACTATCCAGCCAAGTTCAGGCACTTAGGGCTACTGTCCTATAGATTCCGTTCATTTGGATATGCTTCTGTAGACATGCATAGAATTGGACTGGACATCGTACAAGTGGGAGAGTTAAGCAGTTGATCATGTTTCTGCTACAGAAATGAACAGGAAAATATACACTTTACAATGACTGCAATGTATGTGTTTAATTTCAGGAGCATTTGCTGTTATAATTTTCCATTTCATATCATTCATAGTAGTTAGAGCAATGTTACCAATTCAGGATAACTAGACAACTTATTTTTTTAAATTAAAAAAGCTCATTTATTTATAGCAAAGTAATTGAGGACAGAAGTACAAGCTAACCTAGTAAACATAGGAATGGAAGGAATGGTGGACCGGATAGGGTTGCTTAACCCTTTCCCCAACTATAAATTCTCCCTGCAACTCTTCCCCCTTCAGTTTATGTGTGATGTCAAAGCTGACTGGGAGAATTTTTTTGGGGGAGGGGGTTGCAATGGAGCATTAGGTTACAGAAGAAAAGGTGAAACACTCTCTCTGATTCTCCCTTCTCCTGTATTAGTGTTATGAGGTAAACATAGGAACCCCATTTCTGTTTTGCAATATGTAGTTTCTGTTTAAGTTTCATAAAGCTATTTTGTATTCCAATATGCCACCCTCTATTTCTCATGAAGGAATTCGCTGGTGGATGTAATAATTACTGAAAAGTTTGTGTGCCAACAATGCAAAATGGAGTGTAGAACTTTGTTTCCCAAGTATGTGTGAGGTAAACCCTTTATGAGATAACTAGTAAAGTTGCTTGTAAGAAGAGATGGAAGGCTCTCTAGGTAGAGAATGCAAAGGCATAGGCGCAAAAGTACAAAGCCTCCTGCTTACTTTCTTACAAACATGGAGTCTGGTCAGTAGCAAAAGTGATACATGACTTTGTTCTTTAGTGTCTAGAAACACACAGCAATACATGTGACATAAACAGAAATCAGCAAAGTGTAAGATGGACAGAATTGTGGGCCAGAGCCCATTTTGTCTGCAGAAGTTAATCTGCTATAATACAGTACTCTTTGTGGTTTTTGCTGCAAAAGACTCAGCTAAGAAACCAGTTTTTCTTCATTGTTTCTCCAAGGACTGGATAAGCCAGGGTGCTACCAAGTAGCCAGCCCCACATATTGAGGTCTTTGCATATCTCTTGACTATGGCATGTTCCTCTATGGGGAGATAATGTCTTCTCACACAACAGGAGAAAAGTGGCGATATTTTCTATGTCATAGCAAATATTCTATCTTGTGTGTGACATACCCTACAGCAGCCAGTGTTGTATAGGATTAAAGTGTGCGCTGGGGCTGACGTCATAATTCATAACATTTGCATAGCACTCTTCGAATGTTCAACACACCTTGTTTCATTATCTCAGTAAAGTGTCATGCGTGGTTAAGGGGGACGGTGGCTGACAAGTGTGTGGACTTCAAAATGTGGTTTTATCTCAGTGTCCTTGAATTCAATATTTTTTTTCTCATTTCGAATTTGCATTTCCTTCAGCATGTAATCATAAAGTAATATTAGTGAGGGTTGTATCCAAAGAAGTCCCTCTCAGAATAGACCCATTAAAAGTGAAAAACCTGCATTAGTCATGTCTGTTAACTTGAATTGGTCTACTCTGAGTAGGACTAGCATTGGAGACCACCCTTAGATGCTTTGTTAGTCTATGTGGTGTGCAAACAGCTCTGCAGTCCACATCCTTCTGATTTAGCACCTCTTCTTCCAGTGTTTTAGTCATCACAATACAGTCCTAATTTAAAGTGGAATTGTGATCCAGTGAAATGAAAGAAACGATGGACCTAATTATGAATGCTTGTTAGTTGCAAACTTGATTGTGGATTAATTCCACTCAAGTTCTTTATAGACCTCAGTTACTAGCATTAACAAAATACTCAACAGCTGGTATGAGAAAATATTTTTGCAATTATCTTTTATCTGGGACTTGTTTCAGTGGCACCCTGCTCTCTTGACCACATACTTTGAATCCACAAAAATATTGTAGGCAATCGAATGTTGTCTCTTATTTTTATTTGTGTAGTGCAACAGACTTCAGAGTTGCACACAGATGTCTAGGCACATGCGACATGCATCTTTCTTTGTAATGTGTGTCCAAACAGTTGACTTACTAATGGTTTGAGCAAGCCTGTCTCCAGGAGTTTTTGGATAAGATCAGTTTTGTACGTTTTTCATTGATTACACACAGTTTTCAAACCTGTATGTTTTGTGTGTATGTGTGGCAGGATCAGGAAGGGTAGTTGAAATTCCAAAGCACTAATAGTATCAGCTACACTACAAACACCATTCCACAGATACATGTCTGCATTATTTTGGTCTTTTTCAAAGTTTTATTATATTTTTCTGAATAGTCTTCTGTAGGTTTGTGGTCTTCTGTAGAAGAGCTATTGCAATAGTACAAATCAAACACATACCCCTTTCCTTTCATTCTTGCAAACACTATCAAAGCTGCTGTCATCCCATTATGATAATTAACTACCATTTTGCCAATAATATTGTTGTTTATCTGCATACTGCTTTTTGACTCAAAGTGACCCAAAACAGTAAACGGTTTTAAAAAAAAAGTTTAGTCTGCTTAGACCAATGGTGTCCAGCTTTTTTCAAAGAGGGCCAGATTTGATGAAGTGAAGTTGTTGAGCTTTTTTTAGGACTGAAGTTGTTGAGGTGATTTTACCCCAGGAAATAAACTGCCACAGGGGCTGGATTAAACCGACTGGCGGGCTGGATTAGGCCCCTGAAACAGACTTTGGACATGCCTGACTTAGACATAACCTGTACTGAACACAGTGGGACTTGCTTCTGAGTAAAGATACACAGGATTATACTGTTAATCTAGTTTGTTTTTTCACTTTGGAAGCTGTGCACACCCTCTGAAGCACACAGCTGTGTATATTTAAAAAGGGAGTGGAGGCACAGCTATTATTTCCATTGTGCTTGTCCTGTCTATTATGTGCAGAGAAGTTATCATGCCATTATTATTATTATTATTATTATTATTATTATTATTATTATTATTAAGCACCACGCAAAGCTGAAATGTAATTGGGGCATGCTTTGACTTATGTAAGAAGGCCTCAATGTAGTGTGAATTGACAGAGCTGTCAATGTGCATAGGTTATTCTCAGGCTTCCTTATACCTAAATTCTGTGGCGGTTTGTTCGGATCTCTTAACTAGGCCTGTCTTTGACAATGTCAATTCACTTTCTGTCTCATTTTATTCCCATGCAGTTTCTTTCTCTTTTTATTGTTGATCTCTATGTATTCATGATGTATTTGTTTTGTGCAAACGGTGAATGTGGGTAGCTAAAGGGAGTGTTACAAACTAGCCAGGCGACAGATGCATTTTGCGACAGGCAAGGGTCCACTTGCGACCACTTGGAGATCTCTGGATGCCAGGTGGGTGATTGGGGAAAGCAAAATGTCACTTAGAGAAGGATCTGAAATACTTTCCTTGAAGCTTGAATTTGTTTTTTTCTGGATTGTTTTATTTGATTTTTAATGTATAATAAACCACTTTGAGATTCATTCATTAAAATATAAAGCATTATAGAAATGAACAACAATAATAGTAAATTCCACCAGAAAAAAGGCGCCTAGACATTCCATTGTCGCAACCATAACCTAGGGTTAAGGTGCCATTTGGTGATTAGCTTTTTCCGGCTGGGCAATAATCAGCTTTTCAACATTGTGGTTTTATCACCAGCTAAACATCATGGTCTAGCAGTATTCTGCAATGCTGAAAAAACAAGCTACATTGGCCTCAGCTCTCGAGGTGCCGGTGAAACTGCAGGAGCTGAGGCGGTTTCACCCCAGCGCCTCGTGGGCTGGGACAACGCAGCTTGTTTGCGTGGCTTAGCTGGGGTGCAGAAGGGCTCCCAATTCCCAGCTGAGCTAGCCCCAGTGCACCCCTTGCTGGTGGGCAAGTGGGAGGAGCGTTGGGGCTCCTTTCCATGGTTCAACTGGGTGGGGAAGCAGTTTAAAGAAGCCAAGGGAGGACTAAGCTGCATCAGCCCAGCGATACAGCTTGCTCCTCCCTCTACGGTATGAGGGGCAGAGTGATAGTGGTTTCACCTGGCAATATATCACAGGTGAAACTACCGCTGCTCCCGAGTCCCTCTGCTACCAGCAGACAGATGTTGAAAGTGGTGCTGGTAGCAGAGGGACTCAGGAGCGGTGGTGGTTTTACCCGTGATACACCGCCGGCTGAAGCTGTATTGATACGTTTCCAAGGCCTATAGTTTATATACCTGAGTTTCTAACACCGGCTAAAGGCCCAGAAGTGGAGGCACCCTGTATAATTTATCTTGACCCCAGATCTACAGTCTGTTTCTGAGTATTATTGATGAGGTAACTATCAGGTTGAAGGGCTCCCTTTATCCCTTTTGAAACCCCAAGCATTTTCATCCCTTCTCTTTTGGATCTTACCCTGTATCTGGTTGAATGCATGAGAATCTTGCCACTTGCTTCTGCAGGAGCTAGATTGGTTCCTTGGATTTGTCTGCCATTAAGTAAATATAGGTTCAGCAGATCTACATGAGAAGCTCATGTCCTACACTTCGGGAATTCTCATTTATCCTTTTCTTGCACTCAATTGCAGACAGCTTATTTATTACATGGGGACAAAGGTGTCTTTAATAAAACAGCTGAGTCAGTTTCCTTTGTGAATTTTTAACAAAAACATGATAAAGATTGCCAAACTCAGGTGAGCAAAGTCATTCTCATTTTCTCCTCTTCCTTCTGCTAGGTAGCTAGTCAAGGAAGTTGTAAACTGAAAGATAGCTCCCCCACCTTTCAGGACATCAGTGTGTTACAATAAATGACTAATATAGATGTGAGTCAGCACTTGACAACCAGGCTAGTAAATATTTCTTTGTGTGTGCATATCTGCAAAGCTGATAATACTTACACAACACTGTTCACCTAATAACCTCTCTTGAGATTGGTGGCAGTAATTAACCTCCTCTAAAGAAGCAGTTTATTGAAAGTGTCCAATTTTATGATACTTGTTGGAAGTGCAACAGCAGGGACCATTCAGATTTAACTTAAGGTTTAATTATGTCAGTGTTGAAGTCACCTAACCAAGATGGGAACGGGTAGTGTTGCTTAGCAACCAGGCAGAGTGGCATGATGCTCACTGAGATAGTACATGCCCTGATTGGCTGTGTAGTTCTGAAGGAGTTTTCATCTGTATGTTAGCTAAATGTCATCTGCTATAAACAAGGCCTGAAGAAAGACAAAACCTCTTTATTTCTCCTCAAATTATACTGTTTTTATTCAGTTTTCTTCAGGAAAGTGTTAGCAGGACTTTTCTCTCTGGACTCCACCTGTGCTAAGTGGCATTGCTACTATGGGAGGCATCTAGTGTTCTGCATGCGTAGATGTGCTGGTGCAATTGGACTTCCACTTCCTCTCTTCCACATTCACACCCCAAAATCTGATCCCGATTGTATCCCCCACCCCAGAAATTGGAATGGAAGCTCCAGTGTACCAGTGGAGCTGTAGCACTGGCTATGGCCCATTATATTTTGAAGTCATATCTTTGTGTGATCCCCAGTGACCAGCCTGTATATTGTGACCAGCCAAGCTTGGCAAGGCTTTGTGTGTCTCCAGGAGGACCCGCTAACAAACAATTGGTGTAGATTTTATCTATTTACCTCCCAGCATATGGCAGAGCTTCTAAGAAAGTAATGCAATTTGTGTGTGTTTTAGGAGGTACATAAAATAAAAGCATTTCCAGGTTGTTTGAAAGCTCTAAGCAACCATTTTAATATTTTAAATCTTAGACCAGTGTCAGGGGCCTGTTTGTAGGCCAGGGCCAAGGAACACAGACACCTGCTTACCCCTCCTCCTGTTTCTGGTATGTGTGTAGTAGTAGTAGTAGTAGTAGTAGTAGTAGTAGAAGAAGTCGTCATCGTTGGGGGAAGGAAGCAACATACAGTTGCCCAGCTGGCTCAGGATCCCTGTGAGTCGGGCCGGAGTCAGGAAGAACCTGAGTCCCACAACTTCTGTATTCACTTTTCTTCTTTCTTGATGGTTATGTGCTACATGTATTGTACGCTTCTGAATACCAGGTGCTGGAAAAAGCAGGAAGGGATAGTGCTTTTGTTCTCTGGTCTTGCTTGTAGGCTGCCCATAGGCATCTGGCTGGTCAGTTTGAGAATGAGTGTTGGACTTGATGGGTCACTGGCCTCATCCAAGGGACTCTTATGTTCTTCTCTTTGTCTTGATATCATCATCGTCATCATTAATGGTCATTTTTCCATAATCCTGAATCCATTCACTAAGAAGGCACACTAAGATCTTCTTTAGAGAGGAAGTGGGAAGTGTCTTAAACGCCAGCTCTTTGGGTAAGTTTCTCTAATATAAAAGAAGCTGCTTTCTAGTGGCAAGGCACTTCTGTGTACCACTGGCTGGTGCCAAGCAGGGTGAATAACCCCCTGTGGGGATTAATTACCATATCTCATTTAACCAGCAAGAATACTGAAATGGTCTACCCCAGATCAAAGGTAGAGGCTTACAGAGGGCTGGAAAGAGCAGTATGGTTAGGAATCAAGTCTCTCACCGCCCTCACCCAGTTCTGGAGCTACGTCACAGTTTGAGATAGAACTTTCAGCTCAACTCTATTGATCCTTACTATTTTTTCTATTTTCCTCATTAGGATTTGCAACGTGAGAAATTCGGAACAGTAAACATCAGAACACGAGACCAGAAAGGTACCTACTTATCTAACCATTCTTAATGTGTTGTAAATGTAAACCAGTAAAAGAGCCACCACATTTGAAGTGAAAATATGAACATTATTTAATAACTGATCCTCTGTAATAAACAATTTTAAAATATTTTACAAGGAATCACGCACACAATATTTTACAAAGATTTTAGTCTTTTTTAAAATTTTCCAACTCTTCTGTACAACAAAAAAGAGATTCAAATAATAATTAAAAAAAACAACCCTTTTTGAATTAGTAGGGGGAACAAAACTTTCAGATGAAGAATGTTAGGAATTGGATCCCAGCAGCTATAAGGACAGCTACTTCATGTTTTGCTTTTTTCCCTTTTGTTTTTTAACTTAAAATATAATATAATATAATATATATATATTTATAATTATGTATATTTGTTTTTTTCCATTTTTCTCAAATGAGCAGCACCCGACTAGACTACAGATTTACACACACTCCTGGTAACACAGAGCCAGCCATCTGGTCAAAGCACAGTTCCCATAGACATAACCAAACACACACTGAAAAAGCTACAAGCAAAATGACCTTTAATCAACCTTGTCATTATTAGTGAATCTCCTCCCTGCCCGCTTGGCTCTGGAGTCAAACTTCCAAGACCATGTTCAGGGTTTTCATGGACCCCCCTCCCTTTCCCACCCACTTACCCTACCACAAATTGTTTTGCTCAAATGGATTTTAAAATGGACAAAGCATGTGAGGTGGGTTGAATCATTGCTATGTCTCACCAGTACTGCTAGTCACATGGGACCGGGACATAGGGAAGCCTGAACTAGCCTTCACTCAGCCCTTTGGGATCTGCTAGGAGGATGCCTTATTGGGAATGACCAGCAATCTCAAAAGATTTTACAGGCTTCTCCATTCTACAGACTTTCCTGTACTGGGCAAGTCTATTGCTCCCTACAGACTCTCATCTTGTACAGCTTCATTCTCCTTCAAGGTCCTCTCCAGGATTCAGAAAATCGCCTTGATGGTCAACCCAAGTTCACAATAGCACACACAATCTCCTTGCTGTTTCTCTGTGTCTTTCCGTGCCGATTTCAGATATAGTACTTCATGGTAAAATTCCTTTAGGCTCTCCAATTTTATGCTCCCAGAAACTATTTCTTCATTCTAAGAGCTTGGGAAGCTATTTCCATTCCTTTCCTATTATAAGATAGGTTACTATGATTTGCGAGGTTATCCATTTTTCTACGTTAGAGATAAAAGGCAAGCAACCCCATCATGCTCTTGGCTTCCCTCAATCTATTTGTCCTTGTACCATCTCCATCTGTCAGCAGACAAAGCTGAAATGGAGACAGACTTACAGGCAACCCATGGGTGATTCTGACTGGTGGGGGCATAGTTCTGGCCTAGGGGGACTCTAGGACACCCTACAGATAATCTGAGTTGTGCTGGGAATGGGTTTCCCAGCCCTGGTTTATATTTCTAAGCTATTTGGAAAGAGCTAGTTGTTGCGTAGATCAGTCTTGTACACTCATTTATACATAACACCAGGAGATCTCATTCTTAAAATGGCAAATATCACTACTGCGGCAGGGGAATAAACCAGCACAACTTCTACCCATCTTCAGACTTGCACATATTGGGATGCCATCAACTCATGCACAAACAACAACCTTAAAAATAAAAAGGAATCATCCACTTGCATTGAAAATAGGGCAACGTTTTCTCATCTTAGGAAAAGTTCACCATCCAAATACTTGCCTGCTTTGGCTTTGAAACTTAGAGAAACAAGGCCTTTGTTTCATTCATATAACCATTGTGAAAAATGTGAGGGAGGGGTGCTGTTGGACTGTATGATAGGAAAGAGGGTCTTCCACCTCAGTTCCCTTTTGCCTTAGCTCTGACCCAGTGACATCTAACATGGCTTCCACAAATAGAAATGAATGGTGTGAGAGCAGTGCAGCATCTCCATCACATCTGGTACTGACCTCCTGACCAGTCAATCAAGAGGCTGAATGCCCTGGTATCCAGGTGTGATGTGGGTAAGTACTCCAAGTGGAAAATGTGCTGTGTTGCAATCTGTGCTCTCTCTGGTGTTGGGCTACTGGACATCTTCCTTTCCATCTCCAACATTCTCTGTTCATCATTCTTCACTCCTCTCTGACAGGGAGACCAAAGCCAGGTGCTGGGAAGGTCTATAAGCTGTAACAAGGATAGATGTGCTGCATGGAAATGCAGAAATAGGCAAAGCTAATCTCCATAAGGTAGACTGGAGGCTTAACGTACCACAGTTTCAGTTGAACAAATGCCAGCATCACCAGCAAGGATTCACTGAAATCTAAGCTAGTAGGAAAACAAGAGTTCCACAAGTTTAGGTAGCGGTCATCAGAACCACTGCATGTCACTGGGAGACTATGTCACTGGGAGACTACAACATTGGGACAATGTTGAACAACTGCTAGCACGTCATGGCTAGAATGGATCTCGAGAAACTCTTCCGTATTACCTCCAGTATTAGATGCAAGATGACTCGGCATACCAGTCACCGGGGGACATTAGTGGAAGAGTGCTACTGAATTGATGTGCTTTGCCACTGAGAAACAGGACGCTCAACTATACAGTCCTTTGCTCTGACCCAGCACAGCTGTTCCTGCCCACCTCCCAGCAGCACCTACACATCTTTCTGTCTCTCAACTTTGTTACCAGTGGTAACCACATGTGAGAAGTAGAGCAGCTTTTTAAAAAAACCTTAGGGTGCATACAGATGTATAGGATTTGAGTGCTGAACCACCTGTGCAAGCCTGCTTCAGGAGGGGACATTGGTAATAAGCCACCCTGTCCCTATGCAAGGCTGGAGGCGCGAGGCTATGACAGGGTCCTGGAATCTTCCTACCTCCTTCCTAAAGCATGGTAAGCACTTGCCTGGCTTTGGGAAGGAGGCAGGAGGACTCTTGGAACCCTGTCAGAGCCCTTCCTGAAGCTGGGCAAGTGCTTACTGGGCTTTGAGAAGGCGCCTTTCTGAGATGTGTGTCCAGTGTGGCCGCACTGCTCACACTGCCCTAAATCTGCCCTTGTCTGCTTACTGTACTTTGTTCAGGTGTATTGTTTTCTTACCTGGGTAGAGCTCAGGGAAACTATCTCTACATGAAAAAATTCCTTCCTGTAGCACCTTAAAGACCAACTAAGTTAGTTCTTGGTATAAGCTTTCGTGTGTATGCACACTTCTTCAGATACACTGAAACAGTGTACCGCTGTTTCAGTGTATCTGAAGAAGCGTGCATGCACACGAAAGCTTATACCAAGAACTAACTTAGTTGGTCTTTAAGGTGCTACAGGAAGGATTTTTTTTATTTTGACTATGGCAGACCAACACGGCTACCTATCTGTATCTCTACATGGTTGGAGCAGAAGCTAGTTGTGCATAGCCTGGTTGGCTGGAACCACTGATGCTCCAAAATCACGTCAACATTTCAACCTTTAAAACACAGTTTCTACATTAAATTTAAAAGGGGGGGGGGGTTAACTGCAGAAAGATGCATATGTTTTAAAATATAAATTTTTAAAAGTGGATATCCCACCTGAAGGTGGGGGAGGGGCAGGCCCGAGAATTGAATTTGTGGTCAAATCAGTGGTATATATGCCTTTTTTGCAGCAAAGTGGCCGGAAACAGGTTCACACCAGGGGAGGAATGATGGCGATTTTAAGCTATAGCTGTACAAATTATGGATGCAAAACACTGAGCTGTTGCTATTATTATTTCTTTATTTCCATTATTGGGCATGACCCTAACCTTCCCAGTACTGCTGCCGATATAAATGAACGGTGGAATATGCTTGGAAAATTTGTAATGAGGCTCTGTTAGCCGTGTACAAGTTTGAAAACCACCTCTCTAAGGGGATCAGTCACAGTTCAAACACCAACACAAAGACCTTGATTTGATCCCAGTGGATAGTAAACCAGTATTGAGTGACTGTGAGATAGCAGCCAACCGAGACGAAGTAGCCATACTGTTTGTGGTCTAAAGTGCTCCAAAGTTGGGGCAAGGCCCTTTTTATGAAACCATCTCTCATTCAGCTGACAGGCACTGCCATATCCCAATCTGTGCTCCAGCTTTCTCCATCCTGAATCTCCCCTACTAATGAAGTACACCCTATGAACATATGGTGGCTCCAGAGCACTAGCCAAACAGAGTCACAGACAAAGTGGCGTCAGGGAAGACTGCTTTTAGTCAGACCAAAGTGGGAATGAACCTGGGGGATTTCAGCCAAGCACACCATAGACAGTTGCTCACATCACAAAAAACAATCACACAATTTGGCACAATTTGGCAGTCTCTGCTCAGAAGAGACTAGCAAGATACTGGGACTGTACCCACAACTAGTACACTTGATTATTACTGGAAGTCTACTCAAGGAGTAATGGTTCTGTCTCTCTCTACTGTGTTTCTGGTAGAGTTGGAGCTATTTGTAACTTCCCAGTTTGCTTCTCTAGAAATCTACACAAGGCCAATGAAGCAAAACTATTAACCTTAGCACCAGTGGTATCATTGTGTATATAAGTCATCTTGGGGAAGAACAGTGGGAGACCTGGAGGAAAAGGTTCTGGAACATAGGGCATTTGGTGCAGGACAGGGGAGGGGGTATGTAGACTGGATTTGGGACAGAGCTGGTTTTTGAAAGGTTAAGAAACTATTTCTGATCTCAAGAACAAGGATCACTAGAAAGAAAGCAAATGCACCTCAATGTGTGTGCTAAAGGTTTGCTTCCAGATCTCTCAAATGATTTTTTTCTACAACAAAGTTACCTCTTTCATGTATTTACATTGTACTACTACCTTGCATATGACAGCAGTGACCTGCTTTTTACCCCCATTCAAACCAGACCAGACCAGGAGCGCAAAAATCCATTTTCAGCTTTCTCTGAAGATACACATGTAGTGCATTGCAGCATGTTCTTTGGGACTGTTTGGGTGAATCAAAACCTCCCAAGACGAATCAGGTTTTTAAAGGGGTTCCTGCCATTTGCCTTGCAATGAAACACCTTAACAGTGGGGCCACCAGAATCTGCACAATAAAATGTGATGTAACCAGCATAGGAGTTTAGCATGCTACATTCTTTCCAAGAGACTTTCTCTAAAATTTTGGCTCAGTACTGAAGCACCAAACCAAGGTTACAGAAAGTTCCCATTCACACACATTGTTGAGCAAGCTTTCTTTGCCTAGAAACTTACAGGTTCAAGTAACCATCCCATTGTTATTTGCTTTCTAGAGTTCCTTCTAACAAGGCAAATGGAATTCACAACATTGTAATTACTCACAGTAGGTTTTATGCCAGGATTTGGATTAACTGGAAAGAGAATTTTGGTTGAGGAAATGAGCATGTGAAGTCAAAATGAGGTGCACCAAGATATGCACGACATTTCATCCTCCTATCACATCACATTGTGCTGCAAGGAAATGCCATCAGAGTTATTGACAGCGCACTTAACCGCTACCTTCTGATGGAGTTGCATTACACTGTTGCATAGTGCTGCTGCTCTTCATATTGCCCAATATGTGATTGTGGCTCTGACATCACACACAGCAGAAGCAAGACAGGATCCTTCCCACTTTGCTGGCTACTCTGAGTACAGAGGCAATGCATGAGGGGATATTTGGCTGAAGAGAAAGAAATCTTTGAGTTCTCTGGGGACTGAAAAAGCTTTCATTAAGTGGCAAGGTATGTTTATCACTGTATGTGCAGAAATAACAGGCACAAAACTGGATAACCTGCCCTCAACAGCAAGCAGCTTTTGCGGAGACTGGGTGATGAATTCAAGTTTTACTCCTGTTTTCAAACCTCCAACAGTATATGTGGCTGCTTTCAGTAATAATCCTCCCAGCCATGAAATATGTACCTGCAAAGTCACCTGAAGTGTTCTGTGGGTTTGAGGTGAATGGCAGGTGTCATCATGACCTTCACTACGATGCAGAGTTCTTTCACCTTTCTCTGCATGGACACTGGAGACAATTAGCTGTCTGCAAAACATCTGCTTTTAGAGCTCTAGTTGTGGCCCATTGCCCACCACTGTGATTCCAATACTGGATGGATGGAGGGGACTCTAAAGGTGCAGTCAGTTTTCTGCACAAAGTCCAGGAAGAAAACCTTTAGCTATCACCTTCTTGGTTTGGCACAAATTGTTGCTGCCAATCATGGTGGACAATTTCCTTTAGAAGAAAAGGGACAGTGTGAACTGGGAAGAAGGTCATCTTTATCTTGGCCAACTCCACCCTTTGTCCACCTCAAAGGTAGAATGCTGCAAAAATCCCAAAATGAAGTCTTCACAGTGATTTGGGGGAGCAGAAGAGATCATCTTGTTTTCTTGATGGACTTAAACTTTTATGGGCCACGCAGGGAACAGGCTTGGCAAGGAAAAAAATGAAGCCAGGGACTGCTGGGTTTTGGCTGTTTCTTGCCCACTAGAAATACTCTGTCTTGCTATTCATTTTGCTAAAGACAGCGAGAGCCACTGTGACCTTCAACCATTAATGGGTTACTAGTATGCCTAAGGATCTTCACACACTTCCTTCTCCCCTGCTTGCTCTCCAAGTCCTCTCAGTATGGTGTGAGTTAGTTTAAATAAATAATACTGACCATAAAATTCAAGTCAATTTCTTTTTCTTTTTTCTCTTCTGTGTCTTTGTTGCTGACAACAAATACTATAATTTGTCAGGATAAAATGCTTGGAAATTAGATGTAAAAAGATCTAGATTAAAATCCTCAAGCTAAAAATAATAATTTAAAAATTGATTTGAGATGGGATCTAACTAATGAAAGATTCAGCAGCGATGGCCTTTGAAAACACAGAGCGGGCTGGGTGGGATGGAGATGCCGTGGTGACATCCTAGGATTACTTTTGAGTTTAATAAGCCATTTAAATTGGCTGAAAAGTTAAACTAGACTACAGAACCAATTTGGCAAGAATATACCATTTTTTTCCTGTTCTATTGAATAATTTTGTCGTTGCTGCTGTTTGCATGATTGGGATGGGAAAGTAAATTGTTTCAAACAGAATAGCAATTTGTCAGCATTGTTGATTAAATACTTTTAAGACAATAAAATGTCAAGAGATATCCTGATGAAAACTGGCAAAGGTCTTCCCAGAATTCCATGGATTCAATGGGGGGGAAAAAACTTACGAGGCCACTGTTCTTTGTTATTTGGCCACAGCTCAATGGGTGGAAAGGGGAGCAATGAATCAAAGCTCAAGGATGTTCACTGTGTGGAGAAAGTCGCAATGGTTCGTGCTTCCCAAAGTCTTGCTCAGAGCTCAACCTGCACAACCTGCTGTGCAGAGACACTGGAAGGGCAAGGAGAGGATGGCAGGAAACAAGAAACAAAACAATGAGAATAGCTTCTGGACTTCTGAATGACGAAAGAGAAGGTCCTCATGAGTGAGTGCCAAGGTGTAACCAGAGTTGATGGGACTAGGCAGCTGCCCTCTTCTGGCAAGTCTGGAGGGAATGGAGATGGTGCACAAAGCAAAAATGAATGGGCTAGACTAAATGGATGTTTCAAAGGCAAGACACCAAGGGCAGCGGATGGCGACTGGCAGTCAAATAGAGGAGGAGGAGCTGCAGAGATAACAAGATACTCAAAGAAGGTCTAAAGGAGGCCCCTCTTCCACAGTCTGAGGTATCTTCCTATGGAAACAACAAAAAAGGATAGATAATTTTGGTCATTCCATATGTAGGCACGGATAAGTTACTTCCCTGCATGTGTTTCAATATGATTTTCAAAAGCTGTTCAACATGAACCACAATAGTCTTTATGATTCAGTAGACACTTCAATCTCCCATCCTAGGTGCATTACTCTGTACATATTCTCACAGTTCCTATAAACATGGGAAAGGAAAATTATCTCTTTTTTTGAAGATAGAGCCCAGTGAGATTAGAAGGACTTCCAGATGAGCTCTAAGGAATAGTTGGCAAAAAGAGTGCCACCTCCCAAATAGAGTGGTTTTGCTATTAGAAAAGGAGTGCCTTATTAAAGAGATACTCATCCTCCCAGAGGTGCATCTTGTGAAAGTGATTTGAAGGGCAACACTGCGTGTGTCACATCACACATGCGCAATGTCCCATCATCACACATGCAACATCAGGCTGTCGGAAGGAGCTGGGGAGTACAGCTAAATGCAGCGGTAGTGTAGCTTCAACGGCTGGTGGCTCCTCCGGTGAGGGGCTCCTTCTGGCCACTGAAGCCACGCCATGCTTGGCCTCTTCTGCCCCCAATATTTTGGGCTGCTTTTTCCTGATCTCTACCCTTTGCAGTGCATCTTGCTACACTGGGACAAATTTGGCGAGGAGTGTTACCCCACAGTAAATATGCCAATTGAATTAGCAGGCTAGGGGATGAGTAGATGGACTAGTGGCCTGGTACTCCAGCTTCCTATTGCGAGCAGTACTCTGACTGAATCCCTTAGGGACATAGGAAGTTGCCTTATACAAAGTCAGACCGTTGGTCCATCTGACTCAGCATTGCCTACAATGACTGGTTGTAGCTCTCCAGGATTTCAAACAGGAATTTCCTCCAGTCTACTTGGACATGCCAGGTATCAAACCTCAAACCTATATGTAAATAAGTGTTCTCCCACTGAACTATAGCCCTCCCCTACATACAGCCCTGATATGGCCCTTCATATCAGTAGAATGGTTTGACAAGGAAAGCTCTAGCCTACAGCTTCAGCCTTGGGTTTCTCAAATTCCAGGCTATCCTCCTAACGGAGCAAAGCCACTTTAGATATATCCATGCACTCCTTGTGTCCTCCTACTTACCGTTGCATTGTAGTCAAAACAGATGTGGGGACCTTTTCGATACCGTGGCTTGTCTACTAGTTCACACTGATTGGGATCTCCCGGTGGAGCTTTCCAGTGTCAAAGAAAATATAGCACAAGGCAATAAATACACTTGTAGTGATATGGAAGAGCGGGAGGAGTGGGGTCAAAGAAAGGAGCCCTTGATTATGGAGACTAGCAACCACAAGAACTGCCCTGCTGGATCAGACCAAGGACCTTTCACAGGGGTGGCCAGGTCCTGAGCTTCCCCCTTCCCCTTGGGCCTGATGGGGATTGACCAATGATGTCTGGTGACCCAACTTCAAAGTATCAAATAATATCTGAGTGTCACAGCAATTGCTCCATTTGCACAGTTATAATCTGGCCATGTTTCCACCCAACAAGCAAAAGCACAGAATATTTGTAGAGCTATAGTGCAAGAAACAGGAAAACCATTGCAAAACATTGGGGGGGGGGAGGTGGACTGAAGAGGCACCAATCATGGAAACACTGGGGGCTCATGACTGCATTGTGTGGATTTACAAGTAAACAAAACATTACAGTAATGGGAGAAACCAGCAGTGTGGATGTGGCCAATGTCTGTCATGACATTTTTCACAGGGAGAGGGCAATGGCTTATTTGTATCCACTGCTTTTTGTTACATGTCTATAAATGCTTCATCAGAAATATACCATGTGTTAACTCTCATTTTCAAATTAAATTCACATGAACAGAATCCCACAAGGATCCCTACCTACTGGTAGACATGAAAGGAAAATAGGCAACCATGTGTAGACAGTACATTAGAAGAGCCTGCTGGATCAGGCCAAAGGCACATTTTGTCCAGCATTCTGTTCTCACAGTAGCTACCGGTAATCAGATGCCTTTGGGAACCCCACAAGTAGGGCATGAGTGCAGCAGAACTCTCCCCACTCATATTCCCCAGCAATTGATTATCAGAGGCAGGCCAGATCTGATACCGGAGACCATATACAGCCATAATAATTGATAGCCATTGATATTTTCCATGAATTTGTCTAGTCTCCTTTTAAAGCCATCCAAATTGATGGCTACATCATCTTGTAGTAGCAAATTCAATTGTTTAACTGTGTGAAGAAATACTTTATTTTGTCTGTCCTGAATCCTTCAACATTCTGCTTTGTTGGCTAGCCCCAGGTTCTAGTATTATGCAAGAGAGAGCTTCCAAATATTTACTTTAATGTTTCTTATGTAACTAACCTGGCTTATAAGGCCTAATGCTATTGTGACTTTTTCTGGTCTTTCTGCTATTTGAGTATAATTAAGCCATAAATCCAATGGAACCTAGAGTGTGAATGTGTGAGAGTGATTTCCTTGTTACAGGGAAGGAAGAGAGAGTGCTGTGGGAGTGAGAAGCAACTGGAGTGAGTAATCGCCATAACATAACAGCAGCCAAAGCGAGTCTGGGCCTCGCTAACAGGCAATATACAACACCGTGCAATGTAATATCAGCCACCCTGGAGAGAGCCAAGGGCCTATTTGCCAGATAAGAAGGAAGTATAACTTTTCTATTGGTTCTGCCAGTGGCAACATGGTTTATGGTTTTATGGTCTCTCTGTCCATGTGACAGTCTAGTGTAGTGAAAATGTGCGGTGACCTTTGAGGTATAAAAACACCCCAAAACTAAAGCAAGTCGGAGATTCACACAGACTCTTGAGGCAGGCATGCGGAGACCCAGGGGCACTGGTCTCTCATCAACACATTACACTTGAACCAGCCACCCAGGTTGTGCATTTGTAAGTATGAGCGCATGTTAGGTGACTTTATTCATAATTTGAGCATATTGCGGGGTTAAGAGCACTAACTGCTATATTCTGATTAATAAAGCTTCAAATTTTTACATTACAGTGGTACATCGGGTTAAGAACTTAATTCATTCTGGAGGTCCGTTCTTAACCTGAAACTGTTCTTAACCTGAGGTACCACTTTAGCTAATGGGGCCTCCCGCTGCTGCTGTGCCGCCGGAGCACGATTTCTGTTCTCATCCTGAAGCAAAGTTCTTAACCCGAGGTACTATTTCTGGGTTAGCGGAGTCTGTAACCTGAAGTGTCTGTAACCTGAGGTACCACTGTAGAGTGTTTTTCGACTCCACCTTGCCCTGTGCTGATCAGCCAGAGCTCAGCCAGTTTGATAAACAGATTGCACCAGGAACCATGCCTATAAAAGGGCCACACGTTTTAAAAAGAAGTTTCTAGCTCTCCTGGAAGGAAGGTTATGAAGCAAAACATGCATGTACAAAGGTGTGTAGGTATCTCAATTTGGGTGAAAAGAAGCTATCAACTACCTATCACCCAAAGGGACTTCACACCCCACCGCTTGCATTAAGACTTAGCACAGGTAAGTATTTTCATATGTGCATGCCAACTGATAATGGGGAGGTGGAGGTGTGCTCTGGAACAGCCCATGTGACCTGAAAAGCACCACCCACTTTTCATGCGCCTCCCACTCTAAACGTTGCCATGGGCCATGGAATTGCGCAATGAATACAGTCCAATATTCATTGGCATGTAGAAACAGAGCAGCAATTCCACTCTCAACAAAAACAACACTGCAATGCCGAGGCAGGGGGGAGAAGGGGAGGGAAGGGTTCCAATGTGGTTGGGCCCATTATGTTGAACCTGATACCGCATCATGCAGCAGAGCTGAGAAGCAAAGGATACCCTTTATCTCCGCTTGGAGAAGCTTGGTGGACTCACACTGGCTGCATATTGGCTTTTCTGCTACAACAAACAGAAGGTTGGTGCGAGCAAGCCTTTGTGCATGGAATAGCCTAGGGAAGAAAAAGAAAAGGGCGTGGGGAAAGGAGGAAGTGCTGCTATCATGCTGATTTAGTACTATTTCTATTTACTGCAGATTATTACAACAGTTCAGCTCATAAAATAAAGGTTAAAGTTACATTTGGCCTTATGGCAAAACTACACATGCCCAAATACAAAATATATGCAAACTGCATCAGATAAGAGCTGTATGTGTGTGCAATTTGCCACTTTTTACCTTTCTAAATGCATGCAACTGGCAGTGGAAGAAGGATCAGGCCCCACTCTTGTGTATTTGGAAGGAAAACATGACTAATAATAAAGGAATACACAATTTACTTTTGGTCATGATTATGCTTGCTTCTTTATCTAGGCATTATCTATGATATGCATTTAGGTCCAAAATACAGCTTATTTTAAATGTGTTCTCACACATAAAGTGACTGCTTATTTTATTTAAACAATTAGTCACCACAGGGCAGGGGAGAGACCAAGACTGTAGGGAAAGGATTTAACTTTTTCCTCCCCCACTGCAGTCCTGATGAACAACCCCCAACCCCAGCTCCTATCTCCATTTCTGTCAGCCGGAGCTTCCCTCACAATGTAAACAACAGTTTTGGAATGGGGTGATTTTCATCAGAATGGTGGTTTGTGTGTATATGAGGGTAAAAACTCCTCACATTGGCCTGTCATGGTCCTGCTCCTGATTGCCCCCAAGCCTCCTGTGGCATCTACTTTTGCTTTTAAAATAATGCATTTGACACAATGTTTTCTTTGGTTTAATATTCTAATTGGCTTAGTATTCATTCTGTCTGCCTAGGGCAACCAGATAACTGGAATTCTTTGAGCAGGCCAAACTTCAACTCCTAGGATTTTATTTTTTTAGCGCCATGATAGTTAAAACTGTATAAAAATGATATCAATCTGTAGTGTAGATACACCCACCCCGCAATTCAGACCAATATTGCCTGTTCCTGGAAAGCAATCTATCTGCATAATTCCACCAGGATCTCTTGTATCTTAGCCAAATACCACTCACTGCCCTTACTAGTTTCCATACTGCTAATTCTGGTGATCAATTTTAACCCTACTTTAAAAGAGACCTGAGCCAGAAGGGATTGCTACCTTCTAGGTCAGCTAGTATGAATGTTTATAGCAGGGACATCTCCCACTGACCTGGAGCAATTTCCACAGTCAATGATGGTGTTGTAGGTGTAGTCAACTGTGCTAAAATAGTATTGGGTCTGCTTCATGATGCAGCTGGTCTCCTTGGATTCCATGCTGTCAGCTGCCACATCCTCTGTTCGGACACACAATACATACAGTTGGAAATAATGGAAGTGGCAAACATTTATCCTTCCTGAATCATCTAAATTAGCTGTTCTCCTTTAATGTTGTGTCTAAGGGCTTTAACCACATATTATGTTAATTATAGGGCTTGCAGACATGTCAGCTGAAAAAAAAAATCCTAAATGCACCAATTTCCATGGGAATAGCAGCACCTGGGGAGGGGTTTTTTAACCTGTGTGTAAATTATAGGTATGGCACCTGCGCAGTGGTGGCTGGTGACATTTTGACTTGGTAGGGCTACAGTCTTTGACCTTGCTGTTTTTATCACAATCGGAATTGCACAGCACTTATTTAGAAAAGCGTGCCATTACACGTGGGCAGAATGCCATTGTCTCCTTTCTAAAAACACACAAATCAATTATTCTCTGCACATCTATGGACAGGGAAAAAGCTCCCATGTAACAGGACCCAAGTATGGTTTTCAAAGAAGATCAACTCCATTACCTCTTATTTAGAAATTAAGCCATATCACATGACCCATGTTTTTGCATTCATGTAAAACACACCTGTTGCAAACCCCCCAATCACACAAAAACGTTTTAAATGTGAGGAAAACTTGCTTCCAGATGCATGCAGTAGGGAGCTTACCTGTTTGAAACCAGCTATTGTAGGTTAGTCCATACAAGAATTGCTGAAACAGAGACCTTATAGAAGAAAACAGCAGAGCTATTAGGTGAAGAAAACAAATGCAGGTCACCAACCCAAATATGTTCCTTGGCTTATGGGACCAAAAAGATATGAAGTCTCACTTTTCTAGGCCAAAAGGGTAGAAAGAAGCAAGGAGCCTCAAGATCACTAGTTCTCAGACTTTTTTGTGGGCCACTTAAAAATTGTTGGGAGTCTCGGTGGATCACTTAGCAAACTTTCTTGTTTTTGTTCACCATAGTGTTGCTTTTTTAATGGTTTTCAGTCTTTTAATTAAAAAACAAGGCTTATAATTGCAATTTTAAAAGACTTCCCTTTCTAATGTGATGAATGCGAGCTCTGAAGTTTGGTGTCATGTTTGTCAGTTTACAAAAGGGGTGCAACTGGGTGGAGGCAGGGCTGGACATAAATATAGTTGCAATTTTGTTTAGGGTGCTTCTTTTTCATTAACAGCTACTAATTGATATTTACATTATGTACTGTATAGAAGCAGACACAGCTTTCCTTCCATGGTTAATTCCAAGCAATGACACCCTTACAAGCACACAGTTGACTCTCTATGTCAAATAAAGCTACAGGTGTAGGTTGGTTGAGTTGCACCTCATGAAACCCATGCATACACAGCTCATGAAACCATGTTACCCTAGCATGGTAGGGTGGTACGAATTTGGGAGGAAAACACAAGCATTTCACTCCTGGAGTAAACATGAAGAAAAACAAAACATCACGGTGAAAATCTACACCATATAATCAAAATAATGGGCCCTAGCTGCTGAAAATGGCTCATTTATCCGGTAGGTAAAAAGTCAAATAATGAAAATTATGTTCGATAATCCAGCTCAGGCTAAGATGGCAGCAATTTCTGTCATGGGGAAAAACAAATCGAAGTACAGTGGGAAAGTACAGATATTTGTAATAGTTCTGCAACCATTCTACAGACCACCTAAATGGGTTTTGCCTTAGATCTTTGCAGAACTTGTTGAAATGTTGACAACCCTAGAACTATTCTACCAGATACTTCTTGATGTGTGTTCTCTCGCTGTTATGTGCAGTGCAGAGTGGCCCAATGTGTGGCATTCCTGTCCTGCTGTAAGAGCTTATCCAGTAAAGGGCAAAAGAAAGGCTTACCATGCAGCTGCTGAGGTCCACCAGGCCAGGTTCAGGAAATCTGCCATTGTTGGCTGGACATAAAGGGATAAGGGAAATGTGGTTGTTAACAGAAAAATACCACTGTTAGCTCAAGCTCAAAGTGCTGTAGCAGCTTTTCACATGCTAAGGATCAAACATGAAGCCCAGAGGCAGGATTCTGTAATGTTTTGAAAAACCCAACCTTTTGACCACATTTATCTGCATCTAATGGTGCTTTGCCACTGATAGAGAATACACAAATAATTCTACAGAGGGACCCATTGATTCATGATGCAGAGAAGACAAGGTTCACAAAGAGCCAGAGCAGCCCTACTCATGAGCACAGCAAGCACACCCAGGCATGCAAAAATTGTGATTAGGTGGCCTTGCCTGGCAACACTTTTCTCATAATACAATTTTTGAGATAACTAGCACTGATTTTACTAGTACTAGACAAAGATCAGGGGCTTGGAAACCTCTCAGTGACTCATTGTGGTTAGTAAACTATCAGACCTCTCTTGTGGCCCATAAATAGAAGAAAATGAAAAGACTTTACAAGAAGAAATGGTGACGAATTACCAATTTAAAACAACTCCATCTGCACTCTGATGCAACTGTACAAAACGTATGGGAAAAAGAAGGGCAAAGTGTTGCTAGATAGCAGGTAGACATTGTTTGGATTATTCATGCTCTGCATCACTGATAGACCAAGGCCAGTTCTTACCTTTGAGCCACTGTGTGGGAAGTTGCTTTAAAGGCCACTTGATGTGATGGCTCTAATATGCCAAAGCTACTCACTCTCCAGTTCACCCACCAGGTGTGGAGAATATCCAAGCCACCACCAATTACAATTTAAAAATTCAACAATCCTCATCCTTCCTAAACACTGCATTGATACAGCTGACAATTCTTCTCTTTGCCTTAAGTATACTGTGGTTACTGTGCTTACATAATTCCACCTGTAAAGCAAATCCCCACTTGTATGCACAATGCTGAAACCTTCAGGTAAGTCTTCACGGCATGGGAGCCCCCACTCACCACATACACCCCACGCAGAGCGCCTCCCGTATTGCTCGGAGGTTCTGGAGCGCAGACAGACTGGAAGTCGTAGGATTCTTTCCGTGTGAAGAACGAGTTGTTGTAGAGAGCAGACATCAAGTGAGCGTCGACCTCACTGAAGAACTTCCCTACCTGGAAAAGGGAAAAAAGGATGAAATAATTCGTTTAAGCTGTATCCAGCTGATTATGCATTTTCCAACCATGGCTGCTTCCAGACAGGGACCTTTTATTGCAGATGGGTAATGATCAGATTTTTCTGTGTGCAGATTTGGTGCTTCAGCTTCCATGCATTCCTCCCCGCCCCCCATCACTATATTTATTAGTATTGCTCTCCAAACCAGTGGGCAGAGCTTGATGGAATGCATCTCAGCCGTGTGGTTTTTTGTCCTTCCTCTTAATCATTCCTCCCTCACCTCCACTGTCTTTCCCACCGTGTATCTCTATATGTGTATGTGTTTATACCAAGTCACCATGCTTAACAATGGGAGAAATGGAAATTTATGCTTTCCTTGGGAAGGACAATGCCTACTTCTATTTGGTTTTCTTTCTTTTTCTTTTTCAATGGAGGTAGAACATAGCCATTGTGGCTATTAGCCATTGAAATCTGGATTAAATGTAAAAAAAGTATTGGCTGGCATTTCGATAATGTGTATGGCATTGGTTGGGTGCTGCAAAAATACTTGTGAGCATTAGCAGTAATGCTACCAGTCCAATAGAAATGGGAGCAATGTATAAACTCTGCTAAACATGTAGGAAGCTTCTGAACATGCATGTTGGCAACTGGGGTCCTCCATGTGTCAATTGTCTGATATCATAATGATGTTAGAGGACCCAAAGTAATTACTCCCCTTTGTGGGTTTGCTTTGAGCCACTTGCATTCAAGCTAGTGATACAAAGGAATATGAGCTGATCAGTGCTTATAGCAAATCCCAGGGATTGGCTGCCCTATGGTACCCCCAGCAAGGAATTCTGTAGTGCAACTGATTTCAGTGGGCTTGTTAGCAAGCATTCCTTTACCTAGCGGCTGGCGCTGACAACAAGCCTTGCTTGCCAAACTCTACATTGTTCATATACGCATTTCTATCTGCCCCACACCTTACGTTGCATATGACATTGGGTGTGTGACAAGTAGGTGTGATTTGGGGGAAACGATGAGCTAAATTGTTACCCTTGTTGGGCCTAATTTGGCCTGTGGACTGGAGGTTCTCTACCCCTGCTATAGAAAAAGCACAGCTTACCTGGAACCAGTAATCCTCCTGGTTGGAAAGTACCAGAAAACCCCCATCATCGATGAGAACACAAAGGAGGTCCTGAAAGATTGAACAATACTTTGTGTTTTGCAGTGGCTTCTAAATTCTGGTTTAGACATTAGTCTACATGCCTGATTGTCTCTATAATGAGCAAAGGCAACCGTAAATGAGCATTCCTTGTCATTCTATAAACATTTATGGTGCTCACATGTGTTTAAGGATCAGGGTAGTCTAAGAGCAAGGGAATAAAGGTGGTGGAAACAAAGCTTGGTATGTGTATGTGTATACACACACACATGCACAGAGCTCCCTATTTTGCCACCCGAGGCAAGATCTTGTCAAACTGATGCCATTGATGGCACGATTTATCCACTGGAGGTGGTGCCCATGAGGGTGTTGACTCTTTGGCTTATGCCACCCAAGGCGACTGCTTCACCCCACATCAGGATTTCTGACAGTTTTCTGGTTTAGGAAGCAGCTAAGGATACACTACAATAAGCATTAAGAGTCGCTATGTAACAATCAGCAAAAAGGCCCAGTTATTTTCCATCTGTTTCCTCCATGTTTACCTTGTAATTAGCCTCACAGTCCATCTCGCAGCCTGTGGAGGGGTCACACTGGAAATGAAAGAAGAAAGGCAGTGACACCAAGAGAATTTGAAACACATCTCAAAACTGAATTACTTAAATCCCACATCCACACCCTTCCTAATCACAAGAGGACAGGTTCTACAGTCAGAAGGGAATTGTGAGGAAATGAGAATAGAGACAGCTTTGGCAACATTTATCTATACTCTGGTAATATTTAGATTGCTGCAGTGTGCTGTACGTGGGGAATTATGATGACTGTCCAGTCGGAGTAAAATGGAGTGTAATAATCGATTCTCACAGATCTGCTTCTGTCCATCCAAGGTGGGGAGGGGCAGGGGAGGAGGGCGGGGAAGAAGGGTGCCAGACCAGTTTTGCAGGATTGTAGCCACTCCTGCTGAGAACAGTAATAACAGCGCATGGATTGTTCACATCGAGATCCATAGTGGGAGAAAATGTAACTAGTTAAAAAGTCGTCTTAAAAGTGGTTTAAAAATCGTTCTAAGGAATAGAAGTGAAACGTGCCAGCAAGAAGCAGCAGCAGCAGAAAAAACACTAACATGGACTGGCAATGGGATTCACTGCTTGGACTATACTTTGGTGGTCTTCACTTGTTTTCTTTTCTTTTTTTTGCAAATTAAATTTTTATTGATTTTCAGTACACGTACATACATTCATAAATTACACATATATAGGTTACATATTTAACTTAGGCTCTATCATGCCTCTGACTTCCCTCCATTTCTTTGGTAAGTATCAAATAAAGTTCTAATATCACGTACTCTATATATCTTATTATCAACTGCACGCTGTAAGAGTTATTCCAACCCTACCAGTGTCTTCAAAGATTTACAATTGTTTCTTATATACATCAAATATTTACTCCAATTTTCTTGAAACTTCTGCTCGTCCTGATCTCTTAATTTTCCTGATAGTCTGGCCAGTTCTGCGTAGTCCATCATTTTAACCTGCCAGTCCATTATATTCAGTATTATGTCTGTTTTCCAATTCTGAGCTAACATATTTCTGGCTGCTGTCGTGGCATATAAAAATAGGTTTTTATCTTTTTTTCCAATTTCCTTTCCAATCAATCCCAGTAGAAAAGCTTCAGGTCTTTTTGGGAAAGTATATTTAAAGATTTTTTAAAGTTTGTTATAGATTAGTGTCAGGGAACTGACATCAGAGCAGAGGGGAGAGGCGAGGCTCCCAGATTCTGCAGGAGAGGGAACGAGTAAGGGAAGAGAGAGAACGTCATCTGGGGAAGGAAGTCCAGGTGACACCAGGAAGAAGGGAGAGGCAGAGAGCATCTCGGAGGTGAGGCTCCGAGACTCTTCCAGTGAAGTCAGTGAGGAGGGTGGAGGACCACCACTCGGCACGCCCACTCTGCGCAGAAGGCTTCCGCGCAGAGAGGTGAGGCGAAGGTTGTCCGTTAAGGAATTCTTATGCTGGAGGAAATTTAGGAGACGCCCACTCACGGATTCTGCTAGCGACTGAGCAGCAGCGCCAAGGGCTGCTCAGTCAGGGAAAGACACAACCCCCCACTAAGCAGTTTGGAACAGCTGAAGGTTTACACACAAGCAACCCCAATTCCCTTGACAATTAGTTCCCAAAAGCCCTTCACTTTACTACAGGTCCACCACATATGGTAGAGGTCACCCTCTACCTCTCCACAGTTCCAACATTTTTTTATTTTTTGTTCTATACATCCTTGCTAGCTTTATCGGCGTTAGATGCCATCTGTAGATCATTCTCCTTTAAAGCAGTACAAGCCGTAAATTTCATGTTTATATTCCATAGTTCTTGCCACGCATCAAAATGGATATTATGGCCGAAATCAATAGCCCATTTAACCATAGCTTCCTTTATCTCTTCGTCTTTTGTATACCAATCCAATAATAAAGCGTATATTTTTGATAATAATTTATTTTTACCTTCTAGAATATCAATATTGAATTTAGATTTCTTATCCTCGAATCCCTTTTTCCTTTTATCTTCTTTTAGTAGATCATTAACTTGGTGATACTGTAACCACCCTGTAAATAAATTCTCTACCTCCTCATACGGTTTCAGTTTTATATCGTGATCTGTCTTTTTGATTAGTTCTTCATAAGTAACTTTTTTCCCTTCCATATTGACTTTTTTGATAGTTAAAACTTCTATTGGTGAAATCCACCAAGGGGTTTTCCTTTCCAATAGGTCTTTATTTCTTTCCCAAACATGAAATATTGATCCTCTGATTATATGGTTTAGAAAACCCTTGTGAACTTTCACCTTCTCATACCATAGGTACGAGTGCCACCCGTACCTATTATCAAAACCTTCTAAGTCTAAGAGATTGGTGTTTTCTAATTTTATCCAGTCTTTCACCCATGTTAAACATGCCGCTTCGTAGTATAGACTCAGTTCTGGCAGGAAAAAGCCTCCTCTTTCTTTTTTATCCACCAAGATTTTCATTTTTATTCTCGGTTTTTTCCCCTGCCAGACGAATCTTACTAATGTTTTTTGCCATTCTTTAAGTTGTTTTAGCCCTTTAATTACTGGAATATTTTGGAATAGAAATAACATTCTGGGCAAAACATTCATTTTAATCATAGATATTCTCCCCAAGAATGACAACTTTAATCTATCCCATATTTCTAGGTCCTTTTTAATACCCCTCCATGTTGCCTCATAATTGTCTTTGTATAAGTTTATATTTTTTGTTGTAATCCATACTCCTAAGTATATAACTTTCTTAACTGCTGTAATTCCAGATCTTTGTTGTAGTTCCTCTACCTCTTCCTTGGTCATGTTCTTTGTCAGCATTTTGGTCTTATTCTTGTTAAGTTTGAGTCCCGCCACCTTGCTGAATTCTTCTAGTCTCTGTAAGGCTTCTTGTAAACTCTTCTTTGGCTCTTCTAATGTTAACACTAGATCATCCGCGAATGCTTTAATTTTGTACTCTTTACTTCCTACCTTGATCCCTTTAACTTCTGATGCTTCTCTTAGCCTCTTGTTAAAAACCTCTAATACTGTTATGAATAACAGGGGAGTCAGGGGGCAACCCTGTCTAGTCCCTTTAGCGATATCAAAAGGTTCCGATATATTGCTATTTATTATGAGTTTGGCTTTTTGATCTTGATATATGGCTTCAATTCCTTTTCCAAACCCTTCTCCAACTCCCATTGCTTTTAGATTTTCTTTCATAAATCTCCAGGAGATGTTATCGAATGCTTTTTCGGCATCAATAAATATCAATGCCGCTTGCTTGTCTATCCTGTTCTCTAAATATTCAATAATGTCTATGACATTTCTTACATTATCTTTCAGTTGTCTTCCCGGAAGAAAGCCTGCTTGATCTTTGTGAATTTTCCCATTTAAAAGTCTTTTTAATCTTTCCGCCAATACATCAGCAAATATTTTGTAGTCGTTATTTAACAAGGAGATGGGTCTGTAGTTTTTAACTTCTAAGCCATCTGCATCTTTTTTTGGGATCAAGGTAATGTAAGCTTCCTTCCACGTGGCTGGGATTTTTCCTTCTTTTAAGATGTTATTCATGACCTCGCATAACACTGGAACTATTTGGTCACATAATGTTTTATAATATTTAGATGAAATGCCACCTGGCCCCGGAGCCTTTCCCATTTTCATTTTTTTAAATTGTTTTCCGAATTTCTTGTTCTGTAATTGTCTGTTTTAATTGTTCTCTTTCATCTTCCGTAATCTGTTGCAATTGGTATTTTTCCAAATATTGTTCTATTCTATTATCTGTCTCTTTCTCTTTTCTATATAATTCTTTATAATATTTCTGAAAAATCTTTCTTATCTCTTTGGGGTCTTCCACTATCTTTTCTCCATCCCTTATGGTCTTCACTTGTTTTCAGGCACAATTCAGTGTGCTGTCTTGTCTTTGTCCTACAAAGCTCTAAATGACTTTAGGTCAGTAGATCTAATAGACCGCCGTTTCTCATATGAACCTTACTGTTCTTTAACTTCCTCTGAGACCCCAGTTTTGGGAGCCTCACCTTTTAGAAACTAGGTTGGTAGTTACCAGAAATGTCTTTGTTTTATTGGTGGGCCCTTCTTTATGGAATATCTTCCCCAGATATATTAAAGTGTCTCTAATTTTAGCATCTTAATGTTTTAAGCATGCAGGATCCTCAAAGTGAACTGGGGGGGCAAAGAAGTGTTATGAAGTAGGATGATAAACCACTTCTTTCAGGAACAGTAAGATAAATACATAGATATAGATATATAACCTCTGGGCAGTGCTTTTTTCTGGGGGGATGCAGGGGAATGCATACCCCTAAATATTTTGTGAAAATTTGTTCTTTTGTCCATTAACTGTATTTATTTTTCCTGATTTGAACTATAAAATGGTGATTTTCTTGAGTCAAAATGAGAGTACCCCTAAACATTTTTTTAAAAGAAAAAAAGCACTGCCTCTTGGGGTTCATTCACTGTTGCCAGAGGGAACCTGGCATGTCACTGGCGAGGGTGACTGCTCTGCTGCAGTGTTAGAACAGCACTGGGGATGCAAAGTGGACTTGCAAGTGCTCCTCAGCTCCAACCATGTTATCTACAAAATGCAAAATCTCAGATCCTTTTCCAGGAACATATTTTTCACCACCTACTCTTCGTGTCCCCAGCTGATCCCTTTCTGTTCGGTTACTTGCAAGGACTTTAAATTTTTCTGCCCATGCCTCCAGGTCAAGTTTCACTCCAACCACTGGAAAGGGAAAATAAAAGAGATATTTAGGTTAGAAAAATGTTGTCTTCTTTTTTTTGTCTAAACACCTGGGCTGCATAGACACCACACATTTAAAGTTCATGGCTCCCCCTAAAGAACCATAGGAACCGTAGTTTACCTGGCACAGAGCTACAGTTCCCAGGATTATTTGGCGGAAGTCATGTGCTTTAAATGAATGGTGTGCATCTAACTCAGCTGTTCTGTTGTTTCTTATTAAGTACTGCATTTTTCCTAAAACCAGCTTCATTCAGAATTGAGAAACAAAAACTACTTAGCTGCTAACGTGTACAAAGCAACTGTGACAGCATGAAGGATTACACAAAGGCCACATGAGCCTTCAGCCCAGTGGAGGGGTTTGTCAACCCAATAGCCCAAAGAAATCCAAGTGTTTTTGCAGCCTGACTGAAGACTATGAGCTGGTATTTATGTAGACTGCTAGAGAGGCTGGGGAAGGCTTCACAGCTGCAACTGATGTAGACCAGAAGGCCTGAAGACAGGAGAGACATTTCAGAGACAAAGATACAGGCAAACGCCCCAACATTCTTACCTGCTGGTTTCAGGTGCCTCTCACCAAAGTTGAGCTCAACTGCTGTGCTGACAAGGATCCCAACTGTGTTGTTTTCCAGTTCCAGCCCTCGGTAGTTGACTATAGGGGGAAGAAGAAGAAAAAGGACCTGCCAGTCTGTGGATGGCACAGGCAGCATAACTGCTGCAAAGCACTCTGGCTTGGGTGGCAATGCTTTATGGTTCCATGCAGGGCTGACTTCCTGCCAGTGCCCTCTCCCTGCTTCCTTGTAGTGACAAAATGAAAGGCTGTCCCTTGCTTTTTTATTTTATTAACATTCTAATTACGAGAACACTTTTCTGCTTAAGCAATTACCCACTGCATATAATATGAAATGGTAGCCACAGCACATGCAGCAAGCAGTGAACCGCTTTATTACATTATCCCTTGTCCTCAGTGGAGTTTGTGAATGCAAAGTGGCAGGTCCCTTATGGTGCAAGAAACCTCAGCTCAGAAGCTATAAATTACGGACTTGGAGGCATGATGGGGTTCTTTGCCTATCACTTATTACAGAGCTTCAGGAACTGTGGCTTGATCAAGACTATGTAAATACTACATATTACTATCACTGTCCTTGTAGTAAGCCTTTAAGCAGAATTTATTGCCTCACACCCTGCAGCCAGATGTCTGGTGCCAATTCCTGTAGTTCCATGCTTATAAAGGCTATCAAAGCTGAGGGCAGGGCAAACCAGTTCCACCCACTTGGAGCACTGTGTAGGGCATACTTACAATCCCTGTAAGGGGTCTTAAAGATGTGGCCTTTGTTATCCAGGCTTCTCCGATAGAAACTGGCGTTGAAGGGCTCCCGGTCTTCTTCCCAGTCTTCAGCAGCTCTTTAATAAAATCAACCAGCCCCACAGAATGTCACAAGCTTTTGGCAGAGATTTCATTTTCCATATAGCCGCAAATAAAATATTGGCCTTTTTTAAAAACCCATCAATAATATGTACTATGAACATTTATACTTTCACAACCGGTCTTAGAGACAGGGAGGTGATAGCTGAGAAAGTCCAAATGTTCATTATACATACATATACACAGAATTGTAGAGATGGATCATCATATGTAAACAAATAATATATTTCACCTCTGAAATATAGGATGGTATTGAGCCATAAATGTTCTTTTATTAAGACTACCAGCTATTTACTGTGGCTGTGGTGCAGTTTTCATTTTGCACAGACAAGTGCTTGGCAAACCTACCCTTTTTGCAGCCCCAGGCAAACAGAGGATCAGGAAGTCTACCAGGCCCCTTTCAAGCTGCATTTGGTTTAGTGAATCACAAGTTACGCAGGCACAATTCATTGTCTACTGTCAGCCTTTAAAGATAATTACACGCTTTCAGAAACCTCTAAAACCACAAGGGTCACAGAATCACAGCGATGATTAAAACTTAATAGTTGTCCGCCTATATTCCTTTGAGCATCAAGGGCACCTGAACCCAGTAAATTACTACTAATAATTTCCCCCTGAAGGAGGTAGTTGGGAATACAAATCTATTTTGTCGTCAGGAAAAGTGTTGTGAGGGTCTTATTAACCAGAAGTGTCCTTCAGTGACACAGGCTGCAAAGTTGTTAGTGGGTACACTTTGACATTACCTTTTGCTCCTTGTGCTAAAAAGAAGGTCATTCAACACCTTAAAAGAACATATCAAGGAATGGATTTGCTGGATGCCCAAAGTAATGTGGTACCATTAGTATTCTGTCTACCTCAACAGTAATTTTTGGAAACCTAACAATGCCAACAGTTATGGCTTTTCCCATCTGCCTTGTCCCACCCTCCAGCCCAAGGAGCCTTCATAAGGGAGCTGTTTCCAGAGGAAGAACTATGAGGGGAGAGAGACTCTGTTCGCGGGGGGGGGGGGGGCTGGTTTCACCTGTGTGGCTCCACCTTCAGCCCAAGGAACCTTCAGAAGGGAGTTGCTGCCATGGGCATTATGCGTTTGTGTATTTTAATAAGATGAACAGAGGGTGTGGAGTGTCTGCGTGCATGAACTTCACAGCGCTTAGTTCATCTTTTGGTTGCTATTTTGTTAATGTTGTTAATAGTGTTTTATGGATTATAAGTGCTGCATTGATTTGTTAATCCTATGACTTTTGCTTTCATTGTGATGTTTAGCTTATTTTTTAGTTTCTTGATTTGTTAACAGTGTTTTATAGATTATAACTGTTTCACTGTAAATTTGTTAATTATTCGGTATGATTTATGCTGTATTTGTGATGTTTTGTTATTGTTTGAAGGCTGCCTTGGGATTCAGTTGAATTAAAAATGACATAGAAATACTGTATAATCAATCATATCAAAATCAAATCAATTCGGATATTAGAAATGTTTAAGAGGACAAGTGCAATAAAATGTACATAAAATATTTCTAAAATATTTTTTTCAGTGTAGCTTGACAGAGATAAAAATGCATAAAACATGTTTCATATAGATATGACAACACATGAACACTTGCACCCTTAAGGAAGTAATTAAATTGTTGCATTAGTTTCACTGGGACTTGGGCTGCAATGTAACTGTAGTTACCTGGGAGTAAGCTTCACTTCAGTCAACAGGACTTACTTCTGAGTAGATGTGGTTAGGAGTGTCTCAGGGAACTGACATCGGAGCTAGAGGCGGAGGGAAGGCTCTCAAATGATGCTGGAGAAGGGCCCAGCAGGGAGAGAAGCAGCTCAGCAGATGGGGAAGCAAATCAGCGCAACACCAGGGATAAGGGGGGGCAGATGGGGGAATCGGCGAGAGGGCTCCAGGACTCTTCACCAGACACCAGCGGGGAGAGCACGGGTCCTCCGCTACCCACGCCCTCCCTGCGCAGAAGACTTCCGCGCAGGGAGAGTAGGAGGAGACTTGGCGTCAAACAACTTTTATGTTGGAAAAGGTTTAAGAAACGCCCACTGACGGATTCTGCTAGCGACTGAGGCAGCCACGAAGTGAAGGGCTGTCCAGACAGAAAGGTTTAACCAGGCAACATAGCCAGGAGAGGCGGCAACTTACGCACAAGCAACCCATACTCATTACAGAGTGTATCCTTAATCATTACTAACTCTAGATTATGGTAGATTGGGGCCACTAAATGCTAAACACATTCTCTTCAGCTACAGATGATGCGACAAACACTTGTCACTTACTTGTTAGGGAAGACGCGGGTGATACCACCATCTGTGGCAACAAACACAGCTAAGAGGCTATACCTATAGAAAGGCAGAGATAGAAAGTTACAACCTCAAGCAATATGCCAAAGTTCGGCTTCTCACCAATTTGTCTTTGCACTGCACCTTTAGCCTATCTGTTGATTATTATAACTGTGGTAGGTATGGTTTGTGTTTTCCTCCCTTTGTTTTCATTTTGTATTATCTTCAGTGCATTTTTACAAGAAAATATGGTGCCGGTACTCACCATGAAGTTGTTATATTCGGGGGAAAAAAGTGTCCATACCATTGAGTACCCCCAGAAAAAAGCACCAATCATATTGTATGTTTATGTTGTGAACCTCCCTGAGATCTCCAGTGAAGGGCGGTATAGAAAATTAATAAATAATAAAAGGGTATGTGTGCATTTAGGTTAGTATTGCCCCCTGGGAATGGGAGTGGACAAACTTTTGAAAATGAAAAACTTTTACCTGATTTTATACTGAACTGAAAGAACCTCTAAATGGGCAAGTTACCATGTAGTTTTAAGTTGTGACTTGCAGTTTAGCTTAGATAAAATTTTAACTTGTCTTCAACTTTAACTGGTTTTAAATTTACCCTCTAGCTTTGATAAACTAAACTAGTTTTCACTGGTTTTATACTGAATGGAAAGCTGAATCTTTCAGCTGAGGCTTTTTCCACTTAAAACCTCGCCTAGCCCTCTTAACGCAGGAAGACTTAAGTCCACTTTAAGCTTGTTCTTAAAGCTAATCCTATTTTCAAAAATCTAAGATTACTAGGTCTGTATCGTGTAGAGTTATATATTAGTTGGGTTTCCTTTTATCCCTTCTCCAGAACTGACCAATTGTATAGGCCTGCTAGCTTCTCAGAAGAGAGTTTCAGGGTGAACACTGCCATATATCTACTTTCTTCCCAGCTGGAAAATACTCTTGTTGGGGCACCAAAATGCTCCCAGTGTCTGAAAGAGGAATGAAATTAAATTGTATTTACGTGTTAAGGTCTTGGTCCTTCCACACTCTTTCCACCAGCTGTTGGGTGATTCCTGTGTCCAGGATGAGGTTGTGAAGGAGGAAGTTATCACCTTGAAAGAGAAAGAGAGAAATGTTTCCAATCCAGAGTCTTGCTTATTGGATATCCCCTGAGGAGGGCTCCACTCCATTTTAAAGTACGATGGTGAAGAATCCTCTTTGCCTTCTACTCTTGCTTGCCTTTTCCCTCTCTCCTTGCATAGCCACCTTTTCACTTGTTTCAGCAGCAACTTAAACTGCATCAGAAAACAAGGATACTCCAAGGTGTGCAGTGGACCCTTTCAATGCTCCCTGGTTAGAATGCCCTGCAGAGGTTGCTGTGTGATCCTTATAACTTGATTAGTTGGCTATGTATATTAAGTTATATATGTTCACAAAAGTAATAAACCTTAGAGTACATGACCAGCTCTACTAGTGCATCCCAGTACTTTCTAGTGTTATGCTAGTTTTGCAGTGTTGTCAATGACTCTCCTCCCAATCCTGGAAGTCCTACCGACTCTGCTGGTAACCTTTTCCAGCTCTGCTTACTCTCTTACCTAAGTTGTCCTGGTGGGACAGGCAGCCCCTGGCATAATTCTCCACATTACTGCTGCCACCACATGGTAGGTCTATGTTCCCATTTACTTGACTTAATAGAGGTGGGCACCAGTCTAGGTAATGTATGATGGAGAACCTGCGGGTCCTTCAAATTACAGCTCCCATAATCCTTGAGCATTGCTGAGGCTGATGGGAGTTGAAGTCCAACAAACATCTGCGGAGCAACAGTTTTCCCATCCTCCACTCCATCCTAGAGCATCTCTTAGCGCTGCTATTATGCAGGGCACATTTCCTTCCCAGTTGTTTGCTCTGTGCATTGCCCTATGGGAAAAGACTCTGAGCCTTTCCTGGCCCTCTTTTGTTTCATGCGATTGCCACAGATGTCTGCCACCTAAGCCACATAGTTCTCTGCCATGTGGGCATGGACTTTGAGACTGCTTCTATTTCTCAGTCATGCTGAGTACAGCAAAGAAACAAAAGCTTAAATGTGGCATTTCAATTATAGGCAGGATTGGAAGGGGACTTCTAGAGGTTGTTGTCACCAAACTAAGGATACTTTAGGTGAAAGACTTAAAAATAAATAAATTCATACACAGAGGGGAGTGATAGTCCATAGGCTTCTTACCTTATTTTCAGTGCTGAATTGCGTTATCGCTAGAAAATTTAACTGATGTTTAATAGCAGGCTGTTTTCTTGCAATGCAATCTTACTGTTTTTATGCTATCCCTGGAAATGGATTTGTCTGCCTTGGTTGGGGATTTGTCTCAGGAACATGAGGTACTTTTGTGAAATGCGTGCTACTAACATTAGAATCAGAGAGCACCAGCCTTATATGGAATATGACCTGGTTCAAACCAGATCACAACAAGAGTACCTGCTGATGGTCACATTTATGCTTGACAAACTGCATTACTCAGTGACTGTGCTTGCAATCTGAGACACCCTTTCCTGGGAATAAGCCCCATAGAATTCAATGGAATTTGCTTCCAAGTGGATATGCCCAGTATTTCATTGTGAACTTACGGGTTTCATTCATCATTTGCATCCTCCTTTCATGACACCAGAGAACTGATACTACAACCTTCGCCAGAGAATAGTAACCCACCCCAGTTCTTTCTTCATAGGGTGCACTCTATCTAAATCAGGTGTGGGAAAACTTTGCCCCTCCAGGTGCTGCTGAATTACTGCTCCCATGTTCCCTGGACATTGGCCATTCTTGCTAGGGCTGATGGGAGTTGTGGTTCAGCAACATCTGGAGAGCCAAATGTCCCCCCACTCTTGATCCAAATAATTTTTATTTTTATGGCAAACATAAACTTTGCTCCATTTTTAAAAAGCAACAACATTTAAATGTATATCTTTTAAAGCAGAAGCACACCTTTGCTTCTGGGTTTTTCCTTGGTTCTCTCACCCAAACAGTGCTGAGTGTTTCTTGAGAGAAGGCTGAGTCTCCACTGCATGCCCTGGGGGTACTTACATTGCTTGGAGTCAGGCGTCACCTTTTCCATGAGGGCGATAAAGTTTTCCAGGAATTCAGTGTTGTTATCCGACTGGCTGAGGTCTTTGCAATATTCTCTGGGATTACGATGAAAAGATTTGTCGTTTGGAAGGATGAAAAAGTTACTGTCAGTTTTCTTCCTCTCAGAACTGCTATAATCATGACTTTGTGTGCAACGTAGGTGAGGCTGTTACCCAGTCATGTTGCTGTTGTGCCTAAGAGAACACTTTCAATACTGTCTGCATACATGTTTGAGATAGGAGTGGTGGGGGATTCCTGTAAAGATATTTGTCCTGTCCATGAGCAAGGCTGTGTGAGACATCAGTACTTGTGTGCACTTGAAATCTATTTGTACAAATGCATTTAAACGTGGGGATGTGAGGAGGAGGAAGTAAGTGTGGAAAAGGATATGTGTAAAAACCCAAAATATCTTAAAAACAGATCTTCATATTGAAGATACTCATACGCTGTTCTGTATGACTTGGGCTCAGTTTGGAACACAAGTGGATACAGATTGTAATCATTATTTATCTCCTGCCTTTCCCCCCAAGTGGCTTACAGATAAATTAGATGGCACTGTGCTCAATAAAAGTGGCATTTGGGTTTCCCACACTGCTATTATAGTGCCTCTCAAGAATATTAGAAGACTATTAAATAATGTGGGGCTGATCTATGAAGGAATAGTAGGCAGTCTGGGGAATTTAATGACCATATAAAAATCTGTGGCATTCACAGATTGACTGATGCCACCCATCACCATCTGAAACAAGAACTCTATGAATACTGTGACTGCTTCTCTTCTGGATTTGTGTAGCAATTGCGCTGCTATTCTAAGAATTCAGTTGTTTAATTAAATTCCTTTAATTCCCCAACCCGGTGCCCTCCATGCTGGCTGGGGCTGTTGGGAGTTGTAGTCTAAAACCTTTGGAGGGTATCAGGTTGGAGAAGGTTGCTGTAGGGAAGGTAGCTTAATTAACCATGATACTCGCTTGAACTCCTTTAGGTTTAGAAAGACTGTGGCAAAAGAAGGCCTTATTTCTTTCAAGCTCATCTATTATTGTGAAGTTCCAGAACTGTCCTTTATTCTGATTTTCAATATGGCCTCTACAGAAGCTTTACAGCTCTCGTAAGAAAAAAAAAGCTTCTGTTTATAAACAGGTACTGTTCGACAAAAATGGAAACTTTGGTAATCAGGATGGTTATAGTTCTATATACAGCTTTGGAAAACGGGTATGGGGGACTGCAGTTTCACCTGTGCAGTTCTAGCAATAGGTTTTCTTCTTATCCATCATTTTATCTACATTTGGTCACAGCTTCATTTAACTCTGGTTTCTTTGCTCTCTTTTTAAACACAGCTAAATAAATATGACTCCTTCATGTATGTAATGAGATCCCACAGTGGGAAACTTAGGATTCAGAGGTGATACAACTAATGCCTCTATTAATCCTAGTGGCATTTCCAATAGTAGCAGCTCTCTCTAGAGCAGTGGTGGGCAACCTTTTTAAGGTCAAGGGCTACATAAGAGTCTAGATGGAAGATGAAGCCCTCTAGCTGTAAAGCACATAGCTCCCCATGAAGCCACAATACTGGATAATGATGTCTGCTTGTATTCATACCACACTGGCTTCCATTACAAGCTAATGCAATTTAGGTTTCTGGGATACAGGCATTATGAATGATACAACACTGTAGTCAAAGAAGCATGACTTTTTTATGTCTTGAGAATAATATTCCTGCCTCCTAAATGAAACTAACTCTGACTAGAGATGGGCGAATGTGTCAATTTCAGTTTCTCATTTTTCAAATCTTGAGTTCGGGTCTCCACATTTCCACATCTGTTTGAGATCCCGCCCCCCAAGTGCCAATGAAAATTTATCAGCATTTTAGTGCAAATTTCTAATACATATATATTTTTGTTTGCAATTTTGTCTACATTTTTGCAAAGCAGTTTCCCAAAATAGAATGCATTTTGTGATATTTTCACTAATCTATGTATTTATGGACCCACTTTTTCTCTAATACGTACCTTTTTGCACACATAACTTGGCTGGAGAACTGCACTGCAAAATTAGGTAGGTTTGCCTTTAAATGTGAACTGAATTGAATATCTCCCATCCCTATCCTTAACTCGCTTGTGTTAGGTTCTCCCTAAGGAGCAAGTGCATCCCCAAATAAACAAAATAGAAAGATACAAGGATGAGCCATGGCTGTCTACAAATGAAAGATGCATACACAGCGCAAGTCACTTATATAATGTGCCACTTTATGCAGGCCTAAATCTTTTTCATTGAGACTAGTCCAGCCAATCAACTTGCTATGCTCATTTTGAACAATCATTCTGAGGTTCCTTCTTTGTATGCTTTCCCTACAGTACATTTACTGCTTCCTACATTGGCTTTAACTGTTTCACCACAAATAATTATTTCTGACTCTAACACTAAAGAGCAATGGACTGAGGATGGAAAGAACTACAAGTTAGCACGGCGCATCCGAGTTTTCCCAAACATGTGTTAGCAGTTGTTAATAATAATGCGAGCGCTGGGCATTTACAAAAGAGAATCAAAAGGAAGAGGAGATGTTTACTCCTTCATCTGCTCCCTCTATCCACCACACCTATCCACACCCAGTCGCCAAATCTCTCTCCTTTCAGTGGTCTTAGGAGGCAGGCGAGAGTAGTTGTCGGGAAGGATCAAGCCCACCACTACTTTTTATATGCAGATATGCACCTCAACCTTGCACGAGTCTTATGAGGCAGACATGGGACTGGGAACTCTGTGTTTCCTTTAGAAAGTGTCCTTTCTCCTCATCCTTTCCCAGGCTTATTGAACAAAGCAGGAAGAATATAAGTGGAGCACACTGTAATCCAGTAGGCAGACAGACTAGCAGCAACAACTGTCCAAATTGCATTCACCATGTGTTGATGCAAACACATAGGCAATGCCTTCTGATTCAACTGTGCACCCAGGAGCACTGGTAAAATGAGCAGGACCGTAACGCAAAGGGGAAAAGCAGCAGATTAAGCACTTGGTGACTGGAGTATGAAGGGCTGTGCTTAGGAGGCAATGAGCTTTGAGGCAAGATGGCTCAGTTTCTTGCATGAATTGAACTGTAACTTTGCGCGTGGGACTCCCTTTGTTATCGTCCTTTTTCAAGAGAGGAATAACGATACTCACCTGGACAAAATTTCTGGTGTGCCATTTGGCTTCATTTTTGAATGTTACTGAATTTGAAAGCTGCTTCTCCCATGAAGCTTCACACTTCAAGGAAATGGGGGACATGAGTGGAGAAGGAATGCACAAGAGAAAACCCTGAGGACCTGTTTCATTTGTGGAACAAATCAATATTCCATAGTGCACAGACGTTCTCTGGACAGTAACAGAGAACCACTCTTCACCCACAGCAAAAAGAGAACAAGGTGGACAGCCATGCTTTGGATAGGAAAGTACATCCTTCATATAGATTGATAGGGGCTAACTCTAGACTGTAGAAGGGGATGTATTTTCAGTACAGACTTGTATCCTCTCTCTCTTAAAAAACAACCCCACCCAGGTGATAATTCGTGCTCTTACAGACCCCACACTTCTAATGGGTTGTTGTCTATCAGGATTGCCTCCCCAGAGCGTGTGTTTGCATGCCGGCAAGTATATAAAAGACGGAGAATTATTTATTACACAGATCCTGCTGCAAATAACAGTTCTGTGTTTGGCATTATGCCAGTATACTTCTGTCTCTGGAAGCTTTCCAAGAGCTGCAGCTGCAAAGTTCTTGTGAACATTTTTCACTTGCTGGCTTTGCATTGCCAGTAGCTAATGGCTAAGGATGGAGAGGGTGAGAGTGTGCCTGGCCTCAGTCCTCACTGCCTCTCAGGAGTAAAAAGTAAAGGCGGACGTTCATTTAGAGGGCTCATGACAGCACACCATTGCACTTTCTGAGTTACTGAGTTTGCCAATCACAGTTTATGGTAGCTCCAGAGGCCTTAAGGGTTTCTCACAGCTGACAACACTGGGAGAAAAAATCACCTACATACGGGGCTTTTGTGAAAACTGCTGAATGAATATTCAGGCATTAAGGGGCTCATGCAATGAGGGGAGAGTGGGAACATGCTAGTTGACCCCAGCTCTTCCTTTTGCCTCCCCCTTGCTGGCCCGGCCACCCTCCAGTCGTTGGAGGAAAACTTCCATACCAGGAAGCCTACACAAATACAGCTGGCTTTCTGCTGTAGACCCTCTTCTCTTGTGCAACACAGAGAAGGCAATGGGAACAGTCAGGCCATCTTCACCTTAACTCATGTAATGCTAAATAGGTCTTAAAATAAACCTAATAAGAAGGCTTACCCAGTGGGTGAGGGCCATGTTTCTAGGTCACCTCCAGACTGCCACCATTTTGCAGGAGGGATATAGTCACAAAAATGACACAGACACAGGCTTGGCCCAACCACAAAGTGGCAGAAGCCCCTGAGGCAGTACATCTATGGGTGCCCCGCCGCCTCTGGCACTGGCGCTGACATGGCATCTAAATCACCAGAAATTGGTACCACTTTTCTGGTGGTGGAGGTGGGGCAGGACTGGGCAGCACGTCCAGTTATGTCTCAAGCAGTGAAATGGGATGCACTGCCCCTGCAGAAAAATGCATTAGAAAGTGTGGGATAATTTTTGATTGACAGAAAGATGTGTAACCTCTACGCAAGCAAGTCAGGATGAATGCTGAATCAAGAGCAAACACCATATATAACCTACACACCAGCTGTGTTCAAGGAAATCAGGATGATACTCTGGACTGGAGGGCACAACTCAAACCAATGGCTTCAAGTTACAAGCAAGGAGATTCCGGCCAAACATTCAGAAAAACTTTCTGACAGTAAGAGTTGCTTGGCAGTGCAACAAACTTCCATGAGAGGTGGTGGGCTCTCCTTCCTTGGAGGTTTTTAATTAGAGGTTGGATGGCCACCTGCCATGGCTGCTTTAGCTGAGATTCCTGCATTGTGGGGGTTGGACTAGATGACCCTAGGGTCTCTTCCAGCTCTTCTATGATTCTATGCTGAATAGACAGGGCAAATGGAAGTGCCTCTAACTCACAAAGCAAGAGTGAATCCACTTTATTCCCTGCTGTATCATACTGCTCCCAAGGAGGTAATCAGTGTGCATATCTTGTTAAGTTTGGCTTTCACAGAAAGCCTTAACTCTGAAGTAATTGTGCTTCAGTGTTCTGGAGACCACACAATCAATTCCTCAACAAGTATCAGGTGTTGTGTAATTGAAGTCATTAACTGGTCAAACCAAGGAAGCTATATATCCATCATAGTGACTGGGCAATTACCTGTTGCATTGCACTCACATGGTGAATCACTGGAGGTGCTAGTTTCATCAGTGCATGTTGCTTCTGTTACTTACTTCAATCTCATTAATACACTGTAGTTGAGCCAAATTCTTGCTACATTTCTCTAATGAGGGCTGAGAAAAACAGCAGTAGATGTACAGCAATACAGTGCACTCCACTTATACACCCCATATGTTTTTATGGACAGGCCTTTGTATTGAACAGGCACATTTTTTTGCACTCAAATGCTTCAAGCTAACCGTTTATACTTCCTACCTGCCAGATTCTGGAAAATGAATGCAAATAGCACTTAAAATATGCTTGTAAGAAGAGATTGAATAAGAGTCAGGCCTCACCTGTAAATGTCTGTAATCACATTTTAGGAGAGGCAGCTGAGAAGCAAAGCTATTTTACTCTGTTAATTTCCTGACTTTCCATCAATATATTGCAAGTCCTCCTATGTGAGT
Organism: Podarcis liolepis; assembly: GCF_965112155.1. NCBI lineage: Eukaryota > Metazoa > Chordata > Lepidosauria > Squamata > Lacertidae > Podarcis > Podarcis liolepis. The sequence continues at coordinate 72,172,656 of NC_139555.1, forward strand.
ATAAAATCATCTCGGCTGTCCATATAATTTTGTTTCTCAAAGACCTAGAAGTACACAACACTGCATCCACCAATATATCTACACAAATGTGTACAGATATATGTGCTTGCACGCCCACAAATAGATCATTAGTGATATATGGTTTCTGAAAATTACCATGGACTATTGGCCATATTAGTATTGATGAGATATCATACAGTCTCATTAGTATGCTGTTTGGTATTATTGGTGTTAAAGGGCTAACAGATGGTGCAGCTGAAACTCAAGTGCTATCATGTGACCTTCTGTATTATGACTTGACGGAACAGGAGTCTGTTTGTTCCGATGTAGAAAGAGACCTGATTAGACGTTGTGTTGTAACGAACATTTTCCGAAGAATTTGTTTGCAGTGTTCTGGTTTCTATTTATAGAAAAAGTCTAACAAAATTGTAAATTTCCTAAAAAACAACATTAGATTCATGTATACATTTCACATTAGTGTGACTTTGAACACTGATCTGGATGCCGACTATGTAAAGCTCTTCACTTATAGTATGGATGCTAGTGATGGACTGCTGCTCACAGCACAGAGATGGGGAACTTGTGAGTTCCCAGAAGTTGTTAGACTATAGCTCCCATCAACCCTGACCACTGACCATGTTGGCAGGGGCTGATGGGAGTTGGAGTCCAACATCGGTTCACCTCTTATGCTCTTATGTTCTCACTGATTATGCTTTGTATAAGAGAAGCATCTTAGAATAGTAAATCTAATAGTTGTATAAATAAAAGTTAGAAATCAACACACCCTCTTCAGTATTATTCTTTTCTGTGCAAAGCTGAATTTGTGGAGGGTTAATCAAACCCATGTGATGTACAGAAATTCTCTTCTATTTTTAAAAATACCATATTAAAGATAGGAGGCACTAATAGGATCTCACCATTTCACTTTACCCAGATGCCAAATGTAACATCAGTTTATTGGATTTTGGCTGACATTTGCCAATAAACCCCCTTCTCTGTCTCCCTATGGCATTTCTATCTTGGCTTTCTTTGATAGCTCATGGCAGCAGCCATCGTTATTTGACCTTCCAATTTTACCCTCAGAACAACTCTGTCAGGTATGTTAGGCTGAAAGAGAACCCAAAGTCACTCTGTGAGCTTCATGACTAAGGCAGGCTTATGAAAGTGGCTTCGTGGTTTTTTTACATATAGCAGTAGAATATTTTATCATTCCTACTGTATTAATATGGCCTCACAAAGGTCTTTAGCAATATTGAATCATGTACATTTTGAAAATGCTTTTTGAACAACACAGTGTCTTTATGAAAGCTTGGAAGTATTTTCACTAATAAAAATAGTGCAGTGAGTGAGTGATTCATGCTATTGTGGTGTTTGTTTATCATTAGGTATTTTTAAATTTTGGTATTTGTGAAATCCAAAAACATAAACAAAAGTGACCCAGATCTATAATTTTTTTTCTTAGAAAAAAACTGGCAAAACGCCAGTCTTGTGTTAAAAATCATTTGGTCAATAAATCATGGGTCAAACAAATGCTGTGTGATAGGTGCACCTAGTCAACCAAATCAAATAATGGGATATTTGGAGCAAACAACTCTTTGGGGTGGAAAATATTGGCTGAAATCATTCAGTGGGAAATCTAGATGGCATTGCACATGATACTCCTGTCTTCCAAAGAGGGCTTTTGGCTTAGACAAACACTGTGTATTATATATAAAAATATATTTCAGATTTAACTAACATGATGGCATGATCTCAACATGATCCAAATAGGACTGACTTATTATTTTGTGAGTATTTTCAGAAACTATACCTATATATGTATGTGCACATAATATCTCATACGCAGGCATACATATATACTCTTCTTATGTAGGTGAGTGAACAGAAGGTGGGACCACTGCGCTGCCAACCACAGTGGCATCTCAACAAGGTGCAGGTGGCAGCTGTAGTCTCAGAGTGGCACACAGGCAGACGACAGACACAAAAAAGAAGGAAAGAAAAATGATCAAGACTTTGGCACAATGAGGAGGTGTCAGCTCAGAAGGGTGGGAGTGATGAAGTAGAATATTTAAAAGGTGTGGCAGGGAGGGAAGTGGGGATGGGAAAGGGGGCTGAGCCAGTCCCAGGATCAGTGTTGAGGGGAGAGTGGTTGAATGGACACCTCAGCAAGCTCACACGCAAAGCTACCTTGGAGCAATGAATACATGTCCCTCGGACTCAAAGCTGTTTGGCAGCAGGTATTCAAAATCTGCAACAGAAAGGTAACGTTATCCGGCAGGGGTTTGAAATGAGGGAAGAAGAAGGCTTCAGTCTCAGAATGTGACAGCAGAAGGTAGAAAAAGAGAAAAAGAAAAAGAGAAAGAGAGGAGTAAGGGGAGAGAGAGAAAGAGAGAAAGAAAGAAAGAAAGAAAGAAAGAAAGAGAGAAAATAGACAGGAATAAACAAAAGAGGCAAAACAACTGACTAGTTTTAACAAGAGAGAAAGGAGAGAAGATTCTTTGGTAACTAGCATCATACAAAGTTATAGCCAATATGGTGCCAACATTTGGAGGATTTTGATATTTTATTGTCTATATATATATATTTATATATATATTTAAAAATCATATAATTGAAATTAAATATGTTTGATAGATTGTATATGTATTGCTTTAGGGCTATACAGTTACATATACACATATACACACATATATATCCTCATATTTATACATATACATATATATATGTATGTTTGGCAGGTTATATGGACATCTCTCTCTTATTACGATATTAACAACAAAAATAAACCACATGCTCTGCTCATACGGAAAGAGAATTACCAAAACAATATTTTGTAAGAAAAATTATCTTTCAGGCATCAACATGGCCAAACCAGGGTCCTTTATGAAGACAGTCCAACCAAAGACTTACCCATCAGATAGAGGTAAAATGCAATGCATTGTCGAGAGTGCAGCAGCTGCCTTCTAGCTGACAGTGGTCTCAAAGCACTGCAATAGCCATCCCTCCCTAGTCCAAACATAGAACACATCCTCCAGATTTCATAGATGCAACCATAGCAAGCACAGAGCAGCACATGTGCTCTGCCAATGCTGAATTTCCAGCTCTTATTGGCTGATTGCTTGAAGTTGTCTTTCTACCTGCCTGTCAGTTTGTGATATGTCCAGTACTCTCTCTCATCTGCTTAACAGGCATTCAGCTTAAATGGCTTTATTAAAACAAAGAACTAGTTGTGCAAACAGGGCGTATGCTAGATTAAGTTAAAGCTGTGCCCAGATGGGCCTCTTGAAAGTCTCCAGCCTATTTCTGAACAGAGAAATTGGGAGGATCATTTCACTGATTTTTCCCAGTGTGAGAGGAGAAATCCTCCATTTATTTCTCTAGAATGGAGATCACCATTCACAGTGGCAGGTACAGTTTCTCCACCCCTGCCAGCTAGTTCTTTTTCTGATGCTGCTAGAAATTAAAGCAGCCACAAATGTGTTGGCCACCTTGCCACCAATTTGCGTTCCCTACAACGCCACAGACCAACAGTTATTCTGGGGCAGTGTGTGTTTAGATGGCAGCCACCGCAAAAAAAGAAAAGAAGAAGAATGGTGGTGAATATTTGGAGAAAATTTTGCATTGTAGTCTTGCTTTTCTTAGGAATGTTTGGAGTGGGGGTGAGAGAAAAAGGAAAGACTTAAAAATATTCTCAGCAAAGTGTCTAAACTGCAGAAAAGAGCAGCTGCGAGGGGTGCTCAGCTGGAATGGCACAGTTGCTGAAGAAACAGCCAATTTACCAGTCTTCAAGGAAAGCAATAACTTGTATACCAGTTTGTTAAATTGTATTTTATTTTTCTACTGGGCTGGATGATTTTCAGTGGTGAGATGCAACAGAAGAGCGGTATCATACACCTTTAATAGTTGTGTAGAAGATGGAATTTCAAGATAGAGATTTCTAAATATATATATATTTAAAATAAATAAGTAAGCATCATGCCTGGCCTTTCTATTGCAATAAAATAAAATAAATAAAATAAAATAAAGCCTTGCTAAATGGGTCAGGCCTGCTTCTTAAGGGAGAACATATTCTCATTTTGAATTGAACTATCCTTCATAGATCACCAGGCCTATTGTTCCTAGAACAACCTCAACCAGGAGTTTCACGAAGAACTTAACAAGGATGGGAGAGGAAAATAAACCTGCAGGACCATGTAGGAAAATTCCCATAGGGAAGTGCAGTAATCACTCCCTGAAACCATGCTATGAAGTAGGAACAAAACTACTGCAAACTAGTTCGTCCAGTTAACCCTTGGCAGATGGTCCTGACTGATACCATGGACATTGCTTTCAACAGCTAGGAGAATTAACAGGACCAGGCAACTGAGTCAGTTTCCATCCACACACATCCTGAAGTCAGTCTGAAACAGCCAGTTTCAACCAAAACAAGCCAAGCCAAGCTGGTTTTCTACCGTCTGCTAGACCTACTTTGCCAGGAATCACAACTCAATAAGATTAATTTGTAATTCCCCAATATAAGGGAGAATGCTTTTCCAACAATGATCTTATCATCGTCTTGCCCTGATGAATTAAACCCTCATGCAATTATTTCAACCAATATTACTTCATCAGTCAAAATGGACAGAGAGAAATCAACAGGCATGTAGTGGGATGGGCCACAACCAATACAGGAAAGGGAGATAGAATCCTTATGGACCACAGCAAACATTGCTCCCCATCCAGCAACCCTATGTTGCTCCAATACCCAGCTAGAAGCAATTTGGACCAATAGGACCCACTGCCTCATAAAACCAAGCGTACATAATACCAGGACACCCCTATCAATTCACCCCTATCCTAGCATGGATGGTATCTATATTATTTTGGCCTGACCTGGTATTTTGAAAGAAACAAATGAAGGATCATTGGAAGGCTGACTGAGCTCCCTGGAAGTAAAGGCCTCCATAGAGAACTAAAAAACAAACAAAAACAAAACACCACACAAATTCTTGAATTTGTCTAACTAATGGAAACCTAGCAGATCTCACTGCTCTCCCCCCAGATCTCCCAGCTCCCTGTATCTAACCCTGGCCCACAAACATCTACCTCTGCCAGGCACATCTGAGCTCTAATCAGCATCTCCACAGCGTAGTAGCAATTAGCAATAATTAATTAACACTCCACACTTGGCAGCAGGATAGTGACAGCTCATAAGAGGACACAGAATTAACTGCACACCAGAATTTAATCTAAATTAATGGCTTAACTTAAAAAAAAACCCTTCTAAGGGATATAGCATAATGCCAAGTGAGGATAAAAAAAGTGCTGGAGAGCTACAGAATTAATCAGAGTAACCACGAAGGAACAATGGAACCTTATTCTCACCGTAGTGGAAGATATTAATGATATTGCCAATAGGGAATATAACCAACTCTTACTGGGTAAACTTCTGGTGGTACATGTGATTGACTAAAATATCACCCGCCATCATTGGATGGGCTCAGTCCAGACAAAGGCCAAATGCCTATCTTAATCAGAGAAAATGTAAGCATTCCCAATGAATATGCTAATTGCCATACCATGCTCAGCGAGCAGCCCTAAGGGAAGACCTAAAGGGACAATCCCCTTTGACATCACTCTTTCAGCAGCAACCTGTTGGGAGTATTACCTCTGGCAAAGCCCTCAGATCTGAATGGTCCCTTCTGGAGATGCACCTCATCAGAGCATCCTGGGGTGCCTGCTGGCTCTTCCTTGTAGAGCGCAGGAATGGAGGGGTTTGGACACTCACCCCAGATGACTCACTTCTGCTGTCACTCACAGGGCTGTGGTGGAGAGAGAAGCCCCCTGGATGGGAATCTGGAGGTGGGTAGTTGTTAAAGTCTCTCACCCTTGCTCTTCTTCTGCCGGTCTGGAATGTGCTCCAGTAAGAGTCCTCCATGGTCCACACAATCAGTGCTTTTGAAGCTTCCACTGGGCTGAATGCTCCACAGTTCAACTGAAAGCTTAATACCTTTGCTTCTTCTGCATCTGAACCATATATATATATAAAGCAGAATAGCCCTGGACAGCAAGAATAGGGAACCCTCCAGATGTTGCTGGATGCCAACTTCTATTAGCCCCAACTAGCATGGCCAGTAATCCAATATTATCTGGAGTGTCACAGGTTCCCCATCCTGTTGCACAGCTTTCCTAAAGGAGCAGCAAAAGGATTCAGGTAGCCAAAGAGGCTGGCAATGTGCCTAGAGCAATACATTGCAACTGTGTGCTTATGGGCAGCTGCCTGAGGTCCAAGACACAGTTTAGCACACTTCTCTTCATGCTATATGAGCCTGTCTGCTTATGTCCTTCATCACAGCTGAAGTGCTGCTGTACAGAGTGTGGGAGCCACTATTTAACTGTGCTGCAAATTATATGCATTATCTCTAACATAAAAATCCACTTAACCCCCCCCCCAAAAAAACTAACTAACTAACTAACTATTTTGCTATTTTTATTCTTAAGGGCGGCGGAAGGAATATTTAGAGGACTGCCTCCAATAAATCTGTACAACTGAATGTTAATGTCTCTAGGGAAAATGATTTCATATATGAATTCCTTTACTTTCTTCTCCTAGCATTCTGCACTTCAACAGTGCTCGCCACTGGAGACCCCAAGAAAGTGAATGAGATTTAAAGTGCTCTGCTTTGACGATTAGAGCAATGGGGGATCTTATCAATTCAGCAACATTTTAACCAGAAGGTGATACAGATGAAGCACACTGGTCACCCTAAAGAAGCTTATAGGATTTTTGCTTAGTTCTATGGAAGGAACAATAGCAGTCAAATTTATTGCTCATTTTTGTATATTCTCCCTAGCGTGTAGCATCATAGTATTTTAGCTCTTCATTCAGCAATCTGAACATCTTTTGGCTTGACTACATCACCCACTCTTGTGGCTGAAACAAAATGAGGGATAGCTGTTGCAGGCTTTCCTCTGAAGGACACCCACTCACTTTTAACCACCATCCAAGCAACCTTACCACAGTTATGCATTTGTCTTAGCAGCAAATTGTCTGTTCAAGCATATCCATATCAAGACATTGATTGTGAGACCACTAAAACGCCTCTCCTTCCCCCACCAATATCTCCCACAATGCATTACAAGACATACGTGGCCCTTTGTCAGGGCAGCACAGCCATAGGTTGGACTGCTATTTTCGAACAGGACTAAAAGGCAGGGTCTGGATACAAGCCAATGAAAGGAGGAAGAGGAAAGGAATACAAAAACACTAAGTAATTATTCCATCAGCATTGCCATTACAGGGTCACCGGGAACAGGCAGCTCAATGCTGATAGAACAGGGCTGATGACGACAGACAGAGCCTTAGTGCTTGAGGTCAGGTCCCTGCTGATAACTCTATGGTGCCACAATGTGCCAGCTACCCGTACATGAACGGTGTCTCTTCCTTCCACTCTGTGTTTATGGCAAACACTTATTTTATGTCTATCTGCACACACCTTCCCAACTGCTAGGCACCTTAAGGCATAAAACGTAAATGGATGAAAAAATAGTTAGTATGCTTAACCCCCCCCCCAATTCTATTTACTGGCACATCTCTGTGTTTGTAAGAATGCGTGTATCCTTGGGTAGTGACAGGGATGACTGAGAAGATCAGAGGGCAGCATATGCATGAAGATAGCTGTCCATATTCAATTCATTTTGCTTTTGTGTGAATGGTAAACTCTTCACCGCACAGACTTTGCCAACTCAGGCCACGTTAAAGGACCTTTAACCCTGGGAATAACTGAAGAAGTGTGCATGCACACGAAAGCTCATACCAAGAACTAACTTAGTTGGTCTTTAAGGTGCTACTGGAAGGAATTTTTTTATTTTGACTACGGCAGACCAACACGGCTACCTATCTGTACCTGGGAATAACTGACAGTATAGTTGGTCCCTGTTTCAGCTTTGCCCTTGCTAAAATCAGAGTTCCAATCATGGCTTTCATGTACACACTTCTGTTTACTCTGGACCCAGGGCACTCCCACCACTGATTTATGAAGCTGTGTACCCATGGCATTAGCCATGATCCACATCTATCCTGCCATTTCTTCAGAAACACGGCATTTGGATGTGTTTTCTCCCAAACTAGCTTCAATCCAATTGGAAAACGTAAACCATATGAAGACATCCATGGCCACTGGTGTGGACAGGCAGTGGGTGACCTGGAAATGCATCCAACTGCACTGACATGCAAATGCAAATTGAAATGTAGCAAAAAGGGGAAAGGAGAGACCTTGCTGCATTTTAAACTGATAATGTGCAAACAGCCTCAGACCATAACATAAGGAGTGCTCGAGGATGCCTTTGTTCCCCATTGTCAATATTTTGCTTTTGCTACGGAGCAGTCTTTAATAACTCTTTTTCTTCTTCTGCTCATGCCATAGCTGGATGAAATGCTGCAGTGGATGCTGAGGTTGCACATTCCTCTACACCAGGGATGGGGAACATGGTGCTCTCCAGATGTTGCTGGACTCCAGCAGCCAGCAGAGCCCAAGGTCAGGGATAAATGGATGTTGTAGTTCCAAAGCATCTGGAGGGCCACAGGTTCCCCATCTTTGCTGAGCTCATTATTTAGCAATACAGAACCCTGATAACAGTGGCATCCGCATTCTAAAGAGTCTGCCTCAATGTAGGTTAACAAGACAGTGGCCTTGGAATTTTATCGCGGAAAGCTTCCAAGACCCAGAAAGGTCTCCTGCTATTCTTAATGTCCCATGTACACATATTCATGTTCATAATTGGGGGAGATGACCAGCAGATCCTGTTTTGTGTTCAAAGTGAAGTGCAACTGCTCTGCAATTCTCAGGACTTGACCCACAAGAGAAGGAGGAAACAGAAAAAGATGGAGACCCAGGCTCTATCTATAACCCCCAAAATGCAAAACAGGATGCAAAACAGTTTTAGCCTAAGGTGCCATATAGACTGCAACTGGATTCTGAAGGTGCTGAATAAAAACCCTTGTGAGAAATTTGGTAAATTATCTTCATGCTGTACCCTTTATCTATGGGAAGCTAAGGGACAGTTATTGTTAATGAAGTATTATTGCTGGCTGCAACTTGCGAGGGTTATCTCTTTTGGGGAAACAACTTTGATCTGCATGTGGCTCGGGTATGGACAGATCAGTCTATTTATGTGCCCACGATAATTTCACATTCCTTTACTCATTAGTCCAGCCCAGCCCATTTGTGAATTCATCTGCGAATTTTTTAAGCTTTGTATGAAAATTGGTGTTTAAATAAGTGTTCAACTATGTTCTTAAATAGTATTTGATCACAAAATACATCTTTAAACCCCTATTTATCTTAAGGCACACATTCCTAAATGCATTTTATCCTAAAGTATTTATTTTAATGCATTCTGGTACATTTTTTTATGGTTGAGACCTGTCCTGCAAAATTCTAAGGACTGATCTCTGTATTCATCCAGGAGGTGTGAATTAGGTCTGTTTGCTTGGAAATGCAGACCAAAAGAAGTCCTCCTCCATCCCTACACACGCTGTGGACCTGTCTGAGATTAGTACTTTCCCTGCTGTTTCAGTACTCAAGAAGCCTAAATATTTTCTTGCGGAAGTGATATTGGACTCCATTTCCAAACACTTCTCAGTCTGAAGGTCTCTGCACAGCCCTGTCCCATTCAGGTTGAGTTGTCTTCAAGAGGAAGGAAAGCACAGGGACAAGGATAGGGGAAGAAGATTTGTAGGGTAGGCGTGAGACAGGAGAGGAGAAAGGAAGGAAGGGCGTGAGGGAGGCATTTTTGCAGGGAGAAAGAAGAGCAGGATATTAAAACTAGCTACAAAAAACCTTATTGAATTCAAACATAACAATTCCATATGAAGTTGGCTCGTCTTAAACGGATTGAGTCTCTGAGCAATGCACAGGGAAGGAGTGGGGAGATCAGTAGTGGTGAAGCTATTATGAACATAACAAGACATGTTGCTTTCAAAAAAAGGGTGAACGAGTTTGAGGGGAGGAAGTGGAGGAGCAGGAGACAGGGAGGAACAGTTTGGTGGTGGTTTGCAAGGTTAGGCGTGGCAAACGGGCAAGGTAATGGGCAAGCAGGCCGGGTAAGTGGTGAGGGGGAACGGTGAAGGTTTGGAGTGACGGGTTGGGGTACTGGACACGGGTGAGGAGAAGGGGGTGGTGGAAGGGGAGTGGTCTAAGACTGAAAATACTTGCCCTTCAATTTGCTTGGTACTGTGTGAATCCATCAGAGAGAGAAAGCAAGAAAAAACAAACAAAAAACAGAAAACAAAAAAGGGGGGTTGGGTGGAAAGGGGAAGGGGTACAAACAATATTTTATTCAATGGCTGTTTGAATAAAAATATTGTGTATCATAATCATACCGAAAGGAAACCTCTTGCAAAAAACGACATGAAAAAGAAACCAAAAATTAAAAAAGAATAATAAAAGTACCAATAAAAAGGCCACAGTAATAAAATAATAAAAAATGTATAGATATAACTAGATAAATAGATATATATTATATAACCAACAGAAAAAATGAAATTCAGTAGCAAACAGTTTGCAACAGTCTTGATATAGAAATGTTCTTACTGAGTTAGCAGACCATGCAAAATTCAAGATTAACAAAGGATACATACAGAGAGAGAAAGAGAGAGGGAAAAGGAAAAGAAACAAAGGGACAAAAGAGAGGGCGAGGGTGTGGTGAGCCTAGGTCTGTGTGTGAAGTGTGCGAGTGCAACTGTCTTCAGGAAGAGAACCTTAAAGGTGGAGGAACATTGGAAACAGACCACTTGTGGAGAGAAGGTCTGGCTATTATTATTACTACTATTGATGGCGCTGTGGTCTAAACCACTGAGCCTCTTGAACTTGCTGATCGTAAGGTTGGTGGTTCGAATCTCCACAACGGGGTGAGCTCCCGTTGCTCTGTTCCAGCTTCTGCCAACCTAGCAGTTCGAAAGCACATCAGTGCAAGTAGATAAAAATGTACCACTGCAGCAGGAAGGTAAATGGCATTTCTGTGCACTCTGGCACTTGTCACGGTGTTCTGTTGTGCCAGAAGAGGTTTAATCATGCTGGCCACATGACCCAGAAAGCTGTCTGTGGACAAACGGTGGTTCCCTCGGCCTGAAGCAAGATGGGCGCCGTACCCCATAGTCGAATTTGACCGGACTTAACCATCCAGGGGTCCTTTTCCTATTATTATTATTTCTTAATTTTCTTTTGCAAACACAACCAAAAAGACTGAGCCTCGCCCTTCCTCCTCAAATTATGCTACATGGAGGGAAACTATATGAGCACTTTAAAAAGAAATGGAAAACTTGATAAGAAGGTGTGGGTGACCTTCTGGCGAGGTGGTGCAGCAGGAGTAGCCACTAGCAGTGGTTCTGGAAAGACCAAAGATGATAGCGATGGTGGGAAATGTCGCCGCATCTGTATATTAAACTCAACACAACATTCAGGGGAGCGGCTGTGTCTCAGTGGTAGAGTGCATGCCTTGGAAGTGAAAGGCTCCAGGTTTAACCCCTGGCACCTGCAGATAGGGCTGGGAAACACCACTGTCCAAGACCTCAGAGAGCCACTGCCAGCCAGTGTCAACAGTACTGAGTCAGATGGACAAACGGTCTAACTTGGTGTAAAGCAGAGTCCTACCTTTCTAAGGGAGCCTACTCCCTAGAGTACCTACTCTAGGCTGCTACAGATGAGGTGGGATTGTGCCTTAACCAGTGCTGTTGAGAAAGGAAACATAAAAGTGCATAAAGCTGCACATTAAGCCCTGGGCACCAATGCTGCAGAATAATTCTGTGAGCCACCATCCTGGTCTGGTTGTGATATTGACAGATCCTTTCTCTCCAGTTTCATTACTGAGCTTGAATCAGACAACAGTGGATTTCAGGGACTGAACAACCACTGTGCCATTTAGAATGCAAGTTCTGGAGCTCTTACTGCACAGTGTACAGCAGCCCTTCCCTGAAGGAGATGATGTAACTTCTGGACATAAAACCCAGAACACAGTGGCCAGAGCAGGATCTTGCAAGGAACCACCAGGGAGAAAAGACATCCTCTGTTCTAGGTGTTTGTGGGAGATGCTTTCTCGCTGAGATCATATAGTATACTCATGGAGGCATGAGCAGGCAGGAAGAAAATGACTGATTAGAACATGCAGGGAACCTTTTTTGATTCATACATGCTGGTACTGTCCTCTCATGGTACTGTACCACCAAAGAAAATATATGGGAGCATTTATTTATTTGAAAGTACCTATCACTTAGAAATGTTCTATGTTTTAATATCTATCATACGAGGAAAAAGGATTGCTAGGATATTTCCCCCTAAAACTGTAGCTTTTTTATGTGGATGGAAAGTAAGAAAGAAATATTAAAAGAATATACAACATTATTCAGGAAGACTATCATGAATTGTTGAATTAACTTTCAGTCCATGTTTTGAGTTTAACATGAGTGTAAAGTCCAGAATCTAGGATGATCCCTCTGTTGAATCTCCTTCAGAGACAAATACAGCCAACATAGGAGTACGTTTTACTCTGTTAGACCCAGTGACCTAGATTACTCATGTTCATCAATTTCAGTGGTTCTACTCTGAGTAAAACTTATTTGAAAACCACCTATGGATTTAAAAAAATGTTTTACAGTGCAATACTATGCAGAAGTAAACCTCACTGAGTTCAATGGGACTTATTCTTAGGTAAGTGCACCCAGAATCACAGCCTCAATGTCTTTTTTGAAGATGGGTTACACTTTATTTAAATAAAAGCTAACATGTTGATAACCAGATCAGAGTTATCAAGTGAAGCACTTTGGAAGATATTGGCACTATTTGACATAAAATCTGCTATTCAAGTGCTAAGGAACTCCTTTAAGAATGAAATTTTGAACAACTACAAGTAATGCAGTGTGTGTGCGTGTGTGCATGCGTGTAGTATGGGACTTACAGAAGGTAAAGGAAAAGAAAGAGAGAAAAAGATGAGAAAGGAGAGAGATTACAGAGACAGAGGGATAAACACAGGAAGAAAAAGAGACACAGCCAGAATCACTCAGAGCAGGATGTTAGAGACGCCCTTGGAAGTCCATCCCACCCTGCGATGAGAGAGTAGGGCCCAGGATCACACACAAGGGTAGGCTAACACACAAGTACACAGATTAATTGTAAATTAGTTAGGAAAAAATAAATCCAAAATTTAAATAAAAATAACAATGGCTTGAAACAAACAAAACAAAACATGCAAACTTTCCCAGCTTTCAAATTAACTGGCTGCTACAGAGTTATCACCTGGTACATAAAAAGCATTTAAAGCAGCAACTCAACCTCATCTCCCCTGGATGTTTTTTAAAGGTTTTAGTTTGTTTTATGCAAAGTGTCACGGGAAATCTTCACATCCCCGGGAAGCCTGCGTTATTCTTCCAGGAATAAAACGAAACCTCCTCTTCTTCTATGTGTAGGGTTGCTCTTATTTTTCATTTGATAAACGTTGTAAAAAGTGACTCTGGTGCTTTGTTTTCTCTTATTAGCCATCCTTAGGCTAGCTGGTGGGTTCAGGGTCACAGAGCACGCGAAAGGCCAACAGCAAATGGGAAGTATCTACTTACACTTCACCTGGAGAATCTGGTCGTTGAGAATAGCTTGGATGTAATACGTGTTGTAGTGCGGCAAGACCAAACCAAGGCTGGTAAAGGGGAGAAAGAGAGAAATAGTGTCTCTGAAATTGCTGTGATATTTAGGCACAAAATGGTTTGTACAGTTGCTAGCAATTGATGGCTGAAGACATGGGCAAAAACAAGAGCAGGGATGTAATATATCGACCACCCAGTATAGTACTTTAGTGAGCTATTGACACAGGATGACCATTGGGTCTGTCAGGAATGGAGCATAGTGTATTTTAACTATCACCTTCTCAGGGGGTGGATAAACTGGACCTTTATTTGCGGCACAAACTGAGGCATGGGGGTGCAGTGGAGCCAAAGAGATAATAACACAGATTAGAGGAGATGAGAACAGGCATTGACTTCTGTCCGGGGTTTCCATGGAGCCAGGGCTTACAAGCACTTCCTCGTAATGGGGTCCATCGGCCATAGCAGGTACAGAACCAGCCCTGAGACCAGCAACAGTTATTAAGAAAATATATGGAGATGCACAACAAACAAGGCACATTTCTAATTCTGTACATCTATTCTTCAGCGCAGCTTTCCCCAGTCTGGTGCCCTCCATGTGTTTTTGAACGACAACACTCATCACTGAAACAAAATAAAAAAAATCCTTCCAGTAGCACCTTAGAGACCAACTAAGTATGTTATTGGCATGAGCTTTCGTGTGCATGCACTTCTTCTTCAGATGCACATGAAAGCTCATACCAAAAACAAACTTAGTTGCTACCTACCTGTAACTAGCACTCATCATCGCTGCCCATTGGGCATGATGGCTGGGGCTGAAGGGAGTGTGGGAGTCTTAGAGCAACTCTAGGATAAGAAGGCTTGAAGGACCCTTAATTATGTAGCTGGGCTGGACAGGTTCTTCTGTCTCAAATAGGCCAAGCAGTTATTGCGCTTTATAATGTCAACATCAACTGCACTAGGAAATCCCTGGGGAATATGTGTATTTGCAACAAACAACTGTGCACTAGGTGGCAGCCTCACCAAACACTTTCAGGCTTCAGTACTCAAAACGATGCCTCGAGCTACCATTAAAGTAGGGCAGCTCTCTAATTTTTGTCACAATTTAAATGCACAAAAATAAGCATGTTTCTTTTAAAACGCATTATTATTAACTGAGAAGGGCGCTGTGTATTAGAAATAGCTGCATTTTACCTTTCCCCATATTGCATTTCCACACATTCCACGCAGAGGCTTGACAACCATATGTCAGGAGTGCTCTGATGGTGTTTCCTGCTTGGCAGGGGGTTGGACTTGATGGCCCTTGTGGTCTATTCCAACTATGATTCTATTCTATGATTCTACATCTTACAACAATGGGTGTGCATACAATGCAGTGAAATGCACAGCTCCTCAAGAACAAAGATGCTCAAACCTTTTCAATGGATCCATCAAGATAAGGATTCTGCAGTACTTCTTCTCAGGACTGCCATTATTCACTTACTGTCATTGAATAGTCATTTTTGCCCAATTGTTTGACACCCCATTGGTTTTGGATGGGTTCTGCTAATCGTGTGTTGTATTCTGCTCTGCCAGCACTAGAGTTTATTATTAAATGAGGGGTATGGAAAATACTATAAGGCAATTTGCTACTATATCCTAGCTATCTATTTATCTATCCATCCAGCCTCATGGATCTTTTTACATGTGGGAGTAACTCTTCAAAATTATTCAGAAAGTCATTATATCATTGCCCCACTATGACTCCACTTTGAATAAAGCTCCTTTGCCTAAAACTTTATACCAGCTTAATAACGGATATTATTGCCAACTGCTGGGTTTTTGTCCCAAATGTAAGCATCACATAGGATTATGAGAAGCACAATCAAATGGCAAGAACAGAAAAAGCAAGCCTTACATTTTTAAAAAAGCTGACTATATTCATTTTGTTTTTCCTAGTTGAATAGTAAAGCTGTAAAATGTGACAGCTGTATGTGTCATACAGGCTGAGAAAGTGTACCCCCCTCTGCAAATCATTTCTTTACAAATCTTACTATTTTTAGGTGCGGATAATGAAAGTTAAGATGTAAATCAAGATATTGATATTACAGGTGTTGCAGCCATGGATTGGACAGCTAAGGAACAACCCGTCATTACTGGCTCAGGCTTGTTGTGAAGATAAAATGGAGAAGGAGGAGAACGATGGATGCCACCTTGAGCTCCTTGGAGGAAAGGTGGAATATAAATGCAATCAATCAATCAATCAATCAATCAATCAATCAATAAACTGTATCTGTCTAGACCAGTGTTTCCCAAGGGAAAGCTATTACTCCATGCTGCTTCTTGTTAGCTCCTTACCTGTAGTTTGTGCTTTTGATAGGAGCCCAGGTATAGGTCCTGTAGACTTTATCTATGTATCTCTGGAAGGTCAAAGGTGAAGAAATAAGAGTGAGAGCATTTATTATTATTATTATTATTATTATTATTATTATTATTATTATTATTATTATTATTATTTCTTCCATGCTTTAATAAAGCTATCGGGGCATCACACAGCAAAATAGTAAAAACACCAATATTAATTTACAATAAAAATTAAAGAATATTCATTGTAACCAGTCCTTTACGTTCTTTCATTTAGATTGACTGTGAGTCTTCCAAAACCTGCATTCTAGAAGTCTTCCCAATTGCTTCATTGCTCTTAGGCTCCTCAGAAAACAAAGGAGCCGGTTGGGTTCAAGTCAATGTAAGAGCATGCCTAGGAGCAATTGTGGAAACTGCATGAACATGGTGCCACTCTGGATCGATATCAAAACCCAGAATGATGATGTAATAATCCAGAACAGCTTTTGCACTCACTCTCTCTCTCTACTAGTAAATTGGCTAGCCAGCAGCTGTGCCGCTAGCTCACTGCCACATTGCATGAAACTGAAGCCTCCAACAATGCTGAAAAATGATGGCTTCCACTACTGTTTCCAGCAACGCGGATTGTACCACAAGGGCAGCCATTTCTTTTTCAGTACAAAGTCCCCAGAAGCTGAAGCAGAAACTATTGTTTCAAGGTGTCATTTGAGGTTTCAAATCATGCAGTCCTGCAGTGAATCAACTTGGCAGCAGAGCTGCAGACTCCAGCTATGGGAGATGGCTATGGAGACTGTCATGACGTGTGCCTGCCCTTCTAAATTTACTACTGCTCTCATCTCTGTATCCAATTGGGTGATTAGAATCTATATAGAAGCTCCAGGAATGCAGATTGGAAACTGCCCCAGTGGTCTCAGGAATCCATCTGGATCCATCAACCTCTGAGAGAGAGAGCCATCCTACTAGATTCCCAATCCTTGTGGAAATACATAGTCAGTGAAAGCCTAAATCTTATAAGGAACTGGTCTAACCATGACAAATGAGCCAACAGAGTCCTACCCAAATCCAGATCACTATCCTGCTGAATCAAGAGCACCAGGCCCAGAGTATGGCTTACCACAAGTGTTGGGATAATGGTATGTTGGGGCAACGCCATGGCTGCCATGGCAGCCATGAAATCCTGAACTGCATCTGACAAGGCAGACTTCTTCTATATACTGCAGTCTTCCAGAACAATGACAAAATGCCCCAAATCACTGCAATCATCTCAGGCAAGGAAAATGCTTCCATAACGGCTGAGCACTAACAGGTCCCGATTAACCAAAACCAGGTATAAGCATTCAGGAGCCAGATCCAACTTAACCACCACCCTGGAGAGGAAGATGGAATGTATATAGACTCCAGTAACACCTTTCCAAGCTTTCCAAACTTGGTTGGCACTGTACCAAAAAAAAAAAAAAAAAAAAAAAGGTGCACAAAGCCAAGGTGGTCATAATCTCCCAGCTTGTTCCATTCACGTTTTGCAAATACAAGTCAGGTTGGTTTTCTCACCCAAGATCAAGTCCTGAACGACAGCTGGTTTTTGTCATTTTGTGCCTTTAAGCTAGCCATTAACGAGAATGGCAAAGCCTCTTCTATAGAACTTGGAAAGCCATTACCAGGCAGAGAAGAAAACCACATTCAACCTTTTCAGACCTGGGACCCACTTTTAACTCAAACATGCAATTGGGGACTCATTTCTTAAACTTTTCCCATATATCTGAATGGTTGTAGTGGTTCTGTTGCAACCTACACTGGAACAGGCTGTGGCCCACTAGTTGAGTGGTCTACATGGGCTAATGGGTTAACTCAATATAAGTCAACTTCAAGGGTTTTTATGTTTACTCCCAACCTTCATGCATTCCTTCTCTATTAAGGACAAGGCAAACTGATCCAGTCTTTTAAAACTCCTGGTTACACTGACCGATTCACTCTTATCTTTGCTAAACAATCTGAGAGTTCACCACAAGTTTTTACCTCATCTTGGGACTTGACCAGAGTCTTGATGTATCGCTGATCCTTAAATCCATCTATCATGCTTCTCCGGATCTGGAGTGGGGGGCGGGACGTGAAAGGAGGCATTGCACATGGTTGAGTGCCAGAAGTTGCACATAGCAATTGGACATATTTCTTACCTCTCTAGAAAACTGTTTTAATATTCTAAGATAGGTAATTAAAATAAGAGTTCTCTACCCATGTTTTCCAACTGGATGCTGAGAAAGTCCAGAATACTAGTCTCAAGGATGGAGATAGGATTTATGCCCCAAGATGCTCCCTACCCTTCTCCCTGTGCAATCTCTCAGTTATGGCATAAACACAAGACACCATTTTTCATTGGCCAAGGAACAGATCCCATTTGCAAGTTCTGTGAAAATGCATCAGGATTGTAACCCGGGATACATGGCCAGGCCTCTAAGGGCTGTTTCATGTGTGGCAATTCCTATGCAGATAACACTTTCATGTAGCAGCTTGCACACTCTCCCTATATACACATCATGTGTACATGGGGCAAGAGGCCCTGTTTGATCACTGATTACTATGGTATGAGGCAAAACAGACATGAATATATTTGATAAGGATGGGGTAAACCTTCGATTCAGTTCACATTTAAAGGTGAACCCACATAATTCACGCTTTCCAAAACAATACACAAAGCATAGCCACCCTTCACTGATTTTTTTTCAGTACAGTTCTCCAGCTAAATAATGTGTACAAAAATACATATAATAAGGCAAAGTGTTCATTAAAATTGATGAAAGCAACATATACAATTGCACCATATTGGGGGAAATTGCTTTTCAAAAATATTAGGCAAAAATTACAAACAAAAATGTATGTATTAAGAGAAATTTGCACTAAATTGCTAATGAATTTTCATGAGGACTTTAAAAAAAAATGCAATCTGATGTGGAAATGTGACATACTGAACTCAAGACTGGGAAAATGAGACACTGAGAGAAACCAAAACTGATATATCTGCCCATCCCTGGTCCTACATGTTGGCGTATTTACTGGGTAAGTGCATTTTGCTACATGGAAGTGTAAGGTACTCATGATGTACATATATCTGCAGCAGTCATTGCCTACTGCTGCCATTACTGGGAATCTCGTTGAAATGGTAGCATTCACTTTATTGAGGAAGATGAATTGCTGTTTAATATGGGGACACATCTGCAGATGAACCCATGGTGGAATCTTAATTTTCTGCAGCGAGCGAAATGCTTCTACAGAGCCATAAGCATATTCACAATTGGCTTATAGCTTTGCTTTTGGCCACATGGCGACCACTTAATAGTCTTGTATGCACTTAACTTCCTAAAACAGAACAAACCCCACCTCCAAGGTTTCACTTACCTCCTCTTTGTTCTCGTCCTCTAGTTCAGCATCAAGGAAGTCCAGGGTCACAGGTTCCTGGAATTCTCCCCCCTCCTTACATTTTGCAGTTGAGAAAATAGAAGCACAGAATTCACCAAAAAAAGGTCTCTCTCATCCTCAAGCGCCTCCCCTCCCCCCTCCCCCATTGACAGCAAGGACATACAAAGTTAATGAACTAACCTGGACTCTGCAATCATAATCTGAGGCCCTTTTTCACGGGCCTCCCTCATGAGAAATCTGGAGGGTGGCAATATGAGAGTGGACCTTTCTTTGAGGTAGCTCAGTTTGTGGAATGCTCTCCCCAGGAAGGCTTACCTGGTGCCTTCGTTACCTATATTTAGGCATCAGGAAAAAACACTCCTCCTCCCAGGCCTTTGGCAAATTAAATTTTCTATGGTCTTTTAAACTGCTTGTGTGTGTGTGTGGGGGGGGGTATTGTTTTTGTTTGTTACTATGCTATATAGTTTTGTGTTTTTATATTGTGAACAACCCTGCAATCCTTGGATGAAGGGCAGTATAGAAATTCAACAAAAAGGTAATTTATCTAGGGCTGAGTGTGCCAAGATGAAATGGTGGTTCTACCTGAAGAGAGATA